>NC_141698.1:438013385-440413385 GCF_964263255.1 Lissotriton vulgaris
GGCAGTCACTCCTTCTTGTAGGGTGTATGCCTTGTCTGAACCCGAGAATAGACATCTTCGGAAATACCTGGACCCCTTCTGCGCTATAGAGTTTATCCGGCCCTCGGCCTCCCCGGCAGCATCTCCTCTTTTCTTTACAGCTAAGGCCAATGGGGATCTGAGGGCTTGCATCGATTATCGCGTCTTGAATAAAAACACCGTGAGGAACCGGTATCCGCTTCCGCTCATCCCGGTGTTGTTGGATCAGGTGAGAGAGGCTACTATCTATACTCGCCTTGATCTCAGAGGAGCCTACCATCTGATCCGCATACGGAAAGGGGATGAGTGGAAGACAGCCTTCAAGACGCAATACAGGCTGTATGAATACCTTGTAATGCCGTTCGGGTTGTGCAACGCCCCGGCGGCATTCCAGTATTTTTTAAACGATGTGCTGAAAGAATACCTGGATCGCATAGCGATCGTTTACATCGATGACATACTGGTATATTCAGCCTCTCCAGCGCAACACGCTGAACATGTAAGCATGGTTCTCCAACGTTTGCAGGAGAACAGCTTGTTTTGCAAACTTAGCAAATGCGAGTTCAGTGTACAACAAGTGGAGTTTTTGGGTGTTATCTTAAGTTCCCAGGGGTTCAGTATGGCTGAGAGGAAAGTGGCAGCGGTGCAGGAATGGCCTGTTCCTAGGAATGTGCGTGAGGTGCAATGTTTCCTAGGTTTCTCCAACTACTACAGGAGATTCATCTCCCATTTCTCTCAGATGGCAGCCCCTGTAACCAGGCTGTTGAGAAAAGGTGTTCCTTTTTTATGGACTCCCAAAGCCACAGAAGCGTTCGTGCAGCTCAAGAAGGCTTCCTATTCTGCACCTATATTGCATCACCCTCAGGTCAATACGCCTTTTGTTGTTGAAGCAGACGCATCAGATGTGGCTATAGGAGCGGTCCTATCACAATGGGAGCATCCGGTGGCGTTTGTGTCCAAAAAACGGAACAATTCTGAGATCAACTATACTGTGGCAGAGAAAGAGCTACTGGCGATCAAGAGAGCCTTCCAGGAATGGTGACAATACTTGTGGAGGGCTCGACATCCCATAACCGTGTACACGGATCATCGCAATCTGCAATTCATGAAGACAGCCAGACACCTGATCCAAAGACAAATGCGTTGGACTTTGTTCTTCGCCGAATACGATTTTGTGATAACCTTCCGTCCTGGCTATGACAACAGGAAAGCAGACTCTCAGTGAAGACAGAGCAATGAGGACAGCCCTCGTCTGGCAACGCCGGAGGCTATCGTATCCCCAGATCGGGTTGTTTGTGTGGTCGCTGTGGACCAATTCCTGGACCAGGTGAAGAACCACCATTCCTTGGTCCAGTGGCAAGAATGGGCCACTCAGAACAAACAACAAACTCTTCAACACAGCATACCCTTACATCAGAACTATCTGTACTTACCGCAGCATGAGGTCCGACTGAAAGCTTTCAACTGGTGTCATAGCGCAGTGGTAGCAGGTCATCCTGGCTACAAGAAAGCGCTTCAATCCATGCAGCGCTCTTTCTGGTGGGAAAACATGGCGAAGGATGTGAGGTCGTGGGTGTCCCAATGTGACCCATGTGCCCGAGCCAAGGGGGATAACAGCAGAAGGAAGGGGGCACTGATGCCGTTGCCTACTCCTTCGAGTCCTTGGCAGATCATCAGCCTCGATTTCGTCGTGGGTTTACCCATGGATCAAGGGTGCAATGCTATTTTGGTGGTGGTGGACAGTTTAACTAAGTTGGGTCATATTCTTCCATGCAAGAATTTGCCCACAGCCTCCCAGACCGCGCAGATGTTGTTACAACAGGTGGTTCGGTTGCATGGCCTCCCCAGGGTCATTATTTCTGACAGGGGACCGCAGTTTGTCGCCAGGTTCTGGCGAACTTGGTGTAAGGCGCTTCACGTGGAGGTGGCTCTGTCCACTAGCTTCCATCCGCAGACAGATGGACAGACCAAGAGGCTGAACCAGACTCTTAAGAAATACCTGAGATGCTATGCGAAAGAGGCTTCAGAGTCCTGGGTGTCGTTGCTGTGGTTGGCAGAACGTTCATACAATAATACTTGGCACAGTTCCATTAAGGAGACGCCCTTCAGGGCCAACACCGGTTATCACGCCAACACTCTGCCCCTGACCATACCGAGTGAGGTGAGGAACCACCCTTCGGTAAGCGCTCAGGTAGAGAACCTGCTGGAGATGCACAAACGGATACAAGTGGAGTTGGTCCGGGCCAATCTGTCCTATAAGAGATGGGCGGATATACATCGCCAGGCAGGTCCTACGTATAAGGTGGGGGACCGTGTGTGGTTGTCCACCAAGAACATACGGTTCTGGTACCGCAGTGTTTTCCATCTGCGTTTCATCGGTCCATACCCGGTTCTGCGTCTGGTAAACCCTGTGGCCTACAGGTTGAAGTTGCCCACGTCTCTGAGAATCCACCCGGTATTCCATTGTAGTCTGTTGAAACCAGCAACTGGGAGACGGCGATTGGCAACGCCCCCGGTGGAAAGGGAGGGCCAGTTGGAGTATGAAGTGCGACGGATTATGGATTCCCGTTTCAGGCAAGGCTGTCTCTGGTACCTCATTTCCTGGCAGGGGTATACCGCGGAGGATGACTCATGGGAGCCCAGCTTCGGAGTGCATGCCCCTAGGGCAGTGCGTCTGTTCTATGCTCGCAATCCAGGGAAGCCAGGTTCTAGGAGACGCTTGGGAGGAGGACGTACTGTCAGGATCTGAAGCGGTTCGCGCCTGCCTAGCTCTTCTGGAACTAACAGTCCCAGAAATCACTGCATCAAGTAGGGGGGACCTATATAGACCCCACCAACCCGGAAGTCGGGTTGTATTGGATTTTGACATCAGTACCGTAGAGGAGCGGCTGCCCGCTACAATTCCAGGAGTTCTGTGGTGCTTCGCAGACGTCTCTGCTGAAGATACGGACTCCAGCATTCTGTCACCCGGAGCGCAGCGGTTGCGTGGTACCTTCCGTGCTGCTTCGCGGATGGGGTGACACCTTTGTTTGTTCGCGACTGCGAATCAGGAGTTCTTTCCTCGCTGGAGTATTGTGACTCGAGATTCAGTGGCCGCTATATCTCTCTTTCGGGACCTGGTGTTTTGTCCATTGTGATCCACCGTAGTCTTTTCTGGAGCACAGCAGCCCCGTGCAGATTGTCATTCTGCGGACCCTTGGGGATTTTCCGTCATAATGGATTACCAGGAGTCTGGCCCAGCATAGGAGCCCAGCGGTACTGTAGACTCCGTATTATACTGTGTTATGGTGGCGTGGTTTCGGGGATTACCTCGTCCTTGGAACTATTTGTTTTGGTGTTCCACTCCTTATAATTTTGTTCCGGTGCTTGCCTTCTGAGAATCACGATCCCTGTTCTGTGGAGTGAACAGACGGGGGTTGCTTTGAACACTTCTACTCACTACTGTGGATACTTGCTCCTGTGGGGGTTTTGACTCTTCCTTTCTGGCTACATGGTGCTTAACCCTGGGTACGTATGCGGGAGGGGAGCCCTGGTGTCTGAATGATAAATGATAATTACGCACATATATAGCTCACGACTACCCGGAGGCATCTTGGTGCTTGTACGAATACCGCCGAGGACCCTTCCTGGCCTTTCCCTGTGAGGAGCCCACTCCTGGGCACCCCCAAGGTAAAGTCAGGCATCCTCAGCATTGTTGGGGCCGTTGTAGAGATTAAGCAAGCTATTGCCCAGAGATGCAGAGTGAGGCTCATGATCAGAATAGGCACCGAGGCGAGAATTATCAGGTCCGTGGAAATTGAGCTGATACCCGCCGAGGCGGAAATTGAACCCTGGCCCCAGCCAGACTACTGCATGGGAATTGCTTGATGGTATGGGTGTTTTAATATGTGCTTGTGTTTTGTAGATTATACGTTAGGAGAGGCCGGTCGGAGACCACAGTAGTAGCCCCCCCCCCACAGCGTGTTCAGCAAGGTACGTGGAACAACACTAGTGAGACAATAGAGAGTAGTTAGGTTGTGGAACCTTGAGTAATGGTCTGTCCTTTGTCTTTCACATTTCCTATTCCCACCAGCACCTTCCCTCCCCTTTTTTCCCTCACCTGATCACCTCTAAGCTCTGGGTATATTTGTAGCAGAGTTTGGGGAGGTCTGGAGGTGGACCCATAGAGCATCAACCGGATCCCAAAGAGCACGGAGCAATCCTGACAGTCAGTGATGTAATCAGTGATGTCACTGACCATGTCATGAGTGATGTAATATGTGACATCATCACCAGTGCATTGCGGGCGAGTAAATTATAGTTAGCTCAACTAACTACGACAGGTGAATTTCTCTGGTTTTATATGAGTCAAATGTTCAACTAACTATATTGTCCCCGAAACCTATGTTTTTTTTAGTGAAGTTCTAAGGTTTTTTTAAATGCTAATTCCTAACTATAACGTCTGTAAAACCTATGTCTTTTTCAGTGAATTTCTAAGGTTTTTTAAATGTTATAATTATATTTTAATATTTATAAAGCCTATATTTTTTCTAATATACTTTTAAATATTTTGGAACTCTACTATACTTCATTTTTTTTACTTTAAAAATCACGTAATGTTTTATATCTTCCCAAAATAATATGTATATATATATTTTTTGGAGGGGAGAAAACTGCACTCCAATACCGGTAGCGTACCATGCTCCATCACCACACGAATCTTATCTGCCATATTGCTAAACTCGTAAATGATGCACATTTCGTATCCGATGAGTTTGTCGCACCGCGTCCCGCGTAACATCATACACGCATGAAGTCAACCCAGGTACTACTTTGGTATCCAACGGGTACGCAGTACCAAGCCACGTGTTATGTCATGTATGTATAAGGTCGCGACTGCCGCGCATTGCGTATTCGATGACTACACACTGCCAGGCCCTGTGTTACATCACAGATGTATAATATTGTGCCGGGTACGCTATTCCCTTTTTTTTGTCTCAAAAGTATATCTAAATGACTTTAAACAGTATATGAGAGCACGTGGAAATCAAAATTATTTTGAACATTTATATATTTCTAACTGTAATAAACTTATATTATGCTAAATATATTTTGTAAAAATTGCGTTGGGTGCGGCCTCCTTGTGCGCTTGGTGCGCGATTGCCATGTGACCTTAAAAAAAGCATTTGAATGGTTCATAACACTTCCCATTGTAACAGTTGTACGACCCCTCCTATTTTACTCATTCTCTCTACAGCGTTTGATGAGAGACACCTCTTCTGCTTAGAAAGCTTTTTTGAAAAGTGTTTTCCTGTATACACATATCTTATACTACACACAACATGCAACGATCATCTTGATCAATATTCATGCTCTGTACATTAGCCTTCCATGTGTGATTGCCATACATCTCAAACGTTCCATCAAAAAACAAATGTGTGTTACACAATGCCCCTGGTGTGTGTGTGTGTGTGCACATTATTGTGCTGCCTTTTAGCCTGGGTATTGGTGGCTCTAAGCAGTATCATCAGCCACGGGCAGACTGCATATCCTAGATCACATGCCATCTCATTAATGATAGTTTCTGCCCTACCGATATATGCTACACTAATCTAAATTGTACACTCTGGGGGGTCAAAACTACAAAAGAAACATGCATAAGTACACTTCCTGGCCAGGCAGGAACTGACCAACGCCCAAGTCCCCGGAATAATTATTTACACCCCTATGCTGGCCTGGCGTATGCAAGCCCAGCCCACTTTCCGTACGTATAAATGGGATAAACACGACGCCACTAGTCCCTCTTCTTCCACACTACCTCAAATGATATGCCGAATCGACCTCGCATATCACAATGTGCAATAAAAAAAAGAAATGGATCCATGAGGTGTACACCATCCTGGCAATTAACACGGGCTCTAAATTGTGAGACCTACTGCCCGTTGTCTACGAAAGGGAACCATGAGGTGTACACTCTCCTGCAATCAACACTCCTTCTGAATTGTGAGCACTGCTGTCTGTAGTGTTTGCCCACACAACAATGACAGCAGATAGGCAGAGCGGCTTCGGTGCACAGGGCCTCCAATTGAGCGTGGTGCGGCGAGAGGGGTGGGGTGCTTCAGGCTGGCTGTGCAGGTGCGAACAAACGATATTGCCGTGCGTAATGATGTGATCTCTGACCTCATTCGTTCTCACCTCTGTCACATTTTAAAGACCTGCTGGACTGTAGGCCTGAGCCAGCGGGCAGTGCTGCCCTACAGACACCTCTTCAGCGCGCTGCTGCGGGAAGGGTGGGATGCATCAGCCAGACTGCTCATGTGCGAATAAGCGATATTGCCATGTGTTATGATGTGATCATTGACCTCATTCAGTCACAGCTCTGTCTCATTTTAAAGACCTGTTGTACCATAAGGTAGGCCTGAGCCTACAGGCAGCGCTGCCCTACAGAGACATGTTGAGGGCGATTCTAAGGGAGGGGTGCACGTGCGAAAAAGCGATGTTGCAGTGCGCAATGATGTGATCTCTGACCTCATTCAGTCACATCGGTCTAATTTTAAGGACCTACTGGACCATACTGGGGGCCTGAGCCAGCGGGCAGCGCTGCCCTACAGACACATGGCGTTGGCCTTTAGGACACTGTAGTCAGCTCCTTACTAAGTGTACATGCACACAGGCTCCCGGCACTGCATCACACGCACAAATTATGCTTTTAGCATGCGCTCTGTTCCTTTCTATGTGAACGTTAGCATAACATATTATTATTTAACATTGTGTATTCTCGTGCACTCCAACTCCTCTTTGAACCACGATTACCACTAACAGTTGGTTGATCGTACTTCAAAAAAGAAGGATGCACTCTACTCCTATTTTCTATCAAGCTTGAAATAAACCTTCATTTACCTCCAGAAGTTTCCATCCCTAAATTATTTCTCTCTTTCAGACATCCCCTTGATTGCCACAAGAAGGGCGGAGCGGGAGCTGACCCCGCAATGATGCCCTGGTATTCTGACACATTCCACCCTGCTATCAAGACACTGTCCCCGACTGGAGACCTGGTCTACCATACAAATATACCCCGGACTAGGAGCTTGCACCAACACGTTGTGGGACACCAGTGGTGGCAGGTGAGCAGTGAAGCCTCGTTGTGCAATACCTACAAATGACCACAGTGTGGGGGAAGGGGTTGGGGTGCAGCGCCCTGGGTGCACAGGTGCATGCAAGCGATTTTCCGTAGCTAATAATGTAGGACTATATTACCAAAGAAGAGCGATAACATTATCACCACTTTAGCAACAGGAAACTACAGCTAAAGCGATGATAAGGGGTTCGATAATATGTCCCTGTGAATTCCCATAGAAGCCCAGGTTCACACCAGAACCTGGGCTTCTAAGGGAATTCACAAGGGCATATTATCAACCCCTTATTGCCTCTTTAGGGGCAGTTTCCTGCCGCTAAAGCGGCAATAATGTTATCGCCCTTTCTTCATAATATTTCCCATAATCTCCTGCCTCATGTATTTATTTTAAGGACTTGCTGAACCACACTCTTTCTTGCAGACCCCAGCATCCTAGACAAACAGGTTACGGAGGGTAAACACTAAGGGCTGGGTGCAAGAGGCCTTTGCTCTGTCTCCTCTTCCCTCTCTTCTTTTGACTCTCCCTACCCTTCTCCCTTGCACCCACTCCCCCTCCCTTCCATTCTCACTATAGTCCTTTTATTCGGACTACCTTTCTTTAACTCTTCGAAATAAGACACATATTTATGTTTCATTTTTGTCTTGCAGGTTTCCTACGCTGCTTCCACTGGAGTCCAACCCACATTTTTTTTATCATACCGTTCTATTAAAGTTACATTTCTATTGATTTCTGTTTTAATAAAGGTTACTTTTTTCATATAAATAACTGAGTGTAAAGGTCTTCTTTTTCTGACAACACTTGTCTATTATTTATTGTGAAAATCATCTGTTTATAGGAGATTTTAAGGAGAGCATTATTTAATATTAGAGTGCATCTACCAAACATAATGGCAGAATTCCCAAAGATCGATATCTGTAAATTTTGATATTTCTCCAAAACTACTGAACAAACTTACACCAAATAAGCGTGCTTTCTAGACCAAGTCCCTTCTCCCTGCCAAATGTAGGGTAATTCAGTTCACCCGTTTGACCTGTAGCCTTGTCTAAGGTTTCCTGAAGAAATAAACAAGGAGAAACACGTTTTGAGACCCTCCCTTTTTCTCGGCCCCCCTTGATGAATTATCCCCAAACTCTCAACATAGGAGCTGACCTTAACAAAGATTCATCAATCGGTGCCAAAGTTATTGCGCATAGAATGTTGCTATTTTCCTATGGTAACTAGGTCCTAACTATAACTACCTACTAGCGACTGCCAGTAGGTAATATATATGTATATATATATATATATATATATATATATATATATATATATATATATATATATTGAATACCAATGCCCTGCGCATTTGAAAGGCACACTGACAGCGCCCTGCATTCCAGCTTTCTCACGCAGCCTGCACTTAGCTTTGTTCTTCGTTTTATCCGACTGCCGACGCGTTTCAAGGCCAGATGGCCCCTTCTTCATGGGCGGAAAATCATGCAAAAGAAACTTGGTTTTGTTTCCGGTTTTTATTAATTTCCATGACCTTCCAAAAAGCGGAAGGTGGCTACTTATCCACTGATGGCTTGTGGGGCATGGAGTCCGTAAGTTCAAACATGAGTTTCCAATTTTAAAAGTTCATTATTTCCTTGAGTAGGTGAACAAAGCCCCAGGTCAGGCTCATAAGGGCGTATGGAGCGCTGTGCCATTAGCAGCTCTGAGAAGTTCGAAGCTATGGCGGATTAAGCCATCCTTCAACTCTGCAACCTACTAAAGGATTATAATGAACTTTATTCACAAAACCATGCACGAGTGCACTGCCTGCATTACGGACTTCATATCCCACAAACCACCGGGGGACTGTGAACCTACACACGCCCACAGGAAATGGGGTTTTGGTAAATGCACAATAAAAACCGGAAACACCCTTGCAGGCAGTTACGTGTGATGTTTTGCGCCCATGAAGAAGGGGAGCAGCCCCGAAACACGTTGGCTTACAGAATGCAAGCGGAGTAGAAGGAAGGCTGCGTGACACTGCTGGAGGGCAGAGGACTGTTTGTGTGCTCTCTCAGATGCTACAGGGCATTTGGTATTTTGACATTTCTACACGGCAGCCTGGTCGTGGAGAGAGGCACCGTCACCAGTTGGAGAATACGACAATCACTGGCTGGGCGAGGTCGTAGCTCTGCACGAAGCGGGGCAAAATCGGCACAGTTCTCCATACGCGGATTAAGCCATCCTTCAACTCTGCAACCTACTAAAGGATTATAATGAACTTTATTCACAAAACCATGCACGAGTGCACTGCCTGCATTACGGACTTCATATCCCACAAACCACCGGGGGACTGTGAACCTACACACGCCCACAGGAAATGGGGTTTTGGTAAATGCACAATAAAAACCGGAAACACCCTTGCAGGCAGTTACGTGTGATGTTTTGCGCCCATGAAGAAGGGGAGCAGCCCCGAAACGCGTTGGCTTACAGAATGCAAGCGGAGTAGAAGGAAGGCTGCGTGACACTGCTGGAGGGCAGAGGACTGTTTGTGTGCTCTCTCAGATGCTACAGGGCATTTGGTATTTTGACATTTCTACACGGCAGCCTGGTCGTGGAGAGAGGCACCGTCACCAGTTGGAGAATACGACAATCACTGGCTGGGCGAGGTCGTAGCTCTGCACGAAGCGGGGCAAAATCGGCACAGTTCTCCATACGCGGATTAAGCCATCCTTCAACTCTGCAACCTACTAAAGGATTATAATGAACTTTATTCACAAAACCATGCACGAGTGCACTGCCTGCATTACGGACTTCATATCCCACAAACCACCGGGGGACTGTGAACCTACACACGCCCACAGGAAATGGGGTTTTGGTAAATGCACAATAAAAACCGGAAACACCCTTGCAGGCAGTTACGTGTGATGTTTTGCGCCCATGAAGAAGGGGAGCAGCCCCGAAACGCGTTGGCTTACAGAATGCAAGCGGAGTAGAAGGAAGGCTGCGTGACACTGCTGGAGGGCAGAGGACTGTTTGTGTGCTCTCTCAGATGCTACAGGGCATTTGGTATTTTGACATTTCTACACGGCAGCCTGGTCGTGGAGAGAGGCACCGTCACCAGTTGGAGAATACGACAATCACTGGCTGGGCGAGGTCGTAGCTCTGCACGAAGCGGGGCAAAATCGGCACAGTTCTCCATACGCGGATTAAGCCATCCTTCAACTCTGCAACCTACTAAAGGATTATAATGAACTTTATTCACAAAACCATGCACGAGTGCACTGCCTGCATTACGGACTTCATATCCCACAAACCACCGGGGGACTGTGAACCTACACACGCCCACAGGAAATGGGGTTTTGGTAAATGCACAATAAAAACCGGAAACACCCTTGCAGGCAGTTACGTGTGATGTTTTGCGCCCATGAAGAAGGGGAGCAGCCCCGAAACGCGTTGGCTTACAGAATGCAAGCGGAGTAGAAGGAAGGCTGCGTGACACTGCTGGAGGGCAGAGGACTGTTTGTGTGCTCTCTCAGATGCTACAGGGCATTTGGTATTTTGACATTTCTACACGGCAGCCTGGTCGTGGAGAGAGGCACCGTCACCAGTTGGAGAATACGACAATCACTGGCTGGGCGAGGTCGTAGCTCTGCACGAAGCGGGGCAAAATCGGCACAGTTCTCCATACGCGGATTAAGCCATCCTTCAACTCTGCAACCTACTAAAGGATTATAATGAACTTTATTCACAAAACCATGCACGAGTGCACTGCCTGCATTACGGACTTCATATCCCACAAACCACCGGGGGACTGTGAACCTACACACGCCCACAGGAAATGGGGTTTTGGTAAATGCACAATAAAAACCGGAAACACCCTTGCAGGCAGGTACGTGTGATGTTTTGCGCCCATGAAGTAGGGGAGCAGCCCCGAAACGCGTTGGCTTACAGAATGCAAGCGGAGTAGAAGGAAGGCTGCGTGACACTGCTGGAGGGCAGAGGACTGTTTGTGTGCTCTCTCAGATGCTACAGGGCATTTGGTATTTTGATATATATATATATATATATATATATATATATATATATATAAATTCAATTTTAAAAGCTTTATTCGACAGCATTGTCATAAAAGCATTAACACCCTATCCAATACATCAGTAAATACTATTCTAAAATACAATCACATTTTGCTCTTCTCCCTTCCATCCAGTGAACAAGGGCGATGGGACGCCCGAAACGCGTTTGGCTTAAAACTGTGCATTTGAAGTAACTTACTTGCTGCACTGCATTCCCGAAAATAAAAGGCTTTAACTCGCCATGCTGTGGCTCCATCAACTGAGGCAACTCGTTCTTTTTTCATATATATATATATATACATATATACATATACAGGAATTAATTGTGGCATCTCAAATGAGAAGCTATGTATAAAACATATGTTTGCTCTATGGCGTGTCATGGGGAATGGAAATAAATGAAAAAGAGACAACAAACGACAAGCTTTTTTCTATGTCCTTAGGCCCGGGGTCAGGTGACTAGCACATGCACTGTATAATAGGGTGAGGTTTTTCACTGACGTCATGTGATTAAGGGCTCAAGGGCTCAAGGGCCCGAAACGAGTCATGGCGGCTATTGTGTTGTACACGAAATAAGTTGATGCAAAGTACCTGACTGGGTCCATGTCTGTTTCTTACCGGTGGAGAACGGGAGGAGTGAAACGGAGTTCTTCTCATATATATATATATATATATATATATATTACCTACTGGCGGTCGCCAGTATGTAGTTATAGTTAGGTTTTTTTTCAATGTTAAATCTCAAAATTCTATTTGGAATAACTTTGGCACCGGTTGACGAATCTGCCTGAAAATTTCCTGAAAATGGCCTCGTCGAGCTCCGGTTCTTCCTTGAAAGTTTGGGGGGGATATGTCAAGCGGGGCTGAGATAAAAGGGGGGTCCCAAAACGCGTTTTCCCCATGTTACTTTCCATAGGGCGGTCGATTTCACTTTTAGCTCGAACGGCTGAATGGATTTCCATCAAACTTGGCAAAATTGTAGGGACTGGTAGCCCGATGTGCCTTTGCTATGTCTCAAGATATGTGCTCCAGTGGATTTTGAGTAATTTAGGTTAAAAAAAAAATATATATCTGTAGGCGCTCTCCGGTGCGCGCACCCTAGTGCGCTCCTGGCGCGACACGCGACTTGTGCGCAGAAAGCTGATTGGCTCTTGGGTGTCTGTAAACATTCTAAACAGTCTGGAGCGGCCGCCATCTTGTGTCTCGGTAAAATCGAGACACAAGGGGTTTGAAAAAAAAAGGGGCAAATGACCATAAGGTGGAAGAGTAGACCCTCTCTGACCCCCTAGGTTTGATGTGGGGGCTAAAATAGGGTCCTGCGGGGCATTACATTTTTTATTTTTTTTTTCGTTTTGCGCGGGGTAAGCGCATGGTACGCGCACCGGAAAGCGAAGCACGGGGAAAATCTAGGACCATATTTATGAAGGCCTTGCGCTGCCAGTTTTGCGCCGCCTGTGCGTCAATTTTTGTGACGCACCAGCGGTGTAAAAAATGCGCATTGTTACGCTATATTTAAAAAGTGACGCATCTATCTAGATGCGTCACTTTTTAAATATAGTGCAACGAGGCACATTTTTTTACACTGCTGGTGCGATGCATCACTTTTCTGTGCGCACTCCTTATGACATTCCAGATGTGTCATATTTAATGTATGACGAATCATGTTGCAAGGAGTTACAGATACGTCAGTATTTCTGACATATCTGTAAACATAAAAGTGACGCGAGGCAGGCGCAAGATTTTGACGCAACAGCATCCTAAAAGTGACGCAGAGAAATCTCATAGATTTCAGTACGTCGTTATTACCAAGCTTTTTGCGGGGGAATGTCCCCTCTGCATACATTATACCTGACGCAGATATAATGTGGCGCAGAGTTTTAAAAAGTGACCCATGTACCTAGATGCGTCACTTTTTAAAAATAGCGTCAGGTATAATGCATGCAGAGGGGGTGTTCCCCCGCAAAAAGCTTGGTAATAACGACGCAGTGAAATCTTTGAGATTTCACTGCGTCACTTTTAGGATGCTGTTGCGTCAAAATCTTGCGCCTGCTTTACAGCAGACCTTTCACATGGTGCTTTTTCCATGTGAAAGGACACATTACTGGAGTTGCGTCACTTTTGTGACGCACTCCAGCAATGCGTTACTTGGAATGTCATAAGGAGTGCGCACAGAAAAGTGACGCATCGCACCAGTGGTGTAAAAAAATGTGCCTCGTTGCGCTATATTTAAAAAGTGACGCATCTAGGTAGATGGGTCACTTTTTAAAATCAAGCGCCACATTATATCTGCGTCAGGTATAATGCATGAAGAGGGGGTGTTCCCCGCAAAAAGCTTTGTAATAGCGACGCAGTGAAGTCTTTGAGATTTCACTGCGTCACTTTTAGGATGCTGTTGCGTCAAAATCTTGAGCCTGCTTCACAGCAGACCTTTCACATGGTGCTTTTTCCATGTGAAAGGACACATTACTGGAGTTGCGTCACTTTTGTGACGCACTCCAGCAATGCGTTACTTTTGTGTTTACAGATACGTCAGAAATACTGACATATCTGTAACTCCTTGCGAATTGATTAGTCATATATTAAATATGACATATCTGGAATGTCATAAGGAGTGCGTCCAGAAAAGTGATGCATCGCTGTTTTCACGTAGCGAAGCGTCACTTTTCAGAAATGAGGCCTCCAGTTTATTCACTGTGTCACCTCTACGACCCTTTCTTGCGTCAATACGTCCCTTTTGCATACATTACACCTGACGTAGGAATAATGTGGCACAGGGGTTTACAAAGTGATGTATTTACCAAGAAACGCCACTTTGTAAATATGAATAAATAAGGTGTAATTTTTATTGGAATGTTGTGTCACAAAAAGTGATGCTTTGGTGGCGTTAAAGTGACGCATGGCTTCATAAATGAAGCCTTCTACCTTCAACTCCAGCAATGCATCTTTTCTTAAAAGGACACATTACTGGAGTTGCGTCACTTTTGTGACGCACTCCAGCAATGCGTTACTTTAGTGTTTACAGATACGTCAGAAATACTGACATATCTGTAACTCCTTGCGACATGATTCCTCATACATTAAATATGACATATCTGGAATGTCATAAGGAGTGCGCACAGAAAAGTGACGCATTGTACCAGTGGTGTAAAAAAATGCGCCTCGTTGCGCTATATTTAAAAAGTGACGCATCTAGGTAGATGGGTCACTTTTTAAAATCCTGCGCCACATTATATCTGCGTCAGGTATAATGCATGCAGAGGGGGAGTTCCCCCGCAAAAAGCTTTGTAATAGCGACGCAGTGAAATCTTTGAGATTTCAGTGCGTCACTTTTAGGATGCTGTTGCGTCAAAATCTTGCGCCTGCTTCACAGCAGACCTTTCACATGGTGCTTTTTTCATGTGAAAGGACACATTACTGGAGTTGCGTCACTTTTGTGACGCACTCCAGCAATGCGTTACTTTTGTGTTTACAGATACGTCAGAAATACTGACATATCTGTAACTCCTTGCGAATTGATTAGTCATATATTAAATATGACATATCTGGAATGTCATAAGGAGTGCGCACAGAAAAGTGACGCATCGCTGTTTTCACGTAGCGATGCGTCACTTTTCAGAAATGAGGCCTCCAGTTTATTCACTGTGTCACCTCTACGACCCTTTCTTGCGTCAATACGTCCCTTTTGCATACATTACACCTGACGTAGGAATAATGTGGCACAGGGGTTTACAAAGTGATGTATTTACCAAGAAACGCCACTTTGTAAATATGAATAAATAAGGTGCATTTTTTATTGGAATGTTGTGTCACAAAAAGTGATGCTTTGGTGGCGTTAAAGTGACGCATGGCTTCATAAATGAAGCCTTCTACCTTCAACTCCAGCAATGCATCTTTTCTTATCCTTCAACACTCCTGTTCTTTTTCAACATTTTCATTGAATATCAACATTCCCCATATTCACTCTTCTTCTCATAACTTTCTTTTCTAACACTCACCTTCTTTCATTCCTCCTACTTCACTTCTTTTTTCCTCTCATACCTTTCTGTTCTTTCTTACTCATTCTCCTTTGAATTATCAATGCACTATATTTCACTTATTCTTCATTTTTTTAAGAATATAGCTCTTTGATGAGAATTGGAGGTAGTTCTGAAAAGAACTTTTGTTTTTCTTCTTTTAACTGAACAGGAACAAAAACAGGGAATGGAAACTGCTCAACAGGAGCAAAAAGAAAACAAAAAAATTAGGGGTGGGAAGGGCAGCGATGGTTCTCCAATGCTCGAACCATGAGCTGGACACTTTGCTCCCCATAGGTGAGGAGTTGATTGCATTATCTGCATCTGATGACCCCATGGTTAAATGCAGGTTGTATGTTTGGCACCTGCTCCTGCGATTGCTCTCTCCCAGAAGAAGTTGCTCCTCCGGTTGATGTAGAGGCCCCATCTCTGGGAACCTCTTGTGTCAGAGCCCTGACACTTTCCCGGGCAAAATTCTGGGGGTGCCTCCTCTCCACATGTCGGATCATCGTAAAGTTCCCAAAAGAGTACTTTTTTTTGGGGTCACCCCGTGACAGGACCTGTTTGCAGATCCTGCACTCCACTTTTGGTGCATTCACCTTCTTCTGGTCAGCTGGAATCTTAAAAAATTTCCATATGAAATGTTCCTTCACCTTTGGGGTAGGAGGCTCTTCATTGATGAACTCAGGTTCATCCTCACTGCTGGATTCTCTGGCAGCCATGGTAAATCACAAAAGATCCAGGTACAAAAAACAGGTCTTTCAGTCACAAAAGTGAAAGAAGAAGTGAAGGAAATGGGTGGGGATTTCATTCATTGTAAAAAAAACTGTTAGCAACCAATGAAAAGTGTTATTTTAGGGTCACATGACCCGACGCGTTTACGCTGCACGCTCCGAAGCACTTCCGGGTGCGTTTACGCAGCGCGATCATAGGCGCTTCCGGGTAACAAACGTGGCGCGATCGGAGGCGCTTCTGGGTGCTTTTACGCGGCGCGAACGTAGGCGCTTCCGAGGGCACTTACGTTGCGCGCCGAAGTGACGTCATCAAACTTTTACAGAAATGCATATTCATTTCCCTTATTGAAAAAAACTGATTTTATTTGTATGGTACGAAATGTTTTGCATTATTATTAACTTTTCATTCATATTTTTTTTCACGAACGACAGTAGCGCTCTGGGTGCGCTTTCACGAGAGCTCACCGGAAAGCTTACCGGAGAGCTTAGCTGAAAGCTTCCCTGAGCGCGCACCCAGAGCACAAAAAAAAAATTATATAAAAAAAATGAATACTTACAAAAAAACAGCAAACTGTAAAAAAAAATGGTTAGAAACTCGATATAGAAAGGAATTAGCATTTAAAAAACCTATGAAATTCACTGAAAAAACCATAGGTTTCACACCAGTTATAGTTAGGAATTAGCATTTAAAAAACCTATTAAATTCACTGAAAAAACCATAGGTTTCACACCAGTTATAGTTAGCTGGAAATGTTACTGATATAAAACCATTGAAATTCCCACGTTATAGTTAGTCGGACTCACTATAACTTGCGCGTGCAATGCACTGCTGATGACATCACATATTACATCACTCATGACATGGTCAGTGACATCACTCATGACATCACTGATGACACCATCCAGTGAATGTGTGACTTTCTGAAAAATAAATATATTTTATATATGTATATGTTAAGGTCGATGGAAGAATAAATGTTTAAATAAGTGTCTAAATGGATGTTTTTTTTAAAAACTTGATTGGTTATCTGGCTTATTAAGTGTATCTTAGTGAATACATATATTAGCGAGTAATGTTTAAATATTTAAATATATGTATTAGTGTTTTACTTTGTGTATAAGTGGCTGCATGGGTTGGTGAGTAGCTACATGTGTGTGTATATGGGTTATTAGATGTTTTTTAGTATCAGTATGAGTGTCTGTATCGTTTGGTGGGGCTGTTACTTAGCACATAGATGCATCAATGACTGACTCACTGTTTGTATGTGTTTTGAAGACAGCATATGTGCAGGACTGTATGGGTGGATGATTGTGTATATGTGTGTGTTAGAGAGTGAATGCCTCTCTCACTAGTGTCTTTATGAGTAACTACATATGTTTTAATCTTGTATATATGAGCATTGATGTATATAAGTAAGTATATGTGAGAGTGAGAGATTGAAAGAGTTCCTGTTTAAATAAGTATGTGTTTCTATAAGTGATTGTTTAAGAGAGTAAGTATGTGTAAGTTTCCTTAGAAGTAATGTGCTAATGTGTGTATAGTTGTATATGCAAATAAATGGATGTTTATTAGTTTATTTGCATGTGTGAGTATATGTATGAGTAAGTTTTTGATGACTGTCGGTGTGTAACAGAATGAATAGGGGTATCACTATATATGATGAGTGAGTATATGTATGAGTGAATACATAAAACTGTTGGTGAATGTGTGAATTTGTATATAGATGGTGAAATTACTGAATTGGTTGTTGTAACTGGTATGGGTATATGCACTTTTTAGAAAAAGTTAGTTTCTATTTTTCAATATGTGTTTCAAAGGTTACTTTACAGTGAGAGGAGGTCTGTCACTGTGTCACAAGGATGGTGTCATCAGTGATGTCATGAGTGATGTCACTGACCATGTCATGAGTGATGTAATATGTGATGTCATCAGCAGTGCATTGCACGTGCAAGTTATAGTGAGTCCGACTAACTATAACGTGGGAATTTCAATGGTTTTATATCAGTAACATTTCCAGCTAACTATAACTGGTGTGAAACCTATGGTTTTTTCAGTGAATTTAATAGGTTTTTTAAATGCTAATTCCTAACTATAACTGGTGTGAAACCTATGGTTTTTTCAGTGAATATATATATATATATATATATATATATATATATATATATATATATATATATATTTATGCAACTTGGGGCCATATGTATGAAGGTACCCATTTGCGTATCTCAAATAGCGATTTTTAAGAAATCGCTATTTGAGATTCGCAAATTGGGATGTATGTAGAAAATCACATTTTTTTGCGATTTCTTAAAATTCCATAATTGCGATTAGCAAATTGCGAATCGCAATGATGGAATACTTCCCATTCATTTCTATGTGCCAGGAAGCCCATCGGAATGAATTGGAAGTAATTCTCAATTTGCGATTTACAATTTGAGAATCTCAAATTGAGAATAATTTCAAGGGTGCAGGGGTGACCAAAGGACACCCTGTTGCACCCTTGAAATTAGCATGGGTGCACATGTGGTGCACGTACATGCCCTAAGGGCATGTATGTGCTTCACAGTGCACTTTTAAAAATGCAAAAAAGTGCATTTTTCAAGGAATTCGCAAATTGCCACCAACTTGAAGTTGGTGGTAATTTGCGATTCCTTAAGGTCAATTTGCACATTTTTTTTTGCTTAATACATTGCATTTAAGGAATCACAAAATTTGTGATTCCCTAAATGCAATCGTAAAATAAGGAATTGCAAATTTTGCGATTCCTTATTTTGCACCCAAATTCTTTCATGCATACCATTTTGCGAAAATGAGTTAACAAACACCAAAATTCTGCTAATTTCGGCGTTTGCGAACCCATTTGAGCTTGATACATATGGCCCTTGGTTCCCTGCTCCCCGGCTCACACAGCGCTCTCTGTGGGTGCGATTTCCTGCGGCAGAAACACGTATTTGCACAATATCCTTTCAAAGAAAGAAAGGTGGGCCGCACTCCCGAAGTGGTGTTTTACACTTTTCTATATCAAGGATGCCATAATGCTGATATGACATGTTTAAAGCTTCTAATTGATGCACATTTTGCAACAAATTAGAATGCCATTTTTGCACAGAATACCTTGCGATTTTGCACACATTTTGCATTAAGAGTGGAGTTTGAATGTTCTTAACAAAAAGTATTTATACTTATTTATACATTTTGTGCGTCAGATGAATTATTTGTATTTATGTGTTTTTACCGTAATATTTATGAATTTTAATAACAATTGCGGAATTTTGCACATATATATATATATATATATGAAACATTCGAACATGTCAAGCAGGAATTAATTGTGGCATCTCAAATGAGAAGCTATGTATAAAGCATATGTTTGCACTATGGCGTGTCATGGGGAATGGAAATAAATGAAAAAGAGACAACAAACAACAAGCATTTTCTATGTCCTTAGGCCCGGGGTCAGGTGACTAGCACATGCACTGTATAATAGGGTGAGGTTTTTCACTGACGTCATGTGATCAAGGGCTCAAGGGCTCAAGGGCCCAAAACGCGTCATGGCGGCTATTGTGCTGTACACGAAATAAGTTGATGCAAAGTACCTGACTGGGTCTGTGTCTGTTTCTTAGCGGTGGAAAACGGGAGGAGTGAAACTGAGTTCTACTCATATATATATATATATATTATTGACCTCCAAAACGAAGTCACCAGGAGGACTTAATGCAGGGGAGGAGCTACTATCACACTTATAATCACCTTCCTCTATTCCTGAACCACGTAACTGTCTGTAGTGAATTTTTCTTTTACTGTAAATGGCGTAGTTATCATTTGGTTTACAGATGAATTATCAACCCCCCCCCCCCTATCCACACCCCTCTCCTAAGTTAGGGTTAATTTAGTGTGGTATTGTAAATATTGGTACTGTATCCATGGCCATCCAGGCCTTAATTGTCACCAAAGATAGAGAAACTATGGGGATCGTGTTATTTCAACTGTATACCAATACGAGTACAGATTAAGTTGAGCAATGACTTTTATGCTGAATCATGAATTGTGTTTAATTGTTATGCCCATCCAGGGCTCAATAAGCAATACACTAATTGAGTGTTAACAAATGCACAGCTTATACTCATTGCTTAAGATGTGGCACTTTGAATTGTAAATAGCATTATTTCATCGTTTAAAGATGGCGCTTTCATTTGCATTATGAACCCCTTTTTTGTTTCAATGAATTTAGCCTTATCAATTGCTGCCTTGCCGACGCCAGCTGACACTGACGAAGGCAAGTGCTGAAACGCGTCTGTAAATATTTTCTTTGCGCAAAATAAACCGTATGTGGTTTGATATCTGCTGCGATTGCCGTCTTGTTGCTTTCTGCTGCCGGCTGCCGGTCGCAGAGTAGCGGAGCTTCGAATATAAATATATATATATATATATATATATATATATATATATATATATATATATATATATATATATATATATTCACAGAAATAACCATAGGTTATAGTGGATATATAGTTAGGAATTTGCATTTACAAAACCTTGAAAATTCAATGAAAAAACCATAGGTTATAGGCCATATATAGTTAGGAATTAGCATTTACAAAACCTTATTTTACTCTCATAAAACCATTGAAATTCCATATATAGTTAGCTAACTATAAGCGCTAACTATATATCGCGCACCCGCAATCCACTGCTGATGATGTCACATATTACATCATTCATGACATGGTCAGTGACATCACTGATGACATCACTGATGACATCTCAAATAACATCACTGATGACATCACTGATCACAACATCCAGTGATTGTATGTGTCTGTAAAGTTTAAATATGTTTCACATATTGTAGAATGAGTGGATGTATAAGTGTCTGGATGAAGAATTTAGTAGGTGCATGACTGACTGTATGAGTGAGTGATTAAATGTGTCTCAGTGAGTACATGGGTTAGTGACTAAACTGTCTTAATTCGTGCATCAGTATGTTTGTTGTTGTGTAAGCTGCTGCATGTGTTGATCAGTAGCTATAAGAGTGGCCATATGGGTTATTGATTGGTTGCCCAAGTATTTGAATGGGAGGCTGAGTGTGTGTGTGGGTGGCTGGGAGGTGCGTGACTCTGTGCATAGATGTGTAAGCAGTTGATTCACTAGGAGTATGAGTTCAAGAGTGCATGTGGAAACAGCTATATGGGCGGTTGACTGTGCATGGGTGTGTTGGTGAGTGAATGGATTTCTCATTGCTACATGTGCAAGTAAGTACGTATGTAAAACACAATACATGTGAGAGTTGAGATATATAAATAACTGAACATAAGAGCCAGTGAATGTGTGAGTGGCTGTATCGATCACTGTGAGCTTGTATCAGGGATTATATAAGAGAGTAAATATGTGTTATTATATGTTTGAATAAGTAAGATGTGTATAACTGTATAGTTGAGGAAATGGAGGTGTGATTGATTCTTTGCATGACTGACTAGGTGTGTGAGTAACTCCATGGATGAGTGACAGTCTGTGAGTGTCTGTTTATACTGAGTGTATGTAAGGTTATATTAGAGTCTGAAGAGGTTCATTGTATTATCACATGAGTGATGTGATCAGTGATGACAAATGAGATGTCATCAGTGATGTCATTTGAGTTGTCATCAGTGATGTCATCAGTGATGTCATTTGAGATGTCATCATTGATATCATTTGAGTTGTCATCAGTGATGTCATTTGAGATGTCATCAGTGATGTCATCAGTGATGTCACTGACCATGTCATGAATGATGTAATATGTGACATCATCAGCAGTGGATTGCGGGTGCGCGATATATAGTTAGCGCTTACAGTTAGCTAACTATATATGGAATTTCAATGGTTTTATGCGAGTAAAATAAGGTTTTGTAAATGCTAATTCCTAACTATATATGGCCTATAACCTATGGTTTTTTCATTGAATTTTCAAGGTTTTGTAAATGCAAATTCCTAACTATATATCCACTATAACCTATGGTTTTTTCTGTGAATTTCATTGGTTTTTTAATAGCAAATATGAAAAGCTTTAAAATGTCAAGTACGTGATAGATAAAAACATTTTCGTATTTATGCACGCTGATGTGCTTTGAACGCTGCCCCCCCCTCCCCTCTTTTGCCTTAGTAGTACTCTCTCTTTGCAGATACTGAAGGGTAGTTAACGCAGGCCTTTACCCCCGTTGTAATCCGTCGTGCCTCCTTGTCTCTCCATTTGATTGATTGTTGTCCAAGCATTTACTGTTTTAGAATTGGTTCTCTTTGGATCATTCTCTATTTACAAACAAGCACAAAGTCGCAATACTCTGTTTAGTCTTTGCAGATAGTGAAAAATCGTGTAAAAAAATAAAAGTAATCGAACAAAATCAGTAGGCCACTAATTGGATCTCTTTTTGACCTCGCTAAAATAGAAATATTAGGAACAACCCTTCTTGAGAAATACGAAAATAGTGAGATGAACTGAGCTCCACACCATGAGGGCTGCAAGACAGCTCGGCTCCATCACCCATCCCGCACAAAATAACGACAAACCCTATGCAAATATTAAAAATATAGACAACACACCAGCAAAGAAACAGGGTAAAACATTTTATTAAAAAACTATTTACATAACGTTGGTCTATAAGATGATGTCAGTAGTGGACCGATGTGTGAATAGATCGAAAACAGCACAAGGCTCCAAGATCCGGATAGCAAGCTCCTGGATGTTGGGTGCCATAGTTTAGAGTTCTGAATTTCAGCCTTTTTCAATGCCTGTGCTTTGTTGAATCAAAATGGCGGCTTGACACAAAGCTGACTCAAACGTTGTTACTGATGCTATGCAGACCAAAACTGGTTTTCAGTTTGTACATTTTTCTAGATTTTTCAATCCAAGTTTGGTTGACTTTGTAGAACGATGGCTTCAGATTTTCAACATACGGTGTGGTGGCGCTGACTGGGAGGGGGCGCTTCGCTCCTGCCCCCTCCCCAAGTAAGATTTTCATACGTGAAAGTACGTTAATGGTTTTGGTCCCTGAGATGCTTCGATGTCACTACCATTCTCAAATAGCATAAGTTCTGGATGTTGGGTGCCATAGTTAAGAGTTCTGAGCAGTGCTTGTAACACTGTCTGAAGCTTATTTCCACCTACTGCAGCTTCACTATTCTCAAAGTAAGTGAGTGTCGTTTGTGGACCTGACTGCATTAGAAAACAATGTGATATGTTACCTTCCTAAACAGCTTGACGGAGGCCCCTGAGGGGCGGTGTGATGGCCATGGACTCGGAGAAGACGCTTGGCTCCGACACCCTCCCCAAGTCTTATAGCACTGGTGTAGCCTGAGATCGCCCCCGACATAGGCGGCCGGCTCCCGGGGTCCGGCGGAACTTTTTGCCTTTTGATGACTCTTCAATTCTGGACCTTGTCCCACAATCCGTTTGACCTGAAGACAAGCTGTAGTGGGGCGCCCCTTTATCGTTTTAGTTGCCATTCCGCCCGCTTTTGCTACACTGTGCCTCTTCCGCCATTCAGCTGTTTTCCGCCCGCTCTTGCGACTACAGCGTCTCGCTCACCATGTAGTTGAGATGCGCCCGCTCTTGCGGTGCAGCGATAGGCGGCTGCCACAGGACTCTCAAAATGGCGGCCGGCTCTTCGGTTTTGGGCCTGGTCCACTAAAATGGCCCTGGGACACCTTGGAACTCGGACGCTTGTCTGCTAGGGCTTGGGTCCCATTCTCGAAAAGCGTCCCCTCAGCCGTGAAGATTCTACAAAAGTCTTGGGGGCCTCCGACTCCCGCAGGCTTCTGGTGGGGAGCGGCTGCCATGATTGCTCGTGGAATGGCCACGACGGAGCTACGAGATGGTAGTGGTCTCATGCTGACGCCAGCTTTAGTCTGAAACATCCAGAAACACTGTAGACTACCAATTCGATCAGTTCCGGTAGCGCCCCAACATGACCCGGAAGAGAAGAACTTGCCCTCCCCTCTTTGACTGATGGTTCTTGTTGCCTGTCCCCTCTGTTGTCATTTAACAGAACTTTTTGGACTGCTGAAAGGGGTTGTGTTCTGAACGCTGGTTGGTGGAGACATTTAGACTATATTCTTGACCTACGTTGTCGCGTAATGCGTTTTATGACACGCCGCGTTAGCGCACCCGGAAGTGATCCGAGGCGCGGCGCGCAGCGCGTAACGTAAGCATAACAGGTCATGTGACTTGTTAATAAAACTTTTCATTGGTTCATTTTACTTTTGTTAATTTAATGATGAAAAGCTTGGTCATATGACCTAAAAATTACGCTTTTTATTATTTTCGAACAATATTTTTTTTTCAAACATATGTTATAATATTCCAGGCTAATGTACTTTCCCGGAAAATTTACAACTGTCTTGCAAGTAAAATATATTCCTTTTTCGAGAAAGAGGGCGTTTCTTCCTTCCATGACGGAGCCGTTGAGTAAAAGAGATTCGGCCTGCTGTCTTAGTCGCCGATACGCCTGATTATCAGATTCTTATCGATCACTTTATGTTGCAGACATGAAAAACACAACTGCCCTTCACCATTTATCTTTACTGCGTTCCTACATATTATACCTTTTATCCGTCATGTAATTGGACTGCTTTATTTCACTTGCCTTTTACTGATTCGAAAACAGTCACTAAAAGTAAAAACTTTACAAATGAAAATACTACTACCGTGTTTTGTTTTAAAAACCTTTATTGTGAAAATGTCAGTATACAAATACGGGCCTATAACCACGTGGGCCGGCCACGGAGCAAACTGAAATCGTATATGATGAGGAGACATTTACACTGTAGAAGAACGTAACGAGCGGGCCATTAGGTGACAAGAACAAAGGTGTCTAACAGTTGCGGAATCGGTGGACGTACATTTTGTAATTAAAATACGACAGGGCCACTTACAATAACATTTTCTAGATATACATTTGCGGGCAAAGAGTTACGAGTCCCATTTATACCGGCGCCATTTTGGGCGAGGCCGGGCAGGTCCAAGATATAGTCAAAATGTCTCCACCAACCATCGGCCAGACCAGAACCCCTTTCGGCCCTTTATGCTACAAGATGGTGTCTTCCATTCAGAAAATATTGGTGGCAGCATTTTGAAAGGAAACAGAAACAGCCGTTCTCCTAGTGAGTTTCACATTGTTACATTTAGGAAGAATGTTGAAGAGTAGTATGTGGAAAATCTGAAGCCATTTTTCTACAAACTCTCAATCAGACTTGGATGGAAAAAAAAAACCTGAAGAATGTACAAACTGAAAACCAATTTTTGTCTGTATAGCACCAACAGTAACGCTTGAGTCAGCTTTGTGTCAAGCCGCCATTTTCATTCAATCAATAGCGTCCCCCTGCACACATTCAGGGACCTGGTCGTGTCTTCAGATGAAACGCATTGTAGGAAAAGAAGCAGAAAGGAAAAGGAAAAAAGTTCCGCCGGACCTAGTGAAGCTGCAGCAGGTGCAAATAAGCTTCAGACAGTCTTACAAGCACTGCTCAGAACTCTCAACTGAGGCACTCAACATCCAGGACTTGCCATTCGGATCTTGGCGCCTTGTATTTTTGTTTTGTTTTTGATGGAGGGGAAACAACAAAAAACAGACATTGAAAAAGGCTCAACAGTGCAGGGCGCCTTGTGCTGGTTCCGACCTATTCACACATCGGTCCACTACTGACATCACCTCATAAACCAACGGGGCACCCCACGCCGACTTTCGGCGCAGCATTGTAGGATGGCCACACCAGTGCGGCAATTTGCTGGACACCACCTCGGTGCCATCCAGATCTCGGCGCGTTCATTCAATCAATAGCGTCCCCCTGCACACATTCAGGGACCTGGTCGTGTCTTCAGATGAAACGCATTGTAGGAAAAGAAGCAGAAAGGAAAAGGCAAAAAGTTCCGCCGGACCTAGTGAAGCTGCAACAGGTGCAAATAAGCTTCAGACAGTCCTACAAGCACTGCTCAGAAATCTCAACTGAGGCACTCAACATCCAGGACTTGCCATTCGGATCTTGGCGCCTTGTGCTGGTTCCGACCTATTCACACATCAGTCCACTACTGACATCACCTCATAAGCCAACGGGGCACCCCACGCCGACTTTCGGCGCAGCATTGTAGGATGGCCACACCAGTGCAGCCACTTGCTGGACACCACCTCGGTGCCATCCGGATCTCAGCGCGTTCGAGTCACTGTGCCGGAAGAGTGACCGGAACTCAGCTGAACACGCCGTCTTTCGGCGCAGCATTGTAGGATGGCCACACCAGTACGGCAATTTGCTGGACACCACCTCGGCGCCATCCGGATCTCGGCGCGTTCGAGTCACTGTACCGCAAGAGTGACCGCAACTCAGCTGGACACGCCGTCTTTCGGCGCAGCATTGTAGGATGGCCACACCAGTGCGGCAATTTGCTGGACACCACCTCGGTGCCATCCGGATCTCGGCGCGTTCGAGTCACTGTACCGCAACAGTGACCGCAACTCAGCTGGACACGCCGTCTTTCGGCGCAGCATTGTAGGATGGCCACACCAGTGTGGCAATTTGCTGGACACCACCTCGGTGCCATCCAGATCTCGGCGCGTTGTGCTGCCTTCGGCCTATTCGCACATCGGTCCGCTACTGACGCCGCCTCACGTGCCAACGGATTTTCTACGCTTTTTGTAGCCCTATGTCGCATAACAGGTCATGTGACTTGTTTATAAAACTTTTCATTGGTTCATTTTACTTTTGGTTTCCTAAAGATGGAAGGCTTGGTCATATGACCTAAAAATAACACTTTTCATTGGTTTAGAACATTTTTTTTTCCCAAACGATGAAAGCCCCACCTTGTTTCTGGATCATTCAGACTGAAGCTGGCGTCAGCATGAGAGCACCACCATCTCGTGGCTCCGTCGTGGTCATTCCGCGAGCAATCATGGCAGCCGCTCCCCACCGGAAGCCTGTGGGAGTCGGGGGCCCCCAAGACTTTTATACAATCTTCACGGCTGAGGGGACGCTTTTCGAGAATGGAACCCAAGCCCTAGCAGGCAAGCGTCCGAGTTCCAAAGTGTCCCAGGACCATTTCAGTGGACCAGGCCTAAAACCGAGGAGCTGTCCGCCATTTTAAGAGCCATGTGGCAGCCGCCTATCGCTGCACTGCAAGAGTGGGAGCAACTCAACAACATGGTGAGCGAGACGCTGTGGCCGCAAGAGCGAGCGCAACTCAGCTAGATGGCCGCCACCTGGGGAGGCCCGTTCACGCCGGCTCCCCCACGCCCCCCCCCCGGGCCGCCGCACGCCAATTTTCGGAGCAGCATTGTAGGATACCAAAACCAGTGCGGCAGTTTACTGGACATCACCTGGGTGCCTGTCGTACATGTTGTGTCAGCCATGTGACACTGGACACAGACCGCCACTGACGAGGCCTCCCCCCGCACCACCCGGGACGCCCCACGCTGTTTTTCTGTGCTGCATTGTAGGATCCCTAAACCAGTGCGGCACCCAGGCGACATCACCTGGGTGCCGTCCAGAACTCTGCACGTTGTGCTGCCTTGGGACTATTCGCACAACAGACCGCTACTGACGAGGCCTCCCCCCGCCCCACCCGGGACGCCCCACGCCAATTTTCGGAGCAGCATTGTAGGATCCCTAAACCAGTGCGGCACCCAGGCGACATCACCTGGGTGCCGTCCAGAACTCTGCACGTTGTGCTGCCTTGGGACTATTCGCACAAAAGACAGCTTCTAACCATTGTTGCTTTTTGTGTTGAGAAATGTTTAAATGTTTTTAGTTTTTGTTCCGTTTGTTAAAGTTAGTAGTTAATAAAGTTTTATAACCTTACTTTGTTGGAGTGTTATCTATTTTTTTTAAAACGGGTGAATGGGGCCTTGAATCGGGTTATTGTCATGTGTGGGCTTTGGAAGTGTGCTGCTGCAGGATCGGACATTTCAAACTCAAATGCACGTTCTTTTTCTTACCTTTCCGAAGCATGGAGCGCAATAGCAGGCAGAGAAAGGGTGATGCACGTGTTGAACACTACCTGACCTGGCAAGTTGCTGGCAGTGCCCCCCCGCCCGCTCCTGAAAGAGGGCACACACACACCGCCGCCCCGAGTACTTCACAAATCTTTAAAAGACCATGCGCTTGTTCATGAGGCTTAAATGGTTTATCACCTCTTCTAGAACCCCTGCATCGACCCTCTGACGTTTCCTGGAAAAATTACCATGTAACACAATACCAAGCCCTGTCAGCTGAAACCCCCAAGGAATCGTGGGGCATATTATCAAGGGGGTTTATCTCCGCTTTTTTGGCTTTAAAAACCATGAAAGCGGAGATAAAATTATTTCCCTATTATCAAGCTGTCGCTAACACCAGTTAGTGACAGCTAAAAGGAGATAGCGACCATCTTGGGCCCCGCTTTGCATGTCAGTGATACTTATCACTAATGACATGCAAAGTGGCGTGCCAAGATGTTAGCGACTGGAAACAGTCCCTAACATCGCTACCTTCTATTACCAACTTTTGGAGATATTCGCGCTAAGCGCGAATATCTCCAAAATCTAACACCTGCCCTGAGCAGTTCTTAGCCATGTTATCCAATGGGAGGTGGATAACATGGCTAAGAGCATTAGGTCGATAATACATGAATATCGCTGACTTTTCTGCGATAATAGCAAGGTTTATCTGCGATAAAAATCGCCGATGTGCGGCGATAATTTTTGTCTCTAAACAAGTTAGAGACAAAAATTATCGCTAGTTGTTCGTAATATGCCCCCGGGTTTTTGCTTGCAGAAATCGGGAGGCGGGAGACTAGCACTGAAATCAGTACTCACACGCCTGAATCAGGAGGATTGGCATGTCTGAATTCTCTACAGCTGGGGCCATAAACTACATCCGCAGGGTTAGGTGATAGCCTGGAACCAGCCTGGCATCTAAAATGGCTGCCGTGCACGACAAAATTGTGGCATTCGAAAAAAGGCAAGATGGCGCAGCCGCTGGAAGAGATGTATCAACATATATCAGCCTCCTCAGCCACCCTCAGGAAACATAGGGGATTAGGATATGTCTCCCGCACCCCCTTATACCTAGTACTTTAATTAACGAAGCACAAAATGGCGAATTCCCGTTTCGCTACCAGTTTGCGGCCCAGTTCGCGGCCCGTGAAGCGCTTCTACCGTGAAAAATCATTTTTTTTTTTTTTTCCCCACGGGACCCTTTAATAACCCCAACAACATTCCTAGGGGGTCAAGAGGGGGATACCTTGCCCCCTTTCATTAAATTCCCCCTTAATTTTTCACCTTTTCTTCTCTCTCGATCCTACCGAGAGACAAGATGGCGGCCGCTCCGGACTGTCACGCAGCAAAAAAAAAAAAAAAGCTCACGCACAGCCGCTGGAAGAGATGTATCAACATATATCAGCCTCCTCACCCACCCTCAGGAAACATAGGGGATTAGGATACGTCTCCCGCACCCACTTATAACTAGTAATTTAATTTACGAAGCACAAAATGGCGAATTCCCGTTTCGCTACCAGTTCGCGGCCGCGCTTCTACCGTGAAAAATCATTTTTTTTTTATTTTCCCCACGGGACCCTTTAATAACCCCAACAACATTCCTAGGGGGTCAAGAGGGGGATACCTTGCCCCCTTTCATTAAATTCCCCCTTCGTTTTCCACCTCTTCTTCTCTCTCGATCCTACTGAGAGACAAGATGGCGTCCGCTCCGGACTGTTTAGAATGTTGACAGACACCGGAGAGCCAATCAGCTTTCTGCGCGCAAAGTTCCGATAAGCGAAAAGTAAGCGGACCGGATCGCTGCCCAGAGCGCTGTTACAGATATATATCTTGGTTTGAACGTTAATTTCTCAAAAACTACTGGAGCACATATATTGAGACCTAGCAAAGGCACATCGGGCTAACAGTCCCTACAATTTTGCCAAGTTTCGTGCAAATCCATTCAGCCGTTCGAGCTAAAAGTGAGTCCAACCGCCCTATGGAAAACTCAATGCAAAAAACGCGTTTTGGGACCCCCCTTTTTTCTCAGCCCCCCCTTGACGAAACCCCACCAAATTTTCAGGGGCTGCTCAGAAACAAAATGTGCCATTTTCCTGAAAATTTCAGCCGATTCCGTCCACAAACGCCAAAGTTATTAGACATAGAATTTTCAAAAGTCCCATAGGGAAAAAATTCTAACTATATATACCTACTGGCGATAGCCAGTAGGTAATATATATATATATATATATATATATATATATATATATATATATATATATATATATATATATATATATATATATATATATATATGAAAGATACAATCTTCAAGAACACCACACTGCTGTGGAAACGAAGACACGGACCCAGTGGCTGTAGTAAAGGAGATTGTAATAGGAACCTCTCTGGTGAATATATATATATTCATGCAACTTGGGGCCATATGTATGAAGGTACCCATTTGCGTATCTCAAATACCGATTTTTAAGAAATCGCTATTTAAGATTCGCAAATTGGTATGTATGTAGAAAATCAAATTTTTTTTTGCGATTTCTTAAAATTCCATAATTGCGATTAGCAAATTGCGAATCGCAATTATGGAATACTTTCCCATTCATTTCTATGGGCCAGGAAGCCCATAGGAATGAATGGGAAGTAATTCTCAATTTGCGATTCACAATTTGAGAATCTCACATTGAAAATAATTTCAAGGGTGCAGGGGTGACCAAAGGACACCCTGTTGCACCCTTGAAATTAGCATGGGTGCACGTACATGCCCTAAGGGCATGTATGTGCTTCACAGTGCACTTTTAAAAATGCAAAAAAGTGCATTTTTCAAGGAATTCGCAAATTACCACCAACTTGAAGTTGGTGGTAATTTGCACTTTTTTTTTGCTTAATACATTGCATTTAAGGAATCGCAAAACTTGTGATTCTCTAAATGCAATCGGAAAATATAGAATTGCAAATTTTGCGATTGCTTATTTTGCAGCCAAATTCTTTCATGCATACCATTTTGCGAAAATGAGTTAGCAAACGCCGGAATTCAGCAAATTTCGGCGTTTGCGAACCCATTTGAGCTTGATACATATGGCCCTTGGTTCCCTGCTCCCCGGCTCACACAGCACTCTCTGTGGATGCGATTTCCTGCGGCAGAAACACGCCACTACGTATTTGCACAATATTCTTTCAAAGAAAGAAAGGTGGGCCGCACTCCCGAAGTGGTGTTTTACACTTTTTTAAATAAAATTTTTATCATTTAAATAAGGGCATAAAGCGTCTCAAGATCGACGCGTTTCGATGTTTCCAAACACCTTGTTCACGATCAACTGGCTCCTTTACTAGTCACCCTTGAAATATTCAAATTTTGATGATGTCCTTTCCTGTTCGTTTTCTTTTTTCTTTTTTTCTTCTTTCCTTTTTAGCAATTATGTTGGGTTTCTTTAGGTTGAATATAGGATCAATCTTTTCTTTCATTATTTCTATTCCATTCTCTGGCATTTTCTTTGTTAATTACAATTATTTATATGTTTTTTCTTCCACATCTTTGAAAAACTTTATTGTTTTCCTTTTTGTTTCCTTTTTTTTTTTGTTTTTTGTTTTTTGTTCCCCTCCAGTGGGGCTTACAATTGGTCATATTGTTCAACCTACTTCATTCCAACGTTCTAAAGGACAAGTTATCTTTCACAGATGAATGTACATTTCCTCCGACTGATTCAAGCCGTGTGGATGTAAGGTTCTCATGTTTAAGATGTAGTGCAACTCCTTTTGTCGTAGGATCTTCTCCCGATCCCCGCCACTTTCTCTTTTAGGAATTGTCTCTATTCCATAGAATTTGAGTAGTTTCCGATTTCCTTGATGACATTGTTCCATATGTTTAGACATTGTATTTGTGCGATCTTTATGGATTGTAGCCCTCACGTGCTCCATTCTTCCTTTCTTAAGTTCACAAATGGTACTTCCCACGTACCTTTGGGGGCACGGACACTCCACTACATAAACTGTGTATTGGGTTTTACAAGTGAATAATTAGCGAATCTTCCAAACCTTGTTGTTAGCCAATTTTATTTCTTTTGTTGGTTTTGCAATTTGACACATTTTGTAAGCATAGCATTTTGCGAATCCTTTGGTTTTCAGCCATGTTTCTTCTTTTTTATTTCCCTTGAAATGACTGTGAATCACGTGATCCTTTAGATTTTTTGCCCTTCTGTAGGTCACTGTGGGATGATTTCCCACTATTTTCTTCACAGTTGCATCCAGTTGGAGAATTTTCCAATTCTTCCTTAAGATTTTTTCTATTTGGTTGCTTTTATGGGCAAAGTCCATTATCATACGTATTTGTTCTGTGTTCTTTATCTCTTGGGAGTTTTCACAGCTAGGCATTCTTCCCTTGTTCCTTGATTGCTTCTCTCCCAACATTTTTGTACCACATTTGGTTTGTATTTTCTTTTCTTGAATCGTTCCGCTGTTTTTTTACTTTGTATTCTCCATTCATCCTCCTCACTGCAGATCCTGCGGATCCTTAAAACTTCTCCCTATGGGATGCTGGAGATTAGGGAATTTTGGTGGAAGCTGGTTGCTCTTAAAGTGGAGTTGGTGGCTGTCAATTTTCTATGTAGCCTGGGGTGTATCTGGTTGTCCTTAATATAGATCTCCATATCCAGGAATACTATGCTTTCTTTGATCATCACATACGTGAATTTCAGATATTTTGTGCAGTTATTGATGACTTCAAAGTATTCCTGGAATTCTGCTACTGTACCATCCCAGATTATTAACCAATCATCAATAAACCTTTTCCAACTGACAATTTTGTTTACAGCCTGATCATTCATTTTACTCCATGCTCTTTCTTGCTCCCACCATCCCATAGTTAAACACGCGTAGTTGGGACTTACAGAAAATCCCATTGCGGTTTCAATATTTTGGCGGAATATTTCTTCTCCAAATATAAATGCGTTCTAATCCAAGCAGATTGATATCATGTCCAGCAACATTTTGATATGATTGCTGTATTTCATGTTTCTCTTTTGTAGGAAGTAGTTACAGGCTTGTTTTCCCATCTCATTTCCGATGTTAGTATAGAGAGAGATGACATATTTGGAGGTACAACGTGTACAATGGTGAATATCTTCACAGATGTTCAACCCTTTAGGGGTCTTACAGTTAAGCTTTAAAATGTATTTGGTCTCTAATTGTCGCAACCTTTTTTCGCGATCACCACCTCGTTTGTTCTGGGGCACATTATCGATTACAAAATATTGTAACATATTTAGATTACCACTGTGCTCATCATTAATGTGGCGTGCCACAGGATATGTGACGTCCAAATTAACAGTGGCCAGCAAATGTTGCAATATTCGTTGGTAAACTGGGAGCTTCGTGCTCCCTAAATAGCGGAGACCACAACCACATTGTAGCACATAAACCGCATGGTCTGTGCGGCATGTATAGTGTCCCTTTAGTTTAGATGGTATATTGGAGAAGCCATCAAGGTATGTTTTGGTGTTGACACCAAACTTACATGCCCGGCATGTATTACATTTGAAGAAGCCAATGCTAGCTGTAAGCCAGTTCTTGTTAATGCCTTGTTCTGGGCTAGTCCTAACAAGGTCACTACGCATATAATTTTTTGCACATTCTTTAGCATGTTGGTACAATAGGCACTAGGGGGAGACCAAGGTCAGGGATCTCTGAGTTTTCCAGATGGACAGACAGTCTGGAATTCTGCTGGCCCAGGTAATAGTAAACAATTCAGCACTAAACAGCAACAGTTCTAAACGTTCTAAACAATAAAGGTTACCATTGGTAGACACTATTACTCCCTTAAATGGTTGGTAATGTGTCACGCTCTAAAGAGTGAAAGGATGAAGTAGCCTTGCCAAAAGCTAAACTGGTGTCCGGCAGATGCCTGCAGTGGGCATTTAACTCGTCAAGCCACAGCCTCTAGTGCCAGTATTCTGCCCACAGTGGTATGCTGTGATGGCAGGAGTGGAGCTTGTGATTTGTCTTCCTAACCAAGTGAGGAGAACTCAATCCTACATTTTCCATGTATAGTGTTGAGGAGTGGTAGGCTACAGAGCCTTGCGGCCCTCTACCTCTCATATGCACAGCAGTGCCTTCATGTGGATGAAGAATCTTATACCTTGGGTGCAGCCTGTGTAGGTGCACATTGGACTTCTTATCTTGAGGTGACTGTGGCTTTAGTTCCTGAAATTTTAATTGTAATTGCATTTATATAGTGCTTATCACCCCAGGCAAGGCATTGAAGTGCTTTACGGCAAGTAGATCGCTATTTCGGAACCCTAGGTTAGTGTTTAATCCTGGGGTTTTGTTGGTTATATTGATTAGTCATGTGCTCTCAACAGCAGCGGCCGCTGCAAAAGGGAAAATATTTTCCTTTATGGTCGTCTCTAGAAACCCCCCCTGCCCCCCCCCCCGCGGGCCCCACCAGTCTTACCTGCAGCAGCCTTGGCTGGCCCTCAAGGGCAAAAAACCCATGCATTTAAAATATGTTACATTAGTATCAATGTCTCCTAGTATTCTTGTTTCTTAGTCTCATTGAATTTGAGAGTGAGCTGTCATCTCCCACTGGTGTCATTTATTCCCCATTACCTTGTCTCAGTGTTCTCATGTCTAGTATTTTCACTACAAGGGCCCTGTTCCTAAGTCATTCAGACCCAGATTTTCCTGCCACTGGTCTTTTTAGGTATGGCTTTAGCCAAGCCCTTTTGATTTTACAAAAATATGTGTGATATATATACATATGTGGGCTTTCAGTCACCTCTATTCATTCATTGGTCTGTTGTCGTGCCATTCACATTTTGCTTCCGCCCACTACAGCATATAGCATGGGGTAATGGGTCACCCTACTTAAGCCACTGGTTAACTTCAATTTGAGTGATTGTATTTAGCTCTCTCTAAAGGAGAGCATCCGAGCAGAAGCTAGTACCCCTAGGTGCCAGTGTATTTGTTTTCACTTTATAATTACTTTAGTGTTGCCTTTGTGTTTAGAGCCTGATAACGGTATGTTTCTTTTGCGCATTCCATCTTTATCAGATCCCATCTCGTGCCAGTGCTGTTGACTTGTAAATTCCTTTTGAAGTGCTTTGCTTTTCTGACTGCTGCTATTTCACAGCACACCTGATCAGACTGTGTCCATTTGAAACTGTTCTGCATTAAGTAATCCTCTTTTTTCTTTTTTCTTTCTCTCCTTCTTTCTCTTTCCTAATGTATTTTCTTCTCTCGCTATTACCTTCGTTCTTGTTCTTTGTATCTCATTCCTTCTTTCTTGCCTTCTTTCATTTGTGCATTCTTTCTGTTTTCTTCTCTTCATTTTTCTTTCTTTCTTGCCTTCTTTTTCCATTGTCACTACCCTTTTCTCTTGCTATCATTTTTTCTTTCTCTCTCTTGTTCAATGTCTTTTTTTCCTTCGTCTTAATTCTTTCATGCCTTCTTTCTTTTTCTTTCATTCGTATTTTTTCTCGTTTCCTTTCTTTCTCCTTTTCTTTCTCTTTCCTTTTTTCTTTTCTCTTCTATCCTTCTTTCATTCCTTTCTATTCCTTTTTCTTCCCATCCTTTTCTACTTTCTTTCTTTTTCTATCACTTTTCTTTTTCTTGTCTTCTTTCAATCTTGCATTCTTTCATTCCTTCCTTCTTTCTTTCCTTCTCTTTCTTTCCTTTTCTTTTTCCTCCTTTTTCTTTTCGTCTCTCTTCCTTTATATCTCTTTATTTCTCTTTCTTTCCTTCTTTCTTTCTCTGTCTTACTCATTTCCTCTTTCTAGCCTTGTCTCTTTCTTGCCTTATTTCTTCCTTGATGGCTTTATTTCTTGCTCGCTTTCTTTTGTTTTTTCTTTCTTTCTCAAAGGCAAGGCTTGCAGAAAAAGATCTTTTGATTTTACTAAAACTATGTGAATCACATACTTACTCACAGGGGTTTCCGTTGGACTTCATCTGTTAGTCTGTGGTTGGTTGAAAACAAACGTGAGGAGGGTCAAGGGGGATATATTTAATGACCTGTCAACTTATGCCCCAATACTAGATACACAACAAGAAAAGGAGACCAGGTCAATTGATGGTGTACTGTCTTAAAAGGTGGACCTGAATCATAAGGCCACTCATGTGGAAGGATATATTGGTATGTACTAGGCTGGAAAAAGTCCCATCAGACCACCCTCTTGGCGGTATATCATCATTTGGGGGTGGCAATAGTTCCATGGCCCGCTTGTGTGACAGTGTGGGAAAGGAAATCAACGTATTCTGCCACCATGATGTCCAAAATGAAATGTGCAAATGAAAAGTGCAGTGCTTGGAAAAAAGTGGTATATTAAAAATGACTACCTAGACTAAGGAAATAACTTGACAGCAAAAGTGTAGGTGTCATGGTTAAAAACACGCCTAGTAGCGAGAAAGTAGGGCTACATTATGGCGCTGCGTGGAATGGTCGACTAGTTTCAGCTGTGTCGAGTAGTGCTCCAGCTTTCATCAGGACCTTAAATAGAGTACGCTACTGCAAGATAAACTAAAGGGTGTACAAGTATACGGAAGCACAGATTGCATCAGAATACTATATATAATAGAAAAGTATCACCCAAGACTTGGAACCTCCGTGTCCTCTGCAGACAGGAAAGACATGTTCTACCTGTCAAATAAGCAAAAGATACCATATATGTATTACCCCACAGGTGACCACATAACTCCACAACCACCATCCTGACAGAAATACACCTGCATGAACAATTTGCGTCCTGCATTCCAAATAAGCATATTAGCTTTATCACAAGGAGGAATTACCTCGCAGTGATACTTACCCAGCTTTGTGTGGGTGAAAACCTCACCTTACCCGGCAACCGCTCGGGAAACTGAGGCCCCGCTCTGATGTGTAGAAAAAGGAGGAAGAGAAGGGACACAATTAGCAACAGTCCAGAAGTGTCCAGCCTTCCAGCTACATACACAAACCCAAAAGACGTGTGATCGACTCTTACTTGCCCAAGCATTACCAAATCCTGTCACAGAGCCCACATCAATTGTTCACTAATGCATAGAAAACTAACCCTTAGCAAATGGGGTAAGAGTTATACCAATGATGACCATATATCACATTATTCAACTCATGGTGTCAATAGCCCTATGGTATAGTTATGAGGGAATGCTGCCAAACCGAAAAGTTTCCAAACCTTAAGTGCAAGACCCAGGCATAGTTGCTAGTGTAACCGCAAAGGCAATCATAAGCATTCATATATAAGTTGCAAATATTGATTCAACAAAGTAATCAGACCTGTCCACTCCCAGCATGGCCTCCGCACATATAGGATGTTAAAAACTTAACCTATACCTCTAACAACATGACTGTTCAGTCAGTGCTCGCCGTGCTCACCTGTCTGTCGGTGCCTCTGCTCAGCATCGAGCGGAAGTGAAGGCACCGAAGGAACTGCCTGCGAGGTTTTTTAGAAAAACAATGAGGCTTCCTGATTGGTCAGCCAATTACGGCCGATGCGGGAACCAAATCCTAGGTGTGGCTAGAACAGAAAAAACCTCTCCCGCGTATATCGAGAAGGAAGCCAGATATAGCGCGACCGGCACTAGTCAGGCCGAGCATGCGCAGAAGCTCTCAGCTTCAATCCTGGGAGCACTGTACCCATGCGCATGCGCGAAGCTGTTCCTGAACGGCCAGAGTAGCGCAGTAAAAAAGTGAAATACTTTCAACCAGCGTATGCGCTGTCAGATATGGGCTCAATGGACCAAAATTCTTTTAACCTCAGGAGAACATATCCCGACGGGTTGTGAATTAAAAAAGGAGCTCGCTAATGTCTAGGTGGGCGGTGACAGGTTTGTGTGCTGTACACCCCAAGTATAGTGAGGCAGGCAGCTGGAAATGGCATTTCTAGTGATGAGGGACAAGGAGAATGCCCGGTGCCACTGAAAACAGGTCTGGCCAGGGAGGCTGTTTAAATGTAATCGCCGATAAGTTCAAAAAAAACCCGGCTCTGGACAGTAATCCAAGTGCCTGAACTGGAGGGTTTCAGCAAGACAGAGGTCAGGCTGAAGACAGGAGTGGCAAAAGGGCAGGACGAGTCACACACAATTTGATTTGGGAGAGCTTAAATGATGCAAACAACCAGTATGTTTACATCTGAAAAAACGACCCGCAACTGAAAGTTGCTCTAAATACTTGAAAACAAACGTGAGGAGGGTCAAGGGGGATATATTTAATGACCTGTCAACTTATGCCCCAATACTAGATACACAACAAGAAAAGGAGACCAGGTCAATTGATGGTGTACTGTCTTAAAAGGTGGACCTGAATCATAAGGCCACTCATGTGGAAGGATATATTGGTATGTACTAGGCTGGAAAAAGTCCCATCAGACCACCCTCTTGGCGGTATATCATCATTTGGGGGTGGCAATAGTTCCATGGCCCGCTTGTGTGACAGTGTGGGAAAGGAAATCAACGTATTCTGCCACCATGATGTCCAAAATGAAATGTGCAAATGAAAAGTGCAGTGCTTGGAAAAAAGTGGTATATTAAAAATGACTACCTAGACTAAGGAAATAACTTGACAGCAAAAGTGTAGGTGTCATGGTTAAAAACACGCCTAGTAGCGAGAAAGTAGGGCTACATTATGGCGCTGCGTGGAATGGTCGACTAGTTTCAGCTGTGTCGAGTAGTGCTCCAGCTTTCATCAGGACCTTAAATAGAGTACGCTACTGCAAGATAAACTAAAGGGTGTACAAGTATACGGAAGCACAGATTGCATCAGAATACTATATATAATAGAAAAGTATCACCCAAGACTTGGAACCTCCGTGTCCTCTGCAGACAGGAAAGACATGTTCTACCTGTCAAATAAGCAAAAGATACCATATATGTATTACCCCACAGGTGACCACATAACTCCACAACCACCATCCTGACAGAAATACACCTGCATGAACAATTTGCGTCCTGCATTCCAAATAAGCATATTAGCTTTATCACAAGGAGGAATTACCTCGCAGTGATACTTACCCAGCTTTGTGTGGGTGAAAACCTCACCTTACCCGGCAACCGCTCGGGAAACTGAGGCCCCGCTCTGATGTGTAGAAAAAGGAGGAAGAGAAGGGACACAATTAGCAACAGTCCAGAAGTGTCCAGCCTTCCAGCTACATACACAAACCCAAAAGACGTGTGATCGACTCTTACTTGCCCAAGCATTACCAAATCCTGTCACAGAGCCCACATCAATTGTTCACTAATGCATAGAAAACTAACCCTTAGCAAATGGGGTAAGAGTTATACCAATGATGACCATATATCACATTATTCAACTCATGGTGTCAATAGCCCTATGGTATAGTTATGAGGGAATGCTGCCAAACCGAAAAGTTTCCAAACCTTAAGTGCAAGACCCAGGCATAGTTGCTAGTGTAACCGCAAAGGCAATCATAAGCATTCATATATAAGTTGCAAATATTGATTCAACAAAGTAATCAGACCTGTCCACTCCCAGCATGGCCTCCGCACATATAGGATGTTAAAAACTTAACCTATACCTCTAACAACATGACTGTTCAGTCAGTGCTCGCCGTGCTCACCTGTCCGTCGGTGCCTCTGCTCAGCATCGAGCGGAAGTGAAGGCACCGAAGGAACTGCCTGCGAGGTTTTTTAGAAAAACAATGAGGCTTCCTGATTGGTCAGCCAATTACGGCCGATGCGGGAACCAAATCCTAGGTGTGGCTAGAACAGAAAAAACCTCTCCCGCGTATATCGAGAAGGAAGCCAGATATAGCGCGACCGGCACTAGTCAGGCCGAGCATGCGCAGAAGCTCTCAGCTTCAATCCTGGGAGCACTGTACCCATGCGCATGCGCGAAGCTGTTCCTGAACGGCCAGAGTAGCGCAGTAAAAAAGTGAAATACTTTCAACCAGCGTATGCGCTGTCAGATATGGGCTCAATGGACCAAAATTCTTTTAACCTCAGGAGAACATATCCCGACGGGTTGTGAATTAAAAAAGGAGCTCGCTAATGTCTAGGTGGGCGGTGACAGGTTTGTGTGCTGTACACCCCAAGTATAGTGAGGCAGGCAGCTGGAAATGGCATTTCTAGTGATGAGGGACAAGGAGAATGCCCGGTGCCACTGAAAACAGGTCTGGCCAGGGAGGCTGTTTAAATGTAATCGCCGATAAGTTCAAAAAAAAACCCGGCTCTGGACAGTAATCCAAGTGCCTGAACTGGAGGGTTTCAGCAAGACAGAGGTCAGGCTGAAGACAGGAGTGGCAAAAGGGCAGGACGAGTCACACACAATTTGATTTGGGAGAGCTTAAATGATGCAAACAACCAGTATGTTTACATCTGAAAAAACGACCCGCAACTGAAAGTTGCTCTAAATACTTGAAAACAAACGTGAGGAGGGTCAAGGGGGATATATTTAATGACCTGTCAACTTATGCCCCAATACTAGATACACAACAAGAAAAGGAGACCAGGTCAATTGATGGTGTACTGTCTTAAAAGGTGGACCTGAATCATAAGGCCACTCATGTGGAAGGATATATTGGTATGTACTAGGCTGGAAAAAGTCCCATCAGACCACCCTCTTGGCGGTATATCATCATTTGGGGGTGGCAATAGTTCCATGGCCCGCTTGTGTGACAGTGTGGGAAAGGAAATCAACGTATTCTGCCACCATGATGTCCAAAATGAAATGTGCAAATGAAAAGTGCAGTGCTTGGAAAAAAGTGGTATATTAAAAATGACTACCTAGACTAAGGAAATAACTTGACAGCAAAAGTGTAGGTGTCATGGTTAAAAACACGCCTAGTAGCGAGAAAGTAGGGCTACATTATGGCGCTGCGTGGAATGGTCGACTAGTTTCAGCTGTGTCGAGTAGTGCTCCAGCTTTCATCAGGACCTTAAATAGAGTACGCTACTGCAAGATAAACTAAAGGGTGTACAAGTATACGGAAGCACAGATTGCATCAGAATACTATATATAATAGAAAAGTATCACCCAAGACTTGGAACCTCCGTGTCCTCTGCAGACAGGAAAGACATGTTCTACCTGTCAAATAAGCAAAAGATACCATATATGTATTACCCCACAGGTGACCACATAACTCCACAACCACCATCCTGACAGAAATACACCTGCATGAACAATTTGCGTCCTGCATTCCAAATAAGCATATTAGCTTTATCACAAGGAGGAATTACCTCGCAGTGATACTTACCCAGCTTTGTGTGGGTGAAAACCTCACCTTACCCGGCAACCGCTCGGGAAACTGAGGCCCCGCTCTGATGTGTAGAAAAAGGAGGAAGAGAAGGGACACAATTAGCAACAGTCCAGAAGTGTCCAGCCTTCCAGCTACATACACAAACCCAAAAGACGTGTGATCGACTCTTACTTGCCCAAGCATTACCAAATCCTGTCACAGAGCCCACATCAATTGTTCACTAATGCATAGAAAACTAACCCTTAGCAAATGGGGTAAGAGTTATACCAATGATGACCATATATCACATTATTCAACTCATGGTGTCAATAGCCCTATGGTATAGTTATGAGGGAATGCTGCCAAACCGAAAAGTTTCCAAACCTTAAGTGCAAGACCCAGGCATAGTTGCTAGTGTAACCGCAAAGGCAATCATAAGCATTCATATATAAGTTGCAAATATTGATTCAACAAAGTAATCAGACCTGTCCACTCCCAGCATGGCCTCCGCACATATAGGATGTTAAAAACTTAACCTATACCTCTAACAACATGACTGTTCAGTCAGTGCTCGCCGTGCTCACCTGTCCGTCGGTGCCTCTGCTCAGCATCGAGCGGAAGTGAAGGCACCGAAGGAACTGCCTGCGAGGTTTTTTAGAAAAACAATGAGGCTTCCTGATTGGTCAGCCAATTACGGCCGATGCGGGAACCAAATCCTAGGTGTGGCTAGAACAGAAAAAACCTCTCCCGCGTATATCGAGAAGGAAGCCAGATATAGCGCGACCGGCACTAGTCAGGCCGAGCATGCGCAGAAGCTCTCAGCTTCAATCCTGGGAGCACTGTACCCATGCGCATGCGCGAAGCTGTTCCTGAACGGCCAGAGTAGCGCAGTAAAAAAGTGAAATACTTTCAACCAGCGTATGCGCTGTCAGATATGGGCTCAATGGACCAAAATTCTTTTAACCTCAGGAGAACATATCCCGACGGGTTGTGAATTAAAAAAGGAGCTCGCTAATGTCTAGGTGGGCGGTGACAGGTTTGTGTGCTGTACACCCCAAGTATAGTGAGGCAGGCAGCTGGAAATGGCATTTCTAGTGATGAGGGACAAGGAGAATGCCCGGTGCCACTGAAAACAGGTCTGGCCAGGGAGGCTGTTTAAATGTAATCGCCGATAAGTTCAAAAAAAAAACCCGGCTCTGGACAGTAATCCAAGTGCCTGAACTGGAGGGTTTCAGCAAGACAGAGGTCAGGCTGAAGACAGGAGTGGCAAAAGGGCAGGACGAGTCACACACAATTTGATTTGGGAGAGCTTAAATGATGCAAACAACCAGTATGTTTACATCTGAAAAAACGACCCGCAACTGAAAGTTGCTCTAAATACTTGAAAACAAACGTGAGGAGGGTCAAGGGGGATATATTTAATGACCTGTCAACTTATGCCCCAATACTAGATACACAACAAGAAAAGGAGACCAGGTCAATTGATGGTGTACTGTCTTAAAAGGTGGACCTGAATCATAAGGCCACTCATGTGGAAGGATATATTGGTATGTACTAGGCTGGAAAAAGTCCCATCAGACCACCCTCTTGGCGGTATATCATCATTTGGGGGTGGCAATAGTTCCATGGCCCGCTTGTGTGACAGTGTGGGAAAGGAAATCAACGTATTCTGCCACCATGATGTCCAAAATGAAATGTGCAAATGAAAAGTGCAGTGCTTGGAAAAAAGTGGTATATTAAAAATGACTACCTAGACTAAGGAAATAACTTGACAGCAAAAGTGTAGGTGTCATGGTTAAAAACACGCCTAGTAGCGAGAAAGTAGGGCTACATTATGGCGCTGCGTGGAATGGTCGACTAGTTTCAGCTGTGTCGAGTAGTGCTCCAGCTTTCATCAGGACCTTAAATAGAGTACGCTACTGCAAGATAAACTAAAGGGTGTACAAGTATACGGAAGCACAGATTGCATCAGAATACTATATATAATAGAAAAGTATCACCCAAGACTTGGAACCTCCGTGTCCTCTGCAGACAGGAAAGACAGGTCATTAAATATATCCCCCTTGACCCTCCTCACGTTTGTTTTCAAGTATTTAGAGCAACTTTCAGTTGCGGGTCGTTTTTTCAGATGTAAACATACTGGTTGTTTGCATCATTTAAGCTCTCCCAAATCAAATTGTGTGTGACTCGTCCTGCCCTTTTGCCACTCCTGTCTTCAGCCTGACCTCTGTCTTGCTGAAACCCTCCAGTTCAGGCACTTGGATTACTGTCCAGAGCCGGGTTTTTTTTTTGAACTTATCGGCGATTACATTTAAACAGCCTCCCTGGCCAGACCTGTTTTCAGTGGCACCGGGCATTCTCCTTGTCCCTCATCACTAGAAATGCCATTTCCAGCTGCCTGCCTCACTATACTTGGGGTGTACAGCACACAAACCTGTCACCGCCCACCTAGACATTAGCGAGCTCCTTTTTTAATTCACAACCCGTCGGGATATGTTCTCCTGAGGTTAAAAGAATTTTGGTCCATTGAGCCCATATCTGACAGCGCATACGCTGGTTGAAAGTATTTCACTTTTTTACTGCGCTACTCTGGCCGTTCAGGAACAGCTTCGCGCATGCGCATGGGTACAGTGCTCCCAGGATTGAAGCTGAGAGCTTCTGCGCATGCTCGGCCTGACTAGTGCCGGTCGCGCTATATCTGGCTTCCTTCTCGATATACGCGGGAGAGGTTTTTTCTGTTCTAGCCACACCTAGGATTTGGTTCCCGCATCGGCCGTAATTGGCTGACCAATCAGGAAGCCTCATTGTTTTTCTAAAAAACCTCGCAGGCAGTTCCTTCGGTGCCTTCACTTCCGCTCGATGCTGAGCAGAGGCACCGACGGACAGGTGAGCACGGCGAGCACTGACTGAACAGTCATGTTGTTAGAGGTATAGGTTAAGTTTTTAACATCCTATATGTGCGGAGGCCATGCTGGGAGTGGACAGGTCTGATTACTTTGTTGAATCAATATTTGCAACTTATATATGAATGCTTATGATTGCCTTTGCGGTTACACTAGCAACTATGCCTGGGTCTTGCACTTAAGGTTTGGAAACTTTTCGGTTTGGCAGCATTCCCTCATAACTATACCATAGGGCTATTGACACCATGAGTTGAATAATGTGATATATGGTCATCATTGGTATAACTCTTACCCCATTTGCTAAGGGTTAGTTTTCTATGCATTAGTGAACAATTGATGTGGGCTCTGTGACAGGATTTGGTAATGCTTGGGCAAGTAAGAGTCGATCACACGTCTTTTGGGTTTGTGTATGTAGCTGGAAGGCTGGACACTTCTGGACTGTTGCTAATTGTGTCCCTTCTCTTCCTCCTTTTTCTACACATCAGAGCGGGGCCTCAGTTTCCCGAGCGGTTGCCGGGTAAGGTGAGGTTTTCACCCACACAAAGCTGGGTAAGTATCACTGCGAGGTAATTCCTCCTTGTGATAAAGCTAATATGCTTATTTGGAATGCAGGACGCAAATTGTTCATGCAGGTGTATTTCTGTCAGGATGGTGGTTGTGGAGTTATGTGGTCACCTGTGGGGTAATACATATATGGTATCTTTTGCTTATTTGACAGGTAGAACATGTCTTTCCTGTCTGCAGAGGACACGGAGGTTCCAAGTCTTGGGTGATACTTTTCTATTATATATAGTATTCTGATGCAATCTGTGCTTCCGTATACTTGTACACCCTTTAGTTTATCTTGCAGTAGCGTACTCTATTTAAGGTCCTGATGAAAGCTGGAGCACTACTCGACACAGCTGAAACTAGTCGACCATTCCACGCAGCGCCATAATGTAGCCCTACTTTCTCGCTACTAGGCGTGTTTTTAACCATGACACCTACACTTTTGCTGTCAAGTTATTTCCTTAGTCTAGGTAGTCATTTTTAATATACCACTTTTTTCCAAGCACTGCACTTTTCATTTGCACATTTCATTTTGGACATCATGGTGGCAGAATACGTTGATTTCCTTTCCCACACTGTCACACAAGCGGGCCATGGAACTATTGCCACCCCCAAATGATGATATACCGCCAAGAGGGTGGTCTGATGGGACTTTTTCCAGCCTAGTACATACCAATATATCCTTCCACATGAGTGGCCTTATGATTCAGGTCCACCTTTTAAGACAGTACACCATCAATTGACCTGGTCTCCTTTTCTTGTTGTGTATCTAGTATTGGGGCATAAGTTGACAGGTCATTAAATATATCCCCCTTGACCCTCCTCACGTTTGTTTTCAAGTATTTAGAGCAACTTTCAGTTGCGGGTCGTTTTTTCAGATGTAAACATACTGGTTGTTTGCATCATTTAAGCTCTCCCAAATCAAATTGTGTGTGACTCGTCCTGCCCTTTTGCCACTCCTGTCTTCAGCCTGACCTCTGTCTTGCTGAAACCCTCCAGTTCAGGCACTTGGATTACTGTCCAGAGCCGGGTTTTTTTTGAACTTATCGGCGATTACATTTAAACAGCCTCCCTGGCCAGACCTGTTTTCAGTGGCACCGGGCATTCTCCTTGTCCCTCATCACTAGAAATGCCATTTCCAGCTGCCTGCCTCACTATACTTGGGGTGTACAGCACACAAACCTGTCACCGCCCACCTAGACATTAGCGAGCTCCTTTTTTAATTCACAACCCGTCGGGATATGTTCTCCTGAGGTTAAAAGAATTTTGGTCCATTGAGCCCATATCTGACAGCGCATACGCTGGTTGAAAGTATTTCACTTTTTTACTGCGCTACTCTGGCCGTTCAGGAACAGCTTCGCGCATGCGCATGGGTACAGTGCTCCCAGGATTGAAGCTGAGAGCTTCTGCGCATGCTCGGCCTGACTAGTGCCGGTCGCGCTATATCTGGCTTCCTTCTCGATATACGCGGGAGAGGTTTTTTCTGTTCTAGCCACACCTAGGATTTGGTTCCCGCATCGGCCGTAATTGGCTGACCAATCAGGAAGCCTCATTGTTTTTCTAAAAAACCTCGCAGGCAGTTCCTTCGGTGCCTTCACTTCCGCTCGATGCTGAGCAGAGGCACCGACGGACAGGTGAGCACGGCGAGCACTGACTGAACAGTCATGTTGTTAGAGGTATAGGTTAAGTTTTTAACATCCTATATGTGCGGAGGCCATGCTGGGAGTGGACAGGTCTGATTACTTTGTTGAATCAATATTTGCAACTTATATATGAATGCTTATGATTGCCTTTGCGGTTACACTAGCAACTATGCCTGGGTCTTGCACTTAAGGTTTGGAAACTTTTCGGTTTGGCAGCATTCCCTCATAACTATACCATAGGGCTATTGACACCATGAGTTGAATAATGTGATATATGGTCATCATTGGTATAACTCTTACCCCATTTGCTAAGGGTTAGTTTTCTATGCATTAGTGAACAATTGATGTGGGCTCTGTGACAGGATTTGGTAATGCTTGGGCAAGTAAGAGTCGATCACACGTCTTTTGGGTTTGTGTATGTAGCTGGAAGGCTGGACACTTCTGGACTGTTGCTAATTGTGTCCCTTCTCTTCCTCCTTTTTCTACACATCAGAGCGGGGCCTCAGTTTCCCGAGCGGTTGCCGGGTAAGGTGAGGTTTTCACCCACACAAAGCTGGGTAAGTATCACTGCGAGGTAATTCCTCCTTGTGATAAAGCTAATATGCTTATTTGGAATGCAGGACGCAAATTGTTCATGCAGGTGTATTTCTGTCAGGATGGTGGTTGTGGAGTTATGTGGTCACCTGTGGGGTAATACATATATGGTATCTTTTGCTTATTTGACAGGTAGAACATGTCTTTCCTGTCTGCAGAGGACACGGAGGTTCCAAGTCTTGGGTGATACTTTTCTATTATATATAGTATTCTGATGCAATCTGTGCTTCCGTATACTTGTACACCCTTTAGTTTATCTTGCAGTAGCGTACTCTATTTAAGGTCCTGATGAAAGCTGGAGCACTACTCGACACAGCTGAAACTAGTCGACCATTCCACGCAGCGCCATAATGTAGCCCTACTTTCTCGCTACTAGGCGTGTTTTTAACCATGACACCTACACTTTTGCTGTCAAGTTATTTCCTTAGTCTAGGTAGTCATTTTTAATATACCACTTTTTTCCAAGCACTGCACTTTTCATTTGCACATTTCATTTTGGACATCATGGTGGCAGAATACGTTGATTTCCTTTCCCACACTGTCACACAAGCGGGCCATGGAACTATTGCCACCCCCAAATGATGATATACCGCCAAGAGGGTGGTCTGATGGGACTTTTTCCAGCCTAGTACATACCAATATATCCTTCCACATGAGTGGCCTTATGATTCAGGTCCACCTTTTAAGACAGTACACCATCAATTGACCTGGTCTCCTTTTCTTGTTGTGTATCTAGTATTGGGGCATAAGTTGACAGGTCATTAAATATATCCCCCTTGACCCTCCTCACGTTTGTTTTCAAGTATTTAGAGCAACTTTCAGTTGCGGGTCGTTTTTTCAGATGTAAACATACTGGTTGTTTGCATCATTTAAGCTCTCCCAAATCAAATTGTGTGTGACTCGTCCTGCCCTTTTGCCACTCCTGTCTTCAGCCTGACCTCTGTCTTGCTGAAACCCTCCAGTTCAGGCACTTGGATTACTGTCCAGAGCCGGGTTTTTTTTGAACTTATCGGCGATTACATTTAAACAGCCTCCCTGGCCAGACCTGTTTTCAGTGGCACCGGGCATTCTCCTTGTCCCTCATCACTAGAAATGCCATTTCCAGCTGCCTGCCTCACTATACTTGGGGTGTACAGCACACAAACCTGTCACCGCCCACCTAGACATTAGCGAGCTCCTTTTTTAATTCACAACCCGTCGGGATATGTTCTCCTGAGGTTAAAAGAATTTTGGTCCATTGAGCCCATATCTGACAGCGCATACGCTGGTTGAAAGTATTTCACTTTTTTACTGCGCTACTCTGGCCGTTCAGGAACAGCTTCGCGCATGCGCATAGGTACAGTGCTCCCAGGATTGAAGCTGAGAGCTTCTGCGCATGCTCGGCCTGACTAGTGCCGGTCGCGCTATATCTGGCTTCCTTCTCGATATACGCGGGAGAGGTTTTTTCTGTTCTAGCCACACCTAGGATTTGGTTCCCGCATCGGCCGTAATTGGCTGACCAATCAGGAAGCCTCATTGTTTTTCTAAAAAACCTCGCAGGCAGTTCCTTCGGTGCCTTCACTTCCGCTCGATGCTGAGCAGAGGCACCGACGGACAGGTGAGCACGGCGAGCACTGACTGAACAGTCATGTTGTTAGAGGTATAGGTTAAGTTTTTAACATCCTATATGTGCGGAGGCCATGCTGGGAGTGGACAGGTCTGATTACTTTGTTGAATCAATATTTGCAACTTATATATGAATGCTTATGATTGCCTTTGCGGTTACACTAGCAACTATGCCTGGGTCTTGCACTTAAGGTTTGGAAACTTTTCGGTTTGGCAGCATTCCCTCATAACTATACCATAGGGCTATTGACACCATGAGTTGAATAATGTGATATATGGTCATCATTGGTATAACTCTTACCCCATTTGCTAAGGGTTAGTTTTCTATGCATTAGTGAACAATTGATGTGGGCTCTGTGACAGGATTTGGTAATGCTTGGGCAAGTAAGAGTCGATCACACGTCTTTTGGGTTTGTGTATGTAGCTGGAAGGCTGGACACTTCTGGACTGTTGCTAATTGTGTCCCTTCTCTTCCTCCTTTTTCTACACATCAGAGCGGGGCCTCAGTTTCCCGAGCGGTTGCCGGGTAAGGTGAGGTTTTCACCCACACAAAGCTGGGTAAGTATCACTGCGAGGTAATTCCTCCTTGTGATAAAGCTAATATGCTTATTTGGAATGCAGGACGCAAATTGTTCATGCAGGTGTATTTCTGTCAGGATGGTGGTTGTGGAGTTATGTGGTCACCTGTGGGGTAATACATATATGGTATCTTTTGCTTATTTGACAGGTAGAACATGTCTTTCCTGTCTGCAGAGGACACGGAGGTTCCAAGTCTTGGGTGATACTTTTCTATTATATATAGTATTCTGATGCAATCTGTGCTTCCGTATACTTGTACACCCTTTAGTTTATCTTGCAGTAGCGTACTCTATTTAAGGTCCTGATGAAAGCTGGAGCACTACTCGACACAGCTGAAACTAGTCGACCATTCCACGCAGCGCCATAATGTAGCCCTACTTTCTCGCTACTAGGCGTGTTTTTAACCATGACACCTACACTTTTGCTGTCAAGTTATTTCCTTAGTCTAGGTAGTCATTTTTAATATACCACTTTTTTCCAAGCACTGCACTTTTCATTTGCACATTTCATTTTGGACATCATGGTGGCAGAATACGTTGATTTCCTTTCCCACACTGTCACACAAGCGGGCCATGGAACTATTGCCACCCCCAAATGATGATATACCGCCAAGAGGGTGGTCTGATGGGACTTTTTCCAGCCTAGTACATACCAATATATCCTTCCACATGAGTGGCCTTATGATTCAGGTCCACCTTTTAAGACAGTACACCATCAATTGACCTGGTCTCCTTTTCTTAGTCTGTGGTTGGTGTCATTCACATTTTTCTTCACCCACTCCAGCAGGCATTAAGGGGCAATGTATCACCCCACGTCATCCATTGGCTGACTTTATTACAAGGTACAGCATACTGCTCTTTCACAAGGAACACCTCCACACACAAAGTAGCTCTCTTCAATGCCAGGGAGTACTATGGTAATGACGTTTTTTTAGACCTAAAAATCTTTGTTTGCCTGCAGCAGCAGATTTTGATTTTTAGATTGATGAGGACTTGGCATAAACACAAATGATAACGTTTTTGCAAAAACCATGACAAAATAAGAATTGCCAGAAGGGTAGTGGCCAACGCCCGACCTATTGGCTTTGCCAATGAATGTTGTTTCTTGCCATCTGTACCTGAAGACTTCATGCACTAAAGGCTAAGGTCCAATGGCTCTTGGAAAATAGTGGGTCTGGCAACTATTTCTGGGCCAGATCTGGCTGAGCCAGGGAAACATGCTGAATTTGGCCTGGTGTCATTTTCCAACCCCTGGGACATAATTCAGCAGGATCTGCAGGTTGTCTACATTTCCATCAGAGCAGCAACTTGCAGGCAGAGAAGGGGTTTTCTTATTTCCACTTCCAACCGAACCCAAAACAAAGGTCTGATTTAAAGGACAATCAGCCCTTCTTTTGTTAAAATATGTCCTGGCCGGGAGCCATCTGGAGCCTATGAACTAGATACTAATGCAACTGAAGGATTCAAATACAAACAGCTTATCACTTCACAAGTACTTTAGGGAAACTAGGACTTGGAGGCAGGTTTTTGACTTTGTTCAGCCCCCTACGTAAGTCATGTGAATGCACTGTGAGAATGTAAGATGTAGCTGTGTGTATGAGTAATTACAAAAATAATGATTTTAATAGCACCTACTATTTTTTTTATTTATTCTTTTACAGTGCTACTTGTCAAAGTGTATGGTGCCAGAGTGCTTTACACATTACGAAGAGCAGCAAAATAAATCACACAAGACTGAAAAGCAATGTACAGGAAATGTTACATAAGAGAAAGAGAGTTATAAAGTGTAGGAGTCACATATCGTCCATTCATGTAGACATTATTTTAAGAGGGAATGGTCAGGAGAAAAAAAAATACAGTGATTGTGGTTGTTTGTACTAACAAAACATTATTACTTGCTGAAGGAACCCTGTTTTGCAACCTTAGAATAACAATAGATTGAAAAAAATATATATCTAAACCCATGATTTACAGTTTGCATACAGTTCCTTGGTGGTGGGAAAGAGATCACTGTGCTCTATGACAAAGCTTGCAATGTATAACTGCAAGTAACAAAAGGATACGTAATATACCACTTACCTATCTAATTAAAATAAAAATCTGTATTCTGCATATTATAGGATGTACTTTGAACAAGGCACATTTTATTTTTGGGGAGTTTTATATAGCACAAACTCGACCCGAAGGTATCAGAGCAGTTAACGTGAGCCCAGATGTGTTGCAAACAGACACATTAATTTTTGTTAGGCACGGGAGATAAAGTGATTTTCCCAGAACTCACAGGATGTTGAGCATCCCTGACCAGACTCAAACCCAGCTCCCCTCTAAGCTACAACACATAACTCTCCCAGTTCTGTGTTAATCACTCAAGTCATTTTACTGTTACTATAAGCCCCATAAAATTGCCACACACCCAATGATCTATGCTGCAGGTGTCTTACATTGGAAGATATTTTATACTGCAGCCTCTTTGTGACCAATTAAGTAATCTAGAAGAGATATGTGGTTGTTGCCAATTTCTATGCAGCTGATTTCTTTTTTAATGAGTATCTAAGTTGACTGACTGTTTGACTCTGCTTTTCAAGGTTTTCACCTCGTGACTCTACTACCTTTCCCCTGTCACACCTTGACCTTGAATGTATAGACTCCCGAGTACATTTTTACTAATTCTACCACTACTGACGAGTCTTTTTCCAGAGGGACGCAAACATACCGAGATAGTATCCTGAGAGCGCACAGGAACAGCAGGTCTCAGAGACCATTTTGGAAATCATGAGAATTTAAAGGGTGCCCTCCTTTAAACAGTGATTGCTAATTAATCGTGTGACTTGGCGAATTTACCTACTGTGAAGCAAAACATCCTGATGGCGCGTCTGGCAACGTTCCACACACTGGATCTACTGTAAGGCAAAACGAACAAGGTTAACAAAACAGATCACAATTGATGGGAAATGTTACAAAACACTCGAAAGTAGTGATAACGATGGCGATGCAACTGAATCCAAAACGTTTAGAGGTAAAAGTGAGGCGCACAATCTGGTAATCAGCAGGTCTACACCCGAAAGAACGCCACTGACTAACAGAGAGTAGAAGTCTATGTCTCAACAGGCTAAAAGAATGTATGCTTAAAGTGCAAAATTCAATTTGTGGATCAACAGGAACTGGAACTCTCAAAATGTAAAATTGCACGGATACCTATAAGTCAAACGTCAAACTTCAAAAATGATTCATAAGTTGTCAAGTTGTTTTTAGTAGTAAATTTAGCACATCTGCAAACCAGAGTTGAATTACAATTGAGAAGCAAAGCACTTCGGGCCCGATGTAGGTAAATGGCTTTTTCCGATTTCTAAATACCGAGGCGGGCCGAATCGGTATTCAGAAATCGGAAAACGAGATGTAGGAAAAAAACACCGAATAAAAACCGATTCGGTCGGCATCGGTATTGTGATTCGATACGCACCCAATCGGTAATTGCCGAATCGGAATGTACCGAATCGGCAACCACCGAATCGGAAATTGCCGATTCGGCAACTACCGATTCGGCAATTACCGATTCGGCAGATACCGAATCGGCAATTACCGATTCGAAGGTCGGAATACACCCCCATGGCCAAAATGCCCATAGGAATGCATTGAACGATCCGAATCGGTAAAATCCGAATCGGTAAAATCCGATTCGGTAAAATCCGATTCGGTAAAATCCGATTCGGAAAAATCCGAATCGGTAAAATCCGCTACAGCCAATGAGGTGGATCCACCCTCCTCCACCCAAGCAGGGAGTGGCTACCCAGGCAGGTGCAGCTCATTAAGAACTTTCTGGAGAGCCAGCCTGAGCTGAACACTCACAGTGAGCAGCAGTGGGAGCAGGAGCCAGAGAACTGTGGATAGCAAGATGGCAAGCACCAGTGAGAGCCAGAAGGGTGGCCAGAAGAGAAAGCCAAAGTTTAGTAGCATGGAGCTGCAGGTGTTGGTGGAGGAGGTGGTGAGGGTGCACAGGCAGCTCTCTGGGAGGCTGTCCCTCACTGTGCCGGACAGCATGAAGAGGAGGCTCTGGAGTGAGATAGCTGAAAAGGTCAACGCAGTAGGTGTCACCCCCAGGTCCCTTGATGACCTTAAAAAACGCTTCTACGACATCCGCAGCCTGACCAAACGAAAGATGGCTGAGATCCAGAGGCAAGCTGGACTGACAGGTGGAGGCAGGAACCCGGCGCCACCCCTCACTGAGCTGGAGGAACTGGTGTCCAGCACCATCGAGAGGGAGTGTGTGACAGGAATCGGGACCCTGGATAGCTCAGCCAGAGCTACAGCTACAGGTAAGAAGCATGCGCATCATGACACACCCTACCAGACACCTCCCCTTAAGACACAATGCACAGCCAAATCCCAGCCCAGTACTGTAACCAACATACAAGAGAAAAGCATCATGGTATATGTAGTCAGCAGAAGTTAGCAAAATATGGCAGTGCAGAACCACAAGATAGAAAAGAGTGGAACACATTCAAAGGAGACGCAAGGACATGTGCAATGCTTTAATTGTAGTGACTGTAATACATCGGCACTCAATTTACAAATGCTTCTTTATACCTAGGGGCACCATCAGGCGGAGGACCACAAGCTACAGAGCACCAGATCCAGCACCAACTACCAGTGCGGTGGCAGGGCCTAGCACGAGTCAGGCTGCCGAGGAGGAGGAGGAGGACAACACCATTGGCCAGGGTAATGAGGGAGACCTGGTAATCGACTATGCATTCCTTCACTCCCCACAAATGCCAGGGACACCCCCCTTGCTGTTCTCCCCTGAAAACTCCCCGACAAGGGCCCACCCTGCACCTACAACACCTCCTGCCATGAATATGGCTGTGGCTCCAGTCATCCCTATCCAGGGAGCAGCGGGTCAGGCCCCGGCCACCACCACACCCACACCAGTGGCACCCCAGCCCACACAGCAGGGCGGCAGCAGCAGTATCCAGAGGCGTGCCATTTCCAGCACTGCAGCGCCGGCACCGGAGGGCAGTGTCTTCCAGGGCCTTGAAGGCAGCATGGTAAAAATCCAACGGCAGCAGGCAAAGTCCATCATGGCCTGCCAGCGCCAGCTATGCCAGCACAACCTGCAGATGGGCGAGATTGTGAAAGGGTTCAAGGCATTTGTAGACACAAACAAGGAGGTTGCTGCAGGTCTTGGCAGGCTGACCACAGCCATAACACAGTTATGCAGAAGACTTGAGTAGCACGAGCACTCGCGCAGGCGGGATGCCCGCATGCAAAACCGATCCATTAGCCGCCTTGCTGCAGCAACCGCGCAACTGTGTCAGCGTGGTGCCAATATGGAGGCAAGTCTGACGCAAAACACCGCCGAGGTCACCAGGGGAATGGCCCGCATCACAACAGCCATGGAGGCAATGATAATCTCCAACACTGCCGCCAATCCAGCCCTGGACCTGGGGGATGCAGGGGACAGCAGCAGCCGCAGCAGCCCGGCCAGCGCTGCATCGGAGCCGCGCAGGAGCACCAGGCGCTCCGCAGAAGCCGCAGGACATGCGGAAGGGGGTGAGGCACACCCCAGTGGGGCTGCCAAGCGCTCCAAGAAGTAGGCTTGCCAGGACGGGTGAGGCAAACCGGACCTTAGACATTTGTTTTCATTACTTTTACATTTTATTTTGTTGCACATCAGTGCAGTAACGTTGTTGCAACATTATTAAAATGTGCTTTTCCCCACAACCATTTACCTGTCTGTGCATCTGTACTCACTCAGAAATAGTTTTCTGTAATCTCCTCACATCTGTATCTGCCATCACTTGGCGTAGACACCCCAGCAGGCTGTGTTAGTGGCACAGCATCGTCGTCGTCATGGTCCTCGTAGTCAGACAACTCCACCTCAGTGCCCTTCTTCACCGCAAGGTTGTGCAACATTGCACAGACAGCTATGATCTTGCAGCAGGTGATGGGGGTATACTGCCTTGCACCTCCACTCTTGTGCAGGCATCTGAATCTACTTTTCCAGATGCCAAAGGTCCGTTCAACTACATTCCTTGTGCTTTTGTGGGCCTGGTTATACCTCCTTTGGCTGGGTGTGGAGGGGTTGAGGTAGGGGGTGAGTATGAAAGAGCGGAGGGCATATGCACTGTCACCTGGAAGGAAAAGGGGTAACATTACTCACATGCATACATGTATTACACCTAGCTACTTTGTGTTATGGGGGTCTGATGATGTGTCTCACCTAGGAAGTATCCTTCACCACATTCGCCAGCCATCAGCCGTGCATAGATGCCGCTCTGTTGAAAAATATAGGAGTCGTGGGTACTCCCTGGGAATTTTGCTACCAGGTCTGTGATGGTGCACTTTGCATTGCAGATCACCTGCACGTTGATGGTGTGCGTAGACTTCCGATTGCGGTATATGTATTCTGTGTCAGCTGGGGGGCAAATCGGAATGTGCGTGCCATCTATGCAGCCAATGATTTGGGGAAATTGTGCCATCTGGTAGAAGTCAGCTTTAGTTTGTAGCAGTTCTGCGTGGGTTGCAGGGAAAGAGATGTATTGGTCCATCCTGTGTATCATGGCGTCAAGGAATGTGTGGAAGAACCTTGACAGGCTGCTCTGGGTCACCCCACCTACCGCCGCAACTCCACTTTGATAGCTGCCAGACGCAAGCAGGTGTAAGCTGCATAGCACCTGGACGTGTGCTGGGATGGCGTGTGCCCTTGGGGTGGGGTGGTCCAACAGTGGTTTGAGGTCCCTGATGAGCTCCAGAATGGTGTCTGAGTCCAGCCTGTACCTCTGTAGGATCTCTGCCTCTGTGAGCATGAACAGGGTGATCCTCTGTCTGTAGACCTGTTCCTCTCTTTGCCATTCCCTCTGTCCTTCCTGCTGTAGCCGTAGCCGCCTCGCAATGACATAAAAAGCTGCCATCCTGCAAGTTGCAATGCATTTTGGGTGTGTTTTTATGGGTTGGAGTTGGTTACCACCTGATTGTAATCCATGGTAAATACCGAGTGAATAATACCGATTTTGAGCCGAAATCGGTGTTTCTGTGCTTCCCTACATCTCCCCATCTGTCCGAATCGGGGACTTTCCCGATCGGTGATTCTACCGATTCGGTAGGTTATCCGATTCGGCTTATGTCCGATTCGGTGTTACTACCGAATCGGTACATGGACCGAATCGGATAATTTCCGAATCGGTGTCACTACCGATTCGGTACATGGACCGATTCGGAGATTTTCCGATTCGGTGTCACTACCGAATCGGTACATGGACCGAATCGGATATTTTCCGATTCGGTGTCACTACCGATTCGGTACATGGACCGAATCGGATATTTTCCGATTCGGTGTCACTACCGATTCGGTACATGGACCGAATCGGTATTTTATTCCGATTCGGTGTGTTACCGATTCGTTACATTTCCGATTTTCGGTATGTACGTATCGGAATATTTTCGATTCGGTAGTCATTCCGAATCGGTTTTTGTACCGATTTGGACGTTTTTCTTTGCCCTACATCTCGATGGCAGTATACCAATCGGTAAGGGCCCAAAATCGGTATTTTCGGCCGTTACCGATCGGTAACGGCCTACCTACATCGGGCCCTTCATGTGATACAAGACTTGCACTTAAAACCCTGAAAAACCAAAAAATTAAAAAATGAAACTTACAATCCTAATAGTAAAATGGTATGTTGATCAACCATTTGAAAAACAAGAACAGTGATCTTGTTAAAGCGGCAATAATTTATGTGTCTTTTTTAGTCATTATAGAATTGGATTACAAACTTTGCAGTATTACGATTTACAATCAAATTGTAATTGAGATTGCATTTATATAGCGCTTACTACCCCTGATGAGTCGTCAAAGTGCTTTTTTGGCAACGCAAAGAGGATTATTAGTGGATCAGTATAGGGGGATATGAATTGATTTGAACTGTTGGCATGTTAGTCTGTTAGTTGTATTGAAAGAGATAGTGGAGGGATAGAAGAGGGAAGGGTCTAGAACGTGTTTGTTTTTTGTGGGGGGCTTTGGGAGGTCATAGGAGTAGGAGGAGGTTTGGGATTAGTAAAGGGGAGGTGGAGGGGGTAAGAGTAAGAGGTCCGGGTTTAGAAAGGCTTGATTGGGAGAACTGAATAGTAAAAGAGGTATGAGATGATGCAAGGAGGGGTACAGAAGGGAAGAGTCTAGAAAGGGATATTTTGAATATCACAGTTGTATAATGGGGTTTGGAATGGGTCAGAGAGTGTATATAGAGTATATATTGAGACATGTATAGGGTTGCAAATATGGTAGTGCATCGGAGAGAGTAGGAGAATTGAGGTTTGAGATGAGTCAGAGAGTGGAGGCAGAGGGTATATTGAGAGAGGTTGAGGGTGAGATATAGGGTAGTGCATTTGAAATGCTGAATTTTGAAGTAAAGTAATAAATATAAAGATACATAAGTGCATGGAAGGTATATATGTATAAGGAAGGTAATATATGTAGATTTAAGCTGTTTTTAATATATTCAGACTTTCAAGTGTTACTCTACTTTAAGTTAAAAAAAATTGTAACTCAATAGTGAAGCAATTGCACATAAATAATTATGACAAGATTCATTTATTTATGCAGACACCTAAATACATGTTAAACATAGAATAATATAACGATAAGTAATATGTACATTTGTTAAGCAGAACTATTAAATACATATATATTTATTGACATAATTATTATATAGGTTTATACAAAGCATACACATATCTAGGTACACATATATTGTACAAATACATGCTTATATACAGAGGCATATACTGTATGTTTATGTTTGAGTATAGTACTAATGTTGGGAAGAGCCAACTCTTGAGTAGTCTTCTGAAGATAAGGTAGTTATCAGTAGATCTTATGTTTGGGGAAAAGAGTTCAATGGTTTGATTGTTTGCACAGAGAAATGTGTGCCACCCATGTTTTTGTCTTGTTTGGTGGGATTTTGAGAAGATGTGACAGTCTAGAGTGGAGGTTCCTCTGTTGAATGTATTTTGTGATTTTATTGCTGATGTAGGGATATCCTGTTCCATGTATCGCTTTGTGGGTGATACAAGCAGCTTGAATGTGGATCTTCTGGCAACCGATAACAGATGTAGGACCCTCAAGGCATGGGTGATATGGGCTTGTGCATTATATGTAAGATTAGTCTGGCAGCGGCGTTCTGAATCCGTTGTAGTCTTTTCATAGATCATAAAGATGATCCGTGGTAGAGGCTATTGGCGTAATTGAGTTTAACAAGAACAAAGGAGATAGTAGCCTGTACCGTGGGTGGAAATCACAAGTGGGGGAAGATGTGTCACAGAGTTTTTATAGTAACAAAGCTTGATCTTGCTATTTGTCCACTTGTACATTAATTGCTAGATTGGAGTACATGGTAATTCCAAGGTTTCTTACTTCCGTTGATACTTTAGGCGGTGTTCCCAGAACGTCAGGGCATGCGGCGAGTGGGTCCAAATTTTTACAACCGCCCCATGTCAGTATTTTCATTTTGGAAGCATTCAATCTGAGATGGCTTCGTCATACACTGATCCACAGCTCAGAAGTAACTGAAAATGTGTGAGTTTCCAATGTATTTGGGACTTTCCAGTTTAAGGAGCATTTGCGTGGTTATAATGCGTGAAGTGAAATTGATTGATCTGTGCTGGTAATGACTTCATGTAGATGTTCAAAAGCATGGGTGAGATGATAGAGCCTAGAGGGACCTCTGCTTTTGTGAAGAATTGTTTGGATACGAAAGTGGGGGTATGGATAACATTAGTTCTCTTTTGAAGGTAGGATATGATACAAATCAGAGCAGTCCCCTCTATGTCGGCTTCGTAGAGTCTTTGCATTAGAGTGTCATGGTCAACCAGGTCAAAGGTAGCAGAGAGGTCCGAAAGCAGTGTGTTCAGACAAAATTTTGAGTCAGTAATATAGATTGACACAGTTATCGAGTTGGAAATATCATGACACAAAAATATTGTGAGCAAGAATATCATGGACAAGAATATCAATTTTAAGGTAAGTACTATTGATTTTTAAAATATAGAAGTCCTTAATATCGCTAGCAAAAATATAGTTGTTTAAAATATCAATCTTGTAATTAGTGTTATGTATTTTAGTATATATTTTAAATGTATATGATGTATTGTTTGTATAAGTATTGTTTATGTTCTCTAATATATGTGTTACATTTTTTGTAGTTATTACATTTAATTTAATTTAGCGTCTTTGAGTTCCATAATGGGTTGTGTGTTTATAGTAAAATATGGTGGGAAGTAATTTATTTAAAATAAATACATTATTATTTTTTATTTAATTATATTTATTTGATTGCTATTTGCTAGTGTTAATAGACCTTTTTATTTCTTTTGGGTACATTTTATGTGTGGGTTGTGGGGTTTATAGGGGTAAAAGTAAAAGGTGGGAAGTAATTTACTTTTAATTAATTAATAATATTTTGGTAATTAATAATAATTAATTATGGTAATTGTGAAAAAATGTAGGTGCGGGTTGTGGGGTTTAAAGAACTAAAGGATGGGAAGTAATGCATTTTTAATTAATTATTGATTAGTTGTTAATTAACACTAATGAATTAATTTATAATTAATCATGGTAATTGTGTAATTCTTTTAGGTGTGGATTTTGGGGTTTATATGGGTAAAGGGTGGAGAGTAATTTATTTGTGGTCAATAGGGAGGGAAGTAATTCATTTTGAATTATTTAATAATTAGTTGTTAATATTAATTGATAATTAATTATGGTAATTATGTAATTTAATGTAAGTGAGGGCTGTGGGGTTAAAGGTATAAAGAGTGGGAAGTAATTTATGTTTAATTATTTAATAATTAGTTAATTAATATTAATTAGGTAATTGATAATTCATTAAGGTGATTATATAAAAAAAATGTAGGTGCGGGCTGTGGGATTAATAGGGGTAAAGGGTGGGAAGTGATTTATTTTTAATTAATTAATAATTAGTTGATAAATATATTAATTAATTGGTAATTAATTATGATAATTGTTTAATGAAAATTGTTGGTGTGTGTGTTTTAGGTCTATAGTGATTAAGGGTGGAGATTAAATTATTTTTACTTGATTTAGAATTATTTATTAAATACTATTCGTTATTTAATAAAAGACATTTTAATCACGTAATTAATGTTTTTAAAGTTCGATTTTAGGTGTGGGTTGTGGGAATCGTAGGGGTAAAGGGTGGGAAGTTTATTTTAATTAATTATCGTTTGGTTTTTAATTAATATTTGTTTAATTGATCATTAATTATGTTAATTGTGCAAATACATTCTCTTTTACATTTTAGATGTGGGTTGTGGGTTTTGTAGAGGTATGGGTGGGAAACAAATCAATTTTAAGCAATTCATAATTTGTTTAAATTAATGATAACTGTGTTTGTACTAATTATGTTGTGTGTTTTTGAGGGTATATTGTGGGAAGTACATTAATTAAAATTAATTAATTATTATTTTTTAAGTAACATACATTAGTTTGTTGATGAATATTTATATTATTAGTGTAAATCATTTTTAGGTGGAGGTTGGAAATGTTGTGGTGTTATAGGTTTGCAAGTAACTAAACTACATTTATGTAATAATTAATGTTTTTGTTAATTTCTAAATTAAAATATTTATTTGTTTGAAAATCATTTTTGTATTTTATTTATTATACTATTTGTATGTATTTGTGATATGTATTTAACATTATATGATTTTTTTATCTTTTAATTTTTTTAATATTAAATGTATATATATTTGTTTCAACATATGTATATATTTATACTTTGTTTTTTAAAACAATTTTATTTTGTGGACTATATTTTAATTGTTTTTAATTGAACTAACTGAAGTGAGAATAGTGATTTTTACCTCTCTGCAATCCAACTCTTTCCCTACTGATGTATTAACTGGAGTGGGAATAGTAAATTGTAACACTCTCCAATCCAACACTTTCCCAACTGGTGTACTGACTGGAGTGGTAATAGTAAATTTTACCTCCCCGTAATCCAATCCTTTCCCTACTGCTGTACTGACCGGAGTGGGAATAGTAAATTTTAACCCTCCCCAATCCAGTGCTTTCCCTACTGTTGCACTGACTGGAGTGGGAATAGTGAATTTCACCCCTCCGCAATGCAAAGCTTTCCCTATAATTGCACTGAACGGAGTGAGAATAGTACATTTTACCCATCTGCAATCCAGTGCTTTTCCTACTGTTGCACTGACTAGAGTGGGAATAGAAAATGTTACAGCTCCGCAATCCAATGCTTTCCCTTCTGTTGGACTGACTGGAGTGGAAATAGTACATTATACCCCTCTGCAATCCAGTGCTGTACCTACTGTTGCACTGACTGGAATGGGAACAGTAAATTTTACCCTTCCGCAATCCAACACTTTCCCTACTGTTGCACTGACTGGAGTGGGAATTGCCTTTTTTTTGTTAATTATAGATGATATTTTTCTGTTTAGGATAGCGGGAATAGTAAATTTTAATATTTAGTAATGTTATATTTTATGTGATTTTATATTTATTGTAGTTAGAATAGTACATCTTATTTTTGTGTGTTGTAAAAAATGTTGTTACTATTGTGTTGTGTTAGGTGGGAGTAATTATTTGTATATTTTTTTAGTAGAAAAATATTCTTTTTAATGTGGTGGGAAATGTAAATGTATTTATTTTAATTTGTAATAATGTATTTTATGTTGTCATTTACATAATTATGTGTTTGATTTATTACAATAATATAATTTGCAATATTTTTTGTTAGTAACATATTTAATACAATTGTAAAATATGTGTTGTTTAATTTGTAATAGACATTAAATTGATTAACTTTTATATTTAAATATGTTTACATATATTTTTGATAATATGCTATTTAAGATTTTTTAAATTGTTATTAATTAAAACATTAGTTTATATTTTATATATGTATAATTATATATATATATTTGTGTGCTTACATTTTTAAAAGGGAGTTTATTTGTTGTATTTGTTAAAATACACATTTAAATATATATTTTTTTATAAATTAAAGTTAGTAATTAACCTTTTCGCCGCGGCGCGAATGCCGCCGTGGCGCGGGCGTGGCTAGGGAGTGGGCGTGGCGCTCCCGTACTTATGACAGCTCCACGCCACCATGAGTCACAGGCGGCGTGTGCTCATGATGGCGTGGAGCCGTCATGACTCCGCCCACTCACTAATTCGCCTGCACAGGATGGGAAGTATGGGCGGTGCGGCAGTTGCATGATGACTCCATGCAGTCATGAGCAGACGCCACCAGTGACTATTGACGGAGTGGTGCGGTCATGAGCACGGAATGAGTTAATTTATGTTTTGGTAAATATTTTTTTAATTATATATATTTTAATATTGATATTTAATACAAATACATTATTGTAAACAATATTTCCCCCCAATATTTTTGTACTTAGGGAGTCGATATTTTTGCCATCTATATTTTTACCTCAATATTTTTTACATCTATTTTTTTCCGGTTAATATTCTATCAGTGAACCCAAGAGAAGTAGTGCAGCAACCCCGTTCCGGTCAACTGTGTTCTTAAGGTTGTCCTAGATGGCAATAAGTGCAGATTCTGTGCCCCTTCCTGGACAAAATCCTGTTTGGAAGTCTGAAAGTATGGAATTATCTTCAATGAATTGTGAGCTATGGGCAAATGCTACTCTTTCTTTCAGTTTGCCCAGGAAGGATCCATTTGTAATCAGTCTATAGTGGTCAGGGTCACATGGGTCCAGGTTTGTTTTCTTTAGTTATGGGCATATGTATGACTTTTTTTTAGTTCTGGAAATAGTAGTTAAGGAATTGTTGATGATTCTTCTTCTTGGTGGTCTGCTTAATTCAGACACTCTGTTCATCACCACCCCCTTTTCTGAATCATTTTGTCCACCATAAGCGTGGAAGGGTATACTCAGATGTGAGTCCCTTGCTCATTGCACCATCAGGATTCAAGCAAGCCGGGCCGACGACGGCTGAAATGCCAGAAACCGGTCCCCGGAAGCTTGTTTCCTTCCCAGTATAAGAATTGGCTTGGTAGTTTGGTTAGCCCTGTTCCCATCATGCACTGGGACAGGAACAGACTAATTTGCATGTAGCCAGGTTCTGAGCTGGGATGGTGCAGTGAGCTAAAAAACGGTGATGGATCAAGCCCTGATCTTTGGACTGGGTAAGAGTGGTCTGCTTAATTCAGACACTCTGTTCATCACCACCCCCTTTTCTGAATCATTTTGCCCACCATAAGCGTGGAAGGGTATACTCAGATGTGAGTCCCTTGCTCATTGCACCATCAGGAATGCCAGAAACCGGTCCCCGGAAGCTTGTTTCCTTCCCAGTATAAGAATTGGCTTGGTAGTTTGGTTTGCCCTGTTCCCATCATGCACTGGGACAGGAACAGACTAATTTGCATGTAGCCAGGTTCTGAGCTGGGATGGTGCAGTGAGCTAAAAAACGGTGATGGATCAAGCCCTGATCTTTGGACTGGGTAAGAGTGGTCTGCTTAATTCAGACACTCTGTTCATCACCACCCCCTTTTCTGAATCTTCTTCTTGGTGTGGCAGCAGAGCAATTTTTCTGAATTTTCTTGAAGGTTAGTGGTGGACGGGATCAGAAAGGCCTCCTTGCTTTGATCAGGTCCATAAATTAATTGTGTGATATTTTGTTTGAAGGAATGCAGAGGTTGGGTTAGCCTACTCTTGGAATGTTTTTTTGGTAAAGGATCAGTGCTTGCAATTTTTCTCTGTTTTAAGTAGGAGTCCAACATGTCTACTTTGGTCATGTAATGATTAGGTAGTTTGTCTGTGAAGTCTTGAGTAATGGAATGAGCTCCTTCTAGGCAATTTGGTTTTCGAAATTCTGTGAGAATTTTATACAATTGTTTATTTGCACATTTAGCAATTACATTTCTGTGTGAATAGTATTTTGTCTTAGCTTTTTTGATTGCTGAATTGTATGATCTGTTAAGTTTCTGTAGATTAATTTTGTCTTGACTGGTGTTTGTTTTGAGCCAGGTACATTGCAGCTTTCCAATTTTCCGTTTTTTTCCCCTTTTAGCTCTGTATTGCTCCACGTTGCCTGTGTTCTTTTGTTCTGTTATACTGTTCTTAGTGGTATTAGGATATGGCAAGCTTCCTGTAGCCACTCTTCTAGTTTTTAAACAGAATTGATTGCGTTTAGATCTGTAATAGATGTTAGTTGTCTTTCTAAGGGCCAGATTCCGATGCGGTTTGGAAATCTTCCTAACCAAACAGGTTTGGGAATGGTTTCCAACCAACTCAGATCGGAGAGTCTGACCAACCAAGTACGATACACCCAGATGCTTCCAGATACAATTTGGTTGGATTCCCGTTGACTTCAATGGGAACATATGTTCCAACTGAATGCATAGGCTCCCATTGAAGAAAGGGGTGGCTTGGGAAAATCAGACACCCTGTGGCGGGCACCCCCTAGTGCCTGCCATACTGTGTGTGCATGGCTGGTAAGGAGGGACCCATGGGTACCCCAACAGGCCCGATTGGGAAGGCTCTGGGTGCAAGGGGACCTGCTACAGGCTCTGAAAGCCTGATTTTGACTGCCAAACCAAGTCGGACGGCACAATTCGGAAAGGCTATCCGAATCCAGCATTGTACTCGCGCCCCGTAGAAACATACAATTCTGTTCCATATGGCTTGGTCATTCCAAATGCCATGAATTGGGATATTCCTAATGTCTAACTTACACTGTACTCGGTGGGACGGAAATCTTTCCGAGTCGGTCGGAAAGACACGTTCCCGGTCCGTTTTGGACAGAGAAAATGCCATTATGAGGCCTTCCTCACCATATCGGAATCGGAATCGGGCCCTAAGTGTTCAAAATTGAGTTTGTTTCATGGTCGATAAATGGATGCATGTAAGGTGGTTTTAGCTGTGTTGCAAGCAAATGGTGGTATGACCATGTGACTGCAGTAATTGTTTGAAAGGTAACCAGTTCTGCGCTTGTAAAAATGATGTCTAGAATGTGTCCAGTGATGTGGGTGGTTTGTGGACGATCTAATATAGGTTCAGGGCGTCTAGGCCAGTGATGATTTTTTGGGGATGGGGAATATTGGGTTTGTCAAACCAAATGTTTAGGTCGTCAAAAATGCATAGGGAGTGTAGTGTTATAAGGTTTAAATTTGTCTCTAGAAGTGTGCCTGAGATTGTTGCATTGCTAGGCGGATGTCTGTAAAGGGTCAGGAAGTTACAGGAGGAAGAAGTTGTAGGATTGCAACTGGTGAAGAGTGTCTCACAAACTTCTATGGAGACTTCGTCAGCCTTATTGATGTGTAATGTTTGTTTGAATACAACAGTAAGGCTACCTCCTCTTTTGCCTAGATAATTTTGTGTGATAGTTTGAAATTGAGAAACCAAAGAGGTTAAATCCTTACCTCGAGACATAAGAGATAAATAACATATGTACAACCAAATATATTAATAAGAGTGATGTCTGAGACCTCTGACCCTTGGTCTAGGTCCACTCTCTCTCCACAGCTCCGCTGTGCCCGTCTCCTGCCCTCCTTACCTCGACCTCCTCCTGGGAGGTTCAAGGATGCTACATGCTGCTCACTCCATCCATGAACCGGTTTGGCTTCAGCCCGCTTTGCGCCGCCACGTAACTATTTTTCTGCGCTGTTACAGTAATTCTGACATAATTCTCTGTTGTGCCTCCTCTGTTCACTGTGCTTTTCCTATTATACTTTTCAACCACTGTTTATTATACTTTCCTACCACTGTTTCTTCTTTTTTGCCTGTCTCTGTCCTGCCACTGCTGTCCCTGTGGCCCCTGTCCCCGGACAACCCCAGCTATCGCCTCCCAGCCTCTCCTCCCTCCCCCCTGCCCTACCTAATGGGGGAACGCCACTGGCACACCAAAGGCAAGTCCGTCTGCGCCGATTCACGGCCTGACCGTGACCAGCGCCAGGGACCATGCATCTCGTCTCACCCACCACTACAGCACAGCTGCTCTGTACGCACTCAACCCAGGAAGACTCAGCAACTGCCAACAGGCCACACCTAACATGACCCACGGACAGTTCTCCTGCCTCCGCTTTCACCAGACCTTCACCACCACCCTGAATTCCAACACCGCAGAATGCAGTACCGGCGACACCCTAAAATGCATCCTCCTCAACGTGCCCTCCTTACACAAACACGACGTGGAGATCTGGAACCTGCTTGACACCTTCTCACCCGACGTCTCCTTCTTTCAAGAAGACACTGTCATTCCAGCCGGAAACAAGATCCAGAAGAAGGACCACCCCAACCAGCAGGGAGGGGGCCTCGCCATCGCCCACAAGAACACCCTCCTGCTCACCACCTCCAGTGAAACCTTCCCCTCCGCCAAACACCTGCACTTCTAGATAAAGACCAGTCGCAACTTCATGCTCTGGGGAACCCTCGTCTACAGACCCCCGGTCTCCCTTCACCTACATCATCACTGACCTCATCGCACCCCAATCCATCACCACAATGAACTACATACTCATAAGAGACCAAAACTTCTACCTTGACAACGCCAGCGACCCCAACTCCACCACCGTTCGTGACAGCCTCGCCAACATCGGACTCAAACAACTCGTCTCCACACCGACCCACAGGGCAAGACACAGGTAGATTCCAGAACTTTCCACTACAGAAATGTGAGAAAAATGTGTTGTTGTATTTTTACAAAGTTTGAGGTTTGCAAGGGATTCTGGGTAACAGAACCTAGTGAGAGCCAGCCAGAAAAGTCACCCCATCCTGTATTACCCTGGGTGTCTAGTTTTCAAAAATGTATATGTTTGCTAGGTTTCCCGAGGTGCCGGCAGAGCTAGAGTTCCAAATCTACAGCTATGCATGTTGCAAAAAAAGGGTCAGTTTTGGGCCGTTTCCTGTTGCGGGCACTATGCATACCCATTCACGTGAGGTACCATTTTTCTTTGAAGACTTTGGGGAATGTGGGGTGGGTATAATTTTTCGGATCCTTGCAGATTCCAGAACTTTCCACCACAGAAATGTGTGGAAAATGTGGATTTTTTTTTACATAGTGGCTCATTAGGATGGCGGACGGAAATGTGTCCCGTCCGCCATGGCCGCTGCAAAAATACTCCCGACCACACTGTGGATATTCCGCGGTTGCGATTAGGATAATAATGTCAAGAAACTCTGACTGCGGCGGACAGATAACATGATACACCGTCCTTGGCGGACGGAGCACACCAAAGACCGCCGCAAGCGGACGGTACCAAAGAAAGACCCTCCGCCGCGCACGAACATGACCGCGGGAACAGGCACAACCGCCGCAATACCTGCGGAGGCTCCGGCCGCGCGATGAGGATGACGCCGTCATACCAACGGAACTCACCACTTTCCTCTACCACTGCGGAAGCAATGCATCGAGAAACGGAGCATGACTGCGGAAGGACCACACAAACACCATCCCTGGCGTCAAACCGATTACAAAATGGCAGACGGAAGTAAATAGAAAACACACCAAACAGGACACCCACCCACCTGAAACACCCACCCCCAGCAACTACACTCCCCAATGACACCCCCCCAAGCACCAAAAAATGCACCAAACTCACCACACCCCCAGAACACTTGACTGCCAACAAACATTGGGACACAACAACCACACAGAGTATAAAATGGATCCCTCCCACAACAACAATCCTTTGCAACACAGCATAGCTGCAAGGCAAGCCAGAGGCATAATAACATGAACAGCAGACACACAAAACACACATACAACCTGCACACAAACACACCCACCACACAAACACCCACAACACCACCCCTACACACCACACACCTGCATATCCCACCCCACCCCACCAACACCTTGCACATCATACACCATGGCACCAAAGAATAATCCCAAATTCACAGACTGTGAGTTGAAGGTCATGGTGGATGAAATCATCCGTGTCGAACCTCAAATCTTCGGTACCCTAGTCCAGCAGACCACCGTGGCAACCAAAAACAACATGTGGGATAGGATAGTGATCAGAGTCAATGCGTCAGGGACCGTGCCACGCACCAAACACGATATCCAGAGGCGGTGGCACGACCTCAAGACAAGGGTGAAAGGCATCAGGGCAAAGAACCACCTGCGGGCACACTACACTGGCAGCGGCACTCCCCCTAAGCCCACACCATATGCAAAATGGGAGGAGAAGGTGCTGGGCATACTGCACCCTGAGAGCCTTGAAGGAATCGAAGAGGGACTAGAGGCTGGTAAGCACAAACCAATGACCACCATCACAGTGCCATGGTCTGCCTTGCACAACTGCCAAGACACATCTTCCAGGCTCCAATCCATGCATGTGGGCCACATCGTCACCCAAATGTGAAGTCCTGGGCTCAAATGCACCCACCATGACCAAACACAAATGTTGCCTCCTACGTTCCCAGCCTTGCATGTCGTCAAAGCAGCCAGGACTACAAATCCTCAGAGGCCCCCATATCCACAGGGAGGGTGGTGGGGTGTGAGTGATAGGTGGGTGGGGTGTGTGAAAGACCAGCACTACAACTCCACAGAGGCCCCCATGTCCACAGGGAGGGTGGTGGGGGTTGGGGGGGTGAGAATCCAGCACTACAACTCCACAGAGGCCCCCATGTCCACAGGGAGGGTGGTGGGGTGTGTGTGATAGGTGGATGGGGGTGTGAGAGACCAGCACTACAACTCCACAGAGGCCCCCATGTCCACAGGGAGGGTGGTGGGATGTGTGTGATAGATGGGTGGGGGTGTGGGAGACCAGCACTACAACTCCACAGAGGCCCCCATGTCCACGGGGAGGGTGGTGGGGTGTGTGTGATAGGTGGGTGGGGGTGTGAGAGACCAGCACCACAACTCCACAGAGGCCCCCGTGTCCACAGGGAGGGTGGTGGGGGTTGAAGGGGGGTGTGAGAGACCAGCACTACAACTCCACAGAAGCCCCCATGTCCACAGGGAGGGTGGTGGGCTGTGTGTGATAGGTGGGTGGGGGGTGAGAGACCAGCACTACAACTCCACAGAGGCCCCCATGTCCACAGGGAGGGTGAGAAGGTTGGGGGGGGGGTGAGAGACCAGCACTACAACTCCACAGAGGCCCCCATGTCCACAGGGAGGGTGGTGGGGGTTGGGGGTGGGGTGGGAAACCAGCACTACAACTCCACAGAGGCCCCCATGTCCACAGGAAGGGTGGTGGGGTGTGTGTGATAGGTGGGTGGGGGTGTGAGAGACCAGCACTGCAACTCCAAAGAGACCCCCATGTCCACAGGGAGGGTGGTGGGGTGTGTGTGATAGGTGGGTGGTGGTGTGAGAGACCAGCACTGCAACTTCACAGAGGCCCCCATGTCCACAGGGAGGGTGGTGGGGTGTGTGTGATAGGTGGGTGGGGGTGTGAGAGACCAGCACTACAACTCCACAGAGGCCCATGTCCACAGGGAGGGTGGTGGGGTGTGTGTGATAGGTGTGTGGGGTGTGTGAGAGACCAGCACTACAACTCCACAGAGGCCCCCATGTCCACAGGGAGGGTAGTGGGGGTTGGGGGTGTGTGAGAGACCAGCACTACAACTCCACAGAGGCCCCCCATGTCCACAGGGAGGGTGGTGGGCTGTGTGTGATAGGTGGGTGGGGGGGGGGGGGGTGAGAGACCAGCACTACAACTCCACAGAGGCCCCCATGTCCACAGGGAGGGTGGTGGGGGTTGGGGGGTGTGAGAGACCAGCACTATAACTCCACAGAGGCCCCCATGTCCACAGGGTGGGTAGTGGGGTGTGTGTGATAGGTGGGTGGGGGGTGTGAGAGACCAGCACTACAACTCCACAGAGGCCCCCATGTCCACATGGAGGGTGGTGGGGGTTGGGGGTGTGGGAGACCAGCACTACAACTCCACAGAGGCCCCCATGTCCACAGGGAGGGTGGTGGGGTGTGTGTGAGATAGGGGGGTGGGGGTGTGAGAGACCAGCACTACAACTCCACAGAGGCTCCCATGTCCACAGGGAGGGTGGTGGGGGTTGGGGGGGTTTGAGAGACCAGCACTACAACTCCACAGAGGCCCCCATGTCCACAGGGAGGGTGATGGGGTGTGTGTGATAGGTGGGTGGGGGGTGTGAGAGACCAGCACTACAACTCCACAGAGGCCCCCATGTCCACAGGGAGGGTGGTGGGGGTTGGGGGTGTGTGAGAGACCAGCTCTACAACTCCACAGAGGCCCCCATGTCCACAGGGAGGGTGGTGGGGTGTGTGTGATAGGTGAGTCGGGGGTGTGAGAGACCAACACTACAACTCCACAGAGGCCCCATGTCCACAGGGAGGGTGTTGGGGTGTGTGTGATAGGTGTGTGGGGTGTGTGAGAGACCAGCACTACAACTCCACAGAGGCCCCCATGTCGACAGGGAGGGTGGTGGGGGTTGGGGGGGGTGAAAGACCATCACTACAACTCCACAGAGGCCCCCATGTCCACAGGGAGGGTGGTGGGGTGTGTGTGATAGGTGGGTGGGGGGTGTGAGAGCCCAGCACTACAACTCCACAGAGGCCCCCATGTCCACAGGGAGGGTGGTGGGGGTTGGGGGTGTGAGAGACCAGCACTACAAATCCACAAACACCCCCATGTCCACAGGGAGGGTGGTGGGGTGTGTTTGATAGGTGGGTGGTGGGTGTGAGAGACCAGCACTACAACTCCACAAAGGCCCCCATGTCCACAGGGAGGGTGGTGGGGTGTGTGTGATAGGTGGGTGGGGGTGTGAGAGACCAGCACTACAACTCCACAGAGGCCCCCATGTAAAAATGTAAAATTTAAATTGATACTTGTATAGCGCACTACTCACCCGCAAGGGTCTCATGGCGCTTGTACGAATACCGCTGTGGAACCCATCCTGGTTTCCCTGTGAGGCGTCCACTCCTGGGAACCCCCAAGGTGGAGGCCAGGCATCCTTAGCGTTGTGGGGGCCGTTGTGGAGATTAAGCAAGCTATCGCCCACAGTTGCAGAGTGGGACTCCATGAATGGAATAGACACTGAGGTGAGAATTCTCAGGTCCGTGGAATTTTTTAGCCAAAGACCCGCCGAGGCGGGGAATTGAACCCTGGTCCTGGGCTAGATCTCTGCATCAGGGTGTGCCGCTCTAACCATTGAGCCACACTTCTCCACACTTCTCATGTCCACAGGGAGGGTGGTGGGGTGTGTATGATAGGTGAGTGGGGGGTGTGAGAGACCAGCACTACAACTCCACAGAGGCCCCCATGTCCACAGGGTGGGTAGTGGGGGTTGGGGGGTGTGAGAGACCAGCACTATAACTCCACAGAGGCCCCCATGTCCACAGGGTGGGTAGTGGGGTGTGTGTGATAGGTGGGTGGGGGGTGTGAGAGACCAGCACTACAACTCCACAGAGGCCCCCATGTCCACATGGAGGGTGGTGGGGGTTGGGGGTGTGGGAGACCAGCACTACAACTCCACAGAGGCCCCCATGTCCACAGGGAGGGTGGTGGGGTGTGTGTGAGATAGGGGGGTGGGGGTGTGAGAGACCAGCACTACAACTCCACAGAGGCTCCCATGTCCACAGGGAGGGTGGTGGGGGTTGGGGGGGGGGTTTGAGAGACCAGCACTACAACTCCACAGAGGCCCCCATGTCCACAGGGAGGGTGATGGGGTGTGTGTGATAGGTGGGTGGGGGGTGTGAGAGACCAGCACTACAACTCCACAGAGGCCCCCATGTCCACAGGGAGGGTGGTGGGGGTTGGGGGTGTGTGAGAGACCAGCTCTACAACTCCACAGAGGCCCCCATGTCCACAGGGAGGGTGGTGGGGTGTGTGTGATAGGTGGGTCGGGGGTGTGAGAGACCAACACTACAACTCCACAGAGGCCCCATGTCCACAGGGAGGGTGTTGGGGTGTGTGTGATAGGTGTGTGGGGTGTGTGAGAGACCAGCACTACAACTCCACAGAGGCCCCCATGTCGACAGGGAGGGTGGTGGGGGTTGGGGGGGGTGAAAGACCATCACTACAACTCCACAGAGGCCCCCATGTCCACAGGGAGGGTGGTGGGGTGTGTGTGATAGGTGGGTGGGGGGTGTGAGAGCCCAGCACTACAACTCCACAGAGGCCCCCATGTCCACAGGGAGGGTGGTGGGGGTTGGGGGTGTGAGAGACCAGCACTACAAATCCACAAACACCCCCATGTCCACAGGGAGGGTGGTGGGGTGTGTTTGATAGGTGGGTGGTGGGTGTGAGAGACCAGCACTACAACTCCACAAAGGCCCCCATGTCCACAGGGAGGGTGGTGGGGTGTGTGTGATAGGTGGGTGGGGGTGTGAGAGACCAGCACTACAACTCCACAGAGGCCCCCATGTAAAAATGTAAAATTTAAATTGATACTTGTATAGCGCACTACTCACCCGCAAGGGTCTCATGGCGCTTGTACGAATACCGCTGTGGAACCCATCCTGGTTTCCCTGTGAGGCGTCCACTCCTGGGAACCCCCAAGGTGGAGGCCAGGCATCCTTAGCGTTGTGGGGGCCGTTGTGGAGATTAAGCAAGCTATCGCCCACAGTTGCAGAGTGGGACTCCATGAATGGAATAGACACTGAGGTGAGAATTCTCAGGTCCGTGGAATTTTTTAGCCAAAGACCCGCCGAGGCGGGGAATTGAACCCTGGTCCTGGGCTAGATCTCTGCATCAGGGTGTGCCGCTCTAACCATTGAGCCACACTTCTCCACACTTCTCATGTCCACAGGGAGGGTGGTGGGGTGTGTATGATAGGTGAGTGGGGGGTGTGAGAGACCAGCACTACAACTCCACAGAGGCCCCCATGTCCACAGGGAGGGTGGTGGGGGTTGGGGGGTGAGAGACCAGCACTACAACTCCACAGAGGCCCCAATGTCCACAGGGAGGGTGGTGGGTGTTGGGGGGGGGGGGGGGGGTGAGAGACCAGCACTACAACTCCACAGAGGCCACCATGCGTCATCCCAGAGCAAGATTGAGTCAACATACCATTTGCTGACCACTGCATCTCCTCCTGCAAACTGTCATGTACATAGACATCTTCACAGGGTGAACATCCAATAGCAGGACGGGACCACACATATCCAAGTATTGCCTTCCCACCTCCATGCCACCATATTGGCCTGTACTTTCAACCACAACAACATGATGACAACAACAACAATGTCCTGAATACATAGTGATTTTGAAAGTTACTACCAAAAACATGTCATGTCCACAACATTGATTCTGAAAATCTTGACCCTCAGGTGACCGCAACTTGACCGGCGAAAGCAGCATCCGCCAGCAACAGTCGCCCCCCTCACAGCACGGACTCTCTGGGGACGATCCTATTGACAGCTCGGGTGCAGAGGACGATGCCGGCCCAAGCAGACTCCCAGGGCCATCAGGCTCCCAGGACATCCCTGCCTCCACCACCTTGGCCTGTGTCACTACACCAACACCTGCCCTTGTGAGCTGTGCAACCACCACCACCACCACCACCAGCACCACCACCACTCCTGCCTGTGCCACCCTGCCTGACCCATCGGCCGATGATGGCCCATCGACATCCCAGGCAAGCAGGGAGAGTGGACGGGAGAGGACACAGGTGAGGCCACAGCTCAGAACCAGGAGTCCAGTTGTCCGGCGAGATGGTGAAGGACACCCACCCCATCCTGGCACCGAAACCCCAGAAGCCATCGCCAGAGTCCATGCCTCCTATGAGCGGTCGCAGGCACAGTCTGATCGGGCCCACCAAGACTCGCAAGAGAGCAGCCAGCTCCTGCGGTCCATTGACACTCGCATTGGCCAAATTGTGGACCTCATGGGCCAGCTAACTGCTCTGTGGAGGGATTGGTTATCCCGCGCCACACCCCCCTCACCCAAGTGCCCAGCGGTACAGGTCACCAACACCACTGCCACCCACACCTGAGCCCACGGACAGGGAGGTGGCCCCTGACAAACCCGCCCCCACAGATGTCTCCACTCCGGCTCCAAGACGGAGGGGCCGTCCGAGGCTCGATGCAGCTGAGAGTAGTGGAAATGCCTCATCTACCCGCTCTAAGAGGTGCCGCAAATGACTTCACCCATCCTTGAGCCTGCCATTCACCCTGTCAACTATCCTGTCCCACAATGCCAAGCATTGGCACATGTCTGCTAGACTAGGTGGACATCACACAATGTGGTGTCCACAAATTGTGTTCATATGCCATGACCTTCAACTCTCACTTCCCCTACAACACCTAATTGTAAATATGCACCAACATCAATTCACAACCTGTTAATAAACACAACGTAAACACTCAATGCTGTGTGACCTCCATGTTTTAATCACATGATTGTCTTAGGAATTCACATTACCAGGTGCAGGTATCAATGTTCTGGAGAATCATGCCTCTGTGGGAGTGACCTAGGGATAATGAGAGAACAACAAACACAGGTCAGGAAAGTGATTCACACCCATCACAACACACTGTACTGCCACATCCCACAAACCACACTCATCACCAATTAAGTGGATCATATGACACACATCAGGGAGATTTGCATGTACACCATCTACCACACACATTTGTAAACAGCACATACCAGAACAGGCAGCATACACACACCACATCCACACTCCACCAGCAAACATACATCATGCATTGACTAGCTGCACAAGAGGTAGTTACTCACATTCAAGGAAAATAGTGATCGATGAGCTGACGCCTCTGGTCCACACCTTCTTCCTCACCACTATCCTCATCAGTGGACATGGGTGGGATGGGAGGCGGAGCAACCTGTTGGTCTTCAGGGTCAATGATTAGTTCAATGTTATTGCACAATGCCAGGTTGTGGAGCATGCAGCATGCAATCACGATCTTGCAAACTTTGGCAGGTGAGTATGGCAGGCCCCTCCGGTTTTATCCAGGCAGCAAAACCTAGACTTCAGCAGTCCAAAAGTACATTCCACCACTCGATGTGTCCTCCCATGGGCATCATTGTAACGCATTTCACCAGGGGTAGTAGGATTCCGTATGGGGCTCAGCAGCCACGGCCGGTTTGGGTACGCAGAGTCGCCTAGGTGGGGGGAAGACACACACAAATATCATTACCAGGATTGGTGGGAACAGCATGCCACACATACAACACAGTTGTCCTCACAGCATAATCACCTACAAGCCACGCACGTTCTGGACTCAGATTAGCCATCAGTTGGGGGACAATGCTGCTCCGCAGAATGTGGGAGTCATGTGCGGAGCCTGGAAATCTGGCACACACATGGGAGATTATGTTGTCAGCCAGGCACACCACTTGCACGTTGATTGAATGGTAGTGCTTTCGATTGTGATATACAGGTTCACGTGCCTGGGGTGGAATGAGAGCAATATGTGTTCCATCAATGGAACCCACTACGTGTGGTATCTGGGCCAGGGCATAGAAGTCCCCTTTGACTGCTGGCAACTCTGCTGGGCGTGGAAAATGGATGTTATCATCCTTGTAAAGCATCATGGCATTCAGAACATCCCGCAGTACCATGCTGAACATGGATTGTGACATCTCCCCGGCATGTCCAACTGTATACTGGAAAGTGCCATTTGTAAAGAAATGAAGTGCCGCCATCACCTTTGCTGTGGGTGTAATAGCTCCTGGATAAGTTCTTCGTGGCTGCAGATGAGGTGACAATTGGGCTACAAGCTCAAGCAATCTACGTCAATCAAGCCGGAATTTTCGGATCACCTCCTCGTCAACCATGTCCTCCAGCACAGTGTATGGGCGATGGACATTTGGAGCCCTCCTGTGTGGGAGTAGATGGGAGCAGATGTCAATTGACCAACAACGCATAGCTGTGCCACACTATCACATGTTGACCAACACAATGCAAATAAGACGTGTTGCAGACAATGATTACATGTGTGACGTGACCAAAATTCAATGCAATACTGATAACTACACACACAATGTTCACGCACAAACAACAACATGGGTGCAAACATGTACAATGTAAGGTGCACACATGTAGAAATAACGGCAAACAACACATGACTGAGGGCCCAAATGTGGACAAGCGTCACCACAGACACACATGCAGGTGCACACACAAACATGGAACACCCCCTCCTTGTCTTCATGCACCCATGACCCCAACCACAATGCTGGGCACCCTCCATTACATGCATGGGCACACAACAGGCAACACACATACGCATATACAGAATGCATGTATACCCCCATCATTGTTACGTGCACACACAAATCACACACTCACAACAGCTTCTGAATGTGGTCAGACACCCTTGATGTACTGTGTAGATGTGTACAAATGGAAACGTGTGTCCGCAAAACCAAGACATCAACACGTCGCCATGCACATCTGACGCAACTTGGGTGCACATCAATACCCTTTTTTGACCACTGGTCAATAGTATGAGCATTTTTAGGTAGGTATCAGGGACCCCCTGTTAGGATCTACTCCTGGGTCAGGGAAACAATCATTTTTGAAAAAGTATATACCCAGGCAGACTTAGGCTACAAGAAACTGGCTAAATCGCAACACATTTTTCAAGGGCAAAACATGATAAACACACAAATGGTAAAAAAACAATTAGTACAACAGACTGTTATGATATCAAAAAATATAATTTTAATCTCGATTTCTTCCTTTAAAACATAGCATAGTCAGTGGTCTAAAAAATGTTACTGTGTATACATAATGAATATAATCAGTAAATTAGTACATTAATTCTGAATAGCAATTCTGATACACTGTTAAAATCAAAACATAAAAGGGAACACAATAAGAGTTGATTTCAAGATTATTCCTTCAGATTTTGTAAGACTTGGGCTGTGTCAACGCGTTTCGACAATCTTTTGTCTTCATCAGGACTTTAGAATATCCAGCCACTTTTTTCTAGATAGAATAGAACAAATTTTAGATAGATATACGGTCAACGCTTTCTAAATCATATACAGCAGCTTTTTGTTTTTGATTGACCGAAGCTGACCAACAATTTACAACAATTTATAACAGTCTGTTGACAGTTTTATAAAAAAAGCTATTCCTAATAAACACATGTCAGGCATTGGTTCAAAAAAATGAGAAACGATAAAAAGAGATAAAATACAGTTTTTTAATTTTTTAGCCAGGCTTGTATGATGCATATAAGGGATAATACAGAATCGTGGAAACTGCACAGTGTAGAGAAACTATGCACTAACTGTGTATGAATCAGCAAGGACAGGGGGGTAAATATTTATTGACAGAATAATCTTTAAATGTCTCAAAAAGAGATTATTCCACTAAATCTTTGTCTAATTATTAGTATCTAGAAAGTTGCTCATTTTAGTGGTCACTATCTAGTACGCTGTTTAGATCAATGCTAACTGACTATATATCTAAATTTTATCTTAGTTTCTCAGATCCTTCACAGTACATCTTACCTATGGAGAGAAGAATATTTAGCAGTGACCTTCCACTTTCCTCCTATTTGGAAGACTGTACAAGAAAGATATTAGGAGAGATGCACCTTTTCTATGTCAGACGTGCGGAACTTGATATCTGTTAAGTTAAAAAGAGAACATAGATATAGATATTTACGTCTATTTATACTCTATTTCCTAGACTAGACTGCAAGACGGATTACTTTCTATGACTCCTGTTTTCTCTTCTCGTTGTTGTTACCTGAAAAAGCAGTATTCTTTGCACATTTCTCACTTCTACCTCTGTTTCCTTCTTGTTACTCTTCAATCAGAGAATGTGGCCAAGGATAGGTTTCATATGTGTGGCGGCCACCGAACAATCCACTAAAATAATTTCAAGTGGTACGTTCCTGTATATATAAAAGAGAAAATATTCAAATTTATTTGTCTATGGGCTAATGTTGTAAGACCATATTCAGGTAATCATGTCAAATGTCGATCCTTGTTACTTCCTGATTTTACCTTATCTAGTGAGCAAAATTGCTCTAGATCGAGTAGTAAACGATTGAAAAACCGGAAATGAGGCGAATAGTGGTCTATCAGGTATGTCTTTTAGGTCTCAACGATCCCTATGTTGAAACGATTGGCGGTGATTAAAACTTGTAATGATACAAAAATGGAGACTTAAAATCCCCCTGAAAATAAAAGGAAAACAACCATTCAGTGTTATATCCCTTAAAACAGATTAGAAAGGGTTAAGAGTTATTCCGATTTGTTTGCAAATTCATATATACATTCTTTTAACGTTTGTTTACCTTTTAGAGTCAAAACGATATGAAGATAACGGGAGCGTTTGAGAAACTTATAGCCTCCTGACGGTTAGATTAACACGGTTCCTTTGTGTTGATATTAATAGCGGAGGTCAGGGTGCCGTGGCGGTGCAACAATGACTCAAAATCTAGACGGGATGTAAAGAAGAAAGCTATCCTTAATGACTAGGGCGAAATCGAGATTAGCCTCAAAAACGCTTAATGCTGGCGGCTGGTAAAAAGTCTGCAAAGAGTCAAGCAGACAGGTAGCGAAGTTTAGTGGACTCTTACCGTTTCTTAAGGGCAGCAGCGTCGTACGTCTCCTTCCGTCTCGGTTCCAAAGAAGCAAATGGACGATCACAGAAAGTCCTTCTTCCATTGCCTTATATATGCTCCCAAGGAAGGAGGCGGGATTCGCTTCTTAAAGGGGCCTTACCTATTATGTGATGTTACCTACATCAGGGCGGAGGAGGGACAAAAGGTTTAAAGTTTAAAGAAATATTACTTAATTATATTTCCCGAAAAGGTTTGTTTAAAAAGGGGGAGGTCAGATTCATTATATTGGGGTGACATAAACAGTTAGCAGATTATGTCAGATTATGTCTTCATATTATTGCGTTCTCCCAGGGCAGATCCTGATTAAGACCCTGTTCAAAAGTTCCAAGGGTAAATATCCAATAGACCTCACGCTTCTTCCGTATTTCGTTACCACCTTGATTCTCTTGCACATGAATCTTCTCCAGGATGCGCCATCTAATGTCCTCTGGTTTATGTTTATATTCTGAAAAATGATTCACAAGAGGGGCTGTTAGTCGTTTCGTCTTGATTGCCGACCTATGTTCTGTGAGTCTAGTTTTAATCATGCGTGACGTTTCTCCCACATAGCCCAGATTACAAGGGCATATGATCAAATATATCACGTTCTTCGTTCTGCAATTCCATAGCTCCTTAGCTCGAATAGTTGTTGTTTTGAATTGCATACTTTCGCCAGTTATGATACTATCGCATGAGTGGCATGATCCGCATCTAGAAGTACCTTTGACCGCGTTTGTACCAGTGATAGATTTCTGGATGAATGGAGTATTCAGAGTCTTTGGTTTATGGCGAGAATGGACTATTTGATCCTTTAAGTTCCTATTCCGTCTATGCGCGAACATAGGTTTCTGTATTTTTTCTTGGTCATCTGTGGTGTTTAAAAGATGCCAATTGGAGTTGATTATTTGTCTTATTGTTGAATCCATCGTAGAGTGTTTTGTTATACACACTAGTTTGGGATCATTTTTCTGTTTTTGGGAGTTCAATAGCATATCACGATCGTAAAAACGAGCTCTTTTATACGCTGTTCTTACCAACCGGTGCGGGTAACCTCTCTGGATGAATTTTTCTTTCATTTTAACTGCTTGTATATCGAAATCTTTGATATTTGTGCAGTTCCGTCTGACTCTCAAAAACTGAGAGAACGGTATACTATCCTTTTGGCAACGCGGGTGGTAACTGCTGAAATGTAAAAGTGTATTACGTGCAGTGGGTTTTGAATATAGGTCCACTTCAAGGGAGCCCTCATTGTTCTGTATGTAAACATCCAAAAATTCAACTTTTGACTCATTTATATGTGCCGTAAAGCGCAAATTGGCATCAGTCAGATTCAACCAGAGCAAGAATTCCTTCAGAGTCTGTTCCCCATCGGTCCATACAAAGAAAATGTCATCTATGTACCGGTACCAATGGGAAACAGACTCGAAGAACGGTGCTATTTCATTGTAGATGAACTTGCTCTCAAAAAATATCATGTAGATATTTGCTATGGAAGGCGCCATGGAAGCACCCATGCTAACGCCCTTGGTTTGTAAAAACAAATCACTGCCAAATTCAAAAAAATTTTCTTTTAGCACCATAGTCAGGCAATCTCTAATGAATGTCTTGCAACATGGAATCTGATGCAGGTCAATAAACCATAAGGTAGCTTCAATGGCTTCTGCTTGAGGTATATTACTATACAAAGACTCTATATCTAGTGTCACAAGTAAATCTCTGCCTGTATGGAATGGCAAGTTTTCCACTCTTTTAATGATGTCACCTGTATCCTTTACGTACGATGGAGACAAAGAGATATATGGCCTTAGGACTTGATCTAAGTACTTAGAAATTGCTTCAAGGGGGGTCCCAATTGTAGAGACAATTGGTCGGTAGGGCGGGTTTTTCTGGTCCTTATGGATCTTTGGTAATCCATATATGCAAGATGTTTTCCTTTCCGATTTATTTAAGTATTCAAATTCTTTTTTATTTATGACTCCCTCACTTAGTGCTTTTGTTGTTAATTTGTTTATGGTTTTAACTATTTTTTCTGTGGGGTTCGAGTGGATCCTTTTATAAAATGTGGTATCATTAAGCATCTTTTGCATATTTTCCTCATAAGTGGTGTAGTCCAGAAGGACTATTCCGCCACCCTTGTCACTACTTTTCACTACAATCGTGTTGTCGTTTTTTAATCTCTCAAGAGAGTCATGCTCATCTTTTGATATATTGTATTTTGGTTTGGGGATGAATTTAAGGGCCTGTTCTAATCTTTTTATAATGACCTTTTCGAAGACGGCTACTTCGGGACCTAGTTGTTGTAGAGTCGGAGTGAAATTAGAAGGTAAGGATACAATATTATTACCTATGTTGTCCAGTTCTAATGGGTCATTCATGCTAAAGAACTTTTTTAATCTAATCTTTCGTAAAAAAGAATGAATGTCACGATAGAGTTCAAAAATGTTTACTTGTGCATGGGGGACGAAGGTTAAGCCTTTGGATAGAAGGGACACATCAGAGGATTCAAGGATATGGGAGGATAAGTTAAAAATGGGGATCACATCCCGTTCCTCCAGTATTGCTTGTTTCTTGTCTCCAGATATCTCTGAGGTTCCGGGGTATACTGGGCTGGCTGGTATTGAACTGGTTGATAATTGCCTCTCGAGTGATTTTGGAACCTGACTCTCTGGCGGTTCCCCCTCCCCCCTCGATGACCTAAAAAAGGACGACGATTATTTCGTTGTCCATTCCTAGGGTCATACGGTCTATCGTCCTGATAACCCATGCTCCCTTCTTCTTCTGAGTCTATTTCTGACCCTGAAGAAACTGAGAAATTTTGAACTTTATACTGGTAAGTCTGTGTTTGATTACCTGAAGCTGGGTCACAATTGAAAAAACCTTCTACAAGGTAAGGGTAAGTTTTCTCAACGGAATAAAACCTTTTATCTTTTGCAAACTTGTCTTCTTTCCTTTTTTTTAAATATTCAGAGAAAGACAGTATATCTTTTTTGATGGAATCCAACTGTTTCTCTGCCTCATCTAAAGTGGTGGCCTTTTTTAGTTTGTCTTCAAGGACCTCTATTTCCTTCCTTATATCAGCTGCTAATTCTTTTGATGTGGAGATGATTAACATCATAAGATCTCTCGAGCAGCGGCTCGCTATCATACTCCACTTTTTAAGAAAGGGTTTGATGTCCACAAACAGGCCTGGGATGATACGAATCCTTAAGCCCATGGGGATTATGCCATGCTTGAGGTAATTTAGCATAAATTCCCCATGTGCTTCTATTCTGACTAACTTTTTTTGAAGATCTAGTAGTTTACTGTAGTCACTATTATTCCGTTGATTACTTGTTTGGTTTTCACCGAAATTTACATTTGTACCTACTAATGTTTCAAAATCCTCATCCGAAAACCCGAAGGTTTGAAGATTTGCCATTGTATATGGAAGGGAGAAATTAGAGATTGTCTATCGGAGGGGTGGATTCACTAAATTATGGCTATTCTTAGTATAATTATAGCTGTATTTGGTTTTGATTATTTGAAATGATCACTACTGAGTTTCTCCGATTCTGTATATGAAAAGGGATAAAGAGAGAAAAAGCCCTACACGGATCAACCGTGGGTAATCTTAGGTAGGTATCAGGGACCCCCTGTTAGGATCTACTCCTGGGTCAGGGAAACAATCATTTTTGAAAAAGTATATACCCAGGCAGACTTAGGCTACAAGAAACTGGCTAAATCGCAACACATTTTTCAAGGGCAAAACATGATAAACACACAAATGGTAAAAAAACAATTAGTACAACAGACTGTTATGATATCAAAAAATATAATTTTAATCTCGATTTCTTCCTTTAAAACATAGCATAGTCAGTGGTCTAAAAAATGTTACTGTGTATACATAATGAATATAATCAGTAAATTAGTACATTAATTCTGAATAGCAATTCTGATACACTGTTAAAATCAAAACATAAAAGGGAACACAATAAGAGTTGATTTCAAGATTATTCCTTCAGATTTTGTAAGACTTGGGCTGTGTCAACGCGTTTCGACAATCTTTTGTCTTCATCAGGACTTTAGAATATCCAGCCACTTTTTTCTAGATAGAATAGAACAAATTTTAGATAGATATACGGTCAACGCTTTCTAAATCATATACAGCAGCTTTTTGTTTTTGATTGACCGAAGCTGACCAACAATTTACAACAATTTATAACAGTCTGTTGACAGTTTTATAAAAAAAGCTATTCCTAATAAACACATGTCAGGCATTGGTTCAAAAAAATGAGAAACGATAAAAAGAGATAAAATACAGTTTTTTAATTTTTTAGCCAGGCTTGTATGATGCATATAAGGGATAATACAGAATCGTGGAAACTGCACAGTGTAGAGAAACTATGCACTAACTGTGTATGAATCAGCAAGGACAGGGGGGTAAATATTTATTGACAGAATAATCTTTAAATGTCTCAAAAAGAGATTATTCCACTAAATCTTTGTCTAATTATTAGTATCTAGAAAGTTGCTCATTTTAGTGGTCACTATCTAGTACGCTGTTTAGATCAATGCTAACTGACTATATATCTAAATTTTATCTTAGTTTCTCAGATCCTTCACAGTACATCTTACCTATGGAGAGAAGAATATTTAGCAGTGACCTTCCACTTTCCTCCTATTTGGAAGACTGTACAAGAAAGATATTAGGAGAGATGCACCTTTTCTATGTCAGACGTGCGGAACTTGATATCTGTTAAGTTAAAAAGAGAACATAGATATAGATATTTACGTCTATTTATACTCTATTTCCTAGACTAGACTGCAAGACGGATTACTTTCTATGACTCCTGTTTTCTCTTCTCGTTGTTGTTACCTGAAAAAGCAGTATTCTTTGCACATTTCTCACTTCTACCTCTGTTTCCTTCTTGTTACTCTTCAATCAGAGAATGTGGCCAAGGATAGGTTTCATATGTGTGGCGGCCACCGAACAATCCACTAAAATAATTTCAAGTGGTACGTTCCTGTATATATAAAAGAGAAAATATTCAAATTTATTTGTCTATGGGCTAATGTTGTAAGACCATATTCAGGTAATCATGTCAAATGTCGATCCTTGTTACTTCCTGATTTTACCTTATCTAGTGAGCAAAATTGCTCTAGATCGAGTAGTAAACGATTGAAAAACCGGAAATGAGGCGAATAGTGGTCTATCAGGTATGTCTTTTAGGTCTCAACGATCCCTATGTTGAAACGATTGGCGGTGATTAAAACTTGTAATGATACAAAAATGGAGACTTAAAATCCCCCTGAAAATAAAAGGAAAACAACCATTCAGTGTTATATCCCTTAAAACAGATTAGAAAGGGTTAAGAGTTATTCCGATTTGTTTGCAAATTCATATATACATTCTTTTAACGTTTGTTTACCTTTTAGAGTCAAAACGATATGAAGATAACGGGAGCGTTTGAGAAACTTATAGCCTCCTGACGGTTAGATTAACACGGTTCCTTTGTGTTGATATTAATAGCGGAGGTCAGGGTGCCGTGGCGGTGCAACAATGACTCAAAATCTAGACGGGATGTAAAGAAGAAAGCTATCCTTAATGACTAGGGCGAAATCGAGATTAGCCTCAAAAACGCTTAATGCTGGCGGCTGGTAAAAAGTCTGCAAAGAGTCAAGCAGACAGGTAGCGAAGTTTAGTGGACTCTTACCGTTTCTTAAGGGCAGCAGCGTCGTACGTCTCCTTCCGTCTCGGTTCCAAAGAAGCAAATGGACGATCACAGAAAGTCCTTCTTCCATTGCCTTATATATGCTCCCAAGGAAGGAGGCGGGATTCGCTTCTTAAAGGGGCCTTACCTATTATGTGATGTTACCTACATCAGGGCGGAGGAGGGACAAAAGGTTTAAAGTTTAAAGAAATATTACTTAATTATATTTCCCGAAAAGGTTTGTTTAAAAAGGGGGAGGTCAGATTCATTATATTGGGGTGACATAAACAGTTAGCAGATTATGTCAGATTATGTCTTCATATTATTGCGTTCTCCCAGGGCAGATCCTGATTAAGACCCTGTTCAAAAGTTCCAAGGGTAAATATCCAATAGACCTCACGCTTCTTCCGTATTTCGTTACCACCTTGATTCTCTTGCACATGAATCTTCTCCAGGATGCGCCATCTAATGTCCTCTGGTTTATGTTTATATTCTGAAAAATGATTCACAAGAGGGGCTGTTAGTCGTTTCGTCTTGATTGCCGACCTATGTTCTGTGAGTCTAGTTTTAATCATGCGTGACGTTTCTCCCACATAGCCCAGATTACAAGGGCATATGATCAAATATATCACGTTCTTCGTTCTGCAATTCCATAGCTCCTTAGCTCGAATAGTTGTTGTTTTGAATTGCATACTTTCGCCAGTTATGATACTATCGCATGAGTGGCATGATCCGCATCTAGAAGTACCTTTGACCGCGTTTGTACCAGTGATAGATTTCTGGATGAATGGAGTATTCAGAGTCTTTGGTTTATGGCGAGAATGGACTATTTGATCCTTTAAGTTCCTATTCCGTCTATGCGCGAACATAGGTTTCTGTATTTTTTCTTGGTCATCTGTGGTGTTTAAAAGATGCCAATTGGAGTTGATTATTTGTCTTATTGTTGAATCCATCGTAGAGTGTTTTGTTATACACACTAGTTTGGGATCATTTTTCTGTTTTTGGGAGTTCAATAGCATATCACGATCGTAAAAACGAGCTCTTTTATACGCTGTTCTTACCAACCGGTGCGGGTAACCTCTCTGGATGAATTTTTCTTTCATTTTAACTGCTTGTATATCGAAATCTTTGATATTTGTGCAGTTCCGTCTGACTCTCAAAAACTGAGAGAACGGTATACTATCCTTTTGGCAACGCGGGTGGTAACTGCTGAAATGTAAAAGTGTATTACGTGCAGTGGGTTTTGAATATAGGTCCACTTCAAGGGAGCCCTCATTGTTCTGTATGTAAACATCCAAAAATTCAACTTTTGACTCATTTATATGTGCCGTAAAGCGCAAATTGGCATCAGTCAGATTCAACCAGAGCAAGAATTCCTTCAGAGTCTGTTCCCCATCGGTCCATACAAAGAAAATGTCATCTATGTACCGGTACCAATGGGAAACAGACTCGAAGAACGGTGCTATTTCATTGTAGATGAACTTGCTCTCAAAAAATATCATGTAGATATTTGCTATGGAAGGCGCCATGGAAGCACCCATGCTAACGCCCTTGGTTTGTAAAAACAAATCACTGCCAAATTCAAAAAAATTTTCTTTTAGCACCATAGTCAGGCAATCTCTAATGAATGTCTTGCAACATGGAATCTGATGCAGGTCAATAAACCATAAGGTAGCTTCAATGGCTTCTGCTTGAGGTATATTACTATACAAAGACTCTATATCTAGTGTCACAAGTAAATCTCTGCCTGTATGGAATGGCAAGTTTTCCACTCTTTTAATGATGTCACCTGTATCCTTTACGTACGATGGAGACAAAGAGATATATGGCCTTAGGACTTGATCTAAGTACTTAGAAATTGCTTCAAGGGGGGTCCCAATTGTAGAGACAATTGGTCGGTAGGGCGGGTTTTTCTGGTCCTTATGGATCTTTGGTAATCCATATATGCAAGATGTTTTCCTTTCCGATTTATTTAAGTATTCAAATTCTTTTTTATTTATGACTCCCTCACTTAGTGCTTTTGTTGTTAATTTGTTTATGGTTTTAACTATTTTTTCTGTGGGGTTCGAGTGGATCCTTTTATAAAATGTGGTATCATTAAGCATCTTTTGCATATTTTCCTCATAAGTGGTGTAGTCCAGAAGGACTATTCCGCCACCCTTGTCACTACTTTTCACTACAATCGTGTTGTCGTTTTTTAATCTCTCAAGAGAGTCATGCTCATCTTTTGATATATTGTATTTTGGTTTGGGGATGAATTTAAGGGCCTGTTCTAATCTTTTTATAATGACCTTTTCGAAGACGGCTACTTCGGGACCTAGTTGTTGTAGAGTCGGAGTGAAATTAGAAGGTAAGGATACAATATTATTACCTATGTTGTCCAGTTCTAATGGGTCATTCATGCTAAAGAACTTTTTTAATCTAATCTTTCGTAAAAAAGAATGAATGTCACGATAGAGTTCAAAAATGTTTACTTGTGCATGGGGGACGAAGGTTAAGCCTTTGGATAGAAGGGACACATCAGAGGATTCAAGGATATGGGAGGATAAGTTAAAAATGGGGATCACATCCCGTTCCTCCAGTATTGCTTGTTTCTTGTCTCCAGATATCTCTGAGGTTCCGGGGTATACTGGGCTGGCTGGTATTGAACTGGTTGATAATTGCCTCTCGAGTGATTTTGGAACCTGACTCTCTGGCGGTTCCCCCTCCCCCCTCGATGACCTAAAAAAGGACGACGATTATTTCGTTGTCCATTCCTAGGGTCATACGGTCTATCGTCCTGATAACCCATGCTCCCTTCTTCTTCTGAGTCTATTTCTGACCCTGAAGAAACTGAGAAATTTTGAACTTTATACTGGTAAGTCTGTGTTTGATTACCTGAAGCTGGGTCACAATTGAAAAAACCTTCTACAAGGTAAGGGTAAGTTTTCTCAACGGAATAAAACCTTTTATCTTTTGCAAACTTGTCTTCTTTCCTTTTTTTTAAATATTCAGAGAAAGACAGTATATCTTTTTTGATGGAATCCAACTGTTTCTCTGCCTCATCTAAAGTGGTGGCCTTTTTTAGTTTGTCTTCAAGGACCTCTATTTCCTTCCTTATATCAGCTGCTAATTCTTTTGATGTGGAGATGATTAACATCATAAGATCTCTCGAGCAGCGGCTCGCTATCATACTCCACTTTTTAAGAAAGGGTTTGATGTCCACAAACAGGCCTGGGATGATACGAATCCTTAAGCCCATGGGGATTATGCCATGCTTGAGGTAATTTAGCATAAATTCCCCATGTGCTTCTATTCTGACTAACTTTTTTTGAAGATCTAGTAGTTTACTGTAGTCACTATTATTCCGTTGATTACTTGTTTGGTTTTCACCGAAATTTACATTTGTACCTACTAATGTTTCAAAATCCTCATCCGAAAACCCGAAGGTTTGAAGATTTGCCATTGTATATGGAAGGGAGAAATTAGAGATTGTCTATCGGAGGGGTGGATTCACTAAATTATGGCTATTCTTAGTATAATTATAGCTGTATTTGGTTTTGATTATTTGAAATGATCACTACTGAGTTTCTCCGATTCTGTATATGAAAAGGGATAAAGAGAGAAAAAGCCCCACACGGATCAACCGTGGGTAATCTTAGGTAGGTATCAGGGACCCCCTGTTAGGATCTACTCCTGGGTCAGGGAAACAATCATTTTTGAAAAAGTATATACCCAGGCAGACTTAGGCTACAAGAAACTGGCTAAATCGCAACACATTTTTCAAGGGCAAAACATGATAAACACACAAATGGTAAAAAAACAATTAGTACAACAGACTGTTATGATATCAAAAAATATAATTTTAATCTCGATTTCTTCCTTTAAAACATAGCATAGTCAGTGGTCTAAAAAATGTTACTGTGTATACATAATGAATATAATCAGTAAATTAGTACATTAATTCTGAATAGCAATTCTGATACACTGTTAAAATCAAAACATAAAAGGGAACACAATAAGAGTTGATTTCAAGATTATTCCTTCAGATTTTGTAAGACTTGGGCTGTGTCAACGCGTTTCGACAATCTTTTGTCTTCATCAGGACTTTAGAATATCCAGCCACTTTTTTCTAGATAGAATAGAACAAATTTTAGATAGATATACGGTCAACGCTTTCTAAATCATATACAGCAGCTTTTTGTTTTTGATTGACCGAAGCTGACCAACAATTTACAACAATTTATAACAGTCTGTTGACAGTTTTATAAAAAAAGCTATTCCTAATAAACACATGTCAGGCATTGGTTCAAAAAAATGAGAAACGATAAAAAGAGATAAAATACAGTTTTTTAATTTTTTAGCCAGGCTTGTATGATGCATATAAGGGATAATACAGAATCGTGGAAACTGCACAGTGTAGAGAAACTATGCACTAACTGTGTATGAATCAGCAAGGACAGGGGGGTAAATATTTATTGACAGAATAATCTTTAAATGTCTCAAAAAGAGATTATTCCACTAAATCTTTGTCTAATTATTAGTATCTAGAAAGTTGCTCATTTTAGTGGTCACTATCTAGTACGCTGTTTAGATCAATGCTAACTGACTATATATCTAAATTTTATCTTAGTTTCTCAGATCCTTCACAGTACATCTTACCTATGGAGAGAAGAATATTTAGCAGTGACCTTCCACTTTCCTCCTATTTGGAAGACTGTACAAGAAAGATATTAGGAGAGATGCACCTTTTCTATGTCAGACGTGCGGAACTTGATATCTGTTAAGTTAAAAAGAGAACATAGATATAGATATTTACGTCTATTTATACTCTATTTCCTAGACTAGACTGCAAGACGGATTACTTTCTATGACTCCTGTTTTCTCTTCTCGTTGTTGTTACCTGAAAAAGCAGTATTCTTTGCACATTTCTCACTTCTACCTCTGTTTCCTTCTTGTTACTCTTCAATCAGAGAATGTGGCCAAGGATAGGTTTCATATGTGTGGCGGCCACCGAACAATCCACTAAAATAATTTCAAGTGGTACGTTCCTGTATATATAAAAGAGAAAATATTCAAATTTATTTGTCTATGGGCTAATGTTGTAAGACCATATTCAGGTAATCATGTCAAATGTCGATCCTTGTTACTTCCTGATTTTACCTTATCTAGTGAGCAAAATTGCTCTAGATCGAGTAGTAAACGATTGAAAAACCGGAAATGAGGCGAATAGTGGTCTATCAGGTATGTCTTTTAGGTCTCAACGATCCCTATGTTGAAACGATTGGCGGTGATTAAAACTTGTAATGATACAAAAATGGAGACTTAAAATCCCCCTGAAAATAAAAGGAAAACAACCATTCAGTGTTATATCCCTTAAAACAGATTAGAAAGGGTTAAGAGTTATTCCGATTTGTTTGCAAATTCATATATACATTCTTTTAACGTTTGTTTACCTTTTAGAGTCAAAACGATATGAAGATAACGGGAGCGTTTGAGAAACTTATAGCCTCCTGACGGTTAGATTAACACGGTTCCTTTGTGTTGATATTAATAGCGGAGGTCAGGGTGCCGTGGCGGTGCAACAATGACTCAAAATCTAGACGGGATGTAAAGAAGAAAGCTATCCTTAATGACTAGGGCGAAATCGAGATTAGCCTCAAAAACGCTTAATGCTGGCGGCTGGTAAAAAGTCTGCAAAGAGTCAAGCAGACAGGTAGCGAAGTTTAGTGGACTCTTACCGTTTCTTAAGGGCAGCAGCGTCGTACGTCTCCTTCCGTCTCGGTTCCAAAGAAGCAAATGGACGATCACAGAAAGTCCTTCTTCCATTGCCTTATATATGCTCCCAAGGAAGGAGGCGGGATTCGCTTCTTAAAGGGGCCTTACCTATTATGTGATGTTACCTACATCAGGGCGGAGGAGGGACAAAAGGTTTAAAGTTTAAAGAAATATTACTTAATTATATTTCCCGAAAAGGTTTGTTTAAAAAGGGGGAGGTCAGATTCCTAGTCATTAAGGATAGCTTTCTTCTTTACATCCCGTCTAGATTTTGAGTCATTGTTGCACCGCCACGGCACCCTGACCTCCGCTATTAATATCAACACAAAGGAACCGTGTTAATCTAACCGTCAGGAGGCTATAAGTTTCTCAAACGCTCCCGTTATCTTCATATCGTTTTGACTCTAAAAGGTAAACAAACGTTAAAAGAATGTATATATGAATTTGCAAACAAATCGGAATAACTCTTAACCCTTTCTAATCTGTTTTAAGGGATATAACACTGAATGGTTGTTTTCCTTTTATTTTCAGGGGGATTTTAAGTCTCCATTTTTGTATCATTACAAGTTTTAATCACCGCCAATCGTTTCAACATAGGGATCGTTGAGACCTAAAAGACATACCTGATAGACCACTATTCGCCTCATTTCCGGTTTTTCAATCGTTTACTACTCGATCTAGAGCAATTTTGCTCACTAGATAAGGTAAAATCAGGAAGTAACAAGGATCGACATTTGACATGATTACCTGAATATGGTCTTACAACATTAGCCCATAGACAAATAAATTTGAATATTTTCTCTTTTATATATACAGGAACGTACCACTTGAAATTATTTTAGTGGATTGTTCGGTGGCCGCCACACATATGAAACCTATCCTTGGCCACATTCTCTGATTGAAGAGTAACAAGAAGGAAACAGAGGTAGAAGTGAGAAATGTGCAAAGAATACTGCTTTTTCAGGTAACAACAACGAGAAGAGAAAACAGGAGTCATAGAAAGTAATCCGTCTTGCAGTCTAGTCTAGGAAATAGAGTATAAATAGACGTAAATATCTATATCTATGTTCTCTTTTTAACTTAACAGATATCAAGTTCCGCACGTCTGACATAGAAAAGGTGCATCTCTCCTAATATCTTTCTTGTACAGTCTTCCAAATAGGAGGAAAGTGGAAGGTCACTGCTAAATATTCTTCTCTCCATAGGTAAGATGTACTGTGAAGGATCTGAGAAACTAAGATAAAATTTAGATATATAGTCAGTTAGCATTGATCTAAACAGCGTACTAGATAGTGACCACTAAAATGAGCAACTTTCTAGATACTAATAATTAGACAAAGATTTAGTGGAATAATCTCTTTTTGAGACATTTAAAGATTATTCTGTCAATAAATATTTACCCCCCTGTCCTTGCTGATTCATACACAGTTAGTGCATAGTTTCTCTACACTGTGCAGTTTCCACGATTCTGTATTATCCCTTATATGCATCATACAAGCCTGGCTAAAAAATTAAAAAACTGTATTTTATCTCTTTTTATCGTTTCTCATTTTTTTGAACCAATGCCTGACATGTGTTTATTAGGAATAGCTTTTTTTATAAAACTGTCAACAGACTGTTATAAATTGTTGTAAATTGTTGGTCAGCTTCGGTCAATCAAAAACAAAAAGCTGCTGTATATGATTTAGAAAGCGTTGACCGTATATCTATCTAAAATTTGTTCTATTCTATCTAGAAAAAAGTGGCTGGATATTCTAAAGTCCTGATGAAGACAAAAGATTGTCGAAACGCGTTGACACAGCCCAAGTCTTACAAAATCTGAAGGAATAATCTTGAAATCAACTCTTATTGTGTTCCCTTTTATGTTTTGATTTTAACAGTGTATCAGAATTGCTATTCAGAATTAATGTACTAATTTACTGATTATATTCATTATGTATACACAGTAACATTTTTTAGACCACTGACTATGCTATGTTTTAAAGGAAGAAATCGAGATTAAAATTATATTTTTTGATATCATAACAGTCTGTTGTACTAATTGTTTTTTTACCATTTGTGTGTTTATCATGTTTTGCCCTTGAAAAATGTGTTGCGATTTAGCCAGTTTCTTGTAGCCTAAGTCTGCCTGGGTATATACTTTTTCAAAAACAATAGTATGAGCACACATGCCAAAAATGGATATGAAAGACACACGTGGCCACGGGCCATTGTCTTGACATCATAATTCTTGCAGCATTCTGGACATGTCCTAACACACATGTACGACTATCAACATAACATGTGTGCGGAAACATGCAGTGTGTGTACATACGCCATGTGTGGACGCCTTCCACCTACATAGAAGTTGCTCGCTCATCCTGCTATTGTGCATTACATATGCTGTATGGTCAAGGACCATCACGGTCACACCCCGCAAAATGCATGTGCGTACTACCGCGACGGTGCATCATTTGAAAATCATCACTCAGTGGCGTCGTTATGGCGGTGCACGCTTTTCGCGGGGGCGGTGCAGGTTAACACATACTTTTGATTATGAAAATCGAAATGGCAGTTGATACCCCACCTAACAGTCACATTGCAGAACCCACTGCAGACCGCCGGTCTTGGCCGGTCCCCCAACGCCGGTCCTAGGCGGTCACCCACCGCCGGTCCTGGCCGGTCACTAACCGCCAGTCTTGGCCAGTCACCCACCGCCGGGTGCTGGCCACTCACCCACGGCCATCACCCGGCGGTGGGTGACCGCGCAGGACCGGCGGTGTGTGACCGGCCAAGAGCGGCGGTGGGTGACCGGCCAGGACCAGCGGTGGGTGATCGGCCAGGCCCATCCATGCCATGGTGTCCTCAATGCTCACCCACGGCTATCACCCGGTGGTGGGTGACCGCCCAGGACCGGCGGTGGGTGAGCGGCTTAGACCGGCAGTCTGCAGTGAGTTCTGCAATGTGACTGTAAGGGGGGGTATCAACTGGCATTTCGAATTTCATAATCAAAAGTATGTGTTGGCCTGCACCGCCCCCGCGGAATGCGTGCACCGCCATAGCGACGCCAGTGATGGAATTTTTTTCAAATGATGTGCCGTCGCGGAAGCGCGCACATGCGGTTGCCGATGTGTGACCGTGACGGTCCGTGCACATGTAGCCAATGGAAACAGGTGCGCATTCAAAAATAGTGGAAGCTGTGCACCGCCACACCAGGGCCAGTCATTGGCTCTTTTTGAATGAGGCATCCAGGGAAAACCAATTGCTGCAGACGTGTGCCACTGATATGAGCTCAGGGCCCTATATATGTGTGAATTTCTGCAGAACACATTCACTGCTTTCATCCACTGCTGCCTGCAACCATCTCCTCTACCTGCTGCTGCTGAGCTGACCAACAAATGCTGCCTGTGACCATCACCTCGACCTGCTGCTGCTGAGCTGACCAACAACTGCTGCCTGCGACCATCACCTCGACCTGCTGCTGCTGAGCTGACCAACAACTGCTGCCTGAGACCATCACCTCGACCTGCTGCTGCTGAGCTGACCAACAACTGCTGCTGTAGTGCCGCAGTCCTGGACCTTGCCATGCAGAGAGTGCGGGAGATCCGGTCTCGTCCCTTCACCGCAGCGGAGCTGGATGTTCTTGTGGACGGTGTGCTCAGCCACTATCGACGGCTCTACGGTGCACCCGGACAGGTGGTAAGTGCAATGGGGAACATTTTGGTGGGCATGAGGTGGTCACTGACTCCTGGCTTCTGCAAGCTTGGCGGTGTGCTGTGGGACCTTCACATGTGTTGTGCTGAGCATGGCTGCATGTAGATACGTGTTTCTACGATGTTTGTGAATGTCAAACTGTCCACTAACGTTCCCCTCTTGTCTCCCATCATGGTAGATCAAGCTGCACCTTCGCAAGGCGGTGTGGAGGACCATAGCACGTGATGTACGGGCAGTGGGGGTGTGCAATAGACGATACACACACAGCTAAAAGCGCTGGGACGACATATCCAGGCTAAGCAAGAATGTTGCAGAGTTGACACTGGGGATGATTCCAAGATCAACACATCTGGCCCGACGCACCATGACCCCTCTAATGCACCATATCATTGCTGTGACGCATCCTGACCTGTCGGCCCAGGTGAGAGCGGATCAACAGCAGGTATTGGTGCTCAGACACAGTAGTGACATCCGTGGTGCATTTGTTTTGCTGCAATTGCATGTTGGTGCCATTAGCGGAGTGAGCGGTAGCATCCATGTCAGCCAGGTGGACAGGCCACTTGCTTTGTAGTTGAGGGTTCCAGGACATGCCGTTGAGGTCTGTGGTCCCATGGCATGACATGTGTGGTGGTCTACAAGCACTTGCCCTGTTCGTATGATGTACATGTTTCACAGCCACCACCTGTTCTTTGATATGAGAATGTCTGGTGGTAGGGGTTGGTCATGTGCAGGATGGGTGCTACATGTTATTAGTCTGTAAGGAAATTTGTGATTTGGTGACCTTTAGTACCTGAATGTGGCACTTAGTTAAACCTCCTTTCTCTCTGTTTCAGCTTTGGCAGAGGGCACTGACCCACAGACGACGGAGATGAGTGGTGGCAATGCATCCGGATCCGAGATCACACACACGCAGACTGACACTGAAGAGGGCAGCTGTTCCCCCATCCACACCACTTGATGTCTCAGGGGGGAGTGATTTTTCAGACCAGGCCTCATTTACAGGTTATTGCAATTAAAGCAGCCACAGGCAGCAAGGCAAGGCACGGAGGGCACAGGCACCATCCCCTAGGACTGGGAAATCTGTCACCAAAGACGACGTGAGCTACACTGGAGTTGACACACAGGATCCTCATGAGGTGTTGGGGGAAATAGCTTCACATGCTACACAAAAGATACTCCCAAGGCAAGGGCACCTCCCACGTCCAGGGACACTCCCAAGGACACTACAAAGGAAGGGGCAACTCCAAAGAGCAGGGACACTCCCAGGGACAAGGAACCTTCAAAGGAAAGGCCACCTCCAAAGAGCAGGGACACTCCCAGGGACAAGGGCCCTTCAAAGGAAAGGCCACCTCCAAAGAGCAGGGACACTCCCAGGGACAAGGACGCTTCAAAGGAAAGGCCACCTCCAAAGAGCAGGGACACTCCCAGGGACAAGGACGCTTCAAAGGAAAGGCCACCTCCAAAGAGCAGGGACACTCCCAGGGACTAGGATGCTTCAAAGGAAAGGCCACCTCCAAAGAGCAGGGACACTCCCAGGGACAAGGACGCTTCAAAGGAAAGGCCACCTAAAAAGAACAGGGACACTCCTAGGGACAAGGAAACTACAAAGGAAGGGGCAACTCCCAAGAGCAGGGACACTCCCAAGGACAAGGTCGCTTGTAAAGACAGGTACACTACAATGGACAAGTCTGCACGCAGGGACAGGGCACCGCCCAGGGATCAGGTAAATTCCAGAGACAGGACACCTCCTATGGCCAAGACACATCCAAGGGACAAGGGTTCTCCCATAGACACTAGCTCTATCAAGGACATGCATACATCACCCCTGGCTGCACTGAGGCTGATGTTGTTGAAGGAACATAAAACAGATGCGTCAGCGGTGGAGTCCCCCCATACCTCTACTCCCATCCACGCCCGTCAGAAGCAAGGGAAGGAGTACACTGTTCTTGCATCCCCCATTACACATGATGCAGAGGGCAGAAGGCAGGCCCACAGCAAACAACAAGCAGGGTCCAGCACGTCCCCAGAGAGCAGACCCCCACAAGCACATGGTCCACCTTTGATGGGTGATATTTCAGATGAGTCCGCACCACTTACCACTCCAGTCATGTCCAGGGTGCCCTCACATATCCCTAAGAAACATAGACACACACCATTCACACCTGACCACCCAGATGTCGCTCCAGTACAGCTATCCCCAGCTGCCTCCTGGCCCATGCAGCCCTGTGGCTCATCATTTCAGTGGTCCTAGTGGCGCAGCTGCAGTTCACTCTCATGTGTCAGATAGTGGCACTGTGTCTGTTGTTTGATGGCATGCATCATGTAGTAGCAATGTCTCAGTTGTGCCCTCTCCTGTTTCTGGTGCTGGCAGTGTTTCTGGGTCTATGGCTCATGTGTCAGTCAGTCGATCTGTGGCTGTGACTCACACTCCTGTTTCTGGTGCTGGCAGTGTGTCTGGGTCTATGGCTCATGTGTAAGGCAGTCGATATGTGGCTGTGTCTCACACTCCTGTTTCTGGTGCTGGCAATGTGTCTGGGTCTATGGCTCATGTGTCAGTCACTAGAGCTGTGGCTGTGTCTCACACTTCTGTTTCTGGTGCTGGCAGTGTGTCTGGGTCTATGGCTCATGTGTCAGTCACTACATCTGTGGCTGTATCTCACATTCCTGTTTCTGGTGCTGGCAGTGTGTCTGGGCCTATGGCTCAGGTGTCAGTCAGTCGATCTGTGGCTGTGTCTCACACTCCTGTTTCTGGTGCTGGCAGTGTGTCTGGGTCTATGGCTCATGTGTCAGTCAGTCGATCTGTGGCTGTGTCTCACACTCCTGTTTCAGGTGCTGGCAGTGTGTCTGGGTCTATGGCTCATGTGTCAGTCACTAGAGCTGTGGCTGTGTCCCACACTCCTGTTTCTGGTGCCTGCAGTGTGTCTGTGTCTATGGCTCATGTGTCAGTCACTAGAGCTGTGGCTGTGTCTCACACTCCTGTTTTTGGTGCTGGCAGTGTATCCGAGGCAAGTAGTTCAAGCAGTCCACCAGATTCTGTGATGTGAGGTGTAGTTCCCTTCACTCACATGTCATTTGACTTGGTGTGTAGATTGTCCATTGTAAGCAGCCTTGCATTGTTGATGTCCTTGGGACGGGTCGCTTGAACCACGTACTTGTGTTGCCAGTGATGTACCTGCTCTGTGCCTTGGACTGTTGAGGCACTTGGCCCCTCTCATGTGCTGCCTCTGATGTACCTGCTCCGTGCCTTGGACTGTTGATGCACTTAACCCCTCTCATGTGCTACCTCTGATGTACCTGCTCTGTTACGTACACTGCCCTGTTGCTGTTAGGATGCGGCATTGTACCCTCTCATGTGCTGCCTCTGATGTACCTGCTCTGTGCCTTGGACTGTTGATGCACTTAACCCCTCTCATGTGCTGCAGCAGATGTACCTGCTCTTTGCCATGGTCTCTTGATGCTTTGTGCCCCTCTCATGTGCTACCTCTGATGTACCTGCTCTGTGCCTTGTACTGTTGATGCACTTAACCCCTCTCATGTGCTTCCTCAGATGTACCTGCTCTGTTTCGACCACTGCCCTGTTACTGTTCTGATTCTGCATTGTGCACTCTCATGTGCTGCCTCTGATGTACCTGCTCCGTGCCTTGGACTGTTGAGGCACTTGGCCCCTCTCATGTGCTGCCTCAGATGTACCTGCTCTTTGCCATGGTCTCTTGATGCTCTGTGCCCCTCTCATGTGCTGCCTCAGATGTACCTGCTCTGTTTCGACCACTGCCCTGTTGCTGTTCTGATTCTGCATTGTGCACTCTCATGTGCTGCATCTGATGTACCTGCTCTGTGCCTTGGACTGTTGAGGCACTTGGCCCTTCTCATGTGCTGCCTCTGATGTACCTGCTCTTTGTCATGGACTGTTGATGCTCTGGGCCCTCTCATGTTCTGCCTCTGATGTACCTGCTCTGTGCCTTGGACTATTGATGCACTTAACCCCTCTCATGTGCTGCCTCTGATGTACCTGATCTGTGCCTTGGACTGTTGATGCACTTAACCCCTCTCATGTGCTGCCTCTGATGTACCTGCTCTGTGCCTTGGACTGTTGATGCACTTAACCCCTCTCATGTGCTTCCTCAGATGTACCTGCTCTGTTTCGACCACTGCCCTGTTACTGTTCTGATTCTGCATTGTGCACTCTCATGTGCTGCCTCTGATGTACCTGCTCTGTGCCTTGGACTGTTGAGGCACTTGGCCCCTCTCATGTGCTGCCTCTGATGTACCTGCTCTGTTTCGACCACTGCCCTGTTACTGTTCGGATTCTGCATTGTGCACTCTCATGTGCTGCCTCTGATGTACCTGCTCTGTGCCTTGGACTGTTGAGGCACTTGGCCCCTCTCATGTGCTGCCTCTGATGTACCTGCTCTGTGCCTTGGTCTCTTGATGCTCTGTGCCCCTCTCATGTGCTGCCTCTGATGTACCTGCTCTTTGCCATGGACTGTTGATGCTCTGTGCCCCTCTCATGTTCTGGCTCTGATGTACCTGCTCTGTGCCTTGGACTGTTGAGGCACTTGGCCCCTCCCATGTGCTACCTCTGATGTACCTGCTCCGTGCCTTGGACTGTTGATGCACTTAACCCCTCTCTTGTGCTGCCTCCGATGTACCTGCTCTGTGCCTTGGACTGTTGAGGCACTTGGCCCCTCTCATGTGCTGCCTCTGATGTACCTGCTCTGTGCCTTGGACTGTTGATGCACTTAACCCCTCTCATGTGCTGCCTCAGATGTACCTGCTCTGTTTCGACTACTGCCCTGTTACTGTTCTGATTCTGCATTGTGCACTCTCATGTGCTGCCTCTGATGTACCTGCTCTGTGCCTTGGACTGTTGAGGCACTTGGCCCCTCTCATGTGCTGCCTCTGATGTACCTGCTCTGTGCCTTGGACTGTTGAGGAACTTGGCCCCTCTCATGTGCTGCATCTGATGTACCTGCTCTTTGACATGGACTGTTGATGCTCTGTGCCCCTCTCATGTTCTGCCTCTGATGTACCTGCTCTGTGCCTTGGACTGTTGAGGCACTTGGCCCCTCTCATGTGCTGCCTCTGATGTACCTGCTCCGTGCCTTGGACTGTTGATGCACTTAACCCCTCTCATGTGCTGCCTCTGATGTACCTGCTCTGTGCCTTGGACTGTTGAGGCACTTGGCCCCTTCTCATGTGCTGCCTCAGATGGACCTGCTCTTTGCCATGGACTGTTGATGCTCTGTGCCCCTCGCATGTTCTGCCTCTGATGTACCTGCTCTGTGCCTTGGACTGTTGAGGCACTTGGCCCCTCTCATGTGCTGCCTCAGATGTACCTGCTCTTTGCCATGGACTGTTGATGCTCTGGGCCCCTCTCATGTTCTGCCTCTGATGTACCTGCTCTGTGCCTTGGACTGTTGATGCTCTGGGCCCCTCTCATGTGCTGCCTCAGATGTACCTTCTCTGTTTCGACCACTGCCCTGTTGCTGTTCTGATTCTGCATTGTGCCCTCTCATGTGCTGCCTCTGATGTACCTGCTCTGTGCCTTGGACTGTTGAGGCACTTGGCCCCTCTCATGTGCTGCCTCTGATGTACCTGCTCTGTTTCGATCACTGCCCTGTTGCTGTTCTGATTCTGCATTGTGCCCTCTCATGTGCTGCCTCTGATGTACCTGCTCTGTGCCTTGGACTGTTGAGGCACTTGGCCCCTCTCATGTGCTGCCACTGATGTACCTGCTCTGTGCCTTGGACTGTTGATGCACTTAACCCCTCTCATGTGCTGCCTCAGATGTACCTGCTCTGTTGTACCCAATGCCCATGCTCTTGGCTAATATAAGATTACACCCCTATTATGTTTAATAAAGCAAGTCAATCATGTGTAGTGGTTTGTCGTTGTCATTCCTGGTTGTGTACTTGCATTGTGCATATATTGGTGCGATCGTACATGAAGTTTCTCAAACATGACACTCCCCCTCCAACGTCACAGCCCTGGCAGGTACTCCCCTTCCGACACCAATTGGTGTGTTGGCGTACCTGCGTCGTCGTCGGTGATGGTCGATGACTTGCTGGTGGTGGAGCACAAAGAGTATCGGAAATGCGTGTAGCGCTGGGTCCATGACAGCGAGCAGCTTGTGGTGGGTATCTCTGCAATATGTTGTATCTTGGCTGTCGGGAATCCGCCGTGTTCAGGCAGGTTGTTTTTCCACAGCGATTTGATGTGTGTTTTCCGCCATCGTGATTTGGAGGACGGTCGGAGACATCATTCCGTACGGCGGTGTCTCTGGATTGGTTACGTCCGCCGCGGGGTTGGGTGTAGTACCGCGGCAGTGCGTGCTCTTCCGCCGCGTACGGACTTTTGACAGTGTTTCACATCCTAATATGGCGGACAGACTGACCGCGGCAGGCGAAATGGAAAAAGGCATTTTCCGGCTACACCAGCCCGGCGGTCGTCCTTCCGTCCACCATCCTAATCGACCCCATAGTTTGAGGTTTGCAAGGGATTCTGGGTAACAGAAGCTGGTTGGAGGCAGTCAAGTCACCCCATCCTGGATTTCCCTGGGTGTCTAGTTTTCAACAAGCATTGGAAATGCAATAGGTCTCGCATTAGGAAAGTTTGAGCTATTGGTATTGTAAATGACACTTTTTTTATTTATGTGTTGGTTTTGAAAGTAGCAAAATTATAGCTCTGTCAGTTACAATGTCAATAGTGTTAACTTTTGCAAATGTGACACCTATAGCATTTGTAATGCAATGTGTGTTGTATTTACGTGACTTAGATGTCTTGATATTACAAATAACAATGGCTTTTAATTTTGTAAATAATTAATACTTAAATAAAAGTTATTGTAATTTATAATGGCAATAGCTTAAACGTTTGTAAATAACTTTTGTGAAGATTATGTTCAGTGTATTTTATTGTGACGAAAATCAAAGAACAATGCATTTGCACCTACACACACACACAGAGCCACACACACACACACACACACACGCACACATATAGATGTGGTAGTGGTGGATCTGGGGGATATGGTGGTGGTGGATGTGGTGGTGGTGGTGATGGTGGATGTGGTGGTGGTGGATGAGGGGGTGGATGTGGTGGTGGATGTGGTGGTGGTGGTGGAGGTGGTGGATGTGGTGGTGATGTGGTGGATGTGGTGGTTGTGGATGTGGTGGTTGTGGATGTGGTGAAAGTGGTGGTGGATGTGGTGGTGGAAGTGATGGTGGTGGGTGTGGTGGATGCGGTGGTGGATGAGGTGTTGGATGTGGTGGTAGATGTGGTGGTGGTGGATGCGGTGGTGGATGTGGTGGTGGTGGATGAGGTGATGGAGGTGGTGGTGGAAGTGGTGGATGTGGTGGTGGATGTGGTGGTGGATGTGGTGGTGGTGGTGGTGGTGGGTGCGGTGGTGGTGGAAGTGGTGGATGTGGTGGTGGTGGTGGTGGATGTGGCGGTGGTGGATGTGGTGGTGGTGGATGTGGTGGTGGATGTGGAGGTCATGGTGGATGTGGTGGTGGATGTGGTGGTGATGGTGGATGTGGTGGTGATGGTGGATGTGATGGTGGATGCGGTGGATGTGGTGGTGGTGGATGCGGTGGATGTGGTGATGGTGGGTGCCGTGGTGGTGGTGGATGCGGTGGTGGTGTAGTGGTGGATGGGGTGGTGGTAGTAGTGGATGGGGTGGTGGTAGTGATGGATGGGGTGGTGGTTGTAGTGGATGTGGTGGTGGATGTAGTGGTGGTGGATGCGGTGGTGGTGGATGCGGTGGTGGTGGATGTGGTGGTGGTGGATGTGGCGGTGGATGTCATGGTGGATGTGGAGGTGATGGTGGATGTGGTGGTGGATGTGATGGTGGATGTGATGGTGATGGTGGATGTGGTGGATGCGGTGGTGGTGGATGCGGTGGTGGTGGTGGTGGTGGATGCGGTGGTGGTGGTGAATGGGGTGGTGGTTGTGGTGGATGTCATGGTGGATGTGGAGGTGATGGTGGATGTGGTGGTGGATGTGGTGGTGGATGTGATGGTGGTGGGTGCACCTACACACACACAGAGCCACACACACACATATAGATGTGGTAGTGGTGGATCTGGGGGATATGGTGGTGGTGGATGTGATAGTGGTGTTGATGGTGGATGTGGTGGTGATGGTGGTGGATGAGGGGGTGGATGTGGTGGTGGATGTGGAGGTGGTGGATGTGGTGGTGATGTGGTGGATGTGGGGGTGGGGGTGGTGGATGTGGTGGTTGTGGTGAAAGTGGTGGTGGATGTGGTGGTGGATGTGGTGGTGGAAGTGATGGTGGTGGGTGTGGTGGATGTGGTGGTGGTGGATGTGGTGGTGGATGCGTTGGTGGATGAGGTGGTGGATGAGGTGGTGGATGTGGTGGTGGTGGTGGATGCGGTGGTGGATGCAGTGGTGGATGTGGTGGTGGTGGTGGATGTGGTGGTGGTGGTGGATGTGGTGGTGGTGGATGAGGTGGTGGTGGATGTGGTGGTGGTGGTGGATGTGGTGAATGTGGAACTGGATGTGGTGGTGGTGGATGCAGTGGTGGTGGAAGTGGTTGTGGATGTGGTGGTGATGGTGGATGTGGCAGTGGTGGTGGATGTGGTGGTGGATGTGGCGGTGGTGGATGTTGTGGATGTGGTGGTGGATGTGGCGGTGGATGTCATGGTGGAGGTGGTGGTGGATGTGGTGGTGGATGTGGTGGTGGATGTGGTGGTGGTGGATGCAGTGGATGTGGTGATGGTGGATGCGGTGGTGGTGGTGGATGCGGTGGTGGTGGTAGTGGTGGATGGGGTGGTGGTTGTAGTGGATGTGGTGGTGGATGTAGTGGTGGTGGGTGTGGTGGTGGTGGTGGATGCGGTGGTGGTGGATGTGGTGGTGGTGGATGTGGTGGATGTGGTGGTGGATGTGGCGGTGGATGTAGAGGTGATGGTGGATGTGATGGTGGCTGTGGTGGTGATGGTGGTGGATGAGGGGTGGATGTGGTGGTGGATGTGGTGGTGGTGGTGGAGGTGGTGGATCTGGTGGTTGTGGATGTGGTGGTTGTGGATGTGGTGAAAGTGGTGGTGGAAGTGATGGTGGTGGGTGTGGTGGTGGTGGATGCGGTGGTGGATGAGGTGGTGGATGTGGTGGTTGATGTGGTGGTGGTGGATGCGGTGGTGGATGTGGTGGTGGATGTGGCGGTGGATGTCATGGTGGATGTGTGCCTAGAAGCGCTATACCTCCCATCATATAGGTCAACATGTTGCTGCGAATGGTGTTAAATAGCACGTTCTAGTCTGCTCTACCTGCATGTATGTTTCATCCCATTGAATTTTTCATTAATATGTTTTATTTTTTTTTAAAACGATTAAACCAAGACCAGGGTGCAATGTGTTAAATGTGCATAACGGCACAATCACATTACAGAGGCCATGTGACTTTTAGAGACACGTTTCCCTGTGTAACAGTCCTTGCAATGTGCAATCTGAGACAGACAACTATTTTCCCCATGTCAATTCTGCTGTACCGTTGTAAAAAAATGGACTTTGACACTGTAGTCATAAATGTGTGAAGGTAGTGCGTTTTAAGTGCCGCTGTTTCAAAAAATGTGTATTATGGAACCAAATTTATTTCACTGCAACGACAGACAACAGGTCGATCATTTTATTGAGTTTTAATTTTAATTCAATAACAATAATAAAAACTGCACAGCTTTAAGGTCACCACTTCAGTACGGTCTTTAGATAAACAAGAGCCTTGCCTCCACTGGTGCACCTCAACCACAGCAGCCCCACTCCACCTTATAGAAGGCTGATCTGTGGTCAAGGGAGGGCCAGTCAGCAGTCTTAAGACCTGTGCTCTGTGACGCTGAAAGCGTAAAGCTAGGAGACTGTCAAGTATGGGGCATTCTTTCTGGAAACTTCTGTAGGTAAAATGTACACGTTGCTGTGCACTTACCAGCCAGCGCACAGACTGAACAATGCGCCTGCTATACGTACGTCAAGGGTGGAAGCAGATATTATTAGGTATTCATGCAGGGCCCGCAATGATTTAGAAGTGATGAGAGGAAGGTGGTCTGCAAAAAAACACCACAACGCCTGCTCATTTCACACACTCGTTTCCGCTGTCCATTACAGAAACTGGATACCCAAAGAATATATAGGACTGCCTTTGGCCGACATAAAAAGAACACGTAGCTTTTGTGTAATACCATTTGTGGACTAGATGTGCGTGAAGTACTGCTGACCCCTTACTTAATAAACTGCACTTAAAGGACGCACATTCGGACTTCAAGCCTCTGAACTTTTTTGCAGAAATTCCTGAGGTGGAAATGCACGAAACATCACTTAGATCAATTTATTAAATAAGTTGTATGAAATCAACGTCTTCGGGCTCTGTGCCAACCTCTGAACAGCATATCGACTTAACAAGGAAACATTCTTATGAATGAATTGATGTTCTGTTAATACATGACTAACCACCCAGACCAGATAGACAAGATGGTAGTCGTCCGCTGCAGTTTAACTGCACTAGTGAGTTATCCACAAAGAGACCTACAATCCTGCTGATATGCGGGCTGGAATTTTGTCGAATCGTAGAGGGTGGTTTTTACTAAAACCCATAAAACCAGACGGATGGCATTGCTGTGGGGAGGGGGGAGGAGAAATGCGACATGGCGGGCAGGGGAGGGGGCGGAGCGGGGAGAGGGTGTTAAGCAGCAGGGGCCTTTGAAGTGAAGCTAAGCTTCACTTCAAAGGTGTGGGAGAAGTGCGGCTGAGGGAACAGACGGCGATTTGGTGATGTGCACGCGCATTGACCTAAAAGCCACAGGCACAGCACCAAATCGCCAAGTTGGATAAAGTCTGTTTAAGCCTCTATAGAGCTTCGCCAGCTATGCGCATGCGCACAGCAGGCGAGCCCTAAAAATGTATAGGTTTGCTAGGTTTCCTTAGGTGTCGGCAGAGCTAGGGTTCAAAATCTACAGCTAGGCACTTTGCAAAAAAAGGGTCAGTTTTCACTGTGAAACTGTGGTGGGTCCATATTGGGAGACATTTAGGAATGCAGATTCCTGAACTTTCCACCTCAGAAATGTGAGGAAAATTTTGTTTTTTTGACAAAGTTTGAGGTTTGCAAGGGATTCTGGGTAACAGAACCTGGTGAGAGCCAGACAAGTAACCCATCCTCCTGGATTCCCCTGGGTGTCTAGTTTTCAAAAATGTATAGGTTTGCTAGGTTTCCCTATGTGCCAGAAGAGCTAGGGTTCAAATTCTACAGCTAGGCACTTTGGAAAAAAATGGTCTGTTTTTACTGTGAAAATGTAGTGTGTCCACGTTGCCTTTTGGGTCGTTTCCTGTCGCGGGCACTAGGCTTACCCACACAAGTGAGGTACCATTTTTCTCGGTAGACGTTGGGAAAATCAGGGTGGGTGGAATTTTATGGATCCACGTAGATTCCATACCTTTCCACCACAGAAATGTGAAGAGAATGCATTTTTTTATTTACAAAGTTTGAGTTTTGCAAGGGATTCTGGGTAACATAACCTGGTGGGAGCCAGACAAGTCACCCCATCAGGGATTCCCCTGGGTGACTAGTTTTCAAAAATGTATAGGTTTTCTAGGGTTCCCTAGGTGCCGGCAGAGCTAGGGTTTTAAAATCTACAGCTAGGCACTTAGGAAAAAAAGGGTCAATTTTCACAGTAAAAAGGAAGTGTGTCCATATTGCGTTTTGAGCCATTTCCTGTCGCGGGCACTAGGTCTACCCACACAAGTGAGGTATTATTTGTATCGGGAGACTTAGAGTAATACAGAATTGTAGAGCAAGTGTTATTACCTATTGATTTTTGATGCATTTCTGCCTTTCAAATGAAGGACAATGTGTAAAAAAAGTGCTAGTATAGGTACTCACAATTTCGGAAATGTGCGAATAGCTACTGTTTCTAAACTCTATATTTCGTTCTAATTTCAGAAATACATAGGTGTCTTTCATGCCAATTTTTCACTGCATATATTTTCCCAAATTAATTGCTATATACGGGGTACATAATAAAAAAAATTGCAAGATGCTGCTCAGTTATTTGTTCTCTATGTTCGTCGGGTTCTTGGTGAACCTACAAATGACCACTTGCTGAATTTAGAATTTTGTCTACTTTTCTAAACTGTGTAGCTTTACAGAATCCATTATTGTTCTCGCACCCATTTCTCCCATTAACTGGAAGAAGGTTGAAAGCACAAAAAATAGCAAAAATAGGCTATGTCCCAGTAAAATGCCAAAAATGTGTAAAAAATTGTGGTTTTCTGACAAAGATTTGTCAGTACCTGAAAGCTGAGAAAATGGTGATTTCAGCCCCAGAGACCCTTTGTTGGTACCATTTGCAGGGAAAAAAATAGACGCCTTCATTTGCAGCACTTTATCCAATCCCCCCTTCCTGCCCCCCCCCCCCAAATAATTTAACTGTAGTTTGCTAATTTCTGGGTACCTTCCAGGGGAATTCAATGCGCTTCAAACCCCTAATGGTACTAGGGTTTTCCTCAGGTCTTGGACTGTAGATCAGTGACTACAAAAGAACAAATAAATAAAAAAGTATGGCATCAGTGTAAATAAATAAAGACCCCTAATATTGGCTTTAAACAGATGTACCCATTCTCATTGTGAAAATACCTGTTGTTATGGATGCCAAGACGCTCATATGATGAGGCCTCAGTGGTGCATCGGATCGTTGTTAGGCGGAAGCTGTGGGGGACAAAATTGGGCGGGACTCAGTCACGAAACAATGTGGCGCACATAGTGTTTGGCTTTTAACTATAAACCGTTTACAAAGGGATCGTACCTTATATATATTTTCGGCATTACATCCCATATCCGTATCCTCGTATCCCTTGAAGGCTGTGTTTGCATAGACCTTTTTGTATTCAATACGCAGAAATCCTACGGAAGACAAAAGCACTTTCAGTGTTCTATTGCGTGTGCTAATACTTAAAACAGCTGGACACTGTTCCCACACGGGCCACTTGCTTTTCACTATTATTTAGAAAGGCTGAAAGCTTAGAGCTCTAGTCTTGAACCATTGTATCGAGACGGATGTGTTTTACCAGCAAAGAAGGTTATTTTGGGGAAGAAGTTTTTTTTACAATGACAGCGCCTTCTCTCTTCCTCATGGGAATTCTATTACACATGCTGCTAAAGTAGCCAAGCTTTATTGGAACGACAGTCTGGTACTTATTTATTAATATTGAATGGAACAGGATGCTGCTTGGTTCAGAAATTATCTAATTGCCATCAGTGTGTAAACGCTTAAGCAACGAAAGCCGCCTGGATATGAACCGCGGTATTGACTTGCCTGTAGTTTTCCGAAGGGGAGGATATTCGAGTGCCAGCGTCTTCAACTCCTAAATGGAGGGGCCTGTTGTAAGAACTTTTAAATGGAAAATCTGGACTGGATCGGAAGCAACAAGGCATGCTGGACTATGTAGTTTGTAGATGTGTGATTTCAGACAGTTCATTTAATCCACAGATGGCAGTATCAAATTTCAGAATTAGGAAAGCCTCCTTTCTTGCTAACTGACCCACTGGGTCGCCCCCCAAGGGTGAGGTTTTGATGCTTGCTAGAACAGTCCATTTAAATTCATTTTGTGCGTGATTCATGGCCACGAAGTGATCCACCAATGGTGCTGAAGCTATCTTGTTCTTTAGTCTGGAACGATGTTGCACAATTCGTTGGCACACCTCCTGGCTGGTTTTACCAATGTACACTTTTTTGCATGGACAAATAATAGCATATGCGATGTTCTTTGATTTACAATTTGTAAAGTCGTTGTGGCACCAATATTTAAATAATGTTCCTTTTATTGTGGATCCACACACAGAGTAGGTGCCACATTTATGGTGGCCCTGTATTGGTTGGAGATTAAGCATGGTACGCAAATTATCTTTTTTGACAGGAAGCATAGCAGCGCTGGTGATTTGTTGGCCAATACTAGGATTCTTCTTCAAAGCAAAAAGCGGGGGACCAATGTCTGGGATTGCGCCCTCAATCAGGTGCCAATTGTTATGGATAATCTTCTTCAAGGGCCGAGTATGGGGTCCAAATGTGGATACACAAACAATTTGCTGCGTTGGTGTTTTCAACTTCTTCATCAGTAGGTGTTCCCTTGGTGTCCACCTAGGCTCTTTTCCGTGAGTGCCTCAAAAGTTTGCGTGGGTATCCTCTCTCCACAAGTTTTTTGATCAGGGCTTCAGAGTAGATTTCAAAATCTTCTTTCCGGGTGGAATTACGCCTAATTCTTAAGAACTGTTCATATGGCAGATTGTTTTTTAAGCTCCTGGGATGGTAGCTTCGAAAGTGGAGGGTGTTGTTCTTCTCTGTTGCCTTTGTATTCAGGTGGTTATCAGTTAGCCATCTATTGCTTTCACCTCTACATCCAGGAATGCCAGGCTTTTGGTACTGTATGTTAAACTGAATGTGATGTCAGGGCTACGGTTGTTAAGCCATTCGTGGAACTCCTTTAGTGCTGATACTTCTCCTTCCCAGATGCACCACACATCATCGATATACATGTACCATTGTTTGATATTGGCACTGTATGGATTAATTTGGTACAGAAACAATTGTTCATATTGGGCCATATAGAGCACGGCCATCTCCTTTGTTTGACACATTTTTGAACAATATTTCAGTCTAATATGGAGAATCTATTTTTTAAACTAGCATATTTTTAGGGTTAATTTAGCTTATTTACAGGGGGCTGCGATGGCACCTGGAAATGTATGGAACATTTCTCCTCCTCAATAATTTTTACCATCCTTAGGTAAATCAACATTGAAATGGGAAGAGTGACAAGGGTATTTTGAAAACTAAATTTTCACCTTTGAGGAGGATGATAAGCTTACTGCAGAAAAGAAGAAGATAATACTTCTACATTGCTTATAAGCACAGTGTTTAAAAGTATATAATTGCATAAGTAAAAAACAAAGACCTGAAGGCCAAGGTGAGGGTTTTACAAATGTTTTGGAAGATCTAACTATTTTAAACCCACAGTCTTCTATAGAAGGCAGGAGAAGGCTGAATCTATTGAGGGCTTTGTAGGAGCTCTAAAACATCGGACTTTGAAGTGTCTGTTTGGTATCATTCACAATCAACTAGTTGCAAACCCCAACATAAAGAGGGAATCCAATCTACAAGAGTTTGTTGACATCATAAAGAGTGCAAAATTAACAGGGACATGTGCCAAGACTTTGTTATCAGACGAGAAAGCTAACAACACCAAGGAAGATAGTTCAGTGGTTGGTAGGTTAAGAAATGTTACAATTTCTCTCCTAAGATAATAAGAGAGAATGAGCAAAATGGACAATGCGAAGAAGCCTACTTCTGCAACTGGTAGAAATTGTTATGGATGTGGAAGCAAGAAGCATTTAGCAATAGTTAAAAAAAAGTCTGCACACAAGCAGAAATGTTCAAAGTGTGGTAATATTTACAATTTTTACAACATTTGCCAAAATAAAACTAAAAATGATTTTGCTGTAAAATTTGTTGAGTCTGAAGTAGATGTTCGATCTAGTTCGTCATATGACAAAGATTTAAACTTATGTGTATTAAACGTTGATGAAGATCTGTGTGGGAAGAGCAAGGGGCGTTGACATATCTATAGTGGCAGTCTCATGGTCACTGTACACATTAGTGAATGAAGGTGTATGCTTGGGAAAGTTAGTACCTGTATTACGTGACAACTTAGAAAATTCAGATCTTGAACCCAAGACAGTCACTGGAGAGCCTATAGAATGGTTGTGTGCAGAGGGTTGTGTTCCACATTTAAGAAAAGAGAAACATTAGGCAAAGTGTATGTGATGGTTACAGGACCCTCTGTACTTGGTTGAATAGATCAGGATGACTTAGGCATTATGGTTGACCCAAATAGCCCAGAACTGGTTTTATTATTAGAACAGAAGGTGAGTTCAGCCGAAGTATTTGCTGAGAAATTTACTACAGTTTTCTCTGGTAAGATAGGGAAGCTTAAAGGTTTTCATCACAAAATGCAGCTGAAACCTGGAGTAGAACCAGGGCACGAGTCGGGGTACCACGCGGGTGGACGGCATCCCCCCACTTATTTATGAGGGTTTTTCAGGGTGGACGCCGTCCACCCTAGTAAATCAAAACCGAGTCCACCATTAAATAAAAACACAGAAAATAAAGCATTTCCGGGTGGGCGAGTGGCTGGCTGAATCTGGGAAGTTACCAGGCAGGACGAGCTGCACTCATTGTCGGCGCTCCCAGCCATGAGCTGACATTTATAGAGCGTAGGATTTGTGATGGCGGGGCAGGAGGGGAAGCGATGGTAGCAGCTGAGAAGCCTGGCCCCCAGAGGACGAGTTCCAGATACAGGGGAATTCCCCCCAGTTGATGCCTTTTCAAGGATAATTCATAGGAAACACATGGATGGGGGGTGTCCCTGGCTAGATCGCTCCAGTCAGGGAGTTTAATCAAAACTAGAAAATGCTCGTGACTTCATCTCCGTAAACAAAGGCTGATTTGCCTCGATCTCACCTTTCGCCACATCTCAGGTGGCGCCTTTGGATATTGGGCCATCTACTGAGCACTGTGCGCACGAATTCGAATCAGTGTGACTGAACCAGCCTTTCCCCTCTCAGAAGGAGAATAACATCATTGCTATGGAGTGGGCTTAATCTTAATATGTATGTCAGCTGAGCTTTCAGAGTTCAGGGAGGTAGTGCTGTATAAAGTGGGCTTCCCAGATAACTTAATGGTAGGAATTCATACTGTTTTTAGCCCTGGCCGTTAAGTTTACAAATATTTTTTCAGCTGTGATAGTCGGATGGAGTCAATTGAACAAAGCCAAGACTACAAGTCCCAGAGTGCATTGGTGTGATAAAGAAAACTCTAGGCCTGGAAATTAGCAGCCCTTACGCCATGAGGTCATACCATATAGAAAAACACGTATAAATATGCTACCGCTGAGCTCCTGGTGTTTAGTTTCAGTTCCCCACTATATAAAAAGCATTGGCAAAGCCTAATGGTCTGGCAATGCATATTTACAATTTTTTCTGTTTCCATTACAAGCGAGGGGCTGGCTGAATCTGGGAAGTTACCAAGCACGCCGGTGGTCACCACGCCCCGGCACCTACCATTTGTCTGTAATTTTAACCGGGCACAGCTTGCCCCCACCTCCCTTCTTGACTCAGATGCTGTATGGAAGCTCAGACCCCCAGCAGCACTGTAGCGGCACAGCGGGATGGCAACCCTCGCACCTCCAGCCCTTGATGAGCTGTTAAGAGGTGCTTGAAAGTGACAGAGGGAGGGGCTGCAGGTTCAGGAGCAGGGGGCATCCATTCACATGCAAACAGCCCTGAATGTGTCATGTCTCTGCTATTTAGAGGGGGGCTCACACATTCCATTTCTACCCAGGGCCCCAAACATCCTAGACTCGGCCAGATTACACCCCTGATTACACCAAGGCAGCACGTGGTTCTCTTCACAGAGCTTAATTACTGTCACTAATTTGTAAGCAAACCTCGGTTCTTCAAACATGCATAATGTAGTACAATAAAGAAATGGCACAATCGCACCCACACTGATTAACAAAGTATGGAGGACAATCAGTTCAATCAGTTCTCTTAGAGTATCTCCTGTAAGTACTGTACATCACAGTGGGGGATGGCATTTTGGACAGAGAGCCTGTCTTCTCGTTGTCTTGTGCAGGAGGGGGCGAGAAGCCCAAGATGATACTAGAATACTGCATGCCCACCCCTGTGCCCACCCTGGTGGATCACGTTCCCTCTCCTGTGATGACTCCTGCTCCTGTCCCCCCATGTGGTGGCTCCAGTCCACCCCCGCCTGTGATGGCTCCTGTCCCCCATGTGGTGGCTCCAGCCACCCCCCCTCACCCCCCCCCCCCGCCTGTGATGGCTCCTGTCCCCCCCTGTGGTGGATCCTGTCTCCGCCCTGGGTGGCTTCTGTCCCAGTCCTGGAACGGCCCATGCAGCGAGGGTGAAGTTCTTGATGGGCCTCTTCTCAAAAGGGCTCAGCTCAAAATTAATAAGGAAAGGTGGGCGAGTGAGCAAGTGAAAGGATGGCTGGATGCATTAGTGAAAGGGTGAATGGATGAATGAAAGATTCAATAAATGGATAATGAGAGAGGATAGATGGATTGATGAGTGAGGGGAAGGATGGAGAGAAAATGTAAATAGCTGGATATATGGGTGGAAGGGTAGCTGCATGATTGATGAGGGGAAAGATGGATGAGGGGAAGGATGATGGATGAGAGGAAGGATAAATGGATGAGGGGGAAGGATGGATGGATGGATGGAGTGGAAGGATGGATGGATGAAGGGCAGGATAAATGGATGGGATGGATGGGTGAGGGGAAGGATGATGGATGAGGAGAAGGATGGATGGATGGAGAGTGGGTGGGTGAAAGGATGGATGGATGAGTGGGTGGGTGGATGGTGGGTGGGTGAAAGGATGGATCAGTGGATTGGATGGTGGGTGGGCGAAAGGCTGGATGAGTGGGTGGGTGGATCGTGGGTGGGTGGATGATGGGGGGTAGGTGGATGAGTGAAATGATGGATGGATTGATGGATTGATAAGTGCAAGGGTGAATGAATGGACATATGAGTGAAAGGGTGGGTGTAAGGATGGATGAGTGAATGAAAGGGAGGGTAGATGGACAAAAGGATGAATAGATGTGTGAAGGAGTGAAATGATAGGTGGATGAGTGAAAGGGGCAATGGATGGATTCATGAGTGGATGAGTAGATGGATGGATGGGTGGGTGGATGGATGGATGGAAGGAAGGCTAAGTGAAAGGGTCGATAGAGAGAGAAAGGGAAGATGGATGGATGACTAAAAGAGTGGATGGGTGGAAGGATTAGTAAGTGAAAGGATGGCTGGATTGGTGAAAGGGTAAATGGCTGAATGGATGGGTGAATGGATGGATGGGATGAAGAGTGGATGGATAAGTGTACAGATGGATAGGGTGAAAGGGTGGATGGATGGATAATTGAGGATGAGTGAAAGGATGGATGAGGGGATGGATGAAGGGATGGATGAGTGAAAAGATAGATGGAAGGATACATGATGGATAGGTTTGCAAATGGTTGAATATTTTTGGAAATGACTGGGCTTACTTATATACTATTGCGCGATAGATCTGCCTTACATGCGATGTCACTTCCTGTTGTGATGTCACTACCTGTTGTGATGTCACTTCCTGTCGTGATGTCACTTCCTGTCGTGATGTCACTTCCTGTGACCACACCTACCTTGGAGAGTCCCCCCACTTCTTTTTTTAGGACTTGTGCCCTGAGTAGAACCATGCATACACACATTTTTTTCAACAACTTTATTTATTAGTTGGTAATCTTCAACTGGTCAGTTGTACACACGTCTGAATTAAAATATCAATAGTCTTTTTCTCAAATCATGCAGATCTACAGCGATACATCAAACATTCACTTAAAACAGTGAGAGGAATTACATGAAGTACAAATCATGATAACGAAGGCAGGCACCTCCACCAGCATACCTTATGGCAGTACAATAATAAGCATATTACTTTATAACTCCCCATCACTTTCTGACGTGTCTACCTCTACCTGCTCACTTCCACCATCTATATTGAGCAATACCCTGGATCATTCTCTCTACAGTGTAAGGCCCTCCACCAGTTTACCATCCTTTCTTTTTATTTCGGGTTTTCAAAAAGACCTTTATTGACACTGATATGTATAACCTCTATTCTCCATTACTAGTGAGAGCTATGATGGAAGGGATCAAAACATATATCTTTTCAGAGGACCAGTTCAATAAAATAATTAACGGGACCTCTAAGAATATAACATCAGTGAGACTAGACAATGTAGATGAAGAGCAATGGCTCACCTTGTGGAACCTGAAAAAGAAAGTTATAAGGGCAGAATTACATGCAGACTTTCTGGTTGAATATTTTAAAAAGGGCATTATACCAAAAGGTCTACAAGTTAACAACGAGCCTGGTATTTTCATTAAAAATCAAAAATGTAATGAGAATTGGACTGTGGTGGCTAACAGCTGTATCCGCGATTAGATGCTGCTAATTATTGAGACAAATGTTGCAAATGACCAATTTGTGTCCTTTTTAATTGGGTTCTTTTATTTGGAAAAATATTTATTTTATATTTAGATCTCACCCATTTAGAAATTTCAAACGAAAATTTTTTTTTAAGACCTTATGTACAACAACAAAGTATTTCCTATTCAAACAAGAAAACAATTTTTTTCAAGAAATAGAAATTTTTAGACTTTTTTGGACAACATATACTTCATACATTCAATCATACCACTCACAAACCACGCTATTTACATATATACACACACAACAAAGAACATATAAATTGTATCTACAATGTAATAGCTTTGATTTACAAAGAAGCCTTGAAAACAATCATATTTTTTCAAAAAACGTTTCAAAATTAAGTATCACAGTTTTTTTGGTTTTTTAAGGCTTTAAAGAGTCTACGCGTTTCGAACTCATATAGATGGATGAGTTCTCATCAGGACCAAGGTCTCTCAGTCACTTGGAGACCAGAAGTATAGATTAAGTTGCCATGCCACCACAACATATGAATGAGTCCAGGCTCCGTGTTGGAAGGGGATGTTGTAATTAAGCTGTGCAGCCGTAAATCTTGTCCAAATGGGTTAGTGCTAAGTCTCGTTTGGACGCGTCGCCTGTGCGTGGGGTTTAAGTCATATCCGGAGTGTCCCAGTGCCGAACAGCGTTCCTTGTAACCGGTCGTTCGAGTTGCACGGACAGCGTTCTCCTCTTGCTTGCCGTCTGAGTGGCGCTGCGCTTCCGGGTCCGCAAAGGGTCCGCCCACACTCCCGGGATCCTTTGCGGACCCGGAAGCGCAGCGCCACTCAGACGGCAAGCAAGAGGAGAACGCTGTCCGTGCAACTCGAACGACCGGTTACAAGGAACGCTGTTCGGCACTGGGAAACTCGGGATACGACTTAAACCCCACGCACAGGCGACGCGTCCAAACGAGACTTAGCACTAACCCATTTGGACAAGATTTACGGCTGCACAGCTTAATTACAACATCCCCTTCCAACACGGAGCCTGGACCCATTCATATGTTGTGGTGGCATGGCAACTTAATCTATACTTCTGGTCTCCAAGTGACTGAGAGACCTTGGTCCTGATGAGAACTCATCCATCTATATGAGTTCGAAACGCGTAGACTCTTTAAAGCCTTAAAAAACCAAAAAAACTGTGATACTTGATTTTGAAACGTTTTTTGAAAAAATATGATTGTTTTCAAGGCTTCTTTGTAAATCAAAGCTATTACATTGTAGATACAATTTATATGTTCTTTGTTGTGTGTGTATATATGTAAATAGCGTGGTTTGTGAGTGGTATGATTGAATGTATGAAGTATATGTTGTCCAAAAAAGTCTAAAAATTTATATTTCTTGAAAAAAATTGTTTTCTTGTTTGAATAGGAAATACTTTGTTGTTGTACATAAGGTCTTAAAAAAAAATTTTCGTTTGAAATTTCTAAATGGGTGAGATCTAAATATAAAATAAATATTTTTCCAAATAAAAGAACCCAATTAAAAAGGACACAAATTGGTCATTTGCAACATTTGTTTCATGGTCAGATGTTCAAATCAAAATAAGAAAGTTAGTGATTGGCAGCACCTGCAAATCTCCGTTGTTGTTTAGTAGCTTGTGGCAAGCAGTGCTGTTGGGAGCCCGAACCCAGTAGCTTTTTGTTTAAGGAATTATTGAGACGGCATATGAAGTCTTAATAATAGAATGTAAGGACATAGAAAATTTAGAACAAAAACTGAAAGATAATACAACACTAGAAGACGCAAAAAGAAAACTTGATAAAATTCAGGCTGATATCTCAGGCTACAAAGATTATTTAGTGAATAAAAAGTCTAACAAATTAAGAAAAGATATTGCTAAATACAATCCAGAGTATGTATATCCGTACTTGCAAAAATACTTTTATGATAGACCTAGAGAAACGTTTCAACCTCGTAGGCAGTGGCAAAAACAACCAAAACATTTTCCCAAAAAGAAGGTCAGGTTCTTTGATTCATCTTATGCAAGTTCTGATTCTGAGTGTGAGACTCAGAATGATAGTAGAAATAATAAAGAAAGAGAGACCCTCCCAGGTCCAAGCAGAGATAGTTTGTCTTTTTTGGATCAGCGCCACCAAAACTTTGGTCAACAGAGGTAGAGGGGAAGAGGGAGAGGCAACTACACGGCCCAACTCCAATTCCTTCAACATCCGTATACACAGAGCCAAAAGAACTGGGAGCAATAAATAAGGCATCCATAATAAATCTCTCACACAGAGTCCATTCCAATACAGAGAAGAAAATATTGGAGAAGGGTTTGGGATTCGCAATTACCTCACCCCAAGATAGGTACTCACTACAAAGAGATCTACAGAGTTTTTTTCTCGTGAAATAAGGTTAAATGCCTTCTTTGAAGGTAAAGAAAAAGTACCCAGCAATAACAAGTCAGGATTAAAACCAAAATCATCTTGGACTCCCAAAATCAACTTAATAAATAAAGACATAGAGGCATTTGAAAGAATTGTAGATAAAAGCATTGATTACCTTCTGAAACAGAAAGATTGGATCCACAATAATCTGGACAAAGATGAAATAATGGCACTTAAAAGTTTGGAACATAGTCCGGATTTAACCATAAAACCTGCTGATAAGGGAGGGAGTATAGTGATAATGAACACCGACGACTACACCAAGAGAATGTACTCTCTCTTGGATACAAACGAACATTATAAACAATCCAGCAGATGTGAGTAGATAGAGTTAATGGATAAGATTAAAAGACTTTTGAACCAAGCTAAAAATGAAGAAATCATCTGTGATGAAGAATTTTGCTTCCTGTACAATGCCAATCCTACCATTCCGGCATTGAACTGACTGCCCAAAGTCCATAAAGATTTTAAAGACCCCCCCCCTATGAAACCCATTGTGTCTAGCATTGGATATTTAACTGAACCATTAAGTAAATATGCGGATGTATTATTGCAACCCTTTGTAATCAAGCAAAAAGCTTATATTAAAGATACCACGGCAATCATACAAAAAATAGAGCACCTCAATTTCAATCCTGAAACCCAACTATTGGTCATCCTCGACATCGAGGCGCTCTATACGAATATTCCTCAAGACAATACAATCGAAACGATAGAATCTCTGTTTAGTCCTGAAGGTACAGACCTTAACCAACATCAGACATTCATAGTTGACTGTATCACTCTAGTCCTTAAAAACAATATATTTCTATTTGATAAAGAATTTTATGAACAGGTAAAGGGCACCAGCATAGGAGCCACCTGGGCTCCCAGCCTGGCCTGTCTATATGTGGCCCAATTCGAAGAGAAGCACATTTTTAATAGTATGGCTCCATTCTTCGAAAATATCTCACAATGGTCAAGATATATTGACAATGTCTTTTTCATCTGGACAGGCACCACAGAAACTCTGACAGAATTCATTGAGTGGCTTATAAGTAGTAGTGACTGATATAAAACATCAAGTAGTCTTACAATAGACATTGTTTCGGACGGAATAGTGGTAGGGCATTAGTTTCACTAATGGTTTTTCACTTAATAGATCTAAATAATTATTATTGTCATGTATTAGCTAGGGAATGAGATGACAGATATGCTTATATTGAACCGTTAAACTATGCCAGATCAATAAAGTTGGTACAAACAAAAGAAAAAATGGCACGTAACGTAGTGACGCACATAGGGATACGTCACATAACCTAAAATAAGGCTGCCATTTGGCAAATACAAAATATGGCACCTCACGCAATGACGCATAACAGGGGCCGTCACATGACATCAATACAAGGCTGTCGATTGGCAGATGCTGTGGATTTAAGCCCTTGCTCTAGCACTTTTTGCCCCTTTTATTTATCCGGCAGCTGATTGTTTTTGGCGTAATAGCAGCAATACAACCTGCTTAACAGTTAGGCATAAACGCAAACCTTGGTTCTTGTAAAAATTCCACATGGTGCACAGTTCGGGGTAATCCAAAAACGTTTGCCTTTATCCCGCAATACGGCGCACAGCTCGGGGCATTCCAATATGCTTGTTTCTATCCCACAACTAAGAATTTAATAGTATGTGGAGTGAGGCCAAACAAAACCTCATTGGTAAATGCTAGTGTCGGCACTGGAGGGTTCTTTAACTCTCGTAGGTACATTCTTTCATAATATTTTTAGTAGCTGATTTTACCTGACGTAGAAGCAACAATATAGCCCAAATATGCATAATGCAAACCGCTTTGCACTAAACAATGAAATAATGCAAATCATGTTCAGCACGCATTCCAGGGCACTTTAAAAATCCCTGTACCTCTTTTTCCTTTTTCCAATTAAACTAGTTGTGCTGCACACAATGATTTAGATAAGAACAGATTATACGTGGTAACAAATAGCAAACCTCTGATCCGATAAATACCTTGGTCGGTTTCTAAAAAAACTTTCGGGATTTTCGTGTCATCGATATAGACCTTAAAACTAGATGACATGGTCTGATAACTGGACACGTATTCGAACTTGCCAATAAAAGGCCTATGAAGAAACTCTAAAACAGAGAAATAAAAAGATGAACAATTATCGATTTCAAGGTAAGACAAGATATTGCGAATGGCGCTTAAATTAATGATTGAGGTATTGTATTTTGAGAAAACTTTGCCTACTTTTACATTTACAGAGTGGTAAACTGCATTGCCATCACTCAGGAGGACATCTTCTGAATACTACATGCCATCGATATAAACAACATCATGTTCGAGTCTGCTGCAACACACTCCTTTGCCTAATTTTAAAAAACGGTAGGCGTTGTCTTGTAATCCTTTGGGTAGAACAAAATTGTGAGTAGATTCAGAAGTGCGAACAATTTTTTTAAAAATATTTACTTCCTAGGGCTTGCATCTACACTACCTGAAAGTAACGGTGGCTCCGATGTACACTGGGAATCCTTAAGCTGATGACCTAAGGTATATGTGTGATACAACTCCTCCCTATAGACACAATTTGTAGTTTTTAATAAAATTTCAGTGAATATTAAAAATGCTCATTATGTTTCACTAAGGAGATTATTAATGAAGTGACGATCGGTACCCACACACTGAGAGTTGGGCTCTGATGAAAAAAAGAACTGAAAATCAAATCGAGTTCCTTGTACCTCTTAAAAAGTTTTAGTTTGAGGTATATAATTAATTTTAAATAAATTCAGTAAGAGGGGTATTTGTTCCCTAAAAAATAATAACGATGCATTGTTGACAATATATGATGAAGAGACACATATACATCCTTTCTCTGTGTAGTTTAAGGTTTGATCATAAAATATGAAAGTTGCTCAGATAGTATTAGGATGTTATGCAGTAACTTGTGATTGAAAAGTGGGAATAGTGCCATTTGGTATGTGTGACAACATGTACAATACTGTATACATGTGTAATTATATGTTTTTTACTATTTAGAATTGTCCTGAAGAAGGTGTGTTTATCACCAAAAAACGAAACGCTGCATCGACAACTACTTCTCGAATGTTATTACTTCAAGAAATTAAATGTCTTTTTAATATGTGATTTTAATTAAGTTTTATTAAATTGATATATGTCATTGTGTACTACACCTAATAAAATGATTATGTTTTTTAAAAGAAATTTTCATTGTTTGTGATGTGATTTGTATTAACCATTGTTTTCTATACTGTTATATTGATATTGGGGCACTAGCATACATATCTGAGCAACCATTTTTGTGTTTAGTTTGATATATAATCTATCTTTGTGACTGGGACTTCATTACTTTTAGCACCGATCAAATCTGACACAGCAAGGTGCCGACATCCCAGCGGGCCGGCATTGCGGTATGTAACAGTCTTTGCATAGAGCGGTAGGGAAGTGAACACAGCAAGCTGCCAAGATCCCCATTGGGCCGGCCGCGTCAGGTGGGCAAGCATTATGAACAACTATCAACTCAGGTCTCTAACAATTACCTCTAAACATCAAGGTCATGGAGCTACATTAATAACGCCTTCTTTAGCCTACTATGCCAAAGCAAAGCCACTTCGGTTTCCTCACACTGTTCACAATCCAAGTTCATTTTCCCCGCATGCTCAATCACACTCACTCCAACACAGTAATGTGATCAACGCGTCTCCATCCCCAGGAGGCCTACTGCCTTGTCAAGTCCCTCCTCATCCCGCACCATGTCCTTCCGTTGACCAGGGTCAGGGACCTTGTCCTCGGTGTTGGTATGTTCCAACAGATATGTTTGAAGAGGAGCCCAAATATCTCTAGGGTGAGAGGAGGGTGGCATAAGTTCAGCGTAAGTGTGTACCTGTTCCTGGCAATATTTAAGGTCATTCAGCCAGTCCTTAAATTTGGGAGCACGGCCACAACCCCATTGGCAGGCTATTCATTGTTTCGCCAGCAGGAGAGCCAAGGAAGCATATCTCTGTATCTTGGCAGGGATTTGTTCTGTGTATCCTAGGAGAACAGTGAGGGGGTCGTCGGACACGTGTATTCCAGTCATTTCGTCCAGCACATGAAGCACTGCCCCCCAATAGTCCCGGACAGTCGGGAAGTCCCAGGCCAAGTGTCCAAAGTCAGCACCCCCGCACCGCATCTATCATAGCAGTCAGTGTCTCGCAAATACAAGAGGTGTAGCCGAGCTGGTGTGTAATATAATCTGTGAATATATTTATAAAGTATAAGGCGTAGCCTACTATTGAAGAATATGGCGCCAGTCTGGGGGCAGCAAAAGGACCCCTGTTCGGTAGTGATGGAAGATCCCAATTCCACCTCCCATATACTTTTGGGTGGAGCTGGGTCCCTCTCCCACTCCCCATGAGTCGTGTGGTAAAGTCATGACATTACATGTTCAGAGGAGGTCTGCTGTAAGAGAGTAAGTAGAGGAAGCATAATCGGGGATTCTAGTGGAAAGCATTGAGTTAGAGAGCGCATATCTTGCCTGAGCCTCACATAATAGAATCACTCCAAGGTAGTGGGGAACGTGGTGCCAAAAAATTCCTCACTGGTGCTAAACTTCCATTGTGTGTACAATTGGCCCCAAGATAGGCAGGACAATTTACGCGGCATCCCCCCTCTGTTGTAACTAGTGAATCGTGTCGCCCCTGTAATGGTGCTAGTGGCGAGTAGAGTACAGGGCATTGGAGTTTGTGCGCCAGATCACGCCAGGCACTGGTGGTACATTGTACAGTTGTAGAGGCAAGGTGCCTGGGTACTGTGGAAGTGCTTAGATAAGCTGTGCGCGGTGTGGCGGCCATGTATCCATCTTCGATTGCTAGGTGAAGCATGTAGGGGGGGTGCATCCAATAGGCTGCAAAGTGAGCCTGGGTGCAGATGAAATAGAGTTCCATGTCTGTAACTTTGAAACCTCCGAATTCAAAGGGGCGAGTGAGAACATCTCATGCCAGCCTGGGTTACTTTCCACCCCACGCTAACCGGATCAGCTGGGTTTTGATGCATTTAAAAAAATGTCGCTTAGGAGTGTGAGGAATATTGGTAAAGAGGGAGAGCAGTTTAGGCAATATAACCATTTTAATCAGAGATTCTGTGGCTGCCATGAAAAAAGAGGCATCGCAATACCACCTGGTGATTTTGTCAGTTATGAGCTCCAGTGACCGGCCATAGTTGGAGCACATCAGTTCCTCATGGCTTCCAGAGACATGGATGCCAAGATATGTGATCGTCTCCGCACACCACGCAAGAGGGTAATCAGGTTCAAACTCCAATGTGGAATCTGTCAGAGGGAATATTTGGCTTTTCCCTCAGTTCATGTTTATCCCAGATAGTTAGCCAAATAGGATGAACAAGCGGAAAATGGGGTTAAGGCTGATAGCGGGATCACGCAGGTATAGCGTAAGATCATCTGCATACAAGGAGATTAGTATCTGCCTCTCTGGATAGATCAATGCATATTCCCGAAGGTGTTGTCTGACTTTGGCCGCAAGAGGCTTGATGGCCATGGCAAAGAGAAGAGGTGACAGGGGGCACTCCTGCCGGGTGCCCCTTGTAATCGTGAAGGTAGATGACTGAATGTCGTTAACCATCATTCAAGCTCGATTCCTGAATATAGTAAGTTTATCCATGCTAGAAAGGGGCGGGAAAACCCAAAGGTTGTAAGACAAAGGTGAGATAATCCCATTCCAGGGCATCGAACGCCTTAGTGGCTTCAAGAAGTTTAGCCGCAGCGTTGATATCAGGGTCAATATCATGGAGAAATGCAAACAACATGCGCATATTGTGTGATGTGCCTCTTGTGGGCACAAAGCCTGATTGGTTAGGTAGCACCAGGGCTGTCATGAGGGGACTGATACGGTTGACGATTAATTTAGCTAAAACCTTTGCGTCAACGTTTATTAAGGATAGGGGCCTATACGAATCAGAGTAGGTAGGTGATTTGCCCGGCTTAGGTAGGGAGATGATGTGTGCCTCTCACATACAGGGAGGAAGTATACCAGTCTCACAAGCTTTCTCGTAGACGTGCCGCAGTACCGGGATGAGTAAATGACGGAAAGTTTTATAAAATTCAGCCGGGAGGCCGTCCGGCCCTGGCGCCTTTCCGGATTGCAATTGCGTTATGGCCGATATAATTTCCTCATCCTCATGATGTTGCAGAAGAAATTCCCTCTGACCATCCCCCAACCAGGCAATCACAGTGTCTTCAAAGAAAGAGGTGAAGTCCACTGGTTGAGTTCTATGAGTCTTATAGAGGGATTTGTAGAACCTTTGAAAGGTCTATACGATTGCAGATGAGTTTCTATACATTTGGCCATCCTCATCTTCAATTTCAAGGATAATGTTTGAGAATTGCGGAGGTCGGATTAAGGGCGCAAGTGTTTTTCCGGGCCTGTCCCCCTCTCTATACTGGCGTACCCTATAATATTTCCCTTTGAATTTACACTCACTCTCAGCTGTCTCCTGATATTCACTGAAAGCACTACGCAGTCTAGCCTGTAACTCAGGTGTGGGGTTAGTTTGCATTTCAGCCTCGATGTGTTTGAGGTCTGTTTCCAAGCGACGTAGGGTGGATCGAATGTACTTCAAGATTCTGCCACTCTTTGGAATGCACAAACCACTTATGATAACTTTGAAAGCTTCCCACACCGTGGTGTATTGTGAAACCAAATCCTCATTCCGAGGGAAAAAGTATGCGATCTCCTGCACAAATTCCTGCTTGAAAACTGGGTCTAGCAAGGTTATTGGATAAAGGCACCAAGACAAGAAAGGAGAGCCCACCTGTGGGGGGATGAGAGCGACGAGCACTGGAGAGTGATCCGAATGCGTCCGGGGAAGCTGGGAGGTGTGTGTCACCCAGGGGACGAGGCCCTTGGTGATGAGCCATGCATCGATTCTGGAACAGGAGGAATGGGCCGTGGTATAAGAGGTACCCTCCCGCCTCGATGGGTGCAAATGACGCCACACATTAATCAGTTCAAAATCAGCAATAATCATTTTTAGGGTGGATTATGAATGGGAATAGTGCTGTGGTTGCGGGTGTGAGCACTCCAGTGTGGGATTAACTGTGACATTGAAATCCCCCCCCCCCAGAGTAAGTGCATAGATCCTATCTATAGGATCTTGCCCCATAGTACCCGGAAAGATCTGGATCATCCGTATATGGCCCATAGCAGGAAACAAATGTAAAGAATTGAGCGGCTAGCCTGCCCCAGAGGATAGAGTATCGGCCCTGCTTGTCTGTGACGGAACCTATTGGGGTATATGGAAGGTATTTCCTTACTAGGATGCAAGTACCCCGGGCATATGATGAATAGGAGGAAAAGCATGTGTAACTGGCCCAACGAGCGACAAATGTGGAGGGGATGGTAGGATTAAAATACGTCTCTTGCAGCATCGCTCAGTGTATATAGTGGCGGTCTAAGTAAGATAATATGTGTCTGCGCTTGAGGGGTTCTCCCAGTCCGTGTACATTCCAAGTAAGGAAGTGGTATGTGGGGGGTCAAGAACATTCAGTCATTGTGGTGATTGAAGTTGCACATTCTTAGACTGTGGCATGAAACAATCTGGCGTCGATATCTAGGCGTATAAATGTTTGGTAAAACAGTGGCATGTGGCACGTTGCAGTGACTTCTGCTACTCATATGGTCATACAAAACTCCCCCCATCCCACATCAGCAGCCCAATCCTGCCATGGTCATCTTCCCTTCCCCCCTCCCACCAGTCCCTTAATGCCATGTTCCCAACAGGGGAAATTGGCATAACCGTTAACAGAACTGTCAATAGAACAACATTACTGGTAAGGGGGTCACCTGAGAGGTGGAGTCGAGAGGGCGACCAGGGTATTCCTCGCCGGGGCGAGGGTGTTCGGGTGATCATATGTATGGTCATCTTGTTCCAATTGCTGGTACATCCGTCAAGTCCGATGGATTCCACCAGCACTGCGGTATAGGGATAGGATGTATACGTCAGCATCACTTCCGCTAGGGACGAGTGGGAAGTCAGCCCACCGATTATGCGTGCCAGGATTCCAAGGTCACAGTGGGTGTATTTAGTTTCTCGTGGGTAGGGGGCCAGTGACGCCACTGCACAACCGGAAAGCCACCTTCCCCCCTGGCCCCCTCTCCCCTGCAGTTAGCCCCCATCATGCGTGATGCCTGGTTCAGTTCCGTGTGGCGTGGTCTCCACTTAAAAAAGTCTTGGTAGCATCTGTTCACTCTACATCTGAAGTGTCCCCTCCACCGATTTGGCGATGTGGCGATGGGGCGGGGAGGAGTGACCCGCCACTGGTTTCGGCAAGGTTTTGAGGAAATCCTGCGCAAGTTGTGGGGTGTTGAAGAAATGATGTTTACTTTGATGTGTCACTTTGATTCTGGCGGGAAGAGCATCGGGAAGGGAATATTGAGCTGTTGCAATTTCTTCTTCACAGGGAGAAATTTCAGTCTCTGTTCTTGAACGGCAATGGTGAAATCGGAATATATTGAAATGTTCTTTTCTCATAGCGAAGTTGTCCCTGCTCCCTTGGAAGGTGGAGGGCTGTATCCCGGTCCCGGTAATTAAGAATCCTGGTGAGTATTGGGTGGGGCGTGGCTCCAGGGACCGGGCGAGCTGCCAGCGAGCAATGAGCCCGCTCAACCACCAAGACCGGTGAGAAGGCTTCCCTCCCAAACAGCATGATGAGGAGGCGCTCTAAGCATTCCTACATCCTGCTGGTAGCTGTTGATTCCGGCACTCCCAGAATGCGGAGGTTGTTGTTAGGGTTTGTGCACAGCAATGAGCATGTCCCTCTCATTGAACTAGTGGTCTCTGTAATAGCTCTCTTTAAACATACTACTGAAAGCCTTTCTTGTTATCTCAGCAGCTCCCTAAGACTTCTGTGTATGTTGCTCAATGTATTCACAAGTTTGGACATTGCTGTCTTGTTTGCACATTGGACCTTGGTTTTACGAAGGCTTATTTAGAAAAAATTGGACCTTGCTATTACCAAGGCTTATTTAGAACACTCCTCCCTAGGCCATGTGTTACTTCAACTCATTAGCATAATAACTGAAGCTCTGCACTAAGCATGGGCGAATTTTGCGAATTTGCAATCCGCGAATTTGCGGATTTTTGTTTTTAGCGTGTTCGCGGGGTTTTTTGCATGTTCGCGGGCTTTTTGCGTCTCCGCGAGCCGCTTGCATAGCGAAGTTACCCATGCAGTCGTTTATGGGAGAGGGAGAGAGAGATAGATAGATAGATGGATAGATAGATAGATAGATAGATAGATAGATAGATAGATAGATAGATAGATAGATAGATAGATAGATAGATAGATAGATAGATAGATAGATAGAGAGAAAGAGAGGGAAAGAGAGAGGGAGAGAGAGAACGAGAGAAAGAAAGAGAGGCCAGATCTCTGAAGGGCCAGATTCCTGAGTTGCCCCTACAGAACATACAGCTTTTTATTTTTAGCAAAATGCATATGAAAATTGTGCTGTAAAGGTCTCTTTTAGTTTAACCCCTCCTGACAACTCAAAATGGGTGTATTTGCCATCCTCTTCCTTCTTCCTGTTTTTTATATCTGTAAGTGCTTCCTGATGAGGTTTAATTCCTTGGACAGGTGCCTCGTTGCCTACTTCTAACTATTCTCTGACCCTGCTTCAAGGGTCAGAGCAGGGTCAGAGAATAGTTGCAAGTAGGCAACGAGGCGCCAGGAAGCAATTAGCAGCAGGTGTCCAAGTTGAAGTTAATTTGTTTGTAACCCTTTTGTAAAAGATTACAAAGAAATTAGGTTCAACTTTTGCACCTGCTGCTGTAACCCTTGCTTGGCTGAAAATTCGCCCCCGCTGATTCGCGGATTTTACCGCGATTTCGCGAGATTCGCGGATCGCGAAATCGCGGAAAATCCGCAAATTCGCCCGTGAAACGGATTTCACGCCCACCCTTACTCTGCACACCTGCTTGTGAGAACCACACCCAGTTCTTCGAACCACACCCAACTCTTCGAACCACACCCAGCCCTGTCTATAAAAGGCAGCCCCTGAGCCTCACCCAGTGCTTGTGCTCGTCTACCTCCCACTTACCTGAGAACAGGTCCTTTGGTGCTGGCACTCCTGCTCTCTCCAGACCTTCATTGACTTCAACAGGTGCGGCTTCCGGCTCTTCCTTCTTCTGGTTTCCGGCTACTTCTTGCCTCAGCCCCTCTTCTGTCCACTGCAATTGACCTGCAAAAGAGAAATAGGTCAAGGTTAGACTGATTAGTATCCCTTTTCAGCAACAAGTAAGTGCAAAACCTTTTATTACCTGAAAGAACTTTATCGGCGATTTCTGGATTCATGTAAAGACAATTTGGAACAAGATATCTCCCACGAACTTTGTGGTTCAAACCCTTTGTTACAAGAATACTTTGTGGAACTTTGTGAAAAAAACATTGTTTTACATAGAACTTTTTTAAGAATCAAACAGAGGAAACCATTGACAGCAAGGCAAACAGTAAATCAAGGACTTGCACAAATTACCTGCTGTATTTTGATGTAAAAGTACAGTATTTGTTTTATAAAAAGTGTGGAAATGTGTGAAAAGTGAGTTTGCTATTAAGAAGGCTTTAGTTATATTAAGGTGAATGTTAGACGTTGATAATTCTGATAATGATATTCATTTGATTTTACAGTAATAGAAAGCACATCCCAGAACAGTAACACATTCCAAACCTGGAAGCTTGAAACCAGGATCCAAGAGGTACTTTTAGAAGAGAATTTCTAATAAGATTAAGGTTTAGTCAGGAACACATTTAGGGATAGGTTGCACTTATCTGTTCTTTGTTTATGTTTCATTAGGCACCAGTTTCTACAGAAGTCAGAGAGGGCCGCAGATTTTAGCAGCTCTTCTACAGTGGAAACGCAAGAACGGTGTTGTCTCTCTTTTTTATTTTATCCACTTCCCCCTTCCCTTGAGCTTCTGGTTCTTAGTGCACTGTTTTAAAACTAGTGTGCTGGAACAAGCAGTTTCAGTGTAGGGTCGGGCTGTCTTCAACCTCCATCAGAACTGAACAGAAACTCAGGTGAGCTGGGCTTTGACAGTTGTTCCTCCTTGAGCGGGATTCTAAGTCTTCATTCTTGGCTGCTATGACTCTCAAGACTCTGTGAATTCTCCAAGCATGTATGCGAAAGGGCGGGACCCACAGCTGCAGTGTGCTCTCACTGTGAGCAGGGTGCGACTGGTCACATTAGATTGCCAGGAGATCAGCTCCATGCTAGGGTACATGCCTTCCGCCGTGCCCCACCAATAAGTAAGTACTCACTCAGCAGTCTGGGGTGAGCTGCAGCATAGGATGTGTCCAGGTACACACCCGCATCTTCAAGTGCCAGTATTCTGCAGGGAGGCCGTGGGGCACTGAGAAACCTCACTCGTATAGAGTGTCTCCCTTCAATCTGCTTCCCAATATATTTCAGTTCAGATAAGGACACGTTGTGCTCCCCAGGGGGTGTCAGATCAGGGTATTTCACAGGCCGCAACAGGGCCGACCCTCAGATCAGGCATTCACTCCTGTTATAATCACACACACCAACTTCTTTCTAATCCAAACTGGGAGAGGGGGGAGGGGTGGCACGTTACAAAGTGCCTCACGCCACAGGGCTATACTGCAGCACCAGTAATGGGGCCAGCGCACCTTCCCACAGTGATCTGCCACTTCACCGCATCCAATTTTCAGTCCCAATGTGCGCCACAGGGCGTCCTCACAGTCCAGGCAGCTGGGCCCCGGATTGCGTCTAGGTCTGTCGTGGCCACTAGGCCGTAATTCAAGTAATTTATCCCCCGTGCAGGCGAGCGGCGCCAGATGCTTATCCCGTTCTCTGCCGCACAGGAGGGCCAGCCGGCCCCGGGGAGCACCACGCTCTCACCAGTCACTGTTCTGATAGCGCCTCCGGTTCCCCAGCCCGCTACATGCCACGGCCGTCTCCTTCTTCAGCGGCCCGTAGTGCCTCGGCGATGCGTCCTAAGGACCGCAGCCTCGGGTCCGAGAGGGAGCAGCTCGCAATTTTTTCCCTCCGACAACCAGGCTCTGCACTCATGCAAGCCCCGCAGGAACACTATTACAGGCAAGCTGCTCCCGCCAAATACTACAGCGCCGCCCAGCACTGCTGCCATGTTGTAGTCCTCGAGCGCGGGGGAACTGCAGCAATTTCTAAAGCACAGCAGGTAGGTACGTCAGCTTTTTAAAGTGATGTGCAAAGCTGTGTTTTTCCAATGCACAGATCTTAGCTATTCACGTTGTTAATTTCCAAGATGACCAGGATATTAGACGGATCTGCACCCGAGCCGCAAGAGCCTCACACAAGTGCGGCCATCTTGCTTGCCGCCCTCTAGCGCCCCCTCACTTTATCATCCTTTCTTCATGTCTTCATATGTAGCTCCTCAGCAAGCGTCCATTCACCCACATCCCTCAGCCACCCCTCTAATGTCGGTACTTGTGGACTCATACGGTATGTCGCAACCCGCCGTCCGTTCAGGACCAATACTTATGTAGCAGCTTATAAGCCATCTTATCTTTCCTTCGTTTTGGTGTCTGTCCCAATAGACACTGCACAGGGTTTGCCTCCACTCAGATGCACAGCCTCCCGGACACCCTTGCCACCACACCATGCCAATATTGTTATACCTCCGGGCATTCCCAAGCCAAATTCAGAAACCCCGCTCGGCTCCCGTGCCATCTAGAGCATTCATGTGATCAGATTGGAGCTATGTGGTGTAGCCTCATCAGGGTCATATATACTCTTTGCAGGAAATTATAGTGGATCAATTTTAATTGCGCATTTCAGGATACTTTACGTGATGATGCACATGCATTCCCCCAGTTCTGTTCTGTCAATGGAACCTGCAGATCCACATTCCACGTGTCCCTTGACCTGTGGAGCTGTGACACTGAATCCACCCGCATAGCCCTATATAATGGTGAGACCAGTCTACGTCCACTACCACACGTAAGCAGCACATCCAATGTCTCGGTTACCGGGGGCATGTTCCGATAAGTGGGCCATGTCACCCTGGCTAACTCTATAAAACCTGCGTACAATTAATAATGCCCACGTCCTAAGTCAAAACTCTCACAAGCCTGCTCAAACGTAAGAAGGTGCCATTTATGTGTAGATCAGCGAGTACTTGACAACCGCCCTCCCTACATGCCCCGAAGGACATACTCTCAACCATTTGACATACAGGGGCCAGGGGCCAGGTGCCAAACGCTTAACTCCCTATGAATAGGTGTGTGCCATAGCACTTGCTCGACAAATATTTGCCATATAAATGCTGTCTGCTTAACAATATATGGGAGTTCCATGCCCACACCCGCCCCTTCCATTAACGCAACAGGAAGTCTCTCTGACTGAACCAGTCCATCCAGCAAGCGCTTCTCCCAGTTATCTTCCTCATCCGTCCACCGCGCTGCATGCTGAAGCTGCGCTGCATAATAGTATAAATCTAATCTGGGTACCTCTAATCCCCCCTCCTCATAGCGTCTTGAATGGACCTGCCATGCCATTCTGCTGCATTTCACCGCCCAGTACAAGGACATCAACAACGACCTCAGTTGCCAAAACACTGACACAGGAATATTACACATGGAATTCTGTAACGCGTAAAGGCATCGGGGCAAGAGCACCATCTAAGCCACCGCAATTCTGCCCATTAAGGAAAGCAGCAGTTTATTGCAAAATGCTACCGAGCCCTTCAGAGAGTCCAATATCTAATATATGTTCAAGCGAAGGATCTGCCCATCTTCATGTTTAACTTGTACTCCCAAATACCGGAAAGGACCCCTTTCCCACATCAACCGGAAAGGACCCCTTTCCCACATCAGCCCTAAATTTGGCATCTCCTCAACTCTATATCCCATCAGTCCAGCCAGAGGGAACACCAAATACTTAGCCCTGTTAAGGCGCAAGCCTGAATATTCTGCACATTTATCCAACAGCTGCAATAGCTCTGGAATCACTGTCCAGGGGATTTTACATAAAACAATGCATCATCCACATATAGCAAGACCAGATGAAGGGCACTCCCCAGTCGAATTCCCCATCCAGCCATATCTCACCTGGCCCACACCGCCATAGGCTCTATGACCAATGAGAAGAGTAACGGGGACAGAGGGCATCCCTGCTGCACACCTCGTTCTAAGAACCATTGAGTAGATCTATTCTGACCCAGCCGGATTCTGACACTTGGCTTAATATACATTATCTGAACCCACTTACGAAATTGTGGCCCGAATCCTGCCACTCTCAATACCTCTTGTAGGTACCCCCAATCCACTGTATCAAAAACTTTTTAAAGATCAATTGATACTAGTGCCATTTCCTCAGCGTTCAAACGTGTCTCATGCATAATGTGGAGCAGCTGGCTAATGTTCTTACCCGTATTCCGGCCCGGAATAAAGCCACACTGGTCCTCATGGATCAAATAGGCCATGTGCGGTCCCAGCCTCTTAGCCAGTACTTTACACAATATTATCACGTCATTGTTAATCATTGTTAGCGGTCTGTATGCCGCTGGGACCTGGCTATTTCCACCCTGCTTACGGAACATACATATTTCTCCCTCTTGCATTGTTGTCAGTAATACCCCCTTTTCAAAGGCCTCATTAAATGTTTGTAATAACGGTTGCATCAGCTTTGCCGAGTACGCCTGATTGAATTCACTCAAAAATCCATCCCCTCCCGGAGCCTTAGCCCTGGGCATGTCCACGACAGCCTCTACCATCTCATCTGTTGTCAGTTGCACTTCCAGCTCCTGCCTGTCCTCCGCAGTGAGCTTCGTCAGTTGGAGGCCCTCCAGAAATGGGACATAGCTCTCAGGTCTGACCAGAGGGTCAGCCGTATACCTGATGCATATGCTATCGAAATTACTCCAGTATGTCTAGTCTAGAGTGGACCAGTTCACCTGTTAATGTACTTAGACAGGGGATCAGAGGGTGCGCCTTCTCCCTATACAGTATCCATGCTAACAGTCGACTAGACTTGTCTCCCTATGCGTGTAACAAGTGTCTGTATTTAGGAAGTGTATATTTGTCCAGCCTATCCCATATATCTGTTATTTGTTCATGCAGCACACACTCCTGCTCTCGGGCATCCTCCAGACCCTGCACACCTATCTGTACTTCAGCCAGCGAGTCCTCTCTAATGCTCAACTCACCAATCAATTACCTCCTTACCTCATATGCTAATTCCTGCACCTCGAATTACTGCCTTCAGGGCATCCAACTAAGTGACCCTGCTATTAGTAGAATTCCAATTAAGTGAGATATAGAATTGCCTCCGAAAGCGCCTCCCTGCCTACCTGATCATGTTTCATACTTACAGATTGTATTTTTGATGTTTTAATATTTTCCAAATAAAAATGTATTATTATTTTGCTCTATAACAATATATATGAAAGATTTAAAATAAAATAAACATTTCTTTGCTTGAATCTTTCAATAAAAAGAAAGAAATAAAAAATAATAATATTGCTATTTATTTTCTATGTTATTTTTCTTATACTGTATTTTCAATAAAATAATTGTCATACATTTAATAGCTGTTATAAATTGAAATTTTAATAAACAAATATTTCATACTATTACCACTTAAAGAAACATTATTTTCATAATCTTGCTCCAAAATTAAAAAATATATTTTACTATTCTCATTCCAAACTACATTAACTCAGAAAAAAGCACTGCTCACTAAACATATAAAAAATGATATTCCAACTCCAAACTATATTAACTCAGGGAAAGTTATGGACACTAAACATATAAAATGAACTATTCCTTCTCCAAACTACAGTAAATCAGGGAAGGTGCTGGAAAGTAAACATATATAATTTACTATTCTCACTCCAAACTATATTAACTCAGGGAAAGTGCGGGACACTAAACATATAAAATATACTAGTCCCACTTCAAACTACATTAAAACACAGAAGGTGCAGGACAGTAAACATATATAATTTAATATACCAACTCCAAACTACATTGAATAAGGGAAAGGTGTGAACACTAAACATATATACTTAACTATTCCTTCTCCAAACTACATTAAATCAGGGAAGGTGCTGGAAAGTAAACATATATCATTTACTTTTCCCACTTCAAACTATATTAACTCAGGGAAAGTGCTGGAGACTAAACCTATATAATGAACTATTCCTTCTCCATACTACATTAACCCCTTGCATGCGGTGCGAATTATCACGCTGTGCAGGATTTAAATAAGTAGGCGGGATTCGAACGGCCGGGGGCCGTCCCCGGCACACGCCCAGTGTGGCGAGTGACGGCTCCCGGCCATCACGAGCACACAAAGGGTCAAAACAGGGAAGGCGCTGGAAAATAAACATATATAATGCACTATTCCCACACCAAACTATATCAACTCAGGGAAGGTGCTGGACAAAAAACATGTAAAATATACTATTCCCACTCCAAACTACATAAAACTAGGGAAGGTGTTGGACACTAAACAAATACCATATACTAGTCACACTCCAAACTACAATAACATAGGGCAGGTGTTGGTCATTAAACATATATAATGTAATATTTCCACTGTAAACTACATTAACACATAAAACATTCTACACACTATGCATATATACTATACTATTTCCAATTCTAAAAGCATACCAAGAAAAGATGTATGCTAATTTTTTGTAATTATTTATACATATTTTTTTTTATATTTTGATTATATAATATAATACAAAATACCAAATTTAGGGCGAGATGTAGGTAGGCAAATACCGGTCAGTAACGGTCGAAATTCTGTAATTTCGGCCGTTACCGACCGGTATTTGGAAAATGAGATGTAAGGCCACCTAAAATACAGATTTGGTAATTTTACCGAATCGGTAATTTTACCGATTCGGTAAAATTACCGAATCAGTAAAATTACCGAATCTGTATTTTGCGATGTAGGTAGCACTGTAATCAGTGCTACAGGGCTTTCAGAATTCGTTATTTACCACCAACTAGAAGTTGGTGGTAAATAATGAAAAGCCTTGAAAAAGCATTTTTTTTGCTTTTCAAACGCTGCCATGTTGCAGACATACATGCCCTTAGGGCATGTATGTCTGCAACATGTGCACCCATACACGATTGAGGGGTGCAACAGGGTGTCAAAGTGACACCCTGCCACCCTTCAATGTTTCCCCCAATTACGGAATCGGTATTTACCGATTCGGTAATTGACATTCATTCCTATGGGCCTACAGGACCATAGGAATGAATGGTAATTACCGAATCGGTAAATACTGATTCGGTAATTACCGAATCTTTCCGATTCGGTAATTTAAAAATAGAAATTACCTACATCCCATTTACCTACTCTTAAATACCGAATCGGTATGATTCAGTATTTAAGAGTAGGTAAATCGAGATTACCTACATCGGGCCCTTAATGTTTTTAAATGTAATATTTTACTTACAAAATTGTTTATTAAATAATAAAAATCTCCCAAAACATACAAATTATTTTTGATGACATTAATAATGAACACAAATATTCCACCTCCTCAAAGATTTACATTTTTTAAATAACATTTCTGAAATTAAAAATAATTATTGCACATTTATCACAAAAAAACACCACACTTATCTCATCTAAACACAACACACCTCTCCCAAATAAGGGGCTCATTAGGATGACGGGCGGATGTCGTGTGTAGGGACCGCCCGCCATAAGGGCGGGGGTCCCGTTGGGGGTATTAGGATGCGCCCGCCACAGTGGCGGGCGCATCCTGTATCTTTAGCATTGCGGAGGGCGGTGCTGAAAGCACTGCTCGCCGCAATGCTAAAGATACATGTTGTGCATTGCAAAGCACAACGTGAAAGGCACCGCGCGGTGCCTGCCAGGTTGTACTTTGTAATGCTGGGGAGTACCATAGGTATCCCCCATGTGCACCCCCCATTCCCCCAGAGTCCTTAGGGGGCCCACAACGGGCCCCCACGGTGTCTTCGCATGCCTTTCCGTGGCGGCATTGCCGCCACGGAAAGGCATTGGAAAGTGTCCATGCTAATATGGCTGGTGGTATCTTATAGACACCGCCACCATATTAAACCCTTTCCGCCCTGGCCGCAAGGCGACCGGGGCGGAAAAGCGGCGGACGGTCTTTACGTCCGCCGCGGTCCCCCCGCCATACTAATATGGCAAGAGGTCATTCCGGGAAGGATGGCGGGCGGATCGCCCCCGCCAGGCCGGCAGTGGCCACCGCCAGCCTGGCGGGGAGATCCGCCAGGGCGACAGGGCGTACGGGGCGTGCCATCGTGCACGATAGGTACGCTATACCTAGCATGTAATGATGCCTGCATGTGATGTGCAAAATCATGACATTTATTACTGTGCGATGTATATCACACTATCACACACTAATGCACTCTCTGAAATGGCCTTTACTATCATGTGGGAAAGGTACGCCATATTCATGAAACTACCTTGTAATTGCTTACGTGTGTCGATACCGCTCAACACCTGCCATATGATGTCATCACACACCGGATCTTATCCACCCTTGACTGTTAAAATAATTCTCCAAACACCCTGTTCACCCATACAGAGAACACTAATATGATGACCCACGTTTTTCTCATAATTATTTGAGAATTAATATGTATCTTCCTCTTTTGGCCAATTCACAGCAATTTCCAGACACGATTTGTAGTACATTGAGTCTTTCCTCTACCTTCATCGCATCCAGGGTCACGTGACTCACGTTGCCTAGATACCTGCTAGTTGCAGTACGCCAGCTGCCATTGTGGACTGCGCCTTGTTGGATCTCGTCCCGAGACCAGGTATGTGACACCCCTGATAGCCTCGGCTTGTTACTATCCTAACTATACGATTCCTCCATGATCAGCCCCTGATGGTTTGCTGCCTCCCGGCCCCCTTTTTTCCCTTTAGATTCCCGATCGTAGCTCACGCGGGATTTCTACAGTGATACATGCCACGAGAGGTTTCCAATCTACTGGCGGGATTCCTCCCCTTTTTCACCCAGCCGCATACCCTAATCGTGAGTCTTTTACCACTAGGGCTGTCATGGTTTAGTTCACCTGTGTGTTACGAGGCTAATACCCTAATACCCTGCTGCCTCCTGTTTTTCTCCACAGAGAACACTAATTACGTGTCAACAGAACGCATAGAGATGTGGCCTCTCCACATTACTAACATCATGTAAGTTCCACAGCCCGCCCTTCAGTGTGCTGCATTGGCCACGCACCACTTGATGTTTTTAATCATTCTTTTTATTCAGTATTCATTTTCCTCCTCCGCAGTCAACTTCATTTGAGGTTTTCCCTGCCATGAGGTAATTCCTACCATGTACCGGATGGTGCATATTACATGGTAATTATGAGATCTCCCTTTCGACCGTAAATATGTGCATACCTGCTTAAGATTAGCTCTTTGATTATTTATCCCTTGTTCATTACCTTCATCTAGGTAACCCCCCCTACCCCCGTCCTGATGAAGACCCCATAGCAAGGCAACATTCTATACCTGCACCTCTCTGTGGGTCGAAACGTCAACAGCTTACCTTCTCTCCGCTTCCTTCCATAAATTATGATTGATTGTTCTCGTTTTTGGAAGCATGCTGTTTATTTAATTATTTTGTGAACCATTGGTCCATCTGTCTTGTGAAACTATATGACTACAGAATATATTAAGGTTGTCTGACCATTGCTATGTCACTGTTTTGAATTTCCTCACTCCTCTCCAACACTACCACTTCCCCTACCCCTTCCTTCTTGGGGCACACTATACGTTAAAAATTGCATAAACCTTGAGATTATACGTACGTACACATTGTGATTAAACAACAATGTGGTTACTATTTTAAGATTTATGTCTCTCATTACTACATGTATATATTTCCTTTATTGATTTTTTTTCTTCTGGGACCCTTCTTCTCAGTACTACTATCACCCAGGTCCCAGTGACTGCATTTGGGTATAACCCTTTTTCTGTAACACCTGATTCCATAGCAGCAGCCTATCGATCTACCCATTTTTCAGCTCTCACAGCCATGAATCCATATTGTAGACTTAATGTCTCTCTCAGCATGTGTTGTCTGAACACATGCTGTGATGGCAACCATCAGTGACTCTGTAGCGCGTGGCTTCTTCATCATTGATTTCACTGAACTTGAGGTGCTTGATTAGACCATTCAGTCTTTCGACAAATTCATCCATCATTTCACCAGCCTACTGCCTTGCCTGGTTGAAATTGTACCTTTCATAGTCGACTTTCAGCATTGGATTGAACCTGGTTTCCAAAGTTTCTTTGATTTGACTGAACAATAGTTCAGTAGCTTGTGGTATTTTCTTTAGCACTCCTTTCATTCCACCACCTGCAAGGTTCTTTAAGTATTTGATGATCTTTTTGTCATCCACTCCTACTAGCCGCATTCCCTTGAGGAACCGGAATCGATTTCCGATTATACAGTATAATAATCGATATCTCAAGATTAGCATGATGTATCTAAATGTTTTAGCATACGCACGCAAACATTAGCATGAATCCATCTGTCGTATTTTAGAATTCTTGCTTGCACCACTTTCTGCATTTTACACTCACTTGACTCGACCGACGCCATTTTGTGGCCTCGCTCGAAGCCTTGCATTAACAGACCCCGTTCATTCTTTGCACCAAAATCGTTCTCCTGAGAAATAACCCAACTGTTGCAGAATTGCTGTTTCAGCTCGTTAGGCTCGTCAAGGTTGTAGGTAGCAGGAGAAGGCCCGATAAGCACATTCCAGGAGGGGTGCGGGCGGACTGTCTCGAAGCTGGCAGAAGGGAGTCACCCGTTCGACCTTGCTAATCTAGGATGAGCTAAACTAAGAGTGCTTTGTGTGCCATATATGGCCTTTCCTTTCTGTACCAAACTGTACCAGCTTGTATTTTTCCATCTTGGGCCATGTTACTGCAAATGCAACTGTATATATGTGATGTCCTGACAGTGTGCCAGCAGTCTTCTTGGCGGACCTCGTGGGGTTAGGTCGCAAGGAGCTCCTCTGGCAGAGTTTGTTTGTTCTAGTAAATGCTTGGACCTTCTACACTGCCAACTGACTGATTATTGGTAATGGGAATGGGATTGGTTGTGAATATAACTATAATTGGGAGGTGGTAAATAATTTTCGGTACTTCAGTTGGCGACTCCGCCGGGACTCCGCGTTGGGGTTGTCCCTCTGTATTTCAGACGACAATCGGGACATTGAAAGGGGTGCTCCCGATCGGGGGGGTTGCAGAATAGACCAATGAGAATTTGGGGTTTTGCTCCGCCCTCCAGATCACGAGGACCTCAGCTGCTAGTGGCCCCATGCCGGAGTCCTTCGGGTGTGACCCGAGAACCAGCCGCGTTGGCCTTATCAAGAGTTGGCAGTGGATAACGTGCAATCAGACCTGTGTGCATCAGGTGAGTGTTTCGTCTTGTTTTGTGTTGGATTGTTTTTTCGAAACTCTTGATTTTGGTACTTGGCATTTGGTGATCTATGGTCATGGAGAAACTCTGAGAAGGGGGTCTGACAGGGCAACATTGAAATTGCACGTGCAGAAGCCTCTGGTTTGATTTGTACGGGAATACTGGAGATAGAGACTATACGCCTTTCATGGGAGCTGCGGTTCTCATTCGGCCGGACTGTTCTCGGGAATGCTGGCAGTTGAGATTGGGTAGCACTCGGACAGACCTGGAGCGGAGCTTGCAAAAGCGGGCTTAGCCAGCATAGTTTGGCAGGTGAACCATGAATACTGCCGGATGGCCTGTAGGTTGGTCTGTGATTTAGAAACCTGTGTGAACTATCTCCAGGCAGTCTAAGGACAAGACTGTTGTCAGAAGGTGATCTTTTGCAGCTTTGGATATTTGAATAAAGGGTTCTCCATCGGTGGGAGTCGACAGGCTCCACCTTCTGTTTGCAAAATATTGGTATTTCTTTGGTTTTGTTATGTATGAAAACTCTGTGTCTTGTTTTATGTTTAACTGAAAGTTTTGTTTTACAAACATGAGTATGTCTTTGAATGAGAACATGGCCATGTGTTTGAAAGAACTGTGATTGATGTAACTTGATTCTGTTGTTTTGAATAATAATCCTCGATTCCTTTGCAGCTCAGGTAGATTAGAGAACGGAAAAATGCCCTGCTTTAGTAAATTATGCTTTGGCTGTGTTCACTGAGAGAGCGTAAGGTTAGATGAAAGTCAGCCAGCCCCTCCGGAAGGAACACCCAGTCACGATATGTATTGCAAACACGGTATTGGCCCCCTTCTTTTTAATTCTTTGTGGCATAAGTATAAGAAGGATAAAGTGGAACTACAGTGGCCAAAAACTGGATCTTTTGATGAGAAAAAGATTCAGTATTTACAAGAGCGTCTTTTTGTTAAACGCAGCCGACAGGCCATGTTTGACACTCTCAACAAATGGCAGAAAGAGGCAAAGAGACGGCGTATTCGGTCAGAAAACTACTCAAGATACAGCAAGGGCAAACAATTACACAGAAAGCTATTGCGCATGACAAGAACAGAACAGAAAAGAATATTGAGAATGAGGATAGACGATTTAGGCTGCAGGTGGATAAGAGCTATGTAACGCGAAATGAAGCTGAAGATGAGATAGAGGATCTGTTAGACAAAAGACCTCCCCCGCCAAATGCCCACAGCGCATATATCCCGCGGTCCCTGTTCAAACGACGGCAGCACTGCAAGCATCCGCACCAGAGGAACGAGGCTCTGTCACCCCTAGACGTGATGCCGGCGTCCCATCCCCCTCTACAAGGGACCTAGCCACCCTTGTCCCTGATTCCAGACAGACTCTAACATCCCCTCATGTGCAATTAAGCATCCCGAGTCCCGTGTGGGCGTCTCAATCGGCCAGCACCACGCCCGGTATGTCGGAACAAACTCCGAGAGGGGCATCCGGAGGGTTGGATGGAAAAAAACTATTCACTAGATCATCCGTGGCATATGGTGAGAAGGAAGTGTTAGCAGATCAAGCTGTCAGGTGGATAAGGAGTTATGCGTTTACTGTGGCTGAAATATGGAGTACAGTCAAAGATTTAGAACCGGCGATGCAGCAACATGTGATATTCCAAATGTCTAATTCCCTCATTTGGTCTTGGGAGGTCAGCTTCAATAACGGGAGTGCTCCTCAGATACTGTATGATATTCGAGACTGGACCCATAGATTTAAACTAACCCCAGACGAAGTATATAAACACGTAGTCACCCTGGACCAGTATCGAGGCAGATTGTTCTTAAAGAGCCCTCAGTGGACTTCACAGCATCCCATGCGAGAGGTCCATCCCATTTATCATCCCGAAGTTTCCGAACTACGCGACGATAACCAACAGATCACCCGGGCACGGATAGATGCCCGGTTTCAGGAGCAATGGGTGTACACTCCATGGAAAAGAAGTGAGGTCCTTGCTCTGAAATCCCAACTGCCTGACCCCCGAAAGAATCCTACCGCCTACTACAAGGTACTGACCGAAGCTGCGGCCTCTGCCGTAATGACATTAGCAGACGTTGAGCTATTCTTTGGATTACTTGTGCCTGTTGATATATGGCGGCAGGTGCATGACTCTGATCATGCTGAACTGGGGGGAACATGGGATGAGTTAAGAGGGTGGGACCGGGATCGCAAACCGGGAGACAAACCAAAGACTGAAATTACGTCTTTGCCAGCAAAAATTATAGCCTTTATGCACACTTTGTAGAGAGGAGGGCCATTGGAAAGCACAGTGTCCGTTGTTGCTTGCCCAGAACGGAGCAGTCCGAGAGCGAGGACGTGGACGAGGAGGCCCCGACCAGAATGATATGCGCAGAGAAGAAGGATCAGGCAAGTCTGAGCGAAATAATTTCGATAACCACCAGGGCAAGCAGTACCATCATGATGATTACGAATACGAAGATCAGGATGCATACGTGCAAGTATAGGACAGCCAGGGACAGAGTAGGGGCCAAGTGTCGATCCCGGTCAATCAAAAGGGACCTTATGTAAAAGGGGAAGTGATGGGGACTTCTGAGAATTTCCTAATTGACATGGGAGCAATGAATAGTTCTGTTGCTCGATCATTGGTTCCAGGGGCGGCTCTCTCCGGGCAAAATAATGTCTCAGTGGGGTTCTCGGGAGTCCCAGTTGTCAGTCCCATCTCCAAACCTCTCCCCTTCTCGATCGGTCCCGCCACTATTGACACTCCTCTTTTGCTGACCTCACATTGTGGAGAGAACTTGCTGGGCCTGGATATGTTAAAGAGACTAAATGCAACAATACATTGCTCTGCTGACGGGGTTTATTTAACAATACGACCCCACACTAGCCACATGAAACAATGTTTTGCGAAAAACAAACCGCTCCCCCCAGAGTTTGATGGTATACCCGCAACGCTTTGGGTGACAGGGGATGCTGATGTGGGTAAGTTGGATATTCCCCCGGTTCATATTACGCTGAAACAAGGCTGGAAAATGCTGAGCATCCCGCAGTACAAAATAGCGCCCGCGGGAGAACTGGCTTTGCTGTCGATTATCCAAGACCTGATCGACAAAGGGGTAGTGGAGGAAACGGCTGCTAATGTTTGCAATAGCCCGATTCTCCCGATTTTGAAAAGGAATTCTGATTCTGGTGAACAGGGCCATGGCGCTGCTTACCGTTTTGTGATTGACCTTCGAGCTGTCAATAAGATTATGGTACCACAGTATCCCGTGGTGACAGACATCAGCAAGATCCTTACGATGATTCCGCCAACTGCCCCGTACTTTTCGGTCATAGACCTGAAAAATGCCTTCTTCAGCATCCCTATCCATCCTGATAGCAGACAGATCTTCGGATTCTCGTTAGTTGGACAAAGCTTCCGCTTCTGTCGCACACCTCAAGGCTATACTGAAAGTCCGAGTATAAATAGACAAGCCCTTAAGGCTTTACTAGACGATCTGGACTTGCCAGAGGGCAATGTCCTTTTGCAGTATGTGGATGACTTACTCATTGCCTCGGACACGGAAGAAGGCTGCAAAACAGCCACTGTTAAACTGTTGCACCATTTGGCTGCTAAAGGGAACAAGGTATCACTGTCTAAATTCCAATAGTGTCGACAGGAGGTGACCTACCTTGGTCATCTACTATCGAAGGAGGGTAGACGACTAACACCTGAACGTATTACTACTATTTCTAAAATGTCTGTTGCTTGCACGCAGCGTGAAGTTCGCGCTTTTCTTGGCATTACCTCTTACTGTCGTCAATGGATACCTAATTTTTCCCTTCTTGCTAAACCTTTGCTGCATCTGACTACTAAAGACATGCATGAGCCCCTCCCCTGGACGGATGAATGTCAGCACTCTTTTGACTCTTTAAAAACTGCTTTATGTTCTGCTCCTGTCTTGGGCACTCCTGACTACCGTAAACCTTTTGTACTATACGTGCATGAGGTCGACGGTTGCTCACTTTCGGTGTTAATGAGGGACTTTGGTGGTAAGCAAAGACCTTGCGCTTATCTGTCAGCCACACTGGATAATGTCGCCAGAGCACTTCATAGCTGTCTGAGGGCCGCAGCAGCTGTTGCAGTGGCGATCCGGCAGTCGGAAGGACTCGTCCTAAATTCCAATCTGGCAGTGATGGTGCTGCATGCTGTGGACACATTACTAAATAAAACAAAAACACAGCATCTTACAAGTGCACGCCTCACTGGATATGAACTGACGTTGTTTGCACCACATATTACGATCACTCGATGTGCAACACTAAATCCTGCCACATTGTTACCACTCCCTACGAGTGAACTTACAGATGACACACATGATTGCATTTATCGCACTGAAGAAGAATCTAAGGGCAGAATCGACCTCACTGACACTCCTATAGCTGACCCTCAGGGGGAGTTATTTGTGGATGGGTCTTGTTTTAAACTAGCAGATGGAACAACAACAGCTGCATATGCAATTACGACTTTGAAGACAGTAGTCAAAACATTCCGAGTACCTCATCGATCAGCCCAAGCTGCTGAACTTATGGCCCTATTGCGAGCCTGTGAATTGAGTGAGGGACTCGAAGTCAACATTTACACTTACAGCCAATACGCCTTCGGCGTAGCCCATAGCTTTGGGCGGCTGTGGAGGGAGCGGGGTTTTCTTACTTCTCATGGCCAGAAGATACAGAACGGTCCCCTGGTCTTGCGGCTGCTAGATGCCCTCATCTTGCCCAAGAAATTGGCATCATCAAATGTAGTGTGCACAAAGCCATAGTGGATGAGGTGGGGGAGGGGAATGCTTTCGCAGATCAGGTGACCAAACAGACAGCACGGTCCCCAATGTCAACTATGTTCGTGAACTCTTCCGCAAGATGGGTGGAGGAATCTGAATTGTTTGATAGCACCATGGAAAGTGTGAGAGTATTACAGAAGGAGGCCACACCCGCAGAATTAGAGAGATGGGAAAAGGAGGTAGGAAGACTGGATGAAAATAATTGCTGGGTTGATCTGACAGAAAGGCAAAGATGGTTACTGCCCAATGCACTGGTACAGGCCGTCGTGACTATGGCACACAGCCCTGCACACATAGGAGCAAAAGGTATCTGCTGGCTCCTGGACCCAGTTTGGAACAACCCTAATATCCAAAGGACGGCAGTCCGGTTGGTCCAATACTGCATGGTCTGTTTGCAACACAATCCGGGGAAGGGAGAAAATGTCCTGAGTGGGAATTTTGCAACCCCAACGCTGCCTTTTGAGGTACTCCAAATAGATTACATTCATATGGAGCGTGTCAACAACTTGAAATACGTCCTGGTGGTGGTTTGTGCTTTTAGCAAATGGGTTGAGGCCTACCCCACTAACGAAAATACTGCCATGGCTACAGCAAAGGCCCTTCTTAAAGAGTTTGTACCCCGCTTTGGTTTGCCCCGCTTGATCTGGTCCGACAATGGGGGGCACTTCCATGGGGCCCTCGTCAAGCATATCTGTGAGAACCTACATTTTAAGCAAAAGTTCCATGCTGCCCGGCATCCGCAATTGGCGGGGCTTGTGGAAAAGTACAATGGTATTCTTAAGCTCAAGATGGCCAAAATACAGGAAAGCACAGGGTTGAAATGGCCTGACACCTTGCCTCTAGCCCTTATGTCACTACGCGTTACCCCACACTCCCGATCTGGCCTCTCCCCATATGAAATTATCTTTGGCAGGCCTGCGAACGTATGGGGGGTTCCCAGGCCATGATCCTTTTCAGACATTGAATATCCTATGTTGATTGATTACCTATATGCTTTGACTAAAGATCTTCGTTCTATTCATCAGCAGGTAGCCTCCGTACTGCAGCCCCTGCCAGAGGGCCCTGGACATCGCCTACAACCCAGACAGTGGGTTCTGGTCAAGAAGTTTGAACGTGACACCAGTTTGGCTCCAAGGTGGTCCAAGCCACGGCAGATTCTGCTTGCCACCCGGACGGCGGTTAAAGTGGATGGGAGAAAACATTGGATTCATGTCTCCCATCTGAAGAGGCTGCCGCTTCCACTTCCCTATGATCAGCAACGCCCAGGGGGGAATTCTGATGCAGGAAACTCAGAGAGCTGCTGCATTCGTACCCTTCTCTGACGCCTGTGAGATTGAACCAAGGCTAGAGGAGGGAGTGACGAGATCAGATGACTTGGTCTCTGCTGAATCTGCAATTGCTTTGAATCCTTCTTCCAGTACCCCGGCAAACTAAAGTTCTTATGTTCGAAAGGTACCTGGTGTACTATTCTCTGATCAGGAAGTTCCGGGTCATGTGCGATACAACCTGCGGCCAAGGAAAACAAATAACGGTGCCTCAGACCCCACCACTAGGAGATAAGGAAAGACTCGATTGAATAGACAGGGTTTGCTAGCTTGTCGGTCTGAGGTACTGAGCGAGACACTGGACTGAACACGTTGAGAGCTGGAACTTTGAGCACTGTGCTCTGTTCAGAAAGAAGATCAGCTATTGTCAACGGCCAGGTTGCACAACTGAATAAAGTTTGACCGCACTCTTTGGTTGCTTGGGATGAATGATAGGAGTCTACCTGTGAGACTCTGACGGACACAGGGAGAAGAACCCCTCTGGCAGGACGGATGCTAGGCCCGAGCTTATTTTTGGACTTTTAGCTAGGAATGTACCCTTTTGGCGTATTGTTTTAGAAGAAGAATTTCCAATTGCACCCCGTCACGTACCATTTTATAAGCCGATGTTCTCCACATGGACCACGAGGGTCAAAGTAGCATTTGTAGTGGTTATAGCTGTCATTATTGCTGTGTTTATGGGCCTGTTTGTATATTTGGAACATAAATACCCTTTGCAGAATTTTTTACCGTCCACTGCTGCCCCATCTGAGCATTTGCTGTACACGTTAGCACTCCACAAAGAACGGCATCGCCAGACTTATGCTAAAAATGTATTTGTTGAAATGCTTCATCAGACACACAGTGTTACCAACACCACTGGTTGCTGGGTCTGTAGGCTTCTGCCATCCATGGTGCACAATCATGATCTGTTTCTCTCGCTACCCTTGTCCTATCTAGGAAGTTGTGAGGCCTGGTTCAAACTGTTTTCCAAGTACGACCCGGAACAGGAAAAACCTGCTCAAGTGTGCACTGTTCCTAATGAACTAACTGTTCACAGTTTCAAACACAAAAATCAATTCCAATTTCAAATCATACTTAATCTAATTATACCACAACGTCACTTTTGTTTGTACTGTTGTTTACTTAATTTTCTTTTTTTCAAAACATAATCATATAACTTGTATTCACGCTGATACTTCAACATACAATTGCTGTGTTTCAATGATTGTCCATATTATTTATACTCATACAAATTCCCTCATTGAATATCTAACATCATCATTTTGCTACTGAACCACGGTTAGTTTCTGGCCCAATGCATTTCGGAACCGAGGTTCCTTCCTCAGGGTCTGTGTTCTGTAAATTAAAGAATTCAAATTACTAAACGCATGTCAAAACCATTCATATTTACAATACATAGATTTTAAAACTGTGTGGGGTCTAACAATGCAGTTATCAAAAATTCAATTGCGACGTTCATGTTATGCATAGATACATCTCTAATAACATAGTCTATCTGTTCACTTATTCACTGGATTAAATCATAAAGAACATATACCGTCAATGGGGTGAGAATCGTAGGGAAGATGTCAATGAACATAATATGGTTTTAGCTTGTATTGATAAGCATTTGGGTTTTGACCAGCAAGGAAATGGGGGGCGGGGTCAATAGACCCACAAGCATGTATGAACAGGTATATGGTGGATAGAAATGATACTTGGTTGCAGGAAGAACTCTATGATTTTACCAATTTCAATGCTTCTCAATACTTCCAGCTTTTTATTGAACGCAATGTTACAAGAGACCGTATTGTACCCATTCCTATTTTGAATGTTTACTCCGAATTTTGTGTGCAAGGAATAGGCCGTGTACAGGTTGGAAACAGTATCTGTAATTATACCTATCTTATGTAGAAGCGCATTAGCCCCCCTTAATTACACCACCCAATGTGTATTTCGTCTGTGGAGAAAATGCATATACCTGGTTACCACGTAATTGGGCTGGGCACTGTTACTTGTCCCTCCTATACCCACCTGTATACATAGCGCCATCTGACTATCACAGGACACACCAGCTATACCCTGTGCGCACAGCGCCCACCGCGGTACCCAATAGACAACGTAGGCAGCTTATCAAGACCGAAGTTGATCAGACCGACACCTCTTTGCAGCAATTCACAGACTTTAGCAAAGGTTTAGTGCCATTCTGGGGACCCATATTTAATAGCAGAGAAATAAGGAGATTGTCCAGGATAGTAGAAAATGTCATTAACATAACTACTGACATCCTGGCCAACCTAACTGTTGAGCTTCAGGCGACCAGGCTTATCTTGGCTGATCGAGGTGGAGCATGCCGCGTGATCGGCAGCTCTTGCTGCGTATATATTCCAGACTCCGCCCCCTCCGTCCATCTAGCTATTCAAAAGCTGCACCGCATTGCCTCTGAAATGCATACTGATAATGGGTCCTGGTCACTGTCGGGTTGGTTATGGGGGCTCCTGTCCACCTGGGGATGGAAGTTGTTATTGATTCTGGGCGGGGCAGCCAGTATTATCTTTACCTGCTGCATCCTGATACAATGTGGCCCGGTCTGTTGCTCCTATTGTGCAGCCCGGGTCACCACACTGTGCTTGCCTACCCCAGTCCCAGCCAAACTTCAGATGCTGCAAAAAGAGATTCATGAATTAATGGCCATTAACAAAGAGATTTTTAGAGACTAGCATGCCTGACTTTGTATTTATTTACAACAAGGGGTGGTGAGGGACAGAGTCTCTGAATTAAGCAGAAAGCTCTCACCCAGTCAAGAGATCAGGGCTAGATCCAACACCGTTTTTTAGCTCACTGCACCATCCCAGTTTCAGAACCTGGCTGTATGCAAATTAGTCTGTTCCTGTCCCAGTGCATGATGGGAACAGGGCAAACCAAACTACAAAAGCCAATTCTTACACTGGGAAGGAAACAAGCTCCCGGGGACCGGTTTCTGGCATTACAGCCGTCTTCGGCCCGGTTTGCTTGAATCCTGATGGTGCAATGAGCAAGGGTCTCACATCTGAGAATACCCTTCCACGCTTAGGGTGGACAAAAATATTTACAACAAGGGGTGGTGAGGGACAGAGTCTCTGAATTAAGCAGAAAGCTCTCACCCAGTCAAGAGATCAGGGCTAGATCCAACACCGTTTTTTAGCTCACTGCACCATCCCAGTTTCAGAACCTGGCTGTATGCAAATTAGTCTGTTCCTGTCCCAGTGCATGATGGGAACAGGGCAAACCAAACTACAAAAGCCAATTCTTACACTGGGAAGGAAACAAGCTCCCGGGGACCGGTTTCTGGCATTGCAGCCGTCTTCGGCCCGGTTTGCTTGAATCCTGATGGTGCAATGAGCAAGGGTCTCACATCTGAGAATACCCTTCCACGCTTAGGGTGGACAAAAATATTTACAACAAGGGGTGGTGAGGGACAGAGTCTCTGAATTAAGCAGAAAGCTCTCACCCAGTCAAGAGATCAGGGCTAGATCCAACACCGTTTTTTAGCTCACTGCACCATCCCAGTTTCAGAACCTGGCTGTATGCAAATTAGTCTGTTCCTGTCCCAGTGCATGATGGGAACAGGGCAAACCAAACTACAAAAGCCAATTCTTACACTGGGAAGAAAACAAGCTCCCGGGGACCGGTTTCTGGCATTACAGCCGTCTTCTTGCACTGGGCCAGGGACAGACTGATTTGCATATAGCCAGGTTCTGAGCTGGGATGGGGCAGTGAGATAAATAACGGTGATGGATCAAGCCCTGATCTTTGGACTGGGTAAGAGTGGTCTGTTTAACTCAGACACTCTGTTCATCACCACCCCCTTTTCTAAATCGTTTTTGGCCACTATAGGTGTGGCAGGGTATACTCAGACATGAGTCCCTTTCTCACTGCTCCATCAGGATTCAAGCAAGCCGGGCCGAAGAAGGCTGAAATGCCAGAAACCGGTCCCCGGTAGCTTGTCTCCTTTCTGGTGAAGATTTGGCTTGGTAGTTTAGTCTGCCCTGTTCCCATGATGCACTGGGCCAGGGACAGACTGATTTGCATATAGCCAGGTTCTGAGCTGGGATGGGGCAGTGAGATAAATAACGGTGATGGATCAAGCCCTGATCTTTGGACTGGGTAAGAGTGGTCTGCTTAACTCACTCTGTTCATCACCACCCCCTTTTCTAAATCGTTTTTGGCCACTATAGGTGTGGCAGGGTATACTCAGACATGAGTCCCTTTCTCACTGCTCCATCAGGATTCAAGCAAGCCGGGCCGAAGAACGCTGAAATGCCAGAAACCGGTCCCCGGTAGCTTGTCTCCATTCTGGTGAAGAATTGGCTTGGTAGTTTAGTCTGCCCTGTTCCCATGATGCACTGGGCCAGGGACAGACTGATTTGCATATAGCCAGGTTCTGAGCTGGGATGGGGCAGTGAGATAAATAACGGTGATGGATCAAGCCCTGATCTTTGGACTGGGTAAGAGTGGTCTGTTTAACTCAGACACTCTGTTCATCACCACCCCCTTTTCTAAATCGTTTTTGGCCACTATAGGTGTGGCAGGGTATACTCAGACATGAGTCCCTTTCTCACTGCTCCATCAGGATTCAAGCAAGCCGGGCCGAAGAAGGCTGAAATGCCAGAAACCGGTCCCCGGTAGCTTGTCTCCTTTCTGGTGAAGAATTGGCTTGGTAGTTTAGTCTGCCCTGTTCCCATGATGCACTGGGCCAGGGACAGACTGATTTGCATATAGCCAGGTTCTGAGCTGGGATGGGGCAGTGAGATAAATAACGGTGATGGATCAAGCCCTGATCTTTGGACTGGGTAAGAGTGGTCTGTTTAACTCAGACACTCTGTTCATCACCACCCCTTTTCTAAATCGTTTTTGGCCACTATAGGTGTGGCAGGGTATACTCAGACATGAGTCCCTTTCTCACTGCTCCATCAGGATTCAAGCAAGCCGGGCCGAAGAAGGCTGAAATGCCAGAAACCGGTCCCCGGTAGCTTGTCTCCTTTCTGGTGAAGAATTGGCTTGGTAGTTTAGTCTGCCCTGTTCCCATGATGCACTGGGCCAGGGACAGACTGATTTGCATATAGCCAGGTTCTGAGCTGGGATGGGGCAGTGAGATAAATAACGGTGATGGATCAAGCCCTGATCTTTGGACTGGGTAAGAGTGGTCTGTTTAACTCAGACACTCTGTTCATCACCACCCCCTTTTCTAAATCGTTTTTGGCCACTATAGGTGTGGCAGGGTATACTCAGACATGAGTCCCTTTCTCACTGCTCCATCAGGATTCAAGCAAGCCGGGCCGAAGAAGGCTGAAATGCCAGAAACCGGTCCCCGGTAGCTTGTCTCCTTTCTGGTGAAGAATTGGCTTGGTAGTTTAGTCTGCCCTGTTCCCATGATGCACTGGGCCAGGGACAGACTGATTTGCATATAGCCAGGTTCTGAGCTGGGATGGGGCAGTGAGATAAATAACGGTGATGGATCAAGCCCTGATCTTTGGACTGGGTAAGAGTGGTCTGTTTAACTCAGACACTCTGTTCATCACCACCCCCTTTTCTAAATCGTTGACTTTGTATTTAGCTACACCACGCTAAAAGGAGGGTTTGAGGAGCCGGAATCGATTTCCGATTATACAGTATAATAATCGATATCTCAAGATTAGCATGATGTATCTAAATGTTTTAGCATACGCACGCAAACATTAGCATAAATCCATCTGTCGTATTTTAGAATTCTTGCTTGCACCACTTTCTGCATTTTACACTCACTTGACTCGACCGACGCCATTTTGTGGCCTCGCTCGAAGCCTTGCATTAACAGACCCCGTTCATTCTTTGCACCAAAATCGTTCTCCTGAGAAATAACCCAACTGTTGCAGAATGGCTGTTTCAGCTCGTTAGGCTCGTCAAGGTTGTAGGTAGCAGGAGAAGGCCCGATAAGCACATTCCAGGAGGGATGCGGGCGGACTGTCTCGAAGCTGGCAGAAGGGAGTCACCCGTTCGACCTTGCTAATCTAGGATGAGCTAAACTAAGAGTGCTTTGTGTGCCATATATTGCCTTTCCTTTCTGTACCAAACTGTACCAGCTTGTATTTTTCCATCTTGGGCCATGTTACTGCACATGCAACTGTATATATGTGATGTCCTGACAGTGTGCCAGCAGTCTTCTTGGCGGACCTCGTTAGGGTTAGGTCGCAAGGAGCTCCTCTGGCAGAGTTTGTTTGTTCTAGTAAATGCTTGGACCTTCTACACTGCCAACTGACTGATTATTGGTAATGGGAATGGGATTGGTTGTGAATATAACTATAATTGGGAGGTGGTAAATAATTTTCGGTACTTCACACTGCTTCCGGAATTCCCCCTGCTGTGCAGGAGAATTCAACGTGTGCACGGTTCGGACAGCACCCGGCTGACCTCTGCACACCCCCACTGAGACGTCAGATGGCCACGGCCTTCCGACGCACGGAAGCGGCTGGAGCATTGATGATGTCATCAAACCTTTCATTCCATATCGTCCACCAGGGTCCAAATATCTGTTTTGTTTTTTTTGGTGTGAATGGAGGTGAAGGTTTCAGGAATGTGCCAGCATTTTACTCCATGAAAGTGATACCAAAGGGGATGATGGACGGAGCGTTTGAGCAAATCAAACACTCACCCCCAGTCAATGATCTGGGTTTAATCCATCATCATTCTTTAGTTCACTCCACCACCCCAGTTCAGACATGGCCATATGCAAATCAGTCAAACCCTGTGCCTCATGGGAACAGTCCAGCCCGAACTGCCAAGCCATGTCTTCCCTGGACCGGAAACAAGCATCCTGGGACCGGTTTTGGGTTAAATAACCCTCATCAGCCAGGCTATCTTGAATCCAGTGGCAAAGTGAGCAAGGGACCCACGTCTGGGCATACCCTGCCAACTTAGGGCGAACAAAGCAATACCAAAGGGGATGATGGACGGAGTGTTTGAGCAAATCAAACACTCATCCCCAGTCAACTGACTAGGTGGTGGAGTGAGCTAAAGAATGATGATGGATTAAACCCAGATCAGTTGACTGGGGGTGAGTGTTTGATTTGCTCAAGTGCTCCGTCCATCATCCCCTTTGGTATCGCGTTGTTCGCCCTGGGTTGGCAGGGTATGTCCTGACGTGGGTCCCTTGCTCACTTTGCCACTGGATTCAAGATAGGCTGTGCAGGAGAATTCAACGTGTGCACGGTTCGGACAGCCCCCGGCTGACCTCTGCACACCCCCACTGTGACGTCAGATGGCCACGGCCTTCCGACGCACGGAAGCGGCTGGAGCATTGATGATGTCATCAAACCTTTCATTCCATATCGTCCACCAGGGTCCAAATATCTGTTTTTTTTTTTTTGGTGTGAATGGAGGTGAAGGTTTCAGGAATGTGCCAGCATTTTACTCCATGAAAGTGATACCAAAGGGGATGATGGACGGAGCGTTTGAGCAAATCAAACACTCACCCCCAGTCAATGATCTGGGTTTAATCCATCATCATTCTTTAGTTCACTCCACCACCCCAGTTCAGACATGGCCATATGCAAATCAGTCTAACCCTGTGCCTCATGGGAACAGTCCAGCCCGAACTGCCAAGCCATGTCTTCCCTGGACCGGAAACAAGCATCCTGGGACCGGTTTTGGGTTAAATAACCCTCATCAGCCAGGCTATCTTGAATCCAGTGGCAAAGTGAGCAAGGGACCCACGTCTGGGCATACCCTGCCAACTTAGGGCGAACAAAGCAATACCAAAGGGGATGATGGACGGAGTGTTTGAGCAAATCAAACACTCATCCCCAGTCAACTGACTAGGTGGTGGAGTGAGCTAAAGAATGATGATGGATTAAACCCAGATCAGTTGACTGGGGGTGAGTGTTTGATTTGCTCAAGTGCTCCGTCCATCATCCCCTTTGGTATCGCGTTGTTCGCCCTGGGTTGGCAGGGTATGTCCTGACGTGGGTCCCTTGCTCACTTTGCCACTGGATTCAAGATAGGCTGTGCAGGAGAATTCAACGTGTGCACGGTTCGGACAGCCCCCGGCTGACCTCTGCACACCCCCACTGTGACGTCAGATGGCCACGGCCTTCCGACGCACGGAAGCGGCTGGAGCATTGATGATGTCATCAAACCTTTCATTCCATATCGTCCACCAGGGTCCAAATATCTGTTTTGTTTTTTTTGGTGTGAATGGAGGTGAAGGTTTCAGGAATGTGCCAGCATTTTACTCCATGAAAGTGATACCAAAGGGGATGATGGACGGAGCGTTTGAGCAAATCAAACACTCACCCCCAGTCAATGATCTGGGTTTAATCCATCATCATTCTTTAGTTCACTCCACCACCCCAGTTCAGACATGGCCATATGCAAATCAGTCTAACCCTGTGCCTCATGGGAACAGTCCAGCCCGAACTGCCAAGCCATGTCTTCCCTGGACCGGAAACAAGCATCCTGGGACCGGTTTTGGGTTAAATAACCCTCATCAGCCAGGCTATCTTGAATCCAGTGGCAAAGTGAGCAAGGGACCCACGTCTGGGCATACCCTGCCAACTTAGGGCGAACAAAGCAATACCAAAGGGGATGATGGACGGAGTGTTTGAGCAAATCAAACACTCATCCCCAGTCAACTGACTAGGTGGTGGAGTGAGCTAAAGAATGATGATGGATTAAACCCAGATCAGTTGACTGGGGTGAGTGTTTGATTTGCTCAAGTGCTCCGTCCATCATCCCCTTTGGTATCGCGTTGTTCGCCCTAAGTTGGCAGGGTATGTCCAGACGTGGGTCCCTTGCTCACTTTGCCACTGGATTCAAGATAGGCTGGCTGATGACGGCTGATTAGCCAGAGACCGGTCCCAGGATGCTTGTTTCCAGTCCAGGGAAGACATGGCTTGGCAGTTCGAGCTGGACTGTTCCCATGAGGCACAGGATCAGATTGATTTGCATATGGCCATGTCTGAACTGGGGTGGTGGAGTGAGCTAAAGAATGATGATGGATTAAACCCAGATCAGTTGACTGGGGGTGAGTGTTTGATTTGCTCAAGTGCTCCGTCCATCATCCCCTTTGGTGTAGCATTTTACTCCATGTCTTTTGTTGCAGCCACTAATATTTTCTCTATTCTACTCACGTTCATAGTGTTTTGTCTAAAGTATGCAAAAATGCATTATTATAATAATAAATCGTTCTTTATTCGGTTTTAGACATTGCAAAACCATAAAAGCAACAACATAAGTTACACATTTACATATTTTGAACTGTCAAATCTATCATAAAAATATTTTAACACAATTCATAAATGTTAAGAGAATAAATTTCATTGAAATAGTTCCAGCTTTTAAAGGTTGTTCCTGTGCCTAATAATGCATTTTAAAAAATGTAGTACATGGTAGCAAGTGCATTCAGAATCTAGCATTTGTAAGGATAACATGGCGGGACGGCATTGTCTAAAGCCCCAGAGCTTTAGCAGGGGAAATAACCAGATTTTTCTGTGGGTATGAAAATATTTACAGAACAATACTGTATGCATACAGGACTGTGGCGACGTGTCATCACATGGGCAATGAGCCAAAGTTAATTCCCATGTCTTCTTTACTGGGAAAGCTACGAGCCTGTGAAAAAGATTAAGTCTAAACCTTGTCAGAAGCATCTTATCATAAGTACTGATCTCTAATGTAAGGTAAGGATGGATTTGTGGGGTAAGCTGTACCATATTTGCATGTAATACAGATTTTTTTTGGTGGATACCAATGTGATCCTGAGGGTTTCTAGATGGTTCAGGGCTATTTGCTTCAACTCTTTCTTTGTTATTTCAGTTAGTTTGTCAGGTGTAAAATAGTACTTTTCTAGACTCAGGTCTAAGAAAAAGTGCCTGACATAAGTGAGCCATGCTATTTTGTGCGCGCAGTCCAGCGCCATGGAATCCGCTAAGATATGTTTGGTCAGCACGTTTTTGTCCGAGACCCAAATGCGCCCCCGAAGTAACAATGGTTGAACCTTTATCAGGTCTTCTATATATGGGATTCCTAATTCTACATGGCAAGCGTAGATAGAGGAGCATTTTGGGACAGATAGGAGAAATCTCATAAAAGAGTTCTCTGCTATCTGAAGAGAACCAACACCTGCATGCCCCCATACCCCCGCCCCATACAGTGCAATTGCTTGGCATTTCGCAGTATAGATTCTTAACAATTCGACTGGTCGTCTCCTTCCAAGTCGTTGGGAGAAGTTCATCAGTGCTACAATTGCTCTCTTTAAAAGATGCCTCCTAGCCTCAATGGCTGCCTTCCAGTTTAGTCTTTCATCGATCATTATACCCAGATAGGGGTACTGGGGAGTCCTCTCAAGTTTTTGTTCATTTAAGTAAATGTTCTTTGTTCGTTTTCGCCCTCCACCTGCCACCATAACAAAGGTTTTTTTGACGTTTACATGTAGATCTAAGGCGCTCATGAAATCAGCGTACTTAGTCAGGGACTTCTGGAGTTCCATTGGTGTACGGGCCAGGATGACTGCGTCATCCGCATAGAGTAGAGCGGGGATCAAGCGTTGGTTTATTCTGGGGAGGTCCTGCCCCCCTCTCAACTTCTCCTCCTCCAGTCCGTTAGTATACAGCGAGAAGAGGAAGGGGGCCAGAGCACACCCCTGCCTGACTCCTCGCTCCAATCTAAAAGACGCGGTGAGCTACCCTTTTGTGCCATAGCGCACTCTTGCAGAAGCTTCAGAATACAATGCTCTCAAGTAATCCAGGAGGGGGGGTCCACCCCCATGATTCTCAAGAGAGACCATAGCTTCGCATGAGATACGCAGTCAAACGCAGCGGACAGGTCAACGTATACCACATACATTGTCCCCTGCTTTACGTGGATGTATTTGGACACAATCATGCTTAGATTGAGGGCCTGTTCTACAGTTCCGAAACCTTCCCTAAATCCAAATTGTAGGTCAGATAAAATATTCCTATCATCTGCCCATTGCTGAAGCTGCTCGAGTACTACTCTGCCAACTACTTTGCCCAGGGAGTCCAACAATGAAATGGGACGGTAACATGTAACGTCCTGGCGGTCCCCCTTTTTGAAAATTGGCACCATGATGGAGTTGGAACAGGACTCCATCAATCCCAGTTTCGCTGCTGCGGTACATACTCTTGTGAGGATAGGGGCCCAGAGGTCCGGGAGGTGTTTAAAAAGGTCTACTGGCACCCCATCAGGTCCAGATGCTTTACCACCTTTGCTTGATTTTAATGCTTCTATTACATCAGATATATCAAATTGCAAAGGAATTGGAAATTCAACTGGGGGAGAAGAGTGGTCTATGTCTTCAGTCGGAGATGTTAGTTTAAATATTTTTGAGAAGTGGTTTACCCAGATTTCCTCTTCTATGGCCACTTCGATCTCGGGGCTGTTAGAATCAGATAGAAAGGGGGTCTTAACTATCCGCCAAAAGGACTCGCTGTTTTTCATGACTGCACTTTTATGAAGATCGTCCCATAGTGCTTGTTTTAGCCCTTGCTTTCTCAGCTTCCTTGCCGTATGATATTGGAGCCTGAGATGCTGTATATGTTGCTGGACTCTATGTGGTTGTTTAAGGGCCATTTTTAACTTGGTTAACGCCACAGTGCAGTCGTGGTAAACCATCCTATTAGAGTTGAATTAGTTGGTTTAAAATTTCTAGTCAATAATCCTTTTATTTTTTCTAATATTATTTTAAAGTTTTCAAGAACCACCCCATCATCTACTGAGAGATATAAGCATTTTATTGTGTTAGGGTATGTTATCTTTATCAATTTATCAGTTCGTTGAATGGGTTCAATCTTTTCCCATTTCAGCGTGTACCCATTTTTCTTGCCCAGTTCTATCTTATTTTGGGATAGGGTGTTTGCTATGGTTGCTGTTTGAGTTTCTAGCTCATTCAGGTAAACATCCAACCTAAGGGCGGAATGATCACTTAGGATGTTTTTTATAAGTGTAAAATCCCTGGTTAGGTGTCTTAGTCCATCCGTCAAAAGAATGTAATCGACGGTGGTCTCATGCCCCCGCCCTAAGTATGTTGGTTCAAGGAGATTCCGAATAGAGCCTGTTTTGTTTGCAATTGACAGTTCCAGGTCTAAAAGGAGGTTATTCATAGCTGTCCCCGTTCTTACGTGGGGGAAGTGCACAAGAGGATTGTCATACTCGTCCACTATCCCACAGCTCCGTTTGCCCGAGCGCGGGCAGGGGTGTAGATTAAAGTCCCCTCCCCATAGTAAGTGTACTGTCCCTTTTTTTTCATACAGTTGTCTAAAATAGGCAATTTTTTCCTGAATTGTTAGAAGAGTGATACAGAAGTGGTCATCCTCTAGATTATTATAGAAATTTATTAAAATATTAGTTACTTTTTTCCCTACCGAAAGACAAAGTAATTGGAAATTTGGGGCAGATTCTGTTTTTAATACCTTCAGGTTTTTTATGGTATTTGCTACATAAGTAACCAGACCCCCCTTAGGCCTGCCCGCATTACTTGGAAGGGCTGGGGAGAAATACGTTTTGTAGCCCAGGAGATGTAACTCCTTCATGGCCCATGTCTCTTGTAGGCAAATTATCTTTCCTTCCTCTAGGAAGTGAGCAGCAGAGCCATCCTCGATTTTGGTGCGGAGGCCTGCAATATTCCAGAAGATAACTGGCAGGGATTGTATTTTATTCTCTGGCCCTAAATTCCTTGTCCCTATGGGGTCTGAGGATAAGATGGTTTGCTCAGTGTTTGGATTTTCTACTAATGGTCAGTCAACCATTTCAAGGCCACCGAACTGATTCATGGTCGGTATACCCGCCCAATTGTCCCAATATGGTGTTTCCCTATAGATGGGTCTGTATGGTCACTGTGGAGGCCCGCCCCACTGCTCCCATTCTCTGCCTCTGTGCCGTGATCCCGCGATCTGCCATGGGCCCTCATAGTTTTGGTAGTTGGGGTCCACTGCCCGCCAGGAGCTATCGTGATCATTATAGCGCGGGCCATTTTAGGTCTGGGGATGTCGAATTCCCAAGGCTGGGGGACTGCTTTACGCCAGGAGCTATCAAATTCCTGGGGGTAGCCGTTTTGATGTCTTAAGGGATAGAAAAAGGAAAGACGCTTTGTATCTATCCCGCCGCTTGAGCTATGATGTTCCCAAGAGCAAATGTAATCAACGACTCTGGGGTCCTCAAAGGTAATCACAATGCAATCTCCCTGTATTATTTTTTTCCATGACCTACCCATGGGGTCCTACATACCGTTAGTATCCTACTTGACCAGTTTGGAGGAATTGGGCGGTTTGTGGTTAACCAGTGTTGCGCCTTATTTTTTAAGCACCAATTAGGTTCTACGCCCTGCCCCGCCAATTCTGGTACGCCAGTCATCACAACCACGAATGGGCATGCCTCATGTGGCATGTTAACGGGGGATCTACCCTCGTGTGTTCCTCTGGTTCCTCCTTTATTTACTGGTTGATTTAATGTTTTTGGGGCAGATGTTTTTGGGGCAGATGTTTTTGGGGCAGATGTTTTTGGGGCTGGTGTTTTTAGGGCAGGTGTTTTTAGGGCTGGTGTTTTTGGGACCACAATTATCTGAGGTATAGCCGTTGTGACTATCGGAGGAGATTTCTCCACTGTGGGGGCCTTTGCTACTGTTTGTTGTTTAGAGGATGGGCACACTAAAGTTGTAGTTTTCTTTTGTAAAGTGGGTACGGCCAACTTGTTTATCCCCAATTTTTGCGGCCCTTAGATCGGCTTTAATTTTGGAGGGTTTGTGAGCTTAGATAGTTGGTTTTCAATATTTAATAGTCTACTTTCTAAGGCAGGAAAATGCGAGTTTAGTAAGACAGCTATTTTGTTTACCAGCTCTGAGGTATTGAGTTCTTTGCTGGAGGATGGAAGAACAGGAAAATCTGAGGTGGTGATGTCTGGTATATTGTGTGGGGAATGGTGTACCAACACATGGCGGTCGGTATCGTCAAATGTTTGCAGAACTGGCCCTGCCGTCTTTGAACTTTCAATTAATTCAACAGTGTCCTTGACTATTATTTTTTCCCCCTTTTCCTTTTCCTTTCTTTACTTAATTGACCCCTCCTTCCTCCCTCTTGCTTGTCTTACTTCCTCTGGGGTATAGTCGGGTAAGATTTCAGGTGTTTTTTCTAAGTCTGAATCTGAGGTCAATAAGGAGAGTTGGGAGGCTGAAAGATCTACAACATTTGGAAGGCTAAGTCTGTTGTTACCTTGTGATGGTTGCGTTAAATTGCCACCTGTCTCGGGGGTTCTTGCTACGGCCAATAGCCCCATGGATGAACGCCTTGCAATGGCAAGGTCGATAGATACTCTATCCTCAATCAAACTGAAACTTTGATCTATGAACGAGTTTGCCTTAGTGATAAAGTCGTCCATGGGCCCTAACTGCTGCTCGCCAACCCCTACTTTTTTTTAATTTCTTGTGTTTGCTACCCCTCGTATTCATTTTTAATAGATTTGGTTCTCGGGGACTTTGTAGGGAGTCGGTGACAAAACAGTTTCGGTGTCAGTAAATAGAGTGAATACATACAGTTCTAGTCCAAATAAGCAGGGCTTAGGGTAGAGGGCCGGTCCGGTCTCTCACGTTCTCGAACGGCCTCAAGCGGCCCGCTCTTTGCCCAGTCTTCGCCCCGAGCTACGTCCCGCGCGCGTCCCACGCCGCAGTGATGTTTATACCAATTAAGTACGTGGAGTCAGGGGGGCGTGGCCGCCGGGGGAAGAGGCACCAGCTGTAAGGGATGACGAATGCTGGGCCTCGCAGTCCCCCGGTAGGCTCCTTACACTGTGTGTCCAGCAAAGTCCTCTACCTGGGCGATATCAGGCTTGGATTTCCGCCGACTGCGGAACCGCTCACACCAGCTGACACGGCCACAGGGAGCACACAGGGAGCGAGACGTCCACGAAGAATCTTCTTTAGCAGGCAAAGTCAGTAACTGAGCGGCATTATTAGCACACTCCTGAGTACTGAAATAGCACTCGCATTGGCTAAGGCAATCCTGGTAACGCTGACCAGTTTACACTACGTGGGGCAAACAACAGAGGAGTTGAAGCATCACAGTCCCTCTACTGAGGCACGCTAAGCCGCCTGTTAGTGGGAGCACGGAAGCTGCCGGGACCTCAGATGTCTGCTGAGAATCTGTACCTGCTCCGGGTACTGAGAACAAGGGAAGCGGGTCTCTAGCATTGGACAGCCCAAGGCAGCTGGTGTGGGTAAAACACAGTCACTGCACTCTGTGTTGCCCAGGCAACACATTCGAAGGAAATATAGCTGATCCACTCAGCACCCAGCCCGAGGTGCCGCTCTCGATGCCGAGGCTCCATGCCCCACACAGATGTGGGTGGGTTTGGTTCAGCAAAAAGTATTTGATGACCTTGAGACTTTTAGGAACAGGAGGGAAGCCAACCAGACCTTGGAGAACATTTGTACCACAACAAAAGGAAGCAGGCAGCAGGCCAGCACATGAAAGCAGGTCGCAGAGTGGCAGTGTTCCTGCAACACAGCACTCAGCAAGCAGCTGGCCATCACAGCAAATCAGTTAGCAAAGTGGCGGTCCTCCTGGCAGCACAGCAGTCCATCTGGCAATGTGCAGATGTAGAGTTAGCAGCATCTGATTATAAGTCCCACACAGTGTCTAATTTCAGGTGTTAGAGCCCCAGTACGTATACCAAAAAGTGACTTTGATGTAGGGGTGACTTCAAAGGAGTTCTCTAAAGTGCACAAGAGTGCCTTTTGACCTAGTCCTATCTGCCAGGCTGTCATGGGGGTGATTACTATCTTGTGTGATGGCAGGACACTACCAATTCAAGTGGAGTGTGAGCCCCACCCAGCCTAGGAAGTCCCATCAGAATACAGATGCAGTTGAGTGACTTGTGTTGTGGCTGTCTAGAGGGAATGCACACATTTAGCTCTCACCCAGCCCAACCCAGACATGTATTGGAGGCAGGCTGTCAGGCACATAGAGCAGTAAGTGCAGAGAAATGTATACTTTCTAAAACTGCAAACAGAGCAATTGATGGATGGAATGTAGAACAATGTCAAACATTCACCCCAGTACAGGGATCTGGGCCTAAATCCATTTTTGTTTTGCTCACCATTCCATTCCAGTTTGAACCCAGCCATATGCAAATGTCTTAACCCTGTGCCTCATGGTAACAGTCCAGCCTGAACTGTCAGGCCAGGTCCTCCCTGGACTGAAAACAAGCATCCTAGGTCCGGTTTCGGGGTTTCACACCTCCTCACCAGGATAGCTTGACTCCAGTGGCATGGAGAGCACGGGACCCACCTGGGCATTCCCGTCCCACTCGGGGTGACAAATGCAAAAAGAACAATTGATGGACAGAATGCAGAACAATGTCATACATTCACCCCAATACAGAGATTTGGGCCTAAATCCATTGTTTTATTCCTCTCCATTCCAGTTTGAACCCAGCCATATGCAAATGTCTTAACCCTGTGCCTCATGGAAACAGTCCAGCCCGAACTGGCAGGCCAGGTCCTCCCTGGACTGCAACCAAGCATCCTAGGACCGGTTTTGGGGTTTCACCCCTCATCAGCCAGGATAGCTTGAATCCAGTGGCATGGAGAGCACAGGACTCACATCTAGGCATACCCGTCCCACTCGGGGTGGCAAATGCAAAAAGAAGAATTGATGGACAGAATGTAGAACAATGTCATACATTCACCCCAGTACAGAGATCTGAGCCTAACTCCATCGTTTTTTGTTGCTCACCATGCCATTTCAGTTTGAACCCAGCCATATGCAAATCAGTCTTGACCCTGTGCCTCATGTGAACAGTCCAGCCCGAACTGCCAGGCCAGGCCAGGTCCTCCCTGGACTAGAAACAAGCATCCTAGGACTGGTTTTGGGGAGTTTCACCCCTCATCAGCCAGGATAGCTTGAATCCATTGGCAAAGTGTGAAAGGCATTCACGTCTGAGCATACCCTGCCAACTTAGGCCGAACAAAGCAAACTTAAGTAGTGATATCCTTCGGGATCTTGTTCGCGCTATATAAAACATTATAAATAAATAATCAATCAATCAATCAAGACATATATAGAGCGCACTACTTACCCGGAGGGTCTCAAGGCGCTTGGGGGGGGAGGGGGGGTGGGTGCTGCTACTGCTCGAACAGCCAGGTCTTGAGCTTCTTCCTGAAGGAGAGGTGGTCTTGGGTCAGGCGCAGGTCGGGAGGGAGGGAGTTCCAGGTCTTGGCGGCCAGGTAGGAGAAGGACCTTCCTCCTGTAGTCGTTCTTCGGATGCGGGGGACGGCGGCGAGGGCGTGACTGGCTAATGTGAGGCTAATATAATAAAATAAATAAATGATGGACGGAGCGCGGAAACTTATCAGACACTCACCCCCAGTCGTAGATCTGGTTTGAATCCATCATCATTCTTTAGCTCACTTAGCCACCCCAGTTCAAACCCAGCCATATGCAAATCAGTATGAACTGCCAAGCCAGGTCTTCCATGGACCGGAAACAAGCAACTGTGACTAGGGGTGAGTGTCTGAAAAGTTTCAGCGCTCCATCCATCATCTCTTTGTGTTTGCAAGTAGTTTTAAAAGCCAAGTCGAAGTGGCAGTAAACTGTAGTCACAGGCACTGCACTGGTAGACCTGAGATAGGTTTGAAAGGCTACTTCTGTTGGTGTCACAAACAGTGTCACAGGCCACTAGTCGATTTACAAAAGGGGGTGGTGATGAACAGAGTGTCTGAATTGAGCAGACCACTCTTACCCAGTCCAAAGATCAGGGCTTGATCCATCACCGTTATTTATCTCACTGCCCCATCCCAGCTCAGAATCTGGCTATATGCAAATCAGTCTGTCCCTGGCCCAGTGCATCATGGGAACAGGGCAGACTAAACTACCAAGCCAATTCTTTACCAGAAAGGAGACAAGCTACCGGGGACCGGTTTCTGGCATTTCAGCCTCTTCGGCCCGGCTTGCTTGAATCCTGATGGAGCAGTGAGAAAGGGACTCATGTCTGAGCATACCCTGCCACACCTATAGTGGCCAAAATCGATTTACAAAAGGGGGTGGTGATGAACAGAGTGTCTGAATTGAGCAGACCACTCTTACCCAGTCCAAAGATCAGGGCTTGATCCATCACCGTTATTTATCTCACTGCCCCATCCCAGCTCAGAATCTGGCTATATGCAAATCAGTCTGTCCCTGGCCCAGTGCATCATGGGAACAGGGCAGACTAAACTACCAAGCCAATTCTTTACCAGAAAGGAGACAAGCTACCGGGGACCGGTTTCTGGCATTTCAGCCTCTTCGGCCCGGCTTGCTTGAATCCTGATGGAGCAGTGAGAAAGGGACTCATGTCTGAGCATACCCTGCCACACCTATAGTGGCCAAAATCGATTTACAAAAGGGGGTGGTGATGAACAGAGTGTCTGAATTGAGCAGACCACTCTTACCCAGTCCAAAGATCAGGGCTTGATCCATCACCGTTATTTATCTCACTGCCCCATCCCAGCTCAGAATCTGGCTATATGCAAATCAGTCTGTCCCTGGCCCAGTGCATCATGGGAACAGGGCAGACTAAACTACCAAGCCAATTCTTTACCAGAAAGGAGACAAGCTACCGGGGACCGGTTTCTGGCATTTCAGCCTCTTCGGCCCGGCTTGCTTGAATCCTGATGGAGCAGTGAGAAAGGGACTCATGTCTGAGCATACCCTGCCACACCTATAGTGGCCAAAATCGATTTACAAAAGGGGGTGGTGATGAACAGAGTGTCGGAATTGAGCAGACCACTCTTACCCAGTCCAAAGATCAGGGCTTGATCCATCACCGTTATTTATCTCACTGCCCCATCCCAGCTCAGAATCTGGCTATATGCAAATCAGTCTGTCCCTGGCCCAGTGCATCATGGGAACAGGGCAGACTAAACTACCAAGCCAATTCTTTACCAGAAAGGAGACAAGCTACCGGGGACCGGTTTCTGGCATTTCAGCCTCTTCGGCCCGGCTTGCTTGAATCCTGATGGAGCAGTGAGAAAGGGACTCATGTCTGAGCATACCCTGCCACACCTATAGTGGCCAAAATCGATTTACAAAAGGGGGCGGTGATGAACAGAGTGTCTGAATTGAGCAGACCACTCTTACCCAGTCCAAAGATCAGGGCTTGATCCATCACCGTTATTTATCTCACTGCCCCATCCCAGCTCAGAATCTGGCTATATGCAAATCAGTCTGTCCCTGGCCCAGTGCATCATGGGAACAGGGCAGACTAAACTACCAAGCCAATTCTTTACCAGAAAGGAGACAAGCTACCGGGGACCGGTTTCTGGCATTTCAGCCTCTTCGGCCCGGCTTGCTTGAATCCTGATGGAGCAGTGAGAAAGGGACTCATGTCTGAGCATACCCTGCCACACCTATAGTGGCCAAAATCGATTTACAAAAGGGGGTGGTGATGAACAGAGTGTCTGAATTGAGCAGACCACTCTTACCCAGTCCAAAGATCAGGGCTTGATCCATCACCGTTATTTATCTCACTGCCCCATCCCAGCTCAGAATCTGGCTATATGCAAATCAGTCTGTCCCTGGCCCAGTGCATCATGGGAACAGGGCAGACTAAACTACCAAGCCAATTCTTTACCAGAAAGGAGACAAGCTACCGGGGACCGGTTTCTGGCATTTCAGCCTCTTCGGCCCGGCTTGCTTGAATCCTGATGGAGCAGTGAGAAAGGGACTCATGTCTGAGCATACCCTGCCACACCTATAGTGGCCAAAATCGATTTACAAAAGGGGGTGGTGATGAACAGAGTGTCTGAATTGAGCAGACCACTCTTACCCAGTCCAAAGATCAGGGCTTGATCCATCACCGTTATTTATCTCACTGCCCCATCCCAGCTCAGAATCTGGCTATATGCAAATCAGTCTGTCCCTGGCCCAGTGCATCATGGGAACAGGGCAGACTAAACTACCAAGCCAATTCTTTACCAGAAAGGAGACAAGCTACCGGGGACCGGTTTCTGGCATTTCAGCCTCTTCGGCCCGGCTTGCTTGAATCCTGATGGAGCAGTGAGAAAGGGACTCATGTCTGAGCATACCCTGCCACACCTATAGTGGCCAAAATCGATTTACAAAAGGGGGTGGTGATGAACAGAGTGTCTGAATTGAGCAGACCACTCTTACCCAGTCCAAAGATCAGGGCTTGATCCATCACCGTTATTTATCTCACTGCCCCATCCCAGCTCAGAATCTGGCTATATGCAAATCAGTCTGTCCCTGGCCCAGTGCATCATGGGAACAGGGCAGACTAAACTACCAAGCCAATTCTTTACCAGAAAGGAGACAAGCTACCGGGGACCGGTTTCTGGCATTTCAGCCTCTTCGGCCCGGCTTGCTTGAATCCTGATGGAGCAGTGAGAAAGGGACTCATGTCTGAGCATACCCTGCCACACCTATAGTGGCCAAAATCGATTTACAAAAGGGGGTGGTGATGAACAGAGTGTCTGAATTGAGCAGACCACTCTTACCCAGTCCAAAGATCAGGGCTTGATCCATCACCGTTATTTATCTCACTGCCCCATCCCAGCTCAGAATCTGGCTATATGCAAATCAGTCTGTCCCTGGCCCAGTGCATCATGGGAACAGGGCAGACTAAACTACCAAGCCAATTCTTTACCAGAAAGGAGACAAGCTACCGGGGACCGGTTTCTGGCATTTCAGCCTCTTCGGCCCGGCTTGCTTGAATCCTGATGGAGCAGTGAGAAAGGGACTCATGTCTGAGCATACCCTGCCACACCTATAGTGGCCAAAATCGATTTACAAAAGGGGGTGGTGATGAACAGAGTGTCTGAATTGAGCAGACCACTCTTACCCAGTCCAAAGATCAGGGCTTGATCCATCACCGTTATTTATCTCACTGCCCCATCCCAGCTCAGAATCTGGCTATATGCAAATCAGTCTGTCCCTGGCCCAGTGCATCATGGGAACAGGGCAGACTAAACTACCAAGCCAATTCTTTACCAGAAAGGAGACAAGCTACCGGGGACCGGTTTCTGGCATTTCAGCCTCTTCGGCCCGGCTTGCTTGAATCCTGATGGAGCAGTGAGAAAGGGACTCATGTCTGAGCATACCCTGCCACACCTATAGTGGCCAAAATCGATTTACAAAAGGGGGTGGTGATGAACAGAGTGTCTGAATTGAGCAGACCACTCTTACCCAGTCCAAAGATCAGGGCTTGATCCATCACCGTTATTTATCTCACTGCCCCATCCCAGCTCAGAATCTGGCTATATGCAAATCAGTCTGTCCCTGGCCCAGTGCATCATGGGAACAGGGCAGACTAAACTACCAAGCCAATTCTTTACCAGAAAGGAGACAAGCTACCGGGGACCGGTTTCTGGCATTTCAGCCTCTTCGGCCCGGCTTGCTTGAATCCTGATGGAGCAGTGAGAAAGGGACTCATGTCTGAGCATACCCTGCCACACCTATAGTGGCCAAAATCGATTTACAAAAGGGGGTGGTGATGAACAGAGTGTCTGAATTGAGCAGACCACTCTTACCCAGTCCAAAGATCAGGGCTTGATCCATCACCGTTATTTATCTCACTGCCCCATCCCAGCTCAGAATCTGGCTATATGCAAATCAGTCTGTCCCTGGCCCAGTGCATCATGGGAACAGGGCAGACTAAACTACCAAGCCAATTCTTTACCAGAAAGGAGACAAGCTACCGGGGACCGGTTTCTGGCATTTCAGCCTCTTCGGCCCGGCTTGCTTGAATCCTGATGGAGCAGTGAGAAAGGGACTCATGTCTGAGCATACCCTGCCACACCTATAGTGGCCAAAATCGATTTACAAAAGGGGGTGGTGATGAACAGAGTGTCTGAATTGAGCAGACCACTCTTACCCAGTCCAAAGATCAGGGCTTGATCCATCACCGTTATTTATCTCACTGCCCCATCCCAGCTCAGAATCTGGCTATATGCAAATCAGTCTGTCCCTGGCCCAGTGCATCATGGGAACAGGGCAGACTAAACTACCAAGCCAATTCTTTACCAGAAAGGAGACAAGCTACCGGGGACCGGTTTCTGGCATTTCAGCCTCTTCGGCCCGGCTTGCTTGAATCCTGATGGAGCAGTGAGAAAGGGACTCATGTCTGAGCATACCCTGCCACACCTATAGTGGCCAAAATCGATTTACAAAAGGGGGTGGTGATGAACAGAGTGTCTGAATTGAGCAGACCACTCTTACCCAGTCCAAAGATCAGGGCTTGATCCATCACCGTTATTTATCTCACTGCCCCATCCCAGCTCAGAATCTGGCTATATGCAAATCAGTCTGTCCCTGGCCCAGTGCATCATGGGAACAGGGCAGACTAAACTACCAAGCCAATTCTTTACCAGAAAGGAGACAAGCTACCGGGGACCGGTTTCTGGCATTTCAGCCTCTTCGGCCCGGCTTGCTTGAATCCTGATGGAGCAGTGAGAAAGGGACTCATGTCTGAGCATACCCTGCCACACCTATAGTGGCCAAAATCAAATTACAAAAGGGGGTGGTGATGAACAGAGTGTCTGAATTGAGCAGACCACTCTTACCCAGTCCAAAGATCAGGGCTTGATCCATCACCGTTATTTATCTCACTGCCCCATCCCAGCTCAGAATCTGGCTATATGCAAATCAGTCTGTCCCTGGCCCAGTGCATCATGGGAACAGGGCAGACTAAACTACCAAGCCAATTCTTTACCAGAAAGGAGACAAGCTACCGGGGACCGGTTTCTGGCATTTCAGCCTCTTCAGACTCTGTCCCTCACCACCCCTTGTTGTAAATATTTTTGTCCACCCTAAGCGTGGAAGGGTATACTCAGATGTGAGTCCCTTGCTCATTGCACCATCAGGATTCAAGCAAGCCGGGCCGAAGAGGCTGAAATGCCAGAAACCGGTCCCCGGTAGCTTGTTTCCTTCCCAGTGTAAGAATTGGCTTTTGTAGTTTGGTTTGCCCTGTTCCCATCATGCACTGGGACAGGAACAGACTAATTTGCATACAGCCAGGTTCTGAAACTGGGATGGTGCAGTGAGCTAAAAAACGGTGTTGGATCTAGCCCTGATCTCTTGACTGGGTGAGAGTATTCTGTTTAATTCAGAGACTCTGTCCCTCACCACCCCTTGTTGTAAATATTTTTGTCCACCCTAAGCGTGGAAGGGTATACTCAGATGTGAGTCCCTTGCTCATTGCACCATCAGGATTCAAGCAAGCCGGGCCGAAGAGGCTGAAATGCCAGAAACCGGTCCCCGGTAGCTTGTTTCCTTCCCAGTGTAAGAATTGGCTTTTGTAGTTTGGTTTGCCCTGTTCCCATCATGCACTGGGACAGGAACAGACTAATTTGCATACAGCCAGGTTCTGAAACTGGGATGGTGCAGTGAGCTAAAAAACGGTGTTGGATCTAGCCCTGATCTCTTGACTGGGTGAGAGTATTCTGTTTAATTCAGAGACTCTGTCCCTCACCACCCCTTGTTGTAAATATTTTTGTCCACCCTAAGCGTGGAAGGGTATACTCAGATGTGAGTCCCTTGCTCATTGCACCATCAGGATTCAAGCAAGCCGGGCCGAAGAGGCTGAAATGCCAGAAACCGGTCCCCGGTAGCTTGTTTCCTTCCCAGTGTAAGAATTGGCTTTTGTAGTTTGGTTTGCCCTGTTCCCATCATGCACTGGGACAGGAACAGACTAATTTGCATACAGCCAGGTTCTGAAACTGGGATGGTGCAGTGAGCTAAAAAACGGTGTTGGATCTAGCCCTGATCTCTTGACTGGGTGAGAGTATTCTGTTTAATTCAGAGACTCTGTCCCTCACCACCCCTTGTTGTAAATATTTTTGTCCACCCTAAGCGTGGAAGGGTATACTCAGATGTGAGTCCCTTGCTCATTGCACCATCAGGATTCAAGCAAGCCGGGCCGAAGAGGCTGAAATGCCAGAAACCGGTCCCCGGTAGCTTGTTTCCTTCCCAGTGTAAGAATTGGCTTTTGTAGTTTGGTTTGCCCTGTTCCCATCATGCACTGGGACAGGAACAGACTAATTTGCATACAGCCAGGTTCTGAAACTGGGATGGTGCAGTGAGCTAAAAAACGGTGTTGGATCTAGCCCTGATCTCTTGACTGGGTGAGAGTATTCTGTTTAATTCAGAGACTCTGTCCCTCACCACCCCTTGTTGTAAACAGGCCACTAGTAGCATTTAACTGACAGGCGTTGGTTATATGGTATACCACATTACAGGGACTTACAAGTAAATTAAATATGTGATCAGCTATACACCAATTACACAGATGCTTAGGGGAGAAACATATGCACTTTAGCACTGATTCACAGGGGGAAAGTTCTCGGAGTCCTAAGGCCAACAAAAAGATACAGTAACACATGGAGGTAAAAACTAAAAAGATTGGGAGAAGACCACTCAAGGATGCAAAGTCTGATACACCCCAACTGATTATGTAATGCGTACGGAGTCAGCCAAGGACCACAAAAGTCGAACTGAAAATGACATGACAGCTTCTGTATCAGAAAGTGATCTAATGTAGATTGAACGATTCCAAGAATATGTCCCTTAATGAGTCATCATTTATTTAGAAGTAAACTGTCTATTTCACATTGAAAGGAGGCAAGTGCCCACCCACATGGTTGGAGTGAATAATTATGATGCAAGCTCCTCTCAGAGGTCTAAGCTTTGTTTCAAGCAGATGGTCTTAGCTGTTCTGAACTGTCAGTCTTTTTTCTCACTGAGCACTGTCTCTTGAAAGAGTATTCAAAGAAAAATATGCCCCTGCCCGATAACACCAATATTTTAGTCGTATTAAAGCATGGTCTCCCACTTACCATTTCCGAGTACATCAAGGCGGTTTTGCACTTTACTTCTACCATTATTATTATCAGGACAACTGGAATTATGTGGCAGAAGAGGGTCAAAATATGTGGCAGGTTTAAGTAAAATATTCGGCAAGAAAAGACAAATTAAGCGGCATAATGTGACACATTTTGTAATAGTATTACTTCAATATTTCATTATTTTTTACATGGTAACGTTGTCTGGGAATTGGCTGCACCTCATTAGTGCCTGTTTACACCCACATATAGCAGTAAGTAATAGAAAGCTGACCAGTCTAGTTTTAGAAATGACCTTCCACCATGTTGCAACATGTTTCACTGCATTTTTAGTAACTTTTGAACCGTTTGAGCTTAAAACAAATGTGTTTTTTGTTAAAATCTACAAATTATGCGGCAGATGATGGAATATGTGACCAATGTGGTAAATCTATAATTATGCAAAAATCGCCACGGCCATACATCCACATAATTCCAGTGGCCATGATTATTAGTATAGTTTAAAAAGTTCAATGTAAATTGTTGTACATGACTGAAATACCCACGGAGTAATCCACCGAAGTGCCGGTAGCAGAGGCTACATATCAAATGTTGTCTAGTCCTATCACTTAGCCAGGCATCCAAGACTGTCATCCCCAAACCTCACACCCAGCCCGAGTTGCTAAATATTTGGAGTGATATCTATTCAAACTCAATGGGCATATTAACAACAAGTAGCGATAATGATTGCTAAACGCGCTGGATTTTATCGCCATGATAGTGCTATATTAACAACGCTTTGCGCATTGGAGGAAGAGGTGTGGCGCTGTGGCTAGGATGACTGACTCCGCAATCTGGGGATCATGGTTCAATCCCCGGCAGCAGACTAGCCCAGCACCATGTGACTCTAGGCAATAGCTTGCTTAATCTTCATGATGGCCCCCAGCGCCTAGAGACCCTTACAGGTGATTGTGCGCTTTACAAATGTGTATTATTATTGGTGATATAAAATCCAGCAATAGTGGTGAAATGCAGGAATATCGCAGGAAATCCAGTGACATGACATCAGCAATATGGGAAATCCTTGCTGATAGGCCATGGTGGACTTAGCCCATCAATCCACCTCCTATGGAAGAGATGGCTAAGTCAGAATTTTTGCAGGAGTTAAATCCTGTTACTTCTCGCATCGTGGGTCAGGGGCAGCCTTGTTAATATGGCGATGTAGAGTTAGCGAATTTTTGCATTTAGTTTTGCTAAGGTACGCCCACTTTGCATGTCATTGGCGATAATAATTGCTGACATGCAAAGTGTAGAAAAAACAGCTGCTAACTCAAAGAAACACGCGTTAGCGTGTCCTTGATAATTGAGCAATATATAAATCGCTGCTAAAGCGTCGAAATTGCGCTTGATAATATGCCCCCTCTTTAAACTCTTGAACACCCTTCCACCAAATATCAGACTTGAGGAAGAGCATGTCAAATTCTCCTGAAGACTAAAGACTCACCTCTCCGGCTCTATCTATGGCTTAGTGGGAACTGCCTTATCACCGTTCATCCTAATAACTCAGCTCTGTCACCTAGTGGTACACCTCATTATGATATTCTTATCCGACACGTCTCACACTGAAGACCAGTCTTAGTACTCATGGATTAGCTTGTTTTAAGGATCTTCGGAGCACTGCCTCCCTCCACCTCTAAGGTTAGCATTCCAAGGTGGTCAGCATAACTATACAGTAACTGCTTTCCTCGCCATCCCTCTGCACTCTCAGACAAGTTCGCAGCAGCATTCAGCACTACATATAATCCCTAACATATATAATGCTAAATATGAAAGACAATTGTAGTAAAGTCTATGCAAATCACACATAGTACATTAGAAAGTAAAATGTGGGAAAATGTGGGTATACAGTTCACAGTTAGAGTGAAAACTAGTGGTGGGTGTAACTCGCACGATTTGCAATAGAGTATTACGAGGCATTACAAAAAAAGTATGCAAGATTACACACGGAACATAAACGCACCCTCACGTCCAAGATGGACCTATGGATGCATTTTAGGCTAAGAAAATAGTGTTCATGCAACAGAACACGAACAGCAGCTTCCCACGGTTGCTAAATGCGTTCGTCCTATGCTCATGCAGTAGGATGTTTGTGCCGAATTACTAATAATTAAGCAACCTGATGTAATAATTAAATTTTTGATAATTTTGTGTCAAAAGAGTAATGCATAATTACCGAAATGACTCTGATTACTCCGGCGTGATTAAAATATGGCCTGGCCGAGTGAAAACATGTAAGAAGTCAAACTCTTGCATTGAGGTCATCATAATAAAAGATAATTTAAATGGTCCCTAATACAATGTTACAGGTGCAAATGCTACCTAATAAGGAACTCTTTCCACATCTGCATGTTACTGCTGCTACCTGTCGCAGATTAATTCTTGGCAAAAATGCACACCTTCATTTTTAAGATTGAATAAGACAAACAGTTCTCTATTTTGCCTATATATTGAAGCTCTAAATCTTACTTTACTTTATCATCTTTATTTCGACAACATTGTAATAAAAGAGGTCACATCACATTCCACAATATACATTAGCACAATTCAATTCAGTACATCGGATTAAAAACATCAATCAAGGGATATCCATTGAGCTAGATCATCACTGTGAAATACCAAATCCATAAAAGAAACATTTAAAAACATGCAGGCAGATGCATCAAAGCAAATACCGGGGGCAAACGGGCAGATTCTCAGAATCTGGCCGTTTGCTCCTGGTATTTTTGCATTTGGGATGCATCATCCCAAATGCAGAATTTGCAATTTAAGGAATCTCTAAATAGCGATTCCTTAAATTGCTCTTGCATTTAAGGAATCCCGAAATGAGATTCCTTAAATGCAATGCATGAAACCCAAAAAAATAGCGATTTCGCTAATAGGGGGAGCAAATTACCATGAAGTTGAACTTCATGGTAATTTGCAAAAACTTTGAAAAAATGCACTTTTGTGCATTTTTCAAAGTTACATGTTGCGCACACACATGCCCTTAGGGCATGTGTGTGTGTAACATTTGTGCACAGGTCCATTTCAGGGGTGCAACAGGGTGTCCTTTGGACACCCTGGCACCCTTGAAATAGCGGAACATTAGCGATTCGGTAATAGCTAATCGCTAATAAGGAAAGGCTTTCCCATTCATTCCTATGGGTCTTAAGCCCATAGGAATGAATGGGAAAGCCTTTCCTTATTAGCGAATAGCTATTACCAAATCGCAAATAAGGAATCTTTAGGAATCGCTAATAACATTGCGATTCCTGCATGCATCCCGTTTTGCGAGTCTTTAATAGCGATTCCTTAAAATTCGCTATTAAGGACTCGCAAAACATAACATTGATGCATCTGACAGATGATCGTCACTTCGCCTCACCATTGCTTTGAGAATTCATTAAACTCTCAGAGGCTATGGGCCAGATGCATCAAGCATCCATTTTGCGATTCCTTATTAGCGAAAAATAAGGAATCGCTAATAAGGAATAGCAAAATGGAATGCATCAAGCAATCACTATAAAAATAGCGATTCCTTAGAATTCCTTAATTGCGAGTCGCAAATTGCGAGTCGCAATTAATGAATACCTCCCCATTAATTCCTATGGGCCTAGAGGCCCATTGCGAGTTCAAGGGTGCAGGGGTGTCCAAAGGACACCCTGTTACACCCCTGAATGTGATCTGTGCACATATGTTGCGCACACACATGCCCTTAGGGCATGTGTGTGCGCAACATGAAACTTTGAAAAATGCACAAAAGTGCATTTTTCAAAGTTTTTGCAAATTACCATGAAGTTGTACTTCGTGGTAATTTGCGTGCCCTATTAGCTAATTCGCTATTTTTGATACTTTCATGCATTGCATTTAAGGAATCTCAATTTGAGATTCCTTAAATGCAAACAATCGCAATTTAGCGAATTCTCTATTTGCGATTTTTGCATTTGGGATGATGCATCCTAAATGCAAAAATTGCACTCGCAAAGGGCCAGATTCTGAGAATTCTGAGAAATCCGAGAATTCTGAGAATTGCGAGCGCATTTCGCTTGATGCATCTGGCCCTATGCGCTTGTATCTACATTCTCGCACTGGACTAAACCTTCAGATAGTTCCGTCTCTTATTCCACATTGCTGCTAAGAATTTTATTTACAGGTGCAAACGCTACCTAATAAGGAACTCTTTCCACATCTGCATGTTACTGCTGCTACCTGTCGCAGATTAATTCTTGGCAAAAATGCACACCTTCATTTTTAAGATTGAATTAGACAAACAGTTCTCTATTTTGCCTACATGTTGAAGCTCTAAATAGACCTGATTAGTTACGTTAAGGTACAGCCTGGACACAATGTTCTCGCATCTATTAGACTGAAAGCCTTAAATACCAGACTTGCATTCTTTGCTAAATTAACTTTCACACAAATACAGCTTGCAATTCTCCTCAGAGCCTTCTCCTATGAGCTCAGCTTTCCTTGGTAAATGTTGCAGCAATACCCAGACATGCTCTCCAAGTTCATGTGGCTTTTCAAGTCTTCTTTGTCTGGAAGATAAATAGGTGAATCTGTTTCCTACAAGTTGCTCGTTCCAGGTCTAGCTGTTTTCACATGCTGGTGCAGCATGTGCTATTGTTAAGATGTTCCTTCCCAATGTGGTCTTATGTACCCCTATGCTCAAAGGAATGTTTTGGCTTCTTCACTCTGTGACAGGCTCTAGGGATGAAAACAAACAGCTATTTTTAGGTCTCCCCCGCAGACAGTTTTTCTAAATAAATATTTGTATTGCGTTTGTAGCATACAACAAACAGTAACAGCCAACGTCCCCCCACCCAAGTTAAACTCATTGAAAATATCTCATACATGCCAGTTAAATCAGAAAAATGGCTAAAGTCCTCCAGTGCTTTATATTGCTCCTGAGCTAGGCCAGAAGGCTATAATGTCGCCCCCCGTAAGAAGTGAAGTTCGCAGACCAGTCTTCCTCAGGGGTGCTTCGTGCGGGCCACAGGACAGGGTGGGGGTAGGCCAGGTTAAAGGGAAGGGTGGGTTAAAGAGGGGCCTATAAAGGTGTCAGGAGAGTAGTATCCAGCCTCTTCCGGGCACCAAACACCACCAGGAATTTTGGTAGGAAGTTGTTGTTAGACTAGGGCAGTTTAAGCCTACCTGATACTAGTCGCAGCCTGTGGCCATGATGGCGGCAGACAGTAAGGTTGTCCAGGCTGCCCTTATCTCACTGAGCGCCTCAGGCAGAGCCGACCTCCTGAGGCCTGGTGTTCTAGACCAGGCCTGAGCTGACGAGTTCAGCCTCAGGAGGTGCTGCAGCGGTGGTGGTGGCTTGCCTCCCTGAGCTGTCACTAGTGGGGAAAATATCTGCAGGGTGGGGCCAGAAAGTGAAATGCACAGCTTGTAGCACCAAGCTTGGGGGGGCATGAGAAAGAGGCTCCCTGCGCGTATGTCTCCAGCGATGGAGCCGGTTCAACAGCCTGAGGGTGAGAAGACGGGACCTTCCTCAGAGGAGGCCCCACTGTTGTGTACTCCACTCAGTGAGCAGGAAAGGGCTTTGGACCTCACAGGAGGAGAGGGCCCAGTGGACCTCTTGGTAGGACCCTCCTGTGAGAAACACCAGACAGTGCAGGCTGTGCCCTCTGGCCCTGAATTCAAGAAAGTTAGGCTGGTCGCTCCTGGGCCCTGGGAGGCAGGGCCTGGGTGTGAGGGTGCACCTGGCCTCAGGCAAGAACAGAGGGGAGAGGGTGCTAGGTGGGGTGGGGGCCCCTGGCCAGCAGGGACCCCCAGGCTAACAGATGGCTGGGAATTTTCTTGGAGGCCAGCATCCGGGAACAGCGCCTTTTAGTTCAAGAGACTGAGAAGCACTGGGCCCGGAGTTGTGAGGCTAGGGAGAGGGTGACTGCCCTCACTCAGGGGACGGGAGATTCCAGGGGTCCTGCTTTTCTGGGGGGAAGCCTTGGTTCGGGGGGCCACAGCTCAAAGGGATAGTAGGTGTGGGTCCCCAAGGACCTTGACCAAGTGGTAAATAGGGAGGGAGCCAGCACGGCTCGGGGGCTTGGTGGTGTGCGGAACCCCCACGTTGAACCAGCCTGGTGGCGGAAGGAGAAGGAAGACCAGTGGCTGAGGTTGGGGGAAAGGCAGCAATGCAAGCGGGGTGCAAAACGGCCCCAGTATTTTGGCCCAAAGCAGCAGGGGGTCCGCTGCGGCTTGCCCTCCGTCGACGGATTGCGCACAGGGAATTGCAATGGATGAGCATTCAAATCAGCGCTGCATGTCTGTACAAGTGCCGAAACGTGTGGTGCAGGAGCCTGTGTGTGAGGAGCAAGTGGGTGAAGCAGAGCTGATGCTTGACTATGGAGATGACAGTGACGAATGGGAGGAAGAAACTTGCGAGATGACGTGGACGAGGCTGTGGGGAGGCCTCGGCGGATCGAGAGGTCAACCAGTGATGTTGGTGTTTTCAGGTTTCATGTGCGTGCAAGGGGAGTGGTAAGCCTGCCTGGCACCGGAGCAGCAGATGATGGCAGAAAGAAAAGCCTGTGGGCAGTGATGTAGTGAAAACTAAAAGCGATTGGTGGGCAGCATGGGATGTTGGGGATGTTGGGCCAAAAAGTATGCCTTGCAGGTCAGTAGGTGTGGGGAATGGTGCGGTGGAGGACTCCAAGACAGCAATGACAGGCACAGCAGTGGCAATGGGGGCACAGAAGAAGGTGGAGGGTGGTAAACAGGTGGTGGGTGCCGGGGTCCAAATGGACGGTACCGATGGGAGTGTAGAGAAGGATGACACGGAGGAGGATAACCATAAGAAGCGGCTGCCTTATATGAGATTGGCGATGCCCCTTGGATCATATTTATCTGACTAAACCAAGAAATTGATTTTGAAACACAAATATGTTGATGTTTTCAAGCTATTACATAGGGATCTTCAGGCCAAGGAGGGATCCAAGGAGGAGTGGGAGTTGACCAGAAGGCTGAGGGACCCCATTAACATGGAGAACTAGATCTCAACTTTCTTGATTTACGACAGCCTATACTGTGAGCATCATTTGGATAGGGCGATTTTGCTGCTTAAGTACATAAATATATTCTGGAGAGTTCAGATGCACTTTTGGGGCTATGCCTGGCTGAGCTATGATGAAGAGTTTAGGGTGAGGGTCAGTCTTAACCTGGATAAGCCATGGGGGTAGGTGAACTCCGAGCTTTGGATGCAGTGTATGTCGTCCACTCAATCCTCAGTGTTAATGCATACAGTCAGTAGCTTGTCCGTGACACATCATTCCTTTCAGCCAGTGCCACTCCACAGGGGGTAGGATATGCACAGAAGCCACCTAGACCCACCATTGGGGCATTCTGGAACTTTAACAAGGGGCTCTGCTCACGGCACCCCTATAAGTTTAAGCATGAATGTTGCTAGTGAGGTGGACGCCACCCCATCACGCATTGCTTTATGCTGGCCAGTCCAGCTGAACAGTGGAATGCCTCTAAGGGCAGAGAGAAGTATGGAGTGAAGGGCACCTACAACGTGAACAACAAGGACCCCCTACTTTGGAATGATAATTCCTTAGGGTAGGGAAATAGACTGTGTGTATATCATAACATCAACATACTAAGCAAAAGGAAGGGTAACTACGTAAAGGAACCACAATATACAATTCAAAATAAAAAACACAATTCCATTTAATAAATGTTCATATTAAAAACAAAATGCATATTACTGTCAATGTTACATAAAATTCATAAAGACACTTAAACTAAAAAGCACAAAAATTTAACAAATTACATATACATGACAAAAAATAATCATATATTGAGAAAAATTAAAAAGTGGCAATCAGTGTTTTCCGAAAAACACTGATTGCCATTTTTTTTAAGTGAATTGAGGAACAGGACGGTTCTTTTCCATGTGGACAATATGACCGTGGTGGATGTGGTGAATATTCAATGGGCAAGAGACTTGAGGGTGTTGCGACTGTTGAGGAGGTTCATGCTGGTGTGCTTCTGGCTTATTGTGGTGTTCATGGCGAAACACGTGCCGTGGACTAGCAATGACATAGCTGTTTCCTTTTCTCATTTGCAGTGGCATGGTTTTCACAGTCTGGCGCCAGGAGTGGAGAAGTCCACAACAGAATTGCCGACAGATATCTGGGCCTGGGGGGAGTGAGAGTTGTTGGACTGGTCGAGAAGTCATTGGTGGAATCCAGCCGGAAAAGTTACAGACTGGCAGGTAACAAATTTGAGGAGTTTTTTGGGCCGTTCTCTGGAGCTGATGCATCTTGAGTGGCAGGACACTGAACATGGAGCTCGGAATTTTGTTTTATTTTCTATCGATAAAGGTTTATGCAAGCTGTATTTGGATCTTGACTCTACCAAGGATGAGATTCTGGGTAAGGTTTTGAAGGGGTGGGGCAGGGAGCGGAGAGGGGTGAGGGTGGCATTGCGGGAACACATCACATTTGAGTTGTTGCAAAATTTGTTGGTGGATCTGCCTCTATGTTGTTATGATCAATTTGAGGTTGCGATTTTTCGACTCTCAATTATCAGGATGTTTTTGGGGTATTTCAGGTTCCTGAGCTTTTGGGGATGGTTTGCCATGGAGGGGTGTTATATGGCGAGGTACGTTTGGATCAAGGGAGGTTGGCTATCTGGCTGAGACGGTCAAAGATGGATAGGGCGGGCAAGGGGAGGTGGGTGTGGTTGTGTAAAGGTGGTAAAATGAGGTCTGCCCTGACCGGGAATAGCGCACTTTCCTTTTGTTACCTGAGAGTTGTTTATTGGGGAATATTTTGTCATGCGAAGGGTAGCAAAGTCACTGCCTTTCAGTTGTTGGCAGTGTTGTGCATGACTTTGCGCAGGTTTGGTAGAGATCTGACTAGTTTTGGCACCCATTCCCTTCGGATTGGGGCGGCCACGGCAGCAGCACGTTTGAGTTGGTCATGGTGTAGAAATCGGCAAATTGGAAGATGGAGGTCAAGGTGCTGCAAGCACTGCGTGCGGAAGTAGTGGGTTTCAATCCTGTTGGGGTGGGGGTTAGGGAAGTGAAATTGTCTGAGCTAATTGTCTCTTTTTTCTACTGCAGGCTGCGTGAGCGGTTTGGGAACCAAGACGGTTACCTGGATTGTGGGACATTCCTTTGTATACTGGGCAGCAAAGTATGTTGACTAGCAAGTTTATGGACGAAACCTGGGCTTGAAACGCAGCCCCACAAGGCTATTTGGTGGGGAAAAGGGGGGAAAACGTTGGGATGCGATATTGCTATGGCAAAGTTGGTTCTGCAGAGGGGCTGCCCGGACATGCTCCTGATTCATCTGGGGGGGAAATTACTTGGTCCATTTGTCTGGCCTGACTTTGATTTTGTCTGGTGGGCAAGCAACTGCCCTACAGGGGTTTCCTGGTTGTTGGTATTTTGGGGGGATGGTGAGTCACATACGGGCATATCCACCCCTCAGGGTGGAGAAAAGTTGCACAGATGAATGATTGGGGTGAGTGGGATGCTTCACTGGAAGGATGTTTGGAGGGCAAGTGAAGGAGAGATTGGGTATATGGAGTGAGGTTGGCGAGTAAAGGGGCGAGGAGTGAAGCCAATGATACGGTCTTACCAGGGAAGTGGAAGCGGGTGAGTTGCGAATGGTGTGAAGAGAATGGAACTGTTTGGGTTATGTTATAAGTTATATGTTTGAATTATTATTACTGTTAATAAAGTTTATTAGTATGTTAGCAACCTTGTCCTAAGAAATGGCCTTTTACGCTATTACAACAGCGTGGAGTGTGGTTATTGCTCGAAGATTGTCCTTGAGGAACCGTTCCTTGTCACTCTGATGTACTGATATCGGAAGCTCTCCATGGCTGGCTGGAATTAGAGGCCCCTGGGTATTGCACCCCAGATGTTGATAGAATGTAGGACTTCTCCCAATTAATGGTATAACCTGAATACAATCGAAAGAGATGAAAGCTGTGCAGGAGCCGTGGGACTGTGGACTTGGGCTGCACCGCGTAGAGTAGAACATTGTCCGTGTAAAGCGAAATTCTGTCATCCCATTAGGACCACGGACAAGTTTTAGCCGTCTTTTTTAGAAAGAACCCTTATGGACCATTACAAAACGTTGCGGAAGACTTTGAGCCTGGCCATTGCTTACCACTGGTTATTTTTTTGTTACTCTTATTTGCTTGCTTCTTATGCAATGGCTTTCATTCCTCTTCTGGTGTTTGTCTCTCCACAAGAACATAGTTTCTTTATTTCCTTACCATACTTTTGGTTGGATGACTTGTGTCCTTTTGATCTGAGCTCGCGCACACACATACACGCACACGTGCACACACACACACACACACACATATTATGTATATATAGGTCTGTGTGTGTGTACATATATATATATATATATATAGGGCCTCATTTATGAAAACTGTTGCATCGCTGTGTGTAAACAACGAAGCAACAGTTTTCACTGCGCCCTCCTTGTGACATGATGGATCCGTCATATTTATTGTATGACACCTCATGTCACAAGGAATGACAGATGCGTCAATATTAAGTATTACTGACGTATCTGGCAGCGCAAAAGCGACACGTTGCTGGGTTGTATCAGAAAACAGACGCAACTCCAGCAATGTGTCCTTTCACATGCGGAAACCCCATGTGAAAGGTTCTGCGTCAGTCTTACACCTGCTGTGAGGCAGGCGTAAGATATTCATGCAGTAGCGTCCTAGAAGTGACGCAGTGAAATCTCATTGATTTCACTGTTCCACTTCAACCAGGCTTTTTTCGGGGGAATATCCACCATGCATACATTATACCTGAATCAGGTATAATGTAGCGCAGGGCTTTCCAAAGGGGCACATCTGCTTAGATGTATCACTTTGTAAATAGGGCACAGAGTGGCAAATTTTTTACGCTGCGACTGTGTACCAAAAGTAAAGCAATGGCGGCACAAAAGTGATGCAGGGGCTCATAAGATAAGCCCCATAATTTTTTACTGGGGATTTCAGGCAGCCTTTGTCATTCATTGCTTTGTTGTTTAGTGTTCCACTTTTTTCATCCACCCATTATAGGAGAATACAGCGGGGGCAGTGGGTCAGCGGGATGGCCCACTTTGGCCATTGGATAAGTTCACTGAGTGATGACATTCTGCTCTTTCACCAGAAGCTCATCCTCTCACACTCTGCAAGGGTCTAGTATGAAAATGTGTGCTTTTGGTGACAACATTTTCTTATTTCTTTTTGCTAATTTTTATTTTGTATTGCTGACTCCCAGAAGCTCCAGTATTAATGCAATACTTTTTTTTACAAAAGAAGCACTGACAAAACCAAAAGGCTGGCAGTCAATGCAGACATATTGGATTTGTCAATGCGATCTTATTTCACTTCATTTCATCTCTTCATACAAGTACTGGTGTTTTCTTGCCCTCTCCCTTATGTACTGCTCATCCACACTGCTGCTTCCATATTCCTCTATCCCCCAGTTTGTCCGTTGCTATCTGACTCCTCCCCTTATTATTTTACTTTTTAAACGCACCACCCTCAAACTCTTCAATGCTCTCCCACTAATCGTTGCCCTCCTGCAAAGCTGTACCTCTCTCACCTCCCTCAACCTCCGTAGATGCCTCTGCTTGGCAGCATTACATTTTTAACCCCCCATCAGCTCCACCTTTTCTCCCCTGCCCCCTCATCCACTGCTCTCAAACCTTCAATGGCCCACTGCATCGCATTCATTTAGAAATGAATCCATTTTTGATGGGCCCGGCAGCTGCAATTTGCAGCAGTGCTGTCATACGGCTTATACTTGCCCAAGAAAAACTGAGCATTTCTTGGACAACATAACTGTCAGAAGTGTGCGTGACTGATTCCACGCACACTGTCCGAATGTGTTGGCCTAAGTCCTGCTAGCTCACAGTACTGCTGCTGTACCCCTAACCTGACAGGATGACAAATGGATGTGCAACCTCAGAACATGACAACCCTGACTCCCCAAGGAAATCATGGAAACAGATGTAGAATATTTTCGTTTAGTTACTTATGCATATCCAAAGAGATACACAAGAAATACACACCACCTGTCTGGGGTAGTCCACATTGGAACAGCATTTGTGTAACCACATGTCTGCAGTTCACTGGTATATTTATTAGCATGTCTTGAGCCATATGAATATGTGGAATCAGAAAGGGTACCTTTATGGGGGGATCCATTGAAAGGTTCAAGCTTGAACAACCTACAGCCAATACATAGTTATTACCTACTCAGCTGAGGAGGATTTTGTTCCCTAACAACTAGGACGTCTCCTGTTAGTGGGTGTTTAGGGGTCTTTGGGTATACAAAAGAAAACAACTAAGGCGATCCATTAAATAGGAGCCCAAGCTGGAACTTTGGTGGTGCCATATCGTACGGCCTATACTTTCCCAAGTAAAACTGTGCATTTTGTTGGGCAGCATAACCATCAGAACTGTGCAAGACTGAATCCACGCACACCGTCCAGATATGTTGGCCTAAGTCCTGCTAGAGCACCTGCTCTACCCCTAACCTGACAGGGTAACAAATGGATGTACAACCTCAGAACATGGTGTTTCTATGCAGACCTAATGTAACAGCATGACACCCACTCCTTGGAGGTGAGATGACTAAAAGCTATCTGAAACTCCTACCAAACATGTACGTAAAAGCATAAAACCCTAAAAGTATTAAACGTGCTGTGATAGTTTGAAGGTCAAAACATTCAGAAAGCCAAATGTAAAAGTACAAAAGCTAATTTAAAAAGCAAATTAAAAGTGATGCAATTTCTTTAAAAAAAATCTGGGATGTTAAAAACCTGTCTGAATTAATTGGCTCCCTCAACCTGAAACTGTCAAATTGTTTATCTGCTACAAGGAGTAGATGAAACGTTGCTGTTCCCAGCAATTGCAGACGATGTTTCCAGAAACACCCAATGCAACAGGTCTATAGAACAGATATGTCCTAGTCCATCCCTCTCAGCATATGCCATGGGAGGAACAGCCAGTACTGAATCTGCAGAGGGCGAGCCAGAATCCAAATCACCAGGAGCTGAGACATCCCAGTAAGGTTCATAATATGCATGTAGGAGTAATGGCAAGTGTCAAGGACAATGGTACAAGTGAACCATTAACAGACTCACCAGTAGGTCAATGTCCTGAGATTGAACCAGTTGCATTCACAAGCATATGTCCACGGCGCACTCGAAAGTACACAACAGACAGCGGAAAATAGGCTGCACACGGTGTAGGCAGACAGGCCGAAAGGCAAGAACCAGTGGCCATTATGTTCCTGAAGCAAGGATGCTCCAAAACACTGTATCATGCGTTTACAACACATGAGAATGTGTGGCAGTGCTAACGCCATTTGGCCTTGTAATGGAAAATCCATTGCAGAGCATAGTCCCAACAACTAGGGACAGAACAAGCGGTAAACCTCCAAAAACGCTACCAAGCACAGAGTGTCTGAATGATGGAGTAACTACCGTGCAGTACAAGACATGCTGAAAATGCAGTGCATAAGCTCCCGGAACCAGGGAGGGAAACTAGTGCGGAGTAGCAACTGTATCTCAGAATAGTACCTTGCAACTTGAAGTTCAAATGTCTCCTCTACAGATGTTAAGGCCACAATCAATAAGATCTCTGTCGATCAAAAAGTAAGAGAAAAAACATTTCTTTGACTTGGTCAGGCAAACAACCCACAACGACGATGATCCTATTTTTCCAAAATCCTTGTGCAATATTGAGTTGTTGCCAAAGGTCTAGGGATGACGATTCAGTGTTTGAGTGTATCAATCGTTTTACTGTCTTGAGTAACGAAATCTACTGTTACTAGATAATGATGCCAATGCTGTCAATGTTGATGGTATTAAAGGAAGGGCTGAGGGTACTGAAGTATTTGGATAATTTAATGGAAATTGTGGGTGCCCTACAGGAAGAAGTGGGTATACTCATTAATGTCATTAAAAACCTGGAAAAAGGGGGGAGGAGCCAAGCTCGCGACTGTGATGGCCGCACTGTAGCTCGGCTCCGCCAGCCTTCCTGCCTAACTCATATATCCTGATACGTATCCTGCCCCGAGACGACATACTCGGGAAGACTCGGAAAGACGAAGGAAAGCTTGTACTCACCATCTGTCCCGGGGGCTCCTGCGAGCGGCTGATCCGAAGTTACACCCCTGCTTGGTCCGGGGCCTCCGTGGCGTGGAGACTGGGGACTTGCCTGTGGAGGTCAGCCGGCGAAATGGTGTCAACGGCGGCCCCCGGTGGAGAGGAGAGGTCGCCTGGGGGAGGCCGTGGTGCGGTTATGCCGATGGCAACGGATCGGGCCGTGTCCAGCGGGCGGAGGGCCCCGTGGTGAGGTGCAGCACGCCGTGGACGGGGGAAGACCGTGTAGGAGACTCCCCCGTTTGTTGCCTTGTCTGGTCATCTTGAAGCCCTGCGCCCGGAGTCGGTGTGTGGCACCCGCGGGGCGGTGGCGCTGGCGGTCCCCCTTTTGGTGGCTCTCCTTTCTGCACCCAGATTGCCATTCCTGGGGCTCTAGGGTGCTCCCGTGGGGGCCTTGCTTGAGAGCCCGCTCTAGGAGTTGAGGCGCACGGGGACGCGGCTGGATCTGTAAGATGGCGGCCGGCGCCCTGGTTCACGGACTGCACGGGGGCGGCAAATTTGTGCCACTGGAGTGTACGGGGGTCTGGTCGTGTGAGCGGGAGCCCACGCTTGGCGATGTTCTTGATGCCTTAAAGACTTTACGCATGACCTTGGCCCTCGACACCCTTGTGCTGGATAGAAGGACGGCCGCCATTGCTGTCGGGCCGCCCCTCTTGGGCGCGGCGCGGCTCCGAGTGTGTGCTTTTTCGTCCCCCTCTGTTGCCGCGAGGAGTGCTGTCACTGTGCATCGACAAGAATATACACCAGCGGCCCCGGATCCCGGAGTCGCCCTGATCGTGGCGGGCGCTGGCGTGGGCACCGCGTCAGGGCCCGTTCCTGCTCGACTGCTCGGGGAACAACGTAGATTGCCGATTCGAACTGCCCCGGTGAGACCCCGGTATTATCCTGCGGGGACGACTCTACTTTCCTGGGCGGTGAGACTTTACCCACACTGTTTGTTGTTCCCGTTGTCGTTGCTGAAACGTCTAGACTGCCGCACAAAGTTCTTGCTTGGCTGCTGGTTGCTGGAGTCCTCTGGTTTGCTCCCATGGTCTGTTCTGTTTCTACCATATGGCCTCACCACTTTGATTTGTTTGCTGCCCACTGTTCTACCACGCGCGGTAGCGATGGCTAAGAAAGGACAGGGGTGAGCCGATTCTGGACCCGGAGGATTGATGGTGGGCGTATGGAGATGAGAAGTGCCCTCAACCATGATACTATGGACGATTCCTTCGAAGGTTTATGATACCCGAGACTATGTAGATTTCGTTTTGATGTTGCATTAATGTGGGTGATGGCGGGGGGTAGAGGCCGAATGTTTTGATTAATGGCTCTTTTCTCCCCCTGGTTCCTTTTCCTTTTTTGTCTCTTTTGTTTCCTTTCCCTCTCTCTAACTTCTCCTATATTTCGCGTTTCCTATTTAGGGCGACAGGCACGCTGCTGGGGGGGTAGGCCGTAGCGTGGGTGGGTATGGGTCTTTTTCTGACCGTTTTTTTTTTTAGTTTCTATGGCTCTTTTGTTTCCCTTTCTTAGGACGCTGTGGCTGTGCGTGTTTCCCACGGTGTGATTGCTTGTGGGGGGGGGGGGGGGGAATTCTCTTCCTTTATACGATATTGATTGCACAGATATCCTGACTTGAACGCCCCACCCCCAATAACGTTGTCCCCAGTCACTTTGCTTGCCCTTATCGCTGGGGGGCGCGTACAGCAGCACGGTGTTCCTTCTTTTCTTTCTTTTTATTGTTCCCCTCTTTCTTATCTTCTGGGTCAGTATGGAGAATGACTGTAACTCCTTTTGCCGTTCTGGTTACTCAGTTAGGTATAAGTACGTTAATTTGGTGGTCTGTGTGTACGTGGCGGACTACGATGGGTACTGGTTGGAAATATGGCATCTCTATTCTGATTGCTGTAGGCTATTGCTGATGACCGTTTTTATTGATGCCTTAATGTCTCGCTGCTTGATTCGTGGCCCGCTGTGGACACTCGGATGATTAAACTGTAACTGATCCTGCTATAATTTCCTATTATAAAATTAACCTTCTTTGATCCTGCGTCCGGTGGTCACACTCAGCTCCTCTACGATTGAACTACTGGTCCGCAATATACTGGGTGACTGCCGTGAAACCTCTTTATTGATTTAAGTGCTTTCCAGATTGCTTCGTGGCCGGCCTAATTAGTTTTAGGACCGTATTTGTATGCTACTATCTGCACAATAAAGGTTTTCAAAAAAAAAAAAACCTGGAAAAAAAAGCTTTAGGATGAACTTGATATTGAATCAAGCCAGGAAGGATAGGGGTGGATTAACTTACGGGGTAACAGAAGCAGGACTGCCTGGAAGTGATTGTTTTGTGCCCAATTTCCACTTGTGCCCCACCTCGAATACTACCCCTCAACCCTAACCAATGAAACTTACTATCAAACCACCCGCATGTAACTCCATAATGCCATTGAGAGGCGTTGGGAGAGTCATGAGTCCCCCAACTCCTCCCCCCCAGGAAGCTCCAGGATTTGAAGGTGCTAGAGAGACGGAGGGGAGGAATGGGGGTTTAGGGATGGGGTGCCTCAATGTGGAGCATGCCTCAACAAAACAGACACCATTGTCACTGTATTCCAGGGGATGGGTCCAGAGGGAGATCTGTACACGAGATTTGACTAAAAAGGTTGACCCTATAGTTTATCTTACACAGATTTCAAAACTGACAGAGGGGGTCAAAGAAGGGAGGGACTACCTTACAAAGTTAGACATGAATCAGCAGGGTGCACTAGTGGTATTCAATCTTTAGGGATGACATAGTGGATGTAGAAAGATTGTCGGGCCCGGAGGACACTAGAGATATGCCAAGACTTGTACTCAAGGACACAGCCCTGGTAGAGGGCTTGATGGTGATAGACACAAGGTCTATTTCGAAAGCTAGTACTGAAATTCAGCTCAGATATACACTTCAAAGGGTGTCCCTGTCAAGTGAAAATCACTCCTATAGTGAAGCCCTTGAGACAAAAGAGAGCCCCGATGTACTTTAGACTAGTTCATTGGATTGACTGGAAAGGCAGAATAATCTAGATCCAAATAATGCAAAAACTTGTAAACCACAACACCACAATTGTAGACAATGAGTCAGTAGCTTTGTCTAATTAAATGGCAAACAGAGATGTGGTCCCTGATGCTGGTGTTAATAAGGATTCTCCTGAATCCCCCATAGAAATAAGAGACAAGCCCAATGGTATGATTTATAAATTTAGTGAAGGAAATAGAGTAGCGTGGGGAGGGGGGGCTAGTAGCAACACTGAAACTGTTTTGGATGATGCAAAGATGTTATCTTCGAATATGGCAGGGATTGGTAGGAAATTGTCTAAAACTGATTGGGGCACCTTCATTGATACTCATGAAATTAGCCTCTTTCAAGAAACATGGTGTATGAGCCCTATATATAGGAATGGGTTTACTGCTTATTGCATTGATGCTATATTGCCTGCTAAAGGGACGCCTTCAGGAGGACTAACGGTATGGATCAAGATAACCCTAGGCTGTGAAATACAGCAATTCACTGTTGCTTCACCTGATGCATTGGCAATTAGATTATCTTTGTCTTCTGGCCTCAAGTTATGCAACTTTCATGTTTATAATAGGACAATGCTCTGAGACCGTGGTGGTAAAGGTAATTGATGTGGCTCTTAAAGCCCTGCCTGATGATGGTTTCCTTCTAATGGGGGGCGATTATAATAGAACATTTGAACCATTGGGGGAAGCCCTCCAAGATTTGACTTCTGATCTTGAAGTTCAATTATTATCATTAACCGTTAGCTATTGCCTCAGAGAAGTTAATTGGAAGGACAACCTCTGACAGAAAGGGTAAAGTTACTTTCAACAGAATGGGCCCCACTAGTCGAATCGATTATTTTGTAGTAGGGCTATGACTGTGGCCATTTCTGAAGGACACAGCTGTCGTAGAAAAAATGGACAGTGATCACAATGCTCCTACCTTGTCTTTAGAGGGTGCTTTGATATTGAGAAATTCAGACAAGGTTGATAAGGCGGTAGGGGATATCCTTCAGACAAACAACGGGAAAAATATTAAATGGGCGTGGGTATCCAAACATCTTGAAGTCCAGGAATATACTTTAAAGATTGCAAAAACTGAAACAGAAAATATCTACAACTTTCCCTCAGAAGAGAGGAAAAAGGGTGTGCAGAGTATTCATACCACTCTTTATAGTAGGCTGACTGATCTCCTAGCCCAGAATAAAAGAGCTGGCCCCATTAGTGATAAAGGGGTGACCTTGTACAATAAAGCCTGTAGGGCAGCTAAAGAGAATCTGGTAAGGGAAATCAATTCAAAATGTAGGAACGAATGGGTAAAACATAAAGCAGTCTATAGAAGAGAACTAGATGAAGCAAAAAGAGAGTGGGAAAGTAAATTGTGAGATAACATGTACACCGCTATGATAACAAAGGACACTAGATCCTTTTGGAAAATCGCCTCAGATAGTGCCACTGGCACCAAAAGGGACGTGGAATTTTGTTATCCAACAGCAGGAATGGGTCTCTTACTCTGGTAACATATACTTATGTGCAGATGCAAGACTACTGACTCATTGTCAGTGAAATTGCTCTCCCACCCTCGCAGCTCCACCATTAAGTGAGGTGCCCCTGCCCCTGCACTCTTCAGTGTTGGTGATCGAGGCCCTCCTCCACCCGCAGGTTTCCCTGCGCCTCATCCCTGGTAGTCCAGTGGACCTCTGTCTCCTTTCTTTCTTTCTGCTCCTTCACTCGTTTTTCTCCCCTTTCTATCTTTCACCTTTCTGCACCTCTGCTCTTTTGTGCCTTATTTCTGCCCATTCTCCCTTTCTTTCCCTCTGCTCCTTCACTCGTTTTCACTCGTTTTTTTCCCCTTTCTATCTTTCACCTTTCTGCACCTCTGCTCTTTTGTGCCTTATTTCTGCCCATTTTCCCTTTCTCTCCCTCTGCTCCTTCAGTCATTTTCACTCGTTTTTTTACCCTTTCTATCTTTCACCTTTCTGCTCTTTTCTGCATCTCTGCTCTTTTGTGCCTTATTTCTACTTATTTTCCCTTCTTTCCGCCCTTTACCTTTCCCCACCGCTGCTGCCCCCGCGGCCCCTCCCCTCCCAGCACGACCGGCCTAATCCAGCTCCCCTCCCCGCCTCCCAGCTGTCCAGCCCTCCCCGACCCCTACTTAATGGCGGCCACTGCGGGGACAGGCGAGCAAGACCACTGACTCATTGTCAGTGAAATTGCTCTCCCACCCTCGCAGCTCCACCATTAAGTGAGGTGCCCCTGCCCCTGCACTCTTCAGTGTTGGTGATCGAGGCCCTCCTTCACCCGCAGGTTTCCCTGCGCCTCATCCCTGGTGGTCCAGTGGACCTCTGTCTCCTTTCTTTCTTTCTGCTCCTTCACTCGTTTTTCTCCCCTTTCTATCTTTCATCTTTCTGCACCTCTGCTCTTTTGCGCCTTTTTTCTGCCCATTCTCCCTTTCTCTCCCTCTGCTCCTTCACTCGTTTTCACTCGTTTTTTTCCCCTTTCTATCTTTCACCTTTCTGCACCTCTGCTCTTTTTTGCCTTAATTTGTTGCCCATTTTCCCTTTCTCTCCCTCTGCTCCTTCACTCGTTTTCACTCGTTTTTTTACCCTTTCTATCTTTCACCTTTCTGCTCTTTTCTGCATCTCTGCTCTTTTGTGCCTCATTTCTACTTATTTTCCTTTTTTTCTTTATCCCTTCTTTCCTCCCTTTACCTTTCCCCGCCGCTGCTGCCCCCGAGGCCCCTCCCCCCCAGCACGACCGGCCCAATCCAGCTCCCCTCCCCGCCTCCCAGCTGTCCAGCCCTCCCCGACCCCTACTTAATGGCGGCTACTGCACGGCCGCGCAACGGCCGCGGGCTGCGGGCGCGCCGCTGGTGCACCGAAGGCGCATCAAAGGCAAGCACGTCTGCGCCCGTCTGCGACCCGTCCGCAACCAGCACCAGGAACCCTGGACCTCCGCCCCGCCAACGCTACGACCCAGCAGCACTCCACGCAGTCAACCCAGGCTGCAACAACAACTGCAAGATAGCATCACCAGCCGACACCCATGGACCCTTCAGCTGTCACCGCTGCCGGCACACCTGCAGCACCGCCAAGAACACGGATCCAGCACAACCCGCCCACAAGAACACAACCGAACCGAAGATCCTGCAATGCATTCTCCTCAACGTCCGATCCCTCCACAAACACGCAACAGAAATCTGGGACCTCCTCGACAGCACCACCCCAGACGTAGCATTCTTCACCGAAACCTGGACCAACACCACCTCGGGACCGGACATCGCCATCGCCATCCCCCAAGGATACAAGATCTCCAGGAAGGACCGCCCCATCCACCCAGGAGGAGGAATCACCATCGTCCACAAATCCAGCCTCCGCCTGAGCCCACTCCCTGACGAGTCCACAGAACTGATGGAACACCTTCACTTCAAGATACTGGCCAGCCCCACCGCCGCCCTCCGAGGAACCCTCATCTACCGACCCCCTGGACCCCGCAGACCCTTCGCCAACTCCATCACGGACTTTATCTCCCCGCAGGCTATCGCATCCACCAACTACACCCTGCTGGGAGACCTCAACTTCCACCTCGACAATCAACTGGACCCCAACACCACATCCCTCCTGGACAACCTCCACAACATTGGACTCCGCCAGATCGTGACCGAGCCCACGCACTCAGCAGGACACACCCTCGACCCCCTCTTCACTACAGGAAACTCCATCACCTTCAGCCACACCACCAAACTCCCATGGACCGACCATAGTTGCGTCCACTGCACCTTCAGAACACCCACCATCCACAGACACCAGCACCTGCTTCCACAAAGAAACTGGGCCAAAATCACCGATGACCAGCTCACCTCCTCACTCAACAACTCCACCCCAACCATCACGGAAAATGACGACCCCAACACCGCAGCCCGAACCCTGCATAGATGGATCTCGGACAGCACCAACACCATAGCCCCCCTCAAGAAAAACAATACCCGTGCCAAGAAAGCCAGATGGTTTACCACCGAACTTCGAGAGTCCAGGCGCACATGCTGCCGCCTTGAAAAGGCCTGGAGAAACACCAAATCCATAGAAGCCCACAAAAACTTCAGAGCCGCCAACAACGCTCACCATCAACTCATCAGAGAAACGAGGAAAAAAGCGATTGAAGACAGAATCTCCACCCACGCACACAACAGCAAGGAACTCTTCAGCATCATCAAGGAGTTCGCCCAACCCACCATCCCTTCCTCACAAGACCTCTGCGACAAACTCAGCATCTTTTTCCATCACAAAATCAAGAGCATCTACGACAACTTCGACGAAGACAACCAACACACTGAACCCTCACCAACCACCCACGACACCCGGAAACCAGCGATTGATGACTGGACAGCCCTCACCACCGAAGACACACTGAAGACAATGAAGTCAATCCACTCAGGGGCTCCCACGGACCCCTGCCCCCACCACATCTTCAACAGAGCCGCCAACACCATCGCACCCATGCTCCGCCAAACCATCAATCGCTCCCTGGCGACCGCCTCGTTCCCCGACGACTGGAAACACGCCGAGGTCAACCCCCTCCTAAAGAAGCCCTCAGCGGACCCCACCGACCTCAAAAACTACAGACCCATCTCCCTGCTCCCGTTCCCAGCGACAGTCATCGAGAAAGCCATCAACAGCCAACTCGCCACATTCATTGAAGAACACAACATCCTCGACTCCTCCCAATCCGGCTTCAGAAAAAAACACAGTACGGAAACCGCCCTCCTCGCCGCAACAGACGACATCCCCACCTTACTGGACAAAGGAGAAACAGTAGCCCTCATCCTCCTCGACCTATCAGCGGCGTTCGACACAGTCTCCCACTGCACCCTAATACGCAGACTCTATGATGCAGGAATCCAGGACAAGGCCCTCGACTGGATCTGCTCCTTCCTCTCCGGCAGGACGCAGCGGGTCAGACTCCCCCCTTTCCTCTCGGACCCCACACCGATCACCTGCGGAGTCCACCACGACTCCTCCCTCAGCCCGACGCTCTTCAACGTCTACATGGCTCCACTTGCCACCATCGTCAGAACCTATGGACTCAACATCGTGTCATATGCAGACGACACCCAGCTCATCCTCTCCCTATCCAACGAGCCCAACACCGCCAGACGCAACTTTCGAGAAGGCATGGAAGCCATCGCCAAATGGATGAAAAACAGCTGCCTTCAACTAAACACCAACAAAACAGAAGTACTCCTCATGGGCCCAAACCCCGACGCCTGGAGCGGCACCTGGTGGCCCACCGCCCTCGGAAACCCGCCAACCCCCACAGACCACGCACGCAACCTGGGAATCATCCTGGACTCCGAGCTCAAAATGGACCGCCAGATCAACTCTGTCTCATCTTCCTGTTTCCACACCCTCCGCCTCCTTCGTAAGACCTTCAAATGGATCCCCCTCGAACACCGAAAGACAGTCACTCACGCCCTGGTCACCAGCAGACTCGACTACGGCAACGCACTCTTCGCCGGAATAAACAAAAACCTCATCCGCAAGCTACAGAACATCCAGAACGCCGCCGCAAGACTGGTCCTCAACCTGCCAAAACACTGCCACATCTCCCAGCACCTGCGCACACTCCACTGGCTCCCCGTCGAGGCGAGAATCACCTTTAAGATGCTCACCCACGCACACAAGGCCCTCCACGGCACCGGACCAGCATACCTGAACAGCCAACTCAAATTCCACGCACCCCAAAGGACCCTACGATCGGCCCAGCTTTCCTACGCCGTTGTCCCCCGCACCAGAAAGACCAGATCGGGAGGCCGCTCCTTCTCCTTCCTCGCGGCCAAAACATGGAACGCCCTTCCGCTCCACCTCAGACAAACAACATCGCTCCCCATCTTCGCAAGAAACCTCAAAACCTGGCTCTTCGACAGACCCCCTCCTTGATGGAATGGAACCTGCACCCCCCCACCCCTAGAGCCTTGAGACCCTTACGGGTGAGTAGTCGCGCTTTAACAAACTCCTGATTGATTGATTGATGCATTAGGCGTGGTGGGAAGAGAGGCCCCTTTGCTTAGCGTTGGGACAGTCAGTGTCAGTGGCATGAAATTATAGCTCAATTAAACTGTGACTGCTATATAATCGTGTCATGCCCCCAAAGCACCTGGGCCAGACATGTTACTTAATGATGGGGCCCAAATATAAATCTACTTCCCAATGCCATATTACAGGGAATGGATATACCTCCATCTTAGAAGTCTGCAGAGATTATTCAGATTTTTAAAAAGGGTCCACGTAATGACCCAGCTAACTACAGACCAATCAGTTTTATTGATGCACTTCAAAAGATTTTCTGCAATCAGTCATTGGCCCGTTTACAATTGTGGATTAAAGATGATATTATATTATCAGATTTCCAGGTTGGTTTCCACAGTAATATTAGTCCTTTAGTCCGGGTTCTTTGTTTAATTGTACACTCTGGAATACTGCAGTGACTGGCGGAGGCAAACTATATGTAACCTTCATCGATTTACATGCTGCCTTTCATCTAGTACCTAGGGATATATTATGAAGGGTGCTACAAAAAATGGGTATACTTGAAAATCTCCTAGAAATTCTTATTCGCCTTCATTTGGACAACAGAGCCAGAGTGAGATGGGAGAGCAGGGACAGTTGACGGATTCTTTAAAAATAGATTGTGGTGTTAGACAAGGTTGTGTCCTTGCACCAACCTAATGTTCTTTGGTGCATATTTACAATAACTGGCCCATCCCTGCAAATCAGCAAGGATGCACCAGTTATTGTGCGCCACAGCTCCGCCATTATGGATCCGCCACATTTACAATGCGGCGCACCATGGGGCAAAAATGGCAGAGATGCGTGACGCATCTGTGCCGTAAAAGTGATGCATTTCTGGAGTTGCGCGACGCAGCTCCAGCAATGCTCTGGGGGCCCTATCTAGTTAATGCTGCGTCAATCCTTACGCCTGCTTCAGGCAGGCGCAGGGTTTTGACGCAGCATGGGCCTAAAAGTGACTGAGTGAAATCCATTTTAGGAGGCGTTCCTGCGCCGGAACGCCCCCCCCCCCCCTGCACAGGAACGCCTACATGTGGCGCAGGGCATTACAAAGTGACGCATCTCCCAGATACGTCACGTTGTAAGTACCCCCGCACACCATGGAGCAGGATTTGCACCGCCGCTGCGTCACAAAAGTGACGCAACGGCGGCGTAAATGAGGTGCACAGGGCTTGTAAATCTGCCCCAATGTTTTTAGATAGGGTTGTAGATCACCTGGCAAGGGCGGGTTGCAACTCGCCAAAAGTGGGGGGCAGATGGGTACCCGCCTTGCTTTTTGAAGATGACATGATCATGCTATCAAAATTCCCTGGTGGCTGCAGCAGTTGGTATGTAACTGTTACCACAGATTTTTTACAACGCATACCATTACCACGCATACTTTTACAACGCAGGCCATTTTACAACGATTACATTTACAACGCATTACACTACAACGCACATACTATTACAACGCATACCATTACAACGTAAGTATAATTATAGGTAAGTTTATCTTACATTTTATTTTACATTTTTAGTGGTATTTGGTTATGGGGTACAGGGGTATATTTAGGTTTTAGGGCTGGGTTTGGGTTTTGGGGTACAGGGGTATTTTTAGGTTTTAGGGCTGGGTTTAGGTTTTGGGGTACAGGGGTATTTTTAGGTTTTAGGGCTGGGTTTGGGTCTTGGGGTACAGGGGTATTTTTAGGTTTTAGGGCTGGGTTTGGGTTTTGGGGTACAGGGGTATTTTTAGGTTTTAGGGTTGGGTTTGGGTTTTGGGGTACAGGGGTATTTTTAGGTTTTAGAGCTGGGTTTGGGTTTTGGGGTACAGGGGTATTTTTAGGTTTTAGGGCTGGGTTTGGGTTTTGGGGTACAGGGGTATTTTTAGGTTTTAGGGCTGGGTTTGGGTTTTGGGGTACAGGGGTATTTTGAGGTTTTAGGGCTGGGTTTGGGTTTTGGGGTACAGGGGTATTTTTAGGTTTTAGGGCTGGGTTTGGGTTTTGGGGTACAGGGGTATTTTTAGGTTTTAGGGCTGGGTTTGGGTTTTGGGGTACAGGGGTATTTTTAGGTTTTAGGGTTGGGTTTGGGTTTTGGGGTACAGGGGTATTTTTAGGTTTTAGGGCTGGGTTTGGGTTTTGGGGTACAGGGGTATTTTGGGTTTTGGGGTAAAGGGGTATTTTTAGGTTTTAGGGCTGGGTTTGGGTTTTGGGGTACAGGGGTATTTTGGGTTTTGGGGTACAGGGGTATTTTTAGGTTTTAGGGCTGGGTTTGGGTTTGGAGGTGCAGGGGTATTTTTAGGTTTTACAGATGGGTTTGGGTTTTGGGGTACAGGGGTACAGGGGTATTTTTAACATATATTTACAAATAATAAAATTAAAATTAATATTATTAAAAAAAATGTTTAATAATTAAATAATAAATAATTAAATTAAATAATACAAAAATATTTATTTACATTATATATTGATATTATATACTTACCTATACTTAACGTTGTAATGGTATGCGTTGTAATAGTATCTGCGTTGTAGTGTATTGCGTTGTAAAGGTTTCCGTTGTAAAATGACCTGCGTTGTAAAAAATGTGTGGTAATGGTATGCGTGCTAAAAATATGCACGGTAACATCATATTTCCGCAGCAGTTGCGTAATGATTTTGCTGCATTATGTGGGGAATGCAGGCTTGAACTAAACAGTACAAATACAAAGCTCATTGTCTTTGGTCCATCCTATCAAAAGAAATGAGATAGACTGCAGATGCATGTTGGATCAAACCAAATTGAAAAAGTAACTAGCTCTGATTGTTTAGGTGTTTGATTATTGCCTAAACTTAATTGGGATGTACAAATCCAAAAAGAATATGTATCTATAGCCTACCAAATTGCCAATATTGTGAAACTGCAAAAAAATACATTTTCGAAGAGGGTGGCCACGGCCCTTGAGATATATAATGTGAAGGTATTAGGAGCTGTGTTATATGGCTCGAAAATTAGGTGCAAATATTAAATTACTGGAAACAGCTGAACATAAGCTTCTGAGATCTCTACTGGCCTTACCAGTGAGTACCCCACTGGACCCAGTTTTCCATGACTTTGCACAGATGACAATAAGGGGAAAATTGAGTGTAGAATTTTGATCTATAGGCATAGGCTTTGGTCTTCCCCACCCCTTGAACATTATCGGGCGGTCCTAAGAGAGTTACTGTTGTCAGGGAAAGCTACGAAAATATCACAGCTCAAATTTGTATAAAATTTGTTGGGTAGACTGGGCTTGGAGAGTCTTTGGTCAAACGCAGATGATTTGTTGTTAGTATCAACAACCAGCTTAAAAACTAATCTACTGGAAAACTATGGAAGTCCTAAGAGCTACCAGAAATACATGCAGTTTTCTAGGGACTTTTTAAATTATAAACCCCTACCAAAATATGAGCCCACTATAGATGAAATAGTACCGATGAGAGCGTGCAGACTGTATACACAGTTTATATAAAAGGCTTTACCAACTAAGGTTTTCTGTAGTAAGTGGGTAGAAGTAGAAAAGAAAGATGTTCCATTCCCAGCCTATATGGGAACCCAAGAAACACCAATCCATATTTTATTCTTTTGCCCAGACTATGTTATCCAAAGAAATACATGGATACTGCCAATCTGTAGGTTGCTGGGAACCAGAAGGCATCGGGAGGCCTTTAGGATATTGAGCAGAGTCACAACGTAAGAAATAGTGTTTGCCCATGCGCAATTCCTAGAGTCTGTTTGGCTGTGGTGTGCTAAATGTTAGGTGCAAAATACCAAGGGGTAGATTTACTAAGCTTTTGTGCCGTGTTTGCATCACAAAAGTGACATAAAACAATGCAAAATCTTTTTTTTGCAATTTACTTTCCAGCTTTAATCTTGTTTAGTGTTGGAAATAACGTAAAAGTAATGTGAAGCAGCACATTACGCTGCTTCGCAATACTTTGCGCCATGGGGGCGTACCAAGGGTTGTGCATGGGTGTTCCAATGCAACCACCCAAGGTTTCTCGCGCTAAACCCAATTTACTAAAAACAGTAGATTGGGTATAGCGTGAGAAAACTGCGCCCTTCTCAACTAGGCGCAAGGAAGGAGAAATGCTTTAATTTCTCCTTCCTTTTGCCAACTTTGCATGCGTGCTGCACTGTGCAGCAAGCATACAAAGTGGAAAAAGCTTTCCCTTGTCTCAAGCATAGTATTTGGTACCGGAAGGGTACCCTTCCTGTACCAAACCTATGTTGGACTCATGCACACACCCTAGCGCTTCGGCACTATGGTGCTTGCATGGCGCACGCATTTGAATGAGCGCCGTTGCAAGGGAAAGGGGAGGAGATAGCCATATCTTAGAAGATATGGTGCTCTCCTGCTCGCTCCCTGTCGGGCAATGCAGCACAGCCTCGCGGAGGGCTGCCCTGCACCGTGTAACTTTTTAATAAATCTCCCCCAAGTGTCTTTTTAACATGTATGAGGTGTTACAATTTCCTTGCCCTCGCACCCTTGAAGTTTTAGATAAACTCTCTATTTTATGATGAAATATGTCTTGTAAATAGAATTTTTGATATTGAATTAAAAAGAACCAGGAAGTACGATCCGTATTGATGACACTCCGTACGGCCCTTTTGCTATGAGAGCTGTAAACAGCCGTAAAACCAGAGTCCGGCCCGAACTGCACCCCGGTACGCGACATACACGACATGAACCCCCTCGAGCGTGTCATCCCAGCCCTGTACGCCTACGACCTCGTATATAGAAACCGACGACGGCACAGACGGTGAGTACAACGTACCGCAACAATGGAAGTATACGTGTATGGTCCGCCACACGCTAGCGCATATCACCATTGCTACAGTGATACGTGCCGCACATATGCCATTAACGTCGGGGTACGGTGCACCACACGCTAGCGCATATCACCATTGCAATAGTGATAAGTGCCGCACATACGCCATGAACGTGTGGGGGGGCATGGTAAGCCACACGCTAATGCATATCACTATTGCAATAGTGATAGTGCCGCACACACGTCTAAAATGTCGGGGTATGGTGCACCACACGCTCGCGCATATCAGTATTGCAATAGTGATACGTGCCGCCCACACATCTGAAATGTCAGGTACGGTGCGTCACATCTGAGTGGTGGGTGGCAAAGACCCCCAACAGTGCCCAGCAGTGCCCAGACATGACAGGGGTGGGTGGATATGACTATAGCAGTGCCCAGACATGGCAGGGGTGGGTGGATATGACTCCCAGCAGTGCCCAGACATAGGAGAGGGGTGTGTACAGGACTCCCAGCAGTGCCCATACATAACAGGGGTGGGTGGATATGACTCCCAGAAGTGCCAAGACATAGGAGAGGGGTGTGCACAGGACCCCCAGCAGTGCCCAGACATGACAGGGGTGGGTGGATATGACTCCCAGCAGTGCCCAGACATAGGAGAGGGGTGTGCACAGGACTCCCAGCAGTGCCCAGACATGAGAGGGGTGGGTGGATAGGACTCCCAGCAGTGCCCAGACATAGGAGAGGGGTGTGCACAGGACTCCCAGCAGTGCCCAGACATAGGAGAGGGGTGTGCACAGGACTCCCAGCAGTGCCCAGACATAGGAGAGGGGTGTGCACAGGACCCCCAGAAGTGCCCAGACATGACAGGAGTGGGTGGATATGACTCCCAGCAGTGCCAAGACATGACAGGGGGTGGGTGGATATGACTCCCAGCAGTGCCCAAACATAGGAGAGGGGTGTGCACAGGACTCCCAGCAGTGCCTAGACATAGGAGAAGGGTATGTACAGGACTCCCAGCAGTGCCCAGACATGACAGGGGTGGGTGGATATGACTCCCAGCAGTGCCCAGACATAGGAGAGGGGTGTGCACAGGACCCCCAGCAGTGCCCAGACATGACAGGGGTGGGTGGATATGACTCCCAGCAGTGCCCAGACATAGGAGAGGGGTGTGCCCAGGACCCCCAGCAGTGCCCAGACATGACAGGGGTGGGTGGATATGACTCCCAGCAGTACCCGGACATAGGAGAGGGTGTGTACAGGACTTCCAGCAGTGCCCAGACATAGGAGAGGGGTGTGTACTGGACTCCCAGCAGTGGCCAGACATGACAGGGGTGGGTGGATATGACTTCCAGCAGTGCCCAGACATGACAGGGGTGGGTGGATATGACTACCAGCAGTGCCCAGACATAGGAGAGGGGTGTGCACAGGACCCCCAGCAGTGCCCAGTCATAGGGGTGTGCATGTCCAACAGCAAACCTTAAGTACATGCCTGTATGTGTACATCCCTTACTGGCAACAACCTTAATAGTTGCATAGCAACACATCACACACAGCAGTGACCTACTCCATGGAGAATGGTATCCTGTCAAACACTGTGTGACACACCACATGTGGGTGTATTGTCAGATCCAACATGTATATCCACCCGTCTAGTTCGCTAGCACACACCACTCCATCATTACTCGATAGTGTGTAGTCATGTAACAGACCACCAAACAAATGAAGCATAAATGTAATAATAAAGTGTCATGTACATCCCGGACACGATGTGAATGTCCGGGTGGTGTAACATGTACTCCATCATGGATGTAACAGGGTAGAAATCCCCTAGATACAAACGAAAAAAAAATCTATTTTGTGTGTCCAAAGATTAGAAATGTACAATCTGAATCATAAAGTCAAGGCTGATAACATTGTCATTCATAGTATGATAAAGTATGATGGTCTCCCTGAAGGCATTACTACATACTACAAACCCAAGCACAGTGAGTAGCATGGATAGCACTGACCAATTATTTGAAATCATTTGTGAGCAGGCATGGCCATTGCTGGAGGGAAGGTACAAATCTATAGGGAATCAACAGAAACATCATCACAACAATTGTGTAACTGTCCGTAGTGAACATCACATGTGTCACTGAGGAAGGGACACTCTTTGGGAGAATGTCTGCATGCAAACTGCAGACACACCAATCTAGATAGTTTGCTGCAACATTAGGATAGCACAAACATACCATGGTCCAGCTCATTACCATCAGGAAATAGACATATGTTACAATAACCAAATATGAACATCACAACCACTCGTAGGCACACAGCAGTCAAAGCAATTTTCTGAAATGCAAAAGTTCAGAATGAAAAATGAAAAGCTTTATTCAGCGCCACAATCAAAAAAACGAAAATAATGAGTCCAGGCTCACAGAAGGCCAATGGCCAGTCCAAATAAATGTTCTCAACAGTGGTGGCGTAGTGCATGTTGTCACACCCAAATTTGCCTACACATGGATATCAGATATCTGTGGACACATGGGGGGCATCATCGAGGTAATTGTCCTGCACCGCAGGGACAGGAGAGGGAAGGGCAGCTGTAGTGGGTGCAGGTGGGGTGGATTCCTCCACAGTGTCCGGTGCAGCGCAAAAGGATGACAAATATTCAGCGCTGCACACTGCTGCCAGTTCAGACAAACTACCACCTGAACCCGGGGACACAATGGGGGCGGAGGTAGAGGGCTGTGAGTGTGTATGTGTATAGGCATTTATATAGCGCACTACTTACCCGGAGGGTCCCAAGGCGCTTCGACCGCTGCGAAACCCTTCCTGGCTTCCCTGAGAGAAGGTCCCTTAATGGGTATCTCCAGGGTGAGACCAGGCATCCCCGGCGGTCTGGTGGGGCCGTTATTGAAGATGAGGCAAGCTAATGCCCAGAGTTGCCGAGTGTGATCGCTGATCAGAGTGGGCACCGAGGCGAGAGAATTATCGAGTCCGCTGACCCTGGTCCAGAAACCTGCCGCGCCGGGATTCGAACCCTGGTCCCGGGCCGTCCTCTGCTCTCGGGTCTGCCGCCTCTAACCAGTGAGCCACACTACTTTACTTGAGTCAGGATATTTACGTGTGTCTGTGGATGCGTGTATGGCGTCTGTCCCCTCTTCCTGTGGGTGTACCTACATCCCCTTGAGATTGGGTGCGTGGAGATTTGCGTTTCACCTGCCATGTGGGTGTGCTGGGTGTGTCTGTAGTGGTGTCTGTGTTGTACAGTGCTTTGCTCTTCCTTGAGCTTGCACTCTAGATCTCTTCTTGTGTTCTGCATTCTGGAGCGCTCCCCTGCCTTCTTGGCAGTTGGAGCTCTGGTTGGACTTGGGCAGATGGCAGACGAGTTAATTAGAGACCAATTGGTTGTGCAAGCCAACAATAGGAAGGTGCAAGAACGTCTGTGGGCGGCTAAGAACCCAACATTGAAAGACACAATAGAGCTGGCCAAAGTTGTAGAAGAAAGTGTAAAATGCATGAGAGAACTGCAAAAAAGTGGCTTAGAAGCCAAGGTGGCTGGGCCAAAGTTGTAGAAGAAAGTGTAAAATGCATGAGAGAACTGCAAAAAAGTGGCTTAGAAGCCAAGGTGGCTGAAGTTTCTCATAAAAATACTGTAAGTGATAATAGCGACGACGAATCTGCCGCCATTGCAATCGTCAGGAAAAAAGGATACATTCTTCAAAGAAAGAATGTGCAAGCAACATCACTCAACAAGAATAATCAGAAAATGTGTTCGAGATGTGGTACTTCTTCTCATCCCTTAGATGGGAAATTTTGTTATGCAAATAACAAAGAGTGTCTAAAGTGTGGTAAAACGGGACACTTTGCTAAAATGTGTAAGAATAGGAATTACTCAAAAGTTACAGTTGTTGATGAATGCGATGTTTTAAGACGTGATGTGAACAAAATTTTAGTTCTGACTGACACTGTGTGTGCGTGTGATAACCAGAGGGGCAATCCTTTCAAAGATGATTTTATAATTGATGGCAAAACTGTTACACTCATGGTTGATACAGGGTCGAAGTGGACCATAATTCCCTTTTCCCTGTTGGAAAATGTTTGGGGGAAAAGAGCTTTGAAAGTGTGTGATATCTTCCCGTCTGGTTACCAGGGGGAGAGAATAGACATGCTGGGTTTCTTTGAAGCGGAAATTGTATTCAAAGGCAGATCAGCCTATGGGAAAATTTACATATCGGCTGATGGTCCAGCAATCTTGGGTCGTCATCACCAATACGACCTCCATATTGTAGTTGATCCCAGGTCAGACAACCCAGTTTCCATAGTTGAGACTTCATCCGTGGAAGATATTTTGGCCAGATTTAAAAATGTTTTTAGGGACCAGTTAGGTGAACTTATTGGATACTCTCATCGCATAATCCTTAAAGAGGGCAGTTCGCCTGTACAGCACAAGGTTAGAAGGGTGCCCTTTGCTTTGAGGGATGAGGTTAAGGCTACTCTAGAGGAAAGGCTCCAAGGGGGGATCATTGAGCCCATTGAAGCATCTCCTTGGATTTCGCCTGTTGTGATCTCGCAGAAACCGGATAACAAAATCAGGTTCTGTGTGGATCTTCGCTCCCTCAATAAGTGTGTGGTAGCTGACGTGTTTCCCCTCCCCAACATTGGCGAATTGGTATCAACCCTTAGAGGTGCAAGGTTCTTTAGTAAGTTGGACCTTAAGCACGCCTACCACCAAATTTGTCTGGACGATAACTCAAAGCATTTAACTGCTTTTATCACTAGTGAGGGCACTTTCCAATTTACTAGACTACCTTTTGGGCTAGTCTCAGCTGCTAGCGTATTCCAGAGACTTGTCTCTGAAGTCTTTAAGGGTCTTGACAGGGTGCTATTTTTTCAAGACGATATCTTGATTTATGGTAGTTCATTACAGGAACACAATAAAATTTTACATGATGTATTACATAGAGTAGATGAGGCTGGGTTGACTTTAAGGAAAGAGAAGTGTGCTTTTCTATTGAAAGAAATAGAATACCTTGGTTTTTGTTTGTCAGAAGATGGCATTAAACCCAAAAAGAATTTGATTGAGGCTATTGAACTAGCACCCTCCCCGGTTGATAAGGATCAACTTCGGTCCTTTATGGGCTTAATCGAGTTCTACTCGAAATTCGTAAGAGATTTTGCCTCTAAAACAGCTTCTCTTAGATCCTTGCTCAAAAAGGGTGTCAAGTTTAACTGGACCTCTGATCACGAATCCTGCTTCAATTTGATTAAGAAGGAACTCAAATCTGCCAATGTCCTCACCCCTTTTGACACTACTCGGTCCTCCATCTTGATGGTGGACGCAAGTGCCATTGGTTTGGGCGCTGTTCTTCTACAGAAACATGGCGGTGTTGAAAAGACAATCGCATTCGCTTCTAGACCCTTGTCCTCTTCTGAGTCTAACTACTCAGTAATAGAGCGCGAAGCTCTTGCTGCGGTCTGGGGTACAAGTTACTTTCGAACCTACTTATGGGGTTATAAATTTGTTTTACGTACCGACCACAAACCCCTTGTCAACATCCTTGCTCCTGGTGGAGCTGGTAAAGGTTCTCCCAGGTTGGCGAGACTAGCTTCTCGGCTACAGGACTTTCAGTGTGAGGTTGAATTCCTTCATGGGTGGAAAAACATCCAAGCGGATTGTCTGTCTAGACTCCCTATACCTTCCACTGACTGTAGTTCTGAGACCAAGTCCGACGACCTCGCAGTTGCTGTTATAGAGGATGTCTTGTCTGTGTGTGGTGGCACATTTACTCGTGATGACTGGTCCAAAGGTATGGAGGAGGATCTGACCTTGAAGGCCGTCATCAGTCTCATTTCTAATGGTTCTAGGAGAGAAAGTGCTGTTAGTCCTTCTGTCAGACCCTTTTTAAAAATTTTGGATGAACTTTCCTTAGAAGGTAAAGATATTCTCATGAGGGGTGATCGTTTTGTTCCCCCTGTTTTGTTGAGAAAGAGAATTCTAGACTTGGCCCATGAGGGACACCTGGGTCAAAGCCTCACGCAACGTCGTGTCAAATTGAACTTCTGGTGGCCCTCTATTGATAATGACGCTGTGGATTGTGTGTTGAGATGCAGTTTCTGTAAGGAGGGTGAGAAGCACCTCAAAGTTTTAGGCTCCCACTCCACTCACAAGATTTCTTTTGCTAATACTCCTTGGCATAGTGTATGCATTGACTTCATAGGCCCCATGTGTGAGCTTCCTACCGATCACCGGTTTGCAATTGTCCTTATCGACTGTTTTTCTAAATGGTTGTGTGTACAGTTTGTAAAGGAAATCACTACAGATGCTACCATTAAGTTTTTGAAGGGCATATTTAACAACGAGGGGTATCCTTCTGTTCTCATTTCTGACAACGGGACGCAACTCACGTCCTCTAAAATGACATATTTTGTTAATGGTTGTGGCATCAGGCATCAGAAGACGAGTCTTTACAACCCACAGGGCAATGGCCTCTGCGAAAGGGTGAATCGCCTGATTAAGGGCGTGATTCAGATGTTTGTGGAGTCTGGCTCTTTTTCAAATGAGCGTGTCCAGGAATTGGTTTGGGCTTACCGCTCCACACCCCATAAGTCTGGTGAAAAGTCTCCTTTTGAGTTAATGCGTGGTCGCTCACCGGTAAGCAAATTGACCCCTTCTTGGCTGAGTTCTAGCAGTGAAATTCCTTTAGTCCATGACAGTGCCTCCTCGCCCATTTCCGTGGGCGACTTGGTCAAGGTTAAGCCGGGCAGACTTGCTAAGGGCCTTAGTAAGTTTAGAGGTCCCTACAAGGTTAGGAAGGTTTTTCCTAACTTCATTGTTCTATCCAATGGTGAGAGTTGGAATTACCGGAGGGTAGCTCTCTACCAGAAACGTAAAGCTTCTTCTTCTGATGACCTGTCTCCTGCCAAGGTAGATGGCTGTAATGGCTACTTATTGTCCTCTGGTTGTCCTGCTTCTCCCATTCCCCTGTCAGCTAGTCGGGGGGAGGTGGGTGGTGGTGATGCCTCCACTTCCTCGTGTACTTACCACAATAGGTCTGTACTTGATTTCAGTTCTACTACTCCTGCTTCTCCTTCCGTACCTTGTACTCCTGCTCCTTCTTCCTCTTCTTTATCTGATGTCTGCCTGAGGAGCCCTCGCTCCCGATGCCCACCTATGTATTTGGATGACTATGTACATTAGCATTTCCTTTTCTTTTGTTCTTGTCTTTCCTTTTTATTGCAAGGAGAGGAGATATGTTGTACAGTGCTTTGCTCTTCCTTGAGCTTGCACTCTAGATCTCTTCTTGTGTTCTGCATTCTGGAGCGCTCCCCTGCCTTCTTGGCAGTTGGAGCTCTGGTTGGACTTGGAGCTGACCTACTATCTCTGTGCTGCAATAAAGCTCACTTAAAGCTTACCTGTGCCTGTGGATCTTACTTCCAATTTACATCAGTCTGACCTGTGGCGACTGTGTGTAAGTTGGACAGGTATGGGAGTGGGTGATTTGGATGGGTCTGAGGAGTGGGGGGCTGACCCTGCAGGATGGACAGTGCTGCCATCAGTGAAGACTCTATGGCTGCGAAACTCCGACTTTGGCCAGACATAGCTGATGACATGCCCTCCATGTATGACAACAACTGTGTCATGATGTGTGTTTGGCCATGGAGGTCAGTCAGCATCGATGTCTGACCCACTTGGATCTGCCGGAGCAGGTCCACAGACTCAGCACTGAGGGCAGCTGAGGAGACAGGGGCAGGGGCTGCGGTGCCGGGGACAAAGGGGACACAGGGGTAGCACAGAACCTAGGGACCCTAACAACTGGGAGGGTGGAGATGCTTCCGGAGGAGGAGGGTACAGGCAAAGTTGTTGTAGATTGCATAGCTGCATATTCCTCCTCCTCCTGGGTCTCAGAATCCGAGCCGTCCGCATGGTAAGAGGTGTTGTGCTCATGAGGTCCGGCCGCCTGACTCCCCTCACCCTCTGTGCCACTGCCTCCCTCCGACTCCTCAAAGCTGGTGGCACTGTTGCTGGGTCCCTCTGTCCAATCCATGCCTGTGTCTCCTTCAGATTGTGGTGATGATGCTGTTGGCAAGGAGAAAATGATAAATATATCAGTCGCCTGTACACATCAGACATATCAGCAACAAATCTTTTGTGGACATTTCTAATCATGACATGCATCATGAGTCACATGCCACATAACTCTGCACATATATAAGTCTAGTAATGCACAATTGTAATAGATACAACGTTAATTGTATACAAAGATACAAGTAACAGACAAGCCCACCACTTGTATGAGATTCACAATGATGAGCCACTGCCTGTCAACAGGATAGGTGTTGATCAATCACCGTTCAGTTGCCCACTCTGCCACCCAAGTCCAGACATGGTCATGTTCAAATCTGTTTGACCCTGTGCCACATGGGAACAGTCCTGCCCGAACTGCCATGTGATGCCATCCCTGGACCTGAAACAAGTTCTCCATCACCTCTCACTGGCATCACAGCTGTCTGCAGCCAGGCCGGTGTGAAACACAGATGTGTATACAAACAAGCATGGCTGAAGACGGCTATAATTCCAGAAAATGGTTCCAGGAACCTTGTTCCCAGTCCAGGGAAGGCATGGCTTGACAATTATGGCTGGACTGTTCCCATGAGGCACATGGACAGACAGATTTGCACATGACCATGTTTGAACTTGGGGGGCAGAGTGGGCAACAGAGAGGTGATGTTTAAAACCCTGACCTGTTGACTGGGTTTGAGTATATGATTGTTACAGAGGCACCCTCCATCACCACACACTGTAGTGACACTCCTCACAGGGGCAACTATCACCACACCATACAATTGCAAGCACAGAACACACACTGGCTGTCAATTGAAGTGGCACACATGTCCAAAATCCAGAAAAAGACAAAGATAATGTGCCTACAATTGTGAATGTGAAAAACATTGATGCATTCTAGACACACCTGCAACCACATGGGAAATGTGAATACTGTAGTGCGCACACCAAGAAAAACCTGTGTTGCACCACCAATCCATACATGTACCAATAAACAAGGTGGAACAATCATCTCTGGAAGCCAATAACATCGCCTGTAAATCCAACAATGACTGCAATGTCCAGCAGCACAGGCTAAGTGCATAGTGACAAGTTCACATCAGAAATAACATACACAGCACACCACTGACAAGCCCAAACAGGCAGGCCCATCACACCTCCCATGCACAACACCCCAATCACTCCGTCAATGTGAGTGATACAGCTCAAGTACTGAAAACTCATAATCTGGGTATCAATAACTGGGCAGCTATATCAAGTAAGCCAAGGTCACATTGTGTGGCTGCCCATCAATATTAGTTCCAAACAACCTGCAACATTTCTTGTGAATATGCACACATGCACTGCCCAGTGTGAGTATCCACAAGCCAAATTTTGTATACATGGACAGTGTGCACATGTAGCTAACACATGATAAGTATACCAGGGACTAAGGCCACTGAGGCAGACCCGTGCAGAACTCCATGTTGAGGCTCATGATCAGTGCCAAAATATCATGAAGGGCAAACACAGTGCACAGGTCTGGCAACAGGTAAGGTACCAAAACATGTCACAGACCTCCCTCCAACATGATGATGTGATAAGCAATATGCATACTAATACATTGCACCCTAGGAGGACATGCGTAAAAAATTATAGACCCAAAGCTGGGGTCAAATGTGGAGGAGGGGAAGGGATGTAAAAGAGCATCTGCTGAATATGGGGTATTGAAATGACAATGTATAAAGTGCCTTTTTGATCACCCCACCCCAACTGTTGGAGTGTTACCAGGCATCGGAATACTGCAGGTAGCATGTGACACACATGACAACAAACAGACATGTACCTACCCCCTCCTTGCTGCTGTCCCTCCTGCAACTGCCTATGGAGGTCTGGGAAAACCACTTCCAGGACCCGGAGCATGTGGGGGGTGAGGTGACGGGTGCCGCCATGCCGGCGTGAAGCTTCAAGCTTCAGCTGGACCCGGGCGATACGGCGGGTCCAGCACCGGATGTCCTGCCACCTCTTCCTGATGTTACATATCCTCCGACGAGGGCCCCCCTCACTCCTGACAGCCCTGGCTATATCCAGCTAGATCTCCCCCTTCTCATAGGCAGATACCTGTCAGGAAGATAAAGTGAAACAAAATCAGTACACCTGGTCCATGTCCCAAAGACACACACTTGCACCAAATTGACGATGACAACAGGGCATAGGATGCTGACCGGACTTGCATCATTGTCCATGTGAATGTGGCCTGTGAACAACCACCAATGCACTACTTGCCTTTGAAAGGCCACAGATGCCATAAGGGCTGCAAACCACTCACTGAGCATGGCACACACTGAACAAGATATGCTACTTCAGGGTGTTGGACAGCACGTGACATGCTGTCCCATATCCACCTACACCTAAGAACCCTCAACAGACCACACAGGCACACCCTGGCACAGATCATTTGCTCATCATTGTCAACAGTGTATACAACATCACTTTGCACATGTCACACTTTAGGAAGATGTGACACAGGCCTCATGCTAACTGTCCTAGTCATGCACACGGCACTGCTTCCTTGTCGCATCAGATGGGTACAGCTGTGGCATACATCATGCATCAGTGGTGCTGAACATCACATACACAATTAGCCAGGTGACAAAGAACATTCACACTCTTCAATGTCCATGACTTCAAAGCATGCTTTTGTCCAACATCCACACAGGTCATGAATAGCAATCATCAACAGTGAGTACGTTCATCCGTCACTCTGGGGGGAACACTGTTACACCTCAGTAAATCATGCCACAAAAACATGCAAGGTGTGGCACAGCAGAAAGTGTGATTCGCATTTAATTGAATGTCACAGTTAGCACAATGCAGGTGATCAGTAAACACCATTTCACCACATCATTCACTGCATGGGAGATACCAAAATGTACACACCCGGCACTCACTCCAAACAACATTGCATCTCAATTCCATAAATACACAATGGCTGTAGTGTCACACACACATCTGGTGCACAGTCCAAGGTAGTGCAGTCATCACTCACCTGCTCCCCTGGTCTCCCATAACGGTGATGGATCAAGCCCTGATCTTTGGACTGGGTAAGAGTGGTCTGTTTAACTCAGACACTCTGTTCATCACCACCCCCTTTTCTAAATCGTTTTTGGCCACTATAGGTGTGGCAGGGTATACTCAGACATGAGTCCCTTTCTCACTGCTCCATCTGGATTCAAGCAAGCCGGGCCGAAGAAGGCTGAAATGCCAGAAACCGGTCCCCGGTAGCTTGTCTCCTTTCTGGTCAAGAATTGGCTTGGTAGTTTAGTCTGCCCTGTTCCCATGATGCACTGGGCCAGGGACAGACTGATTTGCATATAGCCAGGTTCTGAGCTGGGATGGGGCAGTGAGATAAATAACGGTGATGGATCAAGCCCTGATCTTTGGACTGGGTAAGAGTGGTCTGTTTAACTCAGACACTCTGTTCATCACCACCCCCTTTTCTAAATCGTTTTTGGCCACTATAGATGTGGCAGGGTATACTCAGACATGAGTCCCTTTCTCACTGCTCCATCTGGATTCAAGCAAGCCGGGCCGAAGAAGGCTGAAATGCCAGAAACCGGTCCCCGGTAGCTTGTCTCCTTTCTGGTGAAGAATTGGCTTGGTAGTTTAGTCTGCCCTGTTCCCATGATGCACTGGGCCAGGGACAGACTGATTTGCATATAGCCAGGTTCTGAGCTGGGATGGGGCAGTGAGATAAATAACGGTGATGGATCAAGCCCTGATCTTTGGACTGGGTAAGAGTGGTCTGTTTAACTCAGACACTCTGTTCATCACCACCCCCTTTTCTAAATCGTTTTTGGCCACTATAGGTGTGGCAGGGTATACTCAGACATGAGTCCCTTTCTCACTGCTCCATCTGGATTCAAGTTAGCCGGGCCGAAGAAGGCTGAAATGCCAGAAACCGGTCCCCGGTAGCTTGTCTCCTTTCTGGTGAAGAATTGGCTTGGTAGTTTAGTCTGCCCTGTTCCCATGATGCACTGGGCCAGGGACAGACTGATTTGCATATAGCCAGGTTCTGAGCTGGGATGGGGCAGTGAGATAAATAACGGTGATGGATCAAGCCCTGATCTTTGGACTGGGTAAGAGTGGTCTGTTTAACTCAGACAATCTGTTCATCACCACCCCCTTTTCTAAATCGTTTTTGGCCACTATAGGTGTGGCAGGGTATACTCAGACATGAGTCCCTTTCTCACTGCTCCATCTGGATTCAAGCAAGCCGGGCCGAAGAAGGCTGAAATGCCAGAAACCGGTCCCCGGTAGCTTGTCTCCTTTCTGGTGAAGAATTGGCTTGGTAGTTTAGTCTGCCCTGTTCCCATGATGCACTGGGCCAGGGACAGACTAATTTGCATATAGCCAGGTTCTGAGCTGGGATGGGGCAGTGAGATAAATAACGGTGATGGATCAAGCCCTGATCTTTGGACTGGGTAAGAGTGGTCTGTTTAACTCAGACACTCTGTTCATCGCCACCCCCTTTTCTAAATCGTTTTTGGCCACTATAGGTGTGGCAGGGTATACTCAGACATGAGTCCCTTTCTCACTGCTCCATCTGGATTCAAGCAAGCCGGGCCGAAGAAGGCTGAAATGCCAGAAACCGGTCCCCGGTAGCTTGTCTCCTTTCTGGTGAAGAATTGGCTTGGTAGTTTAGTCTGCCCTGTTCCCATGATGCACTGGGCCAGGGACAGACTGATTTGCATATAGCCAGGTTCTGAGCTGGGATGGGGCAGTGAGATAAATAACGGTGATGGATCAAGCCCTGATCTTTGGAATGGGTAAGAGTGGTCTGTTTAACTCAGACACTCTGTTCATCACCACCCCCTTTTCTAAATCGTTTTTGGCCACTATAGGTGTGGCAGGGTATACTCAGACATGAGTCCCTTTCTCACTGCTCCATCTGGATTCAAGCAAGCCGGGCCGAAGAAGGCTGAAATGCCAGAAACCGGTCCCCGGTAGCTTGTCTCCTTTCTGGTGAAGAATTGGCTTGGTAGTTTAGTCTGCCCTGTTCCCATGATGCACTGGGCCAGGGACAGACTGATTTGCATATAGCCAGGTTCTGAGCTGGGATGGGGCAGTGAGATAAATAACGGTGATGGATCAAGCCCTGATCTTTGGACTGGGTAAGAGTGGTCTGTTTAACTCAGACACTCTGTTCATCACCACCCCCTTTTCTAAATCGTTTTTGGCCACTATAGGTGTGGCAGGGTATACTCAGACATGAATCCCTTTCTCACTGCTCCATCTGGATTCAAGCAAGCCGGGCCGAAGAAGGCTGAAATGCCAGAAACCGGTCCCCGGTAGCTTGTCTCCTTTCTGGTGAAGAATTGGCTTGGCAGTTTAGTCTGCCCTGTTCCCATGATGCACTGGGCCAGGGACAGACTGATTTGCATATAGCCAGGTTCTGAGCTGGGATGGGGCAGTGAGATAAATAACGGTGATGGATCAAGCCCTGATCTTTGGACTGGGTAAGAGTGGTCTGTTTAACTCAGACACTCTGTTCATCACCACCCCCTTTTCTAAATCGTTTTTGGCCACTATAGGTGTGGCAGGGTATACTCAGACATGAGTCCCTTTCTCACTGCTCCATCTGGATTCAAGCAAGCCGGGCCGAAGAAGGCTGAAATGCCAGAAACCGGTCCCCGGTAGCTTGTCTCCTTTCTGGTGAAGAATTGGCTTGGTAGTTTAGTCTGCCCTGTTCCCATGATGCACTGGGCCAGGGACAGACTGATTTGCATATAGCCAGGTTCTGAGCTGGGATGGGGCAGTGAGATAAATAACGGTGATGGATCAAGCCCTGATCTTTGGACTGGGTAAGAGTGGTCTGTTTAACTCAGACACTCTGTTCATCACCACCCCCTTTTCTAAATCGTTTTTGGCCACTATAGGTGTGGCAGGGTATACTCAGACATGAGTCCCTTTCTCACTGCTCCATCTGGATTCAAGCAAGCCGGGCCGAAGAAGGCTGAAATGCCAGGAACCGGTCCCCGGTAGCTTGTCTCCTTTCTGGTGAAGAATTGGCTTGGTAGTTTAGTCTGCCCTGTTCCCATGATGCACTGGGCCAGGGACAGACTGATTTGCATATAGCCAGGTTCTGAGCTGGGATGGGGCAGTGAGATAAATAACGGTGATGGATCAAGCCCTGATCTTTGGACTGGGTAAGAGTGGTCTGTTTAACTCAGACACTCTGTTCATCACCACCCCCTTTTCTAAATCGTAGTTTGACAGGAGGGCATCTAGCAGTGCCTTGTTCTCCTCCTCACTGAATGCAGGTGCCCTCTCCATGCTCAGCAAAATCAGGGTCCAGGGAATGCAGAGACAGCAGCAGTGTTGTCCACTTCAATGTTGTGCAGGCAAGTGCCCTCACACAGCCATATGCAGCCTTAAATCAGTGCTGCTGAGGGGCTGTCAGTCCAAGGAGTACAGTGTGATAGGCCAGATTAGTTGGCATCCTATGTTTCATCCAGTCCCATTACACATAAGGCCATGACACACATTTGCATGGTTTAAAAACTGAGCTTTAGCACCACAACAAGTTTTGCAACATTGTATAGTTTAGCCCACCTGAATTTTCATTAACATCTGTAGAACACACTCAAATCTCTGTTTCCTTGACAACTAGCCTGCATTCTTGGCATTCTTCTCGTCCCCTAGATGTTCCCTATGTATTTTCTGGACTCCCCACACAAGTACAGTACGTACTATTGAGGTACGCTCCGCTCGCATATTTGTTGGTGCGGCTGGCTGTTACAGTCCGTTATCGGGGTGGGGGTTCGTGTACGCTTGATTGAGGGGTGTGCAGTTTGTATTTGTTGGTGCTGTTGGCTGTTACGGTCCATTTTCGGGGGGCTTCGTATACACTTGATTGAGGGGTGTGCGGTTCGCATTTGTTGGTGGGCTAGCTTATACACGATGTTTTCCGTACGAATCATGCTTCATGCGCGACTATGTTTGCCCATACAAATTGCGTACTTGGTACCTTGTCTGGATCGTACTTGTTAGTTCGTATGGCATGTTTACAAATTGTACGGTTTGTCTTCCGATGACATTTCGTACGGGTCTTCGGTTGTGGTTCGTACGGGTCACTGATATTCGAACGTATTTTCGGGATTTGGATCGTACTATGCAATTCGAATGGTCTTTTTTAATTCGTACGGAGACGGCTACGAATATGAATCGTACAATGGTTTTTTATCTAGAATCGAAATCGACCCCAAGGTGTTATTAATTAGACTTCTTTTTTTAAGTTTCTATAGAGGTACAGTTGAAGTATGCTACATAATGTCTTATGTTTGCTTGAAATTGGAAGTTTGTTCTGTGTTTTTCTGTAGGTTTGGATAGTGTTATGGTACAGACATATTCATGTATGGTTTTAGTAATATGGTGAGACTTTTACTAAAGATATGTGAAAGGTTCATACTTTTGATTTGGGTAGGTGTAATATTATAAACAGTTGAAGAATAGTTAAGCAGTAGCCTGAAAGGGAGGTGTGAGATGTTTGTAGAGATGTTATTTATTACAGTAATTTGTATGATGTGACAAAAGTTATATTTTATATATACCGCATAATTTTCAGTGTTTGTTTGAAAATTGAAGTGTACTCTGTGAAGTTTTGAGCTGTGCATGGTCTTGTGACTAAGATATGTGTCTACTTCCTCATACACTTATAAAATCACCCAGTGGTACTCATGCACTTTTAAAATCACCCACTCACTTTTTATGTATTCCAGTAATCCCCCAGATATTACCTGCAGTCATGCAATCACATAGGCACTAGTTATGTACTACCGCTAAAGTTATGCAATCATGCAGGCTCCACATATGTAGTTACATAATAACCCACACACTATCCTTGCAGTCATAGAATCACCCAGGCCCTTCTATTGCATTCATCTCTTCACCTAGCTATTACTCAAAAACTCATTTATGCCTTCAGGAGCTATTTATACATTTATCTATGCACTCAATGTGTATGTTTGCACTCATGCAGTTAGCCAGTCACTGTCCATCTTTTACTGCAATTATCCAGTGACTACACTTCAAATCATTAAATCACCCAAATACTATCCATTGAGTTTGGAACAACTCTGGTATATCTATTATATGTCTCAGTTTCTAGGTTTTACTATATTCCAGAAATATTGTATACCTATTTGTTTTGGATTCAAAAAAGTAGAGACATATGTAGGCACGCTTTTAACAATATGGAGAGATTTATGGTTGAATCATGTAATAGTGTGCTGCTTTATATTTGGCTAGGCCCAACACTCATGCAGTTATAAAAACACTCAAGTACTACCCATGCAGTCTTCGAATGATCCAGGCACTGCATATGCACTACTGTTATCACTCAGGCATTACTGCTGCACTCCTGCAATCATTTAGGCACTAACTATGCACTCTTGCAATAAGAAAGGTCTTACTTGTGCACTCTTTCAATCATGTAGTCAGTACTCATGCACTTATATAATCACCCAGGCACTACCTATGCACTCATGCAATTAACCAGGTATTACCCATGCACTCTTTCAATCACCTAGCCACTACTCATGCACTTATATAATCACCTAGTCACTACCGTTGCACTCCTTCATTCACTGAGGCACTACCCTTGTACTTATGTAATCACTCAGCCAGTAGTCATGCTGTTATGAAATCACCCAGGCACTACCTTTGCACTACTTTATTCATTCAGGCTCTATCTCAGTAGTCCTGCAATCACCCAATAAGTACCCATGCAGTTATAAAATCACACACTCACTTCCTATGTAGTCAAGGAAATTCCCAGATAGCATCCCTGTAGTCATGCAATCACCCCAGTGTTACCTATGTATTCCTTTAATCCCCCAGACGTTACTTCTGTACTCATGCAATTACCAATGCATTAGCTATGCAGTGTTTCATATCAATATCACCCAGTCACTATCCTTGCAGTCTTTCAATCATGCACAAACTACTCTTGTACTTATGTAATCACTCAGCTAATATTCATGTACTTATAAAATCACACAGGCACTATCTTTGCAGTCATGTAATCACTTAAGCAGTATCTTAGTACTTCTGTTATCACCCAGGTAGTACTCATGAACTTATAAAATCACCAACTCCTTTCCTATGTATTCCAGTAATCCTCCAGATATTACCCCTGTAGTCTTGTAATCACCCAGGCACTAGTTATGTACTACACTTGCATAATGACTGAGTGATTGTAAAACTGCAATGGTAGTGTCTGGGTGATTGGAGGAGTGCATGGGTAGTGCCTAGCTGATTTTGTAAGTGCTTAGTTACTGCCTGGGTGGTTGCATGAGTGCACAGGTAATGTAATGGGGATTGAAGAGTGCATGGGTAATGCTTGACTTATTACATTCGTTTATGGGTAATCCTGGATGATTGCATGAGTGCATTGGTAGTACCTGGGTGATTGAAATCATGCTATATCAGAATAAACTCTTGGAGTGGGAGTTTCTGAATCAAATCACGAATTCCTCACTCTCTAAATTTAAGTATTACCAACTCTCGAGCTGGACAAAGTCTGTCAAGGAAAACATAACTGGCAATATCCCACTGGAAAAGAAAATGTTGGAAAAACCCTTCAAGAAGGAAATATCATTCTGGTATATGGCTCTCATAGTTGCAGGGGAGGAAGAATTTCGGATTCCGGAGAGAATTTGGGGGAAAGAGCTGCCAACGTTGGATACGAACTACTTATGGCAAGTATCAATGAGTAAATGCTGGTCAATAGTAACATCTGCGGCATTAAAAAGAAACCACTTATATACCACCCACAGAGCTTATTGGACGCCGGATAAATTATCCAAATTCAGCGGAGCTGCGGTGAAGTCATGTCCAAAATGTGGTTTAATGAAGGCCAATGACCTACACATGTTCTGGCAGTGCCCCCATCTCGACGGTTTCTGGAAGGAAGTGGGTAAGACTATCGAAGAGGTATTGGGAAAACGGCTAACTGTGAGTATTGATTTAATAATATTTGGGGTATTTGGCTCTCCAGTAGTCAAATTAACAAAACATGAAGAAAATCTACTGTTTATTTTAATCCTCTTGGCTAGGAGGGAGATTTGTCTAAAATGGATTATGCCAAATCCACCTACTAAGGGTGAGTGGCTCACGTCAATTCTAAGAATTTATAGGTTAGATAAAAAGAAGAAACCATTTTCTAAAAAATACAAATTTTGGGAGTTATGGGAGAATCATCATACTAGCGGCTACAGACTTAACGAAAATGAGGTGGCTCCTGGGATGTTTTCTCTCTTCTTTTTTTTTTTCCCTGTGTCCTATGATTAGTGCAAGCAACAATTCAAGTGAAGGCCAAATAGAGTAGCCAGAATGGCTAGCTCAATCAACCCCGGAAAGTAACCTTCAAAATAAGTAAATGGAATTAAGGGGACCCAATTTTCCCATTAAGATAAATTCCGGAATCCACCAGGAAGGTGGGAAGGCAAGAGAAGAAAGGGAAAGGGTGACCCTGATTCTCCTTACTTAAAAGTTGCAAAAAAAAAATAAAAAAAAATCATGCAGTGTGTATCTATGCACTCATGTAATAACCCACACACTACTCTTGCAATCATAGACTCATGCATGCTCTACTGTTGCACTCATCTATTCACATATGCAGTACATAATGACTCATCTATGCCTTCAGTTGCTATTTATACACGTATCCGTGCTCTCAACATTTATATCTGCAGTCATGCAATTAGTCAGTCATTTTTCATATTCTCCTGCAATTACCTAGTGACTACCCTTCCACTCATATAATCACTGAAGCACTACACATGGAGTTATGAAATCACTCAGGCAGATCTATTACATGTCTCAGTTTCTAGGTTTCACTATATTCCAGAAATATAGTATACATATTATTTTTAGGTATGATGATGATTTGAAAAGGTAGATTCATATCTATGTGTGCTTGTAACAATATGGAGAGACTTATAGTTGAGCCATGTAAAATCACCCAGGTACTACCTTTGCACTGCTTTATTCACTTACGCAGTACCTCAGTAGTCCTGTAAACAGCCAAGCAGTACCCATGCATTTACAAAGTAATGTAATCAGTCAAGCACTACCCATGCACTCTTCAATCACTCATACATTACCTGTGCACTAATGCAATAACCCAGGCAGTAACCAAGCACTTATAAAATCAGTCAGGCACTACCCATGCACTCATCCAATCCCACAGGCACTGTACTCATTCATTCATGCAACAACACAGGCACTACCCATGCACTCCCCCTATCACCCAGCCAGTACCTGTGCACTTATCCATTTACTCTGCCAATGCACAAGCACTTATAAAATCACCATGCACTACCCTTGCACTCTTACAATCACCCAGGCACTACCCATACACTCATACAATCATCCAAGTATTACTCCTAAACTCATGCAATCAGTCAAGCATTACCCATGCACTCTTCCAATCACCCATACATTACCTCTGCACACATGCAATCACCAAAGCATGAACCAAGAACTTAAAAGATCACCTAGGCACTACCCATCCCACTCATGCAATAACCCAGGTACTTCCAATGCACTGCTCCAATCACCTATGCACTACCCATACACTCTTCTAATCACCCAGACACTACGTATTCACTCCTTCGATTACCCAGCCAGTAGCCATGCTCTCCTCCAATCACCCAGTCTCTACCCATATACTTATAAAATCACCATGCACTATCCTTGCACTCCTCCAATCACGCAGGCAGTACCCATGCACTCATGCAATCAGCCAGGCACTACCCTTGCACTCATGCAATCATTCAGGCATTACCCATAAACTCATGCAATCGCTCAGGCAAAACCTATGCACTTAAAAAATCATCCCAAAAAAACCTATCCACTTACAACATCACCCAGGCACTATCAATGCACTCCTGCAATCACCCAGGCACTACTCATCCACACATGAAATAACCCAGGCACTACTCATGCACTGCTCCATTCACCCGTGCACTACCCATGCACTGCTCCAATCACCCAGCCAGTACCTATGCACTTATCCAATCACTCCACCAATACCAAAGCACTGATAAAATCATCATGCACTATCCTTGCACTCTTACAATCACCCAGGTACTACCAATGCACTCACTACTAGAGAAATTTGTCCGTTATAGTTAGTTGAGCTAACTATAACTCACGCGACCGCAATGCACTGCTGATGACATTACATATTACATCATTCATGACATGGTCAGTGACATCACTGATGACTTCTCAAATGACATCACTGATGACATCATCCACGTGATAATCTTATACACCTCATCACACCCTAATTTAACCTTTGATACACCCACTCTAAAATACAGACTACAATTTTTGAAACCATAGACACACCAATACCAGTTACTACATACCCACTCACTGATACCTAGGTCCACACACATGCACTCATTTACCTAAACAGTCACTCATACATGCAGTCACTCATCAATACAGCACTATCATATGCACTCATACACCTATACAGGCACTTACACACCACCACTCACCCATAGAGTTAGTCACACAGGTAGTCAGTCATGTAAAGAATCAATCACACTTTCATTTACTCACCTATACAGTTATACACACCACCCCATTTATTCATACAGACACTAACACAAACTTACTCTCTTGTACAATTACTGATACAAGCACACACTCATCCATACAGCCACTCTCACAATCACTCACTCTCACATATAGTCATTTATATACTCCAATACTCACATATACTGCCTTTCACATATGTAGTTATTCACACATGTACCACTGAGATATCCATTTGCCGACCAACACACCCATAGACACACTCACCCACCCATACAGGCCTTCACAGATGCACTCTTGAACTCATACACCCAGTGAATCACCCACTCACACATCTATGCACAGAGTCACACGCCCCCCTACTCACCCACACAGATACGCAGGCACCCCATAGAGATCTTCAGATAATCAATCAATAACCCATATAGCCATTCATGTAGCTACTCACCAACCCATGCAACCGCTTACACACCAACTGACAGACTGATAAACATTCACACAGTTTAGTCACTAACCGATGCATTCAGTAAGACATGTTCAATCTCTCAGTAAGTATCAATGAGAACTAGCTCATTAGTGGGAGCTAGATGTCCATGTCTGGAGGAAAAACATTTTGTTTTTTATGAAGACCCTCACCCACCAACTTAGTTGGTGGCGGGCTTCATCATCGGGTCCCATCCAAGGTGTAGAGTGCACCCCGGGTGTGCTTCAACGCCTGACTACAGCGGAGCTGGTTTTGTAAATGTAAATGTAAATGTATTGGCATTTATATAGCGCACTACTTATCCGTAGCGTCCCAAGGCGCTTCGACGGCTGCGAAACCCTTCCTGGCTTCCCTGAGAGATGGTCCCTTAATAGGTATCTCCAGGGTGAGACCAGGCATCCCCGGCGGTCTGGTGGGGCCGTTAGTGAAGATGAGGCAAGCTAATGCCCAGAGTTGCCGAGTGTGATCGCTGATCAGAGTGGGCACCGAGGCGAGAGAATTATCGAGTCCGCTGACCCTGGTCCAGAAACCTGCCGTGCCGGGAATCGAACCCTGGTCCCGGGCCGTCCTCTGCTCTCGGGTCTGCCGCCTCTAACCAGTGAGCCACACTACTTGTGTTGTGAGAGTGAAGTGATGTGAATGAGTGTAAATTAAAAGCTGTCCAATGGGTCCGGAATGACTAAAGGATTTTAATGATGGGCCCTTGGCAGTATTAAAAAAAACAAGGCTGATATATGATGAGGTGCAATTATGTCTCCTATATCCTGTGAAAAAATTAGGTCTACATCTTTCAGCCAGACTACTATGTATGCTGGATTTCATCAGGAACTGTGTGTAAGGTGAATAGGTGATGGTCAGTTGTTGTTTGCTTGACCATAAGTGTTGTCACACACGCTAAGGTGCGTTTAATGTGGGAGGACTTGTTCCTCTGTTTGCTAAGAATGATGAGATTTTCAGAGTGAGCAACATGAATCCCGGGAGGTGGCTGGACCTGTAGTCACACATTCGTCAAGATCACTGGCACCCAGAATCCTGGCTTCGATAGGGGTTGGGGATGAGCGCCTCTGCCGGCTCCCCAGCAAGCACCATACTGGGTACAGTAGGAACAAACTACATTCCTATGCTCCCGGCTGGGCAGGAGCAGCATTTTTTAAATGCCCCATCCAAGATATGAGTAAACTTCTGTTCCCTGTCCAGTAGTATTGGCAGGGTATACCCAAATTCTCCCAGGCAGGAAACTTCAGTGTCCAGGGAAATGGGGTCATTGGAACATTGCAAAGTATTGGGCTCCGAGGGATGGAGATTTCAGTTCAGGGAGGAAGGCCTGTAACCATATGGCCCCAGGGATGGGGTTCCCGGGGCCCTGCAGACGCTTGGGGAAGGGTGCATGCCACCTTCTCCTATATTTTGAAATGGCACCAGGGGATAGGGTCCCCGGGACCTCATCAAGGGTTGGGATAGGGGGAGAAGCTTACCCACCTCCCTAATATTTTAAAACGGACACTGGGGATGGGTCTCCAGAGCCTCATTGCGTTTGGGGGGCGCATGCCCTCCTTCCCTAATAAATCAATTCTGTCACCCCAGACCCTATATGAAAGAGAGAGAGAGAGAATATAGACAGAGGATACATAAGAGGTAACTGTGTAATATTACCACTGAGAGGTTTAGGTGACATCATAGATTAGGAATCCGATTAGTTTGTAAATGTCATCAGAACCTAGAGATGGCAATAAGCAGACAAAGCATGAAACAACCAATGCTGTTCTCCATGTGCTGATTAGAGAAGCAGCAAAAGCAGCGCTAACTGGCGTGCTTCCTCCGCAGGTAATGCACTGCCTCAGTATTTTATCTGTTGGTTCTGATGGCATGCTGAAACAGCCATGCACATTTCATTATATCCTCACCTGTGGTACCAGGATATGCACACTTATCCATGCTCATTTGTAAAACAATGGAAGCGGTGCAACAAATGTGCAACAGAAATTGGAGCACAATTGGAAAGGGGCGACCATTCGGTCCCCCCGAACGTATGGCGGAGTACCACGATCCCCCCGGGAAGCCATCTTGGGCGGGAGGCGAGTCTCGGCTGGTATGCCCGAAGCAGCGTAGCCGGGGCGCGCCTTTTTCCCGCCCTGGAGTGGGCTGGCCTAGACACTGACGCGGCCGGGCCACGCCCTCGGGGCAGGCCGGGGCGGGTTTACGCCCGCCCTGAAGTCGGATAAAAGGAGCAACAAGCCAAGGAAGCATCCTCTTGTTCCTGTGCTCTGAAGCTGCACCACCTCGCTGCACGTGAGCTCGAGACGGAACGAAGAGCCAATTTTGAGCGTTGTAATCTTTCTTGTTTGTTTTTCAGATACTCTGTCGTGAGAATGCCTAAGAAGGCAGGAAAGCGAATGACTACCGACCAGATGCTGCGTGTTCTCATGAAGGAGGTGACCGACTTAAAAAAGCGAATGGCGGAGAAAGACGAGGAAGGGGGGTCGAAACGTCTTCTGGCAGGAGCAGCTCCAGGAGGAAAAGGCAAGAGGCCCAGAACGGGAGCAGCTGGGGGAGACAACCCAGTTCCCAGTACCCCACTCGAAGCACCCACTCCTTTGCCAGAGGAAGGGAATCCGATTCCCGTAGTGGTCACCCCCGTGTCCGGGGAGGATATGCCGCCCGAGCTGGCAGCTCAATTAGCAGCGTGGTTGGGTAAAGGTAGCAAGGGCGCCACGGCAGACGACGCGCAGATGTTGATGAGGCAGCTGCGGGAAACAAGGGAAGCGACGACGGCACCATCGCCATCAGTTTCGGTCGCAGATACAGCTTCCGGTTCAGGTAAGCGGCCATTGCCAATTGCGAGGGATGAGTCAGCACCCTCTCGGAGGGAGAAATTGGGTCAACATGTCCCTCTGGCTATTAAAGAGAAGATATGGGCAGGGGAATATATAAACATCTTCTCGTTGCTTACCGACCATTATGAAATGGAGCATGTTAAGAGCCAGAAAGAGCTCATGCATCCAAGGGTTTGGCGCGCAAAGATGGCCGCCTTTAAGGTAAATGAAAACATTGGTAATTGGGGCAAGGCATGGGGGTTTTTTACATCCATCTTGGGTGAACGTAGGCCCGAATTGCTGCCCGAATTGCCGATTTATCAGTCACGGATCATGGGGTACTCTGTATCTCACGAAGGCAATCATTGGTTTTGTTACGACAATATTTTCAGAAAAGCGAAAGAGCATGATAAAAACTTAACTTGGGATTGTTATGATTCTGTGTCCTGGTCCAAAATGGAGGACTCTGGTATGTTGAAGGTGCCATTGGTAGGAAGTAATGTTGGTGAATCCTCCCGCCAATATGCGGGGACGCCCTTTCGATCAGGTACGAGTAACGACAATCACTCGAGGCCAGCCGGCAACGCGAATAAAAGGGGGGTTTGTTGGAACTTTAACAGGGGAAAATGTACTAGGCCCCAGGGGTCATGCAAATTTAGGCACGAATGTGGGGGGTGTGGGCAATCATCCCATCCTGAGTCCATGTGCAGAGCCAAAACGGGTGATAACGGGGGTAGAGGAGGCGCCAAACAGGTCTGACATAGTCCGAGGGGCGCCTTTACCTACCCCGATTGATACCATGGCAATGATTCCTTGGCTCAGCGAGTACCCGGATCATGTTTCCGCTGGGGTGTTGCGGAACGGGTTTTCATATGGTTTCCGCATCCCAGTGGGGGATTTTCAGGGTGTAGCAAAATGTAAAAACCAACTGTCGGTCTTGCAACATACAATCGTGGTTCAGGAGAAAATTGGGAAGGAGGTTACTCGAGGTCGAGTCGCCGGTCCATTTGATGAGCCACCATGTTCTAACTTTGTTTGTTCCCCTTTGGGGGTGGTCCCCAAGAAGGACCCGGGGGAGTTTCGGCTGATACATAATTTATCAGCCCCACGTGGTCTTTCAGTAAACGATGCGATAGACCCGGAAGTGTGTTCGGTGCGATACGCATCCTTCGATGAGGCCGTAGCCATTTTGAATCGCCTGGGGCCCGGTGCGCTGATGGCAAAATCTGATATCGAGTCAGCGTTCCGGTTGCTCCCGGTACATCCAGACGATCAGCGTCTCCTTGGTTTCATGTTTCAGGGTCATTATTACATGGATAGGTGTATGCCGATGGGGTGCTCTATATCTTGTGCCTATTTTGAAAAGTTCAGTTGCTTCCTGCAATGGGTCTTCACGAGGAAAACGGGGTTTCAACATGTGATGCATTATCTCGATGACTTTTTGTTTCTGGGGGCAGCCGGGGATCCCGAATGTAGACAGGCTTTGACTGCATTTTGTGTTTTGATGAATCAGTTTGGCGTGCCATTGGCACCAGGTAAGACTGTGGGTCCCTCGACTTGCCTCGAGTTTCTGGGGATCGAGCTTGATTCCGAGGAAGGTTGTTTTCGTCTACCAGGGGACAAAGTGTTAAGATTCAGGGCATCCCTGCAAAGGTGTATAAGTGAGTCTAAGGTTAGGCTACATCAATTACAGCAATTGGTGGGACAGTTGAATTTTGCCCTAAGAGTTATGCCGATGGCCCGCCCCTTTTCTCGCTCGATCGCTCAAGCCATGGTCGGCCTGAAGGAGGGTCATCATCGCACAAGGCTCTCGGCAGAGGTTCGCCAGGACATGCGCATTTGGTTGGCATTTCTGGCGGATTTCAATGGCCGAATTGTCTGGAACAAACCGGCCGTGTCCTCCGAGGAGCTGGGGCTGTGGACGGATTCGGCAGGGTGCATTGGTTTTGGCGCCATATTCGGCACTCAGTGGTCGGCACAGAAATGGCCGTCATGGTGGCATGAGAGTGGTCTGACAAGTAACATTGCTTTCCTGGAACTTTTTCCCATTCTGGTGGCCCTGAGAACTTGGCCCGAGGGGTTTAGAGATCACTCTGTGGTATTCTGGTCTGATAACATGACCGTTGTTGAGTGTATCAATAGTCAGGCAGCACGATGCAAGTGGATTCTGAGATTGCTCAAGGAAATTGTGTTATTATGTATGCAATTGAATGTAGTATTTAAGGCAAGACATGTCCCGGGGGTTATGAACCAGGCGGCTGATGCGCTTTCTCGTTTTCGTATGCAGGCCTTCTGGGGTTTTCTGCCCACAGCGGACCCGGTGGCAGCACCCTTTCCCGAAGCTCTCTGGTCTCTCGGTGCCCCGAACTACAGAACCTCGTGGGAGAGAGTTTAGCACCCAGGACGAGGAAGGCATATGAAGGGGCGTTCCGTTCCTATTGGGCCTTTTTGGGGGCAGCTAGAGGGGAGCTTTGGGGCCATGAGGAGTTGGTAGTGAAATTCCTGCTATCTTTACGTCATGCAGGCAAATCAGTGGCTACGGCCCAAAGGCATCGGGCCGCCATTTCCTTTGTGGCTAGGGCTCATGGGATCCAGGACCCGACAGCGTCTTTCGTTGTGCAAAAAGCGCTATGTGGGTGGCAACGCCTTGAGGGTCGCAGAGTAGATGATAGGCGCCCGATAGGTCTGGATAGGTTGGCTTTGTTGTTATCTGTACTTCCTGCAACATGTTCATCCCAGTATGAAGCAGTGTTATTCCGAGCCGCTTTTGTGCTAGCATTCCATGGGGCTATGCGGGTAAGCGAATTAGTGGCAAGGAACAAGCAGGATACCAGGGGGGGACTGTGCCGAGAGCACGTCCAAGTCAGGGGTGAGACAATGACTGTCTCATTTGTCAAGTCCAAGACCGATCAGGGTTCAATGGGGGACTGCATAATGATACGAAGGATCCCCGGGTCCTCCATGTGCCCGGTGAGTTGTGTTGAGGAGTATCTAGCACAGAGGGTGGCATCATGGGGGGGGGACCTTGTTGAGACACGCTGACGCCACCCCACTGACGAGGTTTCAGTTTCAGCGGGTGCTTGCGATGTCGATTACGGCTGCGGGCTTGAACCCGAGCGAGTTTGGGACCCATTCCTTTCGGATAGGGGCTGCTACAGAGGCTACGGCCAGGGGTCTGAATGTTGAACAAATTAAACGTGTGGGGCGTTGGTCCTCTAATTGTTATAAGAGGTATGTGCGGTTGCACATGTTGTGAAGCTGTAACGATGTACTCACGCTTCTTGTTTTTGTTTGGTTTCAGTTGCGCAAGCCTACGAGGCGGGGCGGACTATGCAGTCGACCCAACACCGGGCCAGCGGTCATACTTCACCGGCTGTGAAAAAGGAGGTGTGGGTCGTGGGCCACTCATACGTGAGGCGAGCCGCGGACGTATTCAAAGCAGGTGACATGAATCACGTGGCTGGGGAATACGGGTACAGTGTGTCCTTCTACGGAAAGGGCGGACTCTGTATTGACCAGTTTCAATCATTTTTTGAGGGTTTGCTAGGGCGGACGAGGTCACCGCCGTCTATAGTCATAGTACATCTTGGGGGCAATGATTTGGTCACCACTGGTAGACGACTTCTTCTTGAGGCGATGCTTTCCACAGTAAGTTGGTTGGCGAGGAGAGTTCCAGGGTGCACGATTGCATGGTCACATATGATCCCACGTAAAGTATGGCGGGGGGCTGTTTCTGTTTCTGCTTTAAACCACTCAGTAAGGAAAATTAATAACAAAGTGAGTAGATTGTTCCGTTCCAATACACTGCATTCTATTTCACATGGTTGTATTACTGGTGACAGTATGTATTTGGGGGATGGTGTTCATTTGTCCCGGGTGGGGAACGAGTTACTCATAGGAGACTGTATAGCTTGGCTAAAGACTTTAAGACATGACCTTTAGGTAGGAGTGTTGTGGGGGATCCGGATAGCCGGTCAACTATCCGGCCTGTGGCGGTAAGGTCATGATCGGTGAGCACTAATTTGGAAGATCCCTATGAGTGGGCGTCACCCATTACGGATGGGAGCGCTCGAAGGAGGTGGCCATTGGCCCCTCAACGGGGAAGGCGGTCCCTTCTAAGGATGGGACGCCGAAAGGAAAAGAAAGGCGGTCAAGGCCCCTTCCTGGGTAGGGGGGGCTACAGCCCCCTCCCGGAGAATTTCCCGGGGCCAGGACATCTGCGACGGCAGATGTGGTAAGTTGTGTGGGGTTTGGGGGGGGTCTACGCTACCTTCTAGATTCCTCACACGAGTCCTCGGACGACCTTTAAGTGGCGTCGAGTTTATTGGGGCCCCCGTCAAGTCAAGGGAAATTGGTAGTTGCACTCGAGGTACGCCTCTGTGCGGTCGCCCCTCACAAGTGAGGGGGATATTTCTGGTTAGGGATCTTGACACCGGTTACGACCTTGCCGTTGGCCCTTAAACGTTAGGATGTACAATTTCAAAATTTCAAGTTAGATGTTTTGTAGGATGTTAGTTCGGCTAGGAGAACCTTTGTATTAGAGAATATGTTAAGGTTAGCCAAACATCGCAATGTGGTAATGAAATTGTACATAATATAAAACTGTTATTTTAATGTTTTAATTTTGTTTCATATTTTAATAAATACGGCCGGGAGGGTCACTCCCTCCCGTCTTCCAAAAAGTTCAGAACTGTTTCGGTTTCCCATCATTGGGGATTGTGTTGAGAGGGGGTGGCGGGTATCTCAGCCATATGCTTCATGATTGACTCTACTGAATATCACTCGTGTGGACTAGTTATTGAGTATTGTACGTATGGGACACATGACACCTCATTTTTATGGATTGGTATATATTAATGCTAACAAATATTATTTTTCTGCACAGTCCCAAATGTATGTCTGTATGTATTTGTATATATATATATATTCACTGAAAAAAACCAAAGGTTTTACACACGTTATAGTTAGGAAGTAGCATTTACAAAACCTATGAAATTCACTGAAAAAAACATAGGTTTGACACATGTTATAGTTAACTGGACATTTTACTCATATAAAACCAATGAAATTCCCCCGTTATAGTTACTTCAGCTAACTATAACTCGCGCGCCCGCAATGCACTGCTGATGACGTCACATATTACATCACTCATGCTTTGAACATTTTAGCTTCTATTTTTAAATGTGTGTATCAAAGGTTATATTACGCTGAGAGGAGGTCTACCACTCTTTTACAAGGATGATGTCATCAGTGATTTCATCAGTGATGTTATTTCAGATATCATCAGTGATGTCAGGAGTGATGTCACTGACCATGTCATGAGTGATATAATATGTGACGTCATCAGCAGTGCATTGCGGGCGCGCGAGTTATAGTTAGCTGAAGTAACTATAATGGGGGAATTTCATTGGTTTTATATGAGTAAAATGTCCAGTTAACTATAACATGTGTCAAACCTATGGTTTTTTCAGTGAATTTCATAGGTTTTGTAAATTCTACTTCCTAACTATAACGTGTGTAAAACCTTTGGTTTTTTCAGTGAATTTCATAGGTTTTTTGAATGCTACTTCCTAACTATAACGGGTTTAAAACCTATGGTTTTTTCAGTGAATTTCATAGGTTTTTTAAATGCTACTTCCTAACTATATCGTGTTTAAAACCTATGGTTTTTTCAGTGAATATATATATATATAAATATATATATATATATATATATATATATATATATATATATATATATATATATATATATATATATATATATATATATATATAAAACATTTCTATGGCAAAATGTAACCCCTCATTTTGTTCCTTTTCAAATTAAATGTATTAAGTGTTACCACTTTATTCCAATCAAGATGACTTCAGGTGTGCCATACTTTTGTCATAAGTAAGACTGTTAGCATTCTAGTTGTTCTTTAGAACACTCTGGGACATTCTGTCATTGGGCTATAGTTGGGCTACATCTGGCTGATATTTGGGCTACATTTGGGCTCTTTTATCTCTGGTGGCCATCTTGGGAGACTGCATATCAGAATTTTTTTAATGAAATATAAGAGGATTTGAGAAGTCACTCAAAATGTGCCCTAATTTTTCTATCTTCAGCACTAATCATAATTTCTATGGCAAAATGAACCCCCTCATTTTGTTCCTTTGCAAATTAAATGTTTAAGTGTTAACACTTTATTCCAATCAAGATGACTTCAGGTGTGCCATACTTTTGTCATAAGTAAGACTGTTCGCGCTCTAGTTGTTCTTTAGAACACTCTGGGACATTCTGTTATTGGGCTATAGTTGGGCTACATCTGGCTGATATTTTTTTTTTCAAAACCAATTTTATTGAGCAGAAGAGTATCAAGAATGTGGTATCTTCACATACCAAGATCCCCACAACAGTATCAATGCACAGTGATATACTCGTTAATCCATGAATCAAATGATGAAGCTCAGCTTTAAAGACGTCCTAACTGCCCACCCCAACCCCAACTACTCCCCCACCCCTACCCAACACCCCCCCCACCACACATGTACAGAGGCAACATAAAGACGGTACACATAAAAGAATCAGGTACGATGCAACCAGGGCTTTGCCATTCGGGCCAGGAATGTCACTGCGATCAAATGTCCTCCTCCTGTTCCGCCGGGGGTTCCAAGGACAGGCCGCGGTAGTCGGCCCACCGCTTCCAGATTTTGAAATGTTTGCGCGGGCAACCTCGCGCCTCAAAGACTGGCTTCTCAAGGCCCATGAAGTAGTCCAGCCCAGCCTTCCATGCAGACAGGGGGGGAGCCCTTACAGATTTCCAAGCCCGAGCCAGGTCACGCTTGGCCACGACCAGGCCCAGGAGCAACAGGTGGCGCTTATAGACGTTACCCCCTACCCCTTCCATAACGTGCAGCAGGCCTAATCGGTGGGTACGAGGAAGATCCCATCCCAGGACCTCAGCCAGGCAACTCCATACTCCCCTCCAGAAGCCAGCCAGGCGACCACACGACCACACTGTATGCAGCAAAGAGCCAGGCACCTCCCCACAACGCAGGCACTCCGAGGACGCAATCAAACCAGCCTTCCACAGGCGTTCACGTGTGTAGTAGGCACGATGCAAGTATTTGAATTGTATCAGGCGGAGCCGAACCGCAACAGCGGTGCCACGTGGGGACTCCAGTGCCTCCCTCCAATCATCCTCGTCCAAGGCGCCCACATCCACCTCCCACGCTTCCCGAAGGGAGCTGAGAGTGGAGGAGCAGTGTGTAACAAGGGACTGATAGATCCTAGAGACCTTCTTATCTCCCAAGTCACCCATAAACACTTTCGCCTCAATGGGGCTGAACTCGGGCAGGGAGTCGAGGCCGGCGATACTCGGGGCCAGGGCATGCCTCAGCTGGAGGTAACGGAAGAACTGGGAGTGAGACATCTGGAACTCCGCACGGAGGTCCTCAAAGGACTTGAGGGCGGTGCCCGACATGACCTGGCCCAGTTGTGTAATTCCAATAGCCTCCCAGCCCTCAAACCCGGCCAAAGCCGCCAATTCCGGGAGCATGCCATTGTGCCACAGCGGCGTTTCGGCTGTCAGTTTGCCCCACCAACCCATACGGCGCAGAGACTGCCGCCACACGGCAAAGACCACTTTAGTGACCGACGGCAACCCACGGCGTATACGAGCTGAGTAAAGAATGGTGTGAAGTGTGCGATCTCCCATTAGGTGTCTCTCTAGGGCATAGGCCGGATCACTCCTGTCTCCATACCACCAGTCATTGAGGACAAGGAGGTGCGACGCCTGATAGTAGGAGAGAAGGTCGGACGTGGCCAAGCCCCCACAGTACGTGGACAGAAAGCACGTTCTCAGGGCCACCCTGGCAGCTCCGCCATCCCACAGGAAGCGGCCCAGCACAGAGTTCACCTGACGGAACCACTCCATGCCAATAGGGTGCGGGAAGTTCTGGAGTTGGTACAGCAGCCTCGGCAGCGCCACCATCTTAAAGATGGCCGACCTCCCATAGATTGTAAGGGGCATCCTGGACCATGTTTTGACATCGGTTCGGACTCGGTCCCATACCGGTAAGACACTGCGTGTCCAGGCCACTGCCCGTGAAGTCGAGAGGAAGACGCCCAGATATTTCAGGCCGTCCGTCGCCACGCGCAAGTCGGCGGCCCAAGGATCGGTAACCACTCCGCCACGTAGCACCCACAGGGTTGATTTAGACAAGTTAAGATGAAGCCCCGAGACCCCGCCAAACCCACGCATGATCTCCAAGACTCGGGGACCCGAGCGCCGCAAATCAGTAAGGAACAGGAGGACGTCGTCAGCATAGAGTGCAATCCTATCAGTTAGATGGTCATTCCAGACAAAGCCACGTAGATGGGCATCCATTCGGACCCGCGCCGCCAGGGGCTCCATGGCCAGGGCAAACAAGTAGGGGGAGAGTGGACAACCCTGTCGGGTACCACGGCCGATCCAGAAGCGCCCAGAGACCGCACCGGCGACACGGACCAAGGCTGTGACATTGGTGTACAGGAGGCGAATGTAGGACAGGAAGACCGGCCCTATATTGAGGCGGGCCAGCAAGGTGAACAAATATGCCCAACTCACCGAGTCGAAGGCCCGGTCCATGTCCGCAAGAAGGAGTGCGGCCTGTTCATCCCTGTCTCCCATAGCGTCGATCGCTGCCTGTGCCCGTCGGATATTATGCCGGGTAGCCCTGCGCGGCATGAACCCGGCCTGATCAGGGTGGACCAGGTCGGCAATGTGGGGCAGCAATCGGTTCGCAAGGGCTTTCGCCAGAACCTTGGCCTCTATGTTGAGGAGAGAGATCGGCCTGTAGGAGTCGTGCCGATCCGGCGCCCTGCCCGGCTTCAAAAAGACCACAATCTCGGCGTGGCGCCAGTCAGGTGGCAGCTCGCCCCGAGACCTCGCCGCCTCCAGAGCGTTGCGGAAATGGGGTCCCAGTTGAACGTGGAACTTCTTGTAGAATTCGGCAGGATAACCGCTCGGGCCGGGCACCTTCCCGGTGTTCAGCTGGCCAAGGGCCTCTCCAAGTTCTTCGGAGGTGAGCGGGGCCTCCAGGGCCGCTCTAGTCTCATCCGGGACTGCCCGTGGGAGTAGGTCGTCCAAATATGAGGCTATGTCGCTCTCCACCACTGGGTCTCGGGGAGCATATTGTGCCGCGTAATAGCGGGCAAAGCTCGCCGCCAGTAAATCCGGGTCGGACATGACCGACCCGTCATCCGCCGCAAGGCCGGGCAGTTCTTGGGGTTGGAAGGTCGCCTGGCAAAGCCTATGTAACATGGTGCAGGACTTGTCGCCCCACTGGTACACCCTGCTACGCGTGGCGAGCCACGCCTGTCGGGCCTCCTCGTATAGAACCGAGGCATACGTCTGCTGGGCCTGCAGGAGCCGTCGCACGACACCCTCGTCGCCCCCGAGTCGGCTACGCTGCTCTAGGGCCTCCACTCGGGCCGCGGCGGTCACAATGGCCTCCCGATGCTCCCGCCGAGCGGCCGCGCACCAAGCTATATCGATGCCCCGTATCGTAGGCTTCAGCGCTTCCCACACAACAATGGCATCGACACCCCCCACCAGGTTCTCGCGCCAAAAATGGTCGATCGCTTGGCGTATATGCGTCACGTATTCCGGCCGCTGTAGCTGCCAGGCGGACATGCGCCATCGAAATGGTTGCCGTTTAGAGGGGAGGGTCACGGTGGCCAGAACAGGGGAATGATCCGAGAGGCCCCTGGGGAGTATCGCTGCGTCCCTGACACGGCTCAGACAGGCACCCGGTACAAACAGATAGTCGAGCCTAGAGAAGGACCCATGCACCGCCGATACATACGTGTAGGCCCGCTCCGCGGGGTGGAAATGCCGCCACACATCAATCCAGCCCAGACCACGCACTGTCGCACACAACCGGGTGGGAGCAGCCGCGGGAGGGGGATCAGGCACCACATGCACCCGTCGCTGGCGGTCCAGGCTCACATCCATGACTTCATTCCAGTCGCCCCCCACCATGGTCAGGACCTCGGGGATTCCATCCCACAGCGCAAACAACCGCTCAGACAATGCCCACTGCAGGGGGGGAGGGGCGTAAACACTTCCAAAAACCACCGGCTCGGAGCCCAGCAGGCCTTGAATAAAGACAAATCTACCCTGAGGATCGATCCACTGTTTCTCATGAACATAGGCCACCCTACGATGCACCAATATGGCCACCCCCCGTGAACCCCTCGCAAAGCCAGCATGGTAAACCTGTTGATAGCCGAACCTCTGGAGGCTGAGGGCCTTGGAGCCCAGCATATGAGTCTCCTGGAGCATAAGGACATCCACCATCTCCCTCTTCCCCCATCGCAGCACAGCCCCACGCTTGATCTTGTCCAGGATACCCCGCACATTCCATGTCACCACCCGCAGGGTTTTCGAAGGAGACATAAGCGCAGTATCAGCCATTGTCGATACACAGTCCAAAACCTGGCCCTCCCTCCCACCCTGGTGCCACCCGCAAACCGACAAAAATCAAAGCCTCAGACATGTGTGGACCCCCCCCCCAACCCACAAACACAGCGCTCCCCTCCCGACCCCGAACCCCCCCAACAAGTACAACTCCAACACCCCCCCCCCACGCCCCACACCCACCACCCCAATACCTCAGGAAACATTGAAGTATCTGTCGCGGCATGGAGAGACCCGGGTCCCAAACAGAGGACCCAGGACCCACCATACCAATGGATCCCAACAACCCAGCAATGACACACACACCCCCCCCCCCAACAACACTCACATCTGTGAGGGTCTGAGGCCCACAAGTGGTACCCCCCAAGCCCCACTGCATCCCCATGACAGCAACTGAAATCTTCACAAGGGAATTAACCGGCACATCAAGGACAGTATGAAACAGTCTCACCGGCCAAAGCAGGGCAGTTCAGGATGGAACATACAAAGTGCGTGCGGATCCAGCAAAGTTCAGCTGCCTGCGTCAGAGTGCTCCGAGTCCCGGGCATCACCCGGCCGCGTCGCGCTGGCAGAGGCTGATCTCTTCTTGGAGCGGGACCTCCGATGGCGGCCCTTCCTGTTCGGGCGATCTGTGCGCTCCCGCGACGAACCCTGGGACCTGCCTGGATCCAGCCCCGGTTGGGCATGGGGCCTGAGCCGCACCGATTCATCTGTCCAGCGGAACACCTCCTCCGGCGAATCGAAGAAATGGGTCCGAGACTGATATATGACTCGCAGGCGAGCTGGATACAGGAGCGAGTATTGAATCTTGAAGCCCCTAAGTTTAGCCTTAGCGTCCATGAAGGATTGCCGCTGTTGCTGAACCATCTTCGTGTAGTCCGGGAAAATCATGATGGTGTGATTCTCAAAGGCGAGGGAGCCCTTGTTCCTTGCCTCCCGGAGGATAACATCTCGGTCATGGTAGTTCAGCAGCCGAGCGATAACAGGCCGTGGGCGCTCGCCTTCCGGTGGTCGCTGGGTCAGAGCCCTGTGTGCCCTCTCGACCACGAAGCACGTAGACAGTGCCCCTTCGGGGAGCCAGCTCTCCAACCACCCGGTCAGGAACCGCTCCATGTTGTCCTTCTCGCATCGTTCAGGAAAACCGATGAAGCGGAGGTTGTTGCGCCGTGCGCGCCCTTCTGCATCTTCCACCCGGGCCGCCAGCGTCTTCTGAACGCTCTCCACCTCCGCCAGTCGCTTCTTGAGGCCACTAATGTCCGCTTCAGTCTCCGTTATACGGGTCTCGGCCCCAGCAATCCGCTCCACAGCGTTGCGGAGGTCTTGGCGCAGGAGCGTGACATCCGCCCCTACCGCCCCAATCTTGGCATCGAGCGTGTCTCGGGACTGGGTGATGGCCGCCAGTAGAGCTGCATTGTCCGGCCCAGGGCCACCGCTGCCAGCGGCCGCCCCGGCGCCACCACTCGGCCCAGTGAATTTGTCGATAGGGCCATGTTTAGGCGGGCCACCTCCCCTGTCCCTGGTCATGGCACACGCCAGGCAGGGCGGACACCACCTCCGTGTCTTCGGACACTGTCACAAGGCCCAGATGAGGCCCCAGAGAGAAAGGCGGGCCGGCCACAGTAATCGGGCGTCTCGAAAATCGAGGTCCCGGCGTCACCCGGGCGGGACAGGCCGCACCCGCGCTCGTCCCCACGGGCAGCTGTCCAAAGTACCTATTGAAGAAACTACGGGTCCGTGATCTGTGGACCGCCGCAGCAATGGGCTTGGCCAGGATGGGCAGATCCGATGCCACTGCCGTCCGCCGGGTCGTCACCGGCCGCCTCGGGGCTCAGGGACCTCCGCCTCCAGGTTGTCGCGGGGCCACACCTCACCGTCTCTGCTCGCCGGCCACACAGGGAAGGAACTGATGGGTAGGATCCGTCGGCACCGTCTCGCTCCTTCAGGCAAGTGCAGTCAATGAGACGAGCCAAGGCCGGCGCGGCGGATGCCACCCGCACACGCTAGATCGCTACCACCGCCAGGCGTCGCGAAACTCGAGGACCCCGGCCTCCGGCCGGCCACCAGGCCGCACTTCGTCGCCGCCTCCCTCCGATCACAGGAAGGGTAGAAATGCAGGATCGGCACACCAAAGTAGGCAGGAGACCCCACCCGATCAAAAGCAAACACTGGGTACCAGCAGCGGGCTCGGGGGTCAGGATAAATGATCGGATTAAGTCCGGGCCGGCGGGAGCTCTACAAGGCTGCGACCGCCATCTTCGCCCGCCAAGCCACGCCCCCATCTGGCTGATATTTTGGCTACATTTATTTTTTTTGTCTCTGGTGGCCATCTTTGGGCTACATTGTGCTACATTGGGCTACATTTGGGCTCAAACATATATATATAGCCCAATGTACCCCAATATATATTTTTTCAAAGTTAATTTTCTCAGCAACTACTGAACAGATTTACACCATTCAAAGAAAAGCGTAATCTGCGAGCCGGACTCTACCTTTCTACCCAATTTCTTATAAATCCATTCAGCCGTTCGAGCTGTAGCCGTGTCTAAACATCCTATGGAAAATAACGGGGAAAACACGTTTTGGGACCCCCCTTTTATCTCAGCCCCCACTTGACGAGCCCCCCCCCAAACTTTCAGGGAAGGAGCGGAGCGGAGCAGGCCATCTTCTTTGAGAAATTCGCAAAGATTCGTCCACCGGTGCCAAAGTTATTCTCAATAGAATGTTGCAGATTTCCTATGGAAAATAGGTCCTAACTACTGTCATTGGGCTATAGTTGGGCTACATCTGGCTGATATTTGGGCTACATTTGGGCTCTTTTGTCTCTGGTGGCCATCTCGGGAGACTGCATATCAGAATTTTTTTAATGATATATAAGAGGATTTGGGAAGTCACTCAAAATGTGCTTTAATTTTTCATCTTCAGCACTAATCATAATTTCTATGGCAAAATGAACCCCCCTCATTTTGTTCCTTTGCAAATTAAATGTTTTAAGTGTTAACACTTTATTCCAATCAAGATGACTTCAGGTGTGCCATACTTTTGTCATAAGTAAGACTGTTAGCGCTCTAGTTGTTCTTTAGAACACTCTGGGACATTCTGCCATTGGGCTATAGTTGGGCTACATCTGGCTGATATTTGGGCTACATTTGTTTTTTTGTCTCTGGTGGCCATCTTCGGACTACATTGGGCTCCATTGGGCTACATTGGGCTACATTTGGGCTCTAACATATATATAGCCCAATGTAGCCCAATATATATTTTTTCAAAGTTCATTTTCTCAGCAACTACTGAACAGATTTACACCATTCAAAGAAAAGCGTAATCTGCGAGCCGGACTCTACTTTTCTACCAAATTTCTTATAAATCCATTCAGCCGTTCGAGCTGTAGCCGTGTCTAAACGTCCTATGAAAAATAACATTGGGGAAAACACATTTTGGGACCCCCCTTTTATCTCAGCCCCCACTTGACGAATCCCCCCCAAACTTTCAGGGAAGGAGCGGAGCGGAGCAGGCCATCTTCTTTGGGAAATTCGCAAAGATTCGTCCACCGGCGCCAAAGTTATTCTCAATAGAATGTTGCGGATTTCCTATGGAAACTAGGTCCTAACTACTGTCATTGGGCTATAGTTGGGCTACATCTGGATGATATTTGGGCTACATTTGGGCTCTTTTGTCTCTGGTGGCCATCTTGGGAGACTGCATATCAGAATTTTTTTAATGAAATATAAGAGGATTTGAGAAGTCACTCAAAATGTGCCCTAATTTTTCTTTCTTCGGCACTAATCATATTTTCTATGGCAAAATGAACCCCCTCATTTTGTTCCTTTGCAAATTAAATGTTTTAAGTGTTAACACTTTATTCCAATCAAGATGACTTCAGGTGTGCCATACTTTTGTCATAAGTAAGACTGTTAAACAGTCACTCATACATACAGTCACTCATCAATACAGCACTATCATATGCACTCATACACCTATACAGGCACTTACACACCACCACTCACCCATAGAGTTAGTCACACAGGTAGTCAGTCATGTAAAGAATCAATCACACTTTCATTTACTCACCTATACAGTTATACACACCACCCCATTTATTCATACAGATACTAACACAAACTTACTCTCTTGTACAATTACTGATACAAGCACACACTCATCCATACAGCCACTCTCACAATCACTCACTCTCACATATAGTCATTTATATACTCCAATACTCACATATACTGCCTTTCACATATGTAGTTATTCACACATGTACCACTGAGATATCCATTTGCCGACCAACACACCCATAGACACACTCACCCACCCATACAGGCCTTCACAGATGCACTCTTGAACTCATACACCCAGTGAATCACCCACTCACACATCTATGCACAGAGTCACACGCCCCCCCACTCACCCACACAGATACGCAGGCACCCCATAGAGATGTTCAGATAATCAATCAATAACCCATATAGCCATTCATGTAGCTACTCACCAACCCATGCAACCACTTACACACCAACTGACAGACTGATAGACATTCACACAGTTTAGTCACTAACCGATGCATTCAGTAAGACATGTTCAATCTCTCAGTAAGTATCAATGAGAACTAGCTCATTAGTGGGAGCTAGATGTCCATGTCTGGAGGAAAAACATTTTGTTTTTTATGAAGACCCTCACCCACCAACTTAGTTGGTGGAAGGCTTCATCATCGGGTCCCATCCAAGGTGTAGAGTGCACCCCGGGTGTGCTTCAACGCCTGACTACAGCGGAGCTGGTTTTGTAAATGTAAATGTAAATGTATTGGCATTTATATAGCGCACTACTTACCCGTAGGGTCCCAAGGCGCTTCGACCGCTGTGAAACCCTTCCTGGCTTCCCTGAGAGATGGTCCCTTAATGGGTATCTCCAGGGTGAGACCAGGCATCCCCGGCGGGGCCGTTAGTGAAGATGAGGCAAGCTAATGCCCAGAGTTGCCGAGTGTGATCGCTGATCAGAGTGGGCACCGAGGCGAGAGAATTATCGAGTCCGCTGACCCTGGTCCAGAAACCTGCCGCGCCGGGAATCGAACCCTGGTCCCGGGCCGTCCTCTGCTCTCGGGTCTGCCGCCTCTAACCAGTGAGCCACACTACTTGTGTTGTGAGAGTGAAGTGATGTGAATGAGTGTAAATTAAAAGCTGTCCAATGGGTCCGGAATGACTAAAGGATTTTAATGATGGGCCCTTGGCAGTATTAAAAAAAACAAGGCTGATATATGATGAGGTGCAATTATGTCTCCTATATCCTGTGAAAAAATTAGGTCTACATGTTTCAGCCAGACTACTATGTATGCTGGATTTCATCAGGAACTGTGTGTAAGGTGAATAGGTGATGGTCAGTTGTTGTTTGCTTGACCATAAGTGTTGTCACACACGCTAAGGTGCGTTTAATGTGGGAGGACTTGTTCCTCTGTTTGCTAAGAATGATGAGATTTTCAGAGTGAGCAACATGAATCCCGGGAGGTGGCTGGACCTGTAGTCACACATTCGTCAAGATCACTGGCACCCAGAATCCTGGCTTCGATAGGGGTTGGGGATGAGCGCCTCTGCCGGCTCCCCAGCAAGCACCATACTGGGTACAGTCGGAACAAACTACATTCCTATGCTCCCGGCTGGGCAGGAGCAGCATTTTTTAAATGCCCCATCCAAGATATGAGTAAACTTCTGTTCCCTGTCCAGTAGTATTGGCAGGGTATACCCAAATTCTCCCAGGCAGGAAACTTCAGTGTCCAGGGAAATGGGGTCATTGGAACATTGCAAAGTATTGGGCTCCGAGGGATGGAGATTTCAGTTCAGGCAGGAAGGCCTGTAACCATATGGCCCCAGGGATGGGGTTCCCAGGGCCCTGTAGTCGCTTGGGGAAGGGTGCATGCCACCTTCTCCTATATTTTGAAATGGCACCAGGGGATAGGGTCCCCGGGACCTCATCAAGGGTTGGGATAGGGGAGAAGCTTACCCACCTCTCTAATATTTTAAAACGGACACTGGGGATGGGTCTCCAGAGCCTCATTGCATTTGGGGGGGCGCATGCCCTCCTTCCCTAATAAATCAATTCTGTCACCCCAGACCCTATATGAAAGAGAGAGAGAGAGAATATAGACAGAGGATACATAAGAGGTAACTGTGTAATATTACCACTGAGAGGTTTAGGTGACATCATAGATTAGGAATCCGATTAGTTTGTAAATGTCATCAGAACCTAGAGATGGCAATAAGCAGACAAAGCATGAAACAACCAATGCTGTTCTCCATGTGCTGATTAGAGAAGCAGCAAAAGCAGCGCTAACTGGCGTGCTTCCTCCGCAGGTAATGCACTGCCTCAGTATTTTATCTGTTGTTTCTGATGGCATGCTGAAACAGCCATGCACATTTCATTATATCCTCACCTGTGGTACCAGGATATGCACACTTATCCATGCTCATTTGTAAAACAATGGAAGCGGTGCAACAAATGTGCAACAGAAATTGGAGCACAATATGCTTCATGATTGACTCTACTGAATATTACTCGTGTGGACTAGTTATTGAGTATTGTACGTATGGGACACATGACACCTCATTTTTATGGATTGGTATATATTAATGCTAACAAATATTATTTTTCTGCACAGTCCCAAATGTATGTCTGTATGTATTTGTATATATATATATATATTCACTGAAAAAACCAAAGGTTTTACACACGTTATAGTTAGGAAGTAGCATTTACAAAACCTATGAAATTCACTGAAAAAAAACATAGGTTTGACACATGTTATAGTTAACTGGACATTTTACTCATATAAAACCAATGAAATTCCCCCGTTATAGTTACTTCAGCTAACTATAACTCGCGCGCCCGCAATGCACTGCTGATGACGTCACATATTACATCACTCATGCTTTGAACATTTTAGCTTCTATTTTTAAATGTGTGTGTATCAAAGGTTATATTACGCTGAGAGGAGGTCTACCACTCTTTTACAAGGATGATGTCATCAGTGATTTCATCAGTGATGTTATTTCAGATATCATCAGTGATGTCAGGAGTGATGTCACTGACCATGTCATGAGTGATATAATATGTGACGTCATCAGCAGTGCGTTCCAAGCACAAATATTAATCGTATTATTGGTCGAATTGAACACAGTACGAGATCAGCTTTTGGATTTACATTTACATACCCAACCAATTTAAGGCTGGGATGGTAATATAACCAGCCAGAAGGCATCCCATTAAAATTTGAAGTTCGAGAGCCCTGAGGAAGTCGTGGGTCTTGTCCCGTACGACAAAACACACGTTGTCTGGATTCTGAGTGAGATACTAACATTAAAGCATCTTATTGATTATTGTGGTCATTTTTTAATCTGAAGTTTTGTACTTGTAATAATCTATGCATTGGTGTGATAGGGGTTTGCATTAACTTTAGGGATCTGCTGATTCGATTTAGGGGGAGTTGGATGATTGCCCCCTCCCAAAGCACCCAATAACTAAATAGCAAACAACAACACAATATTGCCGAAATTTGTGAGCTCCAATATCTATCCAGGGTACAATCATCCCAATCTTTCTCTTTCTAAATGGAACTGGCTGGGTTTGCAACCATTCAATTACTGTTTGAGATTTAAACTCGATGCACTTAATTCGTTATAGTTTTGTGCATTTACCCCAAAGAAATTCATCTTCAAAGTGTAACAATTCTTTTTTGGTTTTTACACGTAGAAACTTACTCCATATGATTAAGTACTGTTTTAATGTTTATATGTATATATGTCAGTCTAACTAAAGCGTCCCTGTAACCTTTGGCATTTTTAGCGAATATATATATATATATATTTGCTTAAAAAGCCAAAGGTTAGAGGGACGTTTTAGTTAGACTGACATTTCACTCATACAAAACCAGAGAAATTCAGCAGTTACAGTTATCTGAGCTAACTATAACTTGCGCCCCCACAATGACCTGGTTATGACCGCACATATTACATCACTCACGATATGGTCAGTGAGATCACTCATGACATCACTGATGACATATAAATGACATCAATGATGACATCACTGATGAATTCTTAAATGTCATCACTGCTGACATCGTCCACACTCGACACCTACTCACTGATTCATAGACCCATTCACCCTCCATGAGGCGTGTTTACAGAGTAGTGGAGAAAGGGTGTGTGGCCTCCGAAGACCTTTCAGCAATACCGATGTGTGGGATTTACTGGAGATAACTGGAGGTCTTGTTGGCCCCCAAGGACCCTCTGAAGCCAAGAGGACTTTTTCACCAACCAGCAGTGCACCAGGAGGTGCATTTGGACAGTGGTGGAGAAAGGGTGCATGGACTCCAAAGATCTCTCAGCAATCCTGCTCTCTGGGATTTACTGGAGATAACAGAAGGGTATCTTGGCTCCCAAGGACCCACAGCATCCAAGAGGACTTCATCCGGCAACCATCAGTGCACCAGGAGGGCGTTTGCAGATTAGTGGAAAAAGTGGGCCGGCCTCCAGGGACCTGCCAAAACTGCATTGGTTTTATTGGTATTTTTTAGGGAGGGGGCTGTGTGGCTTCCCTTCTCTGGGTCGATTAGGGTTCCAAGGACCCCATTACCCGAGGTCAGGCATTTTTTTAATAGGAGAGGGGGGGAACCTATCCCTGGGCCCGGACTTTTTTTTAAAATGTATTTTTAGAAATAAAGGTAGAGGGCTGAGCGCCCCACATCCTGAGACTATTTCAGCACAGGGACTCCATTGTGTCAATTGTGGTCACCCACCGACATGGTTGAGGACCGCGGGGGGAGCTTGAAGTCGTGCTGGCATTGTGTTGACACAGAGGTAGCTGCTAACATGCAGATCCATCTGTGTTAAAGCAATCGCGCTCTGCTTTGAGCAAGCAAGAGCAAAAGGCTCTTGCTTGCTCAAAGCGGAGCCAAGTTTTCTGTGACTTGGCGGGAGCGCCAAACTCCTGCCAAGCCATAGCAAACAGCTATGTCCCGGGGATGGGCACCCCTGGACATAGTAGCAGGAGCCCGCCTTGGTGGGTGGTGGCCCCAGGCAATCTATGGCTCCAGGAGGGCCCCCCTCCTTTATTTAGATTTTGCTGAGGTAGTACCGAGAGCTGCGGGGGACGCGGTTCCACCTGCTTCAATTTGACAAAAGCCCCAGGTAAGTGTTGGCACCTGGGGCTGTGGGGGGTCAGCGACACCTCCCGCTTTGATTAAAACATAAAGCCCTGGGGAGGTGGCAGTCCCCAGAGCTGGGGCGTCTGAGAGGACCCCCATTTAAAAAAAAGAATCCCCAGGAAAGTGTCCATCCCAGGGGCAGCGGGGCAGCCATATTGGCCTCCCTGCATTTATCTAAAAGGAATCCCCGGAGTGGTGGTGGTCCCTGTGGCATCAATGAGCCTCAGAAGGGGGCTCTCCCCTTCTTTATTACAATGTGCCTTTTACCTGGTCCACCCATGGGCTAATTAGAAAAAAAGTGTGGGAGCCTATGCTTTATTATTCTTTTGTTTTTCACCGGGATCTGCTAATCAAAGCAATTTTCTTTTTTTAAAACATGCTTTTTTTACCCTGCGGGACCCTCCAAGAGGCCTGGGGGGGTCAGGGCATTTAAACCCTGCATCCTTTTCTGTTTTTGTGCATCTTGGCTTCAAGCCAACTCCCAATATGGCTGCCAACACTTCCTAGTTGAAGGGTTGACAGCCAATCAAATTTCTGTAGGATTTCGGGCTGCCAGAAATCTATGTTTGAAACTTAAATATCTCTGAACAAACTAAACTGTTTTGCACCAAAGCACAAAAAACACACTTTCTGAACCAACATCTAGCTTTCTGCCAAATTTGCTGTAATTTCGTTCAGCTGTTCTGGCTGTAGCTGTGTTAAAAAAAGGAAACATTCCCACAGACATAACATAGGGAAAACGGATTTTAGAATGTCCCATTTTTTTGGGCCCTGGTTGACAGATCACCCCGAAACTTTCAACACAACAGCTGAACCAAAAAAGGGAACGTTTCTGAAAATTGGGTGAAGATTCGTCAAGCGGTGCCAAAGTTATTGGCAAAACATAAAACACTTTTCCTATGGAAACTTTGGACTAAACTATAACTATCAACTGGCTATTGCCAGTAGGCAATATATAAATATGTATTCACTGAAAATAATAAAGGTTAAGGTAACATTATATTTAGGGGAAAACGTAATGTTTTAAACTCTAAAAACCACAGACATTCACCAGTTATAGTGATTGCTATCTCAAGGAACTATAATAACTCGGGCACTAAGGTAACAATAACTTGCATTCCCACCATGCACAGGATTTTAATCAATGTTTTCACTGCAAATGCAGGGATATTTTCAATTATGTCATATAAGATATCATGAGTGAAGTAATATGAGGGGTAATTAGCAGTGCATGACGTGGGCGCGAGTTATAGATGCCTTAGAGCACACGTTATAGTTATATGAGATAATTATAACTATAACTGATGAACTTCTGTGGATTTTAGAGTTTAAAATGTTATGTTTTACCCTAACACTAACATTGCTTTCACCTTTGTTTGTTTCAGTGAATTTCTAGGATATTTTAAACGTAATACGTAAAGCGAACCCTCCGCTTTCCGTGGGGGATATGCCACAGGGCCTGGCCTCTTGACAAGCCTTGTTGTCAACATCCCCCTTCTCCCCATCCCCAAAATTAGCAATACAATGCTTATCATTATTGATTATTTAAAACAGTAGGCAGACAAAATATCGATTTTTAAATATCGACATACAATAATGTCGATGTTCAAATATTGAAAGGACATAATAGAGAAAGTAAGTTATATTGATATTTTTAATATCGATGGGACAGAATTTCGATGTTAGTAATATCGATGTTACTAATATTGATGTTAGTAATATCAATGTTACTAATATCGATTTTTGTCTGATTTGTATATATATTATTATGTATTTAATATGTATTTTATTTTTCTTAATGTAATTTAAGTACATTTTGTATTTTAGTGCCGTAGCTGGTTGTGGGTTTATAGGGGAATAGGGTGGGAAGTAATTTAATTATACTAAATTAATTGTTAATTTTTAGGAATTATATATTAATTGTCATTAATTGGTAATTAATTTTAATTAATTGGTAATACATTTTAATTAATTGATTATGTGATCATTATTTTCTGTAGCGGGTTATGGGTTTATAGGGGAATAGGGTGGGAAGTAATTTAATTATACTAAATTAATGATTAATTTTTAGGGATTATGAATTAATTTTCATTAATTGGAAATTACTTTTTATTAAATAGTAATTATTTTTACTTAATTGATTAATTGATAATTTTGTTCTGTAGCAGGTTACGGGTTTATAGGGGAATAGGGTGGAAAGTAATTTAATTATACTAAATTAATTATTAATTTTTGGGAATTATAAATTAATTTTAATTATTTTGTAATTAATTTGTATCAATTGGTAATTCATTTTAATGAATTGATTAATTGATAATTATGTTCTGTAGAGGGTTTTGGGTTTATAGGGGAATATGGTGGGAAGTAATTTAAATGTAATTAAGTAATATTTATTTTAAATAATAGTTTTGTTAATTATATTATTGATAAATATTAATTGGTAATTAATTATTATTAATTGGTATTTATTACTAATTTATTTTCTCTTAATTGTTTATTGCTAATCATGTTTTTTAATAATTATGCATTGATATTTGTAAATAGTTTATATTTATTTAATAATTAATTTTAAAAATATTTTAAAATATTAATTTGTGTATAAGTATGTTATTTTTAACTTCTACACTATCCAACACTTTCCCTACTGTTGCACTCTCTGGAGTTGGAATAGTAATTTTTACCCCTACGCTATCCAACACTTTCCCTACTATTGCACTCTCTGTAGTTGGAATAGTAATTTTTACCCCTACGATATCCAACACTTTTCCTACTTTTGCACTCTCTGGAGTGGGAATAGTAATTTTTACCCCTACGCTATCCAACACTTTCCCTACTGTTGCACCCTCTGGAGTAGGAATAGTAATTTTTTACCCCTACGCTATCCAACACTTTCCCTACTGTTGCACTCTCTGGAGTGGGAATAGTCATTTTTACCCTTACGCTATCCAACACTTTCTCTACTGTTGCACTCTCTGGAGTGAGAACAGTAATTTTTAACCCTAGTCTATCCAACATTTACTTACTTTTTTTAATTTGTGTTACATTTTTATAAATTTTTATTTATATTATTATTTTATGTGTATACATTTATTTGTAATTTATAATGTTTTTATTTATTTATATTATAACATATTTGTAACTATGTTTATTACATTTATAATTATTATTTTATTTATATTACATATTTTTGTTAATTTAAAAAAACAATATATTTTTTAATTACGATATTTTTGACATCGATATTGTTTTTCGATATTTTTGTACTTACCTTGTTGGAGATAGCATGTCGATATTTTTGTAATCGACATTTTTGTTGCGATATTTTTGTAGGTCGATATTTTTGTAATCGACATTTAGTCAGACATTCATTTAAAACATCTTTAATTTTGATGTCCCCTCCCCCCGTTTCTCTTTGCGCTCTATATGGAGCCTTTCGCACAGAGCGTTCGATCCAACATCGGTATCTCCGGAACCAAATTTGGTGCTGATACCCACAAGATCAGTCTGTATGCCGACGACGTCATTCTGTCATTAACCCAACCTCATTCCTCCCTGCGGTACCTGTCGTCGGAACTCCTTGAATTTCAGAAGGTAGCGGGCTTTAAAGTTAACATCTCAAAATCACAAATTCTTAACATCTCTGTCCCTGATGCAGACGTACAGGATCTGCGGCAAGACTTCACCTTTCAGTGGGTGCAAGCTGACATTTCATACCTGGGTATCCGACTGGCCCCATATATTGCTAAAATGGTGTCCCTTAATTACAGCTCGCTTGTTGAACAAGTCACCAAGGCACTTTCGGACTGGTCTCGTCTCAATCTGGCCTGGTATGGGCGGCTGGCTGCGGTCAAAATGACTATACTCCCACGTATACTGTATCTCTTCCAATGCTACAATTGAATCCCCCACCGGGCATTTTGCGGAAGCTACAGGGACTTCTAAATAGGTTTTATGGAATAATAAGCAGGCGCGCCTGGCAATGTCCATATCTACTGCCCTGAAGACGGTGGGTGGTCTTGGCTTTCCCTTGTTGATGGCGTACTTTCAAGCGTCCTGCCTTTGTTACATCGTAGAATGGAACAGGCCCCTGTCTAGTGAACATTGGAACTTTATGGACCAAACGGTGGCGGGTTGTAACATATGGCGGGAGTTGTGGTTACTGCGCAAGTGTAGAGCATGGGGTCTTTATTCTTCCCCGGTGACTTCCCCGACCCTAAAGACGTGGAGCCAGCTGGCGCAGAGTAGGGGGTGGACTACTTTCCCCTCTCCAATGACCCCTATCGTTGATAACCCGGACTTTCCGCCGGGATGCGTGTCTTCAATCTTCCATCCCTGGCGAGAGGAAGGCTGTAAGAGGGTGGGCTCCCTCTTTGACCTGGATGGCCTGATTCCGTTTGCCCGACTATGTACGAAATACTTCCAGCTTCCGAGGGCTGACGCTTTCCAATATTCACAGGTGGAGCATTGGGTGACCCAACCAGCCAATGTTGCCTCTATGTCTCGGCCCTTGACGGCGTTTGAAAAATGGTTTGTCAGCAAGAAGGACGACAGCAGGATTATCTCAGAGCTATATGCGATGGTTCTGCGCCATCCTAAGAAGCAGCGTACGAAGGCGCAAGTCAGCTGGGAAACGGGTCTGGGGCATCCCTTGACGAGAAAAGAGTGGGAGCACGTTTTATATCGTGCACATCACATGGCTTCTAACACTGCGGGTACTGAGTCGGCCTACAAAGCGGCGGCCTATTGGTACTATACCCCAGTGCGCGTCAGGGCATGGGATGTTACGAAGTCAGGCCTCTGTTGGCAGGGGTGTCGCCTTTCAGGGACACTGGTGCACTTACTGTGGCATTGCCTGAAGTTGGGGCAGTATTGGAAGATGGTATTGGATGAGTTGGATGAAGCATTTCAGATTACATTCCCCCGGATGCCTGAGCATGTGCTGTTGGGGCTTCCCCACCATAAGTTCTTTCCCTTGCACTCGCTGAGGGGTAGACAGATTGCCTTGGCTTTGCTGGCTGCGAGGCAGGTTCTATTGGCGCAATGGGGTTCCCCGGCCTTACCCGACTCCCGAGACTGGATTTAAAGGCTTTGGCACATTCTAGCCATGGAACGGCTTTCACTAGGCATTGATGGGAAGGGCTCTGAATACGCGAAGCTCTGGGGCCCATTCTTACAACTCCTATCTAAAGACCTTCGAGCCTGAAGTATTTGCAAATCCTGCAAATCATCCCTTTAGAACCTAAGGGGGTTACGTCTGCTGTTTGCGTGCTGCTGGGTAGATCTGGGGGATCCTGGGGGATGAGGGTCATCAGTAGAAGCTGATGCGGAGTGGGGGGGAGGGGAGGGGGCCTGTTAGGGGGAGGGGGGTTGGGGGTCTTTGTTTTTCTTGTTTGTTCTCTTACAAAAAGCGGTGGTTGTAGCTCAGACGGGGCTGCTCTCCGAGCTTATTCATCCTCGCGGGGTGTAGGCCCCGACGCTGTGTCATTGCTGTGTGAGTACGCCCTGCTGGCAAGTTGATGTTGGCAGCTGGGCTGTGTACCAAGAGGCTTTCCCGCATAATAGAAATGATTGACGCTAAAACATCTTTAGTAAAGTTTTATTAAACTACATGTTTGTGATTCTTTCTTTTTACATAGTTTTATTTTTATATTTTTGGGGTGGTAAATGTGAAAATAAATAGTCTGGAGTACATTATTTTTCCTAAAAAAACGAGTTTTTACTGTTTAACATTTTACGCGCCAAAAATATTAGAAATAAAAACAACCACCTATAGGCCTTGTAGATATACTGTGTCACAGTCAAGTCAAGTCAAGTCAGAGAATTTATATAGCGCACTACATACCCAGAGGGTCTCAAGGCGCTCAGGGAGGGGAGGAGGATTACTTGTCAAATATCCACGTTTTAAGTTGCTTTCTGAATGCTAGGTGGTTCTGGGTAAGGCGAAGGTAAGTGGGGAGTGAGTTCCATGTTTTAGCTGCCAGGTATGAGAAGGATTTGCCTCCCATGGTGGTCTTGTTGATGCGAGGTACAGTGGCGAGGGCTTGGCTGGAAGAACGTAGTTGGCGGGAGGGGGAGTAGAAGGACAGTCGTGAGTTGAGGCAATCTGGTCCGATGTCGTAGAGTGATTTGTGTGCGTGGGTTAGCAGTCGGAAAGTGATCCTCTTATTGACGGGTAGCCAGTGGAGGTCTTTCAGGTGACCAGAGATGTGTTCGTTACGCGGGATGTCTAATATGATCCTGGCTGAGGCGTTTTGGATTCGTTGGAGTTTCTTCTGGAGTTTAGCGGTGGTACCTGCGTAGAGGGTGTTTCCGTAGTCCAGTCGGCTCGTGACCAGAGCATGGGTGACTGTTTTTCTGGTTTCGGTGGGGATCCAGCGAAATGTTTTTTTGAGCATGCGAAGAATGTTGAAGCAGGATGAGGATACGGCACTGACTTGTCTGTTCATTGAAAGTGAAGAATCCAGGATAACGCCTAGGTTCCGTGCGTGGTCTGTCGGGATGGGTGCTTTTCCAAGGGCTTCCGGCCACCAAGAGTCGTCCCATGCAGAGGGGGATGTACCTAAGATGAGGACTTCTGTTTTATCTGAGTTCAGTTTCAGACGGCTGTGTTTCATCCATTCGGCAACTTCTTTCATTCCTTCGTGTAGGTTGGTTTTGGCGGTGCTGGGGTCATTGGTGAGAGAAAGGATCAGTTGAGTGTCATCCGCGTAGGAGATGATGTTGAGATTGTGTTGGTGAGCGATGGCCGCAAGGGGGCTCATGTATACGTTGAAGAGGGTGGGACTGAGTGAGGATCCTTGTGGTACGCCACAGATGACTTCAGTGGCCTCGGACTTGAATGGTGGAAGGCGGACTCTCTGGGTTCTTCCGGTGAGGAATGAGGTGATCCATTCAAGTGCTTTTCCTTGTATTCCGATGTTTCTGAGGCGTTGTAAAAGGGTGCTGTGGCAGACTGTGTCGAAGGCTGCAGAGAGATCGAGGAGGATGAGGGCGACTGTGTCTCCATTGTCCAGTAGAGATCGAATGTCGTCTGTTGCTGCGATGAGGGCGGTCTCAGTGCTGTGTTTTGCTCGGAAGCCAGATTGTGAGGAGTCGAGGGATTTGTTGGCTTCGAGGAAAGCGGCGAGCTGGTTGTTGACAGCTTTCTCGATGACTTTGGCCGGGAAAGGAAGGAGCGATATGGGGCGGTAATTTTTGAGTTCAGTGGGGTCCACTGTGGGTTTTTTCAGAAGGGCGGTGAGTTCAGCGTGTTTCCAGCTTTCCGGGAAGGTGGCGGAGTTGAAGGAGCAGTTGATGACGTCTCGGAGTTGCGGTGCTATGACGGAGTCTGCTTTGTTGAAGATGTGGTGAGGACATGGGTCTGTGGGGGATCCTGAGTGGATGGAGTTCATCAGGCGGATGGTGTACTCAGTGGAGATTGGGTTCCAGTCGTTAAAGGTGTTCAAGGGGGGAGAATGTTCAGCATATGGTTGGGTGGGTTGGTCTCCGGGTTGGTTGTCGAAGCTGTTGTGGATGTCTGCAATTTTGTTGTGGAAGAATAAAGCCAGGGAGTCGCAGAGGGCTTGAGAAGGGGTGATGTCGTTGGAGTTGGCCGAGGGGTTGGTAAATTCCTTGACGATGTTGAAAAGTTCCTTGCTGTTGTGGGCGTTGTTATCTAGTCGATCCTTGAATGCTGTTTTCTTGGCCTTTCGGATTAGTTGGTGGTGTGTGCGGGTGGCGTTTTTGAAGGCGTCCTTGGTGCTAGTGGTTGGGTCTTTTTTCCAGGCCTTTTCAAGGGAGCGGCAGAGTTTCTTGGACTTCTTAAGATCATCGTTGAACCATGAGGCCATCTTGCTGCCAGGTTTGCTTTGACGTTTTTTCAGTGGTGCTAGGATGTCGGCGGTGTTGGATAACCATAGGGTGAAGTTGGCGGCGGCTTGGTCTGGGTTAGAAGAGTGGGCTGGGGTGTTTAGAAGGAGCGATGAGGAGATCTGGTCGATGGTGATTTTGTTCCAGTTTCTTTGCAGAGTTGGTTGGAGGTGGCTGGTGGGTTTCGGCTTGTTGTAGGTGAAGTGAACGCAGCTGTGGTCAGTCCAGAGGAGACCCGTAGTGTGACTGAAGGAGACATGATTGCTGGAGGTGAAGATGGGGTCGAGTGTGTGACCTGCGATGTGGGTGGGGGAAGTGACCAGTTGTTTAAGTCCGAGGTTGGCGAGGTTGTCCAAGAGGGTGGTGGTGTTGCGGTCGTTGTTCTTTTCAAGGTGAAAGTTGAGGTCTCCCAGAAGGATGTAATCTTTGGAGGGGAGCGCGTGTGGAGTGATGAAGTCCGTGATGTCTTCACTGAATTTTGCGCGGGGTCCTGGTGGTCTGTAGAGGAGGGTGCCTCTGAGTGTGGTCTTGGGGTCGATGTGGATCTGGAAGTGAAGGTGTTCAGAGTTGGCGAGGTTGACGTCAGAGCTGGTTGAGATGTGGATTGATTTTTTATGGACGATAGCGATTCCTCCTCCTGTGTGGCCGGTACGGTCCTTGCGTGTGATCTTATAATCTTCAGGGATGGCAATGGTGATGTCTGGGGCGGAGGAAGCGTTCATCCATGTTTCTGTTAGGAAGGCGACGTCTGGAGAGATGGTGTCTAGTAGATTCCATAGGTCAATGGCGTGTCTGTGGACGGATCGGGTGTTGAGAAGGATGCATTGTAGGTGGTTGGGGTCGGGAATCTGTGGTGTGGTCGTAGCGGAGATGTTGTCGGTGCCGATGAATTTGCAGGAGTAGCAAGAGAAAGGTCCATGGGTGTGTCCAGGAGCGGCTTGGACGCAGTTGGGGGCGCGACCGGGGTTAAGGGCTAGGAGGGTGGCGGCATCGTAGGTAATGCGGGAGGGCTGGGAAGCGCGAGGGGCAGGGGGTCTGGCGCTGGGCGCGGTCCAGGCGCGGACGGGCGTAGACGGGCTTACCTTTGGCGCACCTTCGGCGCGGGTTGGGCGCGATCGCTGCGCGTGGACGCTGCGCGTTGGGGCGTTGCTCATAAATGGATGGTGGAGGGGGCGGAGCGTGGGAGGGTCAGCAGCTGGGAGGCGGTGGCGGGAGGAGGGGCGGACCAGGGGAAAACAAACAACAAAATGGAGGGTCAAAGGCTAATGGAGCCAGGGGCAGCAAATTCACTACAGCGCCGAGTGTGCAGGACAATTGCAAGTAAACACACAAGCCTCAATGTACCAAAATCAATTCAGCCAGCCTCAGCAAGGTCGCGCTAGCAATTAATTAATTAAATAGAATAATGCGGCGCTGCGCGAGCAAAGCGCTTCTAGGCTGCGAGGGTCAGTCAAATACACAAATACAGCTGAAAATGCTTGTTGAGAAAACGATACCGCCAGGAGACAGAGCGAGGCAGCTGCAGTTCAGCTGGAGCGTGGGGGAGCAACCGATCTGGAAGAAGGTCCAGGTGGCCCTGCAATCCCAGCTGTAGAGCTCCAGTCTGGGGGTGGAAATGCTTTAAAAAACTATGGTAAGTTCTCCTGGGATTATGGTTTCATTGACCCAGGAGACTTCTTTTTTTTCTAGTGTTGCTGGGAGGCTGCAGAACTCCTATGGCATCTTTACTTGTTGCCATGCATACTCTCCTTGGTAACCAATTCCCTGCTGCTCACAGTGTGAATATGATGTCATAGAAGTTTATGTATGCTTTGAGAGATCAGTTGGGGAGAGTGGGCTGAGCAGGAGGGGACTTCTCCTGATGAGGCTATGCACTGGCCATCTTATCCACCTGTAACCTGAACTTATCTCTTAAAGTAAATCATCCATGTAATTTCTACATTACCTGCTATGTGACTAATTGCCTACGAATAAATATCTTCAATTATTACAATGGCGATGACTGGAGAAACAATCTACATGTGGGAGGGAATTAAGGAAATGAAAGAGAAACCACCTGCACAAAAAACTAAGAGAGACATTAAGAGGAAATAAATTGAATTGTGAAGGAAACAGAAACTCCATTGAAGACTCACCAGTGTCCTTCAGACCGGAGGGCCCACTGTCAAGAGAAGTGCTAGGAGTGTGTCTGTTTATTTAAGTGGACTAGCAGCATTAACATGAGCTTGCAGTAAAAATTTGTATTGATCTTCAACTGAACTTGCACTTGTGTTGGGTGTTTGACCTGCTCAACAGCGAGCTTGGCTGTGACAGGTTAACAGCGGAGATACGGGGTGAATTAATTATTTTAGTTTAAGGAGGAAGAAACTTCCAATGACTGCTTCCAAGGATTATTTGTACGGGACCCTGCTTGCTTATTGTAACACTTTTTTTGGATTTTGGTGCTTATCATATTATTTGGCGCTTGCCCATATCAATCACTGATCGTGTGTGGCTGAGCTCATGCAAGTCACCGGAGAGACATTGATCCTACAGCGTGCCTAGCAGCAGACAGATGACCAACCTTGAAGAGGTCTACACGGCCGAGCTTCTGATGTTCTGCCTGATGCATCGCTGGTGCATCTCTCTCTTCTTATTGCTGTGGCACTGTAGTTTCCTAGCGACCAACCTGGGCGCTTGTGACAATTGGCCCGCATCTCATTGGTGCAGCATGGAGGTTCCCTTGAGACCTCTCATCTTGTCTCTCATCTGTACTGTAATGTGCTCAATGTTTTGTCTTCTACCTCAGGAGCTCTAGGTTCATCAGGTAACACACATCATAGTCGCACTGCCATTGTTACCGCGAGCATTGGCTGCTGTACTCTGGTGCCTGCTAGCTCCACTGTGTGTTCGGTGAACCACTGCACTACTTGCAGGACCATTTCACTTGTAACTGTTATGGCTCATCTTTGCACTGTAGACGTGTTTATTTTAAGTGTGTGTAGTCTGCATGGTGCACAGTCTAAATAACAATTCCTAAATATCGACCTACAGAAATATCAAGTTGGAAATATCGAAGGTACAGAATATCGAGGTCAAGAATATCGTTGGACAGGATATCGACCTTAAGGTAAGTAATATAAAAAAAAATTATATCGATGTAAGTATTATCGAAGTTAGGAATATCGATATCAAATATATCGCTGTTACTAATCTCGATGTTACTAATATCGATATTTGTATTATTGTTATTTATTTTATTATGTTTTTAATATGTATGTGTTATATGTTTTTTGTTAAGTATTTTACTTGTTTTAAATTATATTTGTACTATTATTATATATTAATAATGTTATTTTAAGTCAATTTTATGTTTTAGTACTGGAGCGGGTTGTGGGTTTATTGGGGAATAGAGGGAAGTAATTTAATTATACTAAATGAATGATTAATTTTTAGGAATTTTTAATTAATTTAAATTATCTTTTGTGTTTAAGGTCTGTAGCGGGTTGTGGGTTAATGGGGGAATTGGGTGGGAAGTAAATTATTTGTAATTAAGTAATGATTTATTTTTATTTCTTGGTATTGATAATTATTTTATTTGTATTTCATTATTAATTAGCAATTAATTATCTTAGTTGGAAAATACATTTTTTAATTGGTAATTAATGTTTGTAATTGGTAATTCATTTTTTAATTGATAATTCATTTTTATTAATTGGATTTTTTTTAATTAATAGGTAATTTATGTTTCATAACAAGTATTTTTTGGTATAAAATAATTTTATTCTTTAATCCTTTTAAATTGTTAATCAATTTTTAATAATTGATATGTTTTTTGCTTTGAAAAATATTTTAGTGTTCAATATTTATTATTTGGTAAATAATATGTATTCATTAATATTTATTGGTATTTATCGTTAATTTATTGTTAATTAAATATTCAATTGTAATTATGTTTCAATTAATTATGAATAGGTATTTGTAAATAATGTAGAGTTATTTAAAAATTAAACTATTCATTATTTTAGATACCAAAATTATTTATAAGTATGCTATCTTTAACTTCAACGCTATCCAACGCTTTCCTTCTCGAGTGGGAATAGTAATTTTTGCCCCTGCGCTATCCAATTCTTTCCCCACTGTAGCACTCTCTGGAGTTGAAATAGTAATTTTTACCCCTACGCTATCACACGCTTTCCCTACTGTTGCACTCTCTGGAGTGGGAATAGTTGTTTTTACCCCTATGCTATCCAACGCTTTCCCTACTGTTGCACTCTCTGGAGTTGGAATAGTAATTTTTACTCCTACGCTATCCAACGCTTCCCCTACTGTTGTACTCTCTGGAGTGGGACTAGTAATTTTTACCCCTATGCTATCCAACGTTTTCCCCTCTGTTTCACTCTCTGGAGTTGGAATAGTAATTTTTACCCCTACGCTATCCAACGCTTTCCCTACTGTTGCACTCTCTGGAGTTGGAATAGTAATTTTTACCCCTACGATATCCAACGCTTTTCCTACTGTTGCATTCTCTGGAGTGGGAATAGTAATTTTTACTCCTACACTATCCAACGCTTTCCCTACTGTTGAACTCTCTGGAGTGGGAATAGTCATTTTTACCCTTACGCTATCCAATGCTTTCCCTTCTGTTGCATTTTCTGGAGTGGGAATATTAATTTTAAGTCCTACGCTATCCAACGTTTTCATTACTGTAGTTTTTTTGGGACTTTGAATAGTAGTTTTATTTATTTAGCTATTTAATATTTTTTTATTATTTTAGATAATTTAGTATATAATTAATTTTAAACATATTGAAAGTATATTTAATTTTTTTAATTTATTAAACATAATTATTTACTTTTTATTTATGTTATTGTTTTGTGTGTAGATGTATTTGTAATTCATAATATTTTTTAATAATTAATAACACTTATTATTAAGTAAGTATATATTATATATTTTGGGGTCGATTCCGATTTGGGAAATAAATCCGTACGACGATTCGTATTCGTGACCGTTTCCGTACGAATCGTACAAATCTGTACGAATCGCGTAGTACGATCCATAGGTAAAAAATACGTCGGAATCTTTGCGAACCATACAAAAAACAAGGTAAAAACGTACGAAAGGGACCCTGAAAGAGAACGGTACGAATCGTAAACATGCTGTACGACCCGACAAGTACGATCCAGACCCGGGAAACAGAATGCGAATTGTACGGAAAACGTCGCATATGAGCTGCGATTCGTACGGAAAACTTTGCGTATGATGGAGCCACAAGATCAAATACGAGACGACCCCCCCAAACGAAGCGCACGCAAACCCTGTAAAAACGTCACATATGAGCGACGCACAAAATCCAATACGATACGAACCCCCCCTGAACGAAGGGCACGCGAACCCTTTTAAAAACGACGCTTATGAGCGACTCACAAAATCCAATACGATACGAACCCACACTGAACGAAGCACACGCGAACCCCATGAAACAGCACAAGGATGTAGTAAACGACTCGTACCGCAACAACGTCGCGTTGCACACACAAATAAACAGAAGCAAATTCAAGTAGATGAGCCATACTGAACCACGCGGACACTGTAAAACAGCACAAGGAGGGTGAAAATGACTCGCACAACACCACAAAACACGTCTTCAGTGTACAAACCATGGAAATGAATTTCCTGGCCAGATCCAAACAGGCAAATAGATGGGCTAACTCAGAAAAACCTTTATAACACACCCACCAAAAATTCAAACTAAGCTCCACTCACAAATGGACCAATAAAAAGGGCCCACACACACAAACCATGATCCTTTGCAACAGACACAATTAGCATGACACACAGACAACACACCACCAACTCCACACATCCACCTTAAAACATACACATTCTGCCCCACCCCCCCTTTACATTCAGACCCACACACCCACATCCATACACACCGTCACCCCACACCATGTCCGCACAGAAGAATCCAAAGTTCACAAAGGAGAAGATGGACATCCTTGTAGATGAAGTCATCAGAGTCGAGCCACAGCTGTTTGGCGCATTGGTCGGACGGACCGGCATTGCGGAGAAAACACAGCTGTGGGAGAGGATAGTCAATAGCGTGAATGCTGTTGCACCCATCAGACGCACAAGGGAGGATTGCCAGGCCAGGTGGTACGATCTGCGGAGGATGATCAAGCAGAAGATGGACGAGGACTACCAACAGAGCCAGCACACTGCAGGTGGTGGTCCCCGCAGACCAGTACCGTACTAGCCCTGGGAGGAGAAGGTGAAGGCCCTGCTACCGCCAGTGGGAGTACATGAAATTGAAGGAGTCGTAGAGCCTGGTGAGTACACAAACAACTCATGTAACATGGAGGTAATGGCATCCACACCCCAAGTACAAAAAATGCATGCACCAACCCCCAAGCGTCCACCGACCCACAACTACATCCAAAAACAACGCTAATGCCACAAACATGTGTATGCCCCATTGAGAAAGCCATGCCATGCCGTGTCCCATGCTACAGGAAGCACAGACCCAAAAATGGACGTCCGGTATGCTGGGAGGGTGGGTGTCACAAAGTGCATTGTGGGTCTCCAAATCAGACCTAATTGCATGGGCATCCGCAGGGGGGGCAAGGGGGGCTCTTGCCCCCCCTGGATCTCCAGTGCGTCCTGTGTGGGCCCAGTCAGGGCCAGACCTAGTCCATCATGCTTTTGAAATGGTGACATTGTTCCAGGTGGCAGCCCCTCCATTGGGTGGGAAGGGTGCAAGGGGGGGGAGAGAAGGGTATAAGGGGGAAGGGGAGAAGGGTGCAAGGGGGAGTGCGAGAAGGGTGCAAGGGGGAGTTCGAGAAGGGTGCAAGGTAGAGGGGAGAAGGGTGCAAGGTAGAAAAGGGTTCAAGGCAGAGGTGGAGCAGGGCACAAGGGGGAGGGGAGAAAGGTGCAAGGGGGAGGGGGAGAAGGGTGCAAAGGGGAGGGGCAGAAGGGTACAAGGCAGTGGTGAGAAGGGTGCAAGGGGGATGGTGATAAAGTTAAGAAATTCCCCACCACTAGAAACATTTCTGTGGACGCCCATGCCCAATTTCCCTCATCCCATGTGGCCCAGGTACACACCCATGCACCATGCTCAATGCACAGAGAGTGGGAAAGTACTGACAAGATAGCTGACTCTGGGCCCTGGTGTAGGCAGCACAAGGCCTCCTGGGACAAGTGCAAACACAAACACCAGGACAACAAGGTCATATATATTTGACAGGAACTCACAACCACTGTCATGGCAGCATGCTCCATGGGGGACATCCACACCACGAGGAAGGCCCAGTTCCAAATAAGACTGCAACTACCAGCACAGCCTGTCACACACCCCTTACAGAAACATACCCTCCTGGGACAGGCAATGGAGTGCCCCACTGTCACAATGGTCATGTAACACAACAAAACCAATACAGATTTACAGAAGCATCCAAGCAAAAAATGCAAGGTGCAGATTCACAAGCCCCTTGCGCTTCTTCCACGCCGCCCTAGCGTCACCTTTGTGACGCAGCGGCCGCACAAAAGTGGTGCCATGGTGCTGGGTATTTACAAGGTGACGCATCTGGGAGATGTGTCACGTTCTAAAGCCCTGTGCCAGAAGTAAGTGTACTGGCACAGGGGTGGTGGGCGTTCCTGCACAGCAACGCCTCTCAAACGTGGCTGAGTGAAACCTACAAGATTTCACTCTGCCACTTTTAAGCACATGCTGCATCAAATCCCAGTGCATGCTTGAAGCAGGCGTAAGGATTGATGCAGCATTGTGCATACAGGGCCCCACAGAGCATTGATGGAGCTGCGTTGGGTCGGTGATGCAACTCCAGCAATGCGCCACTTCTATGGCACAGAGGCGTGACGCAGCTCTGCCGTTTTTACCCCATGGTGCTCCTCATTGAAAATGTGTTGCATCCATGCTGGCATAGCTGTGGTGCACAATGACTGGCTAATCCCTGCTGATATGCAGGGCTGTGCCAGTTATTGTAAATATGCCCCCACATGTCAATGACTCCTGAGCACAGATCAATCTGACCCCACAACATACCCATCCACAAGTGAACATTGGGGACAATCCAAAGCATAGACAACTACCAGGTGGAACAGTGTCAACTACAATGTGTATGGATGTTGCATTAAATGACATTAACATTGTCTGTCTCTCACACCAACAGGGTAATGTGCGGAACCTACCCCCAACAATAGGGAGATGAATCACAGTCCCAGGCTCTGCAGGACCCTCATCCCACCAACAGCGATGCCTCTCACCACTCCACGGATGACCCTGACCAACTTGACACCTCTGGTGCCCAAACCCGTGCAGCAGCTGGATCAGGAACATTTGCGCCAACCACCACCACCATTCCTGCCACCTCCCAGCAGACATTTCGGAGCCCTGCCCACAGTCAACAACAGAGCCAGTCTGACAATGAGAGACAAGGTTCGCCGGGCACCCAGGAGGTGGCAGACAACACCACCACTGCCAACCCTCAGGGGTCCCGTCGACCCGATGTGCCCACAAGAAAATCCAAGGCTCGTGTGGGTAGGGGTGGTGGGAGTGGCACCAGGCGGAGGCGAGAACCTGACCAGCCAGCTGGAGGGCCCGGTATGTCTCAACTATGCAACATCATGTAGCCATACCGGCGGGACACCAGGGAGATCAGCCAGGTAGTGGGGACCCTCACAGAAATGAAACACCTGCAGGCCGAGCAACACGCCAGTCAACAAGAACACCAAGGACGGATGGAGGCAAGACTGGCTGAGCTCCAGGCGGTGCAAAGGGCCATTCATTCCGTCGGATCTCAGACAACATGGAGTACCCTCCCTGTGTCACCAGGCAAGAAACATCTAGGCGAAGACCGCCATCAGGCACAGGGAGGGAGAAGGAGGAAGAATCGTCCAACGGAGCGCCCCATGCATCGTCAAGGCCTGCATATGAGGATCCCCCAAGAAAGGTGAGTCGTCCAAGGAAAAGACAGTGAGAGGCAGTGGGCCATGCACATCTCCCAGGTCACCTGGTCTGGCGCCTTGACCTTGTGTGCAACAGCATCACCTCATTGACTGTCCTCCTCTCCCACATGGAATTGCTGGTTGCAGTCTGAACAATGATGCCAAGCACTGTGGTCTGGACTCAGGAGGTGGCAGACAACACCACCACTGCCAACCCTCAGGGGTCCCGTCGACCCGATGTGCCCACAAGAAAATCCAAGGCTCGTGTGGGTAGGGGTGGTGGGAGTGGCACCAGGCGGAGGCGAGAACCTGACCAGCCAGCTGGAGGGCCCGGTATGTCTCAACTATGCAACATCATGTAGCCATACCGGCGGGACACCAGGGAGATCAGCCAGGTAGTGGGGACCCTCACAGAAATGAAACACCTGCAGGCCGAGCAACACGCCAGTCAACAAGAACACCAAGGACGGATGGAGGCAAGACTGGCTGAGCTCCAGGCGGTGCAAAGGGCCATTCATTCCGTCGGATCTCAGACAACATGGAGTACCCTCCCTGTGTCACCAGGCAAGAAACATCTAGGCGAAGACCGCCATCAGGCACAGGGAGGGAGAAGGAGGAAGAATCGTCCAACGGAGCGCCCCATGCATCGTCAAGGCCTGCATATGAGGATCCCCCAAGAAAGGTGAGTCGTCCACGGAAAAGACAGTGAGAGGCAGTGGGCCATGCACATCTCCCAGGTCACCTGGTCTGGCGCCTTGACCTTGTGTGCAACAGCATCACCTCATTGACTGTCCTCCTCTCCCACATGGAATTGCTGGTTGCAGTCTGAACAATGATGCCAAGCACTGTGGTCTGGACTCTATTGACTCAAACTGCAAGGCATCACATCTCCCTCTGTGAACTTTGGATTCCCGCCATTTTTGTACAGCACCTATCACTCACTCACGTTTTACGCACAAGACAGACAAATAAACAACACAATCACAAGTAAAATTGGTGTTGCTGTCATTTAGCATGAGTCAACAACATAAGTGTGGGGATATGTCAAAGTATCGCAGAGTGTGGAAAAAAACTCAAGCCATCCCTACACTGGGATTTGAATCTGGTCGAGGACACACATAGGTCACAATGTATCATCAAATACATACATGGAGCGCAATACTCACCCGTGATGGTTTCAAGCTGCTGAGGGGGGTGGGCTTGCCATACTGCTCAGACAGACAGTTTTGGAAGAGTTTTATGAAAGCGTAGAGGTCATGGGTAATGTGGAGGTGCCCAGGGAGGGAGTACCTGGTCTGTTTGGTGAGGTGGGAGAACTATCTCCCACATGCAGTTGTACTGTGGATGTGATGAATGGTACCCAGGGCAAGGTTGGCTAGACGGAGTTGGGGCAATGGAGTGTTGGATGGGAGACGTCCATGTTCGTCTTTGGGGCTGGGGTTGTGAGTGTGCCTCCTAAATGTGTGGCTGAGGAGTCTGAAGGTGATCCTGCAGTTGAAAGTGAGCCTATTGTAGGTATCTCAGGTGGACGGTCATGTGGCTGTGGCAGGGGATGTTGAGGATGAGGTGTGCGGATGCACCATGATGTGCACAAGTCCTCCTGGAGTCTGGCTGTTGTTCCTGCATAGAGAGCTTTGCCGTAGTTTAGTCGGCTGGTGTCGTGGACCTGGGTGAATGTCTGTCTTGCCTAGGAGTGGATCTATCTGAAGATCATTTACAGCATGCGGAGGGAGTTGCAGCATGAGGTAGAGATTGTGTTGAGTTGCATGTTTATTGTGAGCGAGGAGTGTATGATAAACACCTGCTTGCGTGCGTGGGCACTGTGTACTGGTGCACTGCCCAGGCCTGTGTGACACAAGGAGTTGTCTCAGCTGTAAGGGGAAAATCCTCAGATGACAACCTCAGTCTTGTCCAAGTCCAGCCCCAGGTGGCTGATGTTCATCCATTCGTAAAGGCACCTCATGCCCTCTTGAAGGTTGGATCTGGGAGTGGCTGGGTCTCTGGTGAGGGTGAGGAGCAGCTGGGTGTAAATGGCATAGGAAATGATGATGAGGTTGTGTGCGCATGTGATGGTGGAGAGGGAGTTATGGAAAGATTGAAGATTGTGACGCTGAGAGATGAGCCCTGGGACATGGGCCCAATGACCCCAGTGTACTAAGTGCTGAAGGGAGGAGGCGGACTCCCTGGGCCTTGCTGGTGAGGTACTTTGCAATTTCATCCTGGGCCCTCCTCTGAATCCCAGTGTTAGAGATGTGTGATCTGACAGTGTGGTAGCACATGGTGTAGAATGCCATTGAGAGGTCGAGGGGGTGAGGGTGGTGGTCTCACCATTGTTGAGCAGGGTCCAAGATGTCATTGGTGGTGACAATGAAGGCTGTTGCAGTGGGGTGATGACAGTGGAAGATGGACTGGGGCGAGTTGCCTGGAGGTGTTTCCATGGAGGGAGATGGTCAGTTGCTCGTTGACTGTCTTATTCATGACATTTGCTGGGTAGGGAAGAAGGGTGGTGTTCCTGGCGATCCTGTTGTACTGCCGTCCATTGTTAAAGAAGGGCCTGGGTGTCTGCATGCCTCCAGCTCCCATGGAATGTGGCATACTCAAAGGAGACATTCATGAAATGCCGGAGGTGGGCTCGAAGGATGGGGTATGCTGTGATTGAGATGTTGTGTGGGAAGGGTCCTGAAGGAGAGCCGGATTGGATTGTGTACATGAGCCGAGTGGTGTCTTTGCTGCTGAAGGGAGTCCAGGAACTGAGGGGGGCGGTATGTCCTGTGGATAATAGCGCTGTCTACATCTGTGTGGCGAGGCTGTTGTGTACGTCCATGAGCTTGCAGTGGTAGAATGTTGCGAGGGATCCCCTTGGCCTTGCAAGGGTGGGATGTCTTTTGGATGGAGAGCTGGGGTTAGATAGTTCACACATGATGCTTATGAGCTCCTTGATGTTGTGTGCGTTAGTGCCTATGCCCTACCTGAAAGATGTCCTCTTGTCCATGCTGATGATATGGTGATGTCTGTGTGTTGCGGGTTTCAGGGATGAAAGGTAACTTAGGGTTGTTTGTTTCGCAAGGTTTGCACAAGAGTCCGGCTAGACCTGTATGAGTCCAGTACGTCTGCCTTTTCCCAGGTGGCTTAACTGTTGTTGTACTTCACAGGAAAGTCCACCAATGTGGCAAGAGTGTTGGATCAGTCGCTGATCCAGTGTGTGAGGTTGCAGGGTGTGGCGGTGGCGTTGGTTGGAGTGGGTGCCACACAGCTCATCTTTGGTGACTTAGGCCAAGCATCTCTGGGGCATCTGTAGCGGATTGTGGGGCAGTGTGTTGTTTGTCGAAGAAATGGATGCAAATGTTGATGTACCAATGAAGGATGGTGGTGTGGTTGTCCTCCTGCCAAAATTTGCTGTCCCTCTGCCACATGTAGGTGAGGGCCTGCATGCTGATGTAGTTGTTGATGGCTTAGCGGAATTGTGGGTGTAGACCTGGAGATCTGTAGATGAGTGTTAGACTGAGGGTGGTCAGGGTGTTGGTGTGAAACAGGAAGTGCAGGTGCTTCACAATGCTGAGTGTGTCCCTGTTGTTGTATGTGACTCTGAGGGTATACTTCAGAATGAATTGCAATTCATTCTCCTGGATTGTTGGTGCGGTCCCTACGGGTGATCTTGTATCAGTCTGTGATGGCAATTTTGAAGTTGTGCGCTGACGATGCGTTCAACCAGGTTACTGTAATGAAGGCGATGTTTGGGGCTGTTGTGTTGAGGAGGTAACAGAGTCCAATGGTGTGCTGGTGGATGGAGCAGGTGTGCAGTAGGAGGCACATGACCTGGTTGTACGGACATGGTCTGTGATGCGGGGAAGCACGGTGTAGGCAGTAGGAGTTGTACACACAGCATGTGAAGCTGTCATGTGTGCACTTAGGGGTTGACTGATAGCAGGTTATTGCTTGTCTGTTGTTTGGAGGGTGGCTGGAGCATGAGTATGTTGTGTTACGTGGGTCAAGCAAGGACCAGAGGGTCTTGCACTGTGCACATTGCAGGCACTGACGTGCGCTGACGGTCCTGCCTTTGGCACGGAGGTGGCGCTACAGTGGCACAGACAAGCTGCTGCCTGCATTAAGAATGGGTGGAGGGAGGGAGGAGCTTCTGGGATGTGTGTGGTTGCAGAATCAGGGTACTCAGTGGTGCGGTGCTTCAGGAGAGGCAGCAGCAGGAATGAGTGAACACCTGACGATGGAAGGGGTGAGACACCAGGAAAAAAGTAGCACACAAAGACAAGGAGGTTAGAAAGGCACAGTGTAACAGGTGTATGGAAAGGAAGTAGTGTCTGGTTACTCATGGGTCACTCAAAGAAAATGGATGAACAATCACCAAAACTGACGGGCACAGGATCAGGCACCAAAAGGCCAAGCTGCGCCAAGGACACACAGCGTCAGCAGGTGTTGCCTGCCCGTTGTGGGTAGCAACCTGCACAAATACATACACAACCAAGTACTGCATGCACAATAGGAATAATTAGCCATGAATAACTGCATGCATGTTGGCAAAGTACACATACTCCCATATGCGCAATCTTTGTCAATTATGCCATAGATGACGCATGCAAAGTGGCAAGAGATCTGCGGTGACAGTGATGAGGCACATTGTATTGTGGTGAACACATTTACTACACAAATGGATCAAGTATGTGTTGAGGCCATGCTGCATGAGCCAATGTTGATGGCCAGTGCCATTGCTCACAAGAAATGAACAGTCATGTAATGAGTATACCTGTACTGCTGGTGAACCAATTTGCACAGGACTGCCTGTGACTGTCAGGGCCTTGAATCCTCCGAAACGTGTGATGCTTAAAGTGGTCCATCTTCCCGACAGCCCCTTGGTCTGAGTAGAAATGACAGACTCAAAAGGGTGATCAGGCGAGGGAAGGAAAAGAAGGGAACAGCAGGGAGGGAGATCTGAAACAAAGGTAAACAAGCATAAGGATTCAACACTTCTTGTCACTGAATCACTGAATACCACAGGACCTATACTGTAACAGTTACACCTGTAAACAAAAACAACAGCCGCTGTATCCTAGTTGGGATCACAGTAATGAAAGTGCTACTAGATCTGAGGATCGAACAAGGACATTACTACACACTTACAAAGAAGGCTGTTCCATACATTTACATGTATTTATCCAGCAGTTTTCAACATACCCAAAAAAGTCTTAACAGCCACGTAACTGGGAAATTTGAGCTTACTTCAGGATGAGCACTACAAGCCCCTGCTGTGAAAACAGAGATGAACAATCCCCATGAATTTACAGCACATGTAGAGGTGATGAAACACCATAACACACCAAAGATTATGTTGTACGAGTTGCAAAAGAAATGGTCAAAATTATGATCCTGTTTCAAGGATTGTGCAACTAGCACAGGGATCACAGAAGACACATAAAAGGTAGTAGAGTATTGCAGAGATACGAAGGGGGAAAACGCTCTGCCGGCTGCCTCAAGGCAATTAAAGCCATGCGTAAATCCTGAAAATCACAGTGTATGAATAAGGTCCAATAAACCAGAATCCAAATGCACTGCAGTGCCACTCACACAAATCCAACAATCCGTAGTTACCCCAGGGAATCAGTGAGGCTCAAGAAGGGAAACTACACATCCCCCGCAAGAGCCTTAAGAAGCTCGTCCAACGAGGGAGGGAATTTGGGAAACACAAGGAAGCCCCGCAAGAGCCAGTCATCGGCTCGTCCAACTGGGCTTTGAAATGACAAACAGAACAAGCTGCTGGGCCTGAACTCAACAGAGATTAATGATGAGCGATGGCACAAAAGCACCCCCACCGTGACCAGGTTATGCAGCACGCCACAAGAGAATCCTGGAATTAATGGGACGCGAGTGGTGCCACGGAAGCTTTTACATTTGTTACAGCGCAACGTTGTGACGTCATCAGCGCAACGTTCTTGGCTTCATGGGAATAGAAATTTCTCTGCCACTTACCAAGAAGGCTTGCAAAGCAGTGTTCTCCACCGGCCCAGAGTTAGCGACGTGACAGTGACATGACCGACTGGCACAAAGGGCAATGCATCCATATGAACAGACTCACAGGACAGTTGACAGAACATGTGGGACATACTCTGGCCCACACCTTCACAACATGGTTGTTGGAAATCAAAATGTACTGACACACAAGATTAAGTGGATGAGCAAAACACATCCTGCTGCACACAGCGAGGCTGCAATTCCCCATAGAGCCTGTTGTTGTGATGTCCCACACAATGTCAAGCAGTGATATACGCAATGTGTCAGGGGCAAGGTTTACACACATTGATGCCTTCACCAGAGTCCACACTCCACTGCAGATGGCTGTCAAGAAGGGTGACTGGCAGGTCATGGGAGTGGTGCAACATGTAAGTTGATCCTTGGTGATGAGACATGTATGCATGGTATTACAACATGCTCAGAAACAGTTCCAACACATTCCAAAACCGTACTAACACCAAACAGCCTGTTTGGATCTCTTACCCGAACCGACATTTACACATGTCCGTGCATGGAACGCTGATTCAGTCCACGTAGCAATCATCATGAGGAATAGCAGGAGGACTAAGATGAAACGAACAGACAACAGGCACAGCAACCTGGGAATGACAGACACACAAGAGTTCACCAGTAAAAAACTTTGCAAAAGACATGGTCAGTTATGAAACAGGACCAATGTAGGACACATGCAAATTTCAAGGAAAGTCATTGCGCATTACTGTGTGTCATGACATCAGCACTTGCGTGACACATCAGAACACACATCAAAGTCACTTCCCATACAGTCAGCTGGACACACACATTGCAACACATGCCACTCAATGCTCCAAGCTTGCCCACTCATTCCCAGTGACTCACAATTATGAGAAGAAGTTGTGTATGAGCTGACTCCGGATATCATCCTCCTCCTCCTCATCACTTGCATCGTGACTAAACCCTTGATCCTCAACGGGTGGATGTTCCTGCTCCTCAGGATCCAGGATGAGGGGCACTGATTCTCAACTGCCATGTTGTGCAGCATTCAGCACACAATGAAGATCTTACAGACCTTATCCGGTGCATCTGGGAGGGATCTGCCGGTCTTATCAAGGCACCGGAATCGGCTCTTCAGGAGGCATAATGTCCACTCAATCACTTGCCTGGTCTGCCCGTGTGCATTATTGTACAGCTGATCTGCGGCTGTTCTTGGGTTGCGGAGAGGTGTCATTAGCCATGGCATGTTGGGATATCCCGAGTCCCCTACATATAGAAATCATGTAAATAAGTGGGTCAGGAGATGCCGTCAGAGCAAAAGATACTGAAACACACAGGACAAACAGAGTTAACCCACCAACAAGACATGCCCGCTCATTGCGCAGCTGCAGCATCATTTGTGGCACCCTGCTACGTCTCATGATGAATGCATTGTGTTCCGATCCTGGAAAACGTGCACAAACGTGGGAAATCAGGATGTTAGCAAGACACACCACAAGGGAATTTATTGAAAGATAATGTTTATGGTTGCGGTATGCCTGCTCCTGTGCCTGTGGTGGCACCAAAGCCACATGTGTCCCATCATTGGACCCATTGACAGGGCATAGAAATCACCCTTGACATCTCTCAACTCTTCAGGAGTCGGACATTTGATGAATTCATCAATGTGCTCCAACATGGCTGCCAAAACATCACGCAGGACACGGCTGAACATCGTCTGTGACATTCTACCTACATCAGCTATGGTTAATTGAAACGTACCGGTAGCAAAAAAAATGGGGGGCTGCCATCACTTTTATCTTGGGGGTCAGCGCAGTAGGATACCTGTGTTGCGGTTGGAGATGTGGTGCCAGCTTGTTTGTCAACTCCTGAATCAACTGTTGAGTGAATCTGTACCGTCGGATGCAGGCACGTTCTCTCATGGTAGCCAAGTCTGGGAATGGCCTTGGTAGAGGCGGTGCCCTGCAGGACATATTTGGGAAAAATGTTGATTAACAGTCAGCCAACATCAATGGCAATGTACATAGCACATGCAAAACTGCTACTAGACATCAGGTCACTATGGAGTCTGGCGTGTGCAATACATCCAGGACACATATGCCAGCTTGCTGGCACCCCTACGAAAAGCCAGATACACCTGTTGATTGACAAATCAACATGACATGCCCTGAAATGAGCTGATGGGCCGGTCTGAGTGAACAGCCCGAGATATCACTGGAGTGACACACGTCTCAATACCTTCAAGTGGAAGGTTGTCATCCCATCCAGACAGCTGACTGCAAGGCACACGCACAGGTCACGTGGAATGTCAAATGTACATTTTATCAAACACATTGGGATTAAGGTGTAAACGTGACAACAAAACAACACAGCCATTGTCACAATGCAGACATGTATGCCTGGGGAAATATGATATCTGATGCCATCAGACCCAACAGCCATGGGAATACACATGTGGCATGGTGTGCGTAGTAGTGAAACCATTGCCATCTCAACATAGACCCATGTAATATGCACCAACAGCAGATGCAGTTTACGGAACACAAACAGCAAGCTCAATGTTACACATGACACACACTTGACATAGTCACATAGGGTCATGCTGAGCGTGACATGTCAGTTGACAAAGTGCCCCAGTCCCTGGCATCAGGAGACAGGTGCCGGTAGTGATGACTGTGCATCCCAGTGTTGCTGTGCATGACAAAATCAGACAAATGATACAAATGTGACAAGTGTCAAGGTGATGTGTGCCACATACTACCCCATCACACATGACATGTGTCCACAGGTAATCACACATCAATTGTGCAACAAGCTTTGATGCCCTGTGCTATGTCACTGTCTGCCACACCTAGGGCCTGCACATGAAAGTATGCAATGACAAGTACTTGATAGATATCCTTGTGCGAACCATACCCCTGCATTGGCATCAGCGTTTGAAATGCACGGTGTGAAAAGCACCGTACCCCTACATTGGCATCAGCGTGTGAAATGCACCGTGTGAAACGCATTGTGGGACTAGCACTGTACCCCTGCCTGGAAAATGCACTGTACCCCTGCATTGGCATCAGCGTGTGAGACGCACCATGGGAAATGCACCGTACCCCTGCATTGGCATAAGCGTGTGAAACGCACCGTGTGAAATGCACCGTACTCCTGCATTGGCATCAGCGTGTGAAATGCACGGTGTGAAACACACCGTACCCCTGCATTGGCATTAGCGTGTGAAATGCACCTTCTGAAACACACCGTACCCCTGCATTGGCATCAGCGAGTGAAACACACCATGTGAAACGCACCGTGAGACTAGCACCGTACCCCTGCGTGTGAAACGTTACGTGAGAAACGCACCATACTCCTGCATTGGCATCAGCGTGTGAGACGCACCGTGGGAAACGCACCATACCCCTGCATTGGCATCAGCTAGTGAAACGCACCGTGTGAAACACGCCGTACCCCTGCATTGGCATCAGCGTGTAAAACTCACTGTGTAAAGCGCACCGTACCCCTGCATTGGCATCAGCGTGTGAAACGTACCATACCCCTGCATTGGCATCAGCGTGTGAAATGCACTGTGTGAAACGCACCGTACCCCTACATTCCGGGCATGTGTGCACATCGTATCACTATTGTAATAGTGCCATATGCGAGCGCACTGTACCCCTACATTCCGGGCGTGTGTGCGCATTGTATGACTATTGTAATCGTGCCATATGCGAGTGCACCGTACCCCTAGATTCCGGGCATGTGTGCGCATCGTATCACTATTGTAATCGTGCCATACTCGAGCGCACCGTAACCCTATAGTCCGGGCGTGTGTGCGAATCGTATCACTATTGTAATTGTGCCCTACGCGAGCGCACCGTACCCCTACATTATGGTCGTTTGTGTGCATCGTATCACTATTATAATCATGCCATACGCGAGCGCATCGTACCCCTATATTCCGGGCGTGTGTGCGCATCGTATCACTATTGCAATGGTGCCATACGCGAGCACGTGAAACGCACCGTACATGTGTGTGGATCTAAAATTTACTTAGGGGACACATAGGGGACGAGTAGTAGGCCCTGAATACATCCTGGGTGTCATGGATACTGAGATTTGAGTGTGTGCTACAGGTGCCCTGCAAAAGTCAGTTGGCCCAAAAAATACAATGTTGCAAATGATTGTCGAGCTGAAGATCAATTTTTGAACGATGCAAATGCGTGTCAGAGCCGTATGTTTAAAGGGATTGGAGGAAACGTACGATGCGAATGAATCTGACCCATCACTCTGTACTCCTCGAACTGAAAGCCCCTCAGAAGCACTTATTTAAGGCAGCATCAAGCCGTGAGAGGGCATTTGCCTGCACAACATTGGAGTGGACCACACTGCTGCTGTCTCTGCATCCCCTGGCATTTTATGGTTCGTACTATGGAGAGGGCCCCAGCCTTCACTGATGGGGAAAACCAGGTTCTCCTGGACAGCCTCCTACCAGAGTACAGCAAGCTGTATGAGAGACCAGGGGAGCACGTGAGTGCTGACTCCACAACCTTTGACTGTGCACCTGTTGGGTGAGTGTCACAACAGGCATTGTGTATTGGTGGGACAGACATGCAATGTGGTTGGGAGTGAGTCCCAGGGGGTGTACATGTTGGTGTCTCTCAAGCAGAGCATGATGTAATTCATGTGTGTTCACTCCTCTCTTGCATTGTACTTACTGTGACATTCACTGCATAGTGAATGACACATTCAGCCGTGCCAGACGTTGGTGGCTTTATTTCCAAACGTCCTGAGGTGGAACAGTGGTCCCCCCGGAGTGACAGGTGACTGTACTCACAGATGTTTATGACTTGAGAGGACCTGTGGGGAGATTGTCCAAATAATCTGTACACCCTCATGGACATTTATGTGTGTGAATGTGCCTTGTCATGTGAGTGATTGTGTATGTGATGTATTGCACCACTACTGCATGGCGTATGGAGCAGCTCTCTCCATCTGATGTGACAAGTAAGCAGTTCTGTATGCCTGACTTGGAAAGCTAGCATGACACTTGTGACATCCCAGTTCCAAGTGTCACATGTGCAAAGTGAGGGTTATATCCGCTGTTGTCAGTGACAGGGGAGTGATCTGTGCCAGGGTGTGTCTGTCTGGTCTGCTGAGGGTTCTACAGTGGAGTGGGAAATGTGACTGCTTGGCACGTGCTGTTCCACACCCTGCAGTTGCATGTGTTGCCCAGTGTGTGCCATGATCAGTGAGTGTGTTGGACCCGTCACGCCATCTGTTGCCTTTCAATCCCATGTAGTGCATTGGGGTTTTCACACAGGCCGAATTCACATGGACAGTGATGCAAATCCTGTCAGCATCCTATGCCCTGTTCACATTATCAAAGATGTGCAAGTGTGTGTCTCTGGGACATGGAACAGATGTACTGATGTTGTTTCACTGTGTCTTCCTGACAGATAACTGCCCAGGAGAAGGGGGAAATCCGGCAGGACATCGTCAGGGCCGTCAGGTCTGCGGGGGAAATTCGCCGGCGCCTGCGGAATGTGCAGAAGAGGTGGCAGGACATCCGCTGCTGGACCCGGCGTATCGCCCGCGTCCAGTTGAAGCTGTCACCTCCACGCCGGCATGGTGGACACGTCACCTGACCCCCAACATGGTCCGTGTCCTGGCGGTGGTATTTTCAGAACTACATGGGCAGTTGGAGGAGAGACAGCAGCAAGGAGGGGGTAGGTACCTGGCTCTTTGCTGTGTTGTGTGTCACCTGCTTTTTGAAGTGCTTTGAAGCCTGGCTACACTCCCACAGTTGTGGTGTCAGCTCAGAAAGGTTATATGTGCAGGGCCTTTTCAGCTCCCCATAGTCACCTGGTGCTCATTTTCATCCCTTCCCCTCCTTACCTTGTGTTCCCTGGTTTGTGTGTAATCACATTTGCACATATTCATCTAGGGTGCAAGAAAATCAGACTGCACATTGATTTCCGCATCATGTGGGAGGGTGGTCTGTGACATGTGTTGGGACCTTGCCTGTGCCATGACCTGTGCACTGTGTTGGGGCTCCATATTTGTTGGCACTGATGATGACTCTCAACATAGGAGTGTAAGTTTTCAACTGCACACCCTTGCAGCATGCATGACGTATGTAGTGTCCTCAGACATGATGTACATCAGTGGGAGATATGCATGGTACCATGACGGTTGCTCATGGTACAGTCAGCTCATTCCAGACCCATGGATCAGTGTGCCCACTACAGTCCCCTATAAACAACAACAATTCCCAACAGGTATCAGTTTGAGACAGTTAAGTAATGTATGCAGTTAGCATTACATGAACAAGAAACAAGGAGGCTCATATGGTATAAAAGCTTGTTATTCACCAATTCAAAGGAGTGTGTTTCACATGGAATTACAGTTAAGCAGCACTGTACAGAGAGAAACATGTGACAGCCCGAGGGCACTTGGTGAGTGAAGAAATATACAATTAGTGAAAGGTGAAGATGCAAGTGCTGAACTAGAACAGCGTGAATGGCGCGAGGTGACAAAGAAATAATACAGTGATGGCTCCGCAGGATTAAGTTGAAATCACTTAAATCATGGAACAAACAGTTTTACAGGAGCACAAAACGTATATTGCGCCATAGAATTGCGCTGTGATGTCGACGGCGTTTCGATCCCCGTGAGTCGGGATCGTCATCAGGATAGGGTTGTCGAAATCAGGCAGTGCTGTTGGGAAAAAGGGTCGAATCAAAAGGGGATCAGAAGGGACAGCATGTCTGGGATAAGGGGAAGCGCGGGATAGGTCTGAGGCGTACGTGCAATAATGGTGGTAAGCTAGTCGAGGGAGAGGGCCAGGGAGGTAGGTGTGGGAGGGTGGGGGGAACCGGACAAGTCAGGCGTGTGGTACAGGTCGGCGTGTAATAGAGTTGTGAACAACCGCGTAAAAGCGGTTCCACCCCACAGACCAACGCTTGCAAGTAGTGGGAAGGTGGTGTTACCGCGTATAAATGATAACACAAGGGGGCGTGAGGGGGTGAATTACTGAGCAAGGCAATTATAAATTACTCTGTTGAATGGGCACAGTCCAACAGGAAGGCGCTGGCACGATGTAGAATGGTGGTACTACCGCGTGTAAGCGATTTCACAAGGGGGTGTGAAGGGGTGAATGACTGTGTAAGGCAATAATATATTACTCTGTGAGGCCGGTTCGTGACACAGTGAAAGACAACTACGCAAAGCGAGGTGCTGAAACTTACTTTATCACGTAATAGTGATCGCGTGATTAACTGGACGCCCTGGTCATAGCTGCAGATGCGGCGTCTGGTGGAGAAAACAGGAAACGTTATGACCGGTGGAAAGTAAGGTTATTTGGATATTGATTGTCTATCGCGCGTAATTAACCATGTGTGTCCACGTCCGACATGACTCTTTCAACTTAATTTCTTCTGGGTTTGTTCCGTTGCTACGGCAACACCATGACATGGTCGACACCCCGCCCCCTCCCCCTAACCACGCCCCTCTGTTGTCACCAGCCTATCTCCGTTTATTTACAACATCTGAACCCTTCCGTGTCCACGGAGCCTCGCACTAGTCGAGAGCCCTCATCGCCCCTGACCGCCTTGCTTCATTCAGGTATGGCAATTTCCTAATCACGGAGCTCCACCCGAACCGTCTGTTACTGGCGGTCGGCAGGTACTGGCCTCCGCTTTTCTCCCCCCCGGTTTTCATTACCCATAACCGGCGCCTCTCTCGCCCTCACAGGCGCTGCCCAGTCGGACGCACCCTCGGCTGCACATCTTCAAATTCAGGTAATCTTTCTCACCATAGGAGCCTGCCCACTGACCTTACTTTCCACATGTCATAACGTGTCATACCCCCATGTAGTTGTGGTATGCTGATGATGATGTACCCCCCTTACTGTTGGGCACTGCTGGGAGTCTTCTACACCCACCCCTCATATGTCTGGGCACTGCTAGTAGTCCTCTGCACCCACCCCACACTGTTGGGCACTGCTGGGAGTCATATCCACCCACCCCTCATATGTCTGGGCACTGGTGGGAGTCATATCCACCCAAAACCTCATATGTATGGGCACTGCTAGGAGTCCTCTGCACCCACCCATCATATGTCTGGGCACTGCTGGGAGTCCTCTGAACCCACCCCCATACTGTTGGGCACTGCTGGGAGTCATCTGCACCCACCCCCATACTGTTGGGCACTGCTGGGAGTCCTCTGCACCCACCCCTCATATGTCTGGGCACTGCTGGAAGTCTTCTGCACCCACCCCTCATATGTCTGGGCACTGCTGGCAGTCCTCTGAACCCAGCTCCATACTGTTGGACACTGCTTGGAGTCATATCTACCCACCCCTCATATGTCTGGGCACTGCTGGGAGTCCTCTGCACCCACCCCTCATATATCTGGGCACTGCTGGGAGTCCTCTGCACCCACCCCTCATATGTCTGGGCACTGCTGGGAGTCCTCTGCACCCACCCCCATACTGTTGGGCACTGCTGGGAGTCATATCCACCCACCCCTCATATGTCTGGGCACTGCTGGGAGTCCTCTGCACCCACCCCTCATATGTCTGGGCACCTCTGGGATTCCTCTGCACCCACCCCCATACTGTCAGGCACTGCTGGGAGTAATATACACCCACCCCTCATATGTCTGGGCAAAGATGGGAGTCCTCTGCACCCACCCCTCATATGTCTGGGCACTGCTGGGAGTATTTCCGTAGTTCCTGTTCTGTTTTTCCACTTATTTCCTTTAGGAGGAGAGATGTGTAGTATCTTGACTTGTTGCCCTGCGTCCTGCGTGATTGTGATATCATAGAATGTTTATGTAGGCTTTGTGAGATCAGTTGGAGAGAGTGGGCTGAGCAGCAGGAGGCTGTTCCTGGTAGGGCTATGCAATGACTATCTTATCTACTTGTAACCTGAACCAATAAATCTTCTTCATAATTTCTACATTACTGGCTATGTGTCTATCTATCTACAAGTGCCTATCTTCAACTATTACAATTCCTTACAGCTCCATAACAACATTAATAATAATAATACTGAGCTTATAAAGCGCCTGGTGACACGTGACAGTGTGTCCCCGCGCTATACAAGGTCTAAGCATCATTCAAACAGTAGCCCTAGACGGGCAGTATTTAACACTTTGGGAACAGAAACGTTTTAAGTTCCCTCCGGAACACCCTCTCTGAGGTCTCCGTGTGGAGTCTGACTGGAAGAGTGTTCTATCTACGGGCAGCCAGGGAGCGGAAGGATCTTCCCCCCATTCTAGCCCTGTTAAACCTGGGGACATGCATCAGGCCCGCACCCTGAGACCGCAGAAGCCGAGTGGGAGTATACGGTGTAAGCAGGTTGCGCAGAAAGCCAGGGCCCTTCCCCTGAACGATCCTATGGCTAACACAGAGAGCTTTGAACTGGATACGTTCCTTAATGGGGAACCAATGTAGTGCCTCCAAGGCCCTTTTAGAGGAAGCTGTCCTAGGCAACCGTCCCAGTAGCAGTGACTGAGCGCTACTTGTTTTCTATCATTAGAAGACCGTCTAATACAATGTAAGTCTAAGCCCTTGGTTTCTCTAGCCCTTTTCTCTGGCCCCTTACTTACTGGCCCCTTACTTACTGGCCCTAGTTTTACTCACCTGACCAACCTAAACCAAGGCGTCCTTAAACTTGTTAAGAAGGTTAACTAGTTTATCCCACTTTTTGATTTATTATTTCATTACCTGCAGATCCCATTGAGAACCACGGCAGTTAAGCAGCTGCACCACCAAACAATCTTCCTTGCCTATACAAGCAAAGGCAAGGTATAAACTATTTTAATTAACTTTGTGAAAATAACTGTGCCAAATAATGCATGCGCTTATAGGTGATCTTTGACTATAATAAGCGCCACACACCAAGGTGAGGTTAACTATATACCTCCTCATTGCATCTTAAATTAAATTTTCTCACTGAAATGCGCATGTGATAATTGAACATGTGTATATATTTTAATTAAGTATACTATCCCGGGAGCACAAACTTATGTTAAATCAAGGCACGCATGTAGGTTTGTAAGCATACATGTAAGAAACAGACTATAATTGAAATTCTTATAGTTTCAGGAGGCTCATCTGTCCTGATGATGATCTAAAGCTAAATAGATCGAAACGCCGTCGACCTACCCAAGGAATTTCACTTGCTCTATCTGTATATAATTGTTGTGTTTTTATCCTTGTTGTTGTTGTGTGACAGTCCGTTCACTTTGATCACTTATGTCACTTCCTGCACCACACTATTCACTTGAGCACCTGAAAAAGAGTATGACTATTTATGTATATCCTTGAGAAAAGAGTAAAATAAAATACTCCTACTTGTACCTACTACTTCTGCTCCCAAGCGATTTATTAAGTATTCGCTTCCTGTTCTATTTTCTACCAAGGACCCCTTGAGGCCTACCCCGAACCATTGTTCTTCCAAAGCATCTTGTTACCCCAGGTTCTATTGTATGGGGTCCCCTTGTTTCTAACAAACATTATATGCGCAGTGGCTACACTGCAAGGGTATCACTCCTTGAGTGGTTTTCTTAAGAAACACTAAAAACTAGGTCCCCTTAACCATATAATGTCTACAAATACAGCCGTTACTTACACAGAAGAATACATCGCCTCAAAACTTGCAGGCCCTTCACTTTTTAAAGATCCCGTAAGCAACCCTAGAGCACCTACAGACACAGCCAGTGAAAAACTTGCCCAACTAGAACATCTTAAGAAAAAACATATACGCACAGAACTTCATGCTCGAATGTTAACAGATTACCTACGAGCAGAAGTAATCCCAATAGGCCTTCAGGTGCGCAACGTACCAGCTATTTTCATCCAAGATCCTAAATTCAAACTAGGATTCTCCCATATAGGTACAACGTGTTCACGCCACTGGATGGTTCTGGGCATTGACACCGCCCTCGAACACAGCAAAAAAGAGCTAGAAGAAATCGCAGCTTTAGAACAGGCAATCCGTGATTTAGACAGCCTGGCTGACGCCAAATCAGCCTTAGAAAAAATAGAACGCACTTTTAAAGATTTTGAGAGCTTTGAGCATCATAAAAAAACAACAAAAGTCTCTAAAGACATCAACCAATATAATAAAGAAAAAACCTACCCGTACCTTCGGGAGGACTACTTCACTGCGGGTCCATCAGACCAGCAAAGAGTTCCCACTGGATCGTGGGGAAGGTTCAGAAACCGAGCCCCAGTAACATTCTCTGAATCCTCAGCAGAATCAGAAGGCTCTGAGGGTGCGGAAGGCCCTGGTACCTCCGCCGGTGCAAATCCTCATTTTTTAGGGAGAGGCCAGTTGAGGCACACAGACCCTCCTCGGGGGAGAGGGAGAGGGCAGACACGCCCCAAACCCAGGTACAACTTCCCCCCGGGGGAGCGCCAGACCAGGAACAGATTCTACCAATGGGGTTACCAATACTAGACATGGAACCAGCAACTGATAACAATCCTGTACCAATACTAGACATGGAACCAGCAACTGATAATTCTGAAACAATTCCAATACTCAATCTGTCCCAACATCAATTGAATTCACCAGTAACTAATAACAATCCTGAAACTATACCAATATTCAATTTGTCCCAACATCAATTAAATTCAACAGACATAGCCCTGCTTAGCAGAGGTTTATCTTTTGTAATCGCTGAAAAACCAAACTGGTTCAGTATTCAAGCCGAAATCATGCATTTTTCAGGAAAGTAAGATTGCAAACTTTCTTTAAGAACCGGGAAGGCCCAAACAGAAATGACACGACAGGCTTACGCCCACCCTCCACATTTCGTCCATCCAGTGGTACCATGCCACCAGAAGTGCTGACCTTTGAACACTTAGTGCTACGAGACCTGGATAAAATAAAGGACAGCTATAGATTTACACCTTACAACATCAGTAGGGAGGAGAGAAACAGCCTGATCAAACTCAAACAGAACAACGACATTGTCATAAAACCATGTGACAAGGGCGGCGGTATAGCTATCCAAGACCGCGCCTTATACGAAAATGAAATCCTGCGCCAGATTAACAATAAAGATCACTATGAACAACTAAGAGGCAACCCCATTAAGAGTATAAGTGAATCTATACTCAGTGTCACCCAAGAAGCGCTTGAATCAGGTTTTCTAAGTAAGAATGAATTTCTATTTCTAAACAATAAAAACCCACGCACCCCTGTGCTTTACACATTGCCAAAAGTCCACAAGGACACTGAACGACCCCCTGGGAGACCCATACTGTCAGGATGTGGGTCAGTTGTAGAACCCTTGGGTAAATATATTGATTTCTTTATCCGAGACATGGTCCAGGATACTGCCACATATGTTAAAGACACTACACACCTGATCAATCTAATTGAATCACAACCATTCTACCCTGATAGTGAGATCCTAGTGACTCTAGACATAGAGTCACTGTACACCAACATCCCCCAAGAAAAAGGAATCAATGTAATCAAAAAACATCTTAACAACCGTCCGGCACCTCATCAAGTTCCTACAGAATTTATAGTAAATCTTTTGGAAATAGCCTTAACCAAAAACTATTTCTTGTTCAAAGACACCTTCTATAGGCAATGAAAGGGGACTTCCATGGGGGCTGTTTTTGCCCCCAACTTTGCGATTCTCTTCGTGGATGACATAGAAACCAATATCATCCTAAGTAACACAAATCCATTTCGCAATCAAATAAAGTCATGGCATCGTTACATCGATGATGTCCTCATGATTTGGAGGGGCGATGAAGAATCATTAGAAAATTTCTGCAGATGGCTTAACACCTACCAAACAGACCTTAAATTCACCCATTCACATGACAAACACCAAATCGACTATCTAGATGTGACCATCAAATGCGAAGAAGAACAACTATACACCACACTATTTCGCAAACCTACGGAACGCAATACCCTCCTTCAATACCATAGTGCACACCCCAGGGCTCTGAGGGATGGATTACCCTATGGCCAATTCCTGAGAATCAGGAGAAATTGTAAACACAAAATAGATTTTTTCACTGAAGCCGAAGTCCTCTGCAAAAAATTAATGGCTAGAGGCTATCCGAGAAAATTGGTAAGAAGGGCCATGAAGAGGGCCTGGTACACACACAGAGAACATCTACTTGAACCTCACCCCAAGGAAACTACTCCCAAAATTACCTGTGTCACTACCTTTAATACAGCTAGCAACAAACTCACGAAAATGATAAAGAAACATTGGAATGTACTAGACCCCTTAGAATTAAGCACTGGGCTTCCACTTTTCTCATTTAAAAGGGGTCGCAATTTGAAAGACCACTTAGTGAGAGCAGCTAGCAACCCGACCATTGATAATACAATTGAAATCCGACTGAATCTACCACCAGTCTTAGGACATTACAAATGTATAGGTGCATGGCATGTGATTTCACCACCAACACGAAAGTATTCGAGTATGGAAGTGTTAAGCACACCCTTAATTTTTTCACCAATTGCAATTCTAAAAATGTAATTTACAGTATTGAATGCCCATGCAAGCTACTATACATCGGACAGATGACACAACAAGTAAAGACCAGAATATCCCAACACAGGAGTCGGATCCGATGCAAGGTGACAACGGCCCTGCTGGTGGAACACTACCTCGAGTCGGGACACAATGAAAATGACATGAAATGGCAAGTCATTGACAAACTGAGGCCTAATGCCAGAGGAGGCAACCAACAAACAATACTAAATCGCCTTGAATGCAAATGGATTTTCCACTGTAAAACAATTGAGAGAGGACTCAACTCACTTGATGAATGGAACATGCGCACCTGAAACACACCAAGTGTAGTTTTATTGGAATCCATTAAGACATGTATTATATTTATCAACTGACCTAATTGCGATGGTACTATCGTGTATGTGATGAGTGAATGCTTGTTCCAAAACATGTACTGAGTATTATCCATTTAATATTGTGTAAATTGTAGCGCATTATAGAGTACCTCCTTAAACTCCCCTAAGAAAATTGTAACTAGGGCGCTTCATATTTAATTTAGTATCCCTTAATTCCTCCCACGCAGGTGACCAACACGAACTCTCTCCCCCTGCGCATGCTCCTTGCAGGTGACTAAAACTAATACTCTCTCCCAGCGCATTCTTCATTGCACATGCTACTTGCAGGTGGCTAAAACTAACTCTCTCCCAGCGCATGCTCCGGAATAGTCACTATTGCGCACGCTCCGCTAGTAACACTACCGCGGTTGCGCGCGCATCAGTCTCCACACGCTATTAATGGCGGACCGGGCGTTCACAAAGATGTGAGCAGCCACGGAAGCGGTACTCGGACCCCCTTCTCCTGCCGAAGTCCTGCTAGAATTCAGTAAGTGCACCACCGACCACGGGCATACGTTTGGCGTTTTGAATCAATTGTCTAGAGCCACGTTATTACCAGATTGTTTCTTGTAGTTTCAGGCGACTATATGCTTTTAAAGCAATAGCGACGAACGCGCTAAACGGACCCCTTCAAACTAACTCGGATTTTTTTGCATAAATCTCTTAAGTAAGTACCTTTTACCTGATTTAGCCCAGTAGAGCCCTACCACCAGCGATCTAAAGGTCCTAACTAAGTGTTTTTTATCCACTGTATAAGCTCAAGTAGGACCCTCGTCCCAGTAGCAGTGACTGAGCGCTACTTGTTTTCTATCATTAGAAGACCGTCTAATACAATGTAAGTCTAAGCCCTTGGTTTCTCTAGCCCTTTTCTCTGGCCCCTTACTTACTGGCCCTAGTTTTACTCACCTGACCAACCTAAACCAAGGCGTCCTTAAACTTGTTAAGAAGGTTAACTAGTTTATCCCACTTTTTGATTTATTTTTTTTTTTTTTTTTTTTTTAATCTTTATTCGGCAATTTTCACCATAAAAGAACACAATATAAAAACAGTTCAGTTAGATTAAAATACAATAGGAACAGTGTGACAACATTCACAATTTGCTGACCAATAAAAACCATCCTTAACTAGAGGGTATTCCCGTTTGGAGTCTCGACAACCGGCAGCGTATCCTCCACGCACTACCTAGGAATTTAGCCACCCCACAAATCATACTAGCAGATGAAGAGTCTGTCGTAAGGACTCGAAGTGCCTGACTATGGCACCTCAAACCTAGTTCCCTACAGACGGGTTTCAGCCAGAATTTCCGTGCCCCTTTGTAGGCTGGGCAGGCGAAGAACAGGTGGGCCACCGTTTCCTTGGGGGCCGCACAGCCAGGACAGCCATGTGAGCTAGCATCTGTATTTTTCCATTTACTCGTAAACTCATGCACCGGGAGTGTCCCATACCGTAATTTTAGGTACAGTGCTCGATCCTGCGGTTTAGTTATTAAGTCTAAAAAAGGTTCCATATTGCGTGTACACTTAATGGACAAAAATCGATCAGTGAGAGAACCCAGTTTCCTAGACCGCATAGCATTGTTCTGTACCCAGTCCCAGTATAGTTTTTTTATAACCTCTTTCGGAGGGGGTGATTGCATCTCCCATGCCTCACTGAGGCCCAGAGTAAAAACCAGCTCCTTCAGGTTGTTTAACCATGCTATTTTTTTACCGGTGTCTAGTAAAAGTAGTTCATCTAGGCCTGCTGCATACTTTGCCAGCTCTTCAGTTCTTCGTAATCGGGACCAAAATAACAACGGGCGGAGCCTCACCAAATCCTTTACTGATTTCCTCCCCAGATCTAGTCTTAATGGGATCATGGGGGTGGATGTGGGAAGGGCTACCACTTTCCTAAAAAAATTGTTTTCCGCTGTCATCAAGTCAGAAATCCCTTCAAAACCCCACAACTCCGATCCATAAAGTGCTGCAGGTAGGATCTGACCCTCGTATATGATCATCGCTGGGGAAACCGGTTTGCTGGTTGACTCACGTATCTCCTTCAGCGTCACTCCGGATACTCTTTGATGGTTTAGAAGCATTTTGGACAGATGATCCTTCCAGGACATGTGGCTATTAATTCGGACGCCAAGGTAATCAAAGGACTCGACCAGTTCAAGGGGGGCGTTGTTAAGCACAAAATTGTTTTTAAATCTTTTCGAGGGTGCAAAGGCCATCAACTTGGTTTTCGAAGTGTTGATAGTTAAGCCCCTGGCGGTGCAGAAGGAGCTAAACCGATCCAGGAGTTTTTGCAAACCCACCGGGGATTTAGAAATTAACAGGGTGTCGTCGGCGAAAAGAAGTGTGGGTATTTTTTCCCCCGCCAGGGATGGGGCATCCGACTCCACCCCCATTAGATGGTCCACCACTCCGTTTATGAATAGGGAGAAAAGAGTCGGAGCCATAACACACCCCTGACGCACTCCTCTTCGTACAGGGATCCTATCTGTAAGTTGACCCTGGGATCCCCATCTCACCCTAGCATAATTCCCCTCGTGCAACTTAACAATTAGGCTCAGAAGCCCACTGGGAATACCCAACTCTCTTAGGATTCCCCATAGTTTTGTGCGAGGGACCAGGTCAAATGCGGTTTTAAGATCAATGAACGCCATATACAAGCTACCCTTCATGATAACAACCGCCTTCCAATATATGGCGAACAGACGAAAGACCTGGTCCATCGTACCTACCCTCCTTCTGAACCCCGCTTGTAAATGGGAGAGGATACTAGCCTCCTCTATCCAATCACCTACTCTTGAAATGATGACCCTGCCGACTACTTTCTGAATTATATCAATCAGACTAATCGGTCTGTAGTTTGCAGGGTCATCTCTAGCCCCCTTCTTGTACACCGTGACTACCTCGGCCCCTTTCCAAGAATCTGGGACCTGGTGTCCCTTCATGATCAGATTCATAATGATCGCAATTAAATTTGCCCAAGCCTCCGGATCTGCCAACAATAAATCCCCCGGAATCCCATCCTGCCCAGCGGCTTTTTTTGGTGTTAGGTGTTTAATTGCCAAAACTACTTCACCCGTAGAAAAGACAAGATCACTATTATCCATAGGATCCCCTTCATCCTGACTATCCATCCCTAGGCTAGTTAGTTCTTCCGAATCGCCATAAAGAGATGAAAAATGTGCAAACCATTGCTGACCCGGTATATGATTAGCCAATGGTTGCGATCTTCTCTGCCTAGATCTATTGACCAATTCCCAGAAGAGGTTGGGGTACCTGCCACTCACAGCATTGGCAAGATCCAACCAATGCTGTTCCTCCCACTCCCTCTTGGCCAGTGACAATGCTTTCTGGTAATCCCTCCTGGCCGCTCTAACCAATGTCGGGTTCCCTGAAAGCAAAGCATCTGTCAATTTTTTCCTATAATTTTTACACTGGTCATTATACCATACTTTACTAAGAGTAGAGGGTGTAGCAGGAGCCCTATTACCTTTCCTCTTGGAGATAAAATATTGACCAACTTGGTCTATTGTCCTTTTATAGGCAGAGTCAAGGGTGGGGTAATGGGGGGTGATGGTCCTGTTTACACCAACCCATATATCTAAGGTGGAAGACAGGTCTTCAACCAGTGCTTTGATACTCCCTATATCACCCTCATTGAGCCTGGCCTTATCCCACTTCAACCTACGATTATTATTAAAAGGAATCACTTCTTTAGTTATTTTTGGGATGACCACCCCTCGTCTAACTTCCCGTGGTCCCCACTGGAACTTACAGCACAGAGGATTGTGGTCACTATCCTGGCTTGGGACGACCTCCATATCAATCAGGTCCGGCCAGGATCCAACATCTATCAGGATGTAGTCGATCCTGGACGGGCCCGTGGGTCTGTTGAAGGTCCATGCCCCTGAGTGGTCGGATATTGTCCTGCCGTTCAGGGCTCTTAATTTATGGTCCCTAGTCAGTGCATTGATTTGTATAGCTCTGGACGACCATTTCCTAACAGGGGGCAGGGTAAGGGATGGAATAGACCATTTTGAATCCTCCTCTTCGATTCCTAGTGGATCGTCTCCGAGGAGGGGTTCAAAAGTACAGTTAAAATCACCCCCCACCAGAATTTTAGCTGAGCAGGGGCATTCAGCTAGAGTCAGATCCAGGGTTGTTAGGGTCAAGGAGGTGGAGTCACCCTGTGTCCCTCTTGCGTAAACATTAAAAAGGTCGAGCCTGACAACGTCCTCCCCTCCTTTCACCGAAAGATGGAGTATATCATTGCACTCCAAACTGTGTCTTGTAACCACCCAATTTAAATCGAGTTTTATCCATACTATCAAACCGCCCGAGGGTCTGCCCCTTCCCTTACTACTAACGGCAGGCACACAGTAGGTAGTATACCCCGATTTATGTAGCGGAACAAAACTCCATGTCTCCTGAAACAGGCAGACATCGAACTGCTCGATTTGTGTGTGCCACTCCGGGATATCTAGATTCCGCTTTAGCCCAGCAATATTCCAAGAAAGGAGTTTTATTACCCTCCTTCCTCCAGGGATAGAGGTATAACCCATCTTGGGCAACCTCTCTTCAACCACCCTGGGTGGAGAACACCTCCCCTCCTGTGTTAGTGTAGTGAGGGTTGCAGAGCAGCCAGCCGTGCTCATCACGGGCTCAGCTGACCTGGAAACCTCTGGTGTTACAAGGGTGGTCACCATACGGTCTACAGCTAGACTAACTTCTTTTTTACCATTACTTTCCCGACGAGAACAAGAGACTTCAACCCCAGGAGGTTCATTGTCATTCCCCCCACCCCCTAACCCCCCCCTTCAATCGCATTCTTCCAGTCCAGATAGCTGGGAGAACCGGTTGTAGGTTTCCAGCGGGGTAAATGGCATCAAGTGGTTCATGTTAGGCCCCTGATTTAGCATGTGTCTATGTGGGACCATGGACCAGGGGGGGTGTAGATCTGGTACCCTAGGCATCTGATGGGCATACTGAATTTGGTTGTTGATATAGGGCGGAATAAGGTGTGGCCTATAACCTTGAGGTCTGTTCGTGTGCTTAAAGTTAGTAACTTTTGACCTAGGGTAAAAATGTGTTAAGGCCCGTGGGATAACACAGGTTTCCCCATTCCCAGGTGGCCAGTTTAGAATGTAATCAACTGCCCGAGGGTCTCTAAAATTGACCACCACTAGGTCACCCTCAATATCTTTGGTTCTACTCCCCAGCCAATTGATCCGTCTAACATGAACTATATCCCCGTCTATGTTAGGTGCTATCGGCCTATGCAACCTTAACCAATGGATAATTTTGTTTTTGAGGTCAGAGAATCCCTCCCTCTTGTCCTCTGATAGTTGCGGGACTCCCGTTAAGATTACCACATAGGGCACGGCTTCTGGGGGAATCTCCACTTGTGGGATCTTTTTACGAGTCATTCTGCTTTTACCCTCGTCTCCTTGTGCAATTTGATTATTGCTCAAGGGGACCTTTGGGGGTGGTTTTGAGGGCCCTGCTCCCAACTCAGTAGCTGATGTTTTAAGTTGTTTGGCTGACGGTATGTTATGAGTTGGGGGCACTACTCCCCCCGAGGGCTGACCAGGTGGCTTAGATAACACAGATGCGGGAGGGATACTGGGTTTATTTTGCGGTATGGTCGGAGGGGATATCGACTGTACCGCCGCACTTCCTTTATTTTTGGTATGGACAGCCATACTAGTTATGGCGGCTTCCAGTATAGTTAATCTAATTTCCACCTTTTTAATAGACTCGTTAATTGGTAGAAGGAGAGATCTTAACAAAAATTCCAGGTTTGCTGATGCCGCGGCCGGCAGTGGAGGTGATATGATAGTAGGGGTAGCTCTACTGGGGTTATCTGGGACCTCGTCTTGTCTAGTTGCTAAGGCTGGGCTAGGACACAGTGTAGCAACTACCTGAGGGGTATGCTCCTGCTCGACTACTGTGGGAGTCTCGGATGAGGTCTTGGTCTTAGACCCTTTACCAAACTCAATCTGTAGTGCTTTTGCTTTAGCCGTGAACACCCTATGTTTCCTTCTTTTTTTACTAGGGGGCGGACGATGATTTATTATTTCATTACCTGCAGATCCCATTGAGAACCACAGCAGTTAAGCAGCTGCACCACCAAACAATCTTCCTTGCCTATACAAGCAAAGGCAAGGTATAAACTATTTTAATTAACTTTGTGAAAATAACTGTGCCAAATAATGCATGCGCTTATAGATGATCTTTGACTATAATAAGCGCCACACACCAAGGTGAGGTTAACTATATACCTCCTCATTGCATCTTAAATTAAATTTTCTCACTGAAATGCGCATGTGATAATTGAACATGTGTATATATTTTAATTAAGTATACTATCCCGGGAGCACAAACTTATGTTAAATCAAGGCACGCATGTAGGTTTGTAAGCATACATGTAAGAAACAGACTATAATTGAAATTCTTATAGTTTCAGGAGGCTCATCTGTCCTGATGATGATCTAAAGCTAAATAGATCGAAACGCCGTCGACCTACCCAAGGAATTTCACTTGTTCTATCTGTATATAATTGTTGTGTTTTTATCCTTGTTGTTGTTGTGTGACAGTCCGTTCACTTTGATCACTTATGTCACTTCCTGCACCACACTATTCACTTGAGCACCTGAAAAAGAGTATGACTATTTATGTATATCCTTGAGAAAAGAGTAAAATAAAATACTCCTACTTGTACCTACTACTTCTGCTCCCAAGCGATTTATTAAGTATTCGCTTCCTGTTCTATTTTCTACCAAGGACCCCTTGAGGCCTACCCCGAACCATTGTTCTTCCAAAGCGTCCTAGGCAACCGCAGCACCAGACTCGCAGCAGCATTCTGGATATGCTGCAGTCTCTGGAGACACCTAGTGTTTGCTCCCGGGTAGAGGACATTCCCATAGTCCAGCCTGGAAGTAACCAGGGCATGGACCAGGGCCCTCCTAGCTGACATGGGGAGTAAATCAAGTGTCTTCCACAGGCAGCGAAGAATACCAAAACACATCCCAGCAACACGCTGGGTGTGATAGTCAAAGGAGATATTAGAATCAATCCATATGCCAAGGTTCTTAACCTGATCCTTAGGAATAGGTAGGGGGGCCAACGTGTGAGGCCACCATGCCGAGGTCCAAGCTGACGGGGACTTACCAAACATTAACACCTCAGTTTTGTCCCCATTCAGTCTGAGACAGTTGTTGGCCATCCAACCTGCCAGATCCTGAAGGCAAGATGCAAATCTGCTGGCAGCGTGCTCAGCTGGCTGTGTCAGAGCCACAACCAGCTGAGTATCATCGGCATACGTTACTACCTCCACCCCATACTGTTCAGTTATTAAGGCTACTGGTGCCACATAAAGATTGAACAAGGTGGGGCTGAGGCTAGAACCCTGGGGAACTCCGTGCTTAAGGTCGAAAACCTCTGACCGATGAGAGCCCTGCTCAACATAGAAGGTACGGTCATGAAGGGAAGATTCCAACCAAGTCCATGCCTTCCAGTCACTCCACTCCTCCTCAGACACTGCAGCAAGGTGTGATGTGCCACAGTGTCAAATGCAGCGCTATGATTGAGAAGAATCAGTGCCGCTGTCTGACCCTCATCTACATGCTTCTGCATAGCCTCTGTCGAGAAGAGAAGGGCAGATTCAGTAGAGTGGTAAGTACGGAAACCCGCCTGGGAGGGATGTAGTAGCCCGTGTGCCTCAATGTATGCCGAGAGCTATAGATTAACCAGTTTCTCGGCTATTTTGGAAAAATAGGGGAGGAGAGAAATGGGTCGCAGATTGTTCAGTTGTTGTATACTAATCTGCCGCTTTTTTTTTTTAGAGGAAGCACCACTGCTTGTTTCCAGGTTATCGGCACCCTGCCGGACTTGAAAAATACAGTCAGTTGGTGCTTAACATAAGGTGCTATCACTTCAATGTTCCCTCTCAGGATTTTAGCGGGAGCTGGATCTCTAGGAGAACCTGTTTTCACGCCCTTGGCTACCTTAATTAACAACTCCTCCTCTGGAAGCAGAAAGGCAGAGTGATGTCCCTGTCCCTTCTAGGGACATCACCAAAAGAGAATATAGAGTAAATTGCCCTCCCATGGCATTATGGAGAGCTCCTTCACGGAGAACTGAATAATAAATGAGTGACTGTGGTCGCTCATTTATTATTTGCTTTATTTCTTTTAATTTTGTTTTGTGGGTATCCTAGTCCCGCCCAGGACGCCCACTGTTTTATTTTTAGAAGGGGCAGCGGAGGGAGTCCCAGGGCCACCGTGACCCACCAGCTCCCTGCTTCTGCAGGATCCGGCAAGTTTTTAGTGATGTGCCTCGGGGTACGACACAAGTTGTGCACTTTGTTTTGTTGTTTTCAATATGAGGTGCCCACCCGGGGCACCCCATACCAATAATATTTTTGTTGTCCATGGGATGATGCCCAGGTTCCTCGTGGCCATAGCGGAACGTTTTTTTTAAAAATGTCGTGCCCAGGCTCGTACCACCCCAGCCCCACTGGTTTTCCTGCTTGCACCTATCAGGGGAGCAGCAGGAGCTGGCATTTCTCCAAACCCACAGGAGCAGATTTCTTTTGATCCCTCAGGATTGGAGCAATGTAAAACATTCACCTGCCCAAGTGTGCGGGCAGGGAAATGCTTTGTGCTCTTGCCAGGCAGGAGCAGCTCCGTGCTCCTGCCCAGTAAGAGAGCCTTGCATTTTCCCTGCCCACGCTCATGGGCAGGGAAAAAGATGGTGTGCTGGTGGTTGGGGACCCTGTGACACTGACACTGAGCAGGCCCTGGGTATGGGATCCCTGGGGCCATTGGATGGTTCAGGGTAGGGGGGCCATGTGGCCTTAGATTATAGCCACTTCTTCCCCCTTTTCCTTGGTCCACCTGGGTGTGGGAGGGGATATTTTACAATTTGCTGCAAAATTTAAAAACAAAACGTTTTTGGGTCCAATCGGGGTCATTCTGTGACCCCACCACCAGGCCTATGGGGTCAGAGTATCCACCCTACCCCCTATGTCTTTTTTTGATCATTTTTTTAGGAATCAGGACTGAGTCTCAAGTCCTAAGATTACTGCGAGCACTTCCTAGTTGAGGTGGGGGCAGGCAATCAGATCTCATCTTGAGATTGGTCAGGATTCGCGGAGGCTTCACGTCCCTGGATATACATTTTTTTTAGCATTAATTGCTCAAAAACTACTGAGCAGATTTACACCAAAACAAAAAAGCACACTATCTGGACCAGGGCTAGCTTTCTGCTAAATTTGGAGTAAGTTCATTCAGTGGTTTTGGCTGTAGCTGTGTCTAAAGTTCCTTTGGGGAAATGAATGGGGAAAACGCATTGAGGGACACTCCTTTTTTCTTAGCACTCACTTGAAAGATCACCCCAAAGCTTTCTATGCACAAACTAATCAAAAAAGTAGCACATTTTGGGAAAGTTTTGTAGAGATTCGTCCAACGGCATCAAAGTTATCATTAGCAACGCAGAAAATGCATTTCCTATATGAACACAATCCTAATTATAACTACCCAGTAGTGACCGCCGTCCCCTTCCCTTTCCACTTTGTTAATACTGCTGTATGGCTCCAGCTTGTCACGGTTATTAACAGCCACTGCAGTGATTTCTGCACAGCCAGATGGAATATTACATTTACTAGCTTAATTTAAGCATCACTGTCCATAGACATCAGCATCTCTCTTTGGGAAGCTAGAGGGGTGGGCAGTGGATAAGGAACAAGGTTGATTACCGTAGGCAGCTCAGGCATGGTTCTGTTTCCAAAGATCAGATGAGCTCACTGCAAGGGGTAGGGAGGCGCAGGTGGTTAGCTGCTGTCCTGATGTGAACCTGCAAGTACAATGTCTGAGTTTCTGCTGACAGCTTGCCCTAGAGAACAGGATGTGGCATGCTCTTTCCCATCCTCTTGATGGAGACAGAAGCCTCTCCAATGCAAAGGCAGTGCATCATGCTGTACCTATGGTGCTGCTTCCTGTCTGGCTACTGGGCCATCCCAAGGTAAGACAGGACCCAATAGTTTCCTTATCTCTGCTGCAGTCAAGCATTCAGGGCCTCCTAGTCGGTGGTGCGAACACTGGCATCAGATACAATACAGTGCATAGTTTTGCACTTCAGACTGCTCAGGATGAACATGATGTGCCTTTTTGAACAATCTAGTGGTTGGGTGTTTATCAATACGCTGATAAAATTAACTGTTTGAGTTTGCCGTCATCCTGATTTTCTGCTTCAGGTTAGGGATTTATTTTTCATAATGCAAGTCAGTGAAAGACAGAGATCTGTATGTAGCATTTAGAGTTCATATAATATGACCCCAAACTATTTCCTCATAATATAGTGTAGTATAGCAAAGCTGGCTGTTGCCACCACCTACTAATTGAAAGGGGGTAATGTTTACTTAGGGATAGGCTTTGTCGTTGCGCTGGTCTTTCATCTACTGATGAGTCGCTCTGTGTAGCAAATGGCTTAACAGAAATCCACGCCACTTCCTATGTGCTGGTGCCAGCCGTTGGAGCAAGAGATGACACACAAGTATTGTCAATTGTTGCACTGCTTGCAAAACCTTCCTTTGAAGAGGTAACAGTTGGGGAATCAATTTTCCATGAAGGTTTGTTTATGATGAAGTAATTGTGGTTTTATGCTGCCCCAGAGGGTAGTGCTAGACAATTATAGCTTGTCTGGATCCCCTTTCTAGCTGGTTGTGATACTGCTTTTCTTGTGCAAGTATACAATAGTGAGGAGAGATCTTTAAATAAAACCTTTTCTTTTTTCTGTGCCAAATCTCCTTGTGCAGCGTACAGACTAAGTTTAAAAGGGCTGCCCTCGGCTTGGTAAACAACAGGCCAGGACTCTTAATATTTAATAATGTGGCACATCATTAAATGAAGCACAGTGTATAATTTTGTTTCTTTCTACAGCTTACATCCTCCAACTGCTTCCTAAATCAGAAAGATTTCCCCTGCATTATTCCCAAAAACCCTGCATGTAAAATTGACCTTGATGTACTTATGCTTGATTCCTCTCCTTGATTCGTCAGTGACCCTCTTCTTACCTTCTATCCTCTGCCTGCCTTCAGTTACTGGATGTAGCCTCCTCTCAGGCTTATGGCTGCCTTAATCCTTCTGTCTTCCAATTCTGAAATTGGCTCATACCTCATTTTATAGATCACAACCTCTCCTCTTAAAAGTATTATACCTGTAAACTATTGTTACCTATTCTCCATCAGCCTATCTATCTCACCAACCGTTGATCCGAAAACACATTGCCCCCACTAATAATCACACCTAACTGGTATTAATATATCACAAAGTAACTGGTGTAAATGCATGCATTTCTCTTAAGAGCACATGACTAATAATAACCACTACATTAACTGCTAACATTGGGTTCAGTAGTAGCGTGCTACTTTCTGTGAAGCACTTCAACGCCTTCTCAGGGGTAGAACGCACTATTTAAATACAATTACAAATACAATATGGGACTATGTTACAAATATTGTAAATTTAGTATTTTCTATATTACATGATTATTTTGGAGTAGTTAGTTTTGAAAAGTGGTAATCTTCAAAGTCCAGCAGACAATGGGCATCAAATGCAATTAGAAAGTTAGGTTTTAGTTACCTTTCTTGAATACATTCTTAATTAAAAATAGGCAATTGTTGGGGTCAGTGGATTTAGGGCATTCTGCAGCCACAGTATTTACTACATAATTGTGGATTTACAGCATTTACCACATAATTTTAAGAATTAACCAAGAATATTGTTTCTATCTCAATTGGATGAAATGTAATGTTAACAGAGAATGTGCCACATAATATAGTTATCCGCTTAACTCTGTTCTCCATGCCACATAATCCTAGTAGTTCTGACAGTGGTAAGCTCTGCAGAGAGGTTTGGGTGATGTCATTATGATAACTACCTCCAAATTTGAAAGCAACAGTGAAATATTTTCTATATTTCATGGCTCCCTCTGGAATATGGGTTTTATACCGCTGCATGTTTACAATACCAGACTGTACACCAATATCCCCTGCAGCCAAAGATTTAATTCATGAGGCAGAACGTGTGATAGCTGCCACTGAAGAAAGTACCTGTTTGCTATATCTCCTTTCAGGATTTTTTCAAACAAAAAGAACCAAAAATAATTGACGAGCAGAACGCTCACCCAATTAAGGCATGATCTCTTCTCTCTCCCTCTTTCCCACTTTTTCATCCTTCACACTAGAAAGCAGCTAAGCTAGAAGGAGAAAATAAAATGAGAGATACACTGCACGTACAAGCTTGAAGGACTTCTAAGAAATGTACCCACGCTAAGGCTGGGGCATCAAGGAACATTTCTCTGATATGTAAGGTGCCTAAGTAGAGAATGAGAGTTGTGCAGTGCTGCACGGGTATTTAGAAACTCGAAACATTCACATTATTAATGTCCCTTCCCATTTAGGTAACTTGTGTCCTACCTGAACATGGCCCCACCCTGATGAAGACCTTCTGTAAGTAGATCAGCTCGGTCCCACCTGGAAGGTCGAAACACATTGGCTGGTATATTCCTGAGGCCAAGAGTAAACAAAGTGAAAAACAACATATGGACCAATAGACCCTCTGAGCATGATCACTGGAGCTCAGTAATAGATTTCATAGAATAAAACTCTGACATCACTTCGACCTGTAAAATAGCAAGTATCGAGGGCTTAATTACAACAGGTCCCGATACTAGACGTAAAACTTTAGGACATTTAAGCTTGTATGGAAATTGTTTCTTATGTACAAATGTACAGAAGTATCTGATTTTGTCTTTGTTTGTGATAAGTGTTTTAGTTCATGTAAGTCATGTGAAGTTAGTTGTTGTTTTATAACACTGTTATTGTAAATACTGCAAAAAAATAGAGGTGTGTGTTTGATCGCACAATAGAAAAAACCTGTTGTTAAAAAAACAAAATTAAATGAAAAAAGTACTTAACCCAGAGTCAATAAAAATACTTCTGAGGCACGATTAATGTTGCATTTATGGTTACAGAGGCATTGACTGTATGGTTATGATGTGTATGATTCCAGCCTCTGATCCCTGAATTGAATCACTCCCCAATTTTTTTCTCACAATTAAAGTAGGCACCACACCTACGAGGGATTGCCCTGAGAGGTTTCACCTAGAGATTGCAATTCTCTGACTAGTGGATATATTTTACCCATTTTTTTTTCCAGAAATAAAGGTTTTTTTCTGGTATACAAGCAAAACATCAGAAAAACCCTCCTAAAGCATTGCTCCCTACATACTGGCAATACCAGTTCTCAAAGGTCTGAACCTAAAACTTTAAGTATTAGGGACGAAGATATAGAGGAACTGTTGAAACGTCCCTCAACACTCACTCCTGGCAACACTGTTACCAACCCTGGACAATGAACAGAACTTGAAAAAATGAAACGCTTAAAGAAAAAACAAATCCGTACAGCCCTCCACGGAGAGGTGCTATTGGAACATCTTCCGGCAGGCACAATACCTGAGGCCTTCAAGTAAAGAATGTCCCCATCATTTTCACGGACCAAGCAGAGTATTTTAATGGATTTAGTCAGATTTGAACTTTGGGGCCCATTAGGTTGTCGGGCGGATCGCCACCACCATGCGGGCGGAGGCGATCCGCCCGACATCCTTGCCCCCCCGCCACCCATTTCTCCCGGGCATATTACTATGGCGGGGGGACCGCGGCAGACGGAAAGATCGTCTGCCGCTTTTCCGCCCCGGTCACCTTGCGACGGGGTCGGAAAAGGTTTAATGTGGTGGCAGTCTATCAGACACCGCCAGCCATATTAGTATGGGCATTTGTCAATGCCTTTCCGTGGTGGCAATGCCGCCACGGAAAGGCATGCGGAGACTACGTGTGGGGGCCCGTTGTGGGCCCCCAGGGACTCCGGGGGTGGGGGTGCACATGGGAAGTATCTATGGTACCCCCCAGCATTTCAAAAAAACTACTTGGCAGGCACCGCGCGGTGCCTGTCATGTTGTGCTTTGAAATGCACAACATGTTTCTTTACCATTGCGGCGGGCAGTGCTTCCAGCTCCCCCTGCCGCAATGGTAAAGATACAGGATGCGCCCCACGGGACCCCCGCCCTTATGGCGAGCGGTCCCTTCACACGATGGGATCGCGAGCGGACTAAGTCCGCCCACCATCCTAATAGATCCTAAAATGTTCAAGAGATTGGATGTTCCTCTCGATCAAAACAGCTGAACGACTAAATCAACAGGAACTAGAACTCATAAAAGAGCTGGAAGAGGGTTATATAAATAACACAGCAATTGAAAACGCTCAATCATTGCTGGGTAAGCTTGAAAAGGAGAACGCTACATTTAAAAAGACCACAGAGGACATCAAAAGGTCAAAATTACAAAAAGACATTGTCAACTACAGCGAAAAAAAGACCTATCCATATCTTGACAAAGAGTACTATAAACAACCCACCAACATTAGGATGTTAAGAACATATGGTGGCAGAAGTAGGAGACAATTTACGACCTTCTCAGACGCCTCCTCCTACTCTGACAGTTCAAGTGATACGAAACCTTCCACTAGCACAAGGGGAAACCAACAAAGACAGTACTTCCAAGTGGCACCTTTTTTGGACAGAGGCAATGTTCGCCCCAGAGGCAGAACATGAACCAAACAATGGTACAACCCCATCACCAATCAATACCAGGGGGAGATAACAACAAGGAGGAATGTATATCGCTGGTAGGGAACATGAGAAGCCCAATATTGCCAATCTGTCGGAATACACACTATCCATGGATGAGATTAAAGTAATACAAAAGGGCCTCTCATTTATACCAACGACAAAGCCAGACATTGGACAAACAAAGCTAGAAATCATTCAACTGTTCGGGAAAATGAGACTCAAAGCTTTTTTTGCTGATAGAGTAGACCCTATACAACACAACTAATCTGGCCTAAGAAATCAATCTTCTTTCTTTCCACCCTGAATTAACAAACCAATGGAGATCCTAACGTTTGAAAAAAAATTAATGAGGGACTTGGACACACTAGAAAGAAAGAACATTTTCACCAAATAGAACCTTATTAAAAATGAAAAGGAGGCACTGGATAACCTGATGAAGAATCAGGAAATCATAATAAAACCTGCAGATAAATATGGGGCTATTGTACTCATGCAACGTGAAAAATATGAAGCCGAAATATACCACCAATTATCCAATAAACAACCTTACGGAAGAACCAACGAAGACTGGACAAGATTGGTACAGTCCAAACTAATTGACCTAATAGCAACTGGAGAAGAACAAGGACGGCTGGCCAAAAAGTAATCACAATACCTTATAAATGACAACCCGAGGACACCCGTGCTGTATGTCCTACCAAAAATCCACAAGGACACAGAAAATCCGCTAGGCAGGCCAATTATATCGGGGGTACATTCCATTCTCGAGCGACCAGCGGAATACATTATTACTTTTCTTAAACCTCTAGTGAGTGAAACATCTAGCTACATAAAAAACACAATGCAAGACATCACCTTTCAAGAAGGCTAAACTTTAGAGTCTATATACTAACATACCACAAGAACCAGGGCTTGTAGCCCTCCAGATGTTTCTGGATAAACGTAAAAGGCCACATAACATTCCCACCCTTTTCCTCATGGAATTGGCAGGATATGTCTAAAATACAACTTTTTCACTTTTAATGATAACCTGTTTTTGCCAATTAAGGGGACCACGATGGGCTGTCCATTTGCCCTAGAAATGGCTGTGATGTTCATGGCAATGTTCGAAGAGAAATGGATTTATAACAACAACTCATATGATGGACACATAAAACTTTGGCGTTGCTATATAGACAATGTGTTCATGCTCTGGAGAGGAACATCTTGAAGAATTCCTCACTTGGCTTAATCAAAGGAACCCAGACATCCAATTCACCTTGAATTTCAGCAAAACAGAGATGAATTTCCTAGACCTTTTGGTGAAACATGAGGATGCCACCCTATATACAAAACAAACGGACAGGAATACACTCCTGCACTATTCAAATTTCCACCAACGAAAGCTGCACAGCAATTTACCTTATAACCAGTTCCTGAGAATTAGGCGAAACTGCACCAAGAGAGATGATTATTTCAGTAATGCCAAACTATTTTTGGAAAAATTGGCAGACAGAAGCTGCCCTAGGAAATTGTTGAAGCGAGCGATGAAGAGGGCATGGTATACACCAAAGGAGACCCTGCTGATCCCAAAAGAGAAGTCCAGTGAAATGTCATTGGTTTGGGATACTGCATTCTCTGGCCTAACAAACGAAGTGAAAAAAATCATAAGAAAAAACTTGGACCACAGTCAAGGGATTAGACATATTTGAGAATCCGCCTATATTCGCCCTGAAGAAAAACAAAAACATAAAAGACAGACTGGTGAGAGCAAACACTACAGTAAAGAAATGCATTCCATCCCTACAAACTATGTTGGCTCTTCCATCCATCAAAGAACATTAGACACTGCAGGAACTGTGTGTCTTGCAGTAGTGCCATCGAAGGTACACAATTTATATATGGCAAAAAATATGTGAAACATGAAGAGTTTACCAACTGCAACACACAAAACATTATATACTGCGTAATGTGTCCAAGCCCAAGGGTGTATATTGGTAAGACTACACAACCAATAAAGAAAAGAATAATGCAACATTGTTCGCGCATACGGTGTGAGGTATTGAATGCGCCAATGCTTCTACATTATATCGAGAAAGAACATGACCCAAAAGAAATGAAATGGACAGTGCTAAAACATGTGACTGGCAGGAATGTTGAAAGTGTATTATCCAGGTTTGAAGCAAAAACCATAACTTATTTGGGAACCTTTGAAAATGGTTTAAACAAGATGAGTGAAATTGCACACTGTGGCTAACTTGTGAAGTGTGACAGAAACATTCTTACAAATGAAGAGAACGTAAGCGGCAGAAGAGACTTGGGCGTGCACAGAACACCAATACAATTTGCAACAAGAACAACGTGTGCCGCTGTGTCCAAATGACGAGATAAGGCACCTAAGAAGAAAATGACAGCTGTGCAGTGCTGCACGGGTATTTAGGAACTCGAAAAATTCCCATTATTATTGCCCCTTTCCATTTAGGTAACTTGTGTCCTACCTGAACATGGCCCCACCCTGATGAAGACCTTCTTTAAGTAGATCAGCTCGGTCCCACCTGGAAGGTCGAAACGCGTCGGCTGGTATATTCCTAAGGCCAAGAGTAACCAAAGTGAAAAACAACATATGAACCAATAGACCCTCTGAACCTGATCACTCGAGCTCAGTAATAGAGTCTGTAGAATAAAGCTCTGACCTCACTTGGACCTGTAAAATAGGAAGTATTGAGGGCATAATTACAACAGGTCCGGATACTAGACACAAAAGTGTAGGACATTTAAGCTTGTATGGAAATGGTTTGTTATGTAAAAATGTACAGTCATATCTGATTTTGGATAAGTGTTTTAGTTCATGTAAGTCAGATGTATGTTTGAACGCACAATAGAAAAAAAAGTCGTTAAAAAAACAAAAGTAAAGGACTTCTGAGGCACGAGTAATGTTGTATTTATGGTTACAGAGGCATTGACTGTATGGTTATGATGGAATATTAATTTAGGTCACTAAAAATAGTCTACAAGAACAAATCCTCACTTGGTACCATGATAGTTCCCTAGCAGCTCACCCTAGGGTCACTAAGTCTCTAGATGTAATCACACAAACATTTTTGTGGGAATCCTTAAAGGCTGATGTTTTAGAACACATATTGGGATGTATCATCTGCACACAGGGAAAGTGAGAACATCATAAACCCTAAGGTTTACTATACTATTTACCAGCACCTCAGGCCCCCTGGGAACATCTTTCCATGGATTTTATTGTGGAGTAACCACCCGTGCAGGGTTACAACGCTCTTTGGGTTATAGAAAACAACTTAACAAAGATGACACATTTTGTTCCCATAAGGTAAATTCCCTCTGCTAACTGTCTTGCAACCCTTTTCCTTGAGCACGTTGTATGACGTCCTGGACTTCCCCTTCGTATTGTCTCCTACCGTGACTCTCCGTTTGCTTCCCAATTTTGGAAGACCTTTTGCGAGCTTTTAGGAATCAATCACAGTGAAATTATCCACTAGTTGTGATCCTCAAGCAGATGGTCAATCTGAATGAACAATTTAATATTTAGAACTAGACATAGTTACACCCTCCAAATTGGTGGTACCTTGTAGGATAGTGTAGTCCCAATTGGGTTTGTGTACAACTACGCCAGACATTCCTCCATAGTATTTTCTCCATTTTATGCCTTAACTGGCAACCACCCATGTAGTTGCCCAGAGATTTTGGCTACTGAACCTTCTTGTCCTGCAGCACATGAAAGCTGGACATTAATCCATAACACCTTGACCCAAGCTCAAGCCAACCTGCAACAAGCACACCTTGTCTGCAAGAAAAACGCATAGAGGCGTCAACAGGATGCTCTCACTTTTGGCCAACGAGATTTGGCTTGGTTGTCCACCTGGTACTTTGCCCTTCTGGGACCGTCCCAAAGTCATTTTACTGGCCCTTTCCACATTTTGAGGCAACTTGTGGATTTCACATTTTGATTATCATTGCCACCTACCATGCAGGTTCATCCCGTCTTTCAAGTCTCATTTCTCATAAAGGCTCACAGCAGTTTATCCCCCTTTAACCTCCACTACAGCAATAACAGCCTTGGGGAATATCCTCCAAATGTTTCGAAACTGTTGGGTTCTCATTTATGGAATGGACAGATGTGGTATTTGTGTTCCTGGGAGGGTGCGAATCCAACAGAACAATTATGGTAATCAACCCACACTGTTGCTAACCATGTGAGGAATGCTTATTCCATAGCTCTTTGCCTCAAGTACCTTGAAGCAGGCGAATATTAAGGGTGGGGGGACTGTCAAGACCTCCACTGTCAGAACCTCATTCCATTTACGAAGGTGCTTTATACACCTTAGGCACCCTGTATGTGGTCGACAACTGTGTTCTTCATGTGCTGCAGTGTTGACTGTCAAGCTGCTTCCATCTGGCAAGGCAACCATTAGCAAAAGGAAGCACTGGTACCTCAAACCGTTCCACTCCCCTTAATCTAGGGTCAAATGTTGCCCATCCAGAAAAGCCATATTGGGCAGGGCCTGTCTATAAAGGGAGGTCCAGCTCCTTACCAAGTGCCAAAGGGAGTCCCCGGACATTCTCAAAATGAGGCAATAGCCATATTGGGCGAGTCTTGTCTATAAAGGGAGGCCCCACCTTTTCCTAATTGCCAGTTATCGAGACTCTCAGTCACTAGTAGGAACTCTGTTTTGATGCTGCAGTGTTTTCCAAATGTTCACACATCTTTTTCTATAGAGTGAGATTTCAGAGAAGGGACAGGGCAAAGCTTTTTTTCATGCTCTCCATGAGAGCGGTAATTTCATCTTTTAATTTATTATGTGGCCAACTTAAACTCAAATGGAGGGCCAACCATGCCTTATAATGGGAACATTTATATTTTTCACAGCCTGGAGGGTAGAAAATCTAGATTTTATTGAAGAAACGGAGGCTAAGATTATGCAAATCTCCTTTATTGCCAGCTCCAGCAGCAACAATTGAAGAATATAGAACTTCAATGAACATTCTAAGACACTATAAAGTCCCCCCACGCGCAGCCCCCTTCCTTCTTGTGGTGCTGCGAACAAGATAACTTCAACGAAAAATGTTTAAAATTCCGTTGATAACAGTTTCCTAGTAGTAATTCCAAGCAGAGGTAACTCTTTATTCTGAAAGAGAAAAAAGATTTACGTAATATCTTTAATGCCACTGGGGGGTTTACAATATTATGTGGGGGGATAATCAGCCTCTGAGTCTTTAATAAAGCCAGATTTTCTATCCACCAGGCTGTGAAAAATCAAACGTTTATGGCATGACATGGAGGCTAACATTATGTTCATGATTGGTCTAAAGTAACAGTTTTTAAGCATACTTTCATTCTACCAGTCTGCAGGCCTGAGGATATCTTGTATACCTCCTCCTAAAATAATGGCTTTGGAAGCTGACGCACCCCTTAGAGAGTGCGTTTCAAAAATAGATCCACACCACTCTCAATCATTACTTCCTTCACCCGTCTTGTTAGTGTAGGCAAAGAAAGAGTTTATGAGGCTTTTTATGTGAAATCAAGAGTTGCGCAGAGTTTCCTCTCATACTCCACTACGCCCAATCTCTCGTTTTGAAGAAAGTAAGGGTAGAATATCGCGGATGATATCGTTTTGCTTCTTCTCTTAAGATAAAAGCAGACTTCTTCAGGTTGGTAAGCCATGCTAGTTACAACTAAGGCCTTCATGTCGGAGGTCTGTCTAAAGGACACCAGGCAGAGTAGTACTGTAAGTTGTAAAGGGGTATGTTTTAGGGATAGATTCAAGTTTTTGCCCTAACTAAGTAGGGCCCATAGAACATCCCTAATGACCCATATAGCGGTGTATTTTGCAGTAAGGGGGCTTAGCACCCTCATACTTCTCATTACCTTTTTAGTTAGCAAGCTCTGGCTCACGGAAACACCATCTAATAAAGAATGGCCCACAGCTAAAGCTGCCCTAAAAACATTAACTGTTCTATAAGTCATGACCAGAGTAAAATAATTTCATCAGGTAATGGATTACATGCACTAGATCAGTTAAAACAGGCCTGTAGTTTCTTTGAAGACACCTGCAAACCGTTTTTTTCCAAGCCAGTCGATATATGGCTGAGATACCCGCCACCCCCTCTCAACACAATCCCCAAAGGATGGGAAACCGGAAACAGTTCTGAAGTTTTTGGAAGAGGGAGGGAGTGACCCTCCCGGCCGTATTTATTAAAATATGAAACAAAATTAAAACATTAAATCAACAGTTTCATATAAATGTACAGTTTCATTACCACATTGCGATGTTTGGCTAACCTTAACAGATTCTCTAATACAAAGGTTCTCCTAGCCGAACTAACATCCTACAAAACATTTACTTGAAATTTTGAAATTGTACATCCTAACGTTTAAGGGCCAACGGCAAGGTCGTAACCGGTGTCAAGATCCCTAACCCAGAAATATCGCCCTCACTTGTGAGTGGCGGCCCAGAGGCGTACCTCAAGTGCAATTACCAATTTCCCTTGACTTGACGGGGGCCCCACTAAAACTCGACGCCACTTAGAGGTCGTACGAGGACTCGTGTGAGGTATCTAGAAGGTAGCGTAGACCCCCCCCCAAACCCCACACAACTTACCACATCTGCCGGTGCAGATGTCCTGGCCCCGGGAAATTCCCCAGGAGGGGGCTGTAACCCCTCCTACCCAGGAAGGGGCCTTGACCGCCTTTCCTTTTCTTTCGGCGACCCATCCTTAGAAGGGACCGCCTCCCCGTTGAGGGGCCAATGGCCACCTCCCCCGAGCGCTCCCATCCGTGTTGGGTGACGCCCACTCAGAGGGATCTTCCAATTAGTGCTCACCGATCATGACCTTACCGCCCGACCAAAATAAATACGACAACGCTAACTAAATGACTAAACTACAAAGACATTGGCAACTACAACTGTATTAAAAGCATATACCAATGAACACTAAAGCAGAATTTCTTTATTCGCGAAACATTACCCAAATCGACCATTGTTTATTACATACTCAAAAATCGTCACGATAATACCACAACCTGTAAACGAAATTCAAAGTTATCCATCGACTTTATTCAAAAACAACTTGCTGTCCTCAGGGGCTGGTGGGTGGGTCAAAATTGGCTCTTCGTTCCGTCTCGAGCTCACGTGCAGCGAGGAGGTGCAGCTTCAGAGCACAGGAACAAGAGGATGCCTTCTGGTCTTGCTTCTCCTTTTATCCGTCTTCAGGGCGGGCGTAAACCCGCCCCTGCCTGCCCCAAGGGCGTGGCCAGCCGCGTCAGTGTCTAGGCCAGCCCACTCTAGGGCGGGAAAAAGCGCGCCCCGGCTACGCCGCTTCGGGCATACCAGCCGAGACTCGCTTCCCGCCCAAGATGGCTTCCCGGGGGGATCGTGGTACTCCGCCATACGTTCGGGGGGACCGAGTGGTCGCCCCTTTCCATATGGCTGAGATACCCGCCACCCCCTCTCAACACAATCCCCAAAGGATGGGAAACCGGAAACAGTTCTGAAGTTTTTGGAAGAGGGAGGGAGTGACCCTCCCGGCCGTATTTATTAAAATATGAAACAAAATTAAAACATTAAATCAACAGTTTCATATAAATGTACAATTTCATTACCACATTGCGATGTTTGGCTAACCTTAACAGATTCTCTAATACAAAGGTTCTCCTAGCCGAACTAACATCCTACAAAACATTTACTTGAAATTTTGAAATTGTACATCCTAACGTTTAAGGGCCAACGGCAAGGTCGTAACCGGTGTCAAGATCCCTAACCCAGAAATATCGCCCTCACTTGTGAGTGGCGGCCCAGAGGCGTACCTCAAGTGCAATTACCAATTTCCCTTGACTTGACGGGGGCCCCACTAAAACTCGACGCCACTTAGAGGTCGTACGAGGACTCGTGTGAGGTATCTAGAAGGTAGCGTAGACCCCCCCCCAAACCCCACACAACTTACCACATCTGCCGTCGCAGATGTCCTGGCCCTGGGAAATTCCCCAGGAGGGGGCTGTAACCCCTCCTACCTGTCATGACACTGTCTTTCCAAGCCCATGACGAGCCTAGAACACCCTTCGAGAAAACCCACCCCTATCCCGTGCAACCTGCACTCCTGTACCTAAAAGGAAGAAAGGGGGTTAGTATGTAAGGAAAACCGGTTACTGTGAACTATGTCATTATGGTTATCAATATGTCATTGGTAAAGGTTCACTGTTCACGTTTTTATGCATGTTTCAAGCTCTTATACGTTTTTCATGTGGTATTCCATGTTGTCAAATCCCAGGGAAAAAGACGCGCTTGTATTGCAGCAAAGAAAAGGAAAAAAAGACGCGCTTTAAAAATGACACGCATCTTTTTGGTGCGCGATGCAAAATGATTCGGTGCTCCGTTCTCGGAGTGCTCGGCAGGTTTGGGCGTGGCACGCTGCCATTCCCCGACGTCCCAGGGTGTGGCTAGACTATAAAAGCCACACCCAGGGTTCCAGAAGACGCTTGGTCTTCGGAGCATCGTGGAGCAACACCTGCGTTCGAGAGCTCGCGTACATCGTCGAAGGCCCGAGTCAGAGTCAGCCAACCTCCAGGAATTATCGGATACCTCAGAATAAAAAGCTAAGTACATTTTTCTCGTCAAGGCGCCCAACGCTAGGATTCAAGAGACTTTGTTTTAGGATTCAAGAGACTTTGTTTTGGACATTGGCAAATAATATTTTATGGTGTTTTCCAGCATATTCTTTTGTGAACCACAAGTCAAAGACTAATTAGAACTTGAATGTATATGGTTATTTTCAAGGTATTCTTTTGTGAAGCAAGTCAAAGACTAACTCGAACATTAATGTTTATAATGTTTGAAAACCTAGGTGGTACATGTTAAAACAAATGTATAGATAATATTTATCCTCACAGAATTTTCTGAAGTTTCAGCCGGAATCTCAATGGTTTTAATAGTGAACTAAACTATTAATCTTTACGGAAAAAGTCGTGTTTAAACCTACCAAGCAGGGAAAGGAAGTGAGTAGAATTTATTCTAAGGCATTTTACAGATAAAAGAAAAGGTTTAAGGAAAGTGCAAATAAGTGTTGTTTCTCTCCATAGCATTTTCAAAACCTCAAAACCTAATCTGAGGGCGGTCAAGTCAACCACCTTCTACTGAAAACCTCAACCCTTGCGCACACCACGACGACGACATCCTGGACGCGAAGACTTATCGAGTAGTTCGCAGGTAGGAGACTGCTTCCTCAAAAGTCAAGGAAGAGTTAGAGGAGTAGAATAGGAGATTAAAGTGCTTAGGATTCTTGCTAAAATATATGTTCTTGTATATATTTTCAGGTCGACTACTAGACAACAAGTAGCGTCAGATCCGGCCTCTCTCCCTGACTGCTACCCATCATCCTAGTGTGTTAATAAGAATCACTGGCTGAAAAGGTAGGGTTTTGGGGGATTGGTCCATAGCGTCTCTGCAAAACCGATCAAGCACCTTACAGGTAAGGTTGGTGTTCAGCTCAGGTAAGAGTGCTTGATCATATCTGACAGAAGACCAAGCCCACGGCAAAGTTTTGCCCAGACGCTATGGATGAATCTCCTCAAATCACGTTGCAGGATTTAGCTACAGTACTATTAGAAATCAGGGCAGAAAATGTAGAATTAAGGAAGGATTTAACGGCTATTCAGAATAAAATTACACCAAGTCCTCAGACCTGGACCTTTACTTCAGATAAAAAATCTTATATGAAACCACCAATCTTCCAGCCAACCATGCATACTCTGTATAGTGGGGAAGCTAATTCTAATACGTCAGGTAATCCTCAAATTCAGGTGGTTACTCCAGTTTCTATACCATTAGCACCACCTGAGAGGTTCTATGGGGATTGTAACAAGTTCACCATTTTCTTAAATCAGTGTCAGTTACATTTTGTGGCGAAACCTACAGCATTTCCCGATGACTCTTCTAAGGTGGCATTCATCTTGTCCTATTTGGGCGGAGATGCTGCATTATGGTCCGTACCTTATGTAGAAAGGAATGATCCCATGTTAACTGATTTTAGAAGATTTAAAAGAGCAATGAAGAAATTGTTTGCAAAACATGTATTTGTGCAATCTGCAGATCATGAACTGCTGAATTTAAAGCAGGGGTCTTCAGATCTTCTACATTATATTTCAATCTTTAACAGGCTGGTTATTGAAGCAGAGTGGCCTGAGGAGAAAAGAGTTTCATTGTTTTATCGTGGGTTACGTGATGATTTAAAGGATATGATAACACAAATTTTAGATCCACCTACAGATTGCGAGGAATTCATAGATCTGGTTGTTAAATTAAATCACAGAATTTCTGAAAGGAAAGGCGAGAGGGGGAAAACAGACTTTAGAATGATGATCTTTAAAGAAAAAGGGAATGTAAGAGCAGAGTCTTCCCCTTCTAAACTTGATCCAGTTGAGCCAATGCAAATAGGCACAGTTAGAGGACCCCTCACTAAGGATGAGAGAGAGAAGCGCCGAAAACTGAACCAATGTATGTACTGTGGGAAAACCGGGCATTTTATAAAAGATTGTCCCACACGTCCTGTAAGGCCTAAGACCAAAATGCCTGAAGTTGCAACAATACAACAGTCGGAAAACTAGCTCTCTCGGTAGATACAGAGGTCAATCTACCGAGTCCGTCTATCACTTTGGCCTCCTTAACTCCAACTGCCTCTCATTGTCACCTGAGTATGCGTATTCTTCTTCAGTCTCAACTGAATAAGGAACGGTCCTGGTCCATAGATGCCTTAATTGATTCCGGAGCAACTGGAAATTTCATTGACACTAAATTATTTCAGAAGTTAGGTCTAGAACAAATAGTTAAGGATTCACCAGAAGTAGTTAGGGCTGTGGACGGAAAGGAACTCACGTCAGGACTCATACAATACCATACTGAAATTTTAAACATGACTTGTGCAGAAAAACACACAGAGGAAATAACTTTTGACATAATTGATGCACCTCAATTCGGTTTGATTCTGGGGATTCCATGGCTAGTTTTACATAATCCTTATATAGATTGGACTAACAGGAGTATTTTATTCAAGTCCGATTACTGTCATGCTAAGTGTTTCAAACAATTCCCAGGTTCGGAATTGTTAATCCAAGGATATGACTTTCCAAAAAGATCCAAGAGTGTTCTAGTGGTTGCTGGGGTACCTGAAGAATATCAAGACTTGTTGGATGTATTTGACAAGAAAAAGGCAGAGACATTGCCTCCTCATAGAGACTTTGACTGTCAAATAGATCTGGTCCCAGGGGCATCCTTGCCCTGTAGTCGTATTTACGCTTTAACAGAGAAAGAAAATGAACATCTACGTAATTATTTGGATGAGTACTTGGCCAATGGGTTCATCCGACATTCTAAGTCTCCGGTCTCTTCTCCTCTCTTCTTTATCCCAAAAAAGGGAGGAGAATTGCGCACCTGCATCGACTATCGAGCCATCAACAATGTGACGGTAAAGAATCGATATCCCTTACCTTTGATTCCGACCTTACTTGATCAGATCAAAGATGCCACCATTTATACGAAACTGGATCTGCGAGGCGCATATCATTTGGTGCGAGTTCGAGAGGGCGATGAATGGAAAACAGCCTTCAGAACTAAATTTGGTTTATATGAATACCAGGTGATGCCCTTCGGACTTTGCAATGCACCAGCGGCGTTCCAGTTTTTTATAAATGAGGTGCTGAGAGATTTTTTGGATATTTGCTGTATTGTCTACATTGATGATATCCTAATTTATTCAAAAAACAAAACTGAGCATGTAAAGCAAGTACGAGCCATTCTTCAACAGCTTTTACAAAATTCTTTGTTTGTCAAACTTGAAAAAAGTTTGTTCCACGTGACCACAGTGGACTTCCTGGGGTATATCCTTAGTCCAGCTGGAATTGAAATGGACCCAAAGAAAGTCAAGGCAATAATTGAATGGCCCAGTCCCTCTTCAGTAAAGCAGATACAGAGTTTTCTGGGTTTTGCGAATTTCTATAGGCGATTTATTAAGGATTTTTCTCAAAAAGTTACGCCTATCACAAAATTGTTACGCAAGAACACAAAATTTGATTGGACTTCAGAAAGTGAACAGGCTTTTCAAGATCTTAAAGATCTATTTGTGACAGCCCCAGTGTTAAAGCACCCTGACCCCTCCCAGCCGTTCATAGTAGAAGCTGATGCTTCACAATTTGCCATAGGAGGGATTTTATCTCAGAGAAGTATTAAAACTGGACAACTACACCCCATTGCATACTATTCTAGAAAGTTAACCCCTCCTGAACAGAATTACGCAATTGCAGATCGAGAGTTATTGGCTATAAAAGCTGTGTTCAAAGAATGGCGACACTACTTGCTAGGGGCTCGACATCCAGTAACCATATATACAGATCACAGGAATCTACAAACCCTCAGATCCGCTAAAGCTTTGACTCCTCGCCAACTGCGTTGGACTTTGTTTTTTAATGATTATGATTTCATCATAACCTATCGACCAGGAAAAGAAAACAACAAAGCTGATGCTTTATCTAGAATCGGTTTAAGTGATGACCTGAATCTACAAAAGGAAAAGTTACACCCTATAATTTCAGAGGATAGGTTTCAGATTGGTCTTGTTAACTCAGACGTTTTACCTGATATTGAGAAAGCCTTACAAGATCATACAACTGCTGAATGGAATAAGCGTTTTCCTTTGTTGCAATGGAAAGATAATTTGTTGTTTATGAATGACCAAGTTTTTGTTCCCAATGCAAATTTACAAGAAAAAGTAATGCAAAATTACCATGATTCTATGCTGTCAATTCATCCAGGGGTTACCAAGATGTATCAACTCATAAAAAGACACTTTTGGTGGCAGAACATGTTAAAGGACATTCAGAAATATGTACAAACATGCACTGTCTGTAGCAGGAATAAGGCGGTTCGTAAATCTCCATCTGGTCTTCTTATGCCTTTGCCAGTTCCTCCTCAGCCTTGGCATACGGTATCTTTAGATTTCATTGTAGAATTGCCTCGCACCACTTCAGGGTTTACCACCATTCTTACAATAGTGGACCACTTTTCTAGATATGCTCATTTCATCCCTTTAAAAAAGCTTCCATCTGCCTTGGAGTTAGCACACATTTTTGTCACACAGATTGTTAGGTTACACGGAATCCCATCTGTGGTATTATCAGATAGGGGTTCACAGTTTGTGTCACATTTTTGGCAAGGTCTAGGGAAATCACTAAAGATGGAAATGCGCATGTCATCCAGTTATCATCCGCAAACTGATGGACTAACTGAACGCACAAATCAGACAGTGGAACAGTTTCTACGCTGTTTACTAACCACCCATGATCAGGAATGGTCAGATATTATTTGGGCCGCTGAATTCGCTTATAATAATTCAAACAATTCTTCAACTGGTATGTCACCCTTTTTCTGTGTCCATGGTTTTCATCCTAAGGATATGCTAGGTATAGATAAAAAGGTTTCTGATGATATGCCAGCAGTCACTGATTTTGTAAATAATCTGGTCTCGATTCAACAAGAAGCTCAGCAGCAGCTAGTGCATGCAAAAGAAGTACAAAAGAAATTTGCTGATAAACATCGGTCAAAACAGCCTGAATATTCAGTGGGTGACGAAGTGTGGCTGGCCACAAAAAATCTAAGATTAAAAAATCATAAAACATTTCGTCCTCGATTCATAGGACCTTTTCCAATAGAAAAGATTGTTAATCCTGTCAGCATGAAATTGAAACTACCTGATTCTTATCGTATCCACCCAGTGTTTCACGTCTCACTACTGAAACCTTATGATCCTGACACTCGGAAGCTTATTCAGCCACCTGCAATCGATGTAGAGGGTGATTTAGAATACGAGGTAAAGGCAGTCTTAGATTCCAAGAGAAGGAAAGGTAAATTGTTTTACTTGGTGGACTGGAAGGGCTATGGTCCAGAGGATCGCTCTTGGGAGCCCCTAGAAAACTTAAAAAACTCTCCCAAAGTCTTAAAGACTTTCCATAATCGTTTCCCAGACAAACCAAAGCCAATCCCAATGGTATTAGGGGGGCTTCTACGGGGAGGGTACTGTCATGACACTGTCTTTCCAAGCCCATGACGAGCCTAGAACACCCTTCGAGAAAACCCACCCCTATCCCGTGCAACCTGCACTCCTGTACCTAAAAGGAAGAAAGGGGGTTAGTATGTAAGGAAAACCGGTTACTGTGAACTATGTCATTATGGTTATCAATATGTCATTGGTAAAGGTTCACTGTTCACGTTTTTATGCATGTTTCAAGCTCTTATACGTTTTTCATGTGGTATTCCATGTTGTCAAATCCCAGGGAAAAAGACGCGCTTGTATTGCAGCAAAGAAAAGGAAAAAAAGACGCGCTTTAAAAATGACACGCATCTTTTTGGTGCGCGATGCAAAATGATTCGGTGCTCCGTTCTCGGAGTGCTCGGCAGGTTTGGGCGTGGCACGCTGCCATTCCCCGACGTCCCAGGGTGTGGCTAGACTATAAAAGCCACACCCAGGGTTCCAGAAGACGCTTGGTCTTCGGAGCATCGTGGAGCAACACCTGCGTTCGAGAGCTCGCGTACATCGTCGAAGGCCCGAGTCAGAGTCAGCCAACCTCCAGGAATTATCGGATACCTCAGAATAAAAAGCTAAGTACATTTTTCTCGTCAAGGCGCCCAACGCTAGGATTCAAGAGACTTTGTTTTAGGATTCAAGAGACTTTGTTTTGGACATTGGCAAATAATATTTTATGGTGTTTTCCAGCATATTCTTTTGTGAACCACAAGTCAAAGACTAATTAGAACTTGAATGTATATGGTTATTTTCAAGGTATTCTTTTGTGAAGCAAGTCAAAGACTAACTCGAACATTAATGTTTATAATGTTTGAAAACCTAGGTGGTACATGTTAAAACAAATGTATAGATAATATTTATCCTCACAGAATTTTCTGAAGTTTCAGCCGGAATCTCAATGGTTTTAATAGTGAACTAAACTATTAATCTTTACGGAAAAAGTCGTGTTTAAACCTACCAAGCAGGGAAAGGAAGTGAGTAGAATTTATTCTAAGGCATTTTACAGATAAAAGAAAAGGTTTAAGGAAAGTGCAAATAAGTGTTGTTTCTCTCCATAGCATTTTCAAAACCTCAAAACCTAATCTGAGGGCGGTCAAGTCAACCACCTTCTACTGAAAACCTCAACCCTTGCGCACACCACGACGACGACATCCTGGACGCGAAGACTTATCGAGTAGTTCGCAGGTAGGAGACTGCTTCCTCAAAAGTCAAGGAAGAGTTAGAGGAGTAGAATAGGAGATTAAAGTGCTTAGGATTCTTGCTAAAATATATGTTCTTGTATATATTTTCAGGTCGACTACTAGACAACAAGTAGCGTCAGATCCGGCCTCTCTCCCTGACTGCTACCCATCATCCTAGTGTGTTAATAAGAATCACTGGCTGAAAAGGTAGGGTTTTGGGGGATTGGTCCATAGCGTCTCTGCAAAACCGATCAAGCACCTTACAGGTAAGGTTGGTGTTCAGCTCAGGTAAGAGTGCTTGATCATATCTGACACTACCCAGGAAGGGGCCTTGACCGCCTTTCCTTTTCTTTCGGCGACCCATCCTTAGAAGGGACCGCCTCCCCGTTGAGGGGCCAATGGCCACCTCCCCCGAGCGCTCCCATCCGTGTTGGGTGACGCCCACTCATAGGGATCTTCCAATTAGTGCTCACCGATCATGACCTTACCGCCACAGGCCGGATAGTTGACCGGCTATCCGGACCCCCCACAAAACTCCTACCTAAAGGTCATATTATAACGTTTTCAGCCATGCTAAGAAGTCTCCTATGAGTAACTCATTCCCCACCCGAGACAAATGCACACCATCCCCCAAATACATACTGTCATCATTAATACACCCATGCGAAATATAATGCAGTGTTTTGGAACGGAACAATCTACTGACTTTGTTATTAAGCTTTCTAACAGAATGATTCAAAGCGGGAACAGAAATAGCCCCCCGCCACACCTTTCGTGGGATCATATGGGACCACGCAATTGTGCACCCTGGAACTCTCCTCGCTAACCAACTTACAGTGGAAAGCATCGCCTCGAGGAGAAGTCGTCTACCAGTGGTGACCAAATCATTGCCCCCAAGATGTACTATGACTATAGACGGCGGTGACCTCGTCCGCCCTAACAAACCCTCGAAAAATGATTGAAACTGCTCAATACAGAGACCGCCTCTTCCGTAGAAGGACACCCTGTACCCGTATTCCCCAGCTACGTGAGTTATGTCACCTGCCTTGAATACGTCCGCAATTGCAAAAACAAGTGATGGACCGAATGTGGATCAATGTCAGACATTCCCCCAGTCAAAAGATCTGGGCCCAAATCCATCGTTTTTTTGCACTCCACACCACCCTGGGTTAGACAATGGCGATATGCAAATCAGCTCTGACCCTGTTGCCCCATGGGAACAGTCCAGTCCGAACTACAAAAGCCATGTCCTTCCCAGAACGGAATCAAGCATCCGAGGACCGGACCGGTTTCGAGGTAACACCTCTCATCAGCCCGGCTAGCTTGACTCCAAGTGGTGTGGAGTGCCTGGGACCCACGTCTGGGCATCCCCAGCGCACTTAGGGCGGCAATTGCAAAAACAAGTGATGGACCGAATGTGGATCATGTTGAATACGTCCGCGGCACGCCTCACGTATGAGTGGCCCACGACCCACACCTCCTTTTTCACAGCCGGTGATGTCTGACCGCTGGCCTGGTGTTGGGTCGACTGCATAGTCCGCCCCGCCTCGTAGGCTTGCGCAACTGAAAACCAAACAAAACAAGAAGCGTGAGTACATCGTTACAGCTTCATAACATGTGCAACCGCACATACCTTTTATAACAATTGGAGGACCAACGCCCCACCCGTTTAACTTGTTCCACATTCAGACCCCTGGCTGTAGCTTCTGTAGCAGCCCCTATCCGAAAGGAATGGGTCCCAAACTTGCCCGGGTTCAAGCCCGCAGCAGCAATCGACATCGCAAGCACCCGCTGAAACTGAAATTTTGTCAGTGGGGTGGCGTCAGCGTGTCTCAACAAGGCCCCCCCCCATGATGCCACCCTTCGTGCCAGGTAATCTTCTAAACACTTTACCGGACACATGGAGGACCCGGGCATCCTGCGTATAATTATGCAGTCACCCATCCCACTCTGATCGGTCTTGGACCTGACAAATGAGACAGTCATTGTCTCCCCTCTGATCTGAACGTGCTCCTGGCACAAACCTCCTGTCACATCCTGCTTGTTCCTCGCCACTAGTTCGCTTACCCGCATCGCCCCGTGAAATGCCAGCGTAAAAGCGGCTCGGAATAACACTGTCTCATACTGAGATGAACATGTAGCAGGGAGTGTGGATAACAACAGGGCCAACCTATCCAAACCTATCGGGCGCCTCTCATCTACTCTGCGACCCTCAAGGCGTTGCCACCCACGTAGCGCTTTTTGCACAACGAAAGACGCTGTCGGGTCCTGGATCCCATGAGCCCTAGCAACAAAGGAAATGGCAGCCCGATGCCTCTGAGCCGTGGCCACCGATTTCCCTGCCAGATGTAAGGACATCAGAAAATTCACCACCCATTCCTCGTGGCCCCAAAGCCCCTCTCTATCAGTCCCCCAAAAGGCTAAATAGGACCGGAACGCCCCTTCATATGCCTTCCTCGTCCTGGGTGCTAAACTCTCTCCCACGAGGTTACGAAGTTCGGGGCACCGAGAGACCAGAGAGCTTCGGGAAAGGGTGCCGGCTCCGGGTCCGCTGTGGGAAGAAAACCCCAGAAAGCCTGCATACGAAAACGAGACAGTGCATCAGCCGCCTGGTTCATTACCCCCGGGACATGTCTTGCTTTGAATAGCACATTCAATTGCATACACAGTAAAACAATTTCCTTGAGCAGTCTCAAAATCAATTTGCATCGTGCTGCCTGGCTATTGATACACTCGACCACGGTCATATTGTCAGACCAAAATACCACAGAGTGATCTTTGAACCCTTCGGGCCAAGTTCTCAGGGCCAACAAAATGGGGAAAAGTTCCAGGAAAGCGATGTTACTCGTCAGTCCGTTGTCATGCCACCATGCCGGCCACTTTTGTGCAGACCATCTTGTGCCGAAAATGGCACCAAAACCTATGCTCCCTGCCGAATCTGTCCACAGCCCCAGCTCCTCAGAGGACACGGCCGGTTTGTTCCAGACGACTCGACCATTGAAATCCGCCAGAAATGCCAACCAAATGCGCATGTCCTGGCGTACCTCAGCCGAGAGCCTTGTGCGATGATGGCCCTCCTTCAGGCCGACCATGGCTTGAGCAATCGAACGGGAAAAGGGGCGGGCCATTGGTATAACCCTCAGGGCAAAATTCAACTGACCCACTAACTGCTGCAATTGATGCAGCTTAACCTTAGATCCACATATACACATTTGTAGGGATGCCCTGAACTTTGACACTTTGTCAGCTGGTAAACGAAAACAACCTTCTCCGGAGTCTAACTCGATCCCCAGAAACTCGAGGCAAGTAGAAGGACCCACAGTCTTACCTGGTGCCAATGGCACGCCAAACTGATTCATCAAGACACAAAAATCGGCCAAGGCCTGACCACATTCCGGATCCCCGGCTGCCCCCAGGAACAAAAAATCATCGAGGTAATGCATGACATGTTGGAAACCCGTCTTCTTTGTGAAGACCCATTGTAGAAAACTACTGAATTTTTCAAAATAAGCACAAGATATAGAGCACCCCATCGGCATACACCTATCCATGTAATAATGACCCTGAAACATGAAACCCAGGAGACGCTGATCGTCTGGATGTACCGGGAGCAACCGGAACGCTGACTCGATATCAGATTTTGCCATCAGCGCCCCGGGCCCCAGGCGATTCAAAATGGCTACGGCCTCATCGAAGGATGCGTACCGCACCGAACATACTTCCGGGTCTATCGCTTCGTTTACGGAAAGACCACGTGGAGCTGATAAATTATGTATCAGCCGGAACTCACCCGGGTCCTTCTTGGGGACCACTCCTAAAGGAGAACAAACAAAGTTATGCACCGGGGGTACACTAAACGGGCCGGCGACTCGTCCTCGAGTAACCTCCTTCCGGATCTTATCCTGTACCACGGTCGTATGCTGCAGGACCGAAAGCTGATTTTTACATCTCTCCACACCCTGAAAGTCCCCCACTGGGATGCGGAAACCATACGAAAACCCGTTCCGCAACACCCCAGCAGAAGTACGATCCGGGTATTCACTGAGCCAGGGAATCATTGCCAAGGTATCAATCGGGGTAGGTAAAGGCGCCCCTCGGACTATGTTAGACCTGTTTGGCGCCTCCTCTACCCCCGTTATCACCCGTTTTGGCTCTGCACGTGGACTCAGGATGGGATGATTGCCCACACCCACTACATTTGTGTCTAAATTTGCACGATCCCTGGGCCCTAGTACATTTACCCCTGTTGAAATTCCAACAAACCCCCCTTTTTCCTGTATTGCCGGCAGGCCTCGAGTAATTGTCGGTGCCTGCACCTGATCGAAAGGGCGTCCCCGCATACTGGCGGGAGGATTCGCCAACGCTACTCCCTACTAATGGCAATTTCAACATACCAGTATCCTTCATTTTAGACCATGACACAGAATCATAACAATCCCAAGTTAAGTTTTTATCGTGTTCTTTGGCCTTTCTAAAAAGATTATCATAGCAAAACCAATGATTACCCTCGTGTGATGTCGAGTACCCCATGATTCGTGACTGGTAAGTCGGCAATTCGGGTAGCAAATCGGGCCTTCGTTCCCCCAAGATTGACGTAAAAATCCCCCACGCTTTGCCCCAATTGCCAATGTTTTCATTTACCTTAAAGGCGGCCATTTTTGCGCGCCAAACACTCGGATGCATGAGGTCCTTCTGGCCTTTAACATGCTCCATCTCATAATTGTCAGTAAGCAACGAGAAGATGTTTACATATTCCCCTGCCCAAATCTTCTCTTTAATAGCCAAAGGAACATGTTGACCCAACTTTTCCCTACGAGAGGGTGCTGACTCGTCCCTCGCAATCGGCAATGGCCGCTTACCTGAACCGGACGCTGCCTCTGCGGTCGAACCCGTCCCCTGTGGCTTGTCTACTGCTGCAGCCGGCGTGGACACCTTCGCTGCTTCCCGTTTCTCACGCAGTTGCTTCATCAGCACCTGCGCTTCGACAGCCGTGGCGCCCTCGCTACCTTCACCCAACCACGCTGCTAATTGTGCTGCCAGCTTGGGCGGCATATCTTCCCTGGACACGGGGGTGACCACAACGGGAATCGGATTCCCTTCCTCCGGCACGGGAGTGGGTGCCTCGAGCGGAGCACTGGGACCCGGGATGTCTCCCCCAGCTGCTCCCCTCCTGGGCCTCTTGTTTTTTCCTCCCGGGGCTGCTCCCGCCAAAGGACGTTTTGGCCCCCCTTCCTCGTCTTTATCCATCCGCCTCTTTAGGTCGGTCACCTCCTTCATGAGAACGCGCAGCATCTGGTCAGTAGTCATGCGCTTTCCCGCCTTCTTCGGCATTCTCCAACAGAGTATCTGAAAAACAAACAAGAACGATTACAACGCTCAAAATTGGCTCTTCGTTCCGTCTCGAGCTCACGTGCAGCGAGGAGGTGCAGCTTCAGAGCACAGGAACAAGAGGATGCCTTCTGGTCTTGCTTCTCCTTTTATCCGTCTTCAGGGCGGGCGTAAACCCGCCCCTGCCTGCCCCAAGGGCGTGGCCAGCCGCGTCAGTGTCTAGGCCAGCCCACTCTAGGGCGGGAAAAAGCGCGCCCCGGCTACGCCGCTTCGGGCATACCAGCCGAGACTCGCTTCCCGCCCAAGATGGCTTCCCGGGGGGATCGTGGTACTCCGCCATACGTTCGGGGGGACCGAGTGGTCGCCCCTTTCCATACTTTCCTTGTTCCGGATGCCCATGACATCAGAACTAGAAGTCCCTGCGCTACAAGAGGGTGTATTTCTGCCTCTGCTCCTAGGATTACTTCCCTGAACATCAGAATTAGGATAGGAAAGTCTACAGTCATTTCTAGAATGATTGGGAACCAGACTTGTGATTTTTAAAGTGGGGTTATCACCACTGTGGTTTCCTTGTATCGTTGTACATACAGAAGTAGTCTGGTTAGCATGGCAAACGGAGGGAAGGCATAAGGTGCCAGACCCCACCAATCTTGTAGGAAGGCATCTATCCCCTCTGCTTGAGGGTCTGGTCTCCAGCTGAAAAATCTAGTTAGTTGTGTGTTCAGTCTGTCCACAAAGAGGTCTATCCCGAAAGGTCCCCAAGTTCTCTTTAATAGTCAGGAATATGTCTCCAGTTATTGGAATCTTTGAAATTCCTGGGTAGCCAGTCCACTACCCCATTGCTCAATCCAAGGATGTGTTCCACTATCACTGATATTCCTTTGCTCAAGCAGTAAGCCCAGAAGACCTTGGCTAAGCCTGTTAGACCTTTGGAATGGGGGACCCCCAGTTTGTTGACATATCTCACCTCTGATACATTGTCCATGTGTAGCATTATGCAACACTTTATCAGGCAGTGGTTAAAGCAACAAACTGCAAAAGAACCCGCAAGTAGTTCCAATCAATTGATATACAACCCTTTCTCTTGATCTATCCTACGTCCCCCCGCTGATGAGTTGCCACATCTCACACCCATCCTTCTAAACTCGCAGCTGATTCTATTATTATCTCCAGTTCCTCCCCAAAAATGGCTCTGCCGTTCTCTGCTTCTGCATTCCTCAGCCACCAGATTAGTTCTTTCATTGAATTTTGGTCCAAGGACATTATTTTGGGAATATGACTGTGCTGTTCTCAGTGTCCTTGCCTTGAGCCTCTAAAGAGTAGTACAGGGGTCCTGGGAAAATTAACTGAATTGTTGAGGATAGGAGAACCAGTATTCTTGCCAATACTCTTAACAGGAATTCTTTCCTTCCCAGTATTTTCCTCAGCTCCTTGCGGAGTTTCCTTAACTTTTTCCCCAGTAACTTTAATTCTGACTTCACTATGTCTATGATAACACCCAGTAATTGAGTTTCCTGGGAGGGTTCTAAGTTTGATTTCTTTCTGTTTATGATAAAGAATAGATGTTCTAGTAGGTGTTTAGTAAGCTCTATATTCTTGGAGACTACATTTCTTGATTGTGCTACGAACAAGATGTCATCCAGGTATATTATCATCCTCACTCCCCTTGCCCAAAGTCAGGTTGCTACAGGGTGAAGAATCTTGGTGAAGCACCAGGGAGCTGATGGTAGACCAAAAGGGAGGGTGCAGAATTTCCATAGTTTGTCCTTCCATATAAATCGGAGGCATTTTTGATGTGGAGGCCACATGGGAACAATCAGTATGCGTCCTTTAAATCCAATCTTGTTAACCAATCTCTCTACTTGTAAGACAGGCATTGAATCCTCTTCGGAGAAGATCATGCTTCCTGGGATCTTGGTTTGGACTGGGCTATCTATAAATTGGATCGTGTATCCCTTGACTGTGTCTAGAACCTCAGGGTCATGTGTCACTGTGCTCCAACTCCCACAAAAATGGGCTTGTCTGCCTCCCACCCTTACAGGGGAATCTGAAAAGGCTCTCCATGCTCTTACCTGCTGAGAATCCTCCCTGTCTCTGATCACCTTGGGAGGATCTCCCACGGATTCTCTGCCTCTGGGGGTAGAAAGTTTAATGTGCGATGAAGCCGGACTGCGGGAATCTCACACTGTGGCCCAGGAAGGGTCTAATTGTTGTTTGATCGCAGCTGAGGAACCAACCCCTTGTTCTCTCTGCCCTGCCAAAAACCCTATCCTGGAATACTCTTTTTATATCCTTTTGCGATTTGTGGATGGAGCTAAACACATCCACATATTTGGCCATCTCTCTGATAAATTTGTTGCCAAAGAGGAGACCTATTTTTAATAGTATTCCTTTTCTTCTTTCATTTGAAATGGCTGTATTTGCGTTGCCTAGGAGGCAAATGGCTCATTGGGCCCATTGGCGCAGTTCCTTTGGGTCTACTAATGTGTTGCTATTTTGCCCATGTCAAATACTTTTGTTAGGGGGCCTGTAATATCGAGCAGGCGGTCCTGGCATGACTTGAGGCCCCTGTCGAGCCCAATTCTCAGATCTTTGCCACATTTGGCAATGAATGCCGCCACCTTGACATCAAGCTCTGGGGGTCGTTGTGATCCTGTCAGGGAGGGAGGGTCGTGGGCATTCTGATCTCAGACGAGATCGCACCTCTTTTGGGATTTCTTTTCTTAGCCAGTAGGACATGTAGTCAGCAACATGCTGAGAAGGCGCACGTTTGGGTGATAAGGGGTGTTTAATAAGTAAAGGGTCAAACATATCACCTCCAAATGGGTCGGCGATACCCATTTTGGACTTCAAGACCTTACCTGCCTCTTCAAGTGATCCCATCCTCTTAGTGTCTTCTACCTCAGTTTCAGAATCGATTTCAGAGGAGCAGGAGCTGGCTATTTCAGGTTTAAGTACCTCATCACTATCAATGGGGATGGGTGGTTCAGGGCCTGTATCTTTCCCATCTGTGGTACCCTGGGGCACTATTTATTTCATCGCCTTCATTGCGTGATACCATTTGGGTGTTTTGGGTTTTTTGTGCACCCTTTTGCGGGTTTCCCCCTGAGGCCCTCTACCTTAGGGCCTTGCTGGTCTCATTTGATATGTCAGCTTGCTCTGCGTCAGCGTTGGGCCATGTTTTTTGTGCTTGTTTTTTATTAATTACCTCATCTAGGGATCCCATAACTTTTTCTAGTGCCTTGTTTACTAGGTTCTCTAGTTTACTTTCCATGTGGGCTCCCAGAGATTCTACAGACATAGTTATAATTAGTAGTAGGGTTTGAATTGGGTAAGTGGGAGTCAGTCAAAAGATATGAGAACCTGGGTTTCGCTGGGTCACTTATTTTCAGGGCTTGAAATTGGCTTCAACTACCAGAAATCGTATTTTATGCCCAAATAATTAAGATGGCCAACATATGTGAATGGGTATCTGTTACCCAACAATCTAAACTGGCAGCCGGCACATACATCGGGTGCGCTGTTGCCTGCTAAGGTGCATTCATCGCTTTTTCTTTTTTTTTGTTATTTTATTAGTTACTAATTGGCTGTACGATTGATGCAAGTCGCAACGCCAACCAGAGAAGATAAAAGCTGACCCTCGAGGAGGAGGACTGGAGGTAAAGTATTCTTTTTTGGGGGGTTGGTTTGTTAACTTCCGCATAGTTGGTGCGGTGTCCGTTACTATGGCCACCGATCTGTTCCGCGCTTTCTATGTGGGGCCACAACTGCTAGTCGAGTGGTCGCTGCCATGGAAAGGCCAGGGCCTTGCGGAACAGGTTCGGGGTTGCAGCAGTTTCCATGTATGTTGAGTGAAGCAGGCTTTACAAAAGTAATCTGGCATTGAGGTGTTGAATTTTCTTGGTCTTAAGCGACCTAAAAGTTACTAATGGGGCAGGGGGAGGAATTTAAAAGGAAATGGAGTCTGAGGCCCGCACCCTAATTGATAATGCCTACCAATTTACTGTAGGTATGGGTAATAGTCCCTCCTCCCATAGAAAGAGAGAGATGTGTGGTACGTTACAGTAGGGGAAGGGGACATATATTACAAAATTCAAAGAAAAGTAGCTAAAAGAATAGTTAGTAGCTTAAGGGCCGTATGATGCTTATCTTGTGAGAAGCAGCAGCAGCAAAAAAGGAAGATGGCTGCACGTGGGGGAACTTTATAGTGTCTTAGAATGTTCATTGAAGTTCTATATTCTTCAATTGTTGCTGTTGTGAGCTGGGAATAAAGAAGCTTTGCATAATGTTAGCCTCCCTGTCATGCCATAAAATCTTGTGCAGTGTGAAGGTACCTGTTTTTGGGATATCATCAGGATTCTGGACCCAAGTAACTCTTGTCAGAAATTGGTCATAATGACAATATTTCACTGTCAGAAGTTAAAACCTTATTTGAGATGTTCTCTGGGATTTGAAACTGAATAATGCGTCAGCAGTTGGTGGTTATGCTATCTTCAGTAGTTGGCCCATGATAAACAATAACTGTTTTAGCAGCTTTGCTCCAGTGAAGAAAGTGGTACATCCAGAACTGTGGTTGCAGCTGAATGATGGCATCCTGTTTGACAGGACTTTACAGAGATAAATACAGAGTCTTGCTACTGAGGACTCTCAGGTGGAGCTAACATTTATTTAAAGTATTGAAAGTTCTGTAATTGTATATTTGAACATTGATGCACTAACTCTGTCCTTACTTTACAGGGTCTCAGCTAAGAGTCTTTTCCTCCTACCGCACCTCATTCCCCTCAACCTTGCTCCACTACACCGAAATTCTATCTCATCGTAGAAATCTCAGGATCTGAGGTAGGAGAATTTATTTACCCTTATACCAAGTACTGTTTACATCTTATCTGCCAAATCAAGGTCTAAACATGTATCAACGTTTGCAGGACCTACTCCTTTGAGTGCCCTTTCTAACCCCGGCCCATTCATCTTGTTGTGGTTTGCCTCTATTTTCGTTCATGGCTACCACATCAAGTTAAGGGTGGTGATGGATACCATTCTACTACTGTGCCAGTATCCCGATCTACTGACAGGACTTCAAATTAAAAATAGGGCATTTTGATTTGTTGCGCAGGCTTTTTTTTCTGTTGCCTGGTCCAGTCTAGAGGGACTCAACAGTCCTGCTGAACTAAAAGCTCTCATTGGCTGGCAGCAACATGAAACAAAATGTTGCAGTAGCCATTATAGGACATATAGTCCCTGTGTCCTGTAGCTTAGAAAGAAGGTACTTTACAGGGATGGGTCTTGAGGGACGTCTCATGGGGCCAAAATAAAAAATAAATATTTTTCCCGTCAGCCTTGGGGAGTCGAGGAAGATTTTGACATTTTATGCGAGTATCATCGGCAGGACCCAGCATCCCGTACTTGCTCAGCGGGACTCTAGCACAAATCAGCATGGACCTCTCTGTTCCTGCAGACTAAACAAATAGGAAGATTGCAGGGTAGTGGTCCGTGAATGGTTGTCCACTAATGGGGTTGGGTATCCGCATGTGGCTGTGACTCCACATATTAAATCACTGATGATATCTGAAATCTATGAAGGCGCAAGTTAGACATATGTCAGTTACTGATAATGCTGAACATATCAAAGCGAGCACCAACAACTGCACGGAGATTTTCTCCATTATCAAGGAATTTGCCACACGAGGAAACAGCCAACATATCACTTCTTCCCAAGAATTCTGCGACAGCTTATCAAACTTCTTCCACAGCATGACAGCAAGTATCTACAGAAAGTTTGAACACCATTCAAACAACAAAAATCTTATTGCCAACCTACCCACCACTAACCAGGACGGACACCTGACCAAATGGAAAAACTCACCAGAGAAGACACATCAACGTTAATGCAGTCTGCCAACACCAGGAGCCCAACAGACTCATGCCCTGCCACATGTATAACCTGGGAGGGCCACCCATCAACACCACTCTCACACTAATCATCAACACCTCCATCACATCCACCACTTTCCCGGAATGCTGGAAGCATGCAGCAGTCAACTTCCTCCTCAAAAAGCCAATCAGCCTACCTAAACCAACTGAGCAACTTCCGCCCCATCTCACTGCTCCCCTACCCCGCCAAAGAGATAGAAAATGCCATCAACAATCAACTCAACACCCATCAAGACCTACACCATCTACTAGACTATACCCAATCAGGATTCAGTAGTAACCATAGCATGAAGAAGCACTCCGAACTGGACCGAGGTAAAAATTCACCCCTGAACCTGCTCAACCTCTCGCAGTCTTTAATGCTGTTTCTCAAGGAGACTCATCAGAAGACTCCATGACATTGGCATCCAAAGACCAAACCTCAACTGGACAGGCTTCCTCACAGGAAAACACGGAGTCAGAATACCACTCTACACATCAGAATCCAAGAACCTGATCTGCGGAGTCCCCCAGGTTTAATCTCTCTCAACCCAAGTTCCAGGCCTGATTTGCGTGAATGCTGTGCGTGTCACCCATGATTGTCCGTTTCTAGCTAGCTGATTAGCGGCATAAGGCAAGCAAGCTCTCTGGGAGCTCAAGAAGGAAATGTCAAATTTGCATCTGGTGCCGCTCGCAGATGCTTTTTGGGGGCATTCTTGGAAACCATGTCCGATTTGGGACTAACCAGTGTCTTAGAGCCTGATTACGGACTCTGGGAAGGTGACTGATCTAACTCTGTGCACAGCGCGGGACTGCGAGGACCAGCAGTCTCCACGCGCTCCGATTCAAGGCAGCTGGGCCTCTTCCCGCCCACCTCTTGCCTCTATTTAGACACTTCATTACAAGCGGGATGAGCGCGGGCGCATGTCGGGCGAAGCCCGGGCCAAGGCGGGCCCGTTTTCGCCCGTTCTAGCCCGGATTAGTCCAGTCCGGGCCACCCCCCTAAAGTCTCTTACTAACTTATTACTTATTATATGAAACCTTAATGCCGTATGATTATAAGAGGTAAATACATTGGTTTATTTTTTTAACGTGAAGGCATAGTTTTTCTTTTAACCATATCTGTACCTTCTACTAAGAGTAAAATTTCAAAATCTGGTAAGCTCTTAAATGGTACCCTTGACAATTTTATTACTAACGCTAACATTGCGATAGGCCAAGGGATAATTCTTATGGAACGCCGGGTGTCTCAGGACCTGGCCATGGCAAAAAGATCCTCTATGGGTCATTTTGCGACCGCACACATGCCAGAACATTCGCTTAGAGTAAATAACACTATTGATGTTGAAGCTCAGATACACAATATCCCAACACATGAACAGTTACACACAACATCAAATTCTGATTCTCAAGTTATGGCAGACTTAAATTCTAGAGTGAATTGTCGTGTGAAATTTGCCTGAAGCTTATTTTAAACACAATCTCATAATGTTAAACTTGATAATAATAATTGATGTACATGATACTGTGGGTTCACCACGGGTGGATGGAATCTTAATGGCATTTATTTTGTACTTTCAGTTACCCCTGAAGAAAGGCCCTTAGAGGCCTGAAATGCATTGGGTTAAAATAAACTGCTTTTTAAATGGAATTTGGCATCAGTACGTGTTTTTGTCAAGAGGTTCGGATGGCCCAACATTAACATGAGAACATTTTGGAAAATTGCGTTTCCTGGTTTGAGGTTGGAAAGGAGGATGAATGTGGAAAGATTAAGGATTAAAAACAAGAGCACAAAGATGAAACATTGAAGATTGAAATATATGGCTGCAAATGGAATTAAAGAATGCTGTGCCACGAGGTGGAACAAAAAGGTGTCCCACAGTTATGTTGTTCAGATTATTACGTGTAGTATGGGCTGAGCACGTCACGTGTGCACGCGATGGATTAAAAGACTGTGACAATTAAAATTGGAATACTAAAACTGGATAAATAAAGGTGTGCTGCCCCTCTATGTATATGTATGTGAAGACTTAAATTCTATCCACAACTCAACTATAAGTAGTGAAATGGCGAGTCTCCCCGACATACAAATACCAGACAACTACGAGAGCGTAGAGAGGGAGCGATACCTAAAAGAAAACGGGCAAACAACATCAGCGTAACAGGAGGCAGAAACCCAAAGGTCCCAAAGGCCCAGGGCAAGAGTGATATATCAACCAGGCAACAGGGGCCCTTGGTTACAAATCCCCTGACTAGACATACAAACCAACCGCTGACGACACCGAATCAAGATTTGGTTGCTGGAGGGGGGGCAAGCATAGATCCAACCATTAAGGAGATAGATGATCCTTAAATGGATAAGCTAGGGACGCTGTTGAAATCCCTCCTTAAACCATTAGAATCCAGATTATTAAATATAGAGAATCAACTTCTTCAGCTCTTACTGGTTAACAAGGAAGGACCAATGATAGGGAAAGATGCAACAAGTAAAAAACCTCACCCACTGTGCAGAAATTGACCCCTATTAATCCTAACACCCAGGGGACTAAACAACCAGTAAATCCTGCCCCCAGGAAAGGAGACCTTACCATCTAAACCTGGTCCTAAAGAGAGTGGTGTGGCCCTGACCAAGGGAGTAAGACAGGAGGCCCAAAGATTAAATCTTCCCCCAGAAACCAGTCCATATGTAGTGGTACTAACAGGTGTCCCTGAGTTAAGTGATCCCACACAGGAAACATTTAAATCTTTGAAGAATAAAGCTATACACTGGTTGAACACAAACCGTCCCCTACCACACCACTTTGCGAGTGAAATTCTAATGGTGCGCAGAACACCATGGGTGGTTAATAGCACAAAAACCATCCCAGGGGATTGTGTATTAGTGAGCTTCAGGGACCCCCGCATGGTGACTCACATTTATAACTGGAGTCACCATAACGTTTCGACAAAGATAAAAGCCTGACCGCTCTCTTACTTCTATCCTTCACCCTTCTTAGATGAGCGGAGGGAGGAATGGAATAGGGTCACAAACCGCACAATGAGGAGGATGGAATTCGATGAGTTCGGTTCTTGTAACAATTGGATAGAAATACAGACTCAAAATAGGTTTAGCGGCTTAGAGAATGTAGATTGACATCAGTTGCCGTATAGAGGTACACCCGGAGGGGAGGGGGGGGGGGCATGGTTCGTATTATTCCCCCAAACCAAGTAGGACTGAGAACATCAATTTGGTGGGCAACAGCGGCCAGGGCAATAATGGCTTAGCAAGGGAGTTAGGGAAACACTATGTACAACCGCTGATCTTAAATGAAGGAGGAGAACATGAACATGGCGTAGTTAATAATTATTTAGCCATAGGAGACACAACGGTACACAATATAGTTAGGGGGTCTTGCTGACCCAGATGAAGACCGAGAACTAAGAATAGAATATTCCCAGGTGGCTCCAAGGGAATCCCTAGCACAGATTACAAGGGATAATGAGATATCTCCTTGTGAAAAGCAAGTGCTGGCAAATGAATGAAAATAGCTCTTTTATAGCGCATGGCAAATAAGAGTTCAATTATACTAAGCTTCTTAAACTGGAACGTAGCGGGGCTCACAAGTAAATTTAGCGACCCGGCATTCCTCCCTTTATAGAAAAGTTCTCCATTTTCTGTTGTCACGAGAGTAGGGAGCTAGATCCCATACATTTAAATGGTTTTCGAACTTTTCACACCTCTGCAAAACCATCTGCGAGTAGGAGAAACTCTGGAGGTATTTGTACCTATATATCTAATACGGTAAATATAAAAATTTTGGAACATAATCTGGGGTCTGCCTATTATCAGTCCCTGACATTTAAAACAGGAAGAAATCAAACCATCAGGCTGATTAATTTTTATAATAATGTAACGAACGAAGACTTCGTCCATGTTTTTAATGAACTTTCACAAGGCCTGTCAAATGCCGACGATGATAGTCAGACGGGGACATGCATTTTATGGTAGGGGACTTTAACTGTCACCTATGCCCCCATAGTTGCTCTAGGATTTGTGGGATGGAAAATATTAAGGGAGATCCGTGTACCCATTTTCTTCATTCAACCCATGGAAACTTCTTTAATACTTTTCTATTTCAACAGTACCTGGGCTATATTAATGAATTGTGTAACCCACAGGTGGATTTTAGCCCAACCCGGTAGGGGGTGCAACTCAGTACTAGACTTCGCCCTGGCATCAAATTGTTATTCGTGTAATGTCTCAAATTTTTAAGTAGGGGTCCTCGCAATCAGTGACCACTTCCCCATTAGTTTCTTTTTTACTGTTATGGCAACAAATGACAACAAGAACAGGGCTGTTGTTGATAACCTTTATAACTATGGACTGACCCTAACAAAATTAAATGGATACTCCATTGGCTGGAATAAAGTAGAGCCCACAGACTTTCTTACATGCCTTCTAAAAACTATTTTGAGGATTTTACGATTTGCCTCTCTGAGAGTAAAGAAAACACCCTAGTTACCGCAGCTTTCCATACGATTTCGGAAGAGATCAGAAAACTTCTTACAAGAACAAAAAGAAAAAATATAAAAACTAGAGGGGAGGGATGGTTTAATACAGAGTGTAGTAAAGCTCATGCGGTATTAATTAAGAGCCTTAAAGCTAACCCAAAAAATGCCTCTGAGATAAAAACAGCAAGGGCCAACTATTATGGTACTATTCAAAATAGAAAGAACCAGTTAAAACAGGAAGCATGGCAAGCTTTACATCAAGCATGCATCCTAAAAGACAACATCGGCTTTTGGAAAGCGGTGAAAGCCCCTTTTTTTCAGGCCAGGAAAACACCATTGAGGTGGCCATAGAGGAAGACACCTGGGTAAAACATTACTCAGAGCTGTACAATAAAGATGAAACCCTAGGTACTGACCATACTGTTGTTCATGGTCTAGAAGTAACTAACTCCCTGGCTCTTTTTCCTTTAAATATCACCTTTTCAGTCTCCGAGGTAGAAGCAGCTATAAGGGAAAGTGCCGCTGGTAAAGCCCCGGGTCCTGATGGGGTCCCTGTGGACATCTATAAAACCAAGATAGAACTGTGGGCCCCCCTCTTAACTAATGTTTTAAACAGTAGTAATGACACAGCTTTTATAACTACCTGGCAAGAGGCAATTTTGGTTCCTATCTTTAAAAAAGGGGATAGAAATGACCCGATATGCTATAGGCCAATTTCCCTACTTGACTCTTTGATGAAAGTAGTAGGGAGAATAATTTTTAAATAGATTACAGTCATGGGCAGAGGACACCGAAGCCCTTTTGAAGTTCCAATATGGATTCAAAGCGGGGTTAGGTACCGTTGAGCAGGGGCTAAATTTGGCATTAATGATAGGCAAATTCGTGGTGGCAAAAAAGGGAAATCTATTCCTTACCTTTTTTGACTTAAGCTCGGCATTTGAAAGTTTGAGCCACGAAATCCTATGGGACACCCTACAAAAATTGGACAATGCCAAAAATGCCAGATAAGACAAAACTGAATAAAACTGAAGGGCGCAAAAAAAAAACACTTTTTAGGGCTCGCCTTTCCTATTCCGCAGGAATTGGAAAAAGAGCCCTAATGCAGCTAAACCACTACTTAAGGCCAAGGGCTCTCCCCAAAAGCGGATTTTGGGAAGTGCACGCCTCGTGCACAAGCTTGCCTAAGCCTTCTGCCTATCAGCCTGCCAGTTCTCCATCCCTAATTATTCACTTCACTCTGGCTCTTCAAAGGCTCTGCTCCCCGCCCCCGCCGGCACTTCACGGCCGTGCCCCTGTCGCTTCATCTGCTTGCCTTCTGTCCCTTAATCTCCCCGTGACTCCCCCCTCTCCCACTCCACTGCTTCCGGCCCCCATCATTTGCTCAGGACATTGCTTGTTTTAACTTGATTCACAGCTTCCAGCACGTTTCTTTTGCTCTTCTCTTCCGTTTCAGTGCCTGCCATTTATTGCCGCGTTATGCTTGCCTCTACTTTTCTCTTTTATTAGGATCAGGTTTCCCCTTGACTATATTTTCACTGCAGCCCTCATTTCATCTCCTTCTTTAATGTAGTCAACTCACATTCAAGCATAACAAGCATAACACTACAGTGCTAATTCCTTCACTCTCCATTTTTCTTACATATGAATTGAACTAAAGTTAGCAGGGTTACCCTTCCCCCTGTCATTTGTCGCTCACACAAGAACGGTCAGCATTCGCCAATACTTTTATTTTTTATTTTTTTTGGTATTTTCAGTTTCACTGCTCCTTCCAGAGTGCTCTGTATCTAAGCTTCGCCTGACCTCAGATAAATAAAGACATTTATCAAGCGTGCCCTAGTAGTCAGGTAATGTAGCAGCCTTTTTTAATTCAAATAATCTAGATCTGTGAGACATATTCAACAAAACAAACTCCAGCGGTGTACACAAATCATTCCTGCCGGCTCCACGAGTTAGGATTCTTCTTACATCATTGCAATGGACTTGCTTTGCTGGAATGTAAAACCAATTGACTGTGAGTTAGCTGAATTTCTGAGCAGAACGAGAGCCTGGTAAAGAGTGTAGAGCAATCTGCAATGACATGGCTGCCAAAAAGTAGCTAATTTGCCTCGAAGGATGGCTCAGTGAGGTAACTTTGATCTATGGGACATGAGTTCTAATCCCAGTAAGGACAACTCAGACTTTCATCTTCAGAGGCCTGTTACATGGTTGTCATTAAATTCGGTAGTTGCAATTCATTGTGTACATAGGGTACTTACACATTTTCAGAGATGCAGAACGAAGCTCTACATTATATCCTGCTTTTTGTTGCAAACCACGTTCTCTGTGATTATTTCAGCAATGTGGGCACTTATTGCATAGTGATCGTGGTGTTGTTCGCACTCAGCATAAGGTGAACAAATACTGGTAACTTCTAGGCACACAGTCAATTCCTCACTAGTGTCACAAATACGGGTTTCCAAGGAAAATAAAACACTTCTTAAGCCCGCGGAAACACAGCAGAAAACCTTTATCGGAAAGCCGTCAACTTGGCTGTTTTTTTTGTGGTGTAAATGCAATTCTGAGTGGGCCTCTTTTTATGGCCGCCTGCTCGTCCTAAATGCCAACGGCGCTGACATACTGGGAATACATGGAATTTCTCTGCAACACTCAGACGCTCTTTAAAGTTACTGTCGTACCCTACACTATATTTATGCAAAAATGTTTGACAGCAGATGTTGCCATTGGCTTTTGGGATTGAATTTATTGTAATGCCTGTAATACCTGCCTTCAAGCAGCATTAAGTGATGTTTCTTTGTTGATTGATTGAATACATATGAGAAAAGGGATTATTTTTTTGGAGTTTAGAAAACAAATCACGAGAGCATCGATCATTTAGGATCCCTTGCACAGGGGGGTGGTGGGGCATAAGCATATTTTCATAAAAGAGCTCCAATCTTTGTGTTTAATTAAGTTTGTGGATACAAGGTTTTATACTCATCTCATCTCAGATAACATGAATCTATACAAACAGTCATATACTTCACTAGTCCTACAGTTAGTCTTACCAAGCAACGTAAAACCACAACATAATGAGTAAACTTAAATTATTATCCTGGAATGTTAATGGTCTCCGCACCAAGCCCCGAGCGAACAAAATTATGCAATATCTTCGTGATACTGATGCGGGGATCATTATCCTCCAGGAGACACACCTAACAGAAAGTGAGATACACGAGTTGGTCCAAAGGAACAGATGGATAGAATCCTCTATTTCCACAACACAAGGTTCTAACATACGGGGGTTTCGATCTTCTTCAAAAAATCTGTAAGGTTTAAGATAAAACAACAAAAAGTGGATTCTGGAGGGCGCTGGGTCATTGCAGCAGTAGAGTTAGGAGAAACGAAGGTAACATTAGTGGGCTACTATGGTCCAAATATCGATGACCCCTCTGTATTGAAAACCCTTTTCAATCACTTGCTAAATTTCCCAGACCCGGTGATTATAGCCGGGGATTTTAACATCACTTTAAATCCACTTTTAGACAAATCCCCTAACAGTAGACAAAAAACCACCTCTAAATCTAGATCTTGCTTAGTAGGCTTAATGAACCAGTACGATTTTATCGACATTTGGCGGTTTAGAGAGGGTCTGAGGCAAGATTTCTCATTCAGGAACTCGAAGTATAGACACAAATCAAGAATTGATTTTATTCTCACTAGTAGAGTTCTGGCTGATAACATTACCTCAATACACTATAATCCAATGCATCTCTCTGACCACTCCGCAATTGTGTTAGAACTAAATTTGGACATGTCACCTCTAATAAGAATGTGGTCCTTTGATAGGTCTCTACTCACAACAACAGAGGATATCGAATTTCTACAGTCAGAAACTTGCCACTTTTTAACACTAATAAAGGTACAACCCCAATAGGAACTTTATGGGATGCATTTAAATGTACATTGAGAGGTCTTATTAAAAACAAAGTGGCCTATAGAAGAAGACAATATGCAGAGGAAGTAACCGTTATCGAAAACAATATCTTATTAGTACAGGCCGATATAGATAATACAGGTGTAATCGACAACGACCTTGCCGGAAAACACGCTGAGTTGGACAGGCTAAAGCACTCACTATCCGCAGTTCTAGAGAAACGTGTCCTTCAGAGATGGGAGGCAAGTAAGCTTTCGCATTTCCAATATGGGGAGGGAGCAGGGAAATTACTTGCCTGAAAAATTAAATCAGACCGGGTTCGCAACAACATTTCGTCTGTTACATCCACGGAGGGCACCTTTTCGAGGGATGATGAAATCAGAGTAGTTTTTAGAAATTTCTTTCAATCCATCTATAAGGACGACCTAAATGTTACCCAGAATGACATCACGAGTTGGCTAGAGGGTATCTCTCTACCATCTCTAACACCAGAACAGAACCGCTCTTTGGATGAGGAGATAACTATTACAGAGGTAGAAGAGGCAATAAGGAAAGCAAAGGGAGGAAAGGCTACAGGCACTGACGGCTTGCCAAGCGAAATATATAAAAAACTTATCACTCAGGTCTCTCCAATCCTAGTTATTCTTTTTAACCAAATTCTAAGACACGGCGAAATACCACCTGAATCATGGGACAATGCCTCTATAACTCTCATTTTGAAGCCCGGCAAACCCCCTACAGACTGCGGTTCATATCGGCCTATTTCTATATTAAACGCCGACTATAAAATCTTTGCCACCATACTGGCCAAACGGTTGGGTCGGGTGGCGCCAGATATTATAGCACATAACCAAAAAGGGTTTATAAAGGGGAGACAGCTTTGTGAGCTCACGTATGAATTACTAGGTTCTATAGACATCGCCATAAAGGAGGTTATCCCTTTGGATGTCCTCACGTTGGATGCAACCAAGGCCTTCGACAGGGTGAATTGGTTGTACCTGTCGGAGGCCTTGAGGAAGTTCAATGTGGGGGACAGATTTCGGAGAACGTTGAATTTGTTATATAGGTGCCCATCTGCCTCACTTTTGATAAACGGGGGTTTGACTGAGACCTTCAGGGTCACGAGGGGAACTAGGCAGGGTTGTCCCCTGTCACCCCTTCTTTTCGATGTATATATCGAACCCTTTGCCCAAACCTTAAGAGACAGTATACTCATTAAACCTTTTATTTTTGGTGGCTGGGATAAAAAGGTGGCACTTTACGCAGATGACATTATGATTTTTACAACGAACTATGATGAAGCATACCCAGAAATAATTGACCAGGCTCTAAAATTTGGTAAAGTCTCTGGGTATGAGATTAATGCCCAAAAGACAGAGTCAATGTCCTGGAATAGTAACTCAATTGGCAACAATGGGACATCCAAAACCCAATTTCGGTATCTGGGGATCAATATAGTTAAAGACATCAATTTGATTGCTTCACTTAACTTCAATAAAATAGCCGCAGAGTGCCGGAAACATATGAGAGACTGGTCACATCTTCCTCTCACTGTTTTGGGAAAGGTTAACCTAGTGAAGATGAGTATCTTACCTAAAGTTTCTTTTTTGTTTAACTCTATTCCACTTTTTTTTAATTCAAAATCGATTGTAAAGCTACAGAGCGCGATTACCAGCTTTATCTGGAATAGTAAGAGCCCAAGAATTTCGTGGAAAAAAATCAGGCGACGGAGGGAGAAGGGAGGGTTGGCTGGCCCAGATCTCCAAATCTATGCATGGGCGTTTCAGCTCACGCACACCCATATGCTACTTAAAACCCCTACATTAACAGGGCTGGGCCTTCTTTTTTCTACGTTACTTGAATGTGAAGGAGTAGACCAATCTGCTTTTTTGTTTAAATTTGGTGACCCCAAATTCTTCAAGAAAATAAAATTGAAAGTTCTACAAGGGATTGTATAAAGTGAGGCATGCGACAAATGTTGGATACTACTCTGGGAGGGCTCCCATATGGGATCTACCCATCCCCCCCTCATGGACAACAGATGCCCTTACTAACCCGCTAATAGAGGCGGGTATAAATAGATGGGATGACCTGTTTATGGAGGGGACATTACTTCCATGGGACTATTTAATAAACAGAGTAGGCACAAGTTTCTCGAGATTTAAATATATTCAGATCTCCAGCTGGTCACAGTCATACAAAGAGCAGCCAGCACGGATTAGTAAGCTGCTTATAGGTGGCAATAGTGACTTGGTAACTTGCCTCTTGGACAGTCCAGCCGCAAAAAAAGAAATTTCATGTTGGTATAACAAAATAATCGATGAAATAGATGCCAACTTTCATCTACCGACGTCATTATGGGCTGAACTAATGCCAGGCGTAGATGTTGAAGAACTTTGGATAGCTTCTTGCTCAATGCTATGGGACCTAGTTAAACCGGCATGGCTTCGTAGAAACCACCTATTCACTATACATAGGGCATACTATTCCCCTCAGAGGTTGACTAAGTTTTCTTTAACAGGCCCAGTCTTATGCCCAAGATGCGGGTTAATCGCAGCATCAGACACCCATATGTTTTATGAATGTCCAAGTCTATCCGCTTATTGGGAAGCCATTAGTAATAAGCTTTCACAACTTCTGGGTGAACATATCTCCATAGACCTTGCTCTTGTTATATTTGGTCTCAAGAGTAAAACCCGCAATGCCGCAACTAATCTAATATTCTACTCCATTCTAGCGGCGCGTAGGGAGATATGCAGGCATTGGAAAGACGCTCAACCACCTACAGAGCATGAATGGCGAGCCTCACTTCTTCAAATTTCCAAACTCGATCTCGCCAGAGCAGGAAACCCCAATAGGAGAGCTTTTTGGGCTATGCTAGGATAGCAGCGATAAACGTGGGTTTTTTTTTTTTGTTTTTTTTTTCCCCAAGTCCTATGATTAACGCGTACATTGCTTATCCTTGCTGCCATGACTAACAGTCCTGGAGCTATGGGGGTCTCGATAACTTGGACACTATCTCCTGAGGCACATCCCTAAGCAAAATCATGTTTGGCTGTTGTGATTGGTGCTGTGGGGAACCGGTCTTCTTCCCTCCCGAATGAACTTTCTCCTACCAGCTATAAGCTGAGACAGCACTGCAAGCGACCATTCTTTCCTTTGCTCTGTGGCGGTCCTTTGGTTTTGATAGATTGGAGCTATGCACGTAAATGAGGACAAAAAAAACAAAAAAAAAATAGTCTACAAATGGGTTAACTGTAGGTTAAAAGTACTTTAAGGTGCCTGTTGGTGCACATTTGAGAATACATTTAAGGCAATCTTGTGCTTACTTATTGCTTCACTATCTTATTGATTTAGCATTAAAAGCCTCATTCTTGGGTGAATCTTTTCAAAGTTTTATTTTCAAGTGTTTGTGTTTTTCAACCTGAATTATATTTCATCGTACATCATCATCCTTGACTGTTAATGTTGCCTGCATTGATTTTTGCCTCCCTTTATTCTCTATTGCTCTCCTCTCTCTCTCTCTCCCACTCTCCCTCCACCCCCTCTCCTCTCCCTCCTTCCCTCTCGTCCTCCCTCTCTCTCCCTCCCCTCACTCTCTCACTCTCCCTCTCTCCGTCTACATCTCTCCCTTTCCCTCACTTTCCTCTCACTCTCTCCTCACTCCTCTCTCCTCTTTCACCCTCTCCTTTCTCTCTCTTCTCTCCTTTCGCTCCCTCTCTCTCCTCTCTCCCTCTGCCTGCTCTCCTCTCTCTCCCTCCCCTCTCTCTCCCCTCCGTCTTTTGATCTCGTCCTACCCCTCTCTCCCTCTACCCTCTCTCCCTTTCCCTCTCTCCCTTTCCCTCACTTCCCTCTCCCTCTCTCCATTTCCCTCTCTTCCCACTCCTCTCTCCCTGTCTCCGTCTCCCTCTCCTCTCTCCCCCTCTCTCTCTCCTCTCTCCCCCTCTCTCTCTCTCCTCTCTCCCCCTCTCTCTCCTCTCTCCCTTTCTTTACCCTCTCCCTCCTCTCCTTTTTCTCCCTCTCCCCATCTCCCACTCAGCACCACCACAGCACCACTCAGCACCACCACAGCATCACTCAGCACCACTCAGCACCACCACAGCATCACTCAGCACCACCACAGCATCACTCAGCAACACCACAGCATCACTCAGCACCACCCCAGCATCACTCAGCACCACTCACCATCACCACATCATCACTCAGCATCACCCCAGCATCACTCAGCACCACCACAGCACCACTCAGCATCACCACATCATCACTCAGCGCTATCCCAGCATCACTCAGCACCACCACATTATCACTCAGCACCACCACATTATCACTCAGCGCCAACCCAGCATCACTCAGTGCCACCCCAGCATCACTCAGTGCCACCCCAGCATCACTCAGTGCAACCGCAGCATCACTCAGCGCAACCACAGCATCACTCAGCGCAACCAGGCATCACTCAGCGCAACCACGGCATCATTCAGCACCACCACAGCATCACTGGTTCAAATATGTTCTTTCAATGTTTCAAGCTGTTTTCAAGCTTTTACGCTTTATTACAAATCACAAAAAAGATGTTAATATTTCACTTCTGTTCTTGGATTTTCGTCACAATAAAAAACACTGAACATAATCTTCACAAAAGTTATTTACAAAAATTTAAGATATTGCCATTACGAATTAAATAAATTATTTAAGTATTAATTATTTAAAAAAATTAAAAGCATTGTTATTTGTAATATCAATACATCTAAGTCACGTAAATACAAAACATGTTGCATTACAAATGCTATAGGTGTCACATTTGCGAAGGTTATAACTATTGGCATTGTAAATGACAAAGCTATTAATTTAACTATTTGAAAAAATAACAAATAAATAAAAAAAAACATTTATAAGACCAATAGCTCAAACTTTCCTAATGCGAGCACTATTGCATTTCCAATGCTTGTTTTCCAGTATTTTCATTCTTCCCAAAAAATAAATCTGCAGGTGGAAGCAAGCACAAAGGGGAAAAAATCAACCGATGGGAAAAAAGGAAAGCAAATTATTTTTTTCTGACACATGTGAGTTATCCTGCAATTAAAAGATTTTCTTTTCTTGTGCAGCCGTCGACAGGCTGCCGACACCCACACTGGAAAGGTGGTGTCCAGAGGCGGCTCCTCCGCTACAGTGGAGGAGCGTCGCCCCACTGCTTTCAAGCATGTGCGAGAAGCAAAAACATAAAAGGATAATAACTTTATTTTCGTTTTATATGAGCTGCTTTGCGGGCGAGCGGGCTGCTCTGGTCTCGGAGCCGGGCAGGGGAAGAGTGGTTTGCCCACTCCTAAATACGCAAAGACTGTTTGGTCGGCCCACTCGGGCCGCCAAAACCAGTCGTGCACACTTTCCCCATTCTCCATGCAGGCTGCATTACAGCCTGCGTGGAGAACATGCCAGGCCTAAGACATAAGATATAGGAACCGCTGCACTCCAAATATATTCAAATGTAATAAAGATGATTCAAAGTTCGTATGGTTAGGGTGCTCGAGATGTTCACCTCCTGTACCGTGAGGTGCAGTTCATGCAAATCTAAGGGACCTTACAACGTGTAAGGTTAGTAGCTCGAGCACTCCTCGAAGCAAAATCGATTGCTGTATGCCAATGTAAATGAAAGAAACAACCATAGTAATCCAACTGTTATGCGGTTTAATTCAACCGGTGGTATAAATCAACTTACGTCATATGATGCAGTATCCCTTATTATATATTGATCAAGTAAGAACAATGTTATCCTTCATTCGAACTTCCAAGCACTGATCTATACCACTGGTTGAATTAAACGGCATAACAGTTGGATTACTATGGTTGTTTCTTTCACTTTCATTGGCATACAGCAATCGATTTTGCTTCCAGGAGTGCTCGAACATGCCAGGCCCCCATTCCCTTGTTGAGCGTCGAACCAGGACGCTCAAAACCAATCACAGCGCTTCATTGCAGAATTGTTATGGGCCAGGGGAGCCTGGGCGCCAACCAATCACAATTCTGCATTGCAGCATTGTGATTGGTCAGTGGGGCCTGGATCTGCTTCCTGTTCCTCGAGGAGAGCAGTAGCAGAGACGCGGAACCCGGCGACAGGGTGATTAAATATGTTTTTAATTATCCATACTCTCTCCTGCAAATGCGACCCCCTCTGACCCCCGCGTGACTCACCCCCACAACCCCCGCTGTCCCCTGGTAGTGCTGCTACCGTGAACATTTCAACAGATGCACCAAAGCAATTAAATCCATGGCATACAGTTTTTGTAACCCATTTAAACTGAGACTAGGCACCACAGGGAAACACATTGAAGTATACAAAAAGTGATGAGTGAAATGCTTGAATAAAATTCAGCCACTGGTAATTACTCGGGCTGCATCTAAATTCATTGTTACGTTGCACATCAGGCCACCTCCTTTGGATCCAGTCATATACAAATTAGTCTTGACCTGGTTCCAATAGGAACCGTCTAGCCCAAACTGCAAGTTCAGGTCTTTCCAAAACTGGAACACAGGCAACCTTAGACCGGTTTTTAGTTGGTTTGGCTCAGTTCCAGTAGTACACGTATGGGTATTCATATCACACCACTGGGAGAGTCTATACTTCAGAGGACTACAATTCATAAAAAATCCAAGATCTAGTTTGCAAGCACATACGAATTGCATGCCAATGTTCTTGGTGGCTATATTTCCATTACCAGCCACTATCTCCTATTGGAACCCCACCTATTATGAGCTAGACCACTCAGAATGGGGAATAGCTGTGTCAGACAGAATTGCCACGCAGAATTCTGCACAGTAATCCCTATTTAAAGAGGTTTTAGCGCTATCATTTACCACATCTTATAATCAGGTGGTCAAGTGGTCAATGGAGCAGGGGATTTTATGAGGGTGGGGTGGGATGGAAGAGGAGGTTAGGAGGGCATGGGACGGAAGGTGGAAAAAGAGACTTGCCAAGTGCTGTAGAACAAGTCAGGCACAAGGATAGGTGCAAAGGTATGTGAACAAGTGGATGCAGCATGTGTAGTTGCATTTTTGGAAGACGTTGTCCTTAGTGAAGGTATTCTCAGATCACTTTTGAGTAATAATGGGCCACAGGTTTTGGCAGAAAGGTTCATCAGGTACCTTTCTAGGAACTGCATCAAAGAGAAAAAAACTCCAGTATATCGTCTTACTAGCAATGGCGCTGGGAGAGATTCAACAGAGTGATCATGGGCGTATATTAAAGCAGCGATTAGCATGGGGGGAAAACTGGGAGCTGGAACTGGACAAATTAGTGTGGGCATACCGCATAACTTTTTTTTTACAGCTTTAATTATAAATATAGTCACAGACCAATATTACAAAGAATGAGTGTTATGTATTGTCATTTGAAGTTGGCACGAGCGCATGAATTTGTGTGCTAACAGTGATAAGTCAGCTAAAGCTTTAACTGCTACTCCACAACCTGTGGATTTACCTGCTACACCTTGGAGCAAAGTGGACATTGACATAATTGGTCCGTTTAGTATTTTACTGCATCAACATTCTTTTGGTATTGTGCTAATGGATTATTTTTTAAAAAGGCCTGAGATTAAGATGGTGAGAGAAGTTACTTCTGAAGCCATTATACAATTTTAGATGATATTTTCTGTAGGGAAGGTATCCTTCAGGAGCTTGTCACTGACAACGGACCAGAGTTTGTTAGTAAACAGATGGAGGATTATTTGATTAGATGTGGAATTACTCACAAAAGGATTGCAGTTTTCCACCCAGAAGCAACTGGTCAAATTGAGAGATTTAATAGGGTAATTAAGGAGGCTATTCAGTTAGCATTCAAAGGTGGATTGTGTTGGAACAAAGCTTTACAAACCATGTTGCTATCTTATAGAACATCACCCAATGCAGTTACTTTGTTAAGTCCATTTGAATTATTGAGAGGTCGCAAACCTAGCACAAAACTGGTTCCATGGTGGCTAAAAAACAAGAACAAAACACAAGCAGGAAGTGCTGAGATAGACTTCAAGGAAATTCGTCGTAAAATGGATGCTTAAAAAATCAAAATGAAAGATAACCTGTTAAAGAATAGAACCATCAGGAATGTTTTTGTTCAGGTTGGAGAGTTGGTACGGTTAAAGAAAGGTTGTTCTGTATGTAAGGGATTTTCTAACTTGTCGGATCCTGTGCAAGTAGTGGAAGTGTTTAAGAATGCTGTACGAGTGGAAGATGGAAGTGTTTGGAATTTTAATGGAGTCTCAATTACTGTGTCCTAAGTATTCCACTTCTTGTCTTTTGAATCTGCACTTGTCTGCAAGGAGCGTTAAACCTTTGTTTGATAAAGCATTTAGAACATTGGCTAAATTGTGATCATGTTCATCCTCATTTTACCCAAAGACAAAAATATTGTCTTGAAATGCTATAGCTCCAGTAAAACCATCCAGGGTTTTTTATTTGGATTTGCGGCAAATGGGAAGACTTCTTTACAATGAGGAATCAAAAGATCAGGAGCAATAAATAGCATTTGTACAAAAATAGTTGATTGATGCATTAAAAAATCTTTTGACACAAAACATTTGATGTTACAAAGGTAAGAAGTTAGAACGATTTGTTTTCCCAATCTTAGCAACTTAATTCAAGGTCTCCAGGAGACATATTGGCACCCCAATAGAGTATTTCTACGGTTACTTCTCCCTCACCGCTCTCCTCCTTGTATATGCTTAATGTTTCCCTTTATCGCTGCTATTCTTGGGTGATTTATTCTTCCCCCCAGATTTGGATAAACTTGTGAACCGCCCCACCCTTAGAAAATAGAGTTTTTCCTTGTTTTTAACTTGACTTATCTTTGCTACCCATTGTCCAAACTGGGTGGAACCTGCATTCTCTAATTTTGTAAAATCATAGATTTGGCTACAAGAGAAGCAATAAAAACAAATTGCATTTTACGAGTTGTTAACTTTGAATTGGGAATCCCAATAGGGCAACCAAGAGGTCGGGGGCTAGTCTTATTGAACGTTTCCTGTAGACCCATTGCAAAATCTGGTTCCGATAGTCTGTCAACTTGGTGCAGGTAAAGCAGACATGAGTCAAGTCTCCTATCGAAGTAATTGCATCTAAAACATTGTGATGAAACGGCTGGAAAAATGCATCGAGCTTAGACTGGGAATAATATAGTTGCCATTTACAAAAAAGGGTCATACGTTTAAATTTAGCTCTGCATATGTCCTTATTAGACCATTCATTGTAAGCTTTCCATAATGATGCTTCTATCCCACACCCTGTAGACTCCTGAACTTGTTGTAGAGTGGGGGGGACTATCTGATCATAGAATTGCCACTGAAGGATTCGATAACAATGGCCTGTTACCACCATTTCCCTTACATGTAAAGCATAACTAATTACCTTGGAGAGTGGACCTTTGGGAAGTTGTAGTTTTCTTACCAGACTACATATCTGCATATAAGAAAATATTAGAGCTGAAAATGGTTTTGTCCAGCCCCTTTTTACTTGCTCCCAGGTCTTCAACATCCCCTCAGTCCCTAGATCTTTTATTTGATGGACTCCTAGCCATTCCCAGTTCTTTATAGTCTTTAGATCCACCTGTAATCCCATATCCTTACAGTGCCGTAACATGATATCCATATGAATGGAGGAAAATTGAAGCTCAAAGCTCTATCTTCATTTAAGTAAATCTATCTAGGATTATATGCGGGCTCTTGTATCTGTTGCAATTGGGTAGTCTGGGGATCTTGATAAATGGTACTAGCTGATTGTTGTTCTATAATAACATTTGCTACAGGTAATAATTAAATCCATATTTGTGAGAAGTAGCTGTGCATCCACACCAATCATTAAATGCAGACTGAAAATATTTTTAATATGGGGCAGCCCGTGCCCACCATCTTCTGTCTCAGATGTAGGGTTTCTGATTTAGTGTGGTGTTTCTTGTCTGATGAAAGGAATTTGCGAAACATTTGATTCACTTCCAAAAAATAGCTTCAAGGAACCTTGATGAAAACAGTTGAAAAAATGAAAATAAATAACGGAAGTATCATCATTTTTATCAGGGTGGATCTCCCAATTATGGAAAGTAGTGTAGTTTGCCAATTACTTCAAATATTCTTGGCTTGGTTCAAGTTTGATACATAGTTAAGTGAAACGAGCTGTAGAAAGTCATGAGAGACCCAAATGGCCAAATATCAGCTTGCTTTGGATTTGCAGCCCCACGTTCGAAGGTTGCTGGGTAAAACCTGATCTGGGCAATTGAATAATAAAATGTATGACTTTATATTGTTAATCTTGTACCCCCTAGATCGGAGAAGCTTCTAATTGTTTTGAAGGTCTGCTTGATATTTAACACCTTCAACTCTTATGATTTTCCCCCCCTGCGCTGAAAATCTGTAAATCCCATTGTTCATGACGAGCTCAGCTCGTCATGAGTGTACGAGGGGTGTACCTCATGACGAGCTGAGCTCGTCATGAGCATCGATGGGGTTAAGGGATCTGCCGCCAAATAGAGAATACGGTCATCCTCAAACTACTTGAGTTTTGAAGCCCCAGCTACAGGTATTTTAATTGAGGTATTCTGGCATTCTGATGAGGCTAGTGGTTTGATAAACAAAGCAAATAAAACCAGGGACAGTGTACACCCTTAACGAGTACCTCTTTGAATCTTGATCGTACCAGCGGTATGTGCATTGATTATAATTTTTGTCTCAGCTTTGTCATATAGATTTTTTGACATATTAACAAAACCTGCGGAAAACTTACATTTGATTAAAATGGCAAACAAAATGTCCCAATTGACTAAATGGAATGCTTTTTCCACGTCAATCATAATGCTTTCCTCTTTATTATTGTTGTTTGAAAAGTAATCGATAGCCCAGATGGAAAAAATTGTATTATTGGCAAGGATCCTCCCTGGAAAAAACCACATTGATCCTCATTCACCAGATTTTGTGCTGGTGGAGTTATTCTAGCCACCATTATCTTAGGAAATATTCATTTATAATCATTATTCAATAAGCTCAATGGGCAATATAACCTGGGATTGTCATAGGGCTTTCCCTTCTTTAGGACGCTGATGACAACTGCTTTGGAGAAGGTTTTGAGAATCTGGCAGCCTATCAAAATCCCATTGAATAATTATATCAATAGATGTGTTATCTGGGGCATGAATATTTTATAGATTTTGATGGGTAGTCTATCACTAACGCAAGCTTTTCCACTAGGCGTGTTTTCGATAGCCTGCTTTACCTCAGTTTTAGAAATTGGCTCCAAAATCTGGGCTTTTTGGGTACCGGTTATCATGAGCAGCTCTGTTGTATTAGGTCATTATTGAACAATTTGTGAGATATCAATGCTAAAGCAGAGTACAGCTTATTATAGTGCGACAGGAAAACGTTATTGATTTCCGACAAATGCTGTACTATTTGACCTTTGTCCTTGTCGAAAATAGATTTGATGGCGGCATTATTGCATTTTTTTTACAGATCATGCCAAAAATGTACCTGTGAGTTTGCTTTCCTCATACCCCTTTTGTAGACACGTACTCTGGTTCGCAATTGCCTTGTGTTCATAAAATGCTCTAATGTTCTGTCTGGCTTTTATAAATCTAGATTTTGATGTTTGCGAATAGACTCTTGAGTGGAGTTGGCTTGCCTGATCTAGCTCCTGTTGTAATTGTCTGGCCATTTCCTTTCTATTTTTAATGACATTCGCTTTACCAGATATTGCCTTCCCTCTATGAAGGCCTTGCAGGATCCCCAGACTGGAAATGGAGGAACTGATCCCACATTCCGGTGGGAGATTTCAGCAAGCAGTACCTGCATATTTTTAACCCAGCCCTCTTCTGTGAACAGAGTTTTGTCTAGCGTCCACCTCGGCCGCTCGCCTGGTCTAGCCTTTATTTTAATCTCCGTCACGGGGACGAATGGTCCAAAAAGGAGTTAGGGATAATTCTAGGGTTTCCCTTTTCCCATTGGTGGGAAACTAAACAAATTTGATTCTAGACGCCTTATAGTGTCTTTTCGAAAAGCAAGTAAATTCGCTTGGGATTGGGTGTTGGACTCTCCACTCCAGGGGTCGACTAATGCAAAATCTCGAATCCTTCTCCCCAAATGTCTTCAAGTTGGTGTTTATACTGTACTTTACTCTTACTCATACCATTAGTATGGCTTACTCTACTGTCGTATTTGGTTTGACTGTGTCTTGATCTGCATCTTTGCTTACTGCCCCTCCCTCTATCTGTGAATATAATTTTCTTTTTTACCCCTCCACCTCTGTGCGACCCCAAATCCTCCCCCATCCCTTTAATCAAGGCCCTTCCCATCACAGGCCCATCCCCCTGTACCCTCATTCACCACCCCACCTCCCCCCTTCCCCTAAGGTAGTACATTGGAATGGTACTTGAAGACATTGGATATCAGGCATGGAGTGAGTATGGGAAGAAGAATGATGGGTAATGGACACACCAATAGGTCTCTTGTACTCGCTTCAATGAACCACAATCCACCCGGTGCTCCTCTACTGCCCCTTGTACCCATCCAGACCAAGTAATAAACCATCCGCCACTGCAGGTCTTGTCTGCCTTTTCCAGGCCTCGGCTGAGCTGGAGTCTACTTCAAGAATTCCTTACTGGGTCTGGGGTCGACCCTCTTGTTGTAACTTGGCACGTTCCTTCCCTCCCCGGTGCCCCCTTCCCTTCCCTCCCCGTTGGTATAGTCTACCTTAGAATGTTGGAGTGAAGCTCACATTGGAATGTTGGTGAGCTCACTCTAGTGGATGGCACTGAAGGATCTGGTTCTATTAAACTCCTTCTCACCTCTCAACGTGTGGAGTCTTCTTCTTAACAAATTGGCGACGTTGCCGTGCTGGGGTCGGTTTAATCCTTTCCCCAGTTTATCTTGCCATCTACGAAAGTCGATTAGTTAAGGAGGAAAGGCGGGTCATTTTCTTAGTTCATTCTGAGGGTAGTCGGAACCCTGAACTGATAAATGTGAAGCCAGAAAGCAGAGCTGTTATGCTGAAGGAGACGTGATGTCCACAAGAAGTGCAAGAGGCTGAAGATTCCTGCAGCTTCACCGAACGTCGTTGCATCCGATCAGCAGTCCCATTTTCTTCTCTCAGGAAGCCGAGCTATTGTTTCCTGAGGTGTTTCCAGGGCAACGGGACGCTAAAGCCTACTTCTATTTCCTCACTCTTCGGTTCGTCAGTTTCATTGTGACGGACCGCCTTTGAAGAAAACGACGTGACGAGTTAGGGGTGTGTGTTTTCCGCCCTTAACGTCTGTGCTGCGCATGACCTGAGGCACGCCTGTTAAAATTCCCCTCAGTTCTGCTCTTTTCGTCAGTGCGGCGCATTATCTGAGGCACCGTCTTCGGATTTCCTCCTCAGTTCGTTCCTGAAAGAAACGGTGGTGGACGAACGGTGTTTAGGGCGTGAAAGAGTCAGGAAACTCCTTGTTGGTTCATATCCAGAGTCAAGCTCCTTACTAAGTTTATCCATTGTCGAGGGATTTGTTTCTGAGGATCGTTTAAAATTAATTGTGTCATCTTTCAGAGGTCCACCTTATTAACTGTTTCACGACATACGCTTGGAGTGGTTCTATCTCGAACAAGGACATTTGGTGTGACTGACTTTCACTCGTTTTTACCTAAAGTGAGCTTGTTATCTGCTCAGTCTTCATTAACATTTTCACTCAAAGCCTCTTCGCCTAAATCGTGATTGACTGGAACAGTAAATTCACTTCTGTCTGGTTTAGATTCCATTCAGCGGTTGAAGAGAATATTCTTCTGGGGTATTGGCATTTATCAGTAACCTCTCTCTCAGTAAGATTTTGGCCGTGTTGGGCGCATACAAAAAGCTCAATATTTCTGTCAGTCACCCATACTGCCTAGGGAGACACAATTCCAGCCTCTCTATTACTCGAGGAGAATCATTACTGCTGGGTAGAGAAGGATAACCTAGACTTTTTTTACTTCAATTCTTTGGTCATCATATTACATGCATTCCAACTTAGGCTGGGTACTTTTGTGATTTACTAAGCAAATTCTATTCTCAGGAGCCATCAAACGTTCCCTTCACTGATTGGCTCAGCTTTGGTCTCCCTGCTCATATCTGAACATTTACATTGAACCTTTTAAGAACTGTGTATATTTATAATATTGTACTATCTGTCATAAGTTTCCTGATTTTTTCTCTCCTCAATTTCTTCTCCTCTCATTGCTCTCTCCTACCTTTTTCCTCAGTTTCCTTTCATCCCTCATTCTCCATTTCCACTTTTCTTTCTCGAACATGACTGCCTTAACCCCTTCAGTGCTGATGACAAAGCCAGCTCGTCATGAGTGTTACCTGCGCTGTGCTTATGACGAGCTGGCTTTGTCACGAAACTATAGTATTCAAAGAATGTCAGCACCCAGCGGGAAAACCCCCTAGCAGCCAAGGTGTTAAACATGTCCCAACCACCGCCATTTTTGGACGAGGCAGGCAATCCCCTTATTTCCTCGAAAAAATGGTTTCATTTATTTGAATCATATCTGATTGCAATTGGGGGCAATAGATTTTCTTCATTAAGGAAGCAACACATTTTACTTCATAATTTGGGTAAATATGCAAGGGATGTGTTTGAGGATTTGCCTGAGGTAGCTGATGGAGGCGCAAACATCAATGTGGGGGGAGATGGAGTAGCCCAACCCGATGTGTATGAGGCTACAGTTAAAAAAGTGGCGGAGCAGTTTGGGGATAGAATTAATATAGTTTTGGAACGTCACAAATTTTTCTTACGTGCCCAGGGGAAAAATGAAAAAGTGAAGAATTACATTGCAGTTTTGAGGGGTTTGGCAGCCACTTGTGATTTTGGAGTGATCACAGAGTCTCTAATCAGGGACCAATTGGTCAGGTGCACATGTGAAAAAAAAATTCAGGAGAGACTTTTAGCTGAAGCTCCAGATTTACAAAGAGCTATTGATATTGCAATTAGCATAGAGCACACGAGTTACTGCATGAATGAAATGAAGGAAGCCCAGGAAGTGAAACAGGTTAGTGACAATGGTGTGCACAAGGTGGTTCAAAAAGATAGCAGAACTAAATCCACCCTGCCTGATGTGAATAAACATAGCGCACAGTTTAACAAGCCTAAATGCTATAGATGTGGTAACCCAAACCATTTAGCTAATGATGTGAAGTATCCTGCAAGGGGTGTCACTTGTAGCAATTGTGAGTATGCCATGAAAAGAAAAGTACTACTCACATGGTGGTCCAGGATTCTGAACAACCTTTTCAGGAGGATATTATCTTCCAAGTGTTGAACATTGGTGAACAGGATGTGAATTGTTATCCCGAATGTGAAATATTTCTTGACAATGTTGTATATCAGGTCTTTGCGGATTCCTGTTCACCTTATACTCTGATAAATGAGACCCTCTTCAAACAAAATTCAGGCCATAAAAACTATAATCTGTTGCCACCTGACATTAAACCTGGGGGATACAATTACAATCCTATACCACTGGTTGGAATGTTGATGATGCAGATACATTTTAAAGGTAGATCCACACTGGGTAAAGTGTATATCACAGAAAAAAGGTTCAAATTTGTTAGGTTGGAAACACCAAAAGGCCCTGGGTATCAAATTAGACCCAAATGCCCCTGAACCTGTACTACTTATTGATAGGCCTACAGTTGGAAAGGAAGTGTGTGAAAAATTTCCAGAGGTGTTCACAGACAATTTGGGACAGCTTAAAGGGTTTCTCCACAAAATCAAGCTCAAATCAAATGCAAAGCCTGTAGTACACAAAGCCAGATCCATTCCATTGCTTTTGAAAGAACCTTTGCAAAAAGAATTGAATAGACTGGAACAAAACAAGATAATAGAGCGCATTGAAAGTTCAGAATGGTTGGCCCCCATTGTCGTAGCGGCAAAAGGGGGGGGAAAGGGCACCCGCCTCTGTGTTGACCTCAGGGATTTGAACGCTAACATCTGGGTGGATAGACACCCCCTCCCCAACATCAATGAGATGTTGATGGCCATTAAGGGTGCAAAGTTTTTCTCAGTCTTGGATCTGCCCTCTGCCTACCACCAGGTCATTCTCCAGTCGCGTTCTAATCTAGGACCCCGATCAATACTGTGACCTTATGCCCCTATACGGCTATAATCCATTCATACCCCTATAATGGCATAAACGATCAAGAGCGATATTTCAGAAACTCGTCTCTGGCCTAACACGATCAGAGCCACATTTCAGAATCTCTTCCTCTGCAGCTCATTACAGCAGATGACACAGCAATAGCCACTATCTTAGATTCCTAGATTACACTCCGAGTTCTTCAACAAGATAAAACTCAGCAACCTGGGAAAGCCCCGCTTGCTATGTTTCGATTAGTAATAGAACTCTAATGAGCACGGAGAGACAATCACTTCCTAGTGACATCTTTATTGACGTCTTATGTCCAAAAACTTACGTCAAACAAGGCACCTTTCCGGTATAAATATTACCAACGTTGCCTCAAGCAAACGCTGCCTCAACGACATCGATGATAGCGATGGTGTGGTGAATACAGGAGCAGAACAGCTGTCCCCTGCAGAGCCCAGCAGATGCAAGCTGCCCACGGACGCTGCCCCTCCTCCTCCTTGACGCGCTGAGAGAGACGCTGTCTTTTACCTTGCTGAGAAAATCCAGCTCCGGCGTTTCCAGCCTACTCTTGCGAGTGACTGGAATATCGAGTCCTGAAAGGAGATGCAAGACCTCCAACATTCTATTTCAGAGGTATGGTGTTGACTAAACCCTTAGAGAGAATTCTTGAAGCAAACCTTGGCAAAACCAACTTAACTAAAACTGCTACTTACTCCCTCCCACGTATTAGGCTTAGGTCAGGTACACTGGGGTAGGCGTAGTTAGAAGCACCAGTTGAGTACGTTAGTTAAATGTATATATGAATGTATATATTTTATTCATTTTAACCATTGTATGGCTTAAGCATGGGCGGAAAATCCGTTTCGCTCGCGGATTTTGCGGATTTTCGGGAAATTCGCAATCCGCGAGATTCGCGAATCTCCCGCAAAATCCGCAAATCCGCGAGCAGCGGATTTTGCTCGCACTGCTCGCACTGTTCGCGTGAGTTCGCGGCTTCCCAGTACAACTTCGCGCCCCGCGAATAAGTGCTAAATTGCAGAAATACGATCTTAGCAAAACTGAAACTACTTACCAGGTTCAAAAGTTCAGGCTCATCATTAGTAGCCATTTCCTGTAGTGCTTCCTGAGGGGCCCCTCCAGAGTTCAGTTGCCAGTTGCAACTATTATGTGACCCTGCTCTGAACCTCAGAATAGTTACACATATGCCACAAAGGTCCTGAATTACAGCTAAGGGAGACAAGCAGGAGCCAGGCTGGAAGTTAAAATCCATTAATCAGCCCCTAATTCATTATTGTCAGTTGGGGCAGGGCAGGTGTTGTAACTAATTTTGCAACAATGAAAGCACTTAGCAAGTGCAAAAGATCACTAATCAGGGCGCACTAAGGAAGCAGGTGCCAGCTAAAAAAATATTCTGTGACACATTAATCAGCCCCAAATTAATTCAGGTCACTTGAGGCAGGGAAGGTGTGCTTTGCTTTGCCGAAAATAATGTACACTGGACAACCAGAGGGTGTGGTGATGAAACAGAGGGTGGCATGGGTGGGCCAGAGGGTGGCATGAGTAGTCAGAGAGTGGCAGTGGTGACAGAGAGTGGCAGTGATGAAGAAGAGTGTCCCAAACAGGCTGGACACGTAGAAACAACAAGTTCGCAAAACTTGCGACCCGACAGGTAAGTTCGCAAATTGCGAAATTGTAAAAACCCTCGCGAACTGGCCGAAACACGGGCGAACACAAAAAAAAAAATCCGCAAATTTGCGGGAATTCGCGGATTTTGCGGATTGCGAGTTCGCAAATCCGCAAAATTCGCGAACGCGAGATTCGCAAAATTCGCCCATGCTTAGTATGGCTAAGAAACCATGTCAATGCTTTTACAGTATTATTTCGCAATCCTCATTTTACTGTACGCACTTTTTATAATAACTAGTCTTGCAATTGTGGCAATTCATTTCTCTTGCATGAGAAGAAAGACTGTTCAATAAATAATACCTTTTTATTGAAAACGCCCGTCTCTCTATTCTCTGCATCTTGGTGAAAGTAATCTGCACAACTGACTGAGTAAAATAACTGTCTATTGTTTCACACGTCTCTAGAGATTGACTCTTATTCTAAGGAGCAAAGTTGTCATGTTTATGCGGTTGTTGGAAAACTGAATCCCTTCTTGTCTGTACCAGGGAAGATGATCACTTCCTATTCAGTCAAGAAAGTTTCCAGTGACCTCTGAGCTAGTTAGTAACAAACCCAATTAAGTTTAGCATAGTCAGTGGAGACCTGGAAGACAGCACTTCTACGTCTATACTACTGTTTATGTTATTCCAATGCGCAGGGCCTATAGGGAAAATAGGAACTACACTACACTTGCTCAGCTCAACGAGCTGAACTGGTAGCATTTAAGATGGCGCTAGAAAATACCGATCGCTAATTCCCCACACTTATAGTGTGCGATTCATATTATTGCGTACAATCTTATAATGAATACTTGCAGAATTGGGTGGAAAATGGTTTCAAAGATACAAAAGGTGGCACAATTAAGCAAAAATGCTTTGGGAACAAGTAGTTCTTTTACAGAAGGAACTACAAAAGACTCACATGATACACACTCTGAGTCATCAACGTGATGGCGTTCACGTTGCAGGGAATTCATTGGCTGATGAAGCTGCGAAGGCAGCTGTGCAAACGGCTTCCGTAGTTGCAATTACTCGGTCACAAACAAAAATAGACAGCGACATTCTACAAGCTGTCAGTGCGTCAGTAAAAGATGATAAGAAAACACTCCCAAAAGGCTTTCCAGAAAAGTACTTATATTTAACAGATACGAATAATGTTCCTTTTGCTCGAATCCCTGGAGTGGGGAATAGAGTAATTCCAAACATGGAACACAGGTTAGGACTAATCAAAGCGGCACACGAAGGGCTTGCTTCTGCACACGCTGGCGTTTCCGCAACAATATCACTATTAAAACAGAGATATTGGTGGCCTCGCATGAGAATACAAACTAAGAAGTATGTATTAGAATGCGAAATATGCCAAAGAATGAAAGTATCAAAGGTAAAACGACCAGCGCAGACACCCCTTCTCATCTCAAATAAACCATTTGCATGTGTTTACCTGGACCACTGTGGTCCCCTACAAAGGGACGGCAACTATAAATATATCATGGTCGCAGTGGATTCCTGTACGAGATTCATATGGATGTGGCCCCAGCGCTCGGCTGACGCCAGAACGGTTATAAAAGATCTGCGAGTCTTTATCGGCACATACGCAATTGCCATGTTCCATTCTGACCAGGGTCCTGTTTTCAGCTCTCGAGGTTATAAGGAGGCCATGGCCAGCATGGGCTTTGGCTTGCAATACTCTTGTCCATCACACCCCGAAGGGAACAGTGTAGTGGAAAGAAAAAACCGGAACATAAAGCAATCTATAACAGCGAAGGTATTAGGTTCGGGTGATGGGTGGGTCAAACATTTAATAAGTGTCCAGCTTAGTCTAAACAGCTTGCCAAGAAATTCTCTAAAAGGTTTCAGCCCATACGAACTATTGTTCGGAACTAGAATGCACATTCATGACCTCGATAGTCAGGTATCAGTGGTAAAAGATAAGAATAAAGACTTTGACATCAAAGATCGTTTGGCTGTTTTACAGGACTTGAATGAAACAAGAAAATCCTTAAGCAACATAAAGTTAAAGCAACAGCCAGCTACCACTGACGAGGCACCACCAGCCCCAGCAAGGCCTGTCTGGATTCCAAAGATTGGGGATCTAGTCAGAGAGAAAATAGCGGTGAAGAAGGAATTTGGGCCTTCTTACAGAAAAGCAGTACCTGTCTTAGCAATCAACGGAACAAGATCAGTAGTACTACAGCCCCTTGCTGGTAAAAAGGAGAACAGAGTTGTATCAATCGACCTGGTAAAACCACAAGCATGTGGCCTATAATCAACAGTAGGCCCAGTGGACTCCCAAGAAACAACAGAATACCCAAACTTGCAACAATTCAAGAGGTTCAAACTGAAAGACTAATCACATTTGATAAACCTGCAGTGCACAGAGAGGGACTATGCAATAATGCCATGGAACTCGTGCCACTTGGAACACAGATTGAAACAGTTCGTCATGAAACACCAGTCTACAATGACGTGGCATCAGAATGTGCTCCCGAAAGACAAATTGAGAAAACCATTCCAACAATTGACAGAACTGCCTCGGCTACTTCATTAACTTCGACAACTTTTCTGAAGATCAAAACGACACCGAAGTGATGCCAGAAACAAAGACTTTTAAAGAAAAAACAACTCTTTCATCAACTCAAGGAAATTTACCTTATTTCTCCATGGTTAGAGTTCTGGTTTGAACTAGGTGTGTTTTTCCTCCTGCTTTGGCTCATCATGGTACTTTGTTTGGGAAAATTCATTGAGGGAAAATACAGTTCAATGGACACAGCAAGTCAGAACATCAACTTAGTCCTCAAACCACACAGATCATCCCACGTGAAGAAAAGAGAACTGTCAACAGTAAATGTCACAGCCATTCCGATACCCTGCGGGGTAGTATGGGACAAAACTGACTATGAAGTATATGGTCCAGTTGAAATCCTGAAATATCCTCACCACTTCAAGGTTTCCTTAAGTGACTTTGTAAAACCAAGTACATTTTCTGATGATTGGGATTTTGAAAGTATTAATAATATTATGTCTGATTTAGTGTTGTCAGCAAGATTTACAGAACATGATTATTTACAAGGTTCGTCTAGTTATGAACAGATGTACTGCTTCTCACATTATGGTGACCATTACTTACATAAATCTGCACAACCTAGAAATGTTTTTAAATATAACCAATGGGAACATTGTGCTACTCCACTTAAAAGGAGTTATAAAACATTCTATGAGAAATTTCAGTACTTCTCAGGGTTTAACACCAGTGATGCAGAAACGTTTTGTTACAAACTGTTAGATAAAACAGGGTTGAAAACAATGCTGACAAATACAAAATTGATATATTCAGAAGCATTTTATGAAAAAATGATGACATTTGGTTTTGATTTTTGGAGAAATAATATTGAAACAAAAACCATCTCAGGTACAAAAGATTGGCAGGTACAAGGCCTAGAAGCATTATTTCGAGCCTGCATGATCCCAGAACAAATAATGTTCTTAAATGACACAATTCACCAAACAACCTGTCTTGGCCTAGCTAAGATTAAAGACCTTAACAAACCGTCTATTCCAAAGCCAATACCTGATAATTCAACTACAGATATTGAAATAGACGTATCTAAAATTTTACATCTAAACAGAACACATCCTGATTGGAAAAAGTGGTTAATCTGGCCTACTGACACGAATAACTGTCAAGATAGATTCCTGAATAAAACACGGGTTAACAATGACCAGACCAAACCCTAGATACTCCCAGAGACAACATTAAGGGATAGTAACAACATACAGTGTAGGGAAGTTGTGCCTTGAATGGCTAGAATCATCCACACTGGCAGAAATTAAGCAACACTTATCTTTACTTAAAGATGGTGCTGATTTGCGCGATTTCATTCTGGGACCACGCAAACAGCGTCAAAAACATTTCATAGCGACCAGTATATATGCGGCTTATAACGAGGCTTGGAAAGTCACACAAATTGAAACAGCTGAAAAAATATGAGAAATTGATCGTATTCATTTGGAAAAATCACTCTCTGTAGTGGACAATGGGTTAATGACTCTGTCCTCCAGAATATATTCACTGGACAGTATTGTATCACCTGCCATAGATATAATAGACAAAGACTTGCTAATGTTACAGCATGGCCAGTCACAATTGCGTTCTATTGTACAGTTAGGCTGGACGCTGCAAAATCTTCGTTCAGGCTATGTGCCATGGCGTTTAATCAACACAACGTCATTGTTTTCCATCTTTAACCTTACTGATAAACAAATCAGCTTGGCACAGAAAGGAGCAGACTATACAATCCTGAGCATCGAAAAACTTGAGAGATTACCATTGACAATGTCAGAAAGTCCTGTCATTGAATGGATAATACACGGGATTATCACAATTCCGATAACAACTTTCTGATTTAAAAATTGCCTTGAATACATACCGACTGGCCAGTATAAACGTTTGGGTAAAGGGTACATTAAGTCAACATGGAAATTACCATACACACACACATGCTATAGTGACAGCAACAAAAATGTATTTCTTAGTGGTGAAAACTGCAAACATTCACTAAGCGGTATACTTTTGTGCCAAGGTATTAATTTACACGGAGCCTGTGAAGGAAATTCAAACAACCTTTCATGCCACCAACATGTCACACCTGCAACGCAGATAGAGCCTTTCTTTAAGCAACTCTCGAATGGGAGTTACATTCTAATAACGGATCACAGCTGTTGTGACCTTTTGCCAAGGAAAGCATATCTCGTAAGCGTAACTTCCATGGTCAAATGCTGTATGCAAGCATTGTTTCCAAACGGCCCTGGAGACTCAGAGACTCCCATATGGCCTCGTCTGAATGTCTCTTCTATATGAATTGATACTTTAAGCAGAACGAAGTCTGTGCTTTTACAGACAACAGTGCCCATCACGTCATCAAAAGAGACGTATGATATCCTAGTTGCAAGGACGACTTCGGAGATACATGACCTTTTATCAACAAATTGCCCCGTGCATTTCACAGAAATGCTTAGCCAAATTCTTAACATGTCGAGTGCCATAGGCATCCCAGGCGTATTTAAGACCATTTTTACGGGACTGTTAACACCATTCAAAGCAATTCTAGGAATCATTCCTAATTTTGTCCATTCAGTCTTTGGCGGCATACCCCTGATTTTGGGACTTGTAGCAGGCATTTTATTTTTGACCCTCCTGCTCCGATATGGCAAGCCAAAACTCAGACATGACTCCGGCAGGGATGGAAGAAACGATCCTAGCAATACGCTACCGGGACCGAATAACTAGAGTCCTTGGATTGGCCAGGCTGAGAGATCTGAACATGACCTGGTTTCTTTCATTCAGACCTATTTTTTGAGAGCCTGTCTGATATGATGTTCTCCCCTGAACAGAAACAATAATTTTTGAAAAGCATTCCGACACACAGCGTTCCCATGAACTCTGAATTTGGCCTTCAGTTTTGATCAACAAAAACTACTGAAAAGCGTTGGAACTCTATTCCCCCGTTCACCAAGATTTTTTTTTTTTTTAATTGAACATTTTTCAAAATATTTACCTTTTTTTCTGGCACAAAATTCTTTGCTTAAAGTAGACCTATTCATAAAGAACAGAACTTCTATTTTTAGGTAAATCTAGAGACATAATAACTTTACATCAGCCTCTAGCACATGTGACAGCAATTGCATTTATATGTGATGAAATTATCTCGTCCTTCTTTTCTGTATAAAGAGATATTTCATGTGTAATTTTTTCGCAAAATCATTCACTGATTACATATGCTATAATTTTGAATGATTTCTATGCTTAAAGACGTACAGTACCAAAATTACCATGTATTTCAAATACGCCATTTCAAATGCAAATATGTATTTTGGGGTGGGTAATGTTACACATGCATCTTATTGCTTTAGTTTTTAGTAATTTGATGGACATAAATTCGTGGAGTGGGTGTCGCGTTCTAATCTAGGAGCCCCAATCAATACTTTGACCTTATGCCTCTATAATCCATTCATACCCCTATAATGGCATAAACGATCAAGAGCGATATTTCAGAAACTCGTCTCTGGCCTAACGCGATCAGAGCCACATTTCAGAATCTCTTCCTCCGCAGCTCATTACAGCAGATGACACAGCAGAAGCCACTATCTTAGATTCCTAGATTACACTCCGAGTTCTTCAACAAGATAAAACTCAGCAACCTGGGAAAGCCCCGCTTGCTATGTTTTGATTAGTAATAGAACTCTAATGAGCACTGAGAGACGATCACTTCCTAGTGACATCTTTATTGACGTCTTATGTCCAAAAAAGTACGTCAAACAAGGCACCTTTCAGGTATAAATATTACCAACGTTGCCTTAAGCAAACGCTGCCTCAACGACATCGATGATAGCGATGGTGTGGTGAATACAGGAGCAGAACAGCTGTCCCCTGCAGAGCCCAGCAGATGCAAGCTGCCCACGGACGCTGCCCCTCCTCCTCCTTGACACGCTGAGAGAGACGCTGTCTTTTCTCTTGCCGAGAAAATCCAGCTCCGGTGTTTCCAGCCTACTCTTGCGAGTGACTGGGATATCGAGTCCTGAAAGGAGATACAAGACCTCCAACATTCTATTTCAGAGGTATGGTGTTGACTAAACCCTTAGAGAGAATTCTTGAAGCAAACCTTGGCAAAACCAACTTAACTAAAACTGCTACTTACTTACTCCCTCCCACGTACTAGGCTTAGGTCAGGTACACTGGGGTAGGCGTAGTTAGAAGCACCAGTTGAGTACGTTAGTAAATGTATATATGAATGTATATATTTTATTCATTTTAACCATTGTATGGCTAAGAAACCATATCAATGCTTTTACAGTATTATTTCTCAATCCTCGTTTTACTGTACGCACTTTTTATAATAACTAGTCTTGCAATTGTGGCAATTTATTTCTCTTGCATGAGAAGAAAGACTGTTCAATAAATAATACCTTTTTATTGAAAACGCCTGTCTCTCTATTCTCTGCATCTTGGTGAAAGTAATCTGCACAACTGACTGAGTAAAATAACTGTCGATTGTTTCACACAACTCTAGAGATTGACTCTTATTCTAAGGAGCAAAGTTGTCATGTTTATGCAGTTGTTGGAAAACTGAATCCCTTCTTGTATGTACCAGGGAAGCTGATCACTTCCTATTCAGTCAAGAAAGTTTCCAGTGACCTCTGAGATAGTTGGTAACAAACCCAATTAAGTTTAGCATAATCAGTGGAGACCTGGAAGACCGCACTTCTACGTCTATACTACTGTTTATGTTATTCCAATGCGCAGGGCCTATAGGGAAAATAGGAACTACACTACACTCCATCCAGAATCTAAGCACCTCACGTCCTTCATAACCCGTTTTGGTGCATATCAATTTTCAAGATTGCCTTTTGGACTTGCATCTGCAGCTGCTGTTTTTCAGCGTATTATGCAAAACATCTTGCAGGGTCTTGAAAAGGTTGTCTGCTTCCAAGATGACATACTAATCTATGGAGCGACTGAAAATTAGCACAACAAAATCTTGGAGGAAGTATTGTCAAAACTCAGCAATGCTGGTGTCACTACTCAGAAGGATAAATGCAAGATAGGTGTGGAAACAGTGGTGTACCTGGGGCACACGATTTCAAGTGAAGGTATTAAACCCAAGGCCAGCCTGGTAGATGCAGTAAAACTCGCACCGGCTCACTCAATAAAGATGAACTGAAATCCTTTTTGGGCCTGGTGGAGTATATGTCGAAGTTTGTGAAGAATTTCGCAGACCAAGTCCAACCTCTCAGGGAGTTACTTAAACAGGGAACCAAATTCGAATGGAGCACGGAGCATCAACAAACCTTCCAATTCATCAAAGAAGCCATTTCGGAGGCTCCCATCTTTGATCCGAATGCCAAGACCACATTGTCGACGGATGCAAGTAATAAAGGTCTGGGTGCCTCTTTGATCCAATTGGTAAATGGTGAAGAGAGAGTAATAGCCTTCGCTTCAAGGACCTTGAAGACTGCTGAAGTAAATTACTCCACGATTGAGAAAGAAGCACTGGCGTGTTACTGGGCTATACGCCATTTCAAGTACTTCCTGTGGGGGATTCCTTTCTGCCTGAAAACGGATCACAAGCCATTGATTCCATTGTTTGCAAATAAACATTTAGAGAACACCACTCCACGCATCTCCAAGTGGGTCTTAGGACTGCAGGGGTTCAACTATTCTATTATGCATGTCCCCGGTTTAAGAAATTCCTTGGCAGATTGTCTTTCGCGCATGCCGCTTTTGGTAGATGTACCAGAAGAAACCGAGGAGGAAGAAACCATCCTGGCAATCGATATTCCAGCCATTAAGAAAGGTGAATGGTTGAAATCCATTCAAGAAGACGAGGTATTGGGAAAATTGAAAGACATGATCACCGTTGGCTGGCCAGAAAAAAAAATGAAGTGCCAGAAGATCTCCAGGAATTTTGGAACGCGAAGGATGAGTTGTCCATAATTGAAGACCTGGTCTGGAGAGGGAATAAAATAATTCCCCCGACTGGAATGAGGGATCGCATCATACAAATCGGACATGAAGGTCATCCTGGACGAAGTTTAACTAAAAGTAAAATTCGTCAAAACTATTGGTTCCCTAAAATGGACACACAAATTGAAGAGTTGGTAAAGGAATGTATTGCATGTGGGGCCAGCGATAAGTCAAAGAATGTCCGAAAGGCTCCACTAATTCTGGTCACTGTTACCACCAAACCTTGGGATAAACTGGGGATGGACATTATTGGTCCCTTGAATTTATTAAGTCAATCTCAAAAATGTATGTTCGTCCTGATTGATTATCACTCACACTGGATAACGACCCGGTTTGTCCCTTCCTTTTCTACAAAGTATCTCATTGAGTTTTTAAAGGATACCTTTTCAAAAGAAGGCATACCCAGTGAGTTGATAACGGACAATGGTGTGCAATTTACTTCGGATGAGATGAGAGAGTTCCTGAACAGTTTATCTGTTATTCACATAAAATCTCCACTGTACTCCCCCAAATCAAATGGTTTAGTGGAAAGGGCTAACAGAATGCTTAAGGACTCCATTCAACTTGCCTTGTCAAACAAAGAGCCTATTGATGACAGCTTAAGGAAAATGTTGTGGTCTTATCACATCACCTCCAATTCTGTGTCAGGAGTATCCCCATTTACTTCTCTTAAAGGAAGAAACCCCAGTTCCAAACTGACTCCAAACTGGCTAAATGGAGGGTCACCTGTGTGGGTAGACAGGAACACTGTAACGGAGAGAGTCAAAGAACATCAAGTCAAGTACAAAAATGATTATGACGCAAAATGGGGCACATCTGACAGGGAGTGGATGGTTGGGGATTGGGTGGTCGTCAAAAAACCCACTCTGTTAAAGTCCAAATCTTCCTCCTTCTCTAAACCCCTTAGTATCAGGAAAGTCCATAATAATTCTGTCCTGTTAGAAGATGGAGCATGGATAGATTGGCTCGTTGCACTAATGTTCATGTTTCCCAACCTTCTAGCAACGATGACAATGGAGAACGGCTGGTTGATCCTAGTATGGGAGAGTAGCACGTCAACGTAGGTGTCCGGCATGGCAAGCTGATTACAGTATGTAAAGTTATTGTTACTTGTCACATGAAGTGATTTTGTGGTCCTCTTTAAGTGTACCCTGTTGCACCAGACTTCAGAAGATATATAGCTCATGTTCCATTTATGCACTGTTGTGATCTCTTCTGCCTGGTAATCCAACCTGTGTTTTCTTTCCAGGTTATTTCCATTTTTTTCCAAACCATGTATGCTCTATTAACTCACTATCCCAGTTCTGCTGCCCCTACATAGGAGGTGTGTTGTAACTTGGCACGTTCCTTCCCTCCCCGGTGCCCCCTTCCCTCCCCGTTGGTATAGTTTACCTTAGAATGTTGGAGTGAAGCTCACATTGGAATGTTGGTGAGCTCACTCTAGTGGATGGCACTGAAGGATCTGGTTCTATTAAACTCCTTCTCACCTCACAACGTGTGGAGTCTTCTTCTTAACACCTCTGTTAGCTTCCGCATGGAGTCCTTATCAGCCTGCCACTGTAGTATTGCAGTGGTGCTTCACACACAGCAGCTTACCTTCGCCTCGCCACAGGATCAAACAATCTATCTCCTAGCCGTGGACTGAGCTGTAACCCAAGTTATGGCTTCCTGGATTCTGGGCCTTCGAGCGGTGCGCCAAGGACCACCTGACCGCGGGTCCACTGAAAGTGAGGCTCCAACCCGCACTTGGGCTGCGAAACCCAAGCCCCAGTCCAAGTTAAGTCCCTTCAAAGGTAACCACAATTTGTACCTATCTGGCTGCAAATGCCATGGATTCCTGCTGTCTGCGTTGTTGCCTGCGGGTCGGCTGTCATGCACCTCTCCTGGAAGAGAGCTCAGCATACCACATAATTGCTACTGTAACAGGATATAGTCCCTTTAAGATTTTAAGGGGACGTGATCCCTTTATTAAAGACAATGTTGTGTGGATGTCTAATGGAGGTCTGAGTACACAGTCACCAGAAGTGGTCAAAGAGAATTTAGAAAATGCTTGCATTATTTACAAAAAGTGTTATGACATAAAACAGAATGTGAAGGATTACATTTTTTTGAAGGAGAGTGAGTGGGTACGGGTGAAGCTGGTTAAAAGTATGCAAAAAGGTATACGTCATTTTTCAGAACCCTTACAGGTGCATAGAGTGTACATATGCACAGCCAAATTCGGCAGTGGTAAAGTCTGGCACTTAAACACACGTTCTAAATGCAATTAAATGTTATCTTAGAATGTTGGCGAGGTAAGAGCATCTGGAGCGTTTTTATGGGAAGACTAGCAGCCCGCACCGGCGTTGCCCGGGGCAGAAGGGGCTGGGGGCAGCATCGCAGCAGGAGAGGCGCAGCAGAGCGGCCGTTTTGTTGGTCCTGTTCGCTTCTGCCCACGCTTTGTTTCCCCCAACGTCCCGACTTTGTGGAAAAGGCTTTCTGAGCCCTCAGTGTTCATGGCCCCCGCTCGTCGTAGGTCCTGGCCGCTTCTGCCCACGCTTTGTTTCCCCCGACGTCCCGACTTTGATGAAAATGCTTTTTGAGCACTCAGTGTTCATGGCCCCCGCCCGTCCCTTGGTGCGCACCCGCGGCGGCTTCACTTACCTCATCTGCCGCTCATCCCCGCGCTGCTGAGTTTACCGCTCCACTGCTCCTCCGCTTCTCGCCGCTCCTCACCACATGTCCGCTCGCTGCTCCTCCCCGCAGCTCCTCCCCGTGCTCATGTCGGCCGCTCTTCCTCTTGCTCCTGAACGCCGCTCCCCCCCGCGCTCCCGATGTCATCACGCACGTCGCGGCCGGCACTACTTCCAAGGGACTACTTTTTTTATTCGTAAATTTTTTAAAGTACGTATATTTTTAATTTTTATGTAGCCTATGTCCTTCTGCTTGCCGTGACGTTTTCAAAGATGTCTTGGGTGTTTGGATTGGTGGTGTACTTTTCGAGTTTTTGAAGAATAGTATCTCCGTGCACTCACTCTTGGTAAGAAATTGATAGTTCAAGCGCGTTACCTTGTCGCACTATGCCTGCTAGTGCCTTTCAAAACTGTGGTCAAACTGTGATGGGAAATCACTGTAAGGCGCGCAATTTCACATGAAACTGGTTGGTTTCTTCACATGTTGTAATCATAACTCCAAACTGCAATTTATTTTCAAGTTTGAATCAGAATTTATTTCATTCCATTTTTGTATTCTTTTCTGTAATTCATTATCCAACAGAAATTAAACGACATTCCATTTGCAAAGTAACTCATTCATTGCCCAATGCATTTCGGGTTGGTGGGAGTAACCCTTCGTCGGGGGCCTGAAAAAATGAAAACATACAAGACCTTAACTTTCAGCAAAACGAACCATGGGGTCAGATTGACCAATAATGTACAACAACAATAGTGCTGCAATTTATATACACAAAAAAAACATGCTTACTAACATCTATACAGAACCGAAGTAATATAAGTCATGGCGAAATGTTGTACATTACAACAACAAAAACATGTCACATGAGTAGATGTCTGGTACAAAAATGGAAAACTAGCGAAAAAAGTGGTAGCATTCTATGAATGGATTCAAAAGAGGATTAAATAGAAGGACGTGCTTTACAGGGTAAATGGGAGTGAACCGCTAATCTAAGCCAAAGTAACGACTGCAACCGGCAGCTTACCGTGATCTGAATGAGTACTCGTCTCGCAGTTCCGAACGCGGAACTGTTCCTGCTGGATACCCGTCCAATCGGGAGCTTAGTTATAGCTAGGTCCCGAGGTCACGTGGTGCGGGACCCGGGAGAAGCTTTACGGAGGAATTTAAAATACGTACCAAAAGGAAGGAATTAAATAACCGGGTGATAGAAATCACGGGAAATATAAGGTTTAAAGAAAAACGAGTACAACTGATCAAGAGAGCGCTATGGAAGCGTGGAAAGTTAGGCATGATCTGATAGGTCTACCAGGGTCACGTGTGACGCCGAATGAATGTAAACAAAAGGCTAATGAATAAGGCAGTGCGAAAAGGCAGCCCTGAACAGTTGTGAATGCAGGGTGTATAAATAAAAACACATATTCTAAACACGAAGTGAGTAACATGAATTAACAACATGTAGAAAAAATGTGACTGGACTGGAACAGAAAATTGTGTTAGAATGCTCATGCGAGTTCGTGAAAAATACTAAGTAAAAAATGGTGAAACAGCACGAGTACCTGCTGAATACAAATAATAAATGGAAAATGTCAAACATTTGAACATGACTTATTTTATCAAGAGAGTCCAGTGAACTAATGTTCATGAGGTCATCCTCGGAGGAGTGGGGGGATCGCTCCTGTGACCTGATGGAGTGCCAGAATGTTATAGGAAGCATGAAAATTCAATTCGATCATTGATCCCTGATGGTTGGAGGGAATTCAATTTTTTGATCCAGTGAAATTCTGCTTGTAAACGTTGCTTGGTGGGATCCATGTCGTAGCGTTGCGGAAGTATCTCCAGTATAGTGAATTTGAGTTGGGTAATCTGATGATTGTTTTCCAGCCAGTGTGTGGATAATGCTGATTTCATGTTTTTGGTGCGGATATTGCTTTTGTGTTCTGATATTCTTGTCTTAATCTTTCTTTCTGTCTGGCCAACGTAGATTTTGCCACATGGACACTTGATGGCATAAATTAGATTTTTTGAGTCACAGGTACCTGAATACAGTAGATCAATTTTGTGACCTTTGGTGGGATGCAAAAAGATATTGCCGGGTATAATGTTATTGCAATGTATGCAGTTTAGACATTTCAGCATTCCTTTGTGTACGATATTAGTCGCTTTCTTGGAGGTTAGTGTTTCTTTGAGATTTTTCGATCTCTTGAAGGCGAAAGTTAAATGATCACTGTACAAATTAGTTAAATCAGGTTCTGTTGTAATGAGGGTCCAGTATTGATTGATGATTCTTTTGATTTGTGATGTTGATGTTGAGTATTTCAGCACACATACTGTCTTGTTTTCTTTTGCTTTAGGCTTGGGTGTTAGTAATTCATCTCTTGAGAGGTTGGTGACTTTATTCATTGTTTCAACCAACACTTCTTTGGGGTAACCTCGTTTTTGATATTGATGTAGCTGGTCAGTGAGAGTCTTTTCAAGTTGATGGGCATCCGAGGTAATCCTTTTGAGGCGGATGAATTGGGAAAAAGGCAAATGCTTTTTCAGGGTTGCAGGGTGAAAGCTTTGGAACAACAAACTGGAGTTCCGGTCAGTGGGTTTTTTGTACACTTGAGTGTGAAGTTTTTGGTTGACAATTGTGATCTGTACGTCTAAAAATGAAATAGTTTCCTTCTGGATAGTATGTGTGAACTTGATTCTGGGGTTCAACTGATTTATTTCCATGATGTTGGCGACCAGTTGTTCTTTGTCACCCTTCCAAATTAAAAATAGATCATCTATGTATCTTTTGAACGTCACAAGGTGGTCGGTCCAATTGTTGTTGTTCAGAATGTTTTCTTGTTCAAATTTAGACATAAACAGATTTGCGTATGAGGGGGCCCCCCCAAAACCCATTGAGGTTCCGTTGCACTGGTTGTAAAATGTATTGTCCCATTCAAAGTAGCTGTGGTACAGCGCGAAATGCATGAGTTCCATTAAGAAGATTTTGTTGGCTTCACATTCATCATCCCTTAAAAGACTCCATTCGAAGGCTTCAAGGCCTTCGTTGTGTGGTATAGAAGTATACAATGATACTACATCAATTGTGCTGAGCCAATATTCTGCATCTGGTTCAAGTTCAATGGTTTTGAGTAAGTTGAGGAAAGATGTAGTATCTTGGATATAGGTTTGTCCTCGTTGTACCATCGGTTGCAAAAAATGATCTAGGTATTTCCCTACACTGTCTGATATTGATCCGCACGCGGACACGATAGGTCTGAACGGTGGTTTTTTTAAGTCTTTATGCACTTTAGGCAACATATAGAGCTTTGGTCTCCTGGGATATTTAGTTGCCAAAAATTTATATGTTCTGTCGTCGATCCATTTTTGTTCAAGGGCATGATCTAAAATTGCTGTGAGAGTTTTGGAATATTCTTCAGTGGGATCATGGTCCAAAGGAATGTAAGTGTTTTTGTCTTGAACATGTTCATTCACACTTGTGTTGTAAAAAGTAGTATCCATGACAATCAGTGCTCCCCCTTTGTCTGCTTTTTGGAAAGTGATTTCCGTATCATTGGACAGCTGCGTGATGGTGCTGCGTTCCTTCTTTGACAGGTTGTTTTTTGTAATTTTGTTGAAATTGATTTTTTGAATATCTGTGAGTATCATCCTTTCTGCAGTTTCTATTGTTTTGTGAGAGTATGGAGCACAAAATGTACTTTTAGGTTTGAAGATAACAGTATCGGTTGTAGATATAGGTGTCGCATCTTTGAAAAAATATTTCAATTTGAGGTTCCTGAAAAATTTGAATAGTGCTATCTCGGTTTCAGCAAGACTAGTCTTGTATGTTGGCACGAAAGTGATTCCTTTGTTTAATACCGCCACCTGGGCTGGTGTCAAAGGTTTAGATGAAATGTTTATCACTAAGTCGGTTTTGTTGACTTCTGACTCCTGGTTCGTCTGGCTATTTCTTCTGGAGTTTCTTCTCCCCCTCCTGATGCGACTGTAGGTGGTGCGTTGGCTGCGGGACTGATATCTAAAAAAGGCTGCTTCTTGGTAGAAGAACTTGGTTGTTGAGTTTTCTCGATAGGTTGTCTTGTCTGTGCAATGTCCGATTCTGATACTAGACTTTCTTGGGACGAGGTGGTGGATGGCTTAGTTTTGGGTTGTTGCCATTTCTTTTGATTGTAAATTTCTGCCCAGGTATACACTTCGTCATATTTATAATCAATAGTATCCCTCTTATATTTCCTCACTTTCCGATCGTTTACCTCCTTAGCATATTTGTCTAATCTTTTGTTCACATCCTCCAGTGTTGTTTGTAAATCTGGGAATTTTTCAAGCTCCTTTTTCATGTTATTTAGATCGACGTCAATTTCTTTAAGAACTTTGGACAGTTCCTGTATAATTAACAGAATCAAATCAAGGGAACATTTGTTCAGAATTTGATACCACTTTTCAACAAAATTTTTACTATTCTTGCACAACATAGGTTTTAGGGCGATTCTCAGCCCTCTGGGGATTCTCTTGTTTTTATGATAATGTATCAATGTCGTTGCATGTAATCTTTGATTGATTTCTTTTTTACTTAAAAATTCGAATTGGCGGATTAATTGTGCTGTGGTTGAAATATTAGGACTGAAAGCTCTGGTCTCTTGTATGAGTCCATAAATTTCCTCTGCCGCTTCAGGAGTGAAGGCTAACATCTCTGCTTGATTGGACGTTAATTGTGCTATTTCATCAAACTGCATCTTCGAAACTGTATATTGGTGCACTAGGGGATGAAATAGGCGAAGAACAATGTAATTGAAGAATAGTATCTCCGTGCACTCACTCTTGGTAAGAAATTGATAGTTCAAGCGCGTTACCTTGTCGCACTATGCCTGCTAGTGCCTTTCAAAACTGTGGTCAAACTGTGATGGGAAATCACTGTAAGGCGCGCAATTTCACATGAAACTGGTTGGTTTCTTCACATGTTGTAATCATAACTCCAAACTGCAATTTATTTTCAAGTTTGAATCAGAATTTATTTCATTCCATTTTTGTATTCTTTTCTGTAATTCATTATCCAACAGAAATTAAACGACATTCCATTTGCAAAGTAACTCATTCATTGCCCAATGCATTTCGGGTTGGTGGGAGTAACCCTTCGTCGGGGGCCTGAAAAAATGAAAACATACAAGACCTTAACTTTCAGCAAAACGAACCATGGGGTCAGATTGACCAATAATGTACAACAACAATAGTGCTGCAATTTATATACACAAAAAAAACATGCTTACTAACATCTATACAGAACCGAAGTAATATAAGTCATGGCGAAATGTTGTACATTACAACAACAAAAACATGTCACATGAGTAGATGTCTGGTACAAAAATGGAAAACTAGCGAAAAAAGTGGTAGCATTCTATGAATGGATTCAAAAGAAGATTAAATAGAAGGACGTGCTTTACAGGGTAAATGGGAGTGAACCGCTAATCTAAGCCAAAGTAACGACTGCAACCGGCAGCTTACCGTGATCTGAATGAGTACTCGTCTCGCAGTTCCGAACGCGGAACTGTTCCTGCTGGATACCCGTCCAATCGGGAGCTTAGTTATAGCTAGGTCCCGAGGTCACGTGGTGCGGGACCCGGGAGAAGCTTTACGGAGGAATTTAAAATACGTACCAAAAGGAAGGAATTAAATAACCGGGTGATAGAAATCACGGGAAATATAAGGTTTAAAGAAAAACGAGTACAACTGATCAAGAGAGCGCTATGGAAGCGTGGAAAGTTAGGCATGATCTGATAGGTCTACCAGGGTCACGTGTGACGCCGAATGAATGTAAACAAAAGGCTAATGAATAAGGCAGTGCGAAAAGGCAGCCCGGCGGCTTCACTTACCTCATCTGCCGCTCATCCCCGCGCTGCTGAGTTTACCGCTCCACTGCTCCTCCGCTTCTCGCCGCTCCTCACCACATGTCCGCTCGCTGCTCCTCCCCGCAGCTCCTCCCCGTGCTCATGTCGGCCGCTCTTCCTCTTGCTCCTGAACGCCGCTCCCCCCCGCGCTCCCGATGTCATCACGCACGTCGCGGCCGGCACTACTTCCAAGGGACTACTTTTTTTATTCGTAAATTTTTTAAAGTACGTATATTTTTAATTTTTATGTAGCCTATGTCCTTCTGCTTGCCGTGACGTTTTCAAAGATGTCTTGGGTGTTTGGATTGGTGGTGTACTTTTCGAGTTTACCTGGCTCAAAGGACACAGTTCTCTCTTTATAATAGTAGAATAGATGAAGGAAGTGGTGAACCCAGCAAAGGGAAACTACTGTGGGTCCTCCCTCTCAAACTCAGGCAGCTGGCGCCGAATCTCCTGTGGGGGGGCGTGAGCCTGAAACCTAAGCTTGTAAAGGATCTCTCCGTAAACCAAGGCACACCTCTGGGTCTCAAACTGATGGGGTGAAGGCTACAATTTCAGGAAGAACCATTACACTGCCCACGAAACTGAAAGATTTTATAGTAGGATGAATGCATATTTAACCTTAGCTTCGGCTCTCTGTATGTGCAATCTTCTTCCGTGTTGATTATATTTTTGCATATTATTGTTTTGGACCATTCACTCGATGTTATTGCTCTGTAGTACCATGCACTACTATTTCTTCATTGCTGTATGAATTTTTACAGTCTTTACTGATTATACTTTACTTTTTTAATTGTTAAGGGAGGAAGATGTGTGATGTTGCTAAGTGGGTTGCCAAGGGATGCACATGTCACTGCTTCAGTAACAATGACGTGTTCGTTCCTTGTAAGAATGTCCAGGATGGTGGGAGACAGTGGGAGCTGAATTCGTGTGTGAAGGGCGCGCTGACCTGCTCTCCCTCCACATATGGAATAAAGTACAATTTGAACCAACTACAATTTGCAGTGCCTACAGGCTGTTACCGCCGAAGCCTCAGCCAGCTTTACCAGCTGGAGTTTCCACAAATTAAAATCAAGTCCGGTGTTTCTGCATTCAGGAAAAACATGCGCAAAAAGACCAGGCCTTTTGTGATCAGGCGAGTGAGGAATTATGCTCCGCCCAACTCATTATCGGACCCCGGGAGGTAGATCTGTTAACACATTTGAGGACTTTGACGCCAATACACATGAGCTGGATCCTTTACAGTGTTCCTTTTATGTAAGTACCTCATTTTACAGATATCGTTCAAGTTAGCTTTTTTCATATCCGAGTCTTGCAGGAAGATTTATCACATTACTATATTGGAAACGATTAGTTTACACATTCTAGATTCTACGGATGCCTGCAAGCTAGTGGCATGATGTGCTTGCACCAAGGGTGAGTGACAAACAAGGCACACTACACAATACCATGATAAGTGAGAAAAGGTGCTTAAAAAACAGTAATTAGTCTACCCGAACGGTGCATCGGTTTGAACAAATTAAAATTATTCTGTGGCACCTCGTTTTCTAGAATTCATCAATTTATCATCTAGTACTGCAAACCCATACAGATTTGTTTTTGACTCTCAGTCTGATACACTGGAAAGCAGAGAGATATTGATGTGGGTCCGGATTTGTGCAATTGGTTGCCTACTTTGAGAGGCCCAACTCGATAAGGCACTATAAAATCAAGGGACATATTATGAACAAATAGCGATATTTATCGCTATCTAGGCTTAGCAGCTATTTTTATATTGCTGCACATCACTGGAATTTATCGGTGAGATAACGTGCTATTAGCAACGTTTATCTCAAAAGCGATAAAATTCCAGGCGATAGCGTCAAAATCCATGAATATCGCGGAGAATACAGCAATATTCACGCATTATCGCTAACAGGTTCTTAGCCATTATATCCACCTCCCATTGGATATAATGGCTAAGAACTGGTCTGAGCAGGTGTTAGTTGTTAGAGATATTCGCGCTTAGCGCGAATATTTCCAACCATACGCCTGTGTTGGTAATAGGTGATAGCGAGGTTAGCGACTGCTTTCAGTCGCTAACAGGTTGGGAACGCCCACTTTGCATGTCAATAGCGATAAATATCGCTGACATGCAAAGCTATCGCCTACAAGCTGTCGCTAACAGCAGTTAGCGACAACTTGCTAATAGGGCAATAGAATTATCGCCGCTTAGCGCCCGAAAACGTACGCTAAAGCGGCGATAATTCCCTATCGCCACCCTTGATAATATGCCCCCAAGGGGCTTTAGTGAGAACGTGTAGGTCGTTAGTTTAAATGTAAATGTAAGGACTAAGAAATTACGTATAGAAGATTCAGGAGCAAGTTTGCTGCAGAAACAACATGCCTGATTCACACACTTAATTTTGTCTTATGTATATTACTATATAGTTAGTAATATTTGCTACAAAGTGCAATTCACAAATATACAAGTGTATATCTTCACCTCTTCTATCTTGTCTATGGGGAGATCTTTACATAAATACATTTACTACATAAGGGCTGATTTCGATGCTGTAGGAAATGGCTACGACCATCGGTCGGAGCTGTTCCTATGGCATCGTAATCTCCTGTTTGGAGTCATTTCCGACCGACCCATTATGATGGAGTTGGTCGGAAATTATTCCAAACAGGATTTCCGAATGGCTTACGACAGGCTTGGAGAGCCCGTCTGCCAATAGGAAAGTCTCCTGTAATCCCAAGTGTGGCTCTTTCCGCCCGAGGGATTACAGTGCCCTATTTCAACAGCCTTTCTGTGCCAGCCTTTCCGACACAGGAAGGCTGTGGGAAGTCGACTTTGGGGGCCCCCAGCATGGCACCCATGGGCGCAAGTCCTCCCGATAGTTGCTGTGAGAACTTGCCTAGGTTTACTGCAGGGTTGGCATGTATGAACACGAGGCTAGACCCCAACTTTCCTCACCCACCTCCTTCGCCTAACTTAGTCAAAGCAAACGAGGGAAGAGGGGGGAGAAGGCAAACAAAACAAGGGAAGGAAGAAGGGTTAGTTGTCCGCTGGATCTTCAGAGAGAGTCTCCTAGAACCCTAAAAAAGAAAGCACAAGGTGAGTACTAAGTATTTACACAAGCAAGCTAGCTAAATCCCCCACTAATTCTTAAGGGATACCTTGGATGGAAGAAGCTAACATGCACGAAGAGACAGCTCCTAGGGATGCCAGAATGCCCACTACCTAGTAGGACGGACAAGGGTCAATTAAGTAATAGGACTGCAGCAGTTAGCATATGAAACCAAGAAGAAACAATAGCGAGCACTAACCTAGGATAAAATTACCTTAGGTATGAAAGACCCCCAAGTAAGAAAAAAATACATCCGTACTCCCATACGCAGGCAAAATCCAAAAAACTAATTTCCCTTCATAGGAGGAGGTATGGGGACATACAATAAAAAATAAAAATAAATGGGGTCTAATTATGCAAACAACATTAATGAAGATATGGACTCCTTTATAATACCAATATCTCTTCCTTTCTTTTATAGTGACTTGAAAACAAAAGAATAGCCAGAAATGCTCAAGTGAACGCAGGACCATCAGATAAGTACTGTTCCAAAATAAAGTTTCGAAATTCAAAAAAACAAAACAAAGCTATTGATGCTTTAAAACCCTGTGCTGTTTTCTATGTCTTACAGGACCAGACTACTAAGTGTTAACACCAGTGAATATAGCTAGCAACTATGTAGCAATATCAAAGAAGACCAGCAAGCTCCGGATGAAACCCCCCGAGGACCCAAGAAGCGGACAAGCCCTTCCGGAGACCCAAACAAAACTGGCAGGTATTTGGCAAGTTCGCCAGTTAAACCGTGATTAAGTTAAAAACAGCACACTCGATTGTATCCATTGTCAGCAGAAACAAGTGGTGAGGCTAACAAATTGGCCGCCAATTTTGTAAAGACGTGAGCACTGAGCCTGTTATGCCTGTCGGATAGTATGGCTGGGTGGTAACGTTATCGCTACATAATGGGCATGTGTTGATGGCATGTACCATGACAGTATCGTAACTATTGATATGTGTGGCTTTAAAGGACCTGATAATGGCCTGCATAGTGGCGTTATCGCAATACAAAATACAGAGCGTAGCCAGCCGATAGGCGGGTGGGTAATAGTGGCGAATTAGAGTGCTCAAAGTACAATGACTGCTGAATCAGCGGTGAATTTAGAGTGCGCTGTCTCACTCATTCGTGGCGACTGAGTGATAGTAACTCTATGGGTGCCAAGATGTAAGTGACTGGAGTACATATACATACACTCTACAAACAATAACATAAGCACATTCAACCTCACAGGGATTACACCAACTCACCCCTAGAAGAACGTCATAGACTGACGGGGATGGCCAGAGCACCTCGTTGCTCCGGTGATCTGAAAGGGATAAGCGGTGCGTACAAGCATGATTAAAAGTGGTAGCAGGCTTACCGGTAGCGCGGGAGTTCCCGAGTGTGCAGTATACTCACAGGCGTTAATGGGCAACTTGCCTTCATCCTACCCTTACTCTAGGGCCCCGTACCGGCAATTTCCGGGTTTCCTGTATTTATACTGAACGCTAGAGTGTATATTGATTAGGCAGCCATCTTGGAGGGATGCAATTAAAAAACTTTATTGAGCAGGAGACAGCACTCGTGAATGATACAAACGAGGTTCACTTACAGTGAGTCTCGGCACGAAGGGTCATGGAGAGATGTAATCCCAAAACATTATGTGATACAAAAACTTTATTGAGAGACAGCGCTCATGAATGGCACGAACGAGGTTCACTTACAGTAAGTCAGGGCATGAAGGGACATAGAGAGATATGATCCTAAACCTTTATAGGAGACAGTGCTTGTGTTTGTCAGGACAAAGAGGGTCTACCTAAGTGGATATGCAGTCGAGTGTCTTCCCTGGGAACCATTGGTGCCACAATTCAAACTGTAGATGTGAAAGTACACAGCGCGTGAAGGAGCACAGATCCATGGTGTGACAACACCAATAGAGTCGCCAAGGGGGCATGAATAGGTTCAGAATAATATAAGGATAAACCCGTGGGAGAATTAAAATTGGAAAGTGGTGTGAGTACTGGGTGTAGATGAGAAGGAGATTCTCCCAATCAGGGAACATGATGGATTTATGAAAACATTGGGGGTTGCTCGATAGCCATGAACTTGAACAGGTACAAAGGTAGCTGGGGAGGGAGGCTTGGATGACCAATTGAGAGGGTGGCAACTATAATTGAGGAAATATAAATTTTATGGTCAAGAAATGTTCCCTAACGTGTACCCCACCGTTTCCATGTACGAGCTTAAAGTGCATGTAACTTCCCTCCTGTGCCAGCTATGAAGACGCAAATACATTTGCGTCCAACTTTAACATGTCCTCTTTCAGATACACCCTGAACGGGTTGAATATTCCGTTCATAAGTATGCCATGCCAACGTCTTTTTGTGGTGTACTTTACACGTTTTTCAGCTCTGGCGAAGTAGGCCCTGAATTCTGCCATCGAGCCTTTTTCCTGCCTTCTGACTCTGAACGCCTCAGCCTGGGCTGCCTCTGTACCCGTGACCTCTGCCTTACTCCCTGCGCGGCTAACGGCGCTTAGCTCAGCCTGCTGCCTGCCAAGACTGTATTCAACCTTCGAATTATCTGCTCCGCTCCTCAAACATACATTCCTGCCTACTAGTTCAAGTAAACATTCTTCCAGCTGCAGAGCAAAGGGCCCGGCCTCACTGTCTCCGTGCAAGTAATTCATAGCTTCTGTTACCATGGTAGGCCCATGCCCCCTCGCATCTCATGCAGACACGTAGACGCTTATACACGCACTCACAGTCAGTATAGAATAGCCTCTGCCCAAGAGACCTTTCCCTCTAGATAATATGGTTCCCAAACATCAGATATTAGATACGATATAGGTACGAGTTGATCTGACATGCCAGACTTCTGTCTCTTTCCGCTAGTGTAAATGTCAAGTCCCCTGCACCCTCCAGCTCCACGTCAATCACACGTCATGCAGCTGCGCGCGCATCCAGGCCTCAGATTTCTGCTGACATTGCAAAATTCAGCTTTGTACCCACCTACTTGTGACACTCACATGTGACGTTTCTTGCACACACCTCTATGTTCACTCCTAATTCACGCCTTTTTGATTACGTATTGCTAACACGTGTGTGTTTTATCTTGTTTCTCTCAGCTGTTACGCCTACTGTATTGGTATTCATTATATGGTTTAAGTATAAAAGTTATGTTTTGTCAATAAAGTAGGCTCTATCCCTTCCTGCACCCCAGTGGTGTCAGGAACCCGATATCCGGTACCAGAACCATTCCTTTTTAAGGAATAAAACCCCTAAGAACTCTAACACCACGGACTCTGTGTCTTTCTTTCTGATTGAGTTATTTTTGTTTAAGTACTTACCTGCATAGAAATTAGGACGGTAAATCAAATATTTGCCACATTATTTTGGCGCCCGAATAGGGACCCCTCCCCCACCTTACGCGCCGGTTGGTGCGTTGCAACCTTTGCCCTCTGCCATAAGTCAAGACGGACAATTACGCGTAACCGCAGGATTTCCTGTATCTCCCTCTGGCCCACGGAGGTGACGGAGACTGCGATCAGCACCCAGACGAGGCGGTGAGGAGTGCGGAGGATCCCGACCAGAGCCTAGCCGAAAGAAGCAAGGTCCGAGGTGTCAAGAGGCCCACCAGTTTCCGAAGTATCCACGTGTCGAGTCGAGTCGAGTCCAGTCCGGTCCAGTCCAGTCGAGTTTTCCGAGGCCTTCTGTTTCCGTGCTTCCCGGTGAGTACCATTGCTGGGACGTATCTAGACGGGTGCATTATTATGTATCCGGTAAAGACGTGTTTGGGTACACAAACGCAGTCTGCACTGTTTTAGACAGTGTATCTGTACTGTTTAGCAGTATATCAAGCATACAAGTTCTTGCACTGTCCTCGACAGTGTATCTGTGCTGTTTAGCAGTACATCTAGTATCAAGGGTAGAGATATATGTTCAAAATGTTTTTCATGTGATTAATGTCGTGGTATGAGTGACTGTTTGATGTACATTATTGTGTTTTTGTGTAACTAGCTGTGTTCAGAGTAAGTAACAAGTATCGAGAATCCAGTACTAAGCAACAAGATGCCGTTCTTCAATAAACTAAGACAGATAGGAACTAGGAAAGGGATGCTAGAGGAAGAAATTCCTATCCCCCCTAGGGACACTCCTGGAAATTTTATGTACCATAAGCATGGCTTAGATGCCATATTGTATCTAGATTTATGGGCCGATTATACTAAACATCTAGACGAGAGACACAGATGGCCCGTTACAGGAACATGGGATGCCGAGTGCATCGTGAAGGTAGAAGAAGCGCTATGGAAAAAGAAAGCCAGACAATCTCAGAAAGACGCCATAGAATTTTGGCGTAAAGAATCACATAAACGTGCTGAAAGAGCACTCCGTAGAGAAGACAGACATAGAGAAGAGTCGGATAGAGTCCGAGAAAACGAATTAGTTAATGAAGGGATCCGAGTAAAAGCAGAAGAAGTAGACCGCATGCGAAATAATCTTGTAAATGGCATGTACTTAGTGGCCGAGGGTTTGCCTGAAGCCACTTCAGAAATACCGAAAGATCTACCGCCACCATTGGTTCCGACTAAAGTAAATCACAGGACTACCAAAGACATATTCCTTGCTTCCTATCTAGACGATGTAGCACCTGCTTACACCAATCCACGTGCCCGCGTCCCGCCTACTGACGGTGACGGAGGTGGCAACACGCCTCAAGACCATATCCCGCCATTGCCGCAACAAGGTTCCCCCGATCGACAGCCTGCTCCACTTGTTCCTCCTCCTCCACCACTTCCCCCACCTAAGATTAACATACCGAATCCGACTGCGCCTGATCCCAGTAAAAGACAAGTTCAGGTACTCATACAGACTCCACAGAGAAATAATGCTCAAGCCTCTGCCTCAGGAGGTGCGACAGGGGGTCTCCAGACCCCACCAGCAACACACAGATTCAACTTAAGGGACCTGCTGAAGCAACATACACCCCAATCACCCCGTCTCGACATACTCAAAGAACCCCTTCCAATTTGCAGATACGATCCAGTACCCGGTAAAGACGATGGAATGTTGATAGCATCACTACGCTTGCGACAAGCTACAGATTACCTAGTGTTATTCCCAGGGATGGCTGATCACCTAGATACAATATATCATTTTGTCCAGACTGGGGAAAATCCCGAAAGTATTAAGGAGGCTCTGGCACACCAGAAAGTTGACACTCAAGCATATGTATTACGTTTTTTCATAAATTGCTTAATAAGAGACCGAGACAGGCCTGGGGTAGACCAGGAAGAAATGGAAGCACTAAACAAGTGGGGTCAAAATATAGCCGAGGGAAAGCATGATAGACAGAATTGCATAGCAAGTATGTACAAGAAAATAAGAAAAGCAGTAATAGAAATACACGAAAAAGAAAAAGAAAATGACAACTCCTCCGAGGAGGACGAACCTGAAGAACCAGAAACGACTAAAGAAACGATAGCGTATGTAGGTAAGGGAAATTACCTTAGGAAAGGCATTCGTCCGGAAAGCAAGAGAGTTTTTTTCTCTGGCATATCAAAACCAAGTTCTCCTGAACATCTGTTTCAAGTTACCGATAAAATGCTTCAAGAACAAATGGGGTACCATGTACTCAATTCTATGGATGAACAAGAACTAGCCCGGTCAGCAGTACTATGGGCTGACAACCCTAGCACGTACAATGATGATACAGTAGCACAGACATTTCTGAACCTTTCCCCAGACGAGCAGAAATTAGCTGGTATATACATGATTCAGCATCTCATCACGTTATACAGACAACAACATTCTGATCCAGGTCCCTTACCTGATACATTAGAAGCACTACTTATGAATAGATGGAGAGGCCTAAGTACCAGATTAATTCAAATAATTCTAGAACAACGACGTCACTCGTAGAACGGCACCGGGAACCTCAAGAGGGAGTTCGACACTAACAAGGTGTACCCGCCTGTTAAAGGATCTCTGGTCTCACACGAGACATCTCGGATACGTACGATAAACTCCTCCCGGTTTCTGATTATTACTAACCATAAAAAAGATTCCCCTAACACGCAGGCAGCGTGCTACGTACCCCGAACCTACTCACATGATTTTGGTCCTAATACGGACTTGACTCTTTATTCTGATATTGGTTGTCATACTTTCCTTACTGAAGCCCTGAAGATTCGCAGTATGCTCCCTGCGATGAAACACGTGTTGGCATTAACAAAGGAACAATAAACCTATGATTGAACATCAAGGACAGAATAATTCTCTTTCTTTTTCGGAACTTTTGTACCTGAACCTGGAGTAACTGATTCTCAAAAAACGATTCCTAAAGTGTGGATGCATACTAAATGAAAGTGCTTTCTATTTATATGTCATTTCTCTAAATGTTTCATATACTTGTATAGCGCAGGGGCATTGCTGTGTTTATGTTATTTGTGTGGATCCTCTAGATCTAACTTTGAGCGGTTATGTGAGATTACCGCCCGCCCTTTTGCCTGTACCCTCCAATTTACGGTGCTCTCTACCGTGCGGACACACTGGTGTGCGCCTAATTCCCTGGTTGATTTGAAAAATCTCCTTGTTGCTTAGATGAACAAGAACTAGCCCGGTCAGCAGTACTATGGGCTGACAACCCTAGCACGTACAATGATGATACAGTAGCACAGACATTTCTGAACCTTTCCCCAGACGAGCAGAAATTAGCTGGTATATACATGATTCAGCATCTCATCACGTTATACAGACAACAACATTCTGATCCAGGTCCCTTACCTGATACATTAGAAGCACTACTTATGAATAGATGGAGAGGCCTAAGTACCAGATTAATTCAAATAATTCTAGAACAACGACGTAAATATAACGCTTTCTTAGGCCCACAATATGTTTCAGTTCAGCCACCAGAAAGAAAAATGTGCCATTTTGAGCATTTTGACAGGCAGAATCCTTTACGAGAAGTACACCCAGTTATGGGTACTAATAACACCTTGGAACGTGTGTTTGTGTACACACCTTTAACAAAGTTAGAATTGCTAGAAATGAAGAAACTAGTACCCTGTCATGATAAAGACCCTGCAGGTTTTCACCGAGAACTTAAAGACATGTTACTCATGGGAGATTACACATATACAGACATTATGAAATTGTTAAAGGTACTGCTGCCCACCGGCATCTACGAGAAACTCAAGGAAAAGGAATGGGAGGTGGGAGATAAAAAGATTATATGGACTGAAATAGAAGACGAGGAAAAAGGTCGTACCCCAGGGGTAGGCCTTGGGGACAAAGCAAAAGCATTACCAGGTTTAATAGTACAGGTCTTGCCAAGATTATTGACAACTAAAAAGGAAGACTGGGACGCAATCTCAGCCTGTAAACAGAAACACGATGAAGATACCAGTGACTTCTATTCAAGATTCGAGAAATGTTTCATTATTAATAGTGGCCTAAAACCAGGTAGCGAGTCGTACCCGCATCTTTTTGTAACAAAGTTAGTCGAGAATTCCCTGACATCAGTTAAGAACCGTGTATATAAAGTTGAAAGTACATGGCAAGCAAATACGCCATCCCAGATGTTACAAATGTTACAATACCACCAGAACAGAATTAGAGAAGAACAGGATCATGAACAGAGACGTATGAAAGACACGAAAATGAAAATGTTAGTGGCCCAGTCGGTTCCAGCCGACGGCCAGAGAAAGGGTACGACCCAGACAGGTAATGCAGCAGCTCCCGTTAAAGGGACATGCAACTATTGCAAGCAGCCAGGTCACTACGTACATGAATGTCCAGTCCTGAAACACAATATAGCAACAGGTAAAACTAAAGAAAGACCGCATCCGCCTAGACAAAACCAGGGCCAGCAACAGACTTCACAGAATTCACAACCTATGCATACTTCACCACATAAAGCACAGACCGCAGCTGTATCACAGCCACAGCCACAGCCCATTGCCGCGACACAGCAAGTTTCACGACAGATGAACCAGTATGCCCAATCTGATTATCCCGATTATCAGCGATACACATGAAACAGCCTAGAGAGGGAGGTTGGCTTGCCTCTTATTGAGATTCCTGTAGATCAAGAGGGTCCTTATGTACACAGTCAAGTATTCGGAAAAGACAGAAAGTTTTTAATTGACACAGGGGCAAGCCGCACAACAATCAGCCATAATGAAGTCCCAGGGGTACCCCTCTCAGGCTCACAGAATGTTTCCCTTGGTTTTTCAGGACAGCCTATTGTAAATGATCTATCGAAACCAGTCCCCCTGGCTGTGGGTCCATTATCACGTGTTACAGACTTGTTACTCACGAAATCATGTCCAGAAAACTTGTTAGGTATCAAAACATTGAAGGCTCTAGGAGCTGTGATATGTTGTTCTCCGGAAGGAGTTAGACTTTTCCTGCGTGACTTTAAGGGTCACTATGTATTACGAGAGTTTGATGTCAGATTGAAAAATGTACCGAAGCACCTGTGGGCACAAGGCCCAACTGATGTAGGTTGCATGCACATCACACCATACCGTGTTACACTTAAACCTGGAGTTGTTTTGCAGCGAATCAGACAATACAAGTTACCACCCGATGCTGTAGTGGCTTTACTGGAAACCATTGAAGAGCTCATTGCCCAAGGAGTGGTCGTAGAAACCGACTCCAATATCTGTAATTCCCCTATCATTCCGATTCTTAAACGTACTGATCCCAATGCACCGCCAGTATATCGGCTGGTGATTGATTTACGATAACTGAATAAATGCATTGTTCCACAGTACCCTGTGGTTCCCGACATCTCATCCCTATTGACTGCTATTGATTCAGAAGCAACGTTCTTTACTGTAATTGACCTCAAGAACGCCTTCTTCAGTGTACCCATTGATCCAGAGAGCCAATACCTCTTCGGATTCAGTTTAAATGGACGAAGTTTCAAATTTTCACGCGCACCTCAAGGATTCACAGAAAGCCCCAGCATCTATAGTCAAGCACTGAAAAGACAACTTGATTGTATTCAAATGCCAGTTAACACCGCCTTACTACAGTACGTCGATGATCTGCTGATCACCGCACGAAGTGAACCCGAATGTGAACAAGCATCACTGACAGTCTTACATTTTCTGGCCGACAAGGGACACAAGGTGTCTCCTTCGAAGCTACAATTCTGTGTTCAGCAAGTTGTGTACTTGGGTCACTTGCTGTCCAAAGTGGGGAGACAGCTCACTCCTGACCGCATCCAGTTAATTGTAAATATGCCACAACCCAAGACACAAAAGGAAGTGCGGGCCTTTATAGGCTTCACCTCGTACTGCAGACAATGGATTCCTCAATATGCATTTCTAGCTAAACCACTCATTCAGTTGACAACACAGGAGGCAGCGACTTCGACTGCCCTCCCTTGGACTCAGGAACATACACAGGCCTTTGAGGAATTAAAGAAAGCTTTATGTCAAGCACCAGTTTTAGCGACACCATGTTACAGCAAACCTTTTACACTTTTTGTCACAGAGCGTGATGGTACAGCGTTGTCTGTCCTCACTCAAGATCAAGCAGGTTCACATAAGCCTTGCGCTTATTTTTCAAGTACATTGGATTCAGTAGCCCAGGCACTCCCTGCGTGCTTAAAGTCAGTTGCAGCGACAGCCCTAGCAATCAGACAGAGCGACTCAATTGTCTTAGGACATCCATTAACAGTACAAGTTCCACATTCTGTAGAGGTTCTTCTAAACCGAACCCAGACTCAACACTTGACTATAGCACGACTGACAGGTTATGAATTGACGCTATTCCAGCCACACATAGAAATCAGACGCTGTAACATTCTGAATCCGGCAACATTGTTACCTTCGATTATGACAAATTCAGCCCCGCATGATTGTATAGAGATCATTAATGCAGTAACAAAGCCCCGACGAGACTTAACAGATGTTCCACTGACAAATGCAGACCTGACACTTTACGTGGATGGTTCATGTATGAGAACAGACACAGGAGAATTAGTGGCCGCGTATGCAGTGACTACTGAAACTGAAGTTAAAGAAACATATCGTATTGATACACTGTCTGCTCAAGCAGCAGAGCTCATCGCTCTGACCCGAGCCTGTATACTAGCCAAGAACAGAAATGTTAACATATACACAGATTCACGTTATGCTTTCGGAGTCGTACACGACTTCGGAGTGTTATGGCAAGAACGAGGTTTCTTGACCTCTCACGGTGCCAAGATCCAACACGGTCCCCTCATTCAAGCACTATTAGAAGCAATACATCTGCCTTCAGGCATATCCATCATGAAGTGTAAAGCACATACTAAAGTTACAGATTCCATTTCCCAGGGTAACGACCTGGCAGACCAAACAGCAAAACATACAGCATTGACTCACACCCAGACAACTGATGTGACAAAGACAATAGTGCCGACACAGTGTATGACAGTTAGGGATCCCACACTAGATGTAATCGATATTCAGACACATGCTACTCCAGATGAAATCAAGAAATGGACTGAACTAGGAGGGATTCAGACAGATCAAGGATGGATGACGAAGGGAAAATCTACATGGTTTCTCCCCGACTCTATGGTTCAAGTCATAATAAATACAGCACATAGTCCAGCACACCTAGGAGAAAAAGCTATGTTAGACAGTTTACAGAATCTCTGGTACAACAAACATTTACGAGCAGCAGCAAAACAGAAAGTGCGTACTTGCATGATCTGTTGTCAGTTCAATCCAGGTAAAAGCGTCCCTGTAGAGCAAGGTGGATTTCATCCTCCCGATCACCCTTTTGAAATCCTCCAGATGGATTATATCCAGATGGACCGTTGTCGAGGATTCAAGTATGTCGTCGTAGTTGTTTGTGCACTTTCCCGTTGGACCGAAGCATATCCAGTCCCAGATTACACTGCCCCGACCACTGCCAGGCAGCTGGTTCGAGAATTCTTCCCACGGTACGGCTTGCCTCGTATCGTGTACTCAGATAACGGACAGCCATTCTCATCCGAGCTCATGAAACAGGTTTCCCTTCTGCTAGGATATCAGTGGAAATTCCATTGTGTCCGACATCCCGAGGCAGCTGGCCTTGTAGAGAGACATAACCAGACACTGAAAACACGTCTCGCAAAAATATGTAAAGAGAAAGGGGTCGACTGGATAGTCGCCCTGCCAGTTGCACTGTTCTATATGAGAATGGTCCCCCATTCGAGATCAGGACTATCCCCGTATGAGGTGGTCTTTGGCCGACCACCAAATATGTGGGGGACGCCCATGCCTAAGAAAATAACCGATGTTGATTGTAATATGCTGACAGATTACCTTGCCTCCTTGATGTCTGCACTCCAATCATGTCGTTCACAGGTTGCTGCAGCCTTTCCCGACAACACTGATGTAAAGCCACACGACGTCCGTCCAGGTGACACTGTGTTAATTCGCAACTTCGACAGGAAAAGCCCGCTGGAGCCCCGCTGGAAGGAGCCGAAGATCGTCCTTCTGACCACGAGGATGGCGATTAAAGTGGAGGGCCGAAAGGGGTGGATCCACACGAGTCATATTAAAAAATTTAATGAACTGTTGCCAGAGACTGACTCGTCCACCCCCTCAAAGGACTGCCTCGATACTAGTGACTTTAAAGTTCCCAAGAGAGAGAACACTCCCCAAGAGGAGTACAAAAAGAAACTACGGTCTAGCAAGTCAGACAGTTTAATTGTTTAAGTCCTCCCCTAGGTGAATCGGTTAAATTAGTTTCTGACATGTATCCCCTAGACCGAGATAGAGAGAGAGAGAGAAAATTCAAGAAACACGCATATTGTAAATCACTCCGTAGTCACTGTATAGTGACATTATTGGTTATGTTTTTTCTAAGTCTTTTGATTATTGTTGCCAGTATACTGCTGCCTATATACTACCCTATCTTCAAGCGTGAACAATCTGCTTACAATGTCACTGCCGAACATTCTTTTAGCGAATTACCCCCTCATGAATTATCTTACAGACTTGCGCTGCGCAACAACACATTCATTAGTATGTTACATCACTCCCATCAGACTAATAATGCTACAAACTGTTGGATATGTGGCCGACTCCCTCCCTATCAGAAATACAAGGGAGTTCTGCCCCTCTTTCCGTATCCGTTCACACACAATGGCTCATGTGGAGCATGGTTTAGAATAATTAATTCCTTAGATCCTGATATTGCTGTTTTCGAAGGAAATTGGGTTTGGGGAAACTTGAACTTAGTTCTGCTTAACGCCTGTTATCCCGACAAAAAGGGACTTCCCACTAGAATAGGAACTGATCTAGAAAATGAAGTATATGGATTAGGTAATTATACAATTAACCTTATGATTCTTACTGTTGAATCCGAAGCTGCACCAGTTCTCCCTGCTATGTCAGTATTACCAGTCACAGGCGACTTATGTGTCAGAAAGAAGGGTTCAGTACACTTAGGTCATAGTAAATGTACTACTGTGGTCGAATTCAGTGATCAAGGCAAGTCTTCCTTTAGAGCTACTCGTCATTCTTACTTTGTTTGTGGCCATACCGCATACATACGCTTACCTCCAGATTGGGATGGTACCTGTTACATTGCATTCCTTCTGCCACCTGTTTTTCTAGCCCCTCCTGATTATCACAGAAATACAAATCTAGTAAAGAATAGACTCCGAAGAGATCTCCCGATTGTCGACTATACTGAAACGCATGGGAGCAATACACAGACTTCAATAAAGGTTTCTTCCCCTACTTAGGTACCGTCTTTAATAGTAAACTGATATGAAGATTAACTAGAACACTCGAAGCAGTAGTGAATGAAACTACCTCCGCTCTAGGCAACTTAACAGAGGAGCAATCTGCCAGGCGGGTTGTTGTTCTCCAAAATCGTCTTGTTATTGACGTCATCCTAGCAGATAGGGGCGGAGCTTGTAAGGTCATCGGGTCAAGTTGCTGTGTTTTCATTCCAGAAAACGCGCCAACGGTATATAAAGCTATTACACGTCTTCATAAAATTGCAAGTTTAATACATCAGAATCCAGGCACCTGGACTTGGTCCGGTTGGTTCTGGACAACGTTGACCGCTTGGGGATGGAAGATCCTATCCTTCCTAGGCATTGCCCTTGTTATAGTATTCAGTTGCTGCCTGTGCCTACAGTGTGGGCCAGCGATTTGTGGTCTGTGCGCCACATCTTGTATTCCACATTCCAGTTTTCACTCAAAACGCGAAAAGAAGAAAGAAGAGCAAATGATGTTACAAGAACAGACTGATCGATTTATGAGGATTGATATATCATGAAGGGTCCGTAGGGAACAAGGAGGGAATGAGGAAATATAAATTTTATGGTCAAGAAATGTTCCCTAACGTGTACCCCACCGTTTCCATGTACGAGCTTAAAGTGCATGTAACTTCCCTCCTGTGCCAGCTATGAAGACGCAAATACATTTGCGTCCAACGTTAACATGTCCTCTTTCAGATACACCCTGAACGGGTTGAATATTCCGTTCCTAAGTATGCCATGCCAACGTCTTTTTGTGGTGTACTTTACACGTTTTTCAGCTCTGGCGAAGTAGGCCCTGAATTCTGCCATCGAGCCTTTTTCCTGCCTTCTGACTCTGAACGCCTCAGCCTGGGCTGCCTCTGTACCCGTGACCTCTGCCTTACTCCCTGCGCGGCTAACGGCGCTTAGCTCAGCCTGCTGCCTGCCAAGACTGTATTCAACCTTCGAATTATCTGCTCCGCTCCTCAAACATACATTCCTGCCTACTAGTTCAAGTAAACATTCTTCCAGCTGCAGAGCAAAGGGCCCGGCCTCACTGTCTCCGTGCAAGTAATTCATAGCTTCTGTTACCATGGTAGGCCCATGCCCCCTCGCATCTCATGCAGACACGTAGACGCTTATACACGCACTCACAGTCAGTATAGAATAGCCTCTGCCCAAGAGACCTTTCCCTCTAGATAATATGGTTCCCAAACATCAGATATTAGATACGATATAGGTACGAGTTGATCTGACATGCCAGACTTCTGTCTCTTTCCGCTAGTGTAAATGTCAAGTCCCCTGCACCCTCCAGCTCCACGTCAATCACACGTCATGCAGCTGCGCGCGCATCCAGGCCTCAGATTTCTGCTGACATTGCAAAATTCAGCTTTGTACCCACCTACTTGTGACACTCACATGTGACGTTTCTTGCACACACCTCTATGTTCACGCCTAATTCACGCCTTTTTGATTACGTATTGCTAACACGTGTGTGATTTATCTTGTTTCTCTCAGCTGTTACGCCTACTGTATTGGTATTCATTATATGGTTTAAGTATAAAAGTTATGTTTTGTCAATAAAATATGCTCTATCCCTTCCTGCACCCCAGTGGTGTCAGGAACCCGATATCCGGTACCAGAACCATTCCTTTTTAAGGAATAAAACCCCTAAGAACTCTAACACCACGGACTCTGCGTCTTTCTTTCCGATTGAGTTATTTTTGTTTAAGTACTTACCTGCATAGAAATTAGGACGGTAAATCAAATATTTACCACATAATCACTAGTGGTTCAATTCTGCCCAAGGGATATCATCGTTATGTTTCCTAATATGTTCCCCCAAATTGAACATCCCAGAACCGACCCAAACAGGTACAATGGCAGGACCATACACATCAGAATCCATTACACATGGAACTGAGGAGCCACCAGGACAAGAGAAACTAATTGTGAACCTCTCTGATCGGCCTCTCTCAGCTACAGAAACCAACATCCTCAAGAAAGGGTTGGGGTTTGTACCTACCCCCAAGGTGGATCATTTTCGCATCAACTGCGAAATCCAACATCTGTTCAGGAAGATACGCTTAAAAGCATACTTTGGGAAACAACCGTGGTGTGCATCACAAGACACTGGTTTGCAAAAACCCCCCACCTTCACTCCAACCTCCAATATGGTACCACCAGAAGTTCTCAGCTTCGAGCATACAGTCCTCAAAGAAGTAACAGAGAAACGCCTGGAAACCAGATTCTGTAACATCACGAATTCTGAAACTGCAGCTATAAAAGTACTATCAAACAACACTACCATAATGATAAAGGAGCAGACAAAGGTGGCACCATTGTCATCATGGCCACCACAGACTTTGCCAATTGGAGAAAACCCACTACTACACTCCCCTGACCCAAGATCCCACCCCATGCGTCCAGAAAAGGATACTATCCATGGTTACAGCAGCCCTCAATCAAGGGTGGATCATCAAAAACGAGGCCAAATTCTTGACCAACCAGAACCCTAGGCTACCCTATTTTTACATCTTGCCCAAAATTCACAAGGGGGTGAATCCACCCCCTGGGAGACCCATTGTCTCGGGTATAGGGTCAGTCTTGGAACGCCTATCTAAGTTCTGCAACCACTTTTTTCAACCCTTGGTCTGCAGAACCCCCACTTTCCTCCAAGACACTAGTGATGCTCTAAAACTCATTGAAAACACCAATATGGAGGGTCTCCTGCCTGATGTACTACTTACACTAGATGAGGAGGCCCTTTACACCAACATTCATCAAATTAACACACTTGAGGTGGTGGAGGAAACAGTACACGGCATGACTTGGTCTTCACCCACCCCAATCAGCTTTGTCATGGAGTGTGCCCACATCGCACTCACTGAAAACGTTTTTCAGTTCAAGGACAAACTGTTTCATCAGACACAAGGCACATCCATGGGCAGTACTTTCGCCCCAAGTCTGGCATGTCTCTACATGTCAGACTTCGAGGCGAGGTATGTGCTCACGGATTCCAACCCCTTCACAAATAAAGTTCTCCTCTGGAATCGTTATATCGATGATATATTGATTATTCTGGAGGTGAGACAATCAATCAATCAATCAATCAATCAGTACATTTATAAAGCGCGCTACCTACCCGTGAGGGTCTCAAGGTGCTGGGAGGGCGGGGGGCCTCTACTGGTCGAAGAGCCAGGTATTGAGGAGTCTTCTAAAGGCCGGCAGGTCCCTAGTCTGACCTAGGCTGGTGGGGAGAGTGTTCCAGGTCTTGGCGGCGAGGTGGGAGAAAGATCTGCCGCCGGCTGTGGTTTTCCAGATACGAGGAACTGTTACGAGGGCAAGGTTGGCTGAGTGGAGGTTACGGGTGGGGGTGTGGAAGCTGAGGCAGTTGCTGAGGTATGTAGGTCCAGTGTTTTGTTGGGCTTTGTGTGCATGGATTAGGAGTTTGAAGGTGATCTTCTTGTTGACGGGGAACCAGTGCAGGCCTCTCAGGTGGGGTGTGATGTGGCTACGTCGGGGGATGTCGAGGATCAGTCGTGCGGAGGCGTTCTGGATTCGTTGGAGTCGTCTAAGGAGCTTGGTTGTTGTTACTGAGTAGAGGGCATTCCTGTAGTCGAGTCTGCTGGTGATGAGGGCATGGGTGACGGTTTTCCTTGTGACAGGACACCATCCATGACTTCCTCCGGTGGATTAACAACCTTAACCTGTACCTCAATTTCACAGCCAACTGCTCGGAACAGGAACTCTCCTTTGTTGATCTCATGATCATTACAAAAACAATAAGTTCGAAACATCACATACAAAAAAAACACCGACAGTCATAGCCCTCTTTTGTACCAAAGTTTCCACCCCAAGGCCTTGAGGGAGAATCTACCCTATGGGCAATTCCTAAGCATCCGTAAGAATTGTAGCAACATTGAGGACTACAAAAAACAAGCATCTGAACTACGTACTCACTTGGTCAAGAGACAATATCCTTCATGGATCGTAACAAATTCTCAAAAAAGAGCACGCAATACCAACAGGCTAAGTCTCCTAGAAACACACACAAAATCTGCCAGTGTAGGATTGATATTTATTTAAAGCGTTAAACAAAGAACATAAAATATTTGGAATTGCACAATAGAGGTATAGCAGGCTCGTTTCATAATACTTCATTTACACGTTTACTCATTTCCTGGTTCGCTCCTTCATTCGTTCGGTCAAGTATGCACCAGTCCTCACTTCTATGGCTGTTTTTCACCTGAACACAGTAGCATACTTTAACACTATGGTGGGGAGAGGACCTCTTGATGTGCTCTTCACATTTCTCACTTTGACTCTTCTTGAGTAAAAGAGTCTAGTCATATCTGAAGACCAATCTCAGATGAAGCCTGGAGGCCCTCCTAAAGTTCATGGTTATTCACAGAGTTAAAAATATGGGCACATCCCGTCCAGATGTCGACAGCTTCCTGTAGTGTACTTCAAGGCAAATGATTGGCACAATGGCATCTTCCTGAAGGAGTTCGTTCTATTGCCCCCATAACCCTCCCACCAAAACCCAATACCTGGAAAAAAGTTGTTTGTTGGCAATGTTTTAGCAACATAACTCACCAGGCTTTAGTATAAAGAGATGTTCAATAGTAACTTTTAGTAGAAGTCCTTCTGAACAATTTCAGCGGGAAGTGAAACCCACTGGGTGCAAGAACTTCATAATAGGAGATGACGTGGCAAAATTTCCGACAGCAGGGGCAAGCTTTGCAACAACAGGCACAGCAGCAGGGATCTGGCTCGGACTCCAGCAGATCTTTGTGGTGCTTGTCCAAATCAATGGTGTACATCTCTGTGGGGTGATTTCCGTTTGGAAGCTTCTGGCTGGCATAGGGGTTGTAAGGACGTCTCCACGACTCCTGGGTTCTGATTGATGCACCACTTCCTACACCAGAAGACTGGTATGGATTGTTGTGACTGTCCTGGGAGGCATAAGTAGGATAGGTGGGCACCACAGCAGGGTTTGCAATGACAGGTCCTGTAAAGTCTTCCCCAAGATAGTTCCGAACAAAGCTACCTTTGAGCTGGGCACGAGGGATAGTCACATGGGCATATGCGTTCTCAACGCTGATGCCTTTATCCATGTCTGTAAGTAGAAACCAACAGATTCTAAAGAGGTATACAAGAGCCAGGAAAACCCACAGGAGGTGCAGCTAAGACAATCTACAGGACCTCTTCACCAAAACACCTTACGAAGAAACCAAGGAGTTGTAACTTTCAGGTGCCCACTGATGAACCACGATTCACAGGAAGTCTTCCAACTTTATACCTGTTCGAGCCCGTTGGCGCTGCAATCGGAGGCGCTTCCTGCCCGGGATCCGGTCCGTTGTCTCCGACACGACGTCAAGCCGCTATGTTAGACCCAACCAATGGAAGGATCCCGGTCCTCCGGAGAGACCCACAACTGAGGCTCGGCTGCTCCCCTCTCCGTCTAGCCGACACCGCTCTCCCATGAGGTCCAGGCGCAGACTCTGTGCCGCTCCCCTCCAGTGATATCATCACATGTGTCACCACTTTCACCATCGAATTAAACTTGTTAAAAAGAATCATAAACAAACACTGGAGAATTTTGGAAACTGAGGTGCTTACTCTTAGCAAACCACGGTTCGCCTTTAATAGGGCAGCCAATATCACGGACTTACTGGTCTATACGAGACCAGAAAAGCAAACGTCCAGGGTCCCCAACACTCTCGGACCTACCCCCTGTCACGGGACATTATCCTTGTGGACAATGTGTAGTCTGTCCTTTCACCCAGGCTTCAAAAAGCATTCCACTTACCAACCACAGGAGGTGGACTCAAAACAAACACATGAATTTCAATACACGTAATTGCATCTATCTCATTACGTGTCCCTGCCCACTTCAATATATAGGGATGACCACATATGATGTCAAAACTAGGATCACCGAACATAGAAGCAACTTTCGATGCAGGAAAACTAACACCAAAATGTGTGCACATTTCGTGAAACAAAACCACTCAGCCAATGACATACAATGAACTGTTCTTGAGACCATCCCCACTATCACCAAGGAGGCCCTATTTAGAAATGAACAGTGCTGGGTGTTCAAATTGGGAGGACCTATTAGGGTACTTAAGAATGACATCCCCTGGGCAGAACAGAACCACTAGTGATTTTGGTTACCACCCTTTCAATTGGTCATCCAAGCTTCCCTCCCCAGCTACCTTTGTACCTGTTCAAGTTCATGGCTATCTAACAACCCCCGAAGTTTTCTTTAAATCATCATGTTCACTGATTGGAGGGCTCTTCTTCTTATCCACTTTCCAATTTTAATTCTCACACAGGTTTATCCTTCTGTAATTCTGAACCTATCCATGCCCCCTTGGCGACTCTCTACCAGTGTTGTCAAGCCATGGATCAGTGCTCCTTCACTTGCTGTGTACTTTCACATCTACAGTTTGAATTGCGGCACCAATGGTTCAGAGGGAAGACACTTGACTACGTATCCACTTAGGTAGACCCTCTTTGTCCTGACAAACCTGATCATTGTCTCCTATAAAGGTTTAGGATTACATCTCTCCATGTCCCTTTATGCCCTGACTTACTGTAAGTGAACCTCATTCATGCCATTCACGAGCGCTGTCTCTCAATAAAGTTTTTGTATTACATAAAGTTTTAGGATTACATCTCTCCATGTCCATTCATGCCAAGACTCACTGTAAGTGAACCTCATTCGTGGCATTCACGAGCGCTGTCTCCCGCTCAATAAAGTTTTTGAATTGCAGCCCTCCAAGATGGCCGCCTACTCGATACACACTCTAGCGTTCAGTATAAATACAGAAAACCCGGAAGTTGCCGCTACGGGGCCCTGAAGCAAGAGTAGGACGAAGGCATGTTGCCCATTAACATCTGGGAGTATACTGCACACTCGAGAACTCCCGCTCTACCTGTAAGCCTGTTACCGCTTTTAATCATGCTTCTATGCACCGCTTATCCCTTTCAGACCACCGGAGCAACGAGATGCTCTCGCCATCCTCGTCAGTTCATGACTTTGTTCTTAGGGGTGAGTTGGTGTAATCCCTGTGAGGTTGTGTCTGCTTATGGCATTGTTTGTAGGGTGTATGTATATGTACTTCAGTCACTTACATCTTGGCACCCGTAGAGTTACTATCACTCAGTCACCACGAACGAGTGAGACAACGCACTCTAAATTCACAGCCGATTTTGCAGTCATTGTACTTTGAGCACTCTAATTCACCACTATTACCCACCCGCCTATCGGCTGGCTACGCACTGTATTTTGGATTGTAATAACGCCACTGTGCAGGCCATTAGCAGGTCCTTTAAAGCCACACATATCAACTGTTACGATACTGTCACAGTACATCCCATCAACGCATGCCCTTTAAGAAGCAATAACGTTACCACCTAACCATACTATCCGACATGCATAACAGGCTCAGTGCTCACTTCTTTACAAAATTGGGGGCCAACTTGTTAGCCTCACCACTTGTTTCTGCTGACAATGGATACAATCACGTGTGCTGTTTTTAACTTAATCACGGTTCAACTGGCGAACTTGCCGTATACCTGCCAGTTTTGTTGTATATTGCTGTTCAATAGATCTGCTGACTGATTGCACCCGTTGATTTCTCTGCTACATGCAACCTTTGATTAACTAAATGTATCCATAGTATATGTTGAGATCATTATGTGTGGCTACCATTGGCAATACATGTCGCCTTCAAAGGCTAATGTTTAATACCGCCCCTTGGTTTCTCCCCCTCCCCCCCACCTTTTTTTGTCCCCCTTGCCTACAGGTCTACTGAAATCTCCAGTACACGTCTACTAGGGCTTTCCTACCGCCCCTGGTAATTTATGTCAGTATACTGAACACCAGACGGTAGTGCACTATCATAATTTTTCTTTTTACCGGTCCTGACAAAATGCTAATTGACCCGTTAGGGGTGAGCCTAGGCACGAAACAAGTTGACCATTCACACATAGATTGCCCCCTAGGAACATCATTTTCCACACAGTGGCATACACTCAGTTTTTAATTAGGTTAGAGCTACCTAGTTTATTAAAATTTGATTTAAAAGGACTGCTCCATACCTATTATAATTATGTTCACTCCCTTGTGCACTGCCCAGCCCCCACACCCGCACGCACCTTAAGTATTCTTCTTCAAAAGATCCCCGGCAAAGAGCTTCAGTTTTGTGAGCCCTTCAGGCATTGCAACGCCGGCCTGACGAGGAGCAACCGCCAGATGATGAAGCATGACACCTCTCGGGTTATGTGAGGGCATCATGAAAGAAGACCTGTCTTTCCCACACATCCCCATCTCAACTGTCTCATAGATAAGGCCTTGGCTGCCTTCAAGAATTGCAGGTTTCAGTGATCGATGATAAGAGTTACTGTGTACAAAGCTCCAAGCAGATACTGATGCCATTCCTCGAAGGCCCTTTTTATGGACAACAACTCCCTATCCCCCACCGAGCAGTTTACTTCAGCAGGAGTTAACTTATGGGAATAATATGCCATGGGATGTACATGTATGTCCTCTCTGTCTATCCCTTTGAGACAACACTCCTCCTATAGCAACTTGGGATGAGTCTGTTTCCAATAGAAATGGATTTGAAGTGTCAGGGTGCACCAGAACAGGGGCGTTAAAAAAAGCCTCTTTTAAAAAGGAAAAAGCCTTTTCAGCCTCAGGCGTCCAACCGAGCAGCATCCCTTTCTTCAGGAGTCTGGTGATGCGAGTTATGACTGCAGCAAATCTTTGTTTGAATTGCCTATGAAAATTGTCGAAGCTCCGAAATCTCTGCACTTCCTTTACGGAATGGGGAGATGGCCATTTAGTAATAGCAGCAACCTTTTGGGGATCGATAGTCACTCCTTGTGCTGATAAGACTAAACCCAAGAAGGTGAACTCAGGGACATGAAACTAACATTCCTCTAGTTTGACGTACAGCTGGTTATCTCTGAGATGGGTTAAAATACTCTTGACATGTCTGACATGATCCTCCACAGAGGAAAAGTAGATCAGGATATCATTGATGTACGCAGTAGTGTTTAAGTCCAAGGTCTCTCCTAATACATCATCGATAAAGAATTGAAAGGCCATTGGGGCGTTACAAAGCCCAAAAGGCATTACCAAGTACTCGTACAGCCTGAAGTTGGTTCGAAAGGCCTTCTTCCATTCATTTCCTGCTCTTACTCGAACCAAGTGATACGCACCTCTCGAATTCAATTTAGTGAATATACAGGCTGTTTTAACTGGGTCTTGCAGAGATTGTATCGTCTTTTGTAGTTACGTTATTAAGGGCTCCATAGTCGATGCAACATATAAGACCCACTTCCCATTTGGGTATAAAAAAAAAGAGGGGAGGAACGCAGCAGATCACGAAGAGCGAATGAAGCCTTTTTGCAGCATGTTGTCCAAGTACTCCCTCAAATAGATGTTCTCTTTTTCAGTTAGGGCATAGATGCGACTACACAGAATGTTGGCACTGGGTACCAGGTCTATACGACAGTCATACGACTGATGGGGTGGCAGAGCTGAAGCTTTCCCCTGGTCGAATATGTCTTTGAACTTGTTATAACAGTCTGGTAATACAGGTACTGAACAGTCGGTACTGCTAGCCACCTGTTGCGTTGTGACAGAAGGCTCCAGACAATGGTTTGTACAATACTCTGAAGCAACGTCTATGGTATGATTTTCCCAGTTGATATTGGGGTTATGTTTCATCAACCAAGGGAGACCAATGATGGCTTGGAACTGAAGTGAGGAAATAATATCAAAATGAATAATTTCATGATTTTGGTTTAAAAGTAACACATGTAACTGTGTGGTAGTATGTGTTATAGGTCAGACTTCGTAGGACTGGCCTCTATTGTCTTAACAATCTCCACAGTGCTTTTTGGTTCTGTAGGGATACACATTCTCCCTACCCAGGCCGTATCTATAAAGTTCCCTGTGGCATCTGAATCTAGCATAAGTTGAATGTCGATTCTGTGATCACCCCAACTGAGTTGAGCAGAGAGGAAAAAGTGTTGTAGAGTGGTTCCTAACCCTAGCAAGTGGGAGACGGGTAAGCCTGTCCCACCTGAGCGATTTTTCTCCACCATGCTCAGGTGAATCAGTTTCCCAACTCCGTACATTTCTGGGGTTTAACACTGCAGTTCCTCAAAAAGTGCCCTGATTTGCCACAGTGAAGACACAAGTTGTTGGCTCGTCGTCTCTGTCTCTCTTCCTGACTCAGGGACACTTGACTACGGCCTATTTGCATGGGTTCTGACTCCTCAACAGGTTTTCCATTTCGGGTTTCCTTTCTCTTACAGCAAGATACTTGGAGTCAGTGCGTCCTTTCTCCCTTTTTCTCTCATGTAGGCAGTGGTCTAACTTTATGACCAATCAATTAATGCCTCACAGGATTCGGCGGGGGGTCAACCACCTGTGCCAACATGTCTTTTAGGTCGTCCCTTAAACATCTGTAAAAGAGAGCACTATGGTTGTCTTCCGGCCAACCAGCTTCAGTCACCAGCCTGTTAAAACAGAAAACGTAAGTCAGAAGATCCTTGGATTATTGTCTAAGTTTTAACAGCTCAGTATCCACAGAGTGTATGAAAGAATGGCTGTTGAATAAACACTGTAACTCCTCTGTAAAGGCTCGGCAATCGTATAACAGGGGATTGTTTCTGTCCACTAAGGGAATTGACCAAGTGGGAGCTATCCCACCAAATATGACAAAACAAAAGCTGCCTTGGATTGTTCAGTGGGGAAGCAGCAATCTTTGCACATAAAGTGCAGCTGGCACTGAATAATAAAAGTGGCAAACTTAGCTGGGTCACCCATAAACCTTACTGGGGGTGCTAAAGGTATAGAATATGGTGTCCTGATGTGATACACTGGAGAAGTATTGTTCGAAGGTGGAGGAGAGGAGGTAAATGTGGAAGCATAGGGGCCTGTAGGTAGATCAGAAGAGTGTACAGTCCGAGTGCTTGTTGTAGGGAATAGACTCTAAGAGACAGGGCTTGGGTTTCCTTCTGCAGGTTCCCTATCATGCTTGTCACATCTGCTAACGTTATCGGATGACGCCCGGGCAACAAGGTTTACGTGGGTTTCCCGTTCTGTGTGAGCTCACCTGGGTTAACTGCAGGGACAGCATGGATGAACACAAGGCTAGACCCCAAATTCCCTCACCCACCTTCTTCGCCCCACATAGTCAAAGCAAACGAGGGAAGGTGGGAAGAAGGGACACAAAACAAGGGAAGGAAGAAGGGGTAGTCGTCCGCTGGATCTTCCGAGAGTGTCTCCCAAGACCCTAAAAGAGAAAGCACAAGGTGAGTACTAAGTATTCATATACGCACACTAGCTAAATCCCCCACTTATTCTTAAGAGATACCTTGGATGGAAGAAGCTAACATGCCCGGAGAGACAGCTCCTAGTGACGCCAGAATGCCCTGCTACCTAGAAGGACGGACAAGGGTCAATTAAGTAATAGGACTGAAGCAGTTAGCATATGAAAACAAGAAGACAAAGTAGCAAGCACTAACCTAGGTTAAAATAACCATAGGTATGGAAGACCCATAGTAAGAAAAAATACATCCATACTTCTATACGCAGGGAAAAACAAAAAACAAATTTCCCTTCGTAGGAGGAGGTGCAGGGACATACAATAAAAAATAAAATTAAATGGGTCTAATTATGCAAACAACATTAATGAAGACATGGATGCCTTTATAATGCCAATATCTCTTCCTTTTTTTATAGTGACTGAAAACAAAAGAATCACCAGGAATGCTTGAGGTAATGCAGGACCATCAGATAAGTACTGTTCCAAAACAAAGTTTCGAAATTCAAAAAACCAAAATAAAGATATTGATGCTTTAAAACCCTATGCTGTTTTCTATGTCTTAAAGGACCAGACTGCTAAGGGTTAACAACAGTGAATCTAGCGAGCAACTATGTAGCAACATCATAGAAGAGCAGCAAGCTCCGGAAGAAAACCCCTGAGGACCCAGGTAGCGGAAGAGCCCTTCCGGAGACTGAAATCATGCAAACGAACACAAAGATCAGAGGTCCAGGTTAGAAGCAGGTAAGCTTGGACAGGAAATGCAGCGGGCGGTGGGAGGCCAGGGGGGATCGGAACTGGAAAGCAAAGTGCGTTTCCAGCGGTGATCCCATTTTTAAATACCCCTTGGGCACCATCCTCGGACGCCGACAGGGAATGGCGGGCGGGGCTCTCTGATAGATGTGCGAGTGCGGGTGTCGTTAAAGGCCCAGCGCGCCACGGAGCCTGACAGTGGCCTGTTGATCCCTGCACCTGGTGGCAGGCACCTTGAGGTGCCTGTTACGGGGTGCAGGGATGAACTGTACCTCAGCGCTTTACAATGAGAGCATGCATTTTGGTCGGAATGCTTGCTCCCATTGTAAAGAATCGGAGTGCGACAAACAGTGTTTGGGGGCCTCCTAATTGCTAGGTGTTAGAACTGGCTATTTCTGGTAGGCTAAGGCTGACACCAAAGCCAGGCAGAAACCACCATTCTAGTCAGGGCAAGGAAGTCACACACCAAGATAACCCCTGCTCTCCCCCTTGGTAGCTTGGCACAAGCAGTAAGGCTAAACTCGGAGGCAATGTGTAAAGCATTTGCGCCAGCACACAACAGCAACAACATCCGAGGCACACCACAAAAGAAACTCCACACAAGGTTATTATAAAATAACTTTTGTATTGTAAAAACTCATCAGATAGTATCACACAAATTACATGGTGCCAACTGGCACAGGCAATATTCACAAGGGATTATTTACAAGACAGGGCCACATGGGCCACTGTCAGAATCAGCACTTAGTAGAAATGAAATACTGTCAGAAATTAGAATTTAAAGAATATAACATCACTGTAGCACAAAGTAACAGTTATAAATCACATCCAGTATCTACTGGGAACAGGTACCAGGACCTCACTAGGACCACCTTTACTAAAAAGAACAACCACCTAAGTATCACACAGCATTTAGGGGTATAAGCACAACATATTACACATGATGCATGAAAACACATTCAGCGGTGTAGTAGAGGGAAACACATGATGCATAAACCTACACATTCAGCGGTGTTCAGAACAAAGCACATGATGCAATAAAAATACATTCAGAGGTGCAGCGCAAGAAGACACATGATGCCTAAAACATTCAGAGGTGCAGCGCAGGAAAGAAAGACACATGATGCATAAAAATACATTCAGAGGTGTAAGACAAGGGAAACACATGATGCATAAACCTACACATTCAGCGGTGTTCAGGACAGAGCACATGATGCAATAAAATACATTCAGGGGTGCAGCGCAAGAAGACACATGATGCCTAAACCATTCAGAGGTGCAGCACAGGGAAAAGGAAGACACATGATGCATAAACCTACACATTCAGAGGTGCCAGAACAATACAATAGCGCAAAAATCACATGATGTCTAAAAACATTCAGAGGTGCAGGAATAACTCATGATGCAAGAAAACACATTCAGAGGTGCAATAACCATACAATTGCGCAAAACTTACATAAGCCACCACCTGTGGCAGTCCCTAGGCCAACTGGCCTTGTTGGGGCTCAGACGCCCTATGTCCAAATGTCAGGGCGTGCTGCCATGCAGCGCCAGTCCAAGCACAAGCCTAAACGTAGCAGGTGCCCACTACTTGCTGGGCACCTGTGAAATCCCAAGACCTAAACGGTGCAGCTGCCCACTAATTGCTGGGCAGCTGGGAATCATCAGCACTGTGCCAGGGCCCTCACTGACCCTTAGGCGTAAACTGCGCCACTGCTGGAGCCACACAGGTTCTGAACTGCATACTTGGAGCCACACAGGCTCTTAAACAATTATAGGCCCCTGGAGCCCTCGAGGCTCTTAACAAATCCCTCGCAGGCAGGAGGGGGCAGGCACCGGCAATGTGCCCCGACACCCCCTCTTAACTAAAATGGCCCCAAGAGCCTCTCATGGCTCTAAATAACTATGGGCCCCCTAGAGCCTCTGTGGCTCTAAACACAAATCTTGCCCAGTCGTTGGAGCCTCGCTGGGCTCAAAAACACGAATATGCCGCCTTGAGCCTTGTAGGCTCATAAATACAGATGTGGGCATTGGAGCCTCTCAGGGCTCTACACACGTTAGGGCGACCCACTGCCAACCGGGGCCGCCCTTGAAGCCCTCGTGGCTTCGCACTGACAATAAGCGCAAGCTCGTGCCACTGGGGGGGGGGGGCGGACACCGACAATGTGTCCCGGCGCCCATCCCTTCTCCTCTGCCCCACTCTGCCCGGCCCAACCCAGACTCACCGGGACTCCGACGTGGGACGCCAGCCTTCTCTCTCTCTACGGGGCTCCCTCAGCACACGGGAGCCCCAGCAGCAGGCAACGCTTCCTCCTCTCTTCCCGGGGCTCCCTCCAGATCACGGGGGCCCCGGGCGGCCATCACCACTCTCTGCCTCTTCTCCCACGGCACCTTGGACTTGCGGCGGGGGCGGGCACCAACAATGTGCCCCCGCGCCCCCACCGCACTGCTTCCCCGTCTCTCGGGGTTCCCTCCAGACCACGGGAGCCCCGCACCAGCCAGCACTTCTCCTCCGGGGCTCCACGCGTCCCCGGGCGGGGCGGGACTTCCGGCCGGCCGCGCCAGGTTTGCCCGGCCGGCCAACCACTTCAGGGTCATCGCGGGCAGCGCGGCGGCCCGCTTCAGGCACTCGTAGGCGGGGGCTGAATTAACCGAGGAGTGGGCTCCCTCGAGTTTAAAATATAAAACTATCAAATAAGCGACGTGGGCACTCGCTAATCCATAAATCACACAGCAAATTCAGCAAAAGCGCTTGGGGGAAATAAAGCGCTCCAAAGCACTAGAAGACAGGCAGAGCGCTCCTAGGCACTCAGGGGGAAGCACAGCGCTTCCAGGCGCTAGAAATACAATTCAAGCGCTCTCCACAGGAAAATGCTGCTTCTCCATGCTGCAAAGGTCTCAGAGATCCCCAGGGGCAAAGCCAAGTCCCCCCCATCAGCCCAGGCAAGGCAGAGGGGTCCCCCAGAAGTCCTCCAGGCATCCAGGGGCTGGGCAACGCCCGCCCCTTGTAGATTCAAGTCAGAAACAAGAACATTTTGGAAGGGGACACAGCCCCTTCTTATACACAGAAAAGTCTTTGAAGTCTTTGTGTAGGCAGTGTCAGAACCAGCTAGAACTGGTTATAGGGAAGTCCCTTCAGTATCAGGGACAGAGGTGACAGTCGCCCAGCGGGGGTGGAGCCAGCATTGTAGTCAGGCAGGCGCAGCCCTTCACTATCAGGTGCCATCTCCTACCACTTCCCTGGCAGCAGATGCTGCCTTTCATCCATGGGCTGACTCAGACAACCTCCTGGGCTCTCCAGCCCCAGTCACCCTCAAACCAGACAGTCAATCCACAAGCAGGCCCAGGCACTCCTGACCCAGGCTCACCAGCCAATCACATGCCAGTAACAAATTACACAAATATGCCAACTTCTAAAAGTCGCACTTCCAGACTAGACACAATCATGCCGCATATACCATTTCGCAGCATTCAGTCTCACGAGTTCTCTCATACCAAACTCGCCCCTGCACTCCCCACACATCAGGAACTACCATGGGCATACATATTCCCCATTCATTCCTATGGGAGGGCAGGTCACTCACCACACATACATAGAGAGCTCAAGCACTTTACACTGTACCACAGTGAAAAAGTGCGCAGAGACCTAAAATCACCAACACCAGGTCACAGAAACAGGCTAGGAAAAAGCAAAAAGTCTAGGGGTGAACCTGCCTAAAGGGCCGGGTCCAGCACTAGGACATGGGTATCGATAAATCAAAACTGAATACCGCCCCAGCAAATGGGGTACCTGCCGATGTTACGTATAAGCATTATGGTAAGAGCATGTATGATGATAAGAACTATTTTCCACAATAATGTTCCTTTCATATTAAGCACATGAATAATCCTAAGAAAAGAATAAAATAATCCAAAACAAACCATGCTGAAAACAAAGGCTGGCCTTCCGAAATTAGTGTTGGGAAGCTCTGAAATCTAAACAGGAGCCCTATATGCAGGGACTGAAATACACCCATGAGAAACAGATACCAAACTAGCCACTTGAGGAAAACTGCACCATTGCCTCCTTATTTATTTATTTGGCCAAATAATATTACAGAAACATAGAGAAAAAGGAGAAGGATATAGATGATAAGGATGTTTTAAATTTTCCAATATGGCAGCAGATGCCAGCCAGGCACTTGGAAATGGTAAAGTTCTAGCTGATGAGTCTTTGCAAGGGGCACAGTTAGAAGCAAATCAGGTGAGTGCAACATGTAAGGCGAGGCAGAGTGCTGGACAGTAGAATGGCATGCGCAACACAAGTGGCTGGCACAACTACATCTTATTTCCAATACAGGTGAGATCTCATGTTAACCCCCTCATCCAAATCGCAGGGTGGACTAGTCGGGCCATAGTCCGACTAATACCTGGGAAAGTCTCAGGCTGACCATGGGATGAAGGGCAAGAGATCTCAAAAAGCATGTCACTTCATCAAGTAATGAAGACAGTATTGGTTCAAAGGACCTTCTCCAGCTTTCAACCAATGCCTTTCTACCCCGAAGAGAGTACACCGACAAGGGAGTTACGTCACCATCTATATTCACTGGTCATCTTGTGATCTAAATGTCAATCAACAAATCCCCAAAGTATGCAATGACCCTCAAACGTTTAGAAAACAACTGCAAACTGTTTTTGAGTGTTGCAATCCAAACTGGGTCGATGTTAATCAATTGGAATGTATCATTATGCCAGTCAAAGGTACGTTTTTACTGCTAATCACTGTTAATTGACTGTAGTAAGCAACCATATATGGTGCTGCTCTCATTGCTTCTAGGGATACCCTGTTGAATGCTGTTGTTGAAGTGTTCTCAGTAAAACAGATTGGACTAATATTAATAATTGTAAGCAAAACTAAGGGAAAGCCTAAAATGATTTCCTTGATCACTTGACATAGGTGTTCTGGGGCCAGATGTAGGTGGCCCAATACCGGTCGGTAACGGACGAAATTACCGAATTTCGGCCGTTACCTACCGGTATTGGGCATTTGGGATGTAGGTGGCCTAAATTTAAAAATCGGTAATTTACCGATTCGGTATTTTAAAATACCGAATCGGTAAATTTCCGAATTTGCCATGTAGGGAGCACTCAAATGAGTGCTTTTCCCATTTTAGAATTCTTTATTTACCACCAACTATAAGTTGGTGGTAAATAAGGAATACCTTTGAAAATGCAAATCTGTGCATTTTCAACTGTGCCATGTGGCAGACATACATGCCCTTAGGGCATGTATGTGTGCCACATCTGCAAAGAAGCACGATTCAGGGGTGCAACAGGGTGTCAAAGTGACACACTGGCACCCTTGAATGTTTCCTCCATTTTACCGAATCTGTATTTACCGATTTGGTAATTGCCATTCATTCCTATGGGCCTCCAGGCCCATAGGAATGAATGGCAATTACCGAATCGGTAAATACTTATTCGGTAAATACCGAATCTTACTGTAATTTGGTAATTTTTACCGAAAATTTATATACATCCCATTTACCTATTCTTAAATACCGAATCGGTAAAATTCGGTATTTAAGAATAGGTAAATTGGGATTACCTACATCTGGCCCCTATTGTTGTTCTGGTTTTGTAATTACTGCAGACGCTGGCTTTCACAGTCTTTGGAGCTTTATTTATTCAAAGGCTATTGCTCAAGGGGCAAGAACAATTGAGAATGATATGTATTTGCTGGCAGAACAAATCTCTTTCAGAGCTAGTTCCAATTACAAATTATTGTTTGCCATACGAGAGAGCAAAAATCTACCAGTTGTTACGTTTTTAGACCATAAGACATGGACACAATCAATCAATCAATCAACACATTTGTAAAGCGCACTGCTCACCCGTGAGGTTCTCAAGGCGCTTTGTCAAGGATCCCCCTCGAGAGGAGGTATTTCGTCCACAGGAGCAAAGATGAATGTCCCACACACTTCCAGACAACAACTACCAAAGCGAGAAGGTATAACTTCGGTAAAAGGCAGCTGCTACCAAAAAGTGTGGGGGGAATTTTCCCAGGGAGTATACCACTCTCCCCCAGCAAGGTGACGTAGCTGCAGTCTTGATGGCAGGAGACTGGAAAATAAATAGACAACAATACTAACCTCACCAGTACTTTTCAGGGCTGATACACAAGTGTTCAACATAACATTCCACTTACCACACAGGTGAGAGTCAGGGCTTTAAGCTAGAAGTCCAGGCAAGAACCAGGAGATACAGCAGAGAACCTTGGGGACAACTAGCAAGGATATCTCCAAGGTAGAATGCACCAATTCCAGTCCTACTCATAAACTGAAGACAGAGCAGGACTGGGCGCCACAAGTGCAGCTGATGACACTAGTATCACTTATAAAGCTAAAGACAAAGTGATACAGAAATTCCCACTCCAGCGCATAAACTTAAGACAGCGTGGAGCGAGTAACAAACATATAACACAGACAATCCCCTCTTCCGACTCATAAGCTTAAGACAAAGCGGAGAAAGGGAACAAACAACACGAAACGCGGACACTAGACACACCCCGTCTGAATCGTTACTGAAGAACAGAACGGAGTGGGCGTACCTACAACCAGATGCGATAGACCAGACAAGCTCCACTCGTAACCTCAAGACGGAGTGGAGCGCAAACAACAAACATACACAAAACCCCTTCGATCACAAGAATGACCGCGGAGTCTAAACACGGTGAAGGATTGCCAGCTAGGAATTGACACCAGAGAGGAGCAGGGCAGGCAGGGAATCCAGCAGAAGGGGACGCTAGGCACCGGGGAAGGGCGTGCCGAGAAGAGGAAGGGTAACGGAGCAGGGCGGGAGGAAAAACAACAGGCAGGACACAGTACAGAAACAGAAAATACCGTAACCCAAAGGCGGAAATCTCAGGAGCTGGAAAAGAGCACAAACGGGATCAATAGAATTCAGCAGGAGCTAAAAACACTACGGGAACCTCACGGTTCAGAACGCTGAGTAGAGGGGGCGTGGTCACTAACCAAACAGTAAGCCAAGCACTGATTCGCGGGTGAGATTCCTCTTTAACCTGCCTAGGGAGCGTCACAAAACACCATACCTTACACAGTAAGAGGCTTAGGGAAAGGAGCAAAAGTCTAGCAGGGACACAAGAGGGTTTCTACACATGAGCATTCTACGCCCTGAGGAATCTATATTGAACACTTATGATCGGGGTCTAATTCGACCACCCCTAACAGTTCTCCCCCTCAAAACCCCCCTCCCGGGGCCGGGGCCAGGTTTCCTCAGATGTAGTCTATGGAACCTCCTGATCAATCTAGGAGCATGTACATCTTCAGCAGGTTCCCAAGTTCGGTCTTCTGAGGGATAACCCACCCAATCTATAAGGTATTGGAGTTTGCCTCTATGCCTTCTAGAGTCTAGGATCTGTTGTACCTCAAACTCTTCTTCGTCTTCGATCACTACCGGAGGAGGTGGTGGTTCAGGGGTCAAAGGGGGAATGTATTTCTTAAGAAGGGAACAATGAAACACAGGGTGAATTTTGATGTGTGGAGGTAATTGCAATTTGAGAGTCACTGGGGTTATGACTTTCAGAATGGGATAGGGACCTATGAAGCGAGGCTGTAATTTCTTGGACCTGGGGAGTCTGAGATTCTTGGTGGATAACCATACTTTTTCTCCTACAGTATACTGAGGTTCCTCCCTGCGGTGTTTATCTGCTTGATACTTCATTGTTTCTTTGGCTTTGTTCAGTTCTTGAATGGCCTTTTCCCCTACAACCTTTATGTGTTGATGATGCTCCTTCAATGCAGGTATTTTGTCTAGATCAGTAGGGAAGGGAATAGGAAGGAACCCAGGATTTGACCATGATTGAAGTAAAAAGGGGACACTCCTATGGCTGAATGTGTTGAATTATTATAAGCAAATTCTGCCAAAGGTAATGCTTCCAACCAAGTGGATGATAAATTGGTCAATAAGCAATGTAAATACTGTTCTAGTGTTTGATTAGTCCTTTCTGTTTAAACGTCCGTTTGAGGATGGTATGCAGTGGACAATCTATGATCCATTTGTAACACTGAACAGGCTCCACTCCAGAATTTGGAAACAAATTGAGGACCCCTATCTGAAAAGATTACTGCTGGAGTACCATGTAGACGTATTACCTGCTCTAGGAAAATGTATACCAATTCTTGTGCTGTAGGAATCTTTTTAAGTGGGACAAAATGAGCCATTTTGGACAGCATGTCCACTACTACTAGTATGGTGTTGTACCCTTTACTACTTGACAGTTCGGTGATAAAATCCATACTAATGGTATGCCATGGTTTGGGAGGAGCTGGCATGATCTTCAATAACCCTGTGGGGGCGCAATGCGAAGCCTTTTGCCTAGCACATACTGAACAAGCTTTCACGAAATTCGTTGTGTCTTTAATGATAGTATCCCACCAAAACCATCTCTGACAGAGACTAACTGTCTTTGCTACTCCAGGATGTCTGGCTAGTACACTATTGTGACACCAGTCTAATACCTGAGCATGTAAGGGGGGACAAGGTATGTACAAACGGTTGTCATGAAACAATAAATTTTCTTTGATGGTATGCAACGGATTCTTTATCCATTCTTGTTTGTCTATTACGGCATATTGTTCTCTTAGCATATCCAAAAAGGAATGAACAGGATGTTCTTCAGCACCGATGATTTTATGTTCTGGAATGATAGGAAGTGTGCTATTCGTGTGTTCCATGCTAGAGTTGTTATTCTAGAGAGAGCATCGGCTTTGCCATGTTGGGCAGCATGTCTATATGTGATTATGAAATCATATTCACTAAAGAAGGATACCCAAGGCATCTGTCTTGGGGTCAGAGCTTTTGCAGATTTGAAGAACTGTAGATTCCGATGGTCAGAAAATATAGTGATCACATGTGGAGATCCCAATAAATAGTGTCTCCATTCCTGAAAGGATAGTTTAATTGCAAGGAGTTCTCGTTCTCCTATTGTGTAATTTTGTTCGGCAGGGAGTAACGTCTTAGAAAAATAGGCCACGGATGCAATTGTCCAGTTACTGAATCTCTCTGCGACGAGACCGCACCAACAGCTGCTTGTGAAGCGTCGGCTTCCAAAAAAAATGGCAAGGTGTTATACGCATGCCGAATAATGGGGGCAGACATAAATTTCTTTTTGAGGTTGCAAAACGCCTGTTCTGCTTCTTCGTTCCAAATGAACTTGCTTCCTTTCTTGAGTAACTTGGTTATAGGAAGAATGTTTTCTGAAAAATGATCTATGAATCTTCTATAGAAGTTAGAAAATCCTAGAAAGGACTGTACTTCCTTGACCGTGGTAGGGCTAGGCCAATCCATCAACGCCTTTGTCTTCTTAGTATCCATAAGTATCCCTTTAGGAGAAATCACATACCCCAAAAAATCAATGGTATCCGTGTGAAAGGTGGTTTTATCCAATTTGGCAAACAAGTTATTTTCTTGTAACTTCTGCAACACTCTTTTAACATGTACCACATGTTCTTCTTCTGTTTGAGAGAATATTAAAATGTCATCAATATATACGATGACAAACACATCAAGGTATTCTCGAAGCACTTCATTGATAAAGTATTGAAAGGCTGCAGGCGCGTTGCATAACCCAAAGGGCATCACGCAATATTCATACAGCCCGAATTTTGTGCGAAACGCCGTCTTCCATTCATCACCGTCTTTAATCCGGATGAGATGATAGGCTCCTCTTAAGTCAATCTTTGTAAAAATCTTGGCTCCTCTTACTTGATCCAATAACACAGGGATGAGCGGCAATGGATATTTGTTCTTTATCGTGATCTTATTTAATGCCCTATAGTCCAGGCATGCTCTCAAGCCCCCTTCCTTTTTTGGTATAAAAAAGAGGGGCGAGGATACTGGGGACGTTGAATGTCTGATGAACCCTTTTTATAACATGTCATCTAGATAGTTCTTTAGATATTCGGTTTCTGCTGCAGTCAGTGCATATATCCTACTGTTAGGAAGTTCAGACCCAGGTAATAAATCAATGCGACAGTCGTAGGATCTATGTGGGGGCAATTGAGTGGCTTCTTTCTCATCAAAGACAGACTGGAAATCAGCGTAGCTGTCTGGTATCTCTGAAGCCACGACTGCTGACTGGACTGAGCAACATAAGGGGTGTAAACTGTCACTTGCTTCTTGGTAACAATGAATCATGCAATGGGGTGACTTAAGCATCACAGTTCTGTCTACCCAATCAATCTTTGGATTATGGGTTTGTAGCCAGGGAACTCCTAATATTGCACCAAAATTAGGTGTATCTATTAAATCAAAGATGATATGTTCGGAATGCCCATTACCACAGACCAGGAGCAGGGGAGGTGTTTGATGACTGATCAATCCAGATGAAAGTTCAGAGCCATCTACCGACTTGAAAGGTTCAGGTTTCTCTTTTGCCACAAAAGGTATATTCATCTTATGAGCTAGCTGTATGTCAAGGAAATTGCCAGTTGCTCCAGAATCTAAAAGAAGTGTCATATGATGTCTATCTTGGTTGCTGACCACTAAAGTGATATTCAATAGAAAATGTTTCACCGGTCTCATCAATGTCTTTTGGTTTTGAGAGATCTGACAAAGGCTGGTACTTGAAGAATCGATCTACTCATTCCTCAAGCTCGATAGTTTTCCTGAACACCAGCAATTTTCTTGGAAGTAGTAGAAGAATGGTTGGGACAATATTTGGCATAATGGCCACTCTTGCCACAGTATAGACATAAATTATTCTTCCTTCTTCTAGCTTTTTCCTCGTCTGATATAGGTCCCTTCACTCCCCCAATTTGCATAGGTTCAGGTACATCCTTGATTTCCTTTTTATCATTTTTCTGTAGGACCAACCTGGGGAATCCCAAACGATTCTTTTCTCCTCGTCTCTCTTGTAGTCTATGATTGAGTTTGATAGTGAGTTCAATAAATGAGGGACAATCTTCAGGCGGGTTAACTATTTGAGCTAGTATGTCCTTTAACGCATCTGACAACCCTCTATAGAATAAAGATGTTCTCTTGTCTTCAGGCCAATATGTTTCGGCCAATAGCCGGGTAAACTGAGTTATATATGTGAGAAGATCTTTGGACCCCTGTTTAAGACTAAGCAGGGCATTATCACTAGCTTGCATATAAGCGTGCTTTGCAAACAGACTTCTAAACTTGAGCTGAAAGTCGTTGTAATTATACAACAAGGGATCATCTGTTTCTACCAAAGGGACAGCCCATTCTGAAGCATTTCCTCCCAAGTAGGAAAGAATAAATGCCACTTTTGATGCATCTTCTGGAAAGGCTGCCGGTTTACACTTAAATTGAAGATGACACTGGGTCATAAAACTGTTAAACTTGGCACTATCTCCTGTGAATCTCTCTGGCATGGCTAAAGGAACAGGACTAGGTGTGTGCACCGTGACTTGTACAGGAGGGCCTACGTTTACTGCTTCAACAGGTGGACTAACAGTGGGTGCTTGTACAGAAAACCTGGCGTGTTGAATATAATTTCTCTTGGGTATTGCTCCTGCATTAGTCCCACCCACAGCCCCTGTATCTTGAGCTTGTAAATGGGCTACCTCTGCCTGTAACTTCAGGTTCTCTGTTCTTAACATTGCCACTTCCTGTTGTAAACTGGTAACTATGGTGTTGATTTCTTCCATTGAAGGAGTATGTTCTGTAGAACTCACACTCGGGTCTACATTCATCTTTGCTCGGGTGAACTAGATATACTTGGGCTTGGCTTTCTGTCAAGGATCCCCCTCGAGAGAGGAGGTAGATCGTCCACAGGAGCAAAGATGAATTTCCCACACACTTCCAGACAACAACTACCAAAGCAAGAAGGTATAACTTCGCTAAAAGGCAGCTGCTACCAAAAAGTGTGGGGGGAATTTTCCCAGGGAGTATACCACTCTCCCCCAGCAAGGTGACGTAGCTGCAGTCTTGATGGCAGGAGACTGGAAAATAAATAGACAACAATACTAACCTCACCAGTACTTTACAGGGCTGATACACAAGTGTTCAACATAACATTCCACTTACCACACAGGTGAGAGTCAGGGCTTTAAGCTAGAAGTCCAGGCAAGAACCAGGAGATACAGCAGAGAACCAGGGGGACAACTAGCAAGGATATCTCCAAGGTAGAATGCACCAATTCCAGTCCTACTCATAAACTGAAGACAGAGCAGGACTGGGCGCCACAAGTGCAGCTGATGACACTAGTATCACTTATAAAGCTAAAGACAAAGTGATACAGAAATTCCCACTCCAGCGAATAAACTTAAGACAGCGTGGAGCGAGTAACAAACATATAACACAGACAATCCCCTCTTCCGACTCATAAGCTTAAGACAAAGCGGAGAAAGGGAACAAACAACACGAAACGCGGACACTAGACACACCCCGTCTGAATCGTTACTGAAGAACAGAACGGAGTGGGCGTACCTACAACCAGACGCGATAGACCAGACAAGCTCCACTCGTAACCTAAAGACGGAGTGGAGCGCAAACAACAAACATACACAAAACCCCTTCGATCACAAGAATGACCGCGGAGTCTAAACACGGTGAAGGATTGCCAGCTAGGAATTGACACCAGAGAGGAGCAGGGCAGGCGGGGAATCCAGGCGGAAGGGGACGCTAGGCACCGGGGAAGGGCGTGCCGAGAAGAGGAAGGGTAACGGAGCAGGGCGGGAGGAAAAACAACAGGCAGGACACAGTACAGAAACAGAAAATACCGTGACCCAAAGGCGGAAATCTCAGGAGCTGGAAAAGAGCACAAACGGGATCAATAGAATTCAGCAGGAGCTCAGAACACTACGGGAACCTCACGGAGCAGAACGCTGAGTAGAGGGGGCATGGTCACTAACCAAACAGTAAGCCAAGCACTGATTCGCGGGTGAGATTCCTCTTTAACCTGCCTAGGGAGCGTCACAAAACACCATACCTTACACAGTAAGAGGCTTAGGGAAAGGAGCAAACATCTAGCAGGGACACAAGAGGGTTTTCACACATGAGCATTCTACGCCCTGAGGAATCTATATTGAACACTTATGATCGGGGTCTAATTCGACCACCCCTAACACGCTTGGGGGTGGGGGAGGGGGGTGGGAGGTGATGCTGCTGATTGAACAGCCAGGTCTTGAGTAGCCTTCTGAAGGTCAGTAGGTTCTGGGTCTGCCATAGGAGGATGGGGAGGGTGTTCCAGGTCTTGGCGGCGAGGTAGGAGAATGATCTTTCACCTATAGTCGCTCTTCGGATGCGGGGGCGTTGGCGGGGGGCGAGGTCGGCGGAGTGGAGTCGGACGTTCGGGGTGTAGAATGTGAGTCGTCTGCTGAGGTATGCCGGTCCGGTGTTGTGGAGTGCTTTGTGTGCGTGGGTGAGGAGCTTGAAGGTAATCCTCATGTTGATGAGGAGCCAGTGCAGGTCTCTCAGGTGGGGTGTGATGTGGCTGTAGTGAGTGATGTCGAGGATGAGGCGTGCAGGGGCGTTCTGTATGCGTTGCAGTCATTTCAGGAGTTTGGCTCAGTCTCCCACATAGATGGCATTTCCGTAGTCCAGCCTGCTGCTGACGAGGGACTGGGTGACCGTTTGTCACGAAACCACCTTCCCACAAACTCCATTTGAACTTGGTAAAGGGACGTTCTACTATGGTAAGTAGAATATCCCTCAAAGAAACCCACCCCTGTCCCGTGCAACCAGCACTCCAATAAACCTGGAAAGCAAAGGGTTAATGTATGTAGTGTTATGTTTCACTTGAGGTCTTTTACATTGCTTACATGCCACTTGTAAACGATTGCATTGTCGTATTAAGCAAGGTTGTTGAAGTAATGCTCAGAGGAACGTTTGTGCAGCATGTTCTGCAACTTCAGCTTAACAGAAAAAAAGACGCGCGTTTAAAAAGGACACGCATTTTCTTGGCGCGCAGTGCAAGTCTGACACAGCGCTCCTCTCACGGAGCGTAGAGTGGCTCAGGGCGTGGCACGTTGCGGTCCTGAACGTCCCGGGGTGTGGCAGGCCTATAAAAGCCACACCCAGGTTTCTAGAAGCTGCTTAGTCTTCAGGGCATCACGGAGACATCGCATGCATCGGAGCTCTTCTGGATCACCGCCGAAGGTGCCGGTTTCAAGAAATCCTCAGGAACTCATCTGCTGAACAGAGAAATGAAGAGCTAAGTACTTAAATATACCAAGGCGCCCAACGCTAGCTTTTTTGGACAATTTTTGGACAATTTTCTATTAGTAGAAAATCTCGGACTTATTCAAGATTAGTTTCTTGTTACAAGACTTAGCACATGTAATGTACCATTATGATGTTTTAGCGCGTGTTGTATAAAACTATGATGTTTTAGCAAAAGGTTATAAATAAAGGTTTTGGAAGTGATTTTAACCCTAGAACCTTCACAGAGAAGTCATTTTGATCTACAAGAGAGTGAAAAGAAGTGAGTAAATTAACACTTGGATTATTTGCAGGGAAAAAGCAAGTCTAAGGAAAGTGCAAATAAATTGTTGTTTATTTTTAGGACTCACTAGTAAAGTCTGGGGGCGGACAAACCAAACACCTTCGACAGAAAAGCAACAATCCTTCACCTGACACACCTAAGACGACGACTTCCAGGACGCGAAGCCCAGACTGGTAGATCGCAGGTAGGAGATTGCATCAAACAAAAGAAATAGTGAAAGGAGTTAGAAAGTGAGAGTAAGGGACAAGGGTTGGAACACTTTTCTAAGGAACTTCTTGTATCTTCGCAGGTCGACTACAAGAACACAAGTAGCGTCAGATCCGGCCTCTCTCCCTGACTGCTATCCATCACCCTAGTGTATGTAAAGGAACCACAGGTTGTAAGGTAGGGTTCTGGGAGATTGGTCCATAGCGTCTCTGCAAAACCGATCAAGCACCTTACAGGTAAGGTTGGTGTTCAACTCAGGTAAGAGTGCTTGGTCACATCTGACAGAAGACTAAGCCCACGAAAGAGGATTTGCCCAGATGCTATGGATGAATCTCAGCAGATCACTTTGCAGGATTTAGCTGCAGTGCTATTAGAAATTAGGGCAGAAAATGCAGACTTAAGAAGAGATTTAACTGCGATCCAGAATAGATTACAAGCACCAAGTCCTCAAACCTGGACCTTTAATTCTGATAGCATTTTTTATTTAAAGCCACCAGTCTTTCAACCAGCTATGCAAACTTTGTATAGTGGGAATTCTGCCCCCAACACTTCAGCCAGTACTCAAATTCAGGTGGTCACTCCAGTAGCGGTACCTTTAGCACCTCCCGAGAGATTTTATGGGGATTGTAATAAGTTTATGATATTTCTAAATCAGTGTCAATTACATTTCGTGGCAAAACCTACAGTGTTTCCCGATGACTCATCTAAGGTTGCATTTATCTTGTCCTATCTAGGGGGTGATGCTGCCTTGTGGTCAGTGCCATATGTGGAAAGAAATGATCCAATGTTAAATGATTTTAGACGTTTCAAAAGGGCCATGAAGAAATTGTTCGCTAAACATGTTTTTGTGCAATCTGCAGACCATGAGTTGTTAAATCTAAAGCAAGGGTCTTCTGATCTTTTGCATTATATTTCTATCTTCAATAGGTTGGTAATTGAAGCAGAGTGGCCAGAGGAAAAACGTGTGTCACTATTTTATCGCGGTTTATGCGAAGATTTAAAGGATATGATAACACAGATTTTAGACCCACCTACAGATTGTGAAGAGTTCATAGATCTAGTAGTAAAACTAAATCATAGAATTTCGGAAAGAAAAGGAGAAAGAGGAAAGACTGATTTTAAAATGATGGTCTTCAAAGAGAGGGGAAATTTAAGAACAGAATCTTCCCCTGCTAAGTTAGATCCAGTGGAACCAATGCAAATAGGCACAGTTAGAGGACCTCTCACTAAGGATGAGAGAGAAAAGCGCCGGAAATTAAATCAGTGTATGTACTGCGGAAAAACTGGACATTTTATAAAAGACTGTCCAACACGTCCTGTAAGACCTAAAATCAAAACTTCAGAGGTAGCAATAATGCAACAGTCGGAAAACTAGCTCTCTCGGTAGATAAAGAGGTCGATCTATCGAGTTCACATATCACCTTGGCCTCCTTAACTCCAACTGCCTCTCATTGTCATCTCAGCATGCGTATTCTTCTTCAGTCCCAAGTGAATAAGGATCGGTCTTGGTCCATAGATGCTTTGATAGATTCCGGGGCTACTGGTAATTTCATTGATACTAAGTTATTCCAGAAGTTAGGATTACAACAAATAGTCAAAGACTCCCCAGAAGTAGTTAGAGTAGTGGACGGTAAGGAACTCACCTCAGGTCTCATACAACATCACACAGAAATCCTAAAAATGACTTGTGCTGAGAAACACGTGGAAAACATAACATTTGACATAATTGATGCTCCTCAATTTGGTTTGATTTTGGGGATCCCTTGGTTAGTGTTACATAATCCTTATATTGATTGGACTAACAGGAGTATTTTATTTAAATCTGATTATTGTCATGCTAAATGTTTTCAACAATTCCCAGGTTCTGAGTTGTTAATACAAGGTTATTATTTCCCAAAGAATTCCAAAATTGTTTTAGTAATTGCTGGAGTACCGGAAGAATATCAAGATTTGGTAGACGTGTTTGACAAGAAAAAGGCCAATACCTTACCACCTCACAGAGATTTTGATTGTCAGATAGATTTAGTTCCGGGAGCGTCTTTACCTTGTAGCCGAATTTACGCTCTAACAGAGAAGGAAAACGAACATCTACGCAATTACCTGGATGAATACTTAGCCAATGGGTTTATTCGACATTCCAAGTCTCCTGTCTCTTCTCCTCTTTTCTTTATTCCAAAGAAAGGGGGAGAATTGCGCATGTGTATTGACTATCGTGCCATCAATAATGTGACAGTAAAAAATCGATATCCCTTACCTTTAATTCCAACCTTACTTGATCAAATCAAAGATGCTACCATTTATACAAAACTGGATCTGCGAGGGGCTTATCATTTGGTGCGAGTCCGGGAGGGTGACGAATGGAAGACAGAATTCAGAACCAAATTCGGATTATATGAATATCAGGTAATGCCTTTCGGACTTTGCAATGCCCCAGCAGCATTCCAGTTTTTTATAAATGAAGTGTTAAGGGACTTTTTGGATATTTGCTGTATTGTCTACATTGATGACATTCTCATTTACTCGAAGGATAAATCTGAGCATGTAAAGCAAGTACGAGCCATTCTTCAACAGCTTTTACAAAATTCTTTATTCGTAAAACTCGAAAAGAGTTTATTCCATGTAACCACTGTAGATTTTTTGGGATACATCCTTAGTCCGGCTGGAATAGAAATGGACCCAAAAAAGGTTCAGGCAATAATTGAATGGCCCAGTCCCTCCTCTGTGAAACAAATTCAGAGTTTCTTGGGATTTGTAAATTTTTACAGATGATCCATTAGAGACTTTTTGCAAAAAATTACTCCCATTACAAAATTATTGTGCAAAAATACAAAATTTGAATGGACCCCAGAAACTGAATTAGCTTTTCAGGATCTAAAAAATCAATTTGTGACAGCTCCAGTTCTAAAACATCCTGATCCCTCTCAGCCTTTTATAGTAGAAGCCGATGCCTCTCAATTTGCTATAGGGGGGATTTTGTCTCAAAGAAGTACTAATACTGGACAATTGCACCCAATTGCATATTACTCTAGGAAATTATCCCCTCCAGAACAAAATTATGCCATAGCTGATCGAGAATTATTGGCCATAAAAGCTGTATTCAAAGAATGGCGACACTACTTGCTAGGGGCTCGTCATCCTGTAACTATATACACAGATCATAGAAATTTACAGACACTTAGATCCGCTAAAGCTTTGACCCCCCGCCAATTGCGTTGGACTTTGTTTTTCAATGACTATGATTTCATCATTACTTACCGCCCAGGAAAAGAAAACAACAAAGCCGATGCATTGTCTAGAATAGGTTTAAGTGATGATTTGAATGTTAAAAAAGAAACATTACATCCTATCATTTCAGAGGAACGTTTTCAGATAGGTCTTATCGACTCTGACGTATTGGTTGACATAGAGAAAGCCCTAGAAGAGCATACAAAAGAAGAATGGAATAAGCTTTATCCTTTGTTGCAATGGAAAGAAAATATGTTGTTCATGAATGACCAAGTATTTGTGCCTAATGAATCTTTACAGGAAAAGGTTTTACAGATTTATCATGATTCAATGTTATCAATCCATCCAGGGGTTACAAAAATGTACCAACTCATAAAAAGGCGCTTTTGGTGGCAGAACATGTTAACTGACATCCAGAAATATGTACAAACATGCACGGTCTGTAGTCGAAACAAAGCAATCCATAAGTCCCCACCTAGTCTACTTATGCCTTTACCAGTTCCAACTCAGCCTTGGCACACTGTGTCTTTAGATTTCATAGTGGAGTTACCTCGTACCACTTCAGGTTTCACCACCATTCTCACAGTCGTGGATCACTTTTCTAGATATGCTCATTTCATTCCTTTAAAGAAACTCCCTTCAGCTTTTGATTTAGCACACATTTTTGTTACACAAATAGTCAAACTGCATGGGATACCGTCTGTGGTACTCTCGGATAGGGGATCACAGTTTGTGTCACATTTTTGGCAAAATCTAGGCAAATCTTTAAAAATGGAAGTGCGCATGTCATCTAGCTATCATCCACAAACTGATGGGCTAACAGAACGAATGAATCAGACGTTTGAACAATTTTTACGATGTTTGTTAACCACCTATGAGCAAGAATGGTCAGAAATTCTATGGGCTGCTGAATTTGCTTACAACAATTCAGATCACTCCTCAATTGGTATGTCACCTTTTTTCTGTGTTCATGGTTTCCATCCAAAAGATATGTTGGGTATTGATAGAAAGGTTTTAGACACGCCGGCAGTCACTGAATATAAAAATAATTTGGTTTCTATTCAACAAAGAGCCCAACAGCATTTAGTTTTTGCAAAAGAAACTCAGAAGAAATTTGCTGGCAAACATCGTTCTGAACAGCCCACCTATTCAGTAGGTGATGATGTTTGGTTGGCCACTAAAAACTTAAGATTGAAAAGTCATAAAGCTTTTCGCCCTCGATTCATAGGACCTTTCACTATAGAAAAAGTTGTCAATCCAGTCAGTATGAAGTTGAAATTACCAAGCTTGTATCGAATCCACCCAGTTTTTCATGTCTCGCTGTTAAAACCTTATGATCCTGAAACCCGAAAAATTACTCATCCTCCAGAAATCGAGATTGATGGTGATTTAGAGTATGAGGAAAAAGCAGTTCTAGATTCTAAAAGAATGAAAGGCAAGTTATACTACTTGGTGGATTGGAAGGGTTACGGTCCAGAAGACCGTTCGTGGGAACCTCTTGAAAACCTACGAAACTCTCCCAAAGTCCTGAAAACTTTTCATAACAGATTTCCAGAAAAACCAAAGCCAGTCCCAACAGTGTTAGGGGGGATTCTACGGGGAGGGTACTGTCACAAAACCACCTTCCCACAAACTCCATTTGAACTTGGTAAAGGGACGTTCTACTTTGGTAAGTAGAATATCCCTCAAAGAAACCCACCCCTGTCCCGTGCAACCAGCACTCCAATAAACCTGGAAAGCAAAGGGTTAATGTATGTAGTGTTATGTTTCACTTGAGGTCTTTTACATTGCTTACATGCCACTTGTAAATGATTGCATTGTCGTATTAAGCAAGGTTGTTGAAATAAGGCTCAGAGGAACGTTTGTGCAGCATGTTCTGCCACTTCAGCTTAACAGAAAAAAAGACGCGCGTTTAAAAAGGACACGCATTTTCTTGGCGCGCAGTGCAAGTCTGACACAGCGCTCCTCTCACGGAGCGTAGAGCGGCTCAGGGCGTGGCACGTTGCGGTCCTGAACGTCCTGGGGTGTGGCAGGCCTATAAAAGCCACACCCAGGGTTCTAGAAGCTGCTTAGTCTTCAGGGCATCACGGAGACATCGCATGCATCGGAGCTCTTCTGGATCAACGCCGAAGGTGCCGGTTTCAAGACATCCTCAGGAACTCATCTGCTGAACAGAGAAATTAAGAGCTAAGTACTTAAATATACCAAGGCGCCCAACGCTAGCTTTTTTGGACAATTTTTGGACAATTTTCTATTAGTAGAAAATCTCGGACTTATTCAAGATTAGTTTCTTGTTACAAGACTTAGCACATGTAATGTACCATTATGATGTTTTAGCACGTGTTGTATAAAACTATGATGTTTTAGCAAAAAGTTATAAAGAAAGGTTTTGGAAGTGATTTTAACCCTAGAACCTTCACAGAGAAGTCGTTTTGATCTACAAGAGAGTGAAAAGAAGTGAGTAAATTAACACTTGGATTATTTGCAGGGAAAAAGCAAGTCTAAGAAAAGTGCAAATAAATTGTTGTTTATTTTTAGGACTCACTAGTAAAGTCTGGGGGCGGACAAACCAACCACCTTCGACAGAAAAGCAACAATCCTTCACCTGACACACCAAAGACGACGACTTCCAGGACACGAAGCCTAGACTGGTAGATCGCAGGTAGGAGATTGCATCAAACAAAAGAAATAGTGAAAGGAGTTAGAAAGGGAGAGTAAGGGACAAGGGTTGGAACCCTTTTCTAATGAACTTCTTGTATCTTCGCAGGTCGACTACAAGAACACAAGTAGCGTCAGATCCGGCCCCTCTCCCTGACTGCTATCCATCACCCTAGTGTATGTAAAGGAACCTCAGGTTGTAAGGTAGGGTTCTGGGAGATTGGTCCATAGCGTCTCTGCAAAACCGATCAAGCACCTTACAGGTAAGGTTGGTGTTCAACTCAGGTAAGAGTGCTTGGTCACATCTGACACCGTTGTTCTTGTTTCGGTGGGGATCCACCTGTAGATCGTGCAGAGAATGCATATGGTGTTGAAGCAGGAGGACAAGACTGTTGACCTGCTTGGTCATGGAGAGTGTCGAGTCGAGGATGACCCCCAGGTTGCGTGGGTGATCGGTGGCCCCCCTTTATCCCGCAGCCTCTGGTTTGGACCCTAATGGGGTACCTAAGGGACCCCTCTGTAAAACCCTGCACTGTGTGGCAGGCACAGTGGGGTGGCACTGACAGGGTGCAGGGCTTTCCCGCACAGACTCCATTTCCTCATAGGAGCTTGTGTTGTCGGGCAGACCACGGGAACCCACAGAAGTCATTGGGACTCCGACCTAACAGTGTTCAGTTGCATCGCAATCGGTCCAGTAGAACCGCCGACCGCGAGTTTCTCGGTCCCGAATCTGAGACTGTGTCAGGCGAAAAGGTTCCACCCGACATCGTAGTGAGGTCCTTAGGCCCATCCTTCTTGTGCTGTCAACATCTAATGATGTTTGCTGAGTTCTACATATACGTCTTTACATGTGGTTAACTCTAATAAAAAAAAACGTCTTCACATGGCAGAAGCCACTGTGTCCTGGGGCAGAATTGGGAATCTATCCAGTTACTGCTACTTTAACAAAACAACAGATTTGGCACTCGTTGGAAGCTTCTGTTACACCCCCATTCTAATGAGCAAGAATCCTGGCATTGGCACCCATTGATTTGTGCAAGACCTATGTGCTAACAATGTTGCTGTATTACCTAGTTTTCCTGCTGTGATAAGCAAGCTGGTATTCTATCATGTATAGTGGCAAACGCCATATAGTCAACCATAAATTTATAACCCACCTTGTTCTCTATCATCCATAGAACCTGATAGTAAATCCCTTTTTTGGTTTACATTTTCAGGGTCACAATTAACGTAAGACATACAAAGTCACTTTCCATCTTTGCACAAGTACTTAAGAAAGATCTAGATTCCCTAATCTTTTCGAAATGGAACACGCTGTGTCAGCATGTTGATGATTCAATGGATGATTCTGACTCGTTGGACCAACGCAAAGTTGATTCCCTTTTATCTGTTCACTGGGGACAAAGGGTCAGATGTATGAAGACCCAGTTTGCGATTTTCTGATTGCGAATCATTGCGATTTGCAATTAGGAAATCGCAAAACGGCATGCATAAAAGTGTGTTGAACACTTTCTGTGAATCCTAGGGGATCGCAAATTACCTACCTCATAAATATTAATGAGGTAGGTCGCAATTTGCAATCCCCTAGGAATCGCAAATATCACATGGATGGTGGCCTGCTGGGGTCAGCAGACCAGCATGTCTGTTATTGGTTTTAAATAAAGCAATCTTATTTTTGTAAAGCACCCCGTTTTCTTTAAAGATAAATGGGCTGCTTTACAAAAATAAAAATGAAAAGTTTTCCTTCCACCACGGACCACGGCCTGCTCTTAAAAAATGATTTTACAAACATTCACAAAGGGGAAGGGGTCCCTTGGGGACCCCTTCCCATTTGCGAATGGATTACCACCTACTTGAAGTAAGTGGTAAAATAAAAAAAATTTGCGACTGCATTTTGGTTGCAAAACATTCATACATACCGATGCGAATCAGTATTAGGAAGAGACACCCCAAACACACCCCTTACTAATGGTGAATCGCAAACCTATTTTGCAATTCGGTAAAAGGTTTCTGAATCGCAAAATAGGGTATGCTGCATCTGACAAGCATTTTTTGTGTTTGCAAATGGACTGATTCTGCGAATCGGCCTGTTTGCGAAGACAAAAATGTTTGATGCATATTAACAATGATTCCTCTCCCAAAAAGTGGTCATAAATTACAAACCAACTTTTTGCAAAGGGTTACATATATACTGAGAGGTGACAAAACACACTTTTAGGTCAGTTGGCAAAATCACTGTTTGCTGAGGGTCACTGAATGGCCTGCCTAATTAATATTTATTAGGAAGGTCGCAATTTACATTCCCATCATTGGCTACAGTCACAGGGATAGTAGCCTGAAAGGGATAACAGACCACCATCCGTGTGACTGCATACCAATACAGATATATTTAAAGCAGCCTGTGTCCATTAAAGAATCTGGATGGGTTTAAAAATATGGTGGCTTTGTAAAACTACAAAGTGAGGAAGCAAAGGTCCTCTGGACAACAAGGGAAAGGGTCTTTCAGTGACACATTCCACTTCACAAACCAGTTACTACCTGCTTTGAGGAACTGGTAACTTTTCCATGCTTTGCTACACTAACTGCTTTCGCAAACATTTAAACATACTATACTGAATCGCAATTTGGAAGGAACGCTCTTTTCACGCCCCTTCCAAACCCCTTCGGTATGAGTCACAAAAACGATGGGGACTGCCCGCCAGATGTGCGGGGGTCCCACCAGCCCAATTAGGATGCTCCTGACATACTGGCGGACGCATCCTGGCCTTTTGCCATTGCGGACGGTGCTGCTGGTTGCAGGACTGTCGGCAATGGTAAAACAACATGCACAGTATTTCCCTGCACCATTTGGCAGGCACCACGCAGTGCCTGCCACTTGGTGCTGGGAACTGCACTCCAGTGCACCCCACCACAGAGGGGCCCGCAGTAGGCCCCAAAGCAAATCCCTGCCAGCTTTCCATGGCGGCATCATCGCCATGGAAAGGCCTGTCCAATACCCTGATTCTAATATGGTGGACAGTGCCTGCTATGCACCGCCACCACACTAGTGGCCCAGCTCTGCCCTGCAGGCAATCATAACGATTGCCACCTGCGTAAAACGGCAGATGGACTTTGCGTCCGCCTGCGATACCCACCGCCATCCTAATATGGTGGTGGGTAATAGTCATTATGGGCGTAACGATCACCACCGCCGGCCCAGCGGTGGCGATTGTTACGCCATCGTAATGAGCCCCAGACTGCTTATTGTTCTTTCTATATATGTTACTGTAGCAGCAGGACTGTGTTCATACTTACATAAGGTCTTTGCACACCTGGTTGAAGTGTCTGTAAAGATTGGGACACCTCTTACTGTTACATACCCCTGTGGCAGCTGCATCATATCGAACTATGAAAAATCTGCACCTTTCCATGTTAAGATATGAAATACTGTTATCTCCTTCAAATGTTACACTGATATGATGTTGTGTGTTAACCCCTGCTTCACAGTTACCCATTGCCCTTGAAGTGAAACTGCACAACTGTCTTCTCACCACTGCCCACCTAACTAAACCCTGCACTGATCACACAACACACACACCTTTGAAAAACTCAGATCCTGTATAATATTGTTGATGGCTCCTGCCACAGAAACAATAAAGGAGGTTTGGTTGCTGGATATGCTATTTGTACAGTATTTATAGTTGGTGGTAATAGCTTCTTACCTCACGTTCACTCTGCACAAGTAGCTGTATGGATTGTCCTCACTTGTGCTTATACCCTGGCAGCTCAGAGAAATGTAACCATCTCCACTCATTCAATGCATACACTTATGGTGGGCCACAACTTTGGGCTCCTGTGGGTGTAGCAAGGGATGCTCATGTCAGCGGGAGCGCTGATCGAAAATGAATTTATGTGAAAGGTTTGCTTGATGCCCTCTAATTTTCTTTAAAAGTTACTGTTTGAAGAGTGCTGCTGACCAAACCACCCAGGACGAAGTTTTTATATTTAGGGGCTTATTACGATGTTGGTTGGAGTTGCTATAAACTTGAGACCGAACGACCTCCGGTCAGCGGTTCCGACTGCCTGATTACAATTTGACTGAACACTGTTCAGCCAGATACTCACATTTCTCAATGGGAGCTTGTATTATGGCTGTAAACTGGCAGTAAAACTGGCTCCCTTGAAAAAATGTTGTGTGTGTAAATCCCGGCTCCCTGTGGCAAGTACCCCATGGTGCCTGCCAACAGTGCATGGATTTACAGGCGGTAACCTAGGTACCCCCTTGCACACCAACCGTAGGCCGCAGAGGCAAAGGGGTACCACTAAGAGCCCCCAAAGCCACTTTCCGATAGCCTTTCCATTTCAGAAAGGGTGGCATGGAAAGGCTGGAGGAACCCAACATCGTAATCCCGACGGCCCAAACGCCATCCATAGGAGCTTACAGTGCAATTCGAGACTTCGTGAGCCAGTTTGAATCACGTTAAAATGACCGACCGGTTCACGCTCCGACCACCGACATCGTAATTCAGCAGTCGGGCCACAAACCGTCCAGTCGGTTGGAACTCCTCTGATCGCGGTCGGAAAGATTCCGTCTAGTGGTTGGAGGCTTTTTGACTGACATCGTAATCGGCCCCTCAATGTTTATAGTGATTATACTGCTAAAAATGTCGGTTAGTCTCTCAACTCTGAAATAACTCTGTATGTATCCCATGCTGTTGAGTGCCTCATGTCCACCCTGAAAGAGCTTTTTAAATTACAAAAGTGTGCTTGTGATAACAAAAGGGCACCCTGGGTTAAATGTAACTGTCAAAGGCCCAGATGTCTGACTATTTGTGAGTCGCTAATTGCTATGTTTTGAGATTTGCAATTTGCGATTTGCAAAATGGAATGTACAACAGTGTCTCAGACACTATTTGCAATTCCTAATGGGGTCGCAAATGACCTGCCTCATCAATATTCATGAGGCAGGTCGCAATTTGCAGCCCATTGGCAATGGCCAGCACTCGCAGGAATGGTTGCCTGCAGATTTTTTTTAATGTAGCCCGTTTTCCTTAAAGCAAAAAGGTGAAACATTTAAGAAATAAAAATGAAGCATTTCTGTTTCAGTTTTTAAGAGCAGGCAGTGGTCTTCGTTTGAATCACAGTATCTGAACTGTATTCTAGAAAATATTGCTTTTCAGTGAAACGGATGGTATATCTATACAGCTACGAATCCCAACTGGACCCTGTGTTTTGGTCTTTGTCTCTCTCCTAATTTGGAGCCTACAGTCCCGACTCCCGGTTGCCAATGCACTAATCTCAGTAGAGTGTTTCACAGGTTGCTCCTATCTCCGTCCTGATGAAGACCTCTTTCCAAGGAGCAACTGGCCTTCACCCTACACCCGGGGTCGAAACGTCCACATTGCCTACCATACTAACCTGTACTGGAACTCCATCCATGTTTAGACAAAAAGAATTGTGGTCAATATTTTCTAAACTAACTACGGATTATACAAAAATGTGTCTAAAATTCCCTGACAGGTTCCAGATTTATGGACTCTAGATAATTTCATTGTATATTACTATTTGTTGTATTCCTACCTTCCTCTCATGCTTCATCAAGCACTCTATCAAACACTTACCCCATTGCACTTATCTTGGAGCAACTGCTCGAATAGTTTTGTTTAAAATAGTTTTCAAACTTAAATGTATTATTTGATTAACAAATAGCCAATATAAAAGAAAAAGTGAAATTAATCCCTATTTTATATAGTGGGTACCTTCTTGTGTATGAAAAACCTTTTTCTTGAAATGTTCATTGTTTCTGCCAGGACCACTTGTGTCTTTTTACATATATTACCCAGGTCCTACGGATTGTTTTTGGGTTTCCCCATTTTTGTGTACTAATGTAATCTAATCTGATGTGATTACTATTACAATGCTTATAATATTCGTAATTTAGGATGATTTTTATTGAACATAAGAATACGTTCTTATTACAGAAAACGTTGGAGACCCTTAATGTGCATAAAGAACCCACCTCTAATACTCAGTAGTAGAGTGAAACAAGAGCAACCCAAAACGCCCATATGAACCTGGGCTATCAATTGCAGCAGTAACAATGCCTCACAAAGGACTCATTTTTAGGTTATGGTGATGATATGAAAAGTAACCAAATTATCAAAACCTCTTAATGGAACAGACATCAGCTATCCAAAATAATGATATTCTAATACACATGCAAGCTGAAAGGACAGTGTGTTCAGTGCCCTAATGATCACACAGTATAAATGTGAAGGTAATGTTGGTGACTACTCTAGCAAGGAATGAAAGTTACCTTAGACAAAATCAATTTGTATTTCTAAATAAAACACCTCAATGATTGTGGTCCTCCATACTTTACTGAAGGTACACATAAATGCTACCTCCTGTTCTGGCAGACCAATATTGTCTTGATGTGGCCCTACACTTGGTGGTCATTTTACCTTAAAAGTAAATTAACTACAATGGGAGCAGTTTCGCCCTAACTTTGCAAATGTTTTGGGGGATGATTTTAAATCCAAGTATATTTTATTATAAAAATCTGTGTAATGTTAATATTTGTTTGATGGGAAAGATATAGATGGTTACTTAACAATTTGGACCACCTCAGCTCAAGCTCGCTCAGAATTTGTAACATCGTGCAACAGTTTTCAAAATCACCTCAAGTTCACCTATACTAATGATCGAAAATCTACTCCATATCTTGGTCTCATCATTTAATGTGTGCATGCAAATCCTTCAGACCTATACTACTCTATTTAGGAAACACACAGAGAAAAACACTTTGGGGGTGATTAGGATGGCATGTGGACTTACGTCCGCCCGCCACCCTATCAGACAACGGGACAGCCTGACTTGCTGTTGGCGGTCCTGTCAAACTTATTACAATGTGACCACCTCCAAGGCAGTCGCAGTACATATCTCTTCTATTGTGGTGGTGCTGCGTGCTGCAGCACACGCTTCAGTGCAAGAAATAGACAGGGAATATATCCCTGCACTATGTGGAAGGCACCATGCGGTGTCTACCACATGGTGCGCGCAGGGATATGTAGCCCCTCTAAACCCATAATCAATGGCCAGGGGGTAGGGAGGCCCATTAAAGGTGCCCAAAGTCCCTTTCCACCATCATTTCTATGGTGGGTGACCCGCCATTAAACGGCTGGCGGGGTGGGACATAGTAATCCCTGCAGAGGTGCATGGTAGGCACCACCACCATTGCAGGGATTGCGAGGCCCTCAGCCACAACGGCGTGCTCAAGGAGCCCATCGGATGTGTGGCGGTCATTGTTTCTGACCCCATAACACCACCCACCATTGTAATATGGTGGAATTGGATGAACTAAAGCGTTTTGGTGGGGGAAGATGGCGGGCGGACGTTAAGCCAGGCGGGAGCTCCTTGCCTCTTACTTCAAATGAGGCGGAATGAAGACGCTATGATCTGAAGCATAACTTAAAATGTAGAAGTTTGTGGGGAGTCCAAGTTAAAAAAAAATCTCCACTGTGATCTTTATTCACCCCGCGGTACCCACAGGGTCTATTGATACGGAGCTTAGTAGGCTAAGTTAAAAAAAAACCCTGCTACCTGAACATACCTGCACCCTGCTTTCATGAAATGCCTGTCGATGCCGGGGAGCGGGAGCGAAATCGGCATGCTGCAGCGGTCCCCGCAAGCCTCACGCGCCTGGTGAAAAGCGTGAAGTCAGAGATCCGAGCTTCCAGAGACCTCCGCAGCAGCAGTTCTGTGCTCCACTCGCAAGTCAGTTGGTGGGAGGCGGCCTGTGAAGCCCAGCGCAGCTGCAGAAGGGCGGTAAGGCAGATCCCGATTTCCTTCCGGTGGAGGGCTGGGGAAGCTACACGGAGCAGTCCTGCCTCAAGCAAGAAAAAAATCAGAGGCGGAGGCAGATTTGAAGGGTTCGAAACACTCGAAGCATTTGGGGGTGTTGGAGGATTGGAGGAGAGCTTTGCTGTGGATCAGGACTTCGAATCTTGCTCGGAACCCTCACCAGATAGAGAGCTTGCCCCTATACTCTTACAATTAGAGATGTTAGAAGCCCAAGTGCCTCTGTCTTTTTTAAAACAAAGTAAGAACTTCGTAGAGAGGTTGATTTCAGCAAAGGTGGAGGGGCCAGTCAGACTCTTGTGAAGGCGTTGTACCCACTTCCAGCTTGTACAGACAACGTGGGTCCTGCAGGGAGGGGTTTAAATCAAAGGAAGGGACTACAGTTAGGGCAGAGTTCTCCCGGAGAGGGGAAGGGAGAATCTCAGGAACCCCAAAAAGAACCCCTCCGAGCTGCTATCGGAGAATTACCACAAAGTAAGAAAGTAACGGATTTGGGTGCACTTTTGGGTAGTCCTGACAGTAAAGCTAGGTCCTCTTACTGCCTTAGGAATAGGCAATTTCTGAAAGCAAGTTTCCCTCCTGCTACGAAACAGCCAGTTGTCCCCAGGATTATCAGAAGAATTATCCGCAAAGCCTTAAAACTTCAAGTGAATAAAGGCAGTAATAAAAAGACCCAATTAGGGGACAATCTAGAGGTTAGGGAAGAAGGTAAAATCACCAAAATAAAAGTTACTCCATCATTAAGGTCGTATTTCAAGATACAAAATCGAGGTTGTAATAAAGAAAAAAGCAAGGAACAAAGAGAGACAACACCGTCTAGAAGTGAAATGGATGACAGCCTGGCTTCCGGCACAATTGATCTTGGAGTTGACGAAGTTAATGGAATAGCGGAGGGGGAGACAACTGATGTGGATGTCGGTCTTACTCAGGTACCTGCTCCCTCTCAAAGTCAATGCTCTAGCCCGACCCGAAGCTTACCACCTAGTTCAGACAAAACTCCACTTCATAGCTTGGCACAGAGTCCTCCCGGAAATGCATCCACAAACTTTTCATTAGCTGTGTCTAAAAGCCAGGTTATTTATCCAGGACCCGCCCAGGATAAACCCCGAAGCAGTACGGATACTCTGTTAGAAAAGATGACGGAAGAAATCAGATCAAGGTTTGAAATTTTGGAAGGCAACCAAAATAAGATACAGGAAAGATTCGAGCTGCAGGATGTTAAGCTGAATGCGCTGGGAGAGAGAGTCAAAGCAGTGGAAGATGTGGTGGAAGGGCTAAATAAAAATGTTGAAACAACCCAAAAGGAAAGCCAAAGATAAAAACATTGAAGAAAAGCTGGAAACATTAGAAAACCAGTCTCGAAGGTGCAACCTCAGACTGCTCAATGTTCCTGAAGGGTGAGAAGGTTCGGATATAAAAAAAAATGTTGCGGTCTCTCCACTGGAGGAGTGTTTACCTTGGAGTAAAGCCCAGGGTCTTTTAGAAGATATTCAACGGGTCCATCGAGACCCCTTTGGTAAATCAAAGGAAAGAAAAAACCCAATAAATTTTAAGACCTACACACTCAACGAAAAAATACTGAGTGAGGCACTGAAAGTAGGGGAACTCAGCAAGGATAATTGGTCCTTCAAAATCAGATCAGACATTACTAAAGCAACTCAGGACAGGCAGTGGGAGCTAGGTTAGCTGATGCTGGAATTAAAAACACTAGGCGTCACTGTCCAAATGAAATTCCCAGCTTCCCTCAGAATAATGTGGAGGAACAAAATGCATAATATTAGAGACCCTAAAGAAAGTCGAAACATTAATTGGGCAAATGCGCGATCAGATAGAAATTCAATCACTGACCCAAACATAAAACACAATTTATTTGTATAGAAAAAATAAAAATAAAAATAAAAATGGTAGCGACCTTCAAGAAGAATTAAATAGAGGCAGGGAGCTCAAAGTGGGCCAGAAATAAAGCCCAAGGGAGGATCAGGGAGGTTTCCCCAAGGAGGGTGGGTGTGTCTTCTCACTTTGGTTTTGTTTCTTTTCGCTACTTTCACTTTGGTTTTAAGTTATAATCTCAAAAAAAAGGAAAGAAGGAAAAAAAAGCGGTGAAAATGCACGGGGGATGGGAGCAAGATAGGGAAAAAAACAAAAAAAAACGACCTCTTCAACCCATTAGATATAAAAAGAAGGAGACATTCAGGGGCTGGCGAAATAAGAGAAAGAAATGAGTCAGAGAATGAAACAAGTAAAGAGAACTACCTGGAATGTGAACGGGCTACGTACCAAGAGTAGGCGGAGAAAGATCTTTGAATATTTAAAATCATTTGATAGTGAGATCATAATTCTACAAGAAACCCATCTATTAAAGAAAGAATGGGAGGAAATAGTGAAAAATCTGAGCTGGGTAGACTCATACATATGTACGGATCAAGAATGTGTTATAAAAGGGGTGGCAATCCTATTTAGGAAATCTCTGAGAGTGAGGATAGAGTAGATTCTAAAGGTAGGTGGGCAATAGCTAATATCAGAAAACTTAATCAAACCCTTTCTGTGGTAGGCTATTACGGTCCAAACTTGGACGATCCATCCCCCTTCAATCACTATATACCCATCTGATTTCAATACCAGGCCCCATCAATATAGGTGGAGATTTTAATGTTATACCAGACCCTAAAGTTGATCGATATCCGAAGGGGAAACAAACCAATCTCCCGAAAATGAGAGAATGGCTGAGAATTTACAAAAAGGATCTGAATCTAATAGATATCTGGAAAAAGAAGGGGGATAACCAAGAGAAGTTTTCTTTCAAGAACAAGAAACTAGGGATGCAGCATAGAATAGATTTTTTCTTAATAGATCAGGGTTTACTGGAAAAAACTCTAAAAGTGGCCCATCTCCCTGCTCACCTTTCAGATCACTCAGCAGTACAAATGACAGTCATATTAAAAGATATAATGAAACCCTCAAGGTGGACGATGGATCGTTCAATTCTTTTAAATCACAAGATTGTTAATCAACTCAGCGAGGAGACAATTTTTTTTTTTAAATCAATAATGAAGGGGCCCCAACCCATATAGTTTGGGACACATATAAAGCGGTGATTAGGGGTACATTGCTAAGTCTAGTCTCCCATAAATCTAGAGGGCTTAAAAGGGAAATAAAAAGGATAGAGGAAAACATTTCATTAGTAGATCAACAAATATTTACAGATCCAAGAGGGCCAGTTTTGGAGGCAGAGAGAGTAAAGCTAAAAAATAGACTTTCAGAAATTTTGGAAAATAAACTTAAAGAAAGGTGGGAATGTAGTAAGCTGGCACATTACGAATATGGGGAGGGTTGCGGAAAATTTTGGCTTGGAAGTTAAGATAGGTCTAGAAATAAAATCCCATTTATAGACCCACGTAACCCATCACATAATGGAGCAGAAGAAGATGTTATAAAGCAAGAATTCTTAGCCTTTTTTGGGGATTTCTACTCTGAGGATTACAACCCATCTATGGAAGAGATTGACACATGTTTAGAAGTTAACCCAAGAGGAGAAATGCAAAATGAAACGCAGAAATCACTACTGTAGAAGTAGAGGAAGTCATAAGAAATTTAAAAAGAGGCAAGGCTGCAGGTCCGGACGCCCTCCCAAATGAGCTTTATATTAAACTAAAAGACACCCTTGTTATCCCCCTTACTACCCTTTTTAATAGAGTTTTTCTTGAAAACTGTAGTCTTCCTGACTCCTGGAATGACGCAACTATTTCTATCCTCCAAAAACCAGGTAAAAATTCCAAGAAATGCGAGTCCTATCGTACTATATCCATCTTAAATTGCGATTACAAAATCTTTACCCAAATAATGGCGAAAAGGCTTGGTCGAGTGATCGGCTCCCTAATTAACTCTAACCAAAAAGGTTTTGTGGCAGGTAGAAATCTGCAAGATTTAACCCATGAGCTCATTGGAGCAATAGACATAGCCATATGTGAGAAGCTGCCTCTATCTATAATCGCTATCGACGCAGCAAAAGCTTTTGATAGAGTTAACTGGCTCTATCTGAGTGAGGTGCTAAAAAAATTTGATTTAGGAACTAATATCTTGAAGATGGTAGAAAACATTTACAATGCTCCTAAGGCCAGAATATTAATCAATGGGAAGCTAACCGATCATCTTTTGATACAGAGAGGTACACGCCAGGGATGCCCCCTATCCCCGTTGTTATTCAATTTATATATTGAACCAGTGTCTTAGGAACCATCTCGCCATTACCCCTTTCTCATACCAAGGCTGGCACAAAAAAGTAGCACTATATGTGGATGACCTCATGATACTTACCTGTCATCTTAAAGAAGCCCTTGAAGCAACAGAGGAGACTACCAAATATACAAGTCTAAAACAGAGACTATGACTTGGAATGAGGTCTTCCTGAGCCCCTACAATAAAGAAAAAATCAGATACCTGGGTATTGACTTGGTTAAAGATCTAGATAAGGGAACCCCAGATTAACATCCATTGAGTCCAGGTAGAAGTTAAAGGATTGCTGAAAGTATGGAGTGGTTTGCCGTTGTTTATTTTGGGTAAATCAAACATTCTTAAAATGTCAGTCCTACCGAAGTTTACGTTCATTTTTGGAGCCATACCGCTAGAGTTCAATAGGGAGTCTATTAAGAAAATCCAGGGAGAGTTATCAAGTTTTATTTGGTCATCGAAAAAACCTAGAATTGCTTGGACCAAAATAAGGAGAAGAAAAAACCAGGGTGGGTTAGCCACCCCAGATATTTTAGAATACTGTAGAGCATTCCAATGTAAAAATAATAAAATCTTGTTAGGCCCATATGAAAATTATCCATTGTACATGCAGAAAATGACAAATAACACCAGTCACTCCCTTTTCAAATTCGGTCACCCGAAATTTTTCAAAAAAGTTAAGTTGAAGACTCTAAGAGCAGCTGCTAAATCATGGTATTGCATCAGGTCTACTGTGAATATCTCCCTTTACAGCGATAAAGCTCCTATTTGGAACTCACCTTGTACTCCGGAATGTCTTAAAGACTCTTTGTCGCTCCCCCTAAAATCGGTGGGAATTGCAGTATGGGGGCAATTACTAAATCAGAATAAAATCTTGGACTGGGAAATATTAAATGAAATCACAAACTTTTCTCTAGCGAAGTTCAAACATTATCAACTCTTAAGCTGGGCAAAGTCAATTAAGGAAACCAAAACAGGCAATACAACCCTGGAAAGTAGAATGCTGGAGAAACCCTTCAAGAAAGAGGTATCATTCTGGTATTGGGCCCTCATAACATCAGGGGAGGAGGAATTTAGGATACCGGAGAGAATCTGGGGGAAAGATCTGCCAACGCTGGATACAAACCTCTTATGGCAAGTATCTATGAGCAAATGCTGGTCAATAGTAACATCTGCAGCATTAAAAAGAAATCACTTATATACAACCCACAGGGCTTATTGGATGCCGGAAAAACGATAAAAAGTTTGCGGACCTGTGGTGAAGTCCTGCCCGAAATGCGGTTTACCGAAGGCCAATGATCTGCATATGTTTTGGCAGTGCCCCCATCTCGATGGTTTCTGGAAGGCGGTGGGTAAGACCATAGAAGAGGTTTTGGGAAAACAGCTAACCATGAGTATGGACTTGGTCTTTTTCTGGGTGTCGGGGTCTCCATTAGCAGACAGACTTACAAAACGGGAAGAATATCTGGTGTTTCTCTTGATTTTATTAGCCAGAAGAGAGATATGTGTAAAATGGATCACACCAATTGCTCCGCTACAGGATGAGTGGCTCTCTTCAGTGCCTAAAATGTATAATTTAGATTAAAAAAAGAAGCAATTTTCTAAAAAATTTTGTTTTTGGGAGTTGTTGGAAAACCATTATCGGGGTATATAATGTTGGAATGTCTGATTGTTTATTATGTTCTTTCTCCTTATTTCTTTTTCTTTATAGGTATGTCCTATGAATTAGTGCAAGCAACACTTAATAGGGTCGAAGGCCTATTAGAGTAGCCATGATGGCTAGTTCCACCCAGCCCGAAAAGTAACCTTCTATAATAGTACTTGGAAGTAAAGGGTCCCCTGTTTTTCCCGTTTGGTTCCTATACGGTGGACAGGTACAGGGCACGGTCGAAGGGAAAAAGGGGCGACCCTAATAACTCCTTACTATAAGTGATGCACAATGAGGACACTAAAAAAAAATATATGGTGGAAGGGAAACCTGTCTACAATGGTGGTGAGACCGCCACCCACGGGCTGTCAGTGGTATTCGGCCGCTATATTCTCATATCAGAACAATCCACTAAGGGACCTGAGGAAAGGTCTCCTATTTGGATCATTTCTCAGGATCTGCAACAACTGTAAGTTCAAGGAGGATGATTTCACAGAAATAGAGATGCATGTGGAACAACTTCAAGCTAGGAAAGCTGGTTTAAAAAGCAATTAATTACTAACTACTAAACAGAAACAAAGCACTGACAAACTTGTTTCTGTCATAACATTTTGCAGACACTAATAAAGGTTCTCATTAAACAAACAATGGAATGCCCTTAATGCATTCGTTCCCGAACAGAATACAATTAATTCCACCCTTCTCCCCCACATGCTGGCAGAAAACTTCCATGTGGTAGGGGCCATTAGATTTTTTATTTTCAAAAACAAACTCACACTTTGAGAGCTTGTTTTTGAAAAACAAAAACAATTTTTCTGAGCGGCTACATGAAACATGGCAGGCGTTCAGCAAAGCTACAGTGCCACTGAGTAGTCGCTGTTGAAGGCACATGATCTAAACCAAAGAGGTAGAGCTCTCTGAATATGGAAGGACCCCATCCACCAGGGTTGCATATATCATCATTTCCACCACTTTGGCGGGACGGCGGAACACGAGCCAAAGCTTTAATGAGGCACTTTCTTTTCAATCATTGAAAGCAAAAGCAAGTTGTTTAAGTGAATTAACTTTAAATGTAAAACAGCAGTGCCAAGAGGTGCCACTACTAATACCAACATGGTATAACATATTTATTACCTGCCAGCATTTGGAAACAGATAAGAGGAATATTTAAAAATTGAAAGTCTCATGCTTACATCGGGGGTGGGGTACCATGGATGCGCCGCATTTACAATGATTAAACAACAAGGGGTGGTGATGGACAGAGTTTCTGAATTAAGCAGAATACTCTCACCCAGTCAAGAGATCAGGGGTAGATCCAACACTGTTTTTTAGCTCACTGCACCATCCCAGCTCAGAACCTGGCTATATGCAAATTAGTCTGTTCCTGTCCCAGTGCATGATGGGAACAGGCAAACCAAACTACAAAGCCAATTCTTTCACTGGGAAGGAAACAAGCTTACGGGGACCGGTTTCTGGCATTACAGCCGTCTTCGGCCCGGCTTGCTTGAATCCTGATGGTGCAATGAATGAGCAAGGGACTCACATCTGAGTATACCCTTCCACGCTTATGGTGGACAAAATAATTATGTAGCAATCAAGAATGGGGAGAAGGAAAGTTAGTGATCCCACCAAGTTCCTTGGCTTTAAATACTGTTAATCAAGAGGGGGGAGGGGGGATCACTTGTCCTGTGTAACCTGGGTACAGTTCTTACTAGAATGACCCTTGGTAAAAGACCCTCATACACGTGTAATCATGATGGTATGGGCGGTATATCTTGATTCTCCGCCTTCGTTTACACGTCTGTGCAGAATCACGGGGTCAGTTGGTATGCACCCTCCACCTGGAGGAGAACACCCTAGGTTAAAACAGTAGTGATCAGTGATTGTTGGTGAAGTGAGAGTGAGTTTCTTAAAAACAATCCAATCATGCCGGGAAGGAAATGATTTTATTGACCGGGATTGAATTGATAATAGAGGATATGGCTGAATACGTTGAGGAAATTATTAGGTTTCACACATATTCAATCCTCCAGTGTTCAAAAAATGGTCGACATGTTTCAGCCTTATTGCCCAAGGGGTCGGTGCGGCTTTCTTCAGGACCAGGTGAGTTCGGTGAAGAGAGTGACTGAGGTCTACTCTTTAATGAAGGTCAAGATTGGACCTATAAGTGAAAAAAGAATAGTATTGCTAGGGTGTGGGTAATAAAAATTAGTGCAAGAGTCAAATTGAAATAGGTTTTATTCAAGAGTTAAAACTACGCTATCAGACTCCCTATCTCTAGGGGACATAAACCACATACTCAGTACTGGTGAACAAATCATGGCTGGGAACCTCCAATGGTCTATGGCAAGAGGTAGAGGTAACTCTAGAGTTCATGCAACTCCCTAGGGTTCCTTAAAATACATATTGTTCAGTAAGATAGGCAAAGGTCTGGATTCCAAAGGGAATCTTTGTGAAGTAGTAAAGCTGTATAATCACCATCGTTAGTTTGGGGTATCAAAAACGTTGTTACATCAAACAACAGTGTTAGGAAGCTGTTGTGATTTACCCCCAGATACCAAGAATATACTCGAAGCACATACCTTCCATTAGTTAATTTTTAACATTTCACAGGTACCCAGAGGCTTGAAGGAGGGGCTCCTACAAAGATAGAAGTAAGTTTTAGTTAAAGGAGCGGGTGGATACTTATCTCCATTCAGTGTCCCGGTTGTTTAGTCTATCCGCGCCATACCTCGTTGCTCCACTCGCGAACATGCAGCTTGTGCTGTCTCTGCCTCTCGCGGTCCTGGATATGGCAGTAGCTAACGTTGCCGGGTTAAATGGTCATTTTCCGTATGGAAATAGAGAAAAGACTCTGGGGGATTGACAGAGGAGCCGCTGATAAAGGGGAAATATCGGCAAAAAATAAATGCGATATTAATCACGAGGTATAGGTTATACCTAATCGGTAAAACAGTGGTGAATTTATACAGACCAACTAGATTAGTATAGTTATTACAGGGAGGATTAATGTCACCAGAAGAAGAAAGACTCCCGTGTTGGTGTCAGTTATCAACTGGGTGGGTATTATTATTAAGGTATTGGAGGTAGTATTATGATTGGTAAAATTAATCATGTATGGTGGTATAATGATTGGTAAAATTAATCATATAATTGTTAGATCTTAATCACAGTGACTAGCAAGATTCTCAGGGGGACAATTCATCTGTTGAGGCTCAGCCATGGGACATTGTCATTTAGTCCCCATTGGTCTGTCTTCAGACGGTGAACCCATCTCTGTTCCTTTTCGAACAAGATGCGTTCCGCATTGTGATCTTTATTGCTCAATGTCTCTAAGATGACCCATCTTAGGTCCTCCACAGTATGTCCCTTCTCCAAATAGTGGTTGGCCATTTTTGTTGTGGCCTTCTTGCACTTCACATTACTTCTGTGTTCACAGATTCTTTGCCGTATCTTTCTGCATGTCATTCCAATATATTGCATATTGCAGGGTCACGACATACAGTCCGGCTTCCAATCATATCAAGAAAATAATCAACAAACACTGGCGAATCCTTACCTCGGTGAACCTATCATGGCCAAAACCGAGATTCTCCAATAAACGGACCCAGAACCTCAAGGACATCCTAGTACACACCAGACCTCAATTGGAGCAAAGAGCAAAACAAACACAACTTTGGGACCTTCCACCTGTCCAAGGTCACTTCCCTTGTGGGAGTTGTTTGGTATGCCACCTCACAACCACCACGAAAATGATTCAACTATTACCAGATCTGAAATGGTATATAAGAACTCATACTAATTGCAATTCCAGCCACGTGATCTATATGATCACGTGCCCCTGCAATATGCAATATATTGGAATGACATGCAGAAAGATACGGCAAAGAATCTGTGAACACAGAAGTAATGTGAAGTGCAAGAAGGCCACAACAAAAATGGCCAACCACTATTTGGAGAAGGGACATACTGTGGAGGACCTAAGATGGGTCATCTTAGAGACATTGAGCAATAAAGATCACAATGCGGAACGCATCTTGTTCGAAAAGGAACAGAGATGGGTTCACCGTCTGAAGACAGACCAATGGGGACTAAATGTCAATGTCCCATGGCTGAGCCTCAAAAGATGAATTGTCCCCCTGAGAATCTTGCTAGTCACTGTGATTAAGATCTAACAATTATATGATTAATTTTACCAATCATTATACCACCATACATGATTAATTTTACCAATCATAATGCTACCTCCAATACCTTAATAATAATACCCACCCAGTTGATAACTGACACCAACACGGGAGTCTTTCTTCTTCTGGTGACATTAATCCTCCCTGTAATAACTATACTAATCTAGTTGGTCTGTATAAATTCACCACTGTTTTACCGATTAGGTATAACCTATACCTCGTGATTAATATCGCATTTATTTTTTGCCGATATTTCCCCTTTATCAGCGGCTCCTCTGTCAATCCCCCAGAGTCTTTTCTCTATTTCCATACGGAAAATGACCATTTAACCCGGCAATGTTAGCTACTGCCATATCCGGGACCGCGAGAGGCAGAGACAGCACAAGCTGCATGTTCGCGAGTGGAGCAACGAGGTATGGCGCGGATAGACTAAACAACCGGGACACTGAATGGAGATAAGTATCCACCCGCTCCTTTAACTAAAACTTACTTCTATCTTTGTAGGAGCCCCTCCTTCAAGCCTCTTGGTACCTGTGAAATGTTAAAAATTAACTAATGGAAGGTATGTGCTTCGAGTATATTCTTGGTATCTGGGGGTAAATCACAACAGCTTCCTAACACTGTTGTTTGATGTAACAACGTTTTTGATACCGCAAACTAACGATGGTGATTATACAGCTTTACTACTTCACAAAGATTCCCTTTGGAATCCAGACCTTTGCGTATCTTACTGAACAATATGTATTTTAAGGAACCCTAGGGAGTTGCATGAACTCTAGAGTTACCTCTACCTCTTGCCATAGACCATTGGAGGTTCCCAGCCATGATTTGTTCACCAGTACTGAGTATGTGGTTTATGTCCCCTAGAGATAGGGAGTCTGATAGCGTAGTTTTAACTCTTGAATAAAACCTATTTCAATTTGACTCTTGCACTAATTTTTATGACCCACACCCTAGCAATACTATTCTTTTTTCACTTATAGGTCCAATCTTGACCTTCATTAAAGAGTAGACCTCAGTCACTCTCTTCACCGAACTCACCTGGTCCTGAAGAAAGCCGCACCGACCCCTTGGGCAATAAGGCTGAAACATGTCGACCATTTTTTGAACACTGGAGGATTGAATATGTGTGAAACCTAATAATTTCCTCAACGTATTCAGCCATATCCTCTATTATCAATTCAATCCCGGTCAATAAAATCATTTCCTTCCCGGCATGATTGGATTGTTTTTAAGAAACTCACTCTCACTTCACCAACAATCACTGATCACTACTGTTTTAACCTAGGGTGTTCTCCTCCAGGTGGAGGGTGCATACCAACTGACCCCGTGATTCTGCACAGACGTGTAAACGAAGGCGGAGAATCAAGATATACCGCCCATGCCATCATGATTACACGTGTATGAGGGTCTTTTACCAAGGGTCATTCTAGTAAGAACTGTACCCAGGTTACACAGGACAAGTGATCCCCCCTCCCCCCTCTTGATTAACAGGACAAAATAATTAAACAACAAGGGGTGGTGATGGACAGAGTTACTGAATTAAGCAGAATACTCTCACCCAGTCAAGAGATCAGGGGTAGATCCAACACCGTTTTTTAGCTCACTGCACCATCCCAGCTCAGAACCTGGCTATATGCAAATTAGTCTGTTCCTGTCCCAGTGCATGATGGGAACAGGGCAAACCAAACTACAAAGCCAATTCTTTCACTGGGAAGGAAACAGGCTTCCGGGGACCGGTTTCTGGCATTACAGCCGTCTTCGGCCCGGCTTGCTTAAATCCTGATGGTGCAATGAGCAAGGGACTCACATCTGAGTATACCCTTCCACTCTTATGGTGGACAAAATAATTATGTAGCAATCAAGAATGGGGAGAAGGAAAGTTAGTGATCCCACCAAGTTCCTTGGCTTTAAATACTGTTAATCAAGAGGGGGGAGGGGGGATCACTTGTCCTGTGTAACCTGGGTACAGTTCTTACTAGAATGACCCTTGGTAAAAGACCCTCATACACGTGTAATCATGATGGTATGGGCGGTATATCTTGATTCTCCGCCTTCGTTTACACGTCTGTGCAGAATCACGGGGTCAGTTGGTATGCACCCTCCACCTGGAGGAGAACACCCTAGGTTAAAACAGTAGTGATCAGTGATTGTTGGTGAAGTGAGAGTGAGTTTCTTAAAAACAATCCAATCATGCCGGGAAGGAAATGATTTTATTGACCGGGATTGAATTGATAATAGAGGATATGGCTGAATATGTTGAGGAAATTATTAGGTTTCACACATATTCAATCCTCCAGTGTTCAAAAAATGGTCGACATGTTTCAGCCTTATTGCCCAAGGGGTCGGTGCGGCTTTCTTCAGGACCAGGTGAGTTCGGTGAAGAGAGTGACTGAGGTCTACTCTTTAATGAAGGTCAAGATTGGACCTATAAGTGAAAAAAGAATAGTATTGCTAGGGTGTGGGTCATAAAAATTAGTGCAAGAGTTAAATTGAAATAGGTTTTATTCAAGAGTTAAAACTACGCTATCAGACTCAATGCAAAGTGCAATGAGCAAGGGACTCACATCTGAGTATACCCTTCCACGCTTATGGTGGACAAAATAATTAAACAACAAGGGGTGGTGATGGACAGAGTTTCTGAATTGAGCAGAATACTCTCACCCAGTCAAGAGATCAGGGGTAGATCCAACACCGTTTTTTAGCTCACTGCACCATCCCAGCTCAGAACCTGGCTATATGCAAATTAGTCTGTTCCTGTCCCAGTGCATGATGGGAACAGGGCAAACCAAACTACAAAGCCAATTCTTTCACTGGGAAGGTAACAAGGTTCCGGGGACCGGTTTCTGGCATTACAGCCGTCTTCGGCCCGGCTTGCTTGAATCCTGATGGTGCAATGAGCAAGGGACTCACATCTGAGTATACCCTTCCACGCTTATGGTGGACAAAATAATTAAACAACAAGTGGTGGTGATGGACAGAGTTTCTGAATTAAGCAGAATACTCTCACCCAGTCAAGAGATCAGGGGTAGATCCAACACCGTTTTTTAGCTCACTGCACCATCCCAGCTCAGAACCTGGCTATATGCAAATTAGTCTGTTCCTGTCCCAGTGCATGATGGGAACAGGGCAAACCAAACTACAAAGCCAATTCTTTCACTGGGAAGGAAACAAGCTTCCGGGGACCGGTTTCTGGCATTACAGCCGTCTTCGGCCCGGCTTGCTTGAATCCTGATGGTGCAATGAGCAAGGGACTCACATCTGAGTATACCCTTCCACGCTTATGGTGGACAAAATAATTAAACAACAAGGGGTGGTGATGGACAGAGTTTCTGAATTAAGCAGAATACTCTCACCCAGTCAAGAGATCAGGGGTAGATCCAACACCGTTTTTTAGCTCACTGCACCATCCCAGCTCAGAACCTGGCTATATGCAAATTAGTCTGTTCCTGTCCCAGTGCATGATGGGAACAGGGCAAACCAAACTACAAAGCCAATTCTTTCACTGGGAAGGAAACAAGCTTCCGGGGACCGGTTTCTGGCATTACAGCCGTCTTCGGCCCGGCTTGCTTGAATCCTGATGGTGCAATGAGCAAGGGACTGACATCTGAGTATACCCTTCCACGCTTATGGTGGACAAAATAATTAAACAACAAGGGGTGGTGATGGACAGAGTTTCTGAATTAAGCAGAATACTCTCACCCAGTCAAGAGATCAGGGGTAGATCCAACACCGTTTTTTAGCTCACTGCACCATCCCAGCTCAGAACCTGGCTATATGCAAATTAGTCTGTTCCTGTCCCGTTGCATGATGGGAACAGGGCAAACCAAACTACAAAGCCAATTCTTTCACTGGGAAGGAAACAAGCTTCCCACCCCCTTTTCTGAATCGTTTTTGGCCACTATAGGTGTGGCAGGGTATACTCAGACATGAGTCCCTTTCTCACTGCACCATCAGGATTCAAGCAAGCCGGGCCGAAGACGGCTGAAATGCCAGAAACCGGTCCCCGGTAGCTTGTCTCCTTTCTGGTGAAGAATTGGCTATGTAGTTTAGTCTGCCCTGTTCCCATGATGCACTGGGCCAGGGACAGACTGATTTGCATATAGCCAGGTTCTGAGCTGGGATGGTGCAGTGAGATAAATAACGGTGATGGATGAAGCCCTGATCTTTGGACTGGGTAAGAGTGGTCTGCTTAATTCAGACACTCTGTTCATCACCACCCCCTTTTCTGAATCGTTTTTGGCCACTATAGGTGTGGCAGGGTATACTCAGACATGAGTCCCTTTCTCACTGCACCATCAGGATTCAAGCAAGCCGGGCCGAAGACGGCTGAAATGCCAGAAACCGGTCCCTGGTAGCTTGTCTCCTTTCTGGTGAAGAATTGGCTATGTAGTTTAGTCTGCCCTGTTCCCATGATGCACTGGGCCAGGGACAGACTGATTTGCATATAGCCAGGTTCTGAGCTGGGATGGTGCAGTGAGATAAATAACGGTGATGGATGAAGCCCTGATCTTTGGACTGGGTAAGAGTGGTCTGCTTAATTCAGACACTCTGTTCATCACCGCCCCCTTTTCTGAATCGTTTTTGGCCACTATAGGTGTGGCAGGGTATACTCAGACATGAGTCCCTTTCTCACTGCACCATCAGGATTCAAGCAAGCCGGGCCGAAGACGGCTGAAATGCCAGAAACCGGTCCCCGGTAGCTTGTCTCCTTTCTGGTGAAGAATTGGCTATGTAGTTTAGTCTGCCCTGTTCCCATGATGCACTGGGCCAGGGACAGACTGATTTGCATATAGCCAGGTTCTGAGCTGGGATGGTGCAGTGAGATAAATAACGGTGATGGATGAAGCCCTGATCTTTGGACTGGGTAAGAGTGGTCTGCTTAATTCAGACACTCTGTTCATCACCACCCCCTTTTCTGAATCGTTTTTGGCTACTATAGGTGTGGCAGGGTATACTCAGACATGAGTCCCTTTCTCACTGCACCATCAGGATTCAAGCAAGCCGGGCCGAAGACGGCTGAAATGCCAGAAACCGGTCCCCGGTAGCTTGTCTCCTTTCTGGTGAAGAATTGGCTATGTAGTTTAGTCTGCCCTGTTCCCATGATGCACTGGGCCAGGGACAGACTGATTTGCATATAGCCAGGTTCTGAGCTGGGATGGTGCAGTGAGATAAATAACGGTGATGGATGAAGCACTGATCTTTGGACTGGGTAAGAGTGGTCTGCTTAATTCAGACACTCTGTTCATCACCACCCCCTTTTCTGAATCGCATTTACAATGAGGCGCACCGCGGTGCAAGAATAGACAGATGCATGACGCATCTGATGCCGTAAAGGTAATGCAGTGCTGGAGTTGTGTTGCAACCGCAACGCAACTCCAGCACTGCTCGGGGGTGCCCTATACTAGCTGTGCTGCGTCACTTTTTACGCCTGCTACAAGACGGCGTAAGGTTTTGACGCAGCGGGGTCGGAAAAGTGACTGAGTGAAATCTTGTAGATTTCACTCAGCCACTTTTCCGAGGTGTTCCTGTGCCGGAACAAACCCCCCTGCGCAGTAACGCCGACATGAAACCTGATGCAGGTTTCATGCGGCGCAGGGCTTTACAACGTGACGCATCCCCTTAAATGCGTCATGTTGTAAGTACCCCGCAGCATGGCGCTGGCTTTGCACCGGCGCTGCGGCACAGAAGTGACGCAACGGCGGCACAAAAGTGGTTAGCGGCCTTGTAAATGTGCCCCTGTGTGTTTCTGATTTCTTGCCTCGACTAGACGAATAACATGATAACTGCCTCCGACTCAACCTCACCTGTCTTTCAAAAACACTGATGTTAGGAACTATCCCGATTCCCATTAAATAATCTTCCCATGCAGATGAAATAAGAAAGGAAATGGATAGAAGATGCAAGCGTGGAGGTTATTTAGGGGTCCGATCAGAGAACCTGCTTGCCAGTTGCAACCCTTTGCACTGAATTTACTACCCCCGGCCTCAGAAGAGGTAGAATCAGTGCCCAAAAAACTTTACAGGAGTGGCTCACTCATATGGTCATCAAAGCACCAGCCTCCTTTTTTTCGGAGCAATTTTTATTATACTATATTTGAATAATAGATTATTCACTATTAGCAGCATGAAATAATGTAGCACAAGAAGCTGGACTGGGACCCTAGTTGGCTGCTGAGGTTAGTGAAACAATCTTTTAAAATGTATGTTGTGTGCATTTGTGAGGCAGTGGTTTTGTTTGAGAAAACATGTATGTGTGAACATGTCTGTATATGTGAGCATGTGTAAGTGTTACTGAAAGTGAGTGAGTAAAAGTAAGAATGAGTGAGATTGAGTGTCTGTTAGTATGCATGAGAATGAGCAAATTAGAGCAGGAGTGACTGAGAATAAATTAGCATAAGGTGATGGAGTTTAAGTGAGAATTAGTTGGCGGTGACGAGGAATTGCAGATGTGCTGGAAGAGGCATGTTTTATTGCCTTCTACTCAGCAAATTTCAGTGCTGGACATCAAACCATCCAAGTCAAAATTTTTGAAAGAGGATTTTGACTGGTTTAGAAATTGTGTCAGCAACCCCTTCCATGCTTATGACGAGCCCAGCTCATCATGAGGCACAGTGGTACTGTGCTCATGACGAGCTTGGCTCGTCATAACGGCCGCGGCCCGCCAACGCACGATTGATTTCCTGCCTGTGCAGGACAATCCATGTGCGGGACAATCAATCAGTGTGCGGGGTTGTGACGAGCCCAGCTCGTGATGAGCACAGCTCCACTGTGACTCATGACTAGCGGGGATCGTCACAAGCGCAGCGGCCCCCGCTCCCCGGCACCATGGGGAATTACCCCTGCGGCCAAGAGGTTAAAGAACCAGCTAGTGAACGCGTCTAATCCTGGGGATTTGCCAGATTTTAGCCTCTGAAGGGCTTCTAAATTATCTGTGTTGGCTTCCTAGAAACATTTTTTCTTTATTGTCTATGTATGAAAGATTACAATAATATAGATATCTGAGGTATTCCTCATAGAAGATTGCTTGTTTGCATTCTATAGGGAGGAGTAGAATTCATGGAATACGTCCAATATCTCATAGGTGGAAGTGCATGTATTGTAATTTTTATTTTTTATTATGACATGTATGATGAATTTGGCTTTAGAGTATTTTAGATAATTTGCTAGGGCTTCCCCGCTTTGTTTTTTAAACACATTTTTCCACTTATTGATCTCAGAGTATGTTTGGGCTCTTTCACTTAAGATACTATTATATTCATATTTTGAGTTTATGTAGCGTAGGTAATGACTCCGATCCATTAGTGTGTCAGAGTGTATATTCCATCTTTTTATTGTCAGATTCTTGTGAAGTTTTTCATTGATGGATTTGTTTTTGGCTGACATTATGCTCATGATGGATCTGTGAAGGGTAGACTTCAACACTTCCCACCTTGTTACTGGGGAGTTGTCATCAACTTTGTTGTCTGCTGGGGAGTTTTTAATGCCTTGTGAGATCTATTTTTGCCATGGGATCCACGAGTAAGGTTCCATTAAGTTTCAATTGTTTAGGGGGTGGATAGTTATCTCCAATTTCCACCTCAAATTTGGTGCTTGATCGGAGACTAGTACTGTTTCTACCTTGGGTGATTTGCATAGTGGGACTAAGGTTTTATCGGTAAGGATGTAGTCAATCTTTGGCAGCGTGTAATGTGGATTAGAGGAGAAGGTGAAGTCGTTACCTCCAGGGTTGTGTATTCTCCAAATGTCAATTAAATTGTGCTTAGACATACAGGGGTCGATTTCGATCCGGTAAAATTTCCGTCCGTGCGAATCGCATCCGTAGCCGTCTCCGTACGACTCGTACGCAAACCGTACGACCCGGCTAGTACGATCCGGACCAGAGTATCAGGACGCGAGTCGTACGGTCAACGTCAGGTAAGGGCGATTCGTACGGAAAAGCGCACAATCACATACACACCGTACGGCGTGTACCCCCCATGATCGCAGGGGTACGGCGCGTACCCCTGCAATCATGGGGTGTACGCGCCGTACACCCAGCGAACATGGGGTACGCCACGTACACCCACCGAATCGTACCCGTAAACGTCCCATACGTATGACGAAGTACGATTCGCACCAGGAGCCGTACTCCATACGAGTCGTACAAGACACCGTACGACTCGTATCCCCGTACGAATCGCCCTCGGAACCCGCTGTACGCAACTTCTGTACAGTTTGCGGCTGCTCTTTCCGACCCGGCAAGTACGATTCGTGTTGGGTACGCTCCGTATAACCCTTTTTCTACGGGAGCTGAAAACTGCCGTAAAAGCAGAGTTCGCCCCGAAACAGGTACAGAACGCCCCCCCCCCCCGGGTACGGCGCGTTCCCCCCTTGATCGCAGGGGTACGGCGTGTACCCCTGCGATCATGGGGGGTACGCGCCGTACACCCAGCGTACATGGGGTACGCACCGTACCCCATGTACGGTGGGTGTACATGGCGTACCCCATGTTCGCTGGGTGTACGGCGCGTACCCCCCATGATCGCAGGGGTACGCGCCGTACCCCTGCGATCATGGGGGGAACGCGCCGTACCCGGGGGTGCGTTCTGTACCTGTTTCAGGGCGAACTCTGCTTTTACGGCAGTTTTCAACCCGTAGAAAAAGGGTTGTATGGAGCGTACCCAACACGAATCGTACTTGCCGGGTCGGAAAGAGCTGCCGCAAACCGTACAGAAGTCGCGTACAGCGGGTTCCGAGGGCGATTCGTACGGGGATACGAGTCGTACGGTGTCTTGTACGACTCGTACGGAGTACGGCTCCTGGTACGAATTGTACTTCGTCGTACGTATGGGACGTTTACGGGTACGATTCGTACAGAGGAAAAACGCTCCGTACGATGATTCGGAGCGCTTTTTACCGGATCGGAATCGACCCCACAGTGTTTCATTTGTGTGTGGAAACCATTCCTTATTCATTTGGTTTTGGAGATCCTGTCTAAATTGCCATCAAGAGGCAAATTGAAGTCACCGCCATGGATTATTGGAGAGTCCCCAAGGAGAATGTATATGGTGTTGTGCAGATTTTTCCAGAAGACTTAGTTGTCAGTCGGGGCATATATTTTCCAAACATGCAAATCTTTGTTGTTTTTCTTTGCATTGAGAATTAATCAACCTCCCTTGCCTTCATGCATATGTGGCGATACCGAAATCCCTGGGTTTTTAATATGATAGTAAGTGTTCGTTTTTTTCCCTGACATGTAGGGAAATGAAAGGTACCCACAATCTAGTTCACATTCTATTTGGAGCCAAGTTTTGAGTCTAATCTCATTCCTTGCAATAATTTAATGTCCTCCTTAAGGCAGTGGCAATAGTCTAGTATCTTCTTCCTTTTGATGAGGTGATTGAGACCCTTACTATTTAGTGCTAGCATTTTAAGTTTTTTGGTTTTTGGTAGTCATGGTTTTCTGTGTTTAGATGATGAAATTTTTGGTGTCTCATATTGACTATGTCAGCTGTGGTGGAGTGATCGCGGGATTTGATATGTTGCTGAGTTCTGGATTAAGGTATGCACTCAGGGCTATGTCATCAATCAATGTGTTCCCGGTATCGGAGGCTACTGTTAGGTATTTTGATGGGATATGTCTCCGTCTGCCATCATTGAATGTTGATTTGCAAATGGAAGGGGATTGGGATGAGAGACACACTAGGAAAAAGGAGGGGAAAGAAAGCAATACTAAAGCAGTTAAAAATCCCTAATAACAAAAGCACCCAAAAACCCGTCCATGACACAATGCAAGAATCTGCATCCCCACCCAACAGTATATCGAAAGGTATAGTGCTCTGACCCTGCTCAACCAGAACAAACATTCCATCCCAGTCAAGTTATAACTACAGAAACATTAGAACATTGGAGCTCAAGATCAGTATTCTGAGTTTTATATGGAGTGAGGGCAGGAGAGTAGATTGTGGGTCTAGCTACAGGCTCAATGAATGCCTGTTTGTTGTTGTAAGAGAAGGAGCTAGACAGGTGTCGGAGGATGATCAAGAGGAGATATGGTGTGTGTCTAGAGGTTGTGAGGTTAAGGTACATCATAGATGATCAAGATGATAAGTGGGTGCAGGCCCAGAGTCTTGCTTTCTCTGAGCTATGAGACTGAGTGAGTATCAAACGTGTGTCCTAAGTAAGGATACATGTAAGGGGAGTTTTATAAAGGGAGATAGGATCAACACCCGGGATTGGTAATAGTAGTTGACATGGGTTACTGAATAATGAGTAAGGAGGTGAAGTGGTTTATAAGGCGCTTGATATGGTCTGTTGAGTGCTTCGGGTATGGATCAACCTGGACTTGGATGTATGTAACCTAAATGTTAGAATATTGGGAATGTGGTATGAAGTACAGCATAAAAAGCACCACCCGTGAAATCTATTAAGTGTATCATAATAGAAACAGTTTGAACAGCAGATATATGCATATATTGCAAGGATCTTAAATGGCTCTTATCTGAAAGATCACAATAAGTGACAATGTCTAATTGTGAGTGTTGTGATTGATTCAGAGAGAATAGCATACCATTTTGTCAAAATGAGAGAATATAGTGGAATCAAGCATATACTTGCTGCAATGCTAAACATGGAATCAAATTCTCCTGGATTACTTCATGTGACCATGTCAGTGTGAGATAGTGAGGTGAGATACTCACTTAAAATTCAAGGCTCTGAAAGGATCATAGATTTCCCCCATGGATGATTCTACATTTTGATGGGCCCACAAAACAGAATGGTATACACATGTCTCTCAAGGATTGTCTCAGGGCCAAAAAGCCTTTCCTTTTGGTTACAGTATCTTTCGAGTTGTCTTGAGCAATATTGAGTTTAGCCCAATTCTATCGCATAGACTGTAATTTCCTTATGTGTGCGAAAATAGCTTCTGTTTGACGAAATTGTAGCGGTTGGAGGATCATTGGTCTTGGGTAGTGGGAGGGGTTAGCTGATGAGCTAGGTTGTTTCATGGAGGGGATTCTGTGTGCTTTTTCTATCTCAAAGTCTTTGTCAAATTTGATGTTTAGGACTTCAAGTATCCAGCTTTCCAAGAATTAGCTATGCATTCGTGATAGACTTGGCATGTTTTGGCGTGCTTTCCCTGAGTTTTTGCTTTCTGACCTCCCGGTTTTGACTCTGTTTTTCCTGGCTAGAGAAAAGAACAGAAAAAATCGGGTTTTTAGCCTTCCTGTAACAAGGCTGTATAGGCAAAAACTGTTCTCAACTGTAGGGAAGGAATTCATTTACCTTTTAGTATCGGCACTGGGTCCACAACAAGGGACTGTATTTTATCAGCAAAATGTAGGAAACCAGTATCTCCCAGTTTTTGCCTATACAGCCTTGTTACAGGAACGCCAAAAACCCGATTTTTTCAGTTCTTTTCCCTATCTATCTCTATAGGAGTCTTCCACACTGCACTAGTTTCTTCCCACAATTGAAGAGGGTAAGCTGTGTGTGGTCTTGGTGGTTCAGTGCTCATTAGTGCTCTTGTTTTCTCGTAAACTGTTTACATTTAGGTTCTGTGTTTTCTGTTTTTCAGAATATCCTTGGCCCTGAGGAGAATCGCTTTTTGACTTACAGGGATTTTAAACGCGTTGGCCTCTGTCATATGGTCTGCTCTTGTAATTCAAGTGTTGAGTTGTACCACATTTGAGTTCATTTTGAGTACACAACCTTGATGAAATGTTTTTTGATAATTATTATTGTCACTGATTATTTGGAGTGTACTATTTTTTAGAGACTGTTTTGTAAATTCCAGATTGATTAAGAGAGCAGTTCCTTTCCTTTTACTTCCCACACTGGTACATTTGTCACCCCAGATTGTGTTGAGTATTCTGTATTAATGTATGTATGTGAGTTGAATGACTGTTATGTGTTTGACTAGTGAAAGTGTGTGTGTAATTTCATTGTGCTGTGTCCAATTTGCTATATATGTGTCTGTAACATTTTGATTGAAATAATCCATTTGTTGCATTTTTTCATTTACATGGAATAAATAGCTATTAATTACCAATTCCCGGTTCAGAATAGTTTTTCTTCTCTGGATGCCATTTAATGTTTGAAACTTTTATATCAGTTTTGGCATATCCTTTTGTTATGTTGTAACAGAGGAAAAGCACTTCGACAGCCTCTACGACGCCGCTGCTGACTTCGTATCCTGACGGCACCGCAGAGGGCACCGCCGCAATGCTGCCCGACGAGGCCTGTTGATGCCGCCACCGAGCCGCCTCACTTCACGCCGAAGCTTTGGCACCACAGAGAGCACCACCGCACCACGACCTTGGTCTCACCGACGATGCCTGTTGACGCCGCCACCAAGCCACTGCTCGCACCGCGACCTGTGGGCACCGCACTCCGCACCGCCTTGCTTCACGAGGACGCCTTGGCCACCCCGACGCTGCCGCTCTACACTGAAACCGTGGTTTGAGGGCACAGCTCGTAAGTCACACGAAGCACCGCCCTCATACCACACCGCAGCCTTGGCCCACCGATGCCGGCACCATTGACTCTCGATAGTCAGCCGACGACAGCGCTTCAACCAACAACGACGACGCTGCTTGCACTGTGACCTGCCAGCACCATGACGAGCACAGCCTTTACCTCGCACCGCAACCCTGGTCTCAACCGATGACGCCATCTGACACCGCCACCAAGCCGCTGCTCGCACCGCGACCTGAGGGCACTGCACGTCGTACCGCTGCACTTCACACCACCACAGCACCTAACACCTGCCGACGCAGTGCTCCTGATTCCATCAGAGAGAAACTCGACCTGCAATGTGGGTTACTTTAAGGGCCTCAACGCCCTGCATTTCTCACAGGTACTGTTTGCGGGTCTTCCCGGCAACGGAGCTTGCCCTTGACCCTGTGACCAGCCAGAACTATTGGATTTGTTGTTCACGATGCCAGGGTAGCCCCGGACGGAGCTACCGACATCGAGGAACTTTGTTTAAAACTTATTTTGATAACTACAGACTTCTTTTACATATAGTATTGTGATTTTGTCGTTTTTGGTCTTGTTTAAATATATAAAAGTTTTTTTTTTTTTTTTAACTGGTGTGGTGTCCTTTTGAAGTGCGTACACTGTATTACTGTGGGTTATGTACAAATGCTTTACACACTGCCTCTAAGATAAGCTTGACTGGTTGTGCCAAGCTACCAAGTGGGTAAGCAGGGGTTATTTTAGGAGTGTAACTACCTTGTCCTGACTAGAGTGGAGATATTTGCCTGCCTTCGGCCCTTACCCTAGCCTACTGGAAATCCCAGTTCTAACAATGAGTCAGCATGATGCGTGGAGTCTTCATGTAATACGAAGATTCTTAAGTTCTCTCTGTGTTACCGGTCTTCCAACTCACTGATTTCTTTAGTTAGTGAGGCAATTTTGATTGACATGTTTGAAGACTTTTTTTTAAGAGATGAGCTTGTGTTCTCTAGATTGCTTATTCTGTTTTCAGCCATGGTGATTTTGGATGTGGGATCTCTCATGCCGTTCCTCACCACATTGATGTAGCTTTCCATCAGTTCTGTGATGGTTTTAGTTTCTTGAACTAGGTCATGGAGTGACCTGAGGCATTTGAGGATTAAGTCTATGTTTGCTGCTGTTTCTGCTTTGGACTGAACAGGTGAGTAGGGGATTAGCAGGTCAGATTTGGAGCATTTCCAGCCTGTCTTGACTTCTTCGGATCTCTCGGTTCTTTACTATCTTTATGTCTAGAGTCTGCCATTTCTTTGTTTTTCTAATTTACTTAACCCCTTAAGTGCTGCTGACGGCCAACGGTCGTCAGCAGCGCTACCTCCCCAGTGCTGCGCACGACCATTGGACGTCCATTCAGCACTGGTTCCAATGGACAGCGCAGCACTGGGGAGGGATGTTTACATGCAGCTAAGGTGTTAAGTGATGCAGGTGTTGTGAAAGAATTCAGTTGGTTTAGAGAGCACCACAAAACTCATAGCAAGTGGTCGGTATCCAAGTTGAGAACTGATTTAATATGTCATTTTTAGTTTGTATATATCGCTTGTGGTGTATATCACTTGTGGTTTGTATCTCGCTTGGGGTGTATATCACTCTCTACCAGAGCTCAAAGAAGGTAGTACTCAGGGGTAACTTATTTGCGAGAACCTTTCCAAGCTGTGATGAGAGTTGAGCGTCTGCACCAGGTACTGTCATGTGTTTAGATGCTCTGGAAAATGTCTTCAGACCACATAAGGGATGGAGAAATTAGAGTATCATATGGATCACTGATACAACATCGACTCCTATAAAATTGAACTACAAAAGTATTGAGTCAACAATATTGTATACAAAAATATCGACACCCAATATATAAAACAGAAATAACATAAACAGCTATAGAAAATATTGTTCAAAGAAATCTCTATGACAAAAATATCGACAACAAAAATAAAGAACACAAAAATATCGATAACATTAAAATAAAATGAAACACAACAAAAATATCTATATAAATAATACTGGCAACACAAACATTGATAAAATAGATATACACCTATATACCGAAAATACTATTTAAACATAAAAATAAACTATTTTAAATATTATAATAAAATAGCATATTCCAAACATTTTAAACATACACTAAAAAATACAAAATGTATAACATTAAATAAAACAAATACACTAAAAATCCAAAAATAAATAAAGAAACAAACAAGACAACATAAAAAACACAACTACCTAAAATAAACAAACATATATATATATATATATCATTCATAAAAAAATCACATTTATCTACATATATAGTTAAATAACAATAATAAACAACATAAAAACAAACATTAAATAAACATAATAAATATTAAACAAATTAAAAGGTAACTGCAAAAAAATTTTTAAAAGCTATCTTGACCAATACATTTAAACTAGACCAACACAAACTAATAGAAAACTCTAACTAATTAAATTAACACCATAAAAACAATCAATTAATTAACACAACATTTACCGTATAACGGACAAAGGAGGAAGAACGAAACTTTATGAGACAGAAAACAGAACAAAAAAGAACTACACAAAAACAACTATTCTGAAAATCTCTCATTAAAGGTAAGACAAAGCTTTGTAACTAAAGAATTAAAATCAGCTTAGAAAAGATAACTAAGACTATAACATCTTTTCAATTATATAGCATAGATTAATTTCACTCAAAACGCACCTTGAAAATTCAATACAATGGGGGTCATTAGGATGGCGGCCTATCGTGAAATGGGACCGCCAACCCTAAGGGAAGGGTCAACTAGGGGCCATTAGGATGCGCCCACCACAGTGGCTGGTGCCACTGTACATGGGGGTACCCATAGGTACCCCCATGTGTACCCCCCACCTCCCAGAGTCCCTGGGAGCCCACAACTGGCCCCCGCAAGCAATTCCCATATGCTGTTCTGTGGCGGAAATGCCACCACGGAAAGGCATGTTTCCGCCCCCATAGTAATATGGCTGGCGGTGTCTAACAGATACCACCACCATATTAAACTCTTTTCCACCCGGTCAACTCGTTTAGGAAAAGCGGCGGACGGTCTTTCCGTCCGCCGCAGTCCCCCCACCATAGTATTATGGCGGGGAGAAATGGGTGGCGGGCGGGGACGGATCTCGGGTGGATGGCCACCGCCATGCGGGCGGTGGCGATCCACCCGAGATCCTAATGGGGCCCTAAATAATCAATAATCAAAAAATTCAGAATAACCAAAACTTTTATGTTTTTTTTTATTTTTCACAGATTACACTTCACTAAAACTCCACATAAAAAACTCAAAACAAGGATCAACTTCGAAAACAAGGACAAAATCAACATTAAACAAAAATATAAAACTAAGTATGTATATAAATTAACCAGCAAACAGAGCAAGCTAATAAAAACAATAAATTAAATTAAAAAGCAAAATATAACTAACAAATACTTTTCTCTTCACAGCTTCTATAAATTTACACATACAACAACATCAACGAAATAAACTTCATCAACTAAATATAGTAAGTATTTTTTTCCCTCAAGTAAATAAAAAGAAACAAAATAATCAAATTAAATGTAACACTTTAATAAAATAACATTTTGCTTTTAAACCAACAGAAAAAAATAAACCAGTGAATCAACCACGACCATCGATAAATTATTAAACAAGAAAATTAAAGCAAAACAAATATTTATTTTCAAATATGACAATTATACAAACATGTTTACTATTCAATACCTTATATTTAATAAATATATACATACATATATTCACAGATAGACAAAAAAAATGGCAGAAGGAGCAAAATTCATCACATCACAAAAGGGAAAACTACTTCTGTGCTACATGGGCTACACTTATACCCAGGAAAAAATCACTGGAAACAAAACCAATTGGAAATGTTGTAAATACTATTCCAATTCTGGCTCTGGGAGAGCCACAACAGTAGAAACAAATATAGTTAATGTCAGAGTGAAGTGAAGTGAACAACAAAGTTTATTTAGACAATAGTCTATAAACCATACATAGAACAATGGATCTCACATAGTGATAAAATATTTAAAACCACAATTCTTTTTACACATTTAATGTCAGAGAACAGAACCATTCCCCCAATGTGCAGAAATCAATACCAGAGATGCTCTAGAAACAATCAGAGAAGCAAGTACCATCTCACAACAGACCAGTACCCAAATAAAAAATACGTATTAACTAGGGTCCATGAACATGTCACAGGACAACTACCATCCATCCCCACTCTAAATACATTAATAGCCAGAACTAAAAGAGCTACTCCTCAAACACCACCCACCCCTCAAACTTTTGCAGAAATCTTACCGGAATACACTGTCACCCACAAAGATGAGAAATTCATTCTTCATGACAATAACAGTAATGAAAAACGAATTATCATCTTTGCCACCAACAACAACATACAAAAAATTTAAAAACTACAGAACGTGGGTGATGTATGGCACAGTCAAAGTTTTCCCCAAGCCTTTTTACCAACTATATACCATCCACGGCGAATATGAAGACACTAACATCTCCTTTATTTATTTTTTTAGTAATTTTTATTGCAGACTTACAGAACATAGAATATTTCCACATATACATTACATCTCTGCTCCTCAGTGCACTGTTCTCTGTTCAGCTCTGTACACAGCCTTTAAGCCCACAACTCGGAGGTCGGGCGGCGACAAGCAGGAAAATGTTAGAAGCTTGAATGTGTTAGCGAGTATAACCCTTTCGCTTAGAAGTGTGCATGTCTACTTTTCAATTTCTTCCCACTTTTACCCCCTAGTTTCTTTTAACTGTCCCCAACATCCTGTCTCCCCTCCCCCACCCAGATCCCGCCACCCACTCAGGAGGACTTGCTACGCTCAAATCTATGGGTGCAATCAGGAGTCAATTAATATCTAGGTGTGTGATGTGCCTGGTGTGTCTTGGGAGTTGTCTCCGTCCGGGTCCGGGGCCTCCTCGTCCTCTTGTAGTGTGCTATCTCTTAGGGCTTGTACTAACGCTTCCCACGCTGCTGCCGTGTCCAGTGCCCTAATGTCTGGTTTCCGATGAGCCGCTTGATATGGAGGTGTACTTTCACAAGCGGCCCATCTCAGGAACTCATTAAGCCATCGCCTGTGCGTGGGACCCACTCTCGCCTTCCAATGTCTTGTGATTTCTCTTTTAGCCAAAATCAGGCCCATATCTATAAATTTGCTTGTGGTCTTGTTTTTGGGCGTATGTGGGAACCAATGTAATATACAGACCGCCATATCGAATTGTAAAGTTCTGTCTGTTACCTCGTTCAGCGAATCGCCAATCGCATGCCAGTATTCCCGAAGGTCAGGGCAGGACCATAGCATATGTTCTAGCTCCGCTCCTACCGAAGTGCATCGTGGGCACGTCACATCGGCCACCCCGAAAAATTTCCTGATTTTACCAGGGGTCATGTAGGCTCTATGAAGAACATAAAAGTGAATTTGTTGGAAACGCACATTTCTTGTGCTTTTCCGTGCCCGCCGCACTATCCGGGCCCAAGTCGTCTCAGGGATCTCCCTATTTAGGTCCAACTCCCATTTGGCATTTAGCGCTGTTAAAGGTGGCAGGTTCTCCCGGAGCATTCTGGAGTATAGGCATGTACAGCTTTGTATGTCCCGGCCGCCATCATGGTGTATTGACAGGCCATGGTCGTCGTTGGTTCCGCCAGTCCCCCCTTCCAATGCGCCTCTATGTCTCCAGTCACCGCAGCATGCTGAAGGTATCCCCCTCGCGGTAGGTCAAACCGCTCCTGCAGATCCTGATACGGGATGAGCGCCCCATCCTCGGAGAGGCCGCCGATCACCTGTATTCCCGCGTCCTCCCAAACCTGCAACTGCGACAAATACCCGCCATGGGGGAGCGCAGTCACCATTCCTAGGGGTATCTCTGGAGATATGGGTATTGTGTGCCCGTGCGGTGTTGGGATCGGTTCCAACAGAGCCTGAATGTTTGTTCTTCGAGTGTCAGATCTCGGAGGGCGATCCTCTGTTGCAAGGTGATATAGGCTATGACATGCCATGGCGTGCCCACGTTCCTCTCATGTTCCAGACCTCGGAATACTCTCGCCACCTCCTGTGTGAAGATCTGCAGTTGAGCTGCAAGATAGTAAAGCTCGAAGTCCGGGACCGCTAGTCCTCCATCGCCTTTCGGGCGGGTGAGCGTCGCTAATGCTACTCTACATCTGCCCGAGGCCCATAGGAACGAGGTCAGCTGCTACTTCAATTGACGAAAAAAGGAGATAGGTACCCAGATAGGGAGGGTGTGGAAGTAATAAAGAAGTCGTGGCAGGGCGATCAATTTCAGTAAAGAGATGTGGCCTGTTACCAAGAGCGGGAGTGTGGCCCAAAAGGCCATGCTTCCCTTCAAGGCCTGCATACATCGGCCCACGTTGCCTTCCAGCATATCTGCCGCCCTGTGGTGCACATATACTCCTAGGTATTTCAGGCAGGTGGGCTCCCAGTTGAGAAATGGTCGGTGGGCGGGCTGTGCTATATCTCGTCGCAGAGGAAACAAGCAAGTCTTAGACCAATTGACTTTCAAGCCCGAAAGCTCTCCACACCGCTCGAGCAGTCTCTCCGCACCCTCCAACGCTTCTGTCCCGTCTTCTAAGAATAACAATAGGTCATCCGCTTACAAGGAGATGAGGGGTTCAATCGCCAGGGCGAATAACAGGGGGATAGGGAGCAACCCTGCCAGATGCCTTCCAGCATATCTGCCGCCGTGTGGTACACATATACTCCTAGGTATTTCAGGCAGGTGGGCTCCCAGTTGAGTAGTGGTCGGTGGACGGGCCGTGCTATATCTCGTCGCAGAGGAAACAAGCAAGTCCTAGACCAATTGACTTTCAAGCCCGAAAGCTCTCCAAACCGCTCGAGCAGTCTCTCCGTACCCTCCAACGCTTCTGTCCCGTCTTCTAAGAATAACAATAGGTCATCCGCTTACAAGGAGATGAGGGGTTCAATCGCCAGGGCGAATAACAGGGGGGATAGGGAGCAACCCTGCCAGGTTTCCCGCTCCACCGGGTATTGGTGCGAAACGAGGGATCCTACTCGCACTCTTGCCACCGCCGCTGTGTATAAAACTCGCGTCCATCTGACATAGCCGTCCCCCAGGCCAAAACGTTCCATGACTCTATATAAGTACTCCCACTCCAAACTATCGAACGCTTTCTCAATGTCTATCGATAGGACTAGGGGCATCTGGGCTTCTGAATATGTATCCTCCAACAGTCGTGTGAGTCTCCTAATATTTATGGTCGTATTATGCGCAGGAATAAATCCGGACTGGTCTGTGTGGACAAAGTCAGGCATGTGTTGCAGAAGTCTAGCTGCCAGTATAGCACTTAATATTTTGTAGTCCTTGACCTGCATGGAAAGTGGCCTATAGGAGGTCTGGCTACTGCTTTCTCTCCCAGGCTTCAGCAAGGGGATCACAAGCGCCTTGCGCATAGATTGGTGTAGGCAGCTAACAGTTCTGGCCTCGTTATATATCGTTTGGAGACGCAGTGCCAGCAGGACTAAGAACTTGCTATAGAATTCTATGGGTAACTCATCTAATCCCGGCGTTTTGTTGCGGGCCATCCGTTTTATAGCCCCCCTGATCTCTCCTAATTCTATGTCTCTACCCAAGTCGTCCGCCTGTTCCTGGTCCAATTGTGGTAATTGTAGGCCCTCAAGGAAAGCGTCAATGTCATTCTCTCGTCCCACCAATGCGCTCCTGTAGAGGACCTCATCATATCTCTGAAAGCTGTTCAGTATCTCCGTCTGAGTATAATTTATGCGGCCCCCTACCCCTTCAATGGCCAGTATCGGGGAGCTTCGTTTAGTAGGGTTAGCCAACCATGCCAGCAGTGTCCCAGCTTTATCCCCCTCAACATGGGCCCTCAGCATGTAAGCTCTGTAATCAAAGCTGCGGAGGCACTCCACTTCCACCGCTACTGCCTCTCTAGCTAGGCTGACCTCTTCTTGGAGCTCAGGGTGGCCCGGTCGCGCTATCTCTGCTTCTCGCAACTTGGAATCTGCCTTGTTCAGATCATCTAGTAATACCTTACGCACGCCTACATGTTTCCCTATGCACTGCCCCTAATTACCACCTTAAAGGCGTTCCATTCCATCGCTCAAGAGGCAGTGGACCCCTCATTTTCGGCAAAGTATTGGGTTATCCCCCCTCCAGTGCCGCGTGAAACAACGGGTCGTCCAATGTCTCAGGTCGCAGCTTCCAAGTCGGGACGCGCGATACCTCAATTGCCCAATCTAAAGTGATCAACATAGGGTTATGATCCGAGATTGTCCTGGTAAGGTACTCAGTCCATGTTACAGTTGACATCACGAGCGGAGAGCACAGTATTTCATCAATCCGGATGTGTAGGTCATGCAGGCTAGAGCAGTACGAGTAGTCCCGTTCAATCGGGTGTTGTGTGCGCCAGGCATCTGTCAGGCCCCACCCCTTTTGCCAGTCCAGTCTACCCTTCGTGAGGCGGTGTACAGGGGAGTCCCTTAGCGGTGGGTGGGATCTATCTAGAGTTGTGTCCATCACCGAGTTGAAGTCTCCTCCAATCAAAACAGGGCCCGCTAAATAGTGTGCAAGTGTCCCTGACAGTCCCGTCAAGAAGGTCAGCTGTTCAGTGTTCGGTACATATCTGCTAAATAGTACTATGTCCTTGCCCTTGAGTCTGCCCTCTACTGCAACATACCTGCCCTCAGGGTCTATTATGTGTCTTGTCACCTGAAAAGGAGTGCCCACCCTTATCCAAATTAAAGCGCCTCTAGCAAATGCTGAGTAGGTAGTATTAAATACTTGTCCCCTCCACCTTCTCTGCAGAGCGATACCTTCCGGTTTTGTGAGATGTGTTTCTCGCAGCAGTGCGATATGTACCCCCCTGCGGACCAGATACGCGTGTACCTTATGCCTTCTTGCCATTGTGTGTAGTCCCCGCACATTCCAGGTTATACATCGCAATGTACTCGTATTAGCCATTGTCCCACAGTAGCTGTCGTAGCATCACACGAGATCCTGTCTCTGCGTAAGTGGTGGTACCCCCCCAACATGCCCTCAAACCCTCAAATGTCTTGTCCCCCTTTTGCTTAGAATCAAAAGGTGCCAATGAAGAAGAACAACCCCAACAGTTCCCTCACCCACCCCCCTCAGAACAGGCCCTAATATTAAGCTATCAGTTCCCATCCAAACTCAGTTGGTCTGCTCAACCTCCCTCCCACCTAAATCACTGCCGTAACCGTGGGTGCCTTAAGGGCTAGTGGTGTGGCTCAGACCAGAAGGCATCTACGCAAGCCCCCCCCTCATGATCCCCCATGATTAGCAGCAGTATGAAATCCCGGTACGTGACCCTCATCTGCATTACCTTTCAGTTCTTATATACACCCAACATCAGTAGTGTCCTCTACCTGTCGCCTCCGTGTCAAAGGCTCAAGATCTATTCTGACGTCTGCTGCGTTACCAGCGGGCCTTTGGCGCTGTGTACTTCTGACTGGTCCGTCTCCGAACCTGAGGCGTGGTCCTCTGATTCCGTACCCTGTTTTGAAGGGGAAGCATCGGATCTCGACAGCGCTCTACTGCCTTTAGCGCGGCCTTTCTCTCCACATCCGTTTGAGACCCAGAAGGTTTCCGAGAGCCTTGACGCCTTCTACGTAGTCTCTGTGATTTCCGCACCTGCGTTGTCGTGCGCTCCTTTTCCTCTCCGAGTCTGGCACCGTCCGTGCCCGCCTTGTACGTCTCCCACCATGCCCATGCATCCGCTGACGTGAGGAAGAAGAGTGCCTTGTCGTCCAGCACCACCCGGAGCTTAGCCGGGAAGAGCAGAGAGTACGTAATGCCTTCAGTTCTTAGTTCCCGTTTGATGGTCAAGAAGGAGTCTCGCATCCGCTGTGTCTCAAAGGTGTAGTCAGGGAATAGTGTAACTTTGCTATTCGCTATCTGGAATGGTCCCGCATCTCGGGCTCTCTGGAGCAGCAAGTCCCTGTCCTTGTAGTGCAGCAGTTTGGCTATAACCGGTCTTGGGGGCTGACCCGGTCTGGGCGGCCTAGTCGGGACACGATGGGCGCGTTCTAGTGTATAGAATGGGGAGAGGCCATCCGGCGCCACCGTTGTCTTGAGCCAGTTGTCCAGGTACTCAACCATATCGTCCCCTTCCGTTTTTTCTGGAATGCCCACTATTCGGACGTTACTGCGTCGACTCCTGTTTTCGGCGTCCTCAGCCCTCCTCTCCAATGTTTGTATTCGGTCTAGGGCGTCCGCTAGCTTCCCCTCCATAGATTAGTGGGCTGGGGCCAACTCACGCAGGGTATCTTCGGTGACCTTGACCCTGTCTTTAAGTTTGTCATGGTCAGCTTGAAGGAGACCCAAACCTGATGCCACTTGCGCAATATCCTGTTGCAAAGTGTCTCTCGTCGCCGCAATAGCCTCCAGTATGCGGTCTTAGAGCTGTTGCAGGTCTGAAGGCCCCGCGGGAGCTCCCTCTGGCGTTTCGGAGGTCGTGGCTCCCTCCGTCTTCCCCATGTTCTTTACCATGATCACAAGTCGCCCTTCGTGCAGGTACTCTCAACTAACTTTGCAGCTCCAGGGATGCCCCCGCGGTCCCCTTCCGTGTGCCGGCCCGTGGTGGCTATCCCCCTCGGTTCTACAGCTCCCCAACTGTTTGCTCAAGGGCAGAATCAGTCTCGGTTCTTCCAACAGGTGGGTATCGGTGCCATCAACGACCGGCTTGTCTCCTTCTCCCACGCGTCTTTGCGTCACTTCAGCCGCGGGGCATCTCCTTGGCCCCCTCAACTCTTGGGCAGTCTTTCTCAGCTCAGGGCACTTGTTCGTAGATTTGGGACGTTCCCGCAGTGCTTGTCGGCGATAGTGATGGGTCATGGGGTTTAACACCCTCCTCAGGTCCTGCACGAAGTTAGGACTTTTCCCCCTGCCGGGCTCCGCCTGTCGGGCAATCTCGTTGGTGCTCCCGCTCACTGGCCTTATCCACTTCTGCCTGCGTGCCCCTCTGCAGAGCTTAGCGTGATCTGAGGCCGCTCTCGGGCCTAGGTGCTGTCTGGGGGTCCGGCCCCAGTCCAACCTTTATGTTCTTCCTCTGATTAATTAACCGCACTCCCTCCGCTCGCTCTTGGTCTTGCCGCACACCTCAGTGTTGTGGACCGTGTCCGGGATCTCCCAATCGTAGGGGGAGGCCAATGAGGTGCCGCGTGCTTCTCTGATAGTGGCAGAGGACCCGTCAGGGCTGCTCTCCCTCCAAGTTCCGCAGTCCACTCCTCACCTTGTGGGCAGATTGGGGATCCTACCGCGGGTGGACTCCGCGTTACACACCAGCGCCTGGCAGCTCTTCCCACCTTGCCGGTTCAGCCACAGCAGTTCATACCAACCACTGGTGCTCCAACTCCGCTGCTTCTCTCCTCGCCTTCATCCTTCTCAAGGCTTCCGCTGTGCCGGCCTCGTCGCGTTGTGTCCTTCTGCTTTCCCCGCCTGGAGCCTGATGGTCGTCTCGTTCTTTTAGGCCTTCAACGAGCGTCCCTGAGTCGGCCCGTGACAGCGTTCAGGCTCTTCACTCTCCAGGCCCTCGCGCGGCAGTTGCAGTGCGCTCTGTAGGGGTAAGGAGCTCATCCCCCCTCCGCTACTGCGCCGGTCCGGTTGCACCACTTTCCACCGGTACCCCACCTGCAGAAGCAGTCCTTAAAGAACACAGCTCGCTACAACAGGCGGCGTCCCGAGTGTCCGTTCACCCCTCCAATGAGCAGGGTCTCTGCAGGGTGACGACCTAGGCAGAGGCACCGCAGACCCACCGCATCAGATCACACCACCATCTTGTTGAGTGTTCTCCAGCCCGGTTCGTCTCAGCAGTCGGTCGCTATCAAGAGCTGGGGTCCCGGGGCTCACCGCGCCTTTGCTCGTGATCACCAGGTGGTTCGTTGTGCTCCTCAGAGTGCACCGCCCCTGGGGCTGTGTCTCACTTCCGAGATCGCCCGTCAGTTCTCCCTGACATCGGTGGTGTCCGCCATTTTAGGCTTCTCCGTGCGCCGGCTCCTCATCCTCCCCTCTTGGCTAATGCCCTCTCGGTTGGCTCCGTGTATGTTTCCAGGGGTGCCACTATGATTCCCCTTGCCTGCGGCGCACAGATGAGGGTGGTCGCGGGCGTCGCCGCACCGTTTTACAGGATTATTAGGGGAATCGGGACGCGGAGCTCCGAGCTCACGCCGCATTCCCTCCGGCGTCCAAGCCACGCCCCCCTAGCATCTCCTTTATATATGTACTACTCCCTAATAAGCAAAATAACACATACATAGAGCTCCTTACAATAATAAAACAACACAGTGACAACTACTTTCCACAAAGTGAATCGACTTTGAACAAGCAATGATTCAGTCAATTTTAAAAATATACTCACACACTGCAATACAAGGTTGTTATTATCACTTCAATCAAAGTATCTGGAGACACCTACAAAAATCTACTTTAAGCACAGATTATGCCACCAATAGCAACTTTGCCTATCAAATAAAAAAAGTTAATAGCCCTGGCCTATCTACCAACAACTGAAGTAGCCAACCACTATAACATACTTCTTGAAAGCCCTTTCTACCAAGCAAACTAAACAAAACTAAGGTGCTCGTTATGATGGTGTAACGATCGCCAAAGCCGAGCCAGCGGTGGTGACCGTTATGCCATCATAACGTGAAATTCCCCTGCCATATTATGATGGCAGTTGGTATCGCGGCAGACGCAAAGTCTGTCTGATGTTTTTCCGGCTGTTGGCAATCGTTCCGATTGCCAGACGGGCGGTGTTGGGGCAGTAATATGGTGGCAGTGCCCAGGAGGTACAGGCAGCCATATTACGATGTGGGTTTCATACATGGTCTTCCATGGTGGCGAAGCTGCCATTGAAGGGCTAGTGGAGATTGGCTTTGGGGGCCTGTTGCGGGCCCTGGGAGGGAGGGGGTTGCAATTGGGAGTACCCATGGTACCTCTCTGAAGTTCCCTGCAATAAGTGGCAGGTACCACGTGGTGCCTGCCACGTGGTGAAAGGAAATGCCAGGCATGCCATTTTGACATTGCGGCAGGTGCTGCTGTAAGCAGCACCCGCCGCAATGTTAAAATGCAGAATGCGACCGCCAGGGTGGCAGTCGCATCCTAATTCATGGTGCGGGACTGCTGCATGTCTGGCGGCCGGTCCCAACACCACGAGAATGGCGGGCGGACTTAGGTCCGCCCGCCATCCTAATAGACACCTAACTCCCTTTCTATACTACTTAGACGACACTTGGGACCTGATTCTCATGCGGTTAGGAAACCTTCCCGATCAGATCAGTTTTGAAATAGTTTCTGACCGACTCGGAGTGGGAGAGTCCGACCAACCAAGTATGATGCATCTGGAGGTTTCCGGATACAATTTGGTTGGACTCCCATTATCTTCTATGGGAACCTATGTTCCGGTTGGGAAGACACGTTCCCGATCTGATATGGAAGGAGCAAATGCCGTTAGGGGGCCTTTCTAACCGCATCGTAATCGGGCTATAGTTAGAAATGCTTTCCTAACCACATCAGAATTGTGCCCTTGGCTGAGAAGGTACCGTACACAACTGAAGTTCCAAATCCCTGGTGGAACTTCTACCATAGCACTCTAGCTCAAAAAGCTAAAACTAATAACGCGGTAGAAGGATGGCACAATGCCTTCCAAGTCACAGCAGGAAGAGGACACCCAACCTTGGACAAAGTAATAGAAGCCATAAAAAAAGAACAGAGCTATCAAGAGCTAATGCCAGAACAATCCCTAACTAAGGAGGTCATTACGATGGTGGACAAACTTCAGTCCATCCGCCATCGTGTCGGGGATTGGGACTGCCCACCTACAAGGTGGCGGTCCCACAGGGGGTATGACGATGCGACCACCACTGTGGCGGTCGCATCTGCTATATTTAACATTGGGATTGTGGTACGAGCTGCAGCAACCACATGTTAAAAATGTCAGAAATGCACTGTTTCCATTTCCCTGCACTACGTGGCAGGCACCATGCAAAGCCTACCGCATGGTGCAGGGAAATGTAGGGGGGCACAATAGGTGACCCCCAGTGCTCTTTCCCCTCTCCCAGGGATTAAGGGGGGCCCGCTATAGGCCCCAAATTCCATTTTCCACCTGTCAATTTGTGGCGGGTTGACCGCCGCGAAATGACAGGCAGAAAAGGGATATCATAATCCTGAAAGCGGTGCCTGACGGGCACCGCCGCTATGCTAGCCAATGCGGCTGCTCCGACAGGTAGTCAGAAAATGACTCGCTTATTTCCAAACACCAAAGGGCTAGAAAGGATAGGGGCCCATTAGGATGGCGGGCGGACTACCACCCTAGTGGTGCTGGGAACGGCCGGCAGTCGTACAGCAGTCCCGCGCCGGCGATAAGAATGCCACCGCCAACGTGGCAGTGGCATCCTCCATTCCCAGCATTGTGGCGGGCGGTACACACAGCACCGCCCTCCACAATGCTGGGAATGCACTGTGTGCATTGTCATGCTCAAGGTGACAGGCACCGTGAGGTGCCTGCCACCATGTCCATGACAATGCCATGTACAACCCCACCCCTCAATACCCTGGGGCCCGCAACGTGCCCCCGTAAGCAAAATCTGCATGCCTTTCTGTGGCGGCAACGCTGCCATGGAAAGGCTCGTTCCCGCTCCCATGCTAATATGGATGGCGGTGTCTAGCAGACACTGCCATCATATATAGCCCTTTTTCCGCTGTGTCGACTGGTCGACCGTCGGAAAACCAGCGGACGGTGTTTCCGTACGCCAGGGGTCCCCCTGCCATACTAATATGGCGGGGGGAAATGGGTAGCGGGCGGGGTAGGATGTAGCGAGGTGGCGAACTGCCCTAATTCATCCTAATGGACCCCCTAGACAATATTGCTAAATCGATGATATAAACAAAAAACAGTCCTAAACATCAAAAGCACAAAAATAACAAAACATTTAAACTACACAAATCTATTTTTTTTTTAATTAATAATTATAATTATGTCATTTAAAAATTAAAAATGTAGATATACATATATGACAAAATAATTATTAAAATAAAAAACAAACAAACAAGCCAAGTGTAAACAAAAACATTTCCTACCTATAATAATAAAAAGTAACCTACAGTAATTTTGCAGTAGACGGTCCTCAAAAACGAACATATCCATAGTAGATAAATCGAAAGACAAATCCATTCGAAAAGAAGCCCCCAAAAAATGCAAAACTTCAACTGTAGACCAAAGGTCCAACAACGCAATCCTCTCAATAACAAAACTACTCAAAATCCCGAAAATTAGCTAAAAAAACAAAGCTCCTACAAACCAGAAAAATAAAAGGAAATGTATAAATTACCTTGTTTCAATGTAACAAAATGCATTTTCCTTTTTTTAAAAAAAAAAAACTTTGTCAGCACCATCCATTCACGAAATGGAAAACCTGTAAACAAAAAAGAACACCCTCCCACAATAACATATACAAATCCACAAGCATTAATATCAACATTAAATACAACATAACATAATTAAATAACACATAACTGACACTAAGGGGTCGATTCCGATTCGGGAAAAAAAAAGTCAGACGATTCGTATTCGTAGCTGTTTCCGTACGAATCGTACCGATCCGTCCGAAATGCGTAGTACGATCCGTTGTCCAAAAATACGTCCGAATGTTTGCAAACCGTACGATAAATAAGTGAAGATCCGTACGATATGGCTTCGGAAATTGAACTGTACGATTCGTAAACATGCCGAATGACCCGACAAGTACGATCCGGACCGGTGACCCAGGACGGGATTTGTGCTGGTAAACCTAGTCACGTATGAACTGTGATTTGTACGGAAAACATCACGTATGAGCGAGCCGCACAAACTAATACGCAACACACTCCACCATTAACAAAGCGCACGCGAACCCCTAAAACAGCACAAGGAGGGTGCAAACGAGTCTCACAACACCACAAAACATGTCTCCTGTGTACAAACCATTGCAAATGAATGTCCAGGCCACATCAAACAGGCAAACAGAGGGCCAAAGTCAGAACCACCCCTTATGACACAACCACCAAAAATTCTAAATAAGCCACACCCACCAAGGGACCAATAAAAGGGCCCACACACACACAACCCATCATCCTTTGCAACCTACACATTTGCCTACAGAGACTGACAACACACCAACAACTGCACACATACACCTTCACAGATACACCACAATCACATTCAGACCCACACACCCACTTCACACTCAGACCAACACCCCTCATCCATACACACCGTCACCCCCCAATGACATTCACCCCACAACATGTCTGCACCAAAGAATCCAAAGTTCACAAACCCGGAGATAGAGATCCTTGCAGATGAAGTCATCAGAGATGAGCCACAGCTGTTTGGCGCATTGGTCAGACAGAACAGCATAGCTGACAAAACACGGCTGTGGAGAGGATCGTCAAAAGGGTCAATACTGTTGCACCCATCAGGCGCACCAGGAAAGATTGCCAGAACAGGTGGTATGATCTGCGGAGGATGGTCAAGCGGAAGATGGACGAGGACTACGCCCAGAGCCAGTACACTGGAGGTGGTGGTCCCAGCAGACCAGTTCAGTACCATCCCTGGGAGGAGAAGGTCATGGCATGCTACCACTGGTGGGAGTATATGGAATTGAAGGAGTGGTGGAGCCTGGTGAGTATACAAACAACTCATGTAACATGGGGGGACTCCCAGCAGTGTCCAGATATATGAAGGGTGGGTGGATAGGACTCCCAGAAGTGCCCAACAGTATTGGGGTGGGTGGCTAGGCCACCCAGCAGTGTCCAGACATATGAGGGGTGGGTGGATTGGACTCCCAGCATAGGCCAACAGCATGGGGTGGATGGCTAGGCCACATAACAGTTTCCAGACATATGAGGGGTGGGTGGATAGGACTCCCAGAAGTGCCCAACGGTATGTGGTGGGTGGCTAGGCCACCCAGCAGTGTCCAGACATATGAGGGGTGGGTGGATAGGACTCCCAGCTAAGGCCAACAATATGGATGGTGATGTATAGGACTCCCAGCAGTGCCCAACAGCATGGGTGGGGTGCAAGGGGGAGGGACAGAAGGGTGCAAGGGAGAGGGTATAAAGGGTGCAAGGGGGAGGGTAGGAGGGTTCAAGGGGATGGTGAAGAAGCCAAAAACTTGACCACCTCCATCACCAATACTGTGTACGCCCATGCCCAATTGCACTCATTCCATATGGCCCAGGTACACACCCATGCACCATGCTCAATGCACAGGGAGTGTGAAAGTACTGACTAGATAGCTGACACTGGGCCCTAGTGTAGGCAGCACAAGGGCCTCCTGTGACCAGTGCAAACACAAACACCAGGACAAGCTCATATATGTTGCACAGGAACTCACAACCACTGTCATGGCAGCATGCTCCATGGGGGGACAGCCACACCACAAGGGATGTCCAGGTGCAAATCAGACTCAAACTACCAGCACAGCCTGTCACACACATCCCTTACATAAACATAGCCACCTGGGACAGGCAACGGAGTGCCCTACTGTCACAATTGTCATGTAACTCAACAAAACAAATACAGATCTGATTATGCATTCAAGAAAAGAATGCACGGTGCTGATTCACAAGTACCTGGTGCTTCTTACATGATGCCGTAGCTTCACCTTTGTGACGCAGCAAAAGCACAAAAGTCGCACCCTGGTGCTGGGTATTGACAAGGTGATGCATCTGGGAGATGTGCCAAGTTCTAAAGCCCTGTGCCACAAGTAGGTGTACTGGTCCAGGGGGGTGGGCAGTGGATGGCCGTCACGGTGCAGAAACACCTCCCAAAAGTTGCTGAGTGAAATCACAAAGATTTCAATCAGTCACTTTTATGCACAGGCTGCATCAAAACCCTGTGCATGTTTGAAGCAGGTGTAAGGATTGACGCAGCATTGTGCAGATAGGGCTACACAGAGCATTGCTGGATCAGGGTTGCACCGGTGACACAACCACAGCAATGTGCCCCGTCTATGGCACATATGATTGACACAGTCGTTCTCTTCTTCCACCATAGTGATCCGCATAGTTAATGTGTTGCATCCATGCTGTCATAGATGTGGTGCACAATGACTGGCAAATCCCTGCTGACATGCATGGCTGTGCCAGTCATTGTAAACACTCCCTCACATGTCAATGACTCCTGAGCAAATATCAATCTGACACCACAACATACTCATCCACAAGTGAACATTGAGAACAATGCAAAGCAGGTGGAACAGTGCCAACGACAATGTATATGAAAATTGAATTTTGCATGAAATGGCATTAACATTGTCTGTCTCTCACACCCACAGGGCAACGTGCGCAATCTACCCCCAACCAGGGGGGAGATGGATCACAGTCCCAGGCTCCGCAGGACCCTGATCCCACCGACAGCAACGCCTCTCACCACTCCATGGATGACCACAACCCACCTGGCACTTCTGGGGCCCAAACCCATGCAGCAGCTGGACCAGGGACCTCTGTGCCAACCACCACACCCATTCCTGCCACATCCCAGCACACAGCTCGGAGCCATGCCCACACTCGACAACTGAGCCAGTCTGTCAAGGGACAAGCTTCACCGGGCACCCAGGAGGAGGCAGACAACACCACCACTGCCATCCCTCAGGGGTCCCGTCGACCCGATGTGCCCACAACAGCAGGCCATGCTTGTGTGGGCAGGGGTGGTGGGAGTGGCACAAGGTGGAGGCGAGTACCTGACCAGCCAGCTGCAGGGCCCGGTATGTCTGAACTCAGAAACATCATGGAGGCATACCGGCAGGACACCAGGGAGTTCAGCCAGGTAGTGGGGGTCCTCAACGAAATCAAAAAACAGCAGGCCGAGCAACATGCCAGTCAACAACGACCCCAAGGACGGATGGAGGCAAGACTGGCTGAGCTCTTGACGGTGCAGAGGGACATAAGCAATTCACTCCTTCAGATCGCTGACAACATGCAGCACCCTCCCTGTGTCACCAGGCCAGAAACATCTAGGCAAAGACCTCCACCAGGCACAGGGAGGGAGGAGGAGGAGGAATCGTCCGACGGAGCGTCCCAGTCATCGTCCAGGTCTGCACATGAGGGTCCCCCGAGGAAGGTGGGTCATCCACGCAAAAGACAGTGAGAGGCAGTGGGCCATACGCATCTCCCTGGTCACCTGGACTGGCATCTTGCCTTTGTGTGCAACACAGCATCACCCTATTGACTGTCCTGCTCTCCCACATGGACTTGCTGGTCACAGTCTGAACAATGCTGCCAACCACTGTGGTCTTGACTCTGTTGACTCAAACTGAAAGGCATCACATCTCCCTCTGTGACCTTTGGATTCCCCCCATTTTTGTACAGCACCTAGCACCTACTCACGTTTCCCGCGCAAGATTGATAAATAAACATAACAAACACAATAGATCATGATGTTGCAGTCTTTTTCCCTGAGTCCACAACATACGTGTGGGGATATGTAAAAGTATGCCAGGGTGTGGATCAAATTCAAACCATCCATACACTGAGTTCTGAGTCTGGTTGAGGACACACATAGGACACAATGTATCATCAACTACATATTTGGAGGGCAATACTCACCCATGATGGTTTCTATCTGCTGAGGGGGTGGCTTGCCATACTGCACTGACAGACAGTTCCTGAAGAGTCTCATTAAGGTGTAGAGGTCATGGGTAATGTGTAGGTGGGCAGGGAGGGAGTACCAGGTCTGTTTGGTGAGGTGGGAGAACTATCTCCCGCATGCAGTCTTACTGTGGATGTGATGAATGTTTCCCAGGGCAGAGTTGGGGCAACGGGGTGTTGGATGGGAGATGTCCATAATTGTTTTTGGGGCTGGGGTTGAGGAGTGCCTACTGAGGGTGGCTGAGGAGTATGAAGGTGATCCTGCAGTTGACAGTGATACTATTGTAGGCATTTCAGGTGGACGGTCATGTAGCTGTGGCAGGATATGTTGAGGATGAGTTGTGCCCATGCACCCTGGATGTGCACAAATCCTCCTGGAGTCTGTCTCTTGTTCCTGCATTGAGGGTGTTGCCGTAGTTGAGCCGGCTGGTGTCGTGGACCTGGGTGGCTGTCTGTCTTGACTAGGAGTGGATCTATCTGAAGATCATTTCCAGCATGCGGAGGGACTTGCACCATGAGATAGTTATGGTGTTGACTTGCATGGTCATTGTGAGCGAAGAGTGTACGATGATCAGCTGCTTGCGAGTGTGGCCACTGAGTGTTTGTGCGAGGCCCAGGCCGTTGTGACACAAGGAGTCAGCCCAGCCGTAAGGGTACATTCCTCAGATGATGAGCTCATTCTTGTCCAAGTACAGCCTCAGGTGGCTGATGTTCATCCATTTCTCAGTGTACCTCATGCCTACTTGAATGTTGGATCTGGGAGTGGCTGGGTCTTTGCTGAGGTTGAGGTGCAGCTGGGTGTCAATGGCATGGGACATGATGATGATGTTGTGTGCGCATGTGATGGTGGAGAGAAGGGTCATGGAGACATTGTACATTGTCACGCTGATAGATGAGGCTGGGACATGGGCCCAATGACCCCAGTGTTCTACGTGACGAAGAAGGGATATGGGGTCCCAGGGCCTTGCTGGGGATGTACTTGGCAATTTACTCCTGGGTCTTCATGTGGATCCCAGTGTTGGAGATGTGTAATCCGACAGTGTGGTAGCACATGCGGTTGAATGCTGTTGAGCAGTCGATGGGGTGAGGGTGGTGGTCTCACCATTTCTGAGCAGGGTCCAAGATGGCGCTGGTGTTGGAAATGAGGGCTGTGGCAGTGGGGTGAATACTGTTGAAGATGGTCTGTAGTGGGTTGCCTGGAGATGTGTGCTCAGATGGAGATGGTCAGTTGCTCCTTGACTGTCTACTTGTTGACATTTGCCGGGTAGGCAAGCAGGGTGATGTCCCAGGACAGCCTGCGGTGCTAACATCCATTGTCAAAGAAGGGCCTGGGTTACTGCATGCCTCAAGCACCCATGGGAAGTGGCATACGCAAAGGAGTCATGCATGACGTGCCAGAGGTGGGCTTCAAGGATGGTGTATGCTGTGTTTGAGAGGTATTGTGGGAAGGGTCCTGATAGAGAGCCAGAGTGGATGGTGTACATGAGCCGGGTGGTGTCTTGGCTGCTGACGGGAGTCCAGGACCTGATGGGGGGCATATCCTGTGGTAATTAGCGAAGTCTGCCTATGTGTTGCAAGGCTGTGGTATACGTCCACGAGCTTGGAGTGCTAGTAAGTTGCAAGGGATCCCTTTGGCCTTGCAAGGGTGGGATGTCGTTTGGAAGGAGAGCTGGGGTTAGATAGTTCACACACACTGTCGATGAGGCCATTCATGTTGTGTATGTTGCTGCCCAGCCCAAACATGAAGGTCATCCTCTTGTCCGTGCTGATGATATGGTGATATCTGTGTAGGTAAATGATTGTTGAAAGGTAAATGATTGTTGTTTGGTTTACACGGTTTGCACATTAGTCTGGCTTGACCTGTAGGACTCCAGGAGGTCTGCCTTGTCCCTGGTGGCTTAAAAGTTGTTGTGCTACACAGGAAAGTCCCCCAATGTGGCAAAGTGTTGGAACAGTTGCTGATCCAGTGTGTGCTGTTGCAGGGTGTGGCGATGGTGTTGTTTTGAGTGACCTTTGTGAGGGTGTTACACAGCTTGTCTGTGTCCACTCAGGTAAAGGACTATTTGGTTGATCTGTAGCGGAGTCTGGTGCAGTGTGTTGTGACTTGGACAACTGGATGCAAATGTTGTTGTACCAATGCATGATGGTGATGTGGTTGTCCTCCAGCCACAAGTTGCTCTCACCCTGACCCATGTAGTCTGTGTAGGTGTTGCCCTGCGTGCAGATTTAGTTTTCAAATGTCTGAGGAGCAATCAATATATACGTTTCACAGCTCTGTGGTCTCAGATTTTGTCCCAAGTCCTAAGGAAGCCTCTCTGCTCAATTTGCAGATGTGTAAATCCGGTTACCCTACTTACGCCTTGGCCGCCAAGCAATACAACATCTTTGCTAAGATTCACAATCACCATATAAACGCCATTCATAATCTTCACCTCTGATTGGGCTCTAATTTGGATGCGTGAAAACACGCGTTCCTCCTGCCCATCTTAAGTAAAGGAAGTGCAGATCCTGAATATCCTTCCAATCATAGAACTAACTCCCTTCTAACAGCTCCGGTCAACATTTCTGAGAAATATGTAGGTCAACAAATTATGCCCTTTGTAGAAGATAATAGCCTCATCCACGACTCGCAATCCAGCTACCATCCCGGATATAGTATGCAGTCGGCCCTCATACACATGGCAGACTCTATGCGCTGTGAGGGCAACGGAGGCTCCAAGGCGGGGTTGGTGATGTTAGACTTGTCCACCGCATTAAGACCATAGGTGTGGGGGGCTCAGTGCAGAACTGGATATCGTCCTAACTAACTAACCGCACACATCATATCTGGACCTACACATCCATCTCACCAGTCAAACCACTGAAGTGGGGCGTGCCTCAGGGCTCTGCTCTGAGCCCGCTGACTCATAACATTTGCTGAAGCCAGCTGGCTAAATCAATTGCCATGTCTGAAGTCAACATCATATCATGTGCTAATTATCTTCAGCCTCTATTCACCTAAAATGCTGTGTGTGTAGGCAAAATTTGACCCACTCAAAAATTGAACACGATTTTCACGGCCTGGATGAACCACCTTTGCTTCAAACTCAATCCAGATAACACCTAGGTCCTATATGTTTACAAAAAACATTCTTCACTCTCTACCAATCTTTGAAGGTCGGAGGAACTGGCCATTGCTCCGGCACACAAGGACTTGGTCAGGAATCTGGGAGTCAGATGGGACAATCGGCTATCCCTTGCCACACAGGTACAAGATGCGGGTGCTGCTCATTTTGGCAAGATTCAATTCATGTAGAGATTTATTAAGTATCTACACAATGTAACCCAGGAAACAGTGGTTCACTCACTGATCAACTGCCATTTTGACTAAGCAAATGGCTCATCCGTGGGTCTCACATTAGGCTTGCTATGTATACTGAGGTGGTCTAAAATGTGGCTGCCCGCATGGTATGTGGAGTCTACGTTTGAAACATATCTCCCCCTTACTTCAACTAGTCCATAGGCTGCCCATGGCTACACAAACAGATTCCAATGCACTGACACTCGCCTATAGTGCAGGACTCGGCAGTGGGCCGGTCTACCTTAGGAGGAGGCTCCGTCCCTATTGTCAATCACTTGCTCATTGGTCCTGGGTCAGCAAAACCAAGATCAGGAGGTGAAACCTTTCAGGTAGAAACCACCCAATGAGGGACTAAGCCACCTCTTCCGCTGCATATTAATCTGTCTGAATGTGAGTTTCACAAAGGCCTTGAAACCTGGCTATATTGCATGCTTGATGACTTGCAACTCCATATGCTGCCTCCTTTTTGGCGTACTACAGTACTGTGACACCGCGTTGGGTCAGATGTGCGCACAAGAAATGTTCATTCACATATTTGTAGATGGCTTAGCAGAATTGTGGGTGTAGGCTTGGAGACCTGTAGATGACAGTTAGGCTGAGGGTGGTCAGGGTGTTGGTGTGAAACATGTAGTGCAGATGGCTGACAATGCTGAGTGTGTCCTTGGTGTTGTATGTGACTCTGAGGGGGTACTTTAGACACTATTACAAATCACACGCCAGGATTGTTGGTGTGGTCCCTGCGGTTGATCGAGTATCCGTCTGTGATGGCAAAGTAGAAGTAGTGTACTGAGGTTGCATACAACCAGGTTACAGTAATGAAGGCACTGTGTGTGGCTGTTGTGATGATGAGGTAACAGAGTCCACTGGCATGCTGGTGGATGTAGTGGGTGTGCAGTACGAGGCACATGACCTGCTTGTACGGACATCCACTGTTATGTGTGGCAGCGCGGTGTTGGCAGTGTGAATTCCACACACAGCCTGACAAGCTATCATGGGTGCATTAGGGGTTGCCTGATAGTAGGTGGAGGAATGTCTGGTGTGCAATGTTTGGAGGGTGGCTGGAGCATGAGTCTGTTGTGTTACCTGGGTCATGGCAGGACCAGAGTGTCTTGCACTGTGCACGTTGCAGGCGCTGACGGTCCTGCCTTTGGCGCAGAGGTGGTGCAACACTGGCACTGACTGTCTGCTGCCTGCCTCAAGAATGGAGGGAAGGAGGAGCATCTTTGAGGGGTGTGTGTTGCAGAATCATGGCACTCGTGGTGCGGTGTCGCTGGGGAGGCAGCAGCAGGAAAGAGTGAACACATGACGGCAGAAGGGGTGAGACACCATGCAACAGTAGCACACAAAGACGAGGCGTATTGAAAGGCACCATGTGTTAGACGGAGACCCGGAGGGTCGGCCGAGCAAGGGGGAGAGGCCTCCTGGCGAGGGCCCTCTCCTTAGATCGTACGGACAAGCAACTACCCCCCCCCCCCACAGATGGACGCCACACCAAAATAGGTTCTGTACACTTTTATAGGTATTCTTAGGCAGGGTAAACTTGACGATACAGCAAGACAAGGATACGATGATCTCGCCAATTCTAGTCTCTGGGGGAAAGGGGGTAGCGGGACAGTCTCAGTACCGGTCCGGTACAGGGGGTAGCTGGTGTATAGCTCTCAATCCTCGAGCTGGAGTGTTCGCGAGTAGGGGCCGCGGCAGCGCCAGCAGGCTCTCGAAGATGGTTCACAAGGATGGGCCGCGGCAGCGCCAGCAGGCCTACGAAGATGGTTCACGAGGATGAGCCGCGGCAGCGCCAGCAGGCTTTCGAAGATGGTTCACACGGATGGGCCGCGGCAGCGCCAGCAGGCTTTCGAAGATGGTTCACAAGGATGGGCTGCGGCAGCGCCAGCAGGCTTTCGAAGAGGGTTCACAAGGAGGAGCCGTGGCAGCGCCAGCAGGCTTTTCCAAGATGGTTCACGAAGAGGATGAGCCGCGGCAGCGCCAGCAGGCCTTCAAGGACAGTTCACAAAGAGGGGCCGCGGTAGCGCCAGCAGGCCTCCCAGGATGAGTTCGTCTCGGTGTCTCTCGACTCCAGGATACAACTGCCTTCCGGCTCTGGAGCTGCCCCAGTTATAGGTCTGTGGAACAGAGAAGGTTTTGGATCCTACGTCTACCCAGCCCGGATCTCAACAACAGAGTAAACAGAACAAAATGGCTGGATAGGGAAAGTTCATATCATGAGTAACAGCCACGCAGTCAATATGTACTACGTAACCACAGTCTTATGTACCAAAACAAATTTATTTTCTTTTTATCTGGTTTTTCAAAATTTCAAAAACACATGGGCAAACCAAAGACTGTCACGACAGTGAATTCATGGATACAATATCTACACTTATACACACGTACAAATATACAATATTTACAAAGTGAATGAAACACAATGAAATAAGGACAAATGAAAATGACACACCAAAAGCAATGACGTAATTCGATATTCAAACATAAATTGCATTTATATACAGTGAAAAAATTCGCACAAAAAGCAAGGGTACAGCCAGTCCATGGGGATGTAAAACCAAGGGACAGGCGGGGACAGATGGAGTAGTACGCCTGCCTGCCTGACAAAGCTGTGGTTCAATGTTTACATTGGGTTGCACCACTAGGGTCCCAGATGGTATACAATTTCTCTTCCTAGGTTCACCCTTTTGAATAACCACAGGATGGAAATGTCGACGCGTTTCGAACCGGATTATTGACGGTTCTCTTCAGGACGGGGACTGGGAACAGTGAGTCTGTAACAATATACAGAATGGGTGTCAGGGTTAAGTACCATAGTATTGTAGCAAAAAACATTAAGCGGTGACTCCACACCATGAGGTGGACTTTTACCTGCACGTGGCAAAGAATGTGCCGTGGTGTCGGTAAATCGCAAGAAGATGGTTGTTTCTGTAAAGACATACAAAGAGGGAGCTTAGCACTCTGGTCCATAATGGAACGTTGGGGATCTAGGCTAGTGCATATCACCTAATGCCGTAAAGTATAGGGGCTCATACCTGTGGTTAGCCGGTTCTGGATCTTATAGATATGTTGTCCGCCGCGCGGTACAAACTCGAGAGGGAAGCGGCTCACATAATGACTATGTTGTCTTTGGAAAGCTGGAAATGACACATAGAAATGGATGCGCGAGATTAGCCAACTTCTTGTGTGTAAAACCGGTTGTGACAAATACGGGACAAAGTGGCGAATCCTACCTGGATAAGTAGCTTTTACAAAGTGGAGCGTCTGGTACCAGAAACCAATTCAGGGCCGGCGGGCGGTGTCTAAGTGAGCGGGGACCTGCATTACAACAAAACAAGTGTATTTTAAGAAATCAATCTCGTTAGGCGGGGGCCATGGCGCTGTAGCGCTTAGCACGGATTGCAAACAACCTGCAATACACGTACTTCTTAGGGAGGATTCAATCTCTCGATTTCTCTCGGTCAAGAAGACACACAGTCTATCAGTGTGTCACGGCGCTCTGCCCGATTATTTGAAAACTCCCGGGCCGGTTGGCTGGTGGGAGTGTCTTGGGGGCGGGGTTAGTGAAGCCTCATGGTCCATGTAGTTCGGGTCATGTTTTTACCAGTGAAGTATGTCAGGCTTTCAAAGTGAGAGTCGCGTTGGACTTTAAAAGTCGCCAAGGAGCCAATGAAGGCTGCCGGCTGCAACTGAAGACCCGCGCTCGGTCCTACCGGGGCATAGGTTTTTGCTTGTAAGGCTGCAGGTACAATCATATGTACAACATAATGGGCACTATACCATCATGGCATGGTGAATTGGAAATACATTAGAACCTTCCAAATGGGGGCAGAGTGCCAAGAAAGGTTGAACAGCACAAGTGGTTTGTTCAGAGTATAGAAAATGGAGGAAAGAAAGTTCTAGACAGCAGCACAGCCAAGCTCATCCGGGAAATTAAAATGTAGTTCATAGACTGGAAATTTCAGACATTTCGTTCAAGCCAGTATTGGATGTATCAAACTTTAAAATGAGATACGCTTCTTTCTGAGACAAGCGGAGATCAGGGTCTCCACTGCCACCCCTGATGACTGCCAGGACTGTCCATCTGATGTCTTTACTGGAGTGTTTTTTTTGTAAGAAATGTGAAACAAGTGGGGCTGTCATGATTTTATTGTTGATTCTTGAGCGATGTTGAATGATACGCTGGCGGACCTCCTGCGTGGTTTTGCCGATGTACAACATGTTGCATGGGCATTGGATGGCATACACGGCGTACATGGTTTTGCAGTTTGTGTGTTCGTTGTGGCGCCAGAACTTCTTCCCATGTGTGAATAGAGACCCCTCCATGGTGAGTTCGCAGACGGAACACGTCCCACACTTGCGGTGCCCCGTGACTGGATTTGCTCCAAAGATGGTATTTTGAAGATCCCTTTTCGGTGGCGGTCTGGTGGATGTTATCATTTGCCCAATGCTCCTGTTCTTTTTCAGAGCAGAAAGGGGGGCGCCTATGTCAGGGAGAATTTCCTTGACCAGGTGCCAACTTCGCCTGATAATTTTTTGCAGTTGGTTGGTGTGGGGGCCAAAGGTGGAAACACACACCATCCGGTCCGTCGCGGGTTTAGATCTTTTTTCTAGGAGATGTTCCCTGGGTGTCCATCTCGCTCTCTTCATAGAGTGTTTCAAAAGTTTCTGGGGATAACCACGTTCCTGTAACTTGGAAGTCAGGGCTTGGCCATGTAGTTCAAATTGCTCGATGGTGGTGCAGTTGCGTCTCACACGGAGGTATTGGCCATAAGGGAGATTATCCCTTAGGCTTTGCGGGTGGTAGCTCTTGTAATGAAGAGCATTGTTCTTGTCCGTCTTTTTCTGGTACAGAGAGCATGACAACACATTTTCTTTCACTGAAATTTCGACATTCAGAAAAGGGAGAGTTTTTTCGTGGTAACTCAAGCTGAATTTAATATCCGGGCTCCTGTTGTTCAGCCACACGTGAAATTCTTCCAATTGTATAGATGTACCATTCCACACGCACCACACATCATCTATAAATTGGAGCCATTGTCCAATGGAATCTCGGTAGGGGTTGTTATTCAGGACAAATTTTTCTTCAATCTGGCCCATAAACAAAATGGCCATTTTGGGGGCGAATTGGCAGCCCATCGCCGATCCTTTAATTTGTAAGAACATTTCGTCCTCAAAGGTGAAGAAATTTTTCTTGAGGGCCACAGTCGCCAGAGAGATTATGAGTTCTGTGGGCACCCTGTGGGGACGCGGTCGGCCCTCCAGGTAGAGTTCCATGACATCCAATCCGTCTTGTTGGGGTATTTGGGTGTATAGCGAGGACACATCCATGGTGGCCAATAATTGACAGGAAGGATCAAATGATAAGCCCTCGACCTTGTTGATGAAGTCCATAGTATCCCTCAGGTAGGATGGCACTTGTACAACGAGCGGTTTCAGGAATACATCCACGAATTTGGAGATGGGCTCAAGAACAGAGTCGCACCCAGAAACTATTGGGCGCCCCGGTGGTACTTTAGGATCTTTATGCACCTTGGGTAGGAAGTACAAATGTGGAGTCCGTGGGTGTTGTTTGATGAGATATTGCGATTCCTTGGGTCCCAGAATCCCTGCTTCCTTGGCTGCATTCACAAGTCCTCTTATTTGATCCTGGATTTGGGTAGTTGGATCATGACTGATCTTGCGGTACCACTCCTGATTGTATACGTGATTGCGTCCCTCTGTCCTGTATAGTTCTTTCGACCAAAGGACTACCGCTCCCCCTTTGTCCGCTTGCCTGATAACTGCTTCCTTCTGAGTCTTGAGTTCTTGAATGGCTTCTCTGTGTTTCTTGGTGATATTTCTTGGAACAAAAGGGCGTTGATTCTCTAATGCATTGAGTGATGACATGACTGAGCGTTCGAATGCTAAAATGTTTTTGGAAACGTTGTGATTGGGTGGGCAGAAGGAAGATTTGTTCCTCAAGCCTGAGGCTTCCGTGGTGGCTTGTTCATTTGCATCCTTGAAAAACCATCTCAACCGGATCTTCCGAAAAAATTCCATCACTTCCAGTTTTATTTTGGTAAAGTCCATTGCAACCCCAGGGACAAAGGAAAGACCCATTTCTAGGACCTCTTGTTCGGCTTTTGACAAGGTCTTCTCAGAGATGTTGATAATGGCCGATGGTTTTACGAGTTGTAATGCTTCTTGCGTGTGGTCATTTCCCATTGGGGCTTGAATCTTGTCCTCTTCGGCTGTTGGCCTTGGCCTAAAAAAGGCCTCTTGGGGGTATTCCTGTTCTGCTGATTTCTATTCGATGTGCCCTCTCCTGCATCAGAATCCTCCATCGATTCAGAAGAAGATGTTTCCGAGAAGGTGGTAAATCTTCTCTTGGATCTCCCCTGGTTGGAATTCAAATACCTGATTGAGTCCGATCTGTTGTAGAATTCATCTTTTAAGTAGGGATACACATTGTCAATGTTAAAGTTTTTTTGATCTTTTTCAAACTTTGTTGTTTTAAAGTTGATGGTGTTGTCTCGAAACGTGACCAGTTCCTTTTCGATTTTCTCCAGAAGAGCTTTAGCCTCTATTTCCATATGGTTGTCTCTGATGGCTTTGAGTTGTTCCTCGATTTCCTCCTCTTCTTTTTTAAGGATTCGCTGGGCAGTCTCGACTGTGTGTACCATTAAGTCCCTACTGCATTTAGTGCTGATAAAGCTGAACCCTTTGCGGTAAACAGGGTCATCGGTGAAGATGACAGGGACGTTTTTAATCTGGAGACCCCAAGGAATTGTTCCGGCTCTCGAGTTTGCAAGTAGAAAGTGGCCATGTAATTCCGTTCGGACATGTTTTTTTCGGAGTCTGGTCAGTTTTTCGGCATAATTGAGCTGTTTGGCTGTGCTGCTGAGTTTAACAGAAGAGAAAAGTGTGGAGTCTGACAATAGTTTTTTAACATGATCCTCACTGAACGATAACGTGTCCTGTTCGGCCATGTTAGTCTTTTGAGGGAAGCAGAGCCTCCCTTAACACAATTAATGAAAAAATCAACTACAATTTTATGTCGAAAATCAAGAAAAAACCTTGCGAGCAAACGCCCGCTCAACCAAACTGTGGAACAGAGAAGGTTTTGGATCCTACGTCTACCCAGCCCGGATCTCAACAACAGAGTAAACAGAACAAAATGGCTGGATAGGGAAAGTTCATATCATGAGTAACAGCCACGCAGTCAATATGTACTACGTAACCACAGTCTTATGTACCAAAACAAATTTATTTTCTTTTTATCTGGTTTTTCAAAATTTCAAAAACACATGGGCAAACCAAAGACTGTCACGACAGTGAATTCATGGATACAATATCTACACTTATACACACGTACAAATATACAATATTTACAAAGTGAATGAAACACAATGAAATAAGGACAAATGAAAACGACACACCAAAAGCAATGACGTAATTCGATATTCAAACATAAATTGCATTTATATACAGTGAAAAAATTCGCACAAAAAGCAAAGGTACAGCCAGTCCATGGGGATGTAAAACCAAGGGACAGGCGGGGACAGATGGAGTAGTACGCCTGCCTGCCTGACAAAGCTGTGGTTCAATGTTTACATTGGGTTGCACCACTAGGGTCCCAGATGGTATACAATTTCTCTTCCTAGGTGCACCCTTTTGAATAACCACAGGATGGAAATGTCGAAGCGTTTCGAACCGGATTATTGACGGTTCTCTTCAGGACGGGGACTGGGAACAGTGAGTCTGTAACAATATACAGAATGGGTGTCAGGGTTAAGTACCATAGTATTGTAGCAAAAAAACATTAAGCGGTGACTCCACCACACGTGAGCCGCTTCCCTCTCGAGTTTGTACCGCGCGGCGGACAACATATCTATAAGATCCAGAACCGGCTAACCACAGGTATGAGCCCCTATACTTTACGGCATTAGGTGATATGCACTAGCCTAGATCCCCAACGTTCCATTATGGACCAGAGTGCTAAGCTCCCTCTTTGTATGTCTTTACAGAAACAACCATCTTCTTGCGATTTACCGACACCACGGCACATTCTTTGCCACGTGCAGGTAAAAGTCCACCTCATGGTGTGGAGTCACCGCTTAATGTTTTTTGCTACAATACTATGGTACTTAACCCTGACACCCATTCTGTATATTGTTACAGACTCACTGTTCCCAGTCCCCGTCCTGAAGAGAACCGTCAATAATCCGGTTCGAAACGCGTCGACATTTCCATCCTGTGGTTATTCAAAAGGGTGAACCTAGGAAGAGAAATTGTATACCATCTGGGACCCTAGTGGTGCAACCCAATGTAAACATTGAACCACAGCTTTGTCAGGCAGGCAGGCGTACTACTCCATCTGTCCCCGCCTGTCCCTTGGTTTTACATCCCCATGGACTGGCTGTACCCTTGCTTTTTGTGCGAATTTTTTCACTGTATATAAATGCAATTTATGTTTGAATATCGAATTACGTCATTGCTTTTGGTGTGTCATTTTCATTTGTCCTTATTTCATTGTGTTTCATTCACTTTGTAAATATTGTATATTTGTACGTGTGTATAAGTGTAGATATTGTATCCATGAATTCACTGTCGTGACAGTCTTTGGTTTGCCCATGTGTTTTTGAAATTTTGAAAAACCAGATAAAAAGAAAATAAATTTGTTTTGGTACATAAGACTGTGGTTACGTAGTACATATTGACTGCGTGGCTGTTACTCATGATATGAACTTTCCCTATCCAGCCATTTTGTTCTGTTTACTCTGTTGTTGAGATCCGGGCTGGGTAGACGTAGGATCCAAAACCTTCTCTGTTCCACAGTTTGGTTGAGCGGGCGTTTGCTCGCAAGGTTTTTTCTTGATTTTCGACATAAAATTGTAGTCGATTTTTTCATTAATTGTGTTAAGGGAGGCTCTGCTTCCCTCAAAAGACTAACATGGCCGAACAGGACACGTTATCGTTCAGTGAGGATCATGTTAAAAAACTACTGTCAGACTCCACACTTTTCTCTTCTGTTAAACTCAGCAGCACAGCCAAACAGCTCAATTATGCCGAAAAACTGACCAGACTCCGAAAAAAACATGTCCGAACGGAATTACATGGCCACTTTCTACTTGCAAACTTGAGAGCCGGAACAATTCCTTGGGGTCTCCAGATTAAAAACGTCCCTGTCATCTTCACCGATGACCCTGTTTACCGCAAAGGGTTCAGCTTTATCAGCACTAAATGCAGTAGGGACTTAATGGTACACACAGTCGAGACTGCCCAGCAAATCCTTAAAAAAGAAGAGGAGGAAATCGAGGAACAACTCAAAGCCATCAGAGACAACCATACGGAAATAGAGGCTAAAGCTCTTCTGGAGAAAATCGAAAAGGAACTGGTCACGTTTCGAGACAACACCATCAACTTTAAAACAACAAAGTTTGAAAAAGATCAAAAAAACTTTAACATTGACAATGTGTATCCCTACTTAAAAGATGAATTCTACAGCAGATCGGACTCAATCAGGTATTTGAATTCCAACCAGGGGAGATCCAAGAGAAGATTTACCACCTTCTCGGAAACATCTTCTTCTGAATCGATGGAGGATTCTGATGCAGGAGAGGGCACATCGAATAGAAATCAGCAGAACAGGAATACCCCCAAGAGGCCTTTTTTAGGCCAAGGCCAACAGCCGAAGAGAACAAGATTCAAGCCCCAATGGGAAATGACCACACGCAAGAAGCATTACAACTCGTAAAACCATCGGCCATTATCAACATCTCTGAGAAGACCTTGTCAAAAGCCGAACAAGAGGTCCTAGAAATGGGTCTTTCCTTTGTCCCTGGGGTTGCAATGGACTTTACCAAAATAAAACTGGAAGTGATGGAATTTTTTCGGAAGATCCGGTTGAGATGGTTTTTCAAGGATGCAAATGAACAAGCCACCACGGAAGCCTCAGGCTTGAGGAACAAATCTTCCTTCTGCCCACCCAATCACAACGTTTCCAAAAACATTTTAGCATTCGAACGCTCAGTCATGTCATCACTCAATGCATTAGAGAATCAACGCCCTTTTGTTCCAAGAAATATCACCAAGAAACACAGAGAAGCCATTCAAGAACTCAAGACTCAGAAGGAAGCAGTTATCAGGCAAGCGGACAAAGGGGGAGCGGTAGTCCTTTGGTCGAAAGAACTATACAGGACAGAGGGACGCAATCACGTATACAATCAGGAGTGGTACCGCAAGATCAGTCATGATCCAACTGCCCAAATCCAGGATCAAATAAGAGGACTTGTGAATGCAGCCAAGGAAGCAGGGATTCTGGGACCCAAGGAATCGCAATATCTCATCAAACAACACCCACGGACTCCACATTTGTACTTCCTACCCAAGGTGCATAAAGATCCTAAAGTACCACCGGGGCGCCCAATAGTTTCTGGGTGCGACTCTGTTCTTGAGCCCATCTCCAAATTCGTGGATGTATTCCTGAAACCGCTCGTTGTACAAGTGCCATCCTACCTGAGGGATACTATGGACTTCATCAACAAGGTCGAGGGCTTATCATTTGATCCTTCCTGTCAATTATTGGCCACCATGGATGTGTCCTCGCTATACACCCAAATACCCCAACAAGACGGATTGGATGTCATGGAACTCTACCTGGAGGGCCGACCGCGTCCCCACAGGGTGCCCACAGAACTCATAATCTCTCTGGCGACTGTGGCCCTCAAGAAAAATGTCTTCACCTTTGAGGACGAAATGTTCTTACAAATTAAAGGATCGGCGATGGGCTGCCCATTCGCCCCCGAAATGGCCATTTTGTTTATGGGCCAGTTTGAAGAAAAAGTTGTCCTGAATAACAACCCCTACAGAGATTTCATTGGACAATGGCTCCGATTTATAGATGATGTGTGGTGCGTGTGGAATGGTACATCTATACAATTGGAAGAATTTCACGTGTGGCTGAACAACAGGAGCCCGGATATTAAATTCAGCTTGAGTTACCACGAAAAAACTCTCCCTTTTCTGGATGTCGAAATTTCAGTGAAAGAAAATGTGTTGTCATGCTCTCTGTACCAGAAAAAGACGGACAAGAACAATGCTCTTCATTACAAGAGCTACCACCCGCGAAGCCTAAGGGATAATCTCCCTTATGGCCAATACCTCCGTGTGAGACGCAACTGCACCACCATCGAGCAATTTGAACTACATGGCCAAGCCCTGACTTCCAAGTTACAGGAACGTGGTTATCCCCAGAAACTTTTGAAACACTCTATGAAGAGAGCGAGATGGACACCCAGGGAACATCTCCTAGAAAAAAGATCTAAACCCACGACGGACCGGATGGTGTGTGTTTCCACCTTTGGTCCCCACACCAACCAACTGCAAAAAATTATCAGGCGAAGTTGGCACCTGGTCAAGGAAATTCTCCCTGACATAGGCGCCCCCCTTTTTGCTCTGAAAAAGAACAGGAGCATTGGGCAAATGATAACATCCACCAGACCGCCACCGAAAAGGGATCTTCAAAATACCATCTTTGGAGCAAAACCAGTCACGGGGCACCGCAAGTGTGGGACGTGTTCCGTCTGCGAACTCACCATGGAGGGGTCACTATTCACACATGGGAAGAAGTTCTGGCGCCACAACGAACACACAAACTGCAAAACCAAGTACGCCGTGTATGCCATCCAATGCCCATGCAACATGTTGTACATCGGCAAAACCACGCAGGAGGTCCGCCAGCGTATCATTCAACATCGCTCAAGAATCAACAATAAAATCATGACAGCCCCACTTGTTTCACATTTCTTACAAAAAAAACACTCCAGTCAAGACATCAGATGGACAGTCCTGGCAGTCATCAGGGGTGGCAGTGGAGACCCTGATCTCCGCTTGTCTCAGAAAGAAGCGTATCTCATTTTAAAGTTTGATACATCCAATACTGGCTTGAACGAAATGTCTGAAATTTCCAGTCTATGAACTACATTTTAATTTCCCGGCTGAGCTTGGCTGTGCTGCTGTCTAGAACTTTCTTTCCTCCATTTTCTATACTCTGAACAAACCACTTGTGCTGTTCAACCTTTCTTGGCACTCTGCCCCCATTTGGAAGGTTCTAATGTATTTCCAATTCACCATGCCATGATGGTATAGTGCCCATTATGTTGTACATATGATTGTACCTGCAGCCTTACAAGCAAAAACCTATGCCCCGGTAGGACCGAGCGCGGGTCTTCAGTTGCAGCCGGCAGCCTTCATTGGCTCCTTGGCGACTTTTAAAGTCCAACGCGACTCTCACTTTGAAAGCCTGACATACTTTACTGGTAAAAACATGACCCGAACTACATGGACCATGAGGCTTCACTAACCCCGCCCCCAAGACACTCCCACCAGCCAACCGGCCCGGGAGTTTTCAAATAATCGGGCAGAGCGCCGTGACACACTGATAGACTGTGTGTCTTCTTGACCGAGAGAAATCGAGAGATTGAATCCTCCCTAAGAAGTAAGTGTATTGCAGGTTGTTTGCAATCCGTGCTAAGCGCTACAGCGCCATGGCCCCCGCCTAACGAGATTGATTTCTTAAAATACACTTGTTTTGTTGTAATGCAGGTCCCGGCTCACTTAGACACCGCCCGCCGGTCCTGAATTGGTTTCTGGTACCAGACGCTCCACTTTGTTAAACCTACTTATCCAGGTAGGATTCGCCACTTTGTCCCGTATTTGTCAGAACCGGTTTTACACACAAGAAGTTGGCTAATCTCGCGCATCCATTTCTATGTGTCATTTCCAGCTTTCCAAAGACAACATAGTCATTATGTGAGCCGCTTCCCTCTCGAGTTTGTACCGCGCGGCGGACAACATATCTATAAGATCCAGAACCGGCTAACCACAGGTATGAGCCCCTATACTTTACGGCATTAGGTGATATGCACTAGCCTAGATCCCCAACGTTCCATTATGGACCAGAGTGCTAAGCTCCTTCTTTGTATGTCTTTACAGAAACAACCATCTTCTTGCGATTTACCGACACCACGGCACATTCTTTGCCACGTGCAGGTAAAAGTCCACCTCATGGTGTGGAGTCACCGCTTAATGTTTTTTGCTACAATACTATGGTACTTAACCCTGACACCCATTCTGTATATTGTTACAGACTCACTGTTCCCAGTCCCCGTCCTGAAGAGAACCGTCAATAATCCGGTTCGAAACGCGTCGACATTTCCATCCTGTGGTTATTCAAAAGGGTGCACCTAGGAAGAGAAATTGTATACCATCTGGGACCCTAGTGGTGCAACCCAATGTAAACATTGAACCACAGCTTTGTCAGGCAGGCAGGCGTACTACTCCATCTGTCCCCGCCTGTCCCTTGGTTTTACATCCCCATGGACTGGCTGTACCCTTGCTTTTTGTGCAAATTTTTTCACTGTATATAAATGCAATTTATGTTTGAATATCGAATTACGTCATTGCTTTTGGTGTGTCATTTTCATTTGTCCTTATTTCATTGTGTTTCATTCACTTTGTAAATATTGTATATTTGTACGTGTGTATAAGTGTAGATATTGTATCCATGAATTCACTGTCGTGACAGTCTTTGGTTTGCCCATGTGTTTTTGAAATTTTGAAAAACCAGATAAAAAGAAAATAAATTTGTTTTGGTACATAAGACTGTGGTTAAGTAGTACATATTGACTGCGTGGCTGTTACTCATGATATGAACTTTCTCTATCCAGCCATTTTGTTCTGTTTACCCAGTTATAGGTCTGGCGCCCTTTGAAGCCCGGACCCTCGCACTTGGAGGTCGGGGAGTCCGGGATGAGGGAGCCCAGACACCCAGCGGGGGGGTGGAGCCATCGCCCAGGGAGGCTGGGGGGTGATCGAAACCTGTCGGAGGGGAGCCATCGACACTCCTTCTTCCATTGACTCGCCAAGTGGTCTCTTTACCCCCTGGGTGGATGGTGGTGCCTCGATGTCGGGGCTTGGCTGGGCCTGAGGTTGAGGTCGACCCGTGGCCACGAGGCCTGGTCGTGGCGGCTCCAAGATGGCTGCTGGGCCGGGGACGGTGGTTCGGGAAGGAACCCGGGCCAGCCGAGAATGTTGTTGTGATAGGCCGGGGCCCCGTCGGGGAAGAGCTGGGGGTTGACCCGGCGGCTGCAGGGGTGGTTCTTGTCCGGGGAACAGGGGTAGCAGTGATCCGCAACCCGCCATGCTGGGAGGGGTCGGGCCTACCACGAGGCCTGTCCAACATGCGTCCCCCCCAGCTGAAGGCAGGGAGAGTCACCCATCATCTTGGGTAATCTCCTCGCCGATGCGGAAGAAGCGGGACAGGCCGTCTGCGTTGGCGTGGTCGTTGCCGGGGCGATGCTCCACAGTGAAGTCCATCCCCTGCACGGAGATGGACCAGCGCAACAGCTTCGGGTTCTCTTCCCGCATCTGCATCAGCCATTGCAGAGGACGGTGGTCTGTTTGCACCCGAAAATGGGTACCGAAGAGATAGGGCCGGAGCTTCTTGAGGGCCCACACCACGGCGAAGGCCTCTCGCTCTATGGTGCTCCAGCGTTGTTCTCGGGCCAGCAGGCGTCGGCTGATGAAGGCCACTGGCTGGTCAACTCCCTCGATGTTGATTTGGGAGAGGACGGCCCCAACGCCGTGATCGGAGACATCTGTTTGTACTACAAATTCCCAGCTGTAGTCGGGGGCTTGGAGCACGGGGGCCGTGCACATGACTGATTTGAAGTTCTCAAAGGCGGCCTGACACTCAGGAGTCCAGTGTACTTTCGGGGGGTTCTTCTTGGACGTGAGTTCTGTGAGGGGCCCCACAATGCTGCCATAGTCTTTTATGAAGCGCTGGTAGTATCCGGTGAGCCCCAGGAAGGCTCGGACCTCTGTTTGGGTGACCGGAGGCTCCCAAGCCTGAATGGCAGCGATCTTGAGTTGGAGAGGGGCAACCTGGCCACTTCCCACCTGGTGCCCCAGGTAGGTCACGGACCCTTGGCCGATTTGGCACTTGCTGGCCTTGATTGTTAGTCCTGCTTGCCGGAGGGCGGTCAGGACCTCCCGGAGGTGTTGGAGGTGTTTTGCCTAGTGGTGACTGTACATGGCAATATCGTCCAGATAGGCAGCGCTGAACTCCTCCAGCCCCGCCAACACTTTGTTTACGAGTCTCTGGAAGGTGGCGGGGGCGTTTTTCATCCCGAAGGGCATCACTTTGAAGTGGTAGTGGCCATCCGGAGTGGAGAAGGCGGATCGCTCCTGGGCACCCGGGGTGAGGCCGATCTGCCAGTAGCCCGCGGTCAAGTCAAAGATGCTCAGGTAGCGGGCGGCCCCCATGCGGTCGATCAGTTCATCCGCTTGTGGGATGGGGTGAGCGTCTGTTCGGGTTACGGCGTTCAAGCCCCAGTAGTCTACGCAAAACCTGAGTTCTGGGGCGACGCCAGGGGAGGCGGCCTTGGGGACTAGCACGACTGGGCTGGCCCAGGGACTGTCGGAGGGCTCGATTACTCCCAGGGCCAGCATCTTGGATACTTCTGACTAGATGCAGGCGCGTACTCGATCAGGTACTCTGTAGGCTCTGTGCCGGATAGGGGGGCTATCCCCGGTGTTGACATCGTGGAGGCACCAGGGGGTGACCCCAGGGATGAGGGAGAACAGGTCGGCAAATTGCTGTAGCAAGTCTCAGCAATCTTGGCGTTGTGTTGGAGACAGGGCAGCGGAGAGGTGGACTCCTTCCACGGAGCCATCTTTCTCGCGGGTCCTCAGGAGGTCAGGAATGGGCTCAGAATCCTCTTCAGCCCCACTGTCGGAAGCCATCAGAAGGCTGAGTTCAGAGCGCACAAAGTGAGGCTTAAGTCTGTTGGCATGGAGGACCCGGAGAGGGTTCCGGGGGGACTCCAGGTCTACCAGGTAGGTGACGGGCCCTTTCACTCCACCACCTTGAAGGGTCCTGTCCATTTGTCCTGGAGGGCGCAAGGTTCGACCGGGGACATGACCCAGACCTGTTGTCCCGGCTCGGACTCGATGGATGAGGCATTTTGATTGTACCATCGTTTCATGTCTTCTTGGCTGGCTTCGAGGTTGGCTTTGGCGAGTTCCCTGAACCGCCGAGTCTGGTTCCGGAGGGTCAGGAGGTACTTGTATACATCAGGGGGAGTCTTCTGGGGGGTCACCTCCCACCCTTCCTTGACCAGGCTGAGGGGACCCCGGACGGGGTGCCCATACAGGAGCTCGAAGCGGCTGAATCCCAGGGACTTCTGTGGGACCTCTCTGTAGGCAAACAGGAGGCATGGGAGCAGCACGTCCCATTGGCGGCGTAGGGGCTCTTCCAGGCCCATGATCATACCCTTGAGGGTGTGATTGAATCGTTCCACTAGTCCGTTTCCTTGCGGGTGGTAAGGGGTCGTAAATTTGACCCCACACTGTTGCCATAGGGACTTCATGTATCTGGAGATAAAGTTTGTTCCTCGATCACTGACGACCTCTCGGGGGAAGCCCACCCGCGAGAAGATCCCCATCAGGGCTCGGCCCACCACGGGCGCTGTCACGGTTCGGAGAGGGATGGCCTCGGGATAGCGGGTGGCATGGTCCACCAGGACGAGTATGAACCGGTGACCTTGCGCTGTCCGGGGCTCCAGGGTTCCCACAATGTCGATGCCCACCCTCTCAAAGGGAGTGGTGACAATGGGAAAGGGTTGTAGGGTTACTTTTATTTTTCGGCCGCTCTTCCCGCTGGCCTGGCAGGTGGGGCAGGCCCGGCAGTGGTTTACTACATCGTTCCACATTTTAGGCCAGTAGAAATGGGTCACCAGGCAGCTGTAAGTCTTGTCCTGCCCCAGGTGCCCGGCGAGTGACACATCGTGTGCCAGGTTCAAGAGGAAGTCTCGGAATTGGAGGGGGATCACCAGCACCTGGCTGGCCCCCAGTTCAGCAATCTTTTGCTCACTGTAGAGGAGCCCGTTGTCCCAATAGATCCAGTGGGCCCCCGAGGCATCCCCTGAGCTCTGGGCTATGGCTTGCTGTCGGAGCCCCTCGAGGGAGGGACACGCTCTTTGTTCCCGGCGGAATTGTTTCTGAGTGGGGCCACCTTCTTGGCGCCACTGGGCCAGCTCCAGGAGGTCTTGCAGTGGGTCCGGGTCTTCGTTGCCGGGCCCCAGTGGACCCGGTTCAGGGGTGGTTTCTTCTGTGACGACCGGCGGTGGCGGTTCGGGCCACTCGGGTTCTTCGGTGGATGGGATGGCGCGGGCGGCCATGGATCGGGTCGTGGCGCAGACCCATGCAGGGAGACCAAGCATCCCCAGGTGCTCTCTTCGCTCCACGGCTGCCCAGGGGGAGCTCTCGAGATCGTTCCCCAGGAGGCAGTCCACGGGGGCGTCATCTCGGACGGTCACCTTCAGCATGCCCGATACTCCCCCCCCACTCAAAGGGGACGCGGGCCATCTGGCACAGGTTCTCGGAATTGTCCGCAGATCGTACTGGACAAAGTACGTTGGGCAGGATTTGATCGGGGGTCACCAGATGGCAACGGACTGCGGTCACACTGGCCCCTGTGTCACAGAGGGCTTCAGCCCGGTGCCCATTAATGGTGACCCACTGGCTGTACTTCTGCGTGTTGGCGGGGAGGGGGGGCCGCGGGACCATGTCCCTGTCTCCTAGACATACCAGGGACATGGCTGTGGGTTCCCACTCGGTCTGGTAGTGCTCACACTCTTCGGCTTCTTCTTCGCCTTGCTCCTCTCCGAGGGCGACGGCGGTGATCTGGCGGATCACTGGACCCGGGCCCGGACTGACTGGTTTCTCGGACAGTTTGGATCATTGGCGTAATGGCCGGGCCGCTGGCATTTGTGGCAGACAACGTTGAAGCGGAATCCCGGTCGCGTCGGAGGGCTTCCTCTTCCGGCCGGGGATGGGGGGTTGTTAGTGGGGGGCACCGTAGCGGCGTCCCTGCCCCGACCCTGGCCTCCTCCTCCTCCTCCTCGCGGATGGTGGGACCCCTGGGAGGCTCGGTTTTGTTCGCCCGGCCAACTCCGGGGGACCCGGGTGCTCTCCCATCAATCCGCTTCGATGGCGAGTTTCCGAGGTTCGGTCAGCTTGCTATCGAGGAGATGCTGCCTTAGTTCCACAAAACAATTATTGGAGAGGTGCTCCCACACGATGAGATCGAATAATTGTTCATAGGTGGTGACCTGGCTGCCTTTGATCCATCCATCTAAGGCTCGGCTAAAAAAGTTCACGTATTCTACCCAGGTGGTCCCGGGGATTCTTTTACAGTCTCGAAATCGCTGCCGGTACATCTCGGGGGTGAGCCCGTAGCAAGTGAGCAGGGCGGCTTTCATGTGGTCGTAGGAGGTCATCTCTGCGTCGGGGAGTTGTAGCAGGGCATCTCTTCCTTCATTGACGAATCTTCCCCACAATCCCGGCTCCCCAGTCGTTCCGTGGAATTCGGTGGGAGATCATGGCTACTTCGTAGGCCTTGAACCATTGCTGGATATTGTCGTTCCGGTAGTACTCCCGGACGACGTCTTTGGGAATGTGGACCTTGGTGTCCGTAGGGGGAGCGGAGTTCTGGTTCTCGGGGACGCCGAGGTCCTTGTTTTGTCGTCGAATTTCTAGCTCTTTTAAATTTCGCTCGTGTTCGTACGCTAGTTTCTTCTCTTCCAGCTCCCTCTGGCTTTTTTTCTCTTCCCGTTCTTCCCGTAGCCGTAAGTGTTCGAGGGCTATCTTTTTCTCTGCTAGTTTTAGTTTTCCATCTAAGCGGAGTCGAGCCAGTTCCAACTCGTGGAGCCGGCTCCTCTCCCGTTCTTGGGCCTCCTCGGAAGAGAGGCCCGTTCTTCTTTCTTCTTCGGGGGTTGCCGTTGTTTCGGTGGTCTCAATGCTTTCGTTTTGGGGTGGGGGCGCTCCCGTCTCCACCCAAGACTCCAAGGCGTGCTTGAGGTCATCTTTGGTGCTCAGTCCCGTGGTAGCGATGCCCAAGTCTATGCAGAATTGTTTCAATTCCTTGTGGCTGTATTCTTCCAGCCGTTCCATCTGGAATTTTGCGGTTGTTCCAATCTCTTTCGTCGACATTGTTGCTGTGCGACGTGGGGCGAGTTACTCTCCGTATGATTATGCGTCGGCTCGGATCGCGCCGCTGGCCACCAATGTTAGACGGAGACCCGGAGGGTCGGCCGAGCAAGGGGGAGAGGCCTCCTGGCGAGGGCCCTCTCCTTAGATCGTACGGACAAGCAACTACCCCCCCACAGATGGACGCCACACCAAGATAGGTTCTGTACACTTTTATAGGCATTCTTAGGCAGGGTAAACTTGACGATACAGCAAGACAAGGATATGATGATCTCGCCAATTCTAGTCTCTGGGGGTAAGGGGGTAGCGGGACAGTCTCAGTACCGGTCCGGTACAGGGTGTAGCTGGTGTGTAGCTCTCAATCCTCGAGCTGGAGTGTTCGCAAGTAGGGGCCGCGGCAGCGCCAGCAGGCTCTCGAAGATGGTTCACAAGGATGGGCCGCGGCAGCGCCAGCAGGCCTACGAAGATGGTTCACGAGGATGAGCCGCGGCAGCGCCAGCAGGCTTTCGAAGATGGTTCACACGGATGGGCTGCGGCAGCGCCAGCAGGCTTTCAAAGATGGTTCACACGGATGGGCCGCGGCAGCGCCAGCAGGCTTTCGAAGAGGGTTCACAAGGAGGAGCCGCGGCAGCGCCAGCAGGCTTTTCGAAGATGGTTCACGAAGAGGATGAGCCGCGGCAGCGCCAGCAGGCCTTTAAGGACAGTTCACAAAGAGGGGCCGCAGCAGCGCCAGCAGGCCTCCCAGGATGAGTTTGTCTCGGTGTCTCTCGACTCCAGGATACAACTACCTTCCGGCTCTGGAGCTGCCCCAGTTATAGGTCTGGCGCCCTTTGATGTCCGGACCCTCGCACTTGGAGGTCGGGGGTCCAGGATGAGGGAGCCCAGACACCCAGCAGGGGGGTGGAGCCATCGCCCAGGGAGGCTGGGGGGTGATCGAAACCTGGCGGAGGGGAGCCATCGACACTCCTTCTTCCATTGACTCGCCAAGTGGTCTCTTTACCCCCTGGGTGGATGGTGGTGCCTCGATGTTGGGGCTTGGCTGGGCCTGAGGTTGAGGTCGACCCGTGGCCACAAGGCCTGGTCGTGGCGGCTCCAAGATGGCGGCTGGGCCGGGGACGGTGGTTCGGGAAGGAACCCGGGCCAGCCGAGAATGTTGTTGTGATGGGCCGGGGCCCCGTCGGGGAAGAACTGGGGGTTCACCCGGCTGCTGCAGGGGTGGTTCTTGTCTGGGGAACAGGGGTAGCAGTGATCCGCGACCCGCCATGCGGGGAGGGGTCGGGCCTACCACGAGGCCTGTCCAACACCATGTTACATGTGTATGGAAAGGAAGGAGTGTCTGGTCATTCACGGGTCACTGAAAGAAAATGGATGAACAATCACCAATTATGACGGGCACAGGATCAGGCACCAAAAGGCCAAGCGGGGCACAGGACACACAGTGTCAGCAGGTGTTGCCTGACCGTTGTGGGTAGCAAGGTTAAACAATACAAGCATAACCATGTACGTCATGCACAATATGGATATTTAGCCATTATGAACTGCATGCATGTTGCCACAGTACACATACTCACTCGTGCACAATCATTGGAAATGATGTCATTGATGACTCATGCAGACTGTCAACAGATCCACGGTGACAGTGATGAGGCACAATGTACTGTGGGGAACAAAATTCATACACAAATGGTTCTAGTTTGTGTTGAGGCCATGCTGCTTCAGCCAATGTCTATGGCCATGGCCATTGCTCAGAACAAAATAACAGTAATGCAATGATGTTACCTGTGATGCTGGTGAAATAATCTCCACACGTCTGCCAGGGACTGTCGGTACAGTGAATCCTCAGAGACGTGCGATGCTGAAAGAGGTCCATCTCCCGAGTATGAATAACTGACTCAAACGGGTGATCAGGCGAGGGAAGGAGAGGATGGGAACAGCAGGGAGGGAGATCTGCAACAAAGTGAAACAAGCATAAGGATTCAACACTTCCTGTCACAGAATCACAAAATACCTCAGGACCTATACTGTAACAGTTACACCTCTAAAGGAAACCAACGGACACTGTATCCTAGTTGCCATCACAGAAATGAAAATGATACTAGATATGTGTATTTAACACAGTCACATGAAAGGTAGCAGAGCTTTTCATCTACATGAAGGGGTCGAAACCCTCTCCTGGCTGCTTCAATGCAATCAGATCCATGCGGTCATCAAGTGAGTCACAGTGTATGAATTTTGGGCCAATATACAGATTAACAAATATGTGTAAGTGATACTCACACGAAGCCATTAATCTGTAGTTTGCACTGGGAATCAGTGGGGGTCAAGAATGGAAATTACACAACACCTGCAATAGCCGTATGAGGCTCACACAACGAGGAAGAAAATTATGTAAGCACAAGGAAACCACGCACAAGCCAGTCATTGGCTCTTCCAACTGGGCTTTACAATGCCTAACATGACAAGCAGGTGTGAAAAAATTCAACAGAGAGTAATGAGGAACAAAGCCACCAAACCATGACCATGAAATGCAGCACGTCACAAGAGAATCCTGGAATTAACCTCACCCGACTGGTGCCACAGGAGCGTTCAATTTTTCTACAGCACAATGTTGTGATGTCATCTGCGCAACATTCCTGCCATTATGGGAATAGAAAGTTAACATCAACTTACAGAAAAGGCTTGCAAAGCAGTGTTCTCCACCAGCACAGAGGTAGCGTCGTGACAGTGACATTACATACCGCCACAAGAGGCACTGCATCCATGCAAACTGACTCACAGGACAGTTGACAGAACATGTGGGACATACACTGAACCACACCTTCACAAAATGGTTGTTTGGAAATCTAACTGTACAGGCACCCAAGATTAAGGGGATGACCAAACACATCCTGCTGCACAAAGTGTGTCTACAATTCCCCACAGAGCCTGTGGTTGTGATGTCACAAACAATGTCAACCGGTGGTATACGCAATGTGTCAGGGTCAAGCTTTACACACATTGATGCATTCACCAGAGTCAAAACTCCATAACAGATGACTGTCAAGAAGGGTGACTGTCCTGTCATGGGAGTGGTGCAACATGAAATTTGGCCCATGGTGATGAGACATGCATGGATGGTTCTACAACATGCACAGCAACAGTTTTCACACATTCCCAAACCATGACAACCCCAAACAGCCTGTTTGGATATCTTGCCCGAACTCAAATTTACACATGTCCGTGCATGGAATGCTGATTTGGGCCACGTTGCACTCATCATGAGAAATAGCAGGAGGACTAAGGTGAACACGAACAGACAACAGGCACAGCAACCTGGGAATGAGAGGCACACAAGGGGTCACCTTCAATATTCTTTCCTGAAAACATGGTCATGGTAAAACCACCAACAATGTAAGACACATGTACATTTCAAAATCAATCATTGCACATTTGTGTGTGGCATGACATCAGCACTTGCGTGACACATCGGATCACAGTTCAAAGTGACTTTGCATACAGTCAGCTGGACACACACATTGCAACACATGCCACTCTAGCCGACGAGCTTAACACTCATTCCAAGTGAGTCACCATCATGAGAAGAAGTTGCTTATGAGCTGACTTGCATATCATCCTCCTCCTCCTCATCACTTGCATCGTGGCCAAGCCATTGATCCTCAACGGGTGGATGTTCAAGCTCATCAGGATGCGGAATGAGTGGCAGGGCCTTCTCAACTGCCATGTTGTGCAGCATGCAGCACACAATGAAGATGTTACAGACCTTGGCTGGGGCATATGGGAGGGATCCGCCGGACTTATCGAGGCACCGGAATCGGCTCTTCAGGAGGCCAAATGTCCGCTCAATCACTCGCCTGGTCTGACCGTGTGCATTATTGTACCGCTGATCAGCAGCTGTTCTCGGGTTGCGCAGAGGTGTCATTAGCCATGGCATGTTGAGATATCCTGCGTCACCTACAAATATACATCATGTTACAAATTTGTTCAGGAGATGCCGTCAGTGCAAAAGATTCTGAGACACACAGTACAAACAGATTTTACCCACCAACAAGACATGCCCGATCGTTGTGCAGCTGCAGCATCATTTGTGGTACCCTGCTACACCTCATGATGAAGGCATCATGGCACGATCCTGGAAAAGGTACACAAACATGGGAAATATGCATGTTAGCAAGACACACCACCAGGGCATTTATTAAGTGGTAATGTTTCGTGTTGCGGTAAGCCTGCTCCTGAGCCTGTGGTGGCACCAAACCCACATGTGTTCCATCAATGGACCCAATCACATGTGACAGACCTCCCAGGGCATAGAATTCACCCTTGACATCTGTCAACTCTTCGGGAGTGGGAAATTTGATGAATTCATCAATGTGCTCCAACATGGCTGACAACACATCACGCAGGACATGACTGAACATCGTCTGAGACATACCCCTGACATCAGCTATGATAAATTGAAACGTACCTGTAGCAAAAATATGTAGGGCTGCCATCACCTTTAGCTTGGGGGTCAGCGCCGTCGGATACCTGTGTCGCGGTTGGAGATGTGGTTCCAGCCTGTTCATCAAGTCCTGAATCAACGCGCGAGTGAATCTGTAGCGTCGGATGCTGTCACGTTCCATCATGGTAGCCAAGTCTGGAAATGGCCTTGGTAGAGGTGGTGCCCTGCAGGACATATTTGTGGATAATGGAGAACAACTGTCAGCCAACAACGATATCAATGTACATAGCACATGCAACACTGCTACTACACATCAGGTCACTATGGAGTCTGACGTGCGCAATACATCCAGCCCACATATGCCAGCTTGCTGGCCCTCCTACGAAAACCCAGATACACCTGTTGATTGAGAAATATACATTACATGCCCTCAAAAGAGCTGCTGGGCTGGTCTGAGTGATCAGCCCAAGATATCACTGGAGTGGCACACGTCACCAGACCTGCATGGGAAGATTGTGATCCCATCCAGACAGCTGACTGCAAGGCACACACCCAGGTCACATGGAATATCAATTGTACATATGAAACAATTTGCAATGAAGGTGTGCATGTGACAACAAAACAGCACAGCCATTGTCACAATGCAGACATGTTTGCCTGGGGACGAATGATGTATGATGCCATCAGACCCAAATGCCGTGGGAATGGACATGTGGCATGGTGTGCATATATATGTCAACCCATTTACATCTCAACACAGACCCATGATAGGTGCACCAACAGCAGATGTAGTTTGCGTAACACAAACAGCAAGCTCAATGTTTAACATGACACACACTGGACATAGTCACATAGGGTCATGCTGAGCGACAAATTGTCAATTGACAAATTGCCCCGGTCCCTGGCATCATGGAACTGGTGCCCGTAGTGATGACTGTGCCATCCTAGTGTTGATGTGCCTGTCTACATGTGCACAATGATACATATGGGCCAAGTGTGAAGGTGAGGTGTACCACATAGTGCCCAAGAATACATGAAATGTGTCAACAGGACATCAACATTGATTGTACAACAAGATCAGACGGCCTGTGCTATATCACAGCCAGCGAACACCTAGGGTCTGCACATGTATGTAAAAATGACAGGATCTTGATAGCCATCCTTGTTTGAACCGTACCCCTCCATTACGTGCGTGTGTGTGGGACGTTTCACTATTGAAATTGTGCCATATGCGAGTGAACCGTACCCCTCCATTACGTGTGTCTGTGCGGGACGTTTCACTATTGAAATGGTGCCATATGCGAGCGAACCATACCCCTCCATTACGTGCATGTGTGTGGGACGTTTCACTATTAAAATCGTGCCATCCTTGTTTGAACCGTACCCCTCCATAAACGTGCGTGTGTGCAGGACGTTTCACTATTGAAATGGTGCCATACGCAAGCGAACCATACCCCTCCATTACGTGCGTGTGTGCGGGACATTTCACTATTGAAATCGTGCCATCCTTGATTGAACCGTACCTCTTCATTACGTGCGTTTGTGCGGGACGTTATACTATAAAAATGGTGCCATATGCGAGCGAACCGTACCCCTCCATTACGTGCGTGTGTGCGGGACGTTTCACTATTGAAATCGTGCCATACGCGAGCGAACTGTACCCCTCCATTACATTTGTGTGTGCGGGACGTTTCACTATTGAAATGGTGCAATACGCGACGTGAAACGCACCGTACACGTGAGGGGATCTCAAAAAATACTCTGGGGACACCTGGGGGACAAGTAGTAGGCCCTGAATGCAGCCTGGTTGTCATGGATACTGAGATTTCAATGTGTGCTGCAGGTGTCCTGCAAAAGTCAGTTGGTCTAAAATATACAATGTTGCAAAATGATTGTGGAGCTGAACCTCAAATTTTAAACCAAGCAAGTGTGTGCCAGGGCCTTAAGTATAAATGGATTGGATGAAAGGTAGGATGCAAAGTGATCTGGCCTATCACACTGTACTCCTGAGACTGAAAGCCCCTCAGCAGCACAGATTTAAGGCTGCCTGTGTCTGTGAGAGAGCGCTTGCCTGCACAACATTGGAGTGGACCACACTTCTGCTGTCTCTGCATTCCCTGTACTCTTATGTCACGTACAATGGAGAAGGTACCAGCATTCTCTGATAAGGAAACCCAGGCCCTGCTGGATGCCCTCCTACCACAGTACAGCAAGCTGTATGGGAGACCAGGGGAGCAGGTGAGTGCTGACTGTACTAGCTTTGACTGTGCAGTTGTTGTGTGGGTGTCACAACAGGCATTGTGTAATGGTGGGACAGAAATGCAATATGGTTTTGAGAGAGTCCCAGGGGTGTACATGGTGGTGTCTCTCATGCAGAGCATGATGTAGTTTATGTGTGTTCACTCCTCACTTGCATTGTGCTTACTGTGACATTCAATGCATAGTGAACAACACATTCAGGCTTGCTAGACCTTGGTGGCTTCATTCACAAATGTCCTGAGATGTAACAGTGTTTCCAACGGGCTGACAGCTGAATGAACTCACAGATGTTTATGACTTGTGGGGACCTGTGGTGATATTAAACAAATTATGTTTTTGACCTCATGGACATTGAAGTGTGTGAATGTTCCTTGTTGTCTGGGTGAGTGTGTATGTGATGTGTTACACTGCAGATGCATGGTGTATGCATCAGCTCTGGCCATCTGATGTGACAAGTGAGCAGTGCTGTGTGCCTGACTAGCAAAGTTAGCATGACACCTGTGACACCTCTTTGTGAAGTGGCACATGTGCAAAGTGAGGGTTGTACCTACTGTGGTCAGTGACAGGGGAGTGATCTGTGCCACGGTGTATCTGTCTGGTCTGATGAGGGTTGTTAAGTGGAGTAGGAAATGTGACTGCTTGCCAGGTGCTGTCACACTCCCTGTAGTTGCATGTGTTGTGGTCAGGCTCTGATTTCTGGCCTCTTCGGGGCTGTGCTGAAAAGACCTATAAACACCCCTTGTGAACTTCCTCAGAGTCTGAAATATAGACACAGACTGCTAAGTCAGTTCGGTCGGGGCAGGAAAGGAAGGGGACAGCAGGGAGGGAGATCTGCAATGACAAATAACAGGTATTTAGAAGACACCCCTCCCGTGACCTTCAATGCTCACCCTCCCACTGTAGTCCCTTAAGTCAAACCATACAGAGGAGCCCCCTCGTACCTGTAAAGGAAAATACAATGGACTTGTTCCAAGGAGACTTAAAGCAAGGAGATACCAGGGACTCTACCCAACTGTAGATACAAAACAGAAAGACATGTAATGAAACTTGAAACCTAAGCGTGTTGTGTGCTATTGTTAACGTAGATTTCCTCACGTACCCTAGTCATGAATAAACACACTTCAATGGGTATGAAACAATCCCTCTGATGTGGTACCCCTCTTGTGTCCTACTTAGAATGAAAAAAAAGGCAAACAATGTTGTGGAAGGAATTCGGGAGAACATAACAGCAGACACGAATACTCTGACTGTTCCAATATGTCTACTTATGCTGGTTGTGCAATTCCCAAGAGTGTTACCATCACACCATCATCATCGCACACGCAGCCAATAACCCTGGAAGCCTGCCTTCGTTTGCACGGACTGTCTGTGGCAAACGCGGCAGTTTGAGGGTTTTACCAAAGTTAAGGAACGTCTTTCAATAGCAGAATGAGCTTCGCTATAAGAACACAAATGTCCGCTAATCAAAGCTGCTGCAGCGTTTCCCTCTCAGCCGGGAGGAAATTCAATACCTCACAGTGTCATTCACGTTATCGGGACCATGACACCCAACACCAAGTAAATCCGTGAGCAAGTCAACTCAATTAACGGGGCTCCGTAGGGGCAAGAGAGTACAATCTTACCGCTTCTTCAGGATACAAACCGACAGCCAGGAACAAGAACAAATTATCGGCACCGCCCATCCTCATCGGCGTCTATTTGTTTCCGGGGATGCGTGCGCACCTTGCGTCGCCTACGTGATGCGTCTCCTAGCATGCTGGGTGTTGTAGTTTCATCGTAGGGGCGCGCACCAGTTGGTTCACCGCACCATACCATAGCCGATTATGACAGTACATCCCCCTTCACAAAGGGCGGTGACCGACTGCGGGCACAAATGATGGAACCTAGCAACCAACCGGGGAGTGTGCACAGCACCAGCAGGTTTCCAGGAATTCTCCTCCAGCCCATAACCCTTCCAGGAAATCAGATATGCAGACTCCCCCTCATCCCCTGTGAATCCTGTATCCCCTGCACCTCGTACTCCCTATCCTGCTGTACCCAGATAGGCAGAGGAGCACTGCGAATAGGACACCAAGAGGGTTTCAAGAGCGAGACATGGAAAACAGGGTGTATTCTGAGCTGTGCAGGCAGGGGTAGACGAACAGCCACAGGGTTAATGTGCCTCACCACCTTGTAGGGCCCAATGAACCTGGGATTGAACACACTGTGCCTCTTGAACTTGATGTGTTTGGTGGACAGCCACACCAAGTCCCCTTTCCTATACACCGGGTTAGGTCTCCGGCGTTTGTCAGCTTGTTTTTTGTAACTAGCTTTGGCTCGCACTAGATTCTTGCGTGTATCCAAAAGCACCTTGCGTACATGCAACAACCTCTCCCTGACCTCCGGCAATTTTACACTGTGGTTCGGCAACAACATAGGGTTGAACCGGGGATGGTGCCCATACGAACAAAAGAAAGGTGTGTATCGTGTGGATGAGTGCTGAGTACTGTTATAGGCTATTTCCGCCACACACAGCCAATCCACCCAAGAATCAGTGTTCTCTTGCGCGTAACAACGGAGATATTGTTTCAAGGTTTGGTTCAGCCTCTCCGTCTGACCATCCGTCTGCAAATGGAAACTGGTGGACAAGGAAGAAGTAATGTGGAGCACTGAACACCAAGTTTTCCAAAAACGTGCAGTGAATTGGGCCCCTCTATTGGACACAATATCTCTGGGGAGACCGTGCAGCCTAACAACATTCCCAAGAAGGAGGTGAGCCAGCTGGCCTGCCGTGGGAACCTGATTGCACGCTATAAAGTGCCGCATTTTGGTTAAGTAATCGACTACCACTATGATAGCTGTTTTCCCCTGATCTTTCGGAAGTCCCAGAATGAAGTCCACCGAGAACCTTTCCCATGGGTACTCGGACGTGGGCATGGGTTGAAGCAGCCCCTGAGGTTGTTGTCAATCCGTCTTCATTTGATTGCACTTCATACATTTGGTTACCCACCGACGTATGTCAGGTCTGCTGGAAGGCCACCAAAACTGTCTGTACGCCGTCTTGAGAGTCTTGACATACCCCATGTGTCCTGCACAGGGAACATCGTGGCAACCTTGAAAACACGGTTTTCCGCAAAGCGTTCGTAGGGATGAGGGCTTGCCTCCCTCTCATAGGTATTCCCTGCTTTATTTTCCATTCAGGATGATGTCGAAGCCAGGTTCGCCAGACACAGGTCCGTACATCCCCTCTCACTCCCATTAGGAAATCGGTGGTTTGGGTTACACATACGACCTTGGAAGGGTCTATGATGGCCCTAACAGGTTTAGCTGTAAGATGTGTGGAATTTTCTTGTCTTGTTACAGCATCCGCTTACTTGTTATTAGAACCAGGTCAGAATGTGACAATGAGGCGGAATTCTTCGAAGAATATCATCCATCGAAGTTGTCGCAGAGTGAGATGACGTGTGGCCCGCATGAATTGCAGATTTCTATGGTCGGTGTACACTGTTACTTGGTGCTTCGCTCCCATCAGCCAATGCCTCCATTCCATGAATGCATCCCGAATGGCCAACAGCTCCTTCTCAGAAATTGTGTAATTGATCTCCGCCGAACTGAGCTTCCTGGACATAAACGCGATGGGATGTAACAAGCCAGACTTCTCTTCCTTCTGAGACAGCACAGCTCCCAGAGCGGTTTCGGAAGCATCGGCCTCTACGATAAAGGGTAGGTCTGGGTTTGCATGAGTTAGCACCGGCGCCGTGGAGAAAGAGATTTTCAACAGATCAAAGGCTTCTTGTGCTTCTTTATCGCACACAAAAGGTAAGTTTTTCCTCGTGAGTCTGGTCAGAGGTGTTACCATACCAGAGAATCCGTGGATGAAGCGTCTGTAAAAGTTAGCAAACCCCAACAGACTCTGGATGTCCAGAGGGGGTGAGCATCACACCCAGGAATTCCACCCTAGTGACATGGAGTTCACACTTGGTGCTTTTGCAGTATAATTGATGCTTCTGTAGTGCTTGTAACACTTGTTTCACGTGGTCCACGTGTTCTTCGTTTGAATTGGAATAAACAAGTATATCGTCGATATATACTACGACATGGTGGTCAAGGAATTCCCTCAAAACTTAATTTAGGAAGAATTGGAATGTGGCCGGGGCATTGCATAGTCCGAAGGGCATCACTAGGTACTCGTAAAGCCCATACCGCGTCTTGAATGCCGTTTTCCACTCATCACCTCGTCGGATGCGAACAAGGTGATATGCTCCTCGTAGGTCCAGTTTGGTGTAAATAGTCGCTGCTCGGACCTGTTCTAATAAAACAGGGATTAACGGCAACAGGTATTGGTTCCTGACGGTGATGGTATTCAACGACCTATAATTGATGCAGCATCTTTTCTTTCCGTTTGCCTTCGCAATAAAAAATAACGGGGATGCTGCTGGTGACCTAGAAGGCCGTATGTATCCGATGGCCAGGTATTTGTCCAGGTAGGTCCGTAATGTCTCGTTCTCAGGTATGGTGAGAGCATAGATCCTACCATTGGGTATCTAGGCTCCTGGAAGAAGGTCTATTCGGCAGTCGTACATTCTATGGGGAGGAAGGGATTCAGCTTCCGTATCGCTGAATACTGCTTCATATGCTTTGTAACACATTGGAAGAGACACTTCTTTTTCTGCGGCTGTGGCAATGCGCTGTATTGAGGCCAATGCTTGCGCAGGGTTAGGCAACCCGAGAGGCAATGTTCTAGGCAGTAGGGAGAATGAAACTGCACCGTCTTGGTGGTCCATTGTATAGACGGGTCGTGTTTTTGTAACCAGGGAAGCCCCAATATAATCCCGTATTGGGGTGCTTCAATTATGTTGAACCCCAGCTGTTCATGATGCGTACCATTGTAGGAGATCTCGTACTCTGGAGTGTGATACTTGATGGGCCCCGCCTCGATCTCCTTCCCGTCAACTGCATATACTGTTTCGGGATGAGTCTTGGTGACCAGACGCACCCCCAGCCGTTGGGCTTCTGAGTAGTCCATAAAACAGCCGGTAGCTCCTGAATCTACCATTGCACGGATGCCTTTTTCCATGTTTTCTATCACCAGTCATGCCCAGGAAGAGATGATTCCGTTCATGGTAGTTCCCAGGTGTGATTGAAGGGATTATGTTCCAGCTTGATGGTTCCCCTTCTTTCACCCTCAAGCTTTGGAGTTTTCCGGCTCCTTTCCAGCGAGTCCGGCAGTGATCTGTCCTCCCCGAAACCTGCTGGGTTTGGGTTTTACAGGGCACTCCCTTAAGAAATGCCCCTTTTTGCCACAATACAGGCAGAGCCCCTGTTTGCGACGGTAATAGTTTTCGCTCAATGTCAAAGAAGCCCGTACTGTACCTATCTCCATAGGTTCTGGTGCTGCGGATGCTTTTCCTCCTATGCTCTTGTGTTCGTAGGGCATAACAGTTTGCTCTTTTTTCTTGTGATCCCCCTTCCGTTCCTTCATCCTATGATCCAAGGGTAGGGCGAGTTCGATAAGTGCTGAGCAGGTGCGGGGTTGGGGGTCAATGTGTGCCAAGACGTCTTTCAGCTCTTCGCTCAGCCCTTGGTAGAACAAAGCTGATTGTTTAGCTTCTGGCCAGACCGTTTCTGCCACCAAACGACGGAAACTGTTCAAGTACGTTACCAGATCAGAATCACCCTGTTTAAGTTTCAGTAATTCCCTGTCTGCAGTGAAACTTTCGGCTCTCCTATCGAAGGTTTTCTCAAATTCTGCGCGAAAGTCATCCCATTGATATAGAAGAGGGTCGTCTCTCCTAACGACAGGGACTGCCCATTGCGCAGCTTCTCCCCCCAGGTATGAGATTAGAAATGCTACCCTAGCTTGATTTGTAGCAAACATTTTAGGCTTACACATGAGGTGCAACAAGACTTGCGTCATGAATACCTGCACCTTTTTATTGTCCCCATAAAAACGCTCAGGAGGGGCCAACGGTATCTGTGAGGGCATTTCTACTACTACTGAGGTGGAGGGAGCTTAGCTACCACTTGCCGCTGTGGGAGGTGAGGGCAACCTGTCCACCCTGGCTCGCAATTGTGTAGTTTCATTTCTAGAGACTGCCACTTCCCTATTGGAAGCCGCCAGCTCAAACTGGACCTGCGCTAAGGCTGCTAGCACATCTTCTATGGTAGCCATTGCAGAGTTCAGCACAGCCAAGAAGTGGATAAAATTCTTGGGCCGATAATTCTGTCAGGCTCTGCTTTCTGGCCTCTTCAGGGCTGTGCTGAAAAGACCTATAACCACCCCTTGTGAACTTCCTCAAAGTCTGAAGTATACACACAGACTGCTAAGTCAGTTCAGCCAGGGCGGGAAAGGAAGGGGACAGCAGGGAGGGAGATCTGCAATGAGAAACAACATGTATTTAGAAGACACCCCTCCCGTGACCTTCAATGCTGACCCTCCCACTGTAGTCCCTTAAGTACATGTAAAGGAAAATACAATGGACTTGTTCCAAGGAGACTTAAGGCGAGGAGATACCAGGGACTCTACCCAACTCTACCCAACTGTAGATACAAAACAGAAAGATATGCAATGAAACTTGAAACCTAAGCGGGTTGTGTGCTATTGTTAACGTAGATTTCCTCACGTACCCTAGTCATGAATAAACACACTTCAATAGGTATGAAACAATCCCTCTGATGTGGTACCCCTCTTGTCTCCTACTTAGAATAAAAAAAGACAAACAATGTTGTGGAAGGAATTCGGGAGAACATAACAGCAGACAAGAATACTCTGACTGTTCCAATATGTCTGCTTATGCTGGTTGTGCAATTCCCAAGGGTGTTACCATCACACCGTCATCATCGCACATGCAACCAATAACCCTGGAAGCCTGCCTTCGTTTGCACTGACAGTCTGTGGCAAACACGGCAGTTTGAGGGTTTCACCAAAGTTAAGGAACGTCTTTCAATAGCGGAATGAGCTTCGCTATAAGAACAAAAATGTCCGCTAATCAAAGCGGCTGCAGCGTTTCCCTCTCAGCCGAGAGGAAATTTAATACCTCACAGTGTCATTCACGTGTCGGGACCATGACATCCAACACCAAGTAAATCCGCGAGCAAGTCAACTCAATTGACGGGGCTCCGTAGGGGCAAGAGAGTACAATCTTACCGCTACTCCAGGATACAAACCGACAGCCAGGAACGGGAACAAATTATCGGCGCTGCCCATCCTCATCGGCGTCTATTTGTTTCCAGGGATGCATGCTCACCTTGTGTCACCTACGTAATGCGTCTTCTAGCATGCTGGGTGTTGTAGTTTCATCGTAGGGGCGCTCACCAGTTGGTTCACCGCACCATACCATAGCGGATTATGACAGTTGTACAGTGTGTCCCATGATCAGTGCGTGTGTTGCCCCCCTTATGCCATCTGTTGTCTTTCATAGGCATGTAGTGTATTGGGGTTTGCTCACAGGCCAAATTCACATGTACGATGATGCAAGTCCTGTCAGCATCCTATGGCCTGTTCACATCATCAATGTAGTGCAAGTGTGTATCTCTGGGTCATGGAGCAGGTGTAGTGATGTTGTTTCACTTTGTCTTCCTGGCAGCTAACTGCCTACGAGAAGAGAGAGATCTGGTTGGACGTTGCACGAAGTGTAAGCCGTCCCTCTGGAAGCTTCCAGAGTGACGGCTTACACTTCGTGCCTCGAACCTCTACAGATCGTGCATTTTTTGGCGACTTGGCAAATAATATCTCCTCAACAAACTTGTGAGGATTGATACACAGATAGCAGAACCTTAATTGCTCGGTTTCCTGCTTTACCCAACGCGTTTTTCAGATCGTCCAACTGAGACGACTCGAACCTCCCTGTGACTCTCCGCACAATATTTGACGCGGACCGAATAAACAACATCAATCAGTTCTTAAATGCTAACGTCCTTGTAAAATCAGAGATTCACTTCAGCCTTGGCTCTACAAATCATCTGTCTCCACCATACGGAGTGCAAGTGTTTTGATTTAAGGGATTTACAAATATTAATTGACTACTGTCCTGATGATGGTCTTGAAGAGCAAACCATAAAGACCGAAACGTCGACTCCAACCTTATCCAAAGAAGATTCTCCCACAATCTTTATTTTGGATAGGCCGCTCACAGGCTTTACAGAGATTCTTTGATTAATTTCAGTATACTTATCCTGTATTCCTGTTTTGCAGATTCTTAATGCTTTGTATCTTTCCCTTCATGATTTAATTTTGATAAAACTCACTTTTTGCCTATACACATGTCTATTCGTGTTTGTCTTATGTAAAGTATTGTTTTGTTTAGTATATTCTATTAATGTTCATTTAAGCTGTTTTAATTAACTTCACCTAGGATAATTAAGTTATCCCCCAGAAACTCAGTTAAAAATCAAAAATGTTTTAGCTAACACAACAAACTCCTTTGGAGGCAATTTTACCTATCTTACTTCACATGACAGCCAGTAGGTCTTAAGTGCTAGCAACTGCATGATCAGGTAATAGATCCCCCTGTGAGGACTGACATATTTCAAGTTGACTCACATTAATGATTGTTTCCTGGCACTACCAAAACCTGTCATTATTTCTTTATGTTTTGAATGTGTACATATGACGATTTGTGTAAGTAACACTTATGTGCCTGCATGATAGTTGTCTCACAAGGTAGTGCACACAAAACAACATTAGCAAATGTTGTGTTACAAGCTGGCAGCTTTTGAATGAGGCCAGTGTTAGTGATTAATGTTGTGCGTTGATCTCCATAGACATGTCCCCACAGTGGTCTTGAGGTTTTGCAACTCCTTTCCTCTCAATTGTATAGACTAATGTGTGTCAAGCCATCAAGACCTCCGTTGGCCCATGTATATGGCACATCTGCAACGCCATTTATTTCTAACAGTGTTCCATCTGACAGGGTGCCAGCTGTTTAAGTGAATGTGTCTATGTTTATTGTATGCATTTCCTTGTGAGAGTTCTTTCATGCAGGCACATACGTGTTCTCTTCACAAGTTGGAGAATGTACACATTCAATACATGTTGAATGTGTGAAGTATTGTGAGTCACAAGATGTAAACTATTTGTTACATTTTTATCACACAAATGTACTTACAGGGCTCTGAGTGTGGTGTCACCTTGTGGAGTGAGGTGGGTTAGTTTGCCCTGAGAGCCACCACAACTGTTTTTTTGTTTGTGAACTTTAAGTGGCATCACTTCATTGTATGGATCTGCTCTCATGTAAACCATCAGAATCTTCTAAGTGTAACTCTCATTCAAGTTTGGGCCTGGTGTATTCTTTGTATCCTTGTGTCCAAGTAGCATTGTGCCAATACCAACTGGTCAGTACAAGTCTCAAATATGTGCAGAGCTATCTGGCTGTTACTCATGATACATGCCATGATTTGCAATGTGACCAACTGATTTTGTGCTCATGTGTCAGATGTGTACAGGTGACTGATGCATTTTTGTTTCTTCTCCTTGCCCACAGCATCCTCAACCAAGCCAGAAGGAGGAGACATGAGCACGGACCAAGAGGAGGGACCCAGCCACAGTATCACTACGGCTGAGGAGTCGGAGGGAGCCAGTGGAACAGGGGGTGAGGGGAAGTCAGTCGTCAGTACCTTTGGAAGGCGACACTTCCTACCATGCGGACGGATTGTCTTCTGACTCCCAGGAGGAGGGGGACTACGTGGCAACAGCATTTTCCATCTCTGTGTCTGTCCCCGCCTCCTCCAGACACATCTCCACCCTCCCAGTTGCTAGTGTCCCTTCTGTCCGTGCTGGCCCCCTTGTCTCCTTTTGCCCCCGGCACCGCAGCCCCTGCTCCTGTCTCCCCTGCTGCCCTCAGTGCGGAGTCTGTGGACATACTCCGGCAGATTCAGGTTGGTCAGACATCAATGTTGACTGTTCTCCATGGCCACACTGGCATACTGACACAGTTGTTGTCATTCATGGAGGGCATGTCAGGTATGATGTCTGACCAACGTCGGATTCTGACGTCCATGGAGTCCTCACTGACGGCAGCTGTATCCCTCCTGCAGCGGTCCATCCTTCCTCCTTCGGATCCATCCACACCCCCCTCCCCCATAACTGCCCAAGGCACACACAGACGTACAAGATCACACACAGCTACAGACACAACCAGAACACCACCATCACCAAAGTCTAAGCGCAGATCTCCAGGCAGGCAATCTCAGAGGGATGCAGGCACACACACAAGGACTGGGGACAAATGGCATGCACGCAGCCACAGACATAGTCCGCTTTACTCACAGCCCTCTACCTCCACTCCCATAGTGTCCCCGGGTGCAGGTGGTGGTCTGGCGGAAATGGCAGCAGTGTGCGGTGCTGAGTTTATTTCCACCTTTGGCGCTGCACAAGCCACTGAGGAGGTTTCCTCCCCCCCTGCACCCACAACACCTTCCCTTCCCTCTTGTGTCCCTGCAGTGCCTGGCCAGGACAAAGATGATGCCCCCCACGGGTCACCAACCCTTTAGCTCCTACATGTGCAGGCAAGTTTGGGGTCGACGAGCTCCCCAACGTCCCCAATACAGACTTTACTGCGGACTCCCATTGGCCTTGTTTGAGCCTCGACTCATTTTCTGAATCATTTGAATTTTGAGCTGAATAAAGCATATTATTTTTAATTCTAAACTATTGCATTTCAGGTACTTGCTTTTGGTGCTGTGGGCCTAGGAGTTGGTGTCATGGTAATGTTTTGGAGTTCTGTAAGATGTCTATTTTATGATGGTGATGGTGTGGACCATGGTATCTATGTGCCATCACAATGTTGCAGCTATTGATCTTTGGCTGTGTGTGTTCATTTTGGCTAGAGGAATTGTCACAAGGAGTGTTCATTCATCAGTGACACATGAGATCTTCACTACAGACAGTTGCACAATTGTTGTTCTGACATGTGTGCAGATTTCCTATTTCGTTGACCATTCCCTTCGGGAATGGCCATGCCTGCTCACAGATGACTACTGCTCTTTAGTCTGTGCCATCCATGCTACTCACTGTACTTGTGCTTAGAGTATGTAGAAATGCCTTCATGGACACATTCACCCTTTTCTCCACTATGCAGATGTGCAATCAAAACCTACCCCTATGTTGGGTTTTGTTCTGCAAGGTATTTGCACACATGACTCACAATTTTGTGCATTGTATCTGAGGTGTTTCAACCCTATTCCTTCCATGGGAGAGTACATGTTGGTGGTCCGACCACCACCTGGACATTCATATCAGCCCAGGGATGTACATGACAGTGTGTGTTCCCTTTCGCCCTCTCTTTGTTTGGTGGGCAGTCACATTACTATACAGTATTGTGTCATGATGTTAGGGTGTGTAGGTAGCCTGCAACCTCCAGGGGTGGGTATGGACGTGGGATCTGACATCACATACACACATGTTTTGTGTCACGTAGTGTGTGACAGAAGTCCATCCTCCGTGGAGTGGCACACTGCTGTGTGTGATGTGTTGCTGTGGCACTATCAGGACACTCAACGGTTAGGGATGTAAACATACACCCATGTAGTTGTATGATGATGATAACGACCACCCTATATCTGAGCAATGCTGGGAGTACTATCCACCCACCCCTCATACAGTTGGGCACTTCTGGGAGTCATATCCACCCACCCCCATAATGTTGGGCACTTCTGGGAGTCATATCCACCCACCCCTCATATGTCTGGACACTGCTGGGAGTCATATCCACCCACCCCCATTCTGTTGGGCACTTCTGGGAGTCCTATCCACCCACCCCTTATATGTCTGAACACTACTGGGAGTCATATCCACCCACCCCCATACTGTTGGACACTTCTGGGAGTCCTATCCACCCACCCCTCATATGTCTGGACACTGCTGTGAGTCAGATCAACACACCCCCATTCTGTTGGGCACTTCTGGGAGTCCTATCCACCCACCCTTCATATGTCTGAACACTGCTGGGAGCCATATCAACACACCCCATACTGTTGGACACTTCTGGGAGTCCTATTCACCCACTCCCATACTGTTGGGCACTGCTGGGAGTCATATCCACCCACCTCCATTCTGTTGGGCACTTCTGGGAGTCCTATCCACCCACCCCTCATATGTCTGAACACTGCTGGGAGTCATATCCACCCACCCCCATACTGTTGGGCACTGCTTGGAGTCCTCTGCACCCACCCCCATACTGTTGGCCACTTATGGGAGTCATATCCACCCACCCCTCATATGTGTGCACACTGCTGGGAGTCATATCCACCACCCCCATACTGTTGGACACTTCTGGGAGTGCTATCCACCCACCCCTCATATGTCTGAACACTGCTGGGAGTCCTATCCACCCACCCCCATACTGTTGGGCACTGCTTGGAGTCCTCTGCACCCACCCCCATACTGTTGGCCACTTCTGAAAGTCATATCCAACCACCCTTCATATGTGTGCACACTGCTGGGAGTCATATCCACCCACCCCCATACTGTTGGACACTTCTGGGAGTCCTATCCACCCACCCCCACACTGTTGGGCACTGCTGGGAGTCCTCTGCACCCACCCCATACTGTTGGGCACTTGGGAGTCATATCCACCCATCCCTCATATGTCTGAACATCGCTGGGAGTCATACCCACCCACCCCCATTCTGTTGGGCACTTCTGGGAGTCCTATCCACCCACCCCTCATATGTCTGAAGACTTCTGTGAGTCATATCCACCCACCCCCATAGTTAGACACTTCTAGGAGTCCTATCCACCAACCCCCATACTGTTGAGCACTGCTGGGAGTCCTCTGCACCCACCCCCATACTGTTGGCCACTGCTGGGAGTCATATCCACCCACCCCTCATATGCGTGCACACTGCTGGGAGTCATATCCACCGTCCCCCATACTGTTGGACACTTCTGGGAGTCCTACCCACCCACCCCTCATTTGTCTGGACACCGCTGGGAGTCATATCCACCCACCCCATTCTGTTGGGCACTTCTGGGAGTCCTATCCACCCACCCCTCATATGTCTAAACACTGCTGGGAGTCATATCCACCCACCCCTCATATGTGTGCACACTGCTGGGAGTCATATCCGCCCACTCCCATACTGTTGGGCACTTCTGGGAGTCATATTCACCCACCCCTCATGTGCCATGCACCGTACCCCAATATTCATGGTGTGCGTGCGGCTCATATCTCTATTACAATGGTGCCATACGAGAACGCATGTGATGCACCGTACCTCGACATTCATGGCGTGCATGCGGCTCGTATCTCTATGACAATGAAGGTATATTTGGAAATGTATGATGCACCGTACAGGTACACTTCCCTTGTTCCGGTACGTAATTCTCACCGTCTGCGTCGTTGTCGTTTCTATGCACCAGGTCGTAGGCGTACAGGACTGGGATGACACGGATGATGGGGTTCATGGCGTGTATGTCGCGTACCGGTGTGCGGTTCGAGCAGGACTCTGCTTTTACGGCAGATTTTGGGTCCCGTAGAAGAAGGGTCGTACGGAGTATCGCAGTGACGGATCGTACTTGCTGGGCCGGAAACTGATGCTTGTTTACGTACGGACGTACGGTACTGCGTGACCCGGAAGCAACTCGTATGTATTTTCATGTGGTACGGTGTTTTTACGAATCGTTCGTTGATTGGCTTGGTTATGTGATCATACGTGATCGTACAAACGGGGACGTTGTAGGGGTACGAATCGTATGGGAAAAACGCTCCATACGGCGAATCATAGGGGATTTTAATCAGAATTGGCCCCTAAATAACACTCTACTTCTATCCATCACTACGTCAAACACATAAAACACTAAGCGCTCAATATAATGGCACCATAATGGTGATGGGACCGATTGCCAGACGTGCGGCAGTCCCACTGGCCTAATTAGGATGCGCCCGCCATACTGGTGGGTGCATCCTGGCCCTTTACCATTGTGGACGGTGCTGCAGGCTGCAGGATCGTCCTCTATGGTAAAAGGGCATGCCTGGCATTTACCTATCCCACGTGGCAGGCACCACGTGGTGCCGGCCACTTGGTGCAGGGAACTGCAGGGGGGTACCATGGTAGTTTGAAGTTTATTGAAGTTTGAAATTTATTGGTTTGTATAGCACTGAATCATCCATGAGGGTATCTCGCCACTTAGGACAGCAGAGAACAGACAGGTAAAGAAATAGAAAAGGTAAGTTTTCAGCAGCTTTCTGAACTGAGGCAGATTCTGATAATTACGTAGATGAAAAGGTACCCACCAAGTGCACCCCCCACCCCCTGGGGGTCTGCAACGGGCCCCAAAAGCCAATCCCCGCCAGCCCTTTTAAGGCAGCATCGCCACCATGGAAGGGCCTGAATTTAACCCACATCGTAATATGGCTGATGGTGCCTGCTGGGCACCGCCATCATATTACTGCCCCAGCACTGCCCGGCCGGCAATCGGGACGATTGGCATCTGGCGGAAAAGTGGCGGACAGACTTTGCGTCCACCGAGATACCGCCCGCCATTATAGTATGGCGGGGGTATTTCACTTTACGATAGCGTAAAGGTCACCACCGCCGGCTCGCCAGTGGCGATCATCGGGCCATCATAATGTGCCCCTAAACTACCAAAACAACATCTAACTACACCAAAAATGAACAATTCACATCTTAACAAATCTAACTACACTACTACTACCTCGCCCCTACCCTAAAAGTACCTTAAAAGTAAAATAAATCAAACTTACCTTAACCGAAGAAACACTGCGCCCAACTGCTAGGTTCCATCTTGCAAAATTACCTAAAAATGAAACAGATAGATAGAAAAGTGAGAAAAAGCACAAAAAAAGCCTGCATAATAAAATGAAAAACAGACTGACTTCCCATAGACAAGAATGGATAAATAATAAAAAAATCCCACAAATGAAATGTATATTTTTATTTCTTGTAAAAAGTTTTTACAAATAATCAAAATGTAAATGTGCAACCAATAAAACAATCTTTTATAAAAAATATATGATACAAAAATATATTTGTAAAAAAAAAAAATTTGATACACTAAATATTAAAACAAATGTACAAAATATAAATTTGGCAAATACATATAATATAATTTTGCAACAAAAATAAAAGTATATAAAATGTATTACAACATTTTAAAAGAAATGTACTAAAATGTTTACTTATTCTCATAAAAAATTATAAATATTATAAATCTAAGGGGCCCATTAGGATGGCGGGTGGATCACCCCCGCCAGGCTGGCAGTAGCCATTACCGGCCTGGCGGGGGCGATCCGCCCGCTATCCTTGCTGCAAAGACCCCCCGCCATATTAACATGGCTGGAGGGGGTCCACGGCGGACGGAAAGATCGTCCACCGCTTTTCCGCCCCGGTCGCCTTGCGACCGGGGAGGAAAAGGGTTGTATATGGTGGCAGTGTCTATCAGACACCGCCAGCCATATTACAATGGGCATTCAACTATTATTATATGAAATTTGTAATGCGCTCAGCTTACCCGGGGGCATCCCGGCGCAACAGACCAAAGAAGGAGGAACTCGAAACTCACTACTGTGGAAACAAGTAGGTTTTAAGAAGTTTCCTAAATACTAGGATCTTGTGCTCTGAGCGAATCTTAAGGGGCAGAGAATTCCACAGAGATGCCACCTGAACCGAGAAGCGCCTGCCCCCAGTCCGAGCTCTTCTGACTCTCGCAGATTGCAAAAGATGTTGCTGGTCTGAGCGCAAAAGGCGGGGAGGTTTATAAGGACGGGCCATATTCAAAAGGATGGGGGGGCCTTTGCCATGGAGAATTTTATGGGCCGTACACAACGCCTTGAATTTCACCCGCTCCTTAACAGGGAGCCAGTGAAGTGCTTTCAGGGCTGGGGCAGCAGACTGCCTTCTAGGGATCTCCATCAAAACTCTGACAGCTGCATTTTGCACCTGTTGGAGGGTTTTAAAGGTGGCTTCAGGGGCACCAAGAAACAGGGCATTACCAAAGTCAAGCCTAGAAAGGATTAAGCCACGCATCAAAAGCTTCTTAGCTGGATCCGGAAGCAGTGGGAGAACCTTTCGGGCTGACTTCAGTAGACCGAAGCAAACCCCCGCGGTCTTTCTGGCGTGGGTCCTAAAGGACAGATCTTCCTCCAACCATACTCCCAAGGACTTGATCTCCTTCTTGGGAGATGGAGGGTCGCCAAGAGACCGGGGCCAACAGCTGGTAATGATGGAGGGACTGGTGTTGCCCAAGAGCATCAGCTCAGTTTTTCCTCCATTGAGCTTCAGAGCTGAGTTGGACATCCATTGATAGACATTAACCAGGCAGTCATGCAACAAGTTGGGTTGTTCCGCCAGCTGAGTGAGGCCCACCACCAGCTGAGTATCATCAGCATAGCTGATGATCTTCAGCCCCGAGGGGGCTACCACTCTTTCAAGTGGAGTCATATATGCATTGAACAAAGTAGGGCTCAACGATGAGCCCTGAGGGACTCCACATTGAAGAGGGAATAGGGAAGACTGTTCTGCCCCTTCCCAGACTTGGTAGAAACGGTTGGAGAGAAAAGATCCCAACCATTTCAGGGCCGTCCCTGAGACACCTACCTCTGACAGGCGTTGGAGGAGCACCTGATGACTCACGGTGTCAAAGGCAGCACTCAAGTCCAGGAGGATCACTGCCACTGATCCTCCAGCATCAAGAGTGCTCCTTGCTTCCTCCACTACCGCCAGCAGGGCTGTGTCCGTTCCTTGGCCGGGACGGAAACCAGTCTGGGAGTCTCCCAACAGGTGGTTGGACTCAAGATAGTGAGAGAGCTGACGGTTAACCAGCTTCTCTGCGATTTTAGAAAACCCCGGCAGAAGCGATATAGGCCTGAAGTTGGTCAGATTGGCGGGATCCAAGCCTGGTTTTTTTAATAGGGCTTTTACTACTGCCTTTTTCCATCTCTGAGGGACTATACCATGAGAGAGAGAGAGGTTGACAAGGTCAGTAAGAGGAGCTGACAGAGTTTTAGCCACAAGTTTAAGATGTTTCATATGCCTTTCCGTTTCGGCAATGTCACCACGGAAAGGCATGCAGAGTCTCCCTGCGCGAGCACGTTGCGGGTCCCCAGTGACTCTGGGTGGGTGGGGGGTACAAATGGGGGGTACCTATGGTACCCCCGTGCATTTCAAGGGACAACGTGGCAGGCACCACGCGGTGCCTGTCACGTTGTGCTTTGAAATGCACAAGATGTATTCTTACCATTGTGGCGTGCGGTTCTTTCAGCACCGCCCGCCACAATTCTAAGAATACGGGATGCGCCCGTCACTGTGGTGGGCCAATCCTAATACCCCCCATGGGACCCTCGCCATTATGGCAGGCGGTCCCTTCACACGATGGGATGGCGGGCGGACTAAGTCCGCCCGTCATCCTAATGGACCTCTAAGTGTTTATAATTAAAGAACTAAATATATATTTAGTTTACTATTACAGGACTATACTTCGAGAACTTTACCATTTTTCAAAACTGTTAAAAAAAATATGTAGGTAAAAATATGTATTTAATTTTGAAAATGTACATAAAAAATGTTAAAAATATATTATACTTTATAATAAATTCTTAATATTATCATTATTTTTATTCATGTTTTAATATAGTCAAAAATTGTATAACAATACTAAATAAAAACTATTTAATTGTGAACAAAAACAATATGTGTTTTCAAATAAAAACGTTAACAATAAAAACTAACATACATCTCCTTTTCTATTTGAATGTACATGGAAACTCTTTAAAAAACTACATAAAAAACAATAAATAATACACCATAATAATTTACTATTCCAACTAAACAGAGGGAAAGTGCTGGATAATAAACCATAATAAATTACTATTCCAACTCCAAAACCCACTAAACTCAGGGAAAGTGCTGGATAATAAACCAAAATAAATTACTATTCCAACTCCAAAACCAACTAAACGCAGGGAAAGTGCTGTATAATAAACCCCCAATAAATACTATTCCAACTCCAAAACCAACTACACTCAAGGAAAAGTGCTGGATAATAAACCATAATAAAATACTATTCCAACTCCAAAACCAACTTAACTCAAATACAGTAGTGGATAATAACCATAATAAATTACTATTCAAACTCTAAAACTAACTAAACTCAAAGAAAGTACTGGATAAACCCCCCCCCCCCAAAAAAATGACTATTCCTAACTCCAAAACAAAAAGAAAAAAGGAAAATGCTACATATTTCAAAACTTACAAATATATACAAATATTAAATATTTCAAAACTATCAAAAAAAAATTAATTACATTTATTTATCAAAATTAGAAATAAAAAAAGTTTGTACATTTGTCCCAAAACATTTTAAATAGGAAATGTTAAAAAAAGATTCAAAATACAAATATTCAATAAATTATTATTACAAATTTGAGACACCCCTTCTCACAAAGGCATATATAAATATTAAATTCTAAATCACAATTACAATGTACAACATTTTACATTCAAAATTATTAAAATGGTTAAAAAAATTGAAACTAAAAAAAAGAAAATTATGTAAACAAAATGTTAAAAAAAAGAAACTGATCATATATATTTTAAACAATTTACATCAAAATATTAGCACATATAAAATAAAATTCAAACTTTTTGAAAATGTTAAATTTAATTTTTTTCCTAAATGATTTATATTTTCCAATATTTGTTTTATTAAAATGTATTTTTAAACAACATTCTTAAATTACTCCCCACCCTTATCTCCTATAAACCCAACATTCCTCTCCTACATTTTACCATAAAATTGAAAAAATATATTTTAAAAATATTTTGTAATTACTCCTCTCCCTTATCCCCCATAAACCCAACATCCCACTACTTAAATTTTACAAACATGTAAACATGTATTACAATTTTAAACAAATATTTTTAAATTACTCCCCACCCTTATACCCTATAAACCCAACATCCTGCTCCTAAAAATACATTAAAATTAAATTAAAACAAAAATGTTCACTTCAAAATAATAAATTGAAAAATATAAAATAACTACTACCAAATTCATTTTTAGAAAAACAACATTAAACAAAAACAGAAAAAATACAAACAGTCAATATTATTTACAACAATATATTTGACATAGATATTTACAAAATCAATATTTCTACATTACACAAAAATTGGTATTTTAAACAACGAAAAAACTTACCTCAATATTTTCCACCATCGATATTCTTGACTCCATATATTAATGCAATTCGATATTTTGAAGTCAATATTCTGTCCCTGCACCCTATCAATCCAATGACAGAGAGATGTCTGTTGATTAGAACAGCAGGTTAGTTCTGTGTGCTCCTGTTTGCTCCTATATAGAAGTCAAGAATTGCAGTTAGGAGTTTATTTTGCTTCTTCAGGTATTTAGGTGTGAGCTCATGCAGTTGTGGACTAAGGGGCCAATTCCGATCCGGGTCGGAAAGCACTCCAACCGAGCCAGATCCGGAGTGTTTTCTGACCGAGCTGTAGTCCTGCAGTCCGACCGAGCGAGTACAATGCGACCATATGCTGTGGGAATCGGTTCGGTCGGACTCCCATAGAAGTCAATGGGAGCCGGTTGTACGACGCGTACATGGTTTCCCACTGACTGAATGGGTATATCGTGGACAAGTGCGCCCCCTACAGTGGGTACGCATCGTTGGCATCTGCACCGTACATGCCTGTGTTGTGTAGATCCATGGGTCTCCCCCTGTGTCCGAGTCGTAGAGCTGCAGGTGACAGGGGGTCTGACGCAGACCCCTAAAGGCAACGTCCCAGACTTTTTGCGAGCCGGACACTCCGGCTGTCCGACTCGTGCATCGTACTGGCTCGGTCGTAAACCGCATCCATTGCACGCCACAGTGTGCTTTCGGCTGAGACATACGGAGCGGGTCGGAACCGGATACGACCCGGTCGGTAAATATCACGTAGCTCGCATCGTACTTGCTCGCTTGTACAACTGTACAAGTCGGCCGGAAAACACACATTCGGCTTGTAGTTTTTCGGGCCAGATCGCATTTGGTGCCCTTCCGACCCGGATCGGAATTGGCCCCTAAGAGGGGACCTGACCTCCGATAAACTGGTATTGTAATACAGTCGCCATTTTTGTCTTGTTATGTATGGACGTTATGTATGGACGCTTCGCAGCGGAAGCAGATTTGGACATTCGGCTACAATAAGAGCAAAGACTTGTTGTGGACAATTAGCAGCAGAGGGTCTGGGTTAATCTTGTCTGTTCTGGTAGCAGTGATTTACCACTCGCCAAAATGTAATGAGGATAGCCAGGATTGGCTCGTGGGTGTTGCATAGTATCTTGGATGTGGCCGCTAAGGAGCATCAGAGGAGAGAACTATGGGTGAGTGCTTGGGATGCGGTGTACCATGCGCCTCCAGTGTAATCGCCGAGGAGTGCGGGCTAGCTTGTGAAGGGTACGCACAGACATGCAGCAACATCATGTGCACTCCAGCTGGGCAGTTCAGTTTGGAAAAAAAACAGTTTCCCCATGTGAATTAGACATGGATCAGGGGATTGGTGAGAGACTAGTAGTGAGAGTAGCGTTGCAGCAAGGCGCATGTTCAGTTATTTGGGTCATGCATGGAGGTGGCCATGTTGTATGGATCCCTTGTGCTCATCAGGATGGTGTCTGGTGCCATTATAGGTTAGAATAGCACTGCAACATCTGGAATTCATACTGACATGCTCCCTGGGAAAATTGGTTCAAAAGGATCGCATATGGTCGGGAACTGTCACAATGGAAGTCCTCAAATCCGCCCTCGCTCATTTACCGCTTTTATTGAAAACTGAGGAGGCAGGTATTCATATGTTATAGCGCATGGATAATTAAGCAGGCCTAAGAAAGAAATTTAAGATAACACAAATGATACAGTGAGGAAAAAGTTGCATTTATTTACCACTTACTGTTTCAGTCTGTTTTCTGTGTTAGCAATCTATGTCATTATGGTTAATTTATACCTCTAATCCGATGCAAAATTATAGTTGCCATCTGTTTCTGGAAAGTTTTTGATTTCAAACTCAGGCCACCCTAGAATGAGCAAGAGTGAGTGGCGAATGAAAGTAACTATGAGTGAGTTAGAGTGAATCAGTGTGAGTCAGACTGAATGAAAATATGTGAGAATGAGTGAAAGAGTGAGTGCAGGTGAGTGTGAGTGAGTATGAATGAATGAGATAAAGGTGGATGGGATTTAGGGAGTTAATGAATGACAGATTTAGTGAGTCAGAGTGAGAAAGAATAAGTGAGATGAAGTGAAAATGAATAAGAGTGAGTGAGGAAGAATGAATGATGTGAGTTACTGTGGGTGAGAATGAACGTGAATGCATGAATGGAACTAAGCATGAATGAGATTGTGGTGTTATGCTGGAGAGTATGTGATTAGCACAGAATTGTGAAGATAACTCTTGCCTTATACAGATACCCATGGCAAAATGCTGGCACATTGAATGAAATTCATACCATGAAAGCCAACGGTGGCAAAATACTGGCAGTGGCATAATAGAGGTAATACTTGGCATAAGGGATATCCATGGTGAAATTCTGGTACTGGCATACTGAACATAATTCTTAGAAAAGTGGCTACCATGGACAAATGGCACTGGCACATTGGAAGCAATTGCTTGTATAATGTAGAACAAGTGTGGCACATAGATAGATAGATAGATAGATAGATAGATAGATAGATAGATAGATAGATAGATAGATAGATAGATAGATAGATAGATAGATAGATAGATAGATAGATAGATAGATAGATAGATAGATAGATAGATAGATAGATAGATAGATAGATAGATAGATAGATAGAGTGGGGCGATAGATAGATAGAGTGAGGGCGATAGATAGAGTGAGGGTGATAGATAGATAGATAGATAGATTAGATAGATAGATAGATAGATAGATAGATAGATAGATAGATAGATAGATAGATAGATAGATAGATAGATAGATAGATAGATAGATAGATAGATAGATAGATAGATAGATAGATAGATAGATAGATAGATAGATAGATAGATAGATAGATAGATAGATAGATAGATAGATAGATAGATAGATAGATAGATAGATAGATAGAGATGGCACAACTGAGATGATTTTTTGAAATACCGGGAATTTCTAGCACATTTTGAAAAAAACTGAGCCAATTCCTGAAGAGCATTGGGTTGAACTGGCTTGGTACTCCATGAAAGGACTTGAACATTTAACGAGTACCCTTTTAGATGGGATGTGTGCAAATATATGTGAAACGGAAAATGGCAAGAGTCCCCTGTACCAGCTCAAGGTTGTGTAGCAGCAACGAGAGCACTCCCACGCATCAAGACTTAGGGGGTGATTAGGATGGCGGGAGGATCGCCACCACCAGCCCGGTGGTGGTGATCCACCCACCATCACAACCTGATTTACTCCCTCCATATTATAATGACTGGGGTATCGCGGCGGAAGTAAAGTGCGTCCGCCACTTTTCCGCCTGTTGGCAAACATTCCGATTGATGGCTGGGCGTACTTGGGCCAAAATATGGTGGCGGTGCCCAGCAGGCACCACCCTCCATATTAGTATGTGTGGCTTCTAAGGTGGAAAGGCTGGCAGGAAATTGCGTTGGGGGCCAGTTGTGGGCCCCCTGGGTTGGCTGCACTTGGGGGTACCTATGGTAATGGCAATGCACAACATGGCACTTTGGCATTGCAACGGGTGGTGCTTATAGCAGCACCCGCCGCAATGTCAAAGATGTGGAATGCGACCGCCAGGCTGTCGGTCGCATCCTAATTAGCAGTGCAGGACCGTCGCACGTCTGGCGGCCGGTCCCAGCACCGCTAGGGTGGTGGGCGGACTAAAGTCCGCCCGCCATCCTAATAACCCCCTTAGTGATTTCAGGTATGGCAAAGCTGCTGCCAAGCTAAGGTTTGGGGGAAATACCATCACCGCAGGAACGTCTGGGAAGGCATATTTTGCAGGAGGTGTAAGAAAGGGGAGTATGTGGATATTTTTGATTTACTCCTGGACAATCCTGATAGGGAGGAAGTTAAAAGCTGCAAGGTGTGTGTGCACTCCAGGGTATGTGACCACTGGCCGTACAAAAAAGTATAGAAGAGACTATGGTCAATTGGATTAAAGGTTTCTTCAATTAGAAGGTGCTATGGCAGAATGTTTCACTGGCTTGGGTGCCCAAATGACCTGCTACCAGATCAGAATTGGTTGCGCCCATGATGAGCACGGGGTGTGGGCTGGAAAGAGTACGACAAGGAGTTTAGGAGGGTTAAGGCAACTGACACCGACGTGGGATCAAATCGATTTTATAATGTGGTTACGCCAAAGGTAGCAAGTGCGTCAGGACACTAACACTGGCAGTCCTTTCTGGCAGGTCTTTCGTGCAACATGGGGAGGTGGAAAAAAAGGGGACATGTTGGGACTATAATAAGCGGTCATGCACCAGGCCACCCGGGTCTCGTAAGTTCAAGCGTGCTTGCTCATTTTGCGGTCTCCGCTCACATCCCGAATCAAAATGCTTTAGGAAATCAGAGGACAGGGAGGGAAGCAGGAATAATGACCCACTCCTATGCAAGGCCCCCGTCTCCTGTAAATTTATCAGCATTGATCCCATGGCATAATAGGTATGTTAGCCCTGAAACAGGCCAAGTTCTTTTAGAGGGTTTTAAGGAGGCTTTCCGGATACCAGCTCTAGGATATCTGGGTGTTCCTCACTGCAGGAATAATCAGTCCTTAAGGTCTAACATGGCAGTGGCGGCAGAAAATTTTGATAAGGAAGTGAGAGTAGAGAGGGTGGCCGGCTCATTTTAGTTGGTACCCTTGCAAGATTTTGTTTGCTCACCGCTGAGAGTGGTGCCCAAGAAGGACACGGGTGAATTTTGGCTAATACATAACTTGTCCACTCCCAGGGGGGCACTCCCTGAACGATGCAATTGACAGCGCTTTACACTCTGTTGGGTGCGCCTCTCTCGACCACGCAATAGAAATGCCCAAACCCTGGGGTCTGGTACCCTTTTGACAAAGTCAGCCATAGAGTAGGCTTTCTGTTTGCTCCTAGTGCACCCTCAGGACTTTCATCTACTACGCTTTCAGTTTGAGGGGAAGTATTATCTGGACAAATGCATGCCCATGGGTGGCTCAGACTCCTGCAAAAAATTCAGTTGTTTTCTTGAGTGGGTGTTCAGGCAGAAAATAGGCCATCAGTGGGGTTTGCATTATTTGGACAATATCCTCTTCCTGGGCTCACCGGTCCCGCCAGAGTGCAGCAAGGCATTACAGTTTTTATGCCCATTGATGGGGGAATTTGGAGTCCCCTTGCTAAACCCCTTCGCTGTTCATGACGAGCTCAGCTCGTCATGAGGCACGGTTGAGCTGTGCTTATGATGAGCCGAGCTCGTCATGAACAATGGGGAAACTCAAAGCTCAGCATAGGAGGGGAAATCTCAAAGCAGCCAAGGTGTTAAGGCAATACTACGGGTTGTCAACTGACATTGAGTTTCTGGGTATCGAGTTAGATTCTGAAACAGGGGTGTCACAGATCCTACAGCAGAAGGTTTCTGCTTTCTCCCTCACTTTGCAGAAGTACTTGAGTAAGAATAAAGTCATGTTATACCAGTTAGAGAAGACTGTTGGGCAGCTCAATTTTACTCTAACAATCATTCTCATGGCCCACCTATTTTTGCGTTCCATCGTGCAGGCAATGTCTGGTTTAAGGGAGAAGTACCACCACACAAGGTTGTCCAGCGAGTTACGCCAGGACATGCGGATTTGGATGGCATTCTTGCTGGATTTCAATGGCACTGTGGTATGGCCCAGCCCCCCAAGTCCAGTAAGGACCTGGGCCTCCTGACTGATGTGGCAGGCAGTGAAGGGTTCGGTGCCATCCGGGGGCCAACATGATGCGCGCAGTATTGGCCAGCAACTTGTGTGGTTTCAGGCTTGACTAGCAACATAGGTTTCTTAGATGTTTTTCCATTTTTAGTTGCATTGACCATATGGCCAGATCAGCTTTGCAACCAATCAGTCATATGTTGGTCTGACAACATGACAGTGGTTGAGTGCATTAACCAGAAGTGGGCCAAATTTAAGATGATCCCGAGGCTGTTGGAGGAGCTAGTGCTCCAATGCATGAAACATATGTGTTGTTTAGGGCCAAGCATGTTCCAGGGGTGCTGAATAATGCTGCTGATTCTCTGTCTCATTTCAAAATACAGGTATTCAGGTCCTGTCACTCAAAAGCAGCAGAAGCCCTAAGGCCTTTTCCAGACCATCTTAGGCAACTTGGTGCCCAAGCCTATCAGATCTCGTGGCAGCCAGCCTAGCAGCCCGGGTGAGGTGGGCTTATGAGGAGGCATTTAGAGCCCATTGTTCATTCCTCTTGGAAGGATGGTAGAGGGTGTGGCATGAATTTTCTGCTGTTCTGCCACTCTTTGAGCGAGTTGGGGGCACTCCGCAGCTTGTGCACGATGCTACACAACTGCAATTTATTCCTTTGGAAAAATGCAGAGCCAACAGGATCCAACAAGTCCTTTCATAGTGCAGAGGGCGCCCCATTGTATAGGCACACTTACAGAAGTAAGAGAGAAAACCAAATTACACAAGCACCCTCTTAAAAGTCCATTAATCTATGAACATAAATGTAGTTATTTCCAAGGTTATTGCACCAACATCATTCAATGGTTCAATGGCAATTCAAAGTATGGATCCAAAACCAAATCTTGTGCTTCAAGTTCTTTATTGTTCAAATAAGTTAAAAGTTTCCCAGCTTTACACTGCCGACGCGTGTTTCGCCCTCTCCAGGGCTTTTTCAAGGCTGGAAACATAAAAGTTGCAATAAGTACTTCTCATAAAATATATACACTAAATATATACAGTGTCCCTAGATATATACAATTGGTCTGTTTGCATGGTCTCATATATACAATCCCTTACATATACATTCATATTTACATCCCTAGAAAACCACTAAAAACAGGGACATTAACATGTTGCCTATGAGTTGATCACAAATAAATAAAGAAGTGTCAGATACTGCCTATAAAGTCATCACAAACACATCAAGACGGGCCAGAAAAGTCCATATCGTTTCAAACTACGAGGCTATAGTCTCATGATACTGTACGTGTGGATTTGGCATATTAAAGGTTTCTTGGCTCCAGTATCTAGAAAATGTCAAATGTCTGAGCAGTACCAAGATTTTATTAATTTGTCACTTGACCATGTTCAAGATTAAATAACACAGTATTTAGCAAAAAACGCTTGGATTTGGATACACAAAATGCAACTGTAGTAAGACAAAGACCTACCTATCTTGTTCTGGTCTTATGCTGCTCTGGCATCGGAGAGGTCTAGAGTTCGAAAAGATACAGGTGTGAAGCGTTTATGCGAAACCTAATGAGGATGGAGTACAGTATATGTTATACAACTATTAGGATCAAGATGTTTTAAACATAAGCAAAAGTGTAGCCTGTTTTACGGAGACTACCCCTACCTATTGGATGTTCTGGTCACAGCGAGCTATTCAGAAAGTGGGTTCCCTCTAAGTGACTTTAATCTTGTTAGGACCCTCGTGGAGCATTGAAAGAACAAAAGTGATATAGATGCAGATTTGTCCTATAATTCAGACAAAAAAGTGGACATATTAGTCTTAGTCCTAGGTACAACAGAAGAAATACACGAGAAAAGTATACAGGTGTGTTAGCACATACATCAAGCCAGCTGTACTGTGCTCCTTATAAATACAAGATACCAATCTAGCTCCAAGAGACAACCATCCTACAGTGGGAATAAAAATTGTATGTTTGTAATCCCTTGTACATATTCAAGGAATTGAGAAGTTGGAGAAATTGCAAAGGAGAGACTTAGTTTTAGACAGGTCACTCACTTGTTATGGGGGTGCGACTCGCTGCGTGGAGGTAAATCCTATCTTGCTGAGTGAAAGATTCTTGAAGACCTTGATAAGTCTGGAAAAAACAGATGAAAGAAGGACTGGTGTATCTTGAGTCTCTAGGCTCTGCATGTGTGCTTTCCAATAAGTAATATGTTAGGGAGAAACCCAGTGTAAATTTGCAAATGGGGTGTCACAGTTCTTATTTGCCCATGTGGAACCAGTGGCATAAGATAAAACACACCACAAACGTTTAAATGCAATGTGTGCACCAAATGGCTTGTCCGTGGCATGCCAAGAAGGATTAAGTGAGAAGAAACCCAAAAACAAACAGACAGATCAAACTTAGTAATGTTAATTGATCTGCCCCAGGAAGTAAAAGTACAAATAGACAAATGAGAATGTCTGGTGAATCATACAACGTGTATGTAAAGGGCTTGGTAATCTTAATTAAAGCCCATATACATGAACTGCTAAAAGCACAGAGCTCTATCCGTGTTGCAGTACGTTATAGGCACCAAGAAGTTGCCCGTGACATATTGTGTTGACATGGACAAAATAAAAAGATAGAAAAACGGACAGGCGGCTAGCTGTCCGAGTCAAACAAATAAAGGGAGGCGCATGTCAGGCGAGGTTCCACACATGTATGGGCTCTCTCATTTACCTTATTCTCGTAGTTTTCCGGCGCCGAGTCTCCACTGCAAGGCACTGAAATTGACGCGATCCCGCATTCATTATTTAAAGAGACGCCGGGAGGGAGTTACCGCGGGAAAGAAAGTTGAAGGCGACGACCCTATCAGATGCGGCTAATACCAAGGAAATACGGCGGCCATCTTGGAAGAGTATTCGAACCATAATATTGCATGCCGGTCCGCTAAAACCCTTAATTTATAGACTCGAGTAGTCAAAGGATTTGAGAAATATGAGTTTATAAGTGAAAAACTCCATTTATGCAGTAATCTAGATTACGGACCATTGAATGATGTTGGTGCAATAACCTTGGAAATAACTACATTTATGTTCATAGATTAATGGACTTTTAAGAGGGTGCTTGTGTAATTTGGTTTTCTCTCTTGATTCGTGGTATTTGCATTCAGTTGCATTGCTCAAACACCCCTGGTGGTGGGTGTCTTATCAAGTTCTCAGTGCACCTCTATTTGATACCTCACGCATTACGTACCCGGGGAGAATAACTACAACAGTAGATGCGGACGTTTTCTCTGATGAGAAACACTACCGCCATTTTCTTTGTATAAATTTGTTAAGTGAGTCCATGCACTTCTGTAATATTCTCTCTGTTTGACGTGTAGCTGGCTGGCACTATCCACTAGCTTAGAAATAATTTGTGTCCTCTCGCCCAGATCATGGCAACATTTGAGGATGTTTTCTCCCTAACATATTACTTATTGGAAAGCACACATGCAGAGCCTAGAGGCTCAAGATACACCAGTCCTTCTTTCATCTGTTTTTTCCAGACTTATCAAGGTCTTCAAGAATCTTTCACTCAGCAAGATAGGATTTACCTCCACGCAGCGAGTCGCACCCCCATAACAAGTGAGTGACCTGTCTAAAACTAAGTCTCTCCTTTGCAATTTCTCCAACTTCTCAATTCCTTGAATATGTACAAGGGATTACAAACATACAATTTTTATTCCCACTGTAGGATGGTTGTCTCTTGGAGCTAGATTGGTATCTTGTATTTATAAGGAGCACAGTACAGCTGGCTTGAAGTATGTGCTAACACACCTGTATACTTTTCTCGTGTATTTCTTCTATTGTACCTAGGACTAAGACTAATATGTCCACTTTTTTGTCTGAATTATAGGACAAATCTGCATCTATATCACTTTTGTTCTTTCAATGCTCCACGAGGGTCCTAACAAGATTAAAGTTACTTAGAGGGAACCCACTTTCTGAATAGCTCGCTGTGACCAGAACATCCAATAGGTAGGGGTAGTCTCCGTAAAACAGGCTACACTTTTGCTTATGTTTAAAACATCTTGATCCTAATAGTTGTATAACATATACTGTACTCCATCCTCATTAGGTTTCGCATAAACGCTTCACACCTGTATCTTTTCGAACTCTAGACCTCTCCGATGCCAGAGCAGCATAAGACCAGAACAAGATAGGTAGGTCTTTGTCTTACTACAGTTGCATTTTGTGTATCCAAATCCAAGCGTTTTTTGCTAAATACTGTGTTATTTAATCTTGAACATGGTCAAGTGACAAATTAATAAAATCTTGGTACTGCTCAGACATTTGACATTTTCTAGATACTGGAGCCAAGAAACCTTTAATATGCCAAATCCACACGTACAGTATCATGAGACTATAGCCTCGTAGTTTGAAACGATATGGACTTTTCTGGCCCGTCTTGATGTGTTTGTGATGACTTTATAGGCAGTATCTGACACTTCTTTATTTATTTGTGATCAACTCATAGGCAACATGTTAATGTCCCTGTTTTTAGTGGTTTTCTAGGGATGTAAATATGAATGTATATGTAAGGGATTTTATATATGAGACCATGCAAACAGACCAATTGTATATATCTAGGGACACTGTATATATTTAGTGTATATATTTTATGAGAAGTACTTATTGCAACTTTTATGTTTCCAGCCTTGAAAAAGCCCTGGAGAGGGCGAAACACGTGTCGGCAGTGTAAAGCTGGGAAACTTTTAACTTATTTGAACAATGAAGAACTTGAAGCACAAGATTTGGTTTTGATCCATACTTTGAATTGCCATTGAACCATTGAATGATGTTGGTGCAATAACCTTGGAAATAACTACATTTATGTTCATAGGTTAATGGACTTTTAAGAGGGTGCTTGTGTAATTTGGTTTTCTCTCTTTTTTCGTGGTATTTGCATTCAGTTGCATTGCTCAAACACCCCTGGTGGTGGGTGTCTTATCAAGTTCTCAGTGCACCTCTATTTGATACCTCACGCATTACGCACCCGGGGAGAATAACTACAACAGTAGGTGCGGACGTTTTCTCTGATGAGAAACACTACCGCCATTTTCTTTGTATACACTTACAGAAGTATTGGGGTCGATGTTGAGTGTCTGTAGGTCCATCGTGTAGGTCCGTCTTTTCAGGTCACCTTTCACGTTAGCTTTCAACTGAGCTTTCATGGTGGGTGTGCCAAGTAATAAGAAAGACTGGCAGGGAGGGCTGCAGCTGGCGCATGTACAGTTGTATGGGGGTTCAGTGTCAATCTCAATGCCACTCTCTAAAACAGATCAGGGTGACAGAGGGAACCACATCATACTGCATAGGGCGCAAGGCAGCACATGTTGTCCCATGAGCAACCTCAAGACATTCTTGGCACATAGACCCCAGGGAGCAGGGGGCTCGCTCCTACTGCACACTGATGGCACCCCTCTGACCAAGTTTCAGTACACCAAAGTCCTTAGGCTAACCCTCAAGGCGGAGATGATTGACCCTACGGAGTTCAGTTCCCATTCCTTCACAATTGGGGTGGCCACAGAGGCCCCAGAAATGGGACACTAGGGGCAGGCAGTACAGAGACTTGGCAGGTGGTCTTCGGAATGCTACAAACGCTATGTTAGGCTTCACATGCCTTACGCACAGATGGTTTGTCAATAATGGTTTCTCTTTTCATTTTCCAACAGTTTTAATATCCTGTGACGCAGGAAGGAAGCTTGCTAATTTGCGCCGGTCACCAGATTCCTGTGCAGGCAAGGTGCTCGCCTGGGTACCACAGGAAATTGAAGTCTTGGTTGTTGGGCATTCATATGGACAAAGGCTAACGCACGCTTTTTCCACAGGAAATGGGTAGAGCGGGCCTGCCAGGCGGTTTTCTGTGTTTCCTTTTACAGACAAGAGAGGCTACATCTGGGACAGTTAAGAAACATGATGGGATCCTGGTTTTGCAAGGGGCTTATGCCCCATGGAGTAGTGGTGGTACATCAAGGGGGCAATGATCTGGTACATATCGGTAGGAGGGGCTAATTCGAGGCATTGATTACAGAGATGGGATGGTTGGCAAGGAGATGACCACAGTCAGTCCTAGCGTAGTCCCACATCATCCCGAGGTTGCAATGGCGAGGAGGGAAGTCGGTCTGGGCCCTGAATCATTCCGTCAAGCGCATTAATAAAAAGATGGACAAGTTGACTAGGTCACCAAAACTCCATACGATCCCGTGCGGGTGCAAATGGGGAGAGAGGTTTTTTGTTCAGGATGGTGTCCACCTTTTAGAAGTTAAGAAATGAGTTCTTTCTGGAAAATGTGTAGGCATAGTTGTCCCTTAGGCAAGGCATGACCTTCTGGAGTGGTGTGGCAGATTGTAAGTAACGATGATGGCCTGTGGCGGTAAGGTCATGATTGGTGGGGCATTTATGGTCCTTAGAAAGACATCCCATTGTTAATGGGGATAGGTGGCATTCTCTCAGGGCCCTCCAGGGGTGACTTACGGCAAGTCGGCTAGAGGGTGCAGGGTTGGGGAGTGCATGCTTCCAACAGGTCTTTACAGCCAATCCCCACACTGGCATGTGGGCTCCAAGCTAGCAGCACAGCCTCTTGGGGGTGGTTTTGGAGGCCATAGGGGTTGCCTGAGGTATGTAACCTTTTGGGAAGACGATCCTTCTGCGCAAGACCACTCCAGAGGGGACCTTATGGGTAGTTTGACCAATCATGATCTTACGAGTAGGCTAAATGCAGGATACCCAGGGACAATCTATAGTTTATGGTTAGGAATGGCTATGTATTAGAGTCTCTGTTAAGGCTAGCTATCCAAGAATATTTAAATAATACTGTATGGAGTGTCATGGGGGTTTCTGCATATTAATGTGAAATGCTAATTTTTTTTGATGTGTTGTGTGTAAATAACTAATGACTAGGTTGTTACGACCCCTAACCCAAAAGTACTGATGGTATTAGTATGTGATCTGTGCCACAAGGGGGATGCTGGTGGTGGGGACCCATGGGGACGGTTGTAGATCTGGGGGTGGATGGTCTGCGGTCTGCTTCCAAATCAGGGTGTAGGGGCAGGGATTAGGCAACACCTGCTCATATGCCAAGGTGACCCCCGACCATGGGAGCGCTGCGCCTATGGCGGGGTGCTGATCCCCACCAGAAGGGAAGGGGCTGGTGATGCTGGCGAGTGACGCTGCGGGCATCAGCTCACAACACACACTGGCATTCGTCCGCATTGCACGAGGACCAGGAAGTGCATTAAGCAGTTCTGGGTCGGGGAGAACCAGTCTGCCACGGACGCCGCCCCTTTAAAAGGGGCCGCGGAGCTGTCGCTTTCACCGCTCACACTCCGACAACGCGCTGCTGGCTGCACCAGCCAGGGCTGTATTTTATACTGCCTTGTTTGTCCCACCCACCATCCCAGATTTCATTAAGGACAATGGGTATCTGCTGTCACTTATGCTACTCTACCCATGGCATTTTGGTGGACTGGTGTCCATGAATGCAAGAGGTTACAGGAAGAAAGTATGTAGGAGAGGGGAGTCTGTGGGAAAAACGTCAGAGGGGTGTGCAAGAGGAAAAGAGCGTGCAGTATAGGAAAGTTCGACGATGGTACGGGAGAGGTATCACAGAAGATGTAGGAGAGACAAAAAAGATGTTAGGAGGACATGAAGATAAAAAAACTTGAACAACGAGGCATTGCATTACAGGGCAGGGGACACCTGTATGAGAAAAAGTAATGAGAATAAACGAACAATGTAGAAGAAAATGACAGAACTGTAATAAAAGGAGGAGTGGAAAGAAAGCAATCGAGAAATTTTCGAGGCAAAGGGGAAAGTCAGACCTGTTAAGTGAAACAGAAATTAGAAAAGTAAAACACATGGATAGGACCAAAGAAAGGTGATATGTTGAACGTGAACGGTTGATTTGGCGGAATCAGAAGGGGCTGTTGGGCGCGCCGAGCAGGGAGAGAAAAAATTCAAATAAATGTACCCATGTGGGACACACGAGAGAGAGGTGGGAGCCTAGTGTATACTTTGAGAGAGAGGGCCGAACTAAGCATTTCGAGTCAGGAAAAAAATATCAATAAGGTCTGCAAGAGTCTCAAACTCTGGCCTCTGTGGTATTCCATTACCTCATGTTATTTGGAATCCCTCCATGTCACTCAGTAGAGTGTTAGGACTTTAGAATGTTTTCCCTTGACTGTTATCTGTTGCTGGGCTTGGATGATGAAGACACCTCTTTGGAGCTGTGGTTGTTTAAGCTGTCCTTCTTATGAATAAATCCTGCTTGAACTTACTCATTGTGTAGTCTTCATTACTACACAATTATTGGCGACGACGGGAGCAGTGATTTCCTCGAAGGCAGCGTTCACTCGCTTACTTTTCTTCCTATTTTTGACTATATTGGACTTTGCCTACAAAGAAGAACATTGTTTTTCTGTTTCTCTTCTGAGAGGATTCTACATCATTCTGACAGATCCTGGACCATCATCACCTATCATCTGTCCCTTAAACGTGAGCCAGATCAAACGTGAGTCATTTTACTTATATTTGATTCCCTATCCCTTTACTTTTCGACCGCAATATCGAGCGGTGTCATGGAAATTGTGACAGTAAAGGTCCTGCTCACTTTACGAGGACTGGGTCTTTTCATTTAAAAGACTTTACTCGAGCTTTCCCTTGGCAGCGCTGCTCGAGCGTTTTACAGTACATTGTTTACATTTAAAAGCCCTACCTCGAGCACTCCGCCTCTCGAGTGTGTAGCAGTTCGCTTACTTTCGAACTCACGAGGTTCCTCTCGAGCGTCCTGCATCTTCCTCTACCGCCATTGTTTATGCGGACCTCAACGCGTCATTGCGCACGTCATCGCGCATTTCTGACGCTCTCGGCGGCCATCTTGTGTAAGTTTGAAGTATTAACTTCGTGTCAGATGAGACTCTAGCGTTTTACAGTTCCTTCGTCAATAAATTAACGCTGAATGTCAATTCTTTTACAACAACATATTAAATTAACCCTGACTGCCAAGGTTGTCAACAACGAGTATTTATAAGAGGAAAAACGAACATTTTTTTTTCATTACTACAGCCTCGTCATGTCTGGAGTATCCATGCCATGAGCTACCCCGCCGTGCCCCCACCACCTCTCCCTCCTCCGACGCTTTCATCCTTCCCTGCTTCTTGGCGGTGCTGCGGGTCGAGCAGGTGCAGACCGAGAGCGGTCGCTTCTCTTTTTTTAATTAATTGACAAAGAATGCGGGCTTGTGCGCGGCCGAGGTGGATTCCACTCATCCCTGGCATTGCTGGGCTGCCTGGCGGTAACCCTATGCCAGTTGAAAGCCTTGGCCTCCGCTGGGAGCAGGAGGGCGGTGAGGGCCGCGCACACCTGCGGGCCTCACGGCAGCGACGGGCCTCCGCTGGCTGCTCTTTTCCCCTTCACCGGGTTTTCACATTTTCAATTACCTGCCGCGATGATTAACAGAGGGAAGCGGCTGGGACTCTGTCTTGCTCGACGCCGACCCCTCCTCTGGGCGAAGAAGCTTAAACCAATTGAGACGAGTGTGCGCCTCCAGTCACCCGCGAAGATCCCGCCATTAACCAGCCCGGCGCGAGGTCGCCGATGCGGAGTGAGACGCGGGGCTCGGACCGCAGGAGCTGTCCGTCTGAAGCACTGTAAATAGCCCCGAGGGCAGCACGCTAGCTAGGCTGTTTAGGGAAGAGGGGATTTTCTGATAGGTCTCGTGTCACAAATAGAAATAGGTAACGTATTTACCCAGTGACCCAATGAAAGTTAAGAGCAGTGTGTGCTGCCTGATTTTGAGACCCGTCATAAACCCAAAGCTTTCCATGTACAAGCTCAAATTCAGCCAACACCGAGCAGTATCAGCCCAAAGATGCAACCTTCAAGTTATGCAAAAATAGCCTTCAGAAAACATTTTAAGGATTATTCTAAAGTCTACTCAATATGCAGAAGTGTGGCCCACCGGTTAGAGGCGTCAGACCAAGAAGCAGAGGTCGGCCGGGACCAGGGTTCAATTCCCGACGCGGCAGGGTACGGAACCAATGTCACCAATGTCAGCAGGCTCGGTAAATCTCGCCTCGGTGCCTCTCTAACCATGGGTCCCACGCTGCAACTCTGGGAAATAACTTGCTTAATCTCCGCAACGGCCCCCTCACTGCCGGGGATGCCTGTCTTCACCTTGGGGATGCCCAATAGGGACCATCTCAGGGAAAGCCAGGACGGGTTCCCCAGCAGCACACAGCGCCAAGAAACCCCGGGGTGAACGTGCGCTCTACAAATTCATACTAACTTAACATATATTTGGAGGTACAATGGGCACCAATGGACTTCTGTAATCATGCACACTATTAAAACAATAATTTTGAAGACCAGCCCCCACGGTGACCTTCTAATTGGCACTTCTGTAACCACAAATCTACACTTTAGCCTGGTATTAACAAATGAACTCACAACAGCAGATTATAATTAGCCTTAATGAAATCTAAGAATGGGAACATCAAAGACTAGAGTGCTACTCGCCAATAAAGTGTTTCAACATCCCATCAGGGTTACAAGCGCTATATAAATGCAAACCTTTTTCCCTTTTCTATCCCTTAAGGCATACCGGGTATTCATGACTTCTGATAGCAAGCACCCCAACCCTACTCAATCCAAATAACTGACTGAGATATCCACCACTCAAATAAAATTCATGTTTCACCATGCTAATTCAACACTAATCCTCATGGGTTCCAGAGTAGCATGCTACTCGCCAAAAATGCGCTTCAAAACCCCATCAGGGGTAGCAAGCGCTATATAAATACAAACCTCTTTCCCTCTTCTATCCCGCCACCTATCCTTCTCTATCCAAATAACTGAATAACATATCCACAACTCAAATTACTTTATATTTTATTATGCTAATTTTCAACACTAATCCTTAATGGGTTCCGGAGTAGCGTGTTACTTGCCAGAAAAGTGCTTCAACACCCATCAGGGGTAACAGGTGCTATATGAATGCAAACCTTTCTTACCCTTCTATCACTTTGTTATCCTTCTCACTCCAAATAACTGACTAATAGCCACCACTCAAATTACTTTCATATTTCACCAAACTAATTCACCACTAATCCTTTATGGGTTTCTGGAGTAGCGTGCTTCAACACCCCATCAGGGGTAACAAGCGCTATATAAATACAAACCTTTTTTCCTCCTCTATCCTTTCAAATCCAAATAACTTACTAACCTATCCACCACTTATAATTTACTTGCATGTTTCACTATGCTAACTCAACACTAATCCTCTTGTTGTATAACGTTTTAGGACCCTAGTATAATTTTCCAGATTCATGCCCTTATATAGGTATAATTCACATTACCCTATAGAGGCTTATAAATCATACCCATATTTAGACATAGCCCATGCAGTCCTAATACAGGCATGGCTACTTTCACTAGTTCCAAAAAGCCACAACGATTTTTTGAAAAACTCGGTTTCAGCAGTCAGGGACATCCCCTTTCTTGAATATTGATTTGTCCTAGAAATCATGGCTCTTTCAAAGAACTACCATTCCCTTTGAAGTAATCAGGGTTCCCAAGGCCTACATGCTCCGAAGATAACCCACTTACACTCAAGAACTGTTGGCACGGAAACTGTAAAAGGCAAAGAACAAGTTTATTAAGACCCCATGGGGTGGTGGTACACTCAAACAGCACCCTTCGGTAATGCAAGAGGTATCACACCGAACATCGGTGTGACCCCAATTTATATACAGTTTTGGGGCAATAAAAGATAGGCGGCACAAGTTAGGACACATTTATGTACATATATGGTCATGTTTTGGAACACTGCCAGCTCATTGGAGGGGGCACAACTCCGCTGGTCAGTTTGGCGCACATTCCTAAAGGCTTACTGGTCAGTTGGGACTGCGCATGTGCAAGCTTGACCAGTACTAAAAATAGCCTGTTGCTGGGCAGACTGAAGTGGTCAATGGAACGGACAACGGACTAAAGGGCACTCCGGCCACGAGGCCGCTTATGGTCTAAGATGGCCGCCGTAACATTCAAGATGGCGTTTTCGTACATAGCCAAGAAAAGGAGGACAGCGTGTAGTTTCAGCTAATCGCTAACGCGGCCATGCCAATTACGACACCTTGGGGTTCTTTGGTGATGTTATTATGTCAGACTTTACGTCAAACCAGGCACCTTCAAGGTATAAATATGCCCTCACTTGCTCTAGCAAACACACAGTGGTTTGGAGCAGTTCGACTATCTACTTGGCTGAAGCAACTCGCTACAGCAAGTGCCGAAGGAAGCCGACCCTCCAGCTGACGCACTGACAGAGAGGCTGCCTTTCTCTTGCTGAGTATCCAGCACCAGTGTTTCCAAGCTCCCCTTGAAGGGTGTTGGAAAATCGAGTCCAGAGACAGAGATACCAGACCTCCTTCATTCTAAAACCAAGGTACTGAGCGGATTAGACCTTAAGAGAAATCTTGGATAGATTCTTGTCAAAGAAACTAAACCTATGCTACACCATACTTACTTCTTCCCTCATACAAGATCTAGGTTAAGTACATTGGGGTAGCCGTATTTTAGAAGCACCAGTTGAGTACTTTTAGTCTTTGTTATTTATGTATGCATTTTATGGCTTAAAAACCATAACATGCTTTTACAGTATTCTTTTATAATACTCTTCTTACTGTACGCATTATACTTTGCAATCAGTATTACGATTGTATCAGTTCATTTCTTTTGCATGAGAAAGAAGACTGTTCAATAAATACTTTTATTGAAAACGGCTGTCTCTCTATTTCTCTGCACCTCTGATGAAACGAAGCATGCACGATTGACTGAGAGAAATAACTTATCTATCCTTTCCGCGACTCTGAAGATTCGTTTTATCTTGGGGAAACAAAGTTGTCATGTTTATGCGGTTGTCAGAAACGAATCCCTTCTTGTTTATTCGAGAAAGTTTCTAGTGACCTCTGAGCTAGCTGGCACTCACAATTAAGTTTAATATATTCGATAGAGACCTAGCAGACAAAGGTTCTACATCAAATCTATAGGATATGTTATTCCAATGTGCAGAGCCTATTAGGAATATAGGAACTACACTACATGGCGCCCAACGTTACCCCTGGAGCTCCTCCAGAGTGCTCCAGGGGTAAGGGATCGCAATCGGCGTAAATCCCTGGCAAACCTCGTCCATCGAGCCCAACGATCAATCTGCGCAATCAGGGTATTTTAAGGATTTCCCTTACCTCCAAAAACCGGAATCCACGGACCTTCACGGCGAGTTTTCCCTCTCGATTTCCTGAGCTCGGACCTCGAGAATCCCTGCTGCTTCGCCTGGGGGCTCCGCTGACTCGACTTGCTTCACCCTTGCGGAGCCCGCCGCCTATCAGCCGGCTGGCAAGAGCCTAGCGAACGGAGGCCATCGAATCCTGCTTGGGCTCGACCCAACACTGCAGGAGTCACCACAACCTCCGTCCGCCCCTCCGTGGTGGTCCTGAAGTCCCAAGGTCCCGAGGATGGCATCGCACCGCGGGAAGGCTCTGACTGCTTCAATCTGCGTGGAACAAGGTAAGGGTGGCCCCCTGCCCCCCCGTTCCCGCTACAGCAAGATTTTGCTGCCCGAATGAGTTTGTGGAGGCCCGCCCGACCTCCACCTCTCCCAGTGTTCCGTGGCTGAAACCAGGGAAAGGGATAGAGGTGCCACTTTTCTTTGCAGGATATTTACATGTACTAATGACGCCCGGTCCTTGCCCGACCCCTCTCAGGTCTCCAATCCTCAGCCTGCTCTTTCCCTTGCTGCACCGCTGCCTGCCTCCGAGTGCTCTCCTCCCACTTCATAGACTCCCCCCCGTTGCAGCCGCCTTCATCGCGGCTGCCACCGAGGCCCCGGGCAGTTTGACTGTCGGCGTCTTCCAGCCGATCACCGTGACGACTACTTCTCTGACAGCCAGCAGGCGGAGCGGGTGCGAGGCGCAATCACGCAACATCGTGCGCTTTGATTATGCCTTAATTCTATCCAATATCATCTTAGATGAAAGATTGGGAAAAACTTTAACACTAATATCAGCTTAGGAGAAAGAAAGGAAAATATCAACTCCAATTCACTGGTGTTCCAGGATTAAACCCAACCTGATACAAAATGGCAGCTTCTAAACAGCGCCCTTTGAAAGAGGACTGTGCTTTTGTGACCAGCAAGGGGGCAAACAGCTTTAACAGTAAGAAGCCTGCACAAACCCAGACTGTATCAACAGAAAGAGGACTGCAAAATCACATCCTACTGCAATAGAAAGAGGACTACTCTTTCGTCTATCTTTGTGGCGGCCATCTTGAAGTGGCACTAACCCAGCCTGCAGTAACAGAAAGAGGATAGGCAATATTACAAATAACTATCCACTGTCTCAGAAAAAGGACCACTCTTTTTTCTTTTCTTCAATCAGAAAGTGGACTACTCATTTTTAAACCTTTGGGGCAGCTATCAACACACAGCAACCTAATCAACCCATTATACCCCACAAGCACCACTCTCCTAATGATGATGGCCACAATGTCCGCTGCTCGCTGATCCAGTTCTCCACGAGTGTGCCCATCCCAAGCCATCATGGTTGTCCCTGTATTAAACTATCTGTGTATAAATCTTATGCTAACTCTTTGGAATATAGGCATGATCAGCCTTATTTACACTATTCTCTCACACACGGTGCAAGGCGGGCAATTAAGATGTTGCGTATGGATATAATACCCGTGCTAACCTTTACCTCTACCTGGAGAATAGATGGTTCTACGCTATGTACCCTCTGCCAGGGGGGTAAACAGAATCTTGAGCATCTCTTATTTATATGCCCAAACATCAAAGTGGTAAATGCTCGGTTAACGTGTCTTGATCCCATCTATCGGACATGTAGGATTGTTAATGCTAAAGATCTGCTATTAATATGCAAAAGGCCGCCAAATGAATTTGTTTGCTATAAAATCTATACATTTTTAAAAATGTCATTGAAAATGTATTAAATTGTATAAATTACTGTGTGTACATTTTTAAACAAATGTGTGGTCCTCAATAGAGTACCGAAACAAATAAAATCTTTTTGACTTTTGACTTTGACTTTGGTTGGCCCTGGTCTAACTGCCTACGGGTCAAACGCTTATACAATGGTCTACCCCACAAACCTCCCAAAAACCGCCACAAAAGCCTTAAAACACCTCACCCTGAAAAACCATCCAGAGACACTAATCGCGGACCTACGTTTCTGTGCGGACATAGGCACCATCACCAATGACCTTGTTTTTTACTCCAGAAGAATCCACGCTTGGTGGAACACCCTCTCACTATTCCTGAATGTTCGCTCATCCAGGACCATTCCCTATGGCACTAAGATCACAATAGTGCCATCAAAAACTTTTCGAGCTGACCTCACCATCTCCCTCTACAAAAGCGGTATTGTACTGATCCAAGCCTCAACAAAAAACCTTCACAAATTCTCAGAGCTTTTTACCACTCTCCGAAACCATGTGCACGACACTGGGACGCCGACCAACACCCGGCCTGTCTCTACGCCAACCCTCTTGCCCAATATAGAAAACCCTAATCCCATCACTACTCCTACAAACCTCCATAACGCTATGGACCAGAGACCACCCCTCTACATGAGTCCACCCCTCCACGCTTCCCACTCGGAATCCACGACTCCCATCACAGCACACCTTAACCCAATCAGGCCTCCTTCAACCGCCCAGATCGAACTAAACACTGAACCTTTGGTCCCCTCCCTCCTTGCTCCCTTTTTGATCTCCAAGACCACTACGTCACCAGCGACCTGTGCTGTGGCAGGTCAGCCCAGCCCTCCTAGCATTCAAGCCACCCCTTCTATGACTCCAAGCACAGCCCACCCTGGCCATCAAGCCCCGCCTCCCTCAGTGAATCCTGCTCTAGCAGGTCACGCCAGCACTGCTAACACTCAAACCACCTCTTCCACGACTCCTAGCACAGTCCACTCGTACCCTCCAACACCCCTCTCCGCAGACATCCACTCCTTGCACTCCAGAGCTTCCAAAATAATTCAGAGCCTCCACTCCTCCATCCTCGATCTTACAAACCTCCTCCACCTCGCCGAACTCTCCTTCACAAACCTCATGCCTGAGCCGGCCTTCTTTCCAATCCCAGAGCTCCCCAAACGCCCTCTACCAACAACCTTGAGGCACCTCCGCCCTCGCAAGCACACTAGCTGCCTATCTGAGGAGGAAATCCTTGACCTCACCCTCTCCTACAACCTCTCCCTCACCACAACAAATCCACTAGATCTCACTGAAAAGGAAATCCAGGATTTTCTTATGGACCATAATGCAGCCCCCACTTCTCCTTCTCCGTGCCGCACACCCCATCTGCAAGGTCGCTATCGACCAACACAGATCAGCCCCCCCAGTAATAGAAGGGTGCTCAGAAGCAACCTTGCACCATTGAGCCTGTCCGTCCTGACCCCCCCACCACTCCCCTCCCTCCTCTGACGGGTCTCTTAATCAACTGCCGTTCTGCAGTGAAGCATGCGGCCGATGTAGCTGCCCTCATTCTGAACAACAACACCGACATAGCCATTCTAACAGAATCATGGCTTAATGATGCTTCATCCCCATGCCTCAACCTCTTAATCCCCCCCAACTTTAACATAGCCAGGCTTGAAAGACCACATAACAAAAAAGGGGGCAGAATTGCCTGCATCCATCGCTCTAACCTCCTTGTCACTGAGCTTTTAACAGATACCACTGATTCCTGCGAATATCTTGCCCTCTGAGTCTGCAGTAGCACCATCCACTTATGTAACCTACACATCTTTTACCATCCCCCAGGCACTAACGAACCCTTCACTGACTACCTCATGGAAGTCATCACGGCTAAGAACTCCCCAAACACCAAGGACATTTTCCTCGGAGACTTCAACCTGCACTGGAATGACCTTAAGGATCTCCGTGTCAACGCCATTAAAGACCTCTTGGCCAATCTAGCCCTGACCCAAGCTTGCCCTCTCCCAACCCACTCAAAAGGAGCCACTCTAGACTGGATCATCTCTAAGGAGACTACCGTCAAGCTCACATCAATTGACACCTGCGACTGGTCTGACGACCATGCCATCGCCTTTCTGCTACCTAGCACCCGCAAGACAAGGACGCCACAACCGGTACTCCCAAAATGCTGGGTCAGAGACACCAAAAACCTAGACATCAACAAACTTGAGATCCGATGAAAATCCGACCTACCCCCCCCCATCACCTCGGTCAGTGACCACAATGATCACTACTCTGCTACAATGTCGAGCATCTTGGATGACCTAGCCCCTCTTAAACTAAAAAGAACTCAAGTCAGAGATAGAAACCCATGGTTCACTGGTTCCCTCAATGATGAGAGAAGATCCCTCCGGCAATATGAAAGAATCTGGAGACAGCACCTCTCGGCAGATCACCTAAAACTTCTTCTCCAGGCCAGAAATACCTACAACAAGAACATCGTCAACTCAAAAAAAGAATTCTTTAGAGCGGAATTAGGAAATGCCCAGAACAGACCTCGCAAACTCTTTGAGATGGTCAAACTCCAATCGAATAAACTGTCCAAAACAGCGCAAGAAACCCCTAAGTCGCTCATCTCCTCTGAGGACTTCTCCTCATTTTTCGCAAACAAAATCAAAACCTTAGATACTGAACTGAAGGCCGCCTCCTTCCCCCCTCCGAACTCTGACCTTCCGCCTCCTCCCTCCTTGCCGTCATGGTCCTTACCGAAGAATTTAGCACACTGGTCCGAATTTGCACTCTATGATGAAGTCGCTGTCGCGAAAATCCTTTCCTCCCTGAACCCCAACAACCATTTCAATGACCCGCTCCCTTCAAACTGTCTCGCGACTGTTGCCAAATCCATCATTCCTAGCTGGACTGAAATAATCAATGCCTCACTACGTTAGGGATCAATACCAACCTCGCTGAAAGCAGGCCAAGTCCTACCCATTCTGAAAAATCCATTACTGGACCCAGCCTCCCCAGACAACTTTAGACCAATTTCCAACATTCCGCTCCTGGCTAAAGTGCTGGAAAAGTGTGTACAAATACAGCTAAGTCACCACATCAACAACTTCCATCTACTCGATGACTGCCAATCCGGCTTCCGAAACCACCATGCTCCACATCATAGATGACGCTCTTCAAGCCGTTGACCAAGACAAAACCTGTCTCCTGATCCTCCTTGATCTATCCTCGGCCTTCGACACGGTCAACCACAAGATGCTACTCAAACGCCTCAAACTAAGGATGGAATTAGATGGCACAGTCCTAGATTGGTTTATCTCCTACCTACAAAACCGATCTCAGAGATTCCTAATCAATGGTGAACTGTCCGCCCCCTCCGTGGTCACGGTGGGAGTCCCTCAGGGATCAACATTGTCCCCCACCCTTTTCAATCTCTACCTGGAACCCCTTGTCGAAGTCCTGCGCACTGCAAATATCTCCTTCCATATGTACGCTGATGACACTCAGATCTACATAAAAATCTCATCTCTTGCAGAGATCCTCACCCTGAATGAGGCCCTGAATCTGACCGTCAGATGGCTCTCCTCCAATCAACTCAAACTCAATGCTAAGAAAACTGAGTTCCTTCTAATCTCCCTGCCCAAGAGCAACCCTGAGATCCAGACATGCATTAAAGCTATCACAGCCTTAAACTATTCCCTGATCATAGTGAATTCGGCCAAATCTCTGGGAATTACCTTTGATATTAACCTAAACATGCGAGATCACATCAACGCAATGGCCAAATCTGACAGATTCCACCTAAGCTACCTATGGAAATTGAAACCCTTTCTAGACGCTCCTGACCTAAAACTCGCAGTCCAATCATTAGTTATCTCTCGACTGGCATATGGTTGCTCCACCCTCTCTGGCTTACCCAAGTTCTTGCTGGCACCCTTAAAAGCCTGCCTCAAACGCAGCAGCCAGACTACTTACAGGCTCAAAAAAATTCGATCACAGCACTCCTCACTTGAAAGCGTTGAACTAGCTCCCCTTCGAGGCGAGGATTCACCTCAAGCTGGCATGCATCACGCACAAGGCCCTACACTCTAACTCCCCTGCGTATCTCACACAGAAGCTTGTGTTATCCGGAGGAAATAAAAAATCAAGATCGGCCAATGCCCTCCAACTCCGGCCTGCACGCTTTAGGAAAACAAAAACCTACAATCGGGCTTTCGCTGGGACTGCACCAAGAATATGAAACTCCCCCCCCCCCCTGACATCAGAAAAATCCCCTCCTTAGCACGCTTCAAAAAAGAGGCCAAGTCCTTCCTCATGGGTAAATTCCTTGGCTAAACCCGTTCCCACAGCCACCTGAGAGACTATTACCTTATCCTGCGTCCTTTTACATTCTCTTGTGATTATTGTAATATTTGTGCAGTTGTATAGCTTATCCTATCCCTCAATGTACAGTACTGTGTGATATCATGTCCTCCTACGACCCCTTGACTCTGTAAGCTCTCCGATATACAAAACTTCTGTATTTTGTTTTGACCTGCCTTGACCTTATATTACTTCTATGAATCTGTAAAGCGCTCTGATACCCTCACGGGTCAAGTTTGGGCTCTATAAAACCTTAAAATAAAATAAATAAACAGTTTAACGCTAGATACTAGAGTAACTCAGTCGTGCTTTTCACAGAGACCCCTTTTTCCCGTAAAATACTCAAATAGACATCTGGAGTGGGTTAAAGGATAAAATATCCGCCATAACTGAGTAGGACGAAAATCCTATTTATTAGTTTTTGGTTTGTTCTGTTGAACTGTGCTTGAAAATGACCATCAAGACACCATTTTCTGTTGCCATGGTCTCGGCAACCTGATGAAGAATTACTTTTCATGTCCCTGCTGAAGCTTGCTCAACCCTCCTTCCTCCTTGTGGTCGACCCGATTCAGAGAAGCTGCCTGTGTGCCTCACCCCCCCAATTGTGCCAGAGACTCAGCCACATCCTGTCCGTTGTTGGTAACTCAACCTGTCACGACCAGCTGCCCTGTGACCACACCAACTGATAGAAGAAGCACAAGGCTGTGACCACACCAACTGATAGAGGAAGCACGAGACTGTGCACTGTGACCACACCAACTAATAGAGGAAGCACGAGGCTGTGCCCCATGACCACACCAGTTTGGCAAGAAAGCACGGGGCTGTGGACATTGTGCAATCAGAGAACAGATGTCCCCTGATCACGATTGCACCACAAGACTGACGAAGAACTTGTCAGAATGAAGAACTTATCAAAATGTGGAACTGTGTACTGAACAAATGGGCGTGGCTAGCGTTATAAATATGTGTAAGCTGTGGAGTAAAACAGCAGTCTCCGTAGAATTGTCTTTGTACCATTCTGGGACCTCTGTCCTTAGCTCGAGCTGATAAATAACTTACTTCCCTCCATGGCTGGTTGTCCTGGTCTCTTTGGTAATGTATGATTTGTGCAAGAAGAACCCGTAGATTTTAAGGTGTCCCCTGCACCACTGGCTTTGACTCTCCTAGTGGGGGGCGGTCTCCAAAAAGCTGGTTCTACAATCTGGCGCCTCAACGTGGGGCGTCTTCGGTGGTCGTCATCAAGCCTGGTGGTCGTGCATAGTCCGTGATCGAATTCCAAGGGAGGCGCACCACTACATTGGCTGAAATTGTCTTTGTGGCCCGAGGTCTCCGATTGCGTGATTCCTCCTTCCTATGGGCTACCTAACTGCGGCCCGACTGACGCCCCAGTTCTGGTTCCTAATCTTTGGAGATCGAGAACTTCGTGACACTTGCTGTGTGATGGAAGATTAATGGTCAGGTAAGAGTGGGAGTGACCCACTACTTTGGTGAATTGTATTTGTTTTGGTATATGATTTGACTTTTGCAAAAGCCTAAGCCAAGGGGTAAGCACAGTTATAGGCTGTAAATATTCGATTTCACCTTTTGACGTTTGGATCGAGGATACACATCTAGAGATGCCTGCACTTTGTAAATTCCGGAAATGGTATTGTTGTTGTACACGGCACTCCACATTGGAGGAATCTTGTCAGATTCCTCCTCTGGGGACCCCTAATCATGAAGTCTTTAAATATGTATTTAACACATAGTATTAATAAAAGGGGCATTGACTGGCATTTAAAATAGATAGGGGACTGTAGAGAATGTTTTTAAAAATATTCTCTGTATCAACAAACTAATTGATATGTGGATACACTGCAGGAGAGTCTGGGTTAGAGAATAATTTATGTGTACCCACACATATAGGAAGTAGTGAAGCAAGTGACTCTTCCCTTGCAGGAGACGTTTTGAATTTATCTTTCAGGGTGTACGCGCACATTGTAAGTACAAAGCAGACATCACCAGACAGGAACTCAGATGAAAATATTGGTAAGCGCACTAGAAAGCTGTTAAAAAAAAAACATCAGGAGAGAAAAATTCATATGAAGGTAAGAATATGAAGTATAAAAATATGTTAAGTACTATGAACAGTAAAGCAAGTACAAAGTAGGGTTGGAATGCCCTTTTGAGTCTGTGCAAACATAGTGACTTGCGTGTTTAAAAAATTGCACCAATTCCTCTAAAATATTCTCATAATGAGAGGGGTTGGTTGGAAATGTACCCTTGACAGTGGCAGACATAAAACTTCTGCCAGTGTTAGAAAAAAGTGGTTGGAGGAAAAGTGAATTTAGAAAGATTCAGATTTTCACATGCGCAAATGTACACATGCACCTTTTGCGTATATTAAAATTATGCCTGTCACTCTCTCTCTCTATCAGCTGGCATCACTGTGAGTGACAGTATTCTGCTGTTTCACAAGGAGCATATTGACACACAAAGTAGTTTTGTACAGTGCACAGAATTCCTGTGGCAATGTCTAATTTTTTAGACCAAAAATGATTTTTGCTTTTGCCAATGCTTGTTAGAATGGCGAGGGCCCAGCAGCTCCAACAATGACATGGTTTTACAAAAAAAAAAAAAACATGCCTAGAAGAAGGCATGCATTGAAAAAGAAAAATGAAAAGACTGACCTCCAATTTCAGACCTACTGGCTTTGGCAATGCTTGTTTATTTTTGTTTTCTATAAATATATTTAAACTGGTTAAACTGATTTTCCAATATGAATATTTTGAGAAAGACTAGCATACATCCTCATGTTACTAGGAGCATTATACATAGCCTCACTGGAACTTCCGTCAGTGGAATGAAAGGCTTTTGGCTGCAGCTGTTGACCCAGGACGTGTCATAGAGTAGGATGTAGCTGTGATGCTAAGGGGAATACTGGGTGGGTATACATGTTTAAATAGCTTAAATATGCTATTTACTTCCTCAGAGTTTGTTTATGCCCAGTTGCTACAAATAGTGGTTGATAGTGTTAACAGAAGTAAAACCTGTTTCAGGTTTCCTACTGTCAAAATGGGGGGAGGAGGCTAGCTCCTCTACATATTAAGGGTAAGAAAAAATATGGTTGCTCTCTCTATTCCTCAATCTCTTTTGAGCCTGTCTAAACCGTCTATGAAATAGCCATGAGACATTTAATTGGCTATTCAGTAATACTTTTTTAAAAACTGTTAACATTAATAAAATGAATATATATATATATATATATATATATATATTCACAGAAAAAACCATAGGTTATAGTCCATATATAGTTAGGAATTTGCATTTACAAAACCTTGAAAATTCAATGAAAAAACCATTGGTCATAGAACATATATAGTTAGGAATTTGCATTTACAAAACCTTATTTTACTCGCATAAAACCATTGAAATTCCATATATAGTTAGATGCGCTAACTATATATCGCGCACCCGCAATCCACTGCTGATAGAGAATTAATCCTAACTATATATACCTACTGGCGAGACGCCAGTAGGTAATATATATATATATATATATATTCTTGCTCTGCTTCAGAATTTATCTCTTCTAAAGAACTGCACTCGTGGGACCAAAGGTTTTGCGGTGCTCACACCAGAGGTTTATTCACAATTATTGACAAACGCGTTTCAGCATACGCCTTCCTCAGTGTCAATTGCATTGTGGAAACTGACCCGGGATATAGCGGTAAACAATCATAGACATGGTTGACGGACTTCACTGTTTGTGGGTCGCGCCATCTTTGAACATGTAAATACACTTCACAGTAGGTGCATATTACCCCAGTTGGAAACAAAACAAATACAGCCGTGTATCGGCATGGTTCCCCGTATTTATACATCCGGGGAAGATGTCCATTTGAGTTTCCAGAGTCCATCAAGCCATGTATTGGCAAGACCCGTTTTTGGCCAGCTTCAGTGCAAGATATATACAGTGTCCCAGCTTCCCATCACCATTCTAAGGATCAAAAATCCCAATCCTTACAAACATTTCTATATAGTTAAACTTTATACGAACTCATTCTTGGATCTACAGGGTTTGATATTGTCTCTTTCATTCTTTTATTTTATTTTCCCAGATGTACTGCCAGTTCTTCCCCATGGTTCAATCCTCTTGGTGCCTTGGTCATGAGGTCAATTATGTACCTCGATTCCAGGCGTCTCAATGTTTTTAATCTGTCGCCTCCTCTTGGGTTTTCAGGTACAAAGTCTAAACCGAAGTATTGTAATTTAGTTCTGTCTCGCTGGTGCACCATATCAAAATGTCTTGCAACGGGGTATGCTGGGTCGGCTTTCTCTATTGCCCTTTGGTGTTCGAGTACCCTGATCTTGAGTTGGTGGATCGTGCTTCCTATATATCTTAGCCCACATGGGCAGATAAGGCAATACACTGCATAGTTGGTACTGCAGGTTAGGAATTTCTTGATGGATTTGGAGATTCCTGCCTCTGGGATGTCATATTTACGCACCCTCTTACATCCCGTGCAGGCCTTGCATTTCCCGCAGGGGAAGAATCCACCCAGCTCCGCAATTTTGCCAGTTCTTGATGTTGCCTTTTTGAAGTGGCTTCTCACCAGAGAGTCTTTCAGTGACCTCGCTTTTCGATACGTGATCAAGGGCTTAGTTGGAATGTCCTCTTTCAGTATGGGGTCCGTTCCCAGAATGTGCCAGTTTTTTTGCAGGATTTTTCTGAATCCCACGGAGTTGCTGGTATATGGCGTAATTAGGCGAAATTTTCCTTCATTCTTGGATTGTTTCTTGGGGACATTAGGCTTTAGGAGTTCTTCCCTTTTAATCTTTCTTACTTTTTTCAAAGTTTTTTCAAGAGACACTGGATCATACCCTCTTCTGCTGAACAGTACATCAAAATGTTGAATGACAACAACTGTAACCTACACTTCTCAGGTACAATAAGTGCAACAACAACTGAGTACCTGGACCTGAGGGTAGTAGTAGACAACAACAGGTTACAAACATCACTGTACCGTAAGCCGACGGCAGGCAATTCCATTCTGCGAGCCGACAGCAACCACCCAAAAAGGCTGATACAAAAGCATCCCGTATGGAGAACTGCTAAGGATGAAAAGAAACAGCAGCAGGGAGCAGGACTTTGAGACAGCCGCAGCTGGCTGCATAGAAAGGTTCAGCAGAAGAGGGTATGATCCAGTGTCTCTTGAAAAAACTTTGAAAAAAGTAAGAAAGATTAAAAGGGAAGAACTCCTAAAGCCTAATGTCCCCAAGAAACAATCCAAGAATGAAGGAAAATTTCGCCTAATTACGCCATATACCAGCAACTCCGTGGGATTCAGAAAAATCCTGCAAAAAAACTGGCACATTCTGGGAACGGACCCCATACTGAAAGAGGACATTCCAACTAAGCCCTTGATCACGTATCGAAAAGCGAGGTCACTGAAAGACTCTCTGGTGAGAAGCCACTTCAAAAAGGCAACATCAAGAACTGGCAAAATTGCGGAGCTGGGTGGATTCTTCCCCTGCGGGAAATGCAAGGCCTGCACGGGATGTAAGAGGGTGCGTAAATATGACATCCCAGAGGCAGGAATCTCCAAATCCATCAAGAAATTCCTAACCTGCAGTACCAACTATGCAGTGTATTGCCTTATCTGCCCATGTGGGCTAAGATATATAGGAAGCACGATCCACCAACTCAAGATCAGGGTACTCGAACACCAAAGGGCAATAGAGAAAGCCGACCCAGCATACCCCGTTGCAAGACATTTTGATATGGTGCACCAGCGAGACAGAACTAAATTACAATACTTCGGTTTAGACTTTGTACCTGAAAACCCAAGAGGAGGCGACAGATTAAAAACATTGAGACGCCTGGAATCGAGGTACATAATTGACCTCATGACCAAGGCACCAAGAGGATTGAACCATGGGGAAGAACTGGCAGTACATCTGGGAAAATAAAATAAAAGAATGAAAGAGACAATATCAAACCCTGTAGATCCAAGAATGAGTTCGTATAAAGTTTAACTATATAGAAATGTTTGTAAGGATTGGGATTTTTGATCCTTAGAATGGTGATGGGAAGCTGGGACACTGTATATATCTTGCACTGAAGCTGGCCAAAAACGGGTCTTGCCAATACATGGCTTGATGGACTCTGGAAACTCAAATGGACATCTTCCCCGGATGTATAAATACGGGGAACCATGCCGATACACGGCTGTATTTGTTTTGTTTCCAACTGGGGTAATATGCACCTACTGTGAAGTGTATTTACATGTTCAAAGATGGCGCGACCCACAAACAGTGAAGTCCGTCAACCATGTCTATGATTGTTTACCGCTATATCCCGGGTCAGTTTCCACAATGCAATTGACACTGAGGAAGGCGTATGCTGAAACGCGTTTGTCAATAATTGTGAATAAACCTCTGGTGTGAGCACCGCAAAACCTTTGGTCCCACGAGTGCAGTTCTTTAGAAGAGATAAATTCTGAAGCAGAGCAAGAGTGTTATTGCGGGTACCCATTACCGCAAACTGCACCCGCCCACGAGTGCCTTGATTTCCAGTGGGACAGGGAGCGTAATATATATATATATATATATATATATATATATATATATATTCACAGAAAAAACCATAGGTTATAGTGGATATATAGTTAGGAATTTGCATTTACAAAACCTTGAAAATTCAATGAAAAAACCATAGGTTATAGGCCATATATAGTTAGGAATTAGCATTTACAAAACCTTATTTTACTCGCATAAAACCATTGAAATTCCATATATAGTTAGCTAACTATAAGCGCTAACTATATATCGCGCACCCGCAATCCACTGCTGATGATGTCACATATTACATCATTCATGACATGGTCAGTGACATCACTGATGACATCACTGATCACAACATCCAGTGATTGTATGTGTCTGTAAAGTTTAAATATGTTTCACATATTGAAGAATGAGTGGATGTATAAGTGTCTGGATGAAGAATTTAGTAGGTGCATGACTGACTGTATGAGTGAGTGATTAAATGTGTCTCACTGAGTACATGGGTTAGTGACTAAACTGTCTTAATTCGTGCATCAGTATGTTTGATGTTGTGTAAGCTGCTGCATGTGTTGATCAGTAGCTATAAGAGTGGCCATATGGGTTATTGATTGGTTGCCCAAATATTTGAATGGGAGGCTGAGTGTGTGTGTGGGTGGCTGGGAGGTGCGTGACTCTGTGCATAGATGTGTAAGCAGTTGATTCACTAGGAGTATGAGTTCAAGAGTGCATGTGGAAACAGCTATATGGGCGGTTGACTGTGCATGGGTGTGTTGGTGAGTGAATGGATTTCTCATTGCTACATGTGCAAGTAAGTACGTATGTAAAACACAATACATGTGAGAGTTGAGATATATAAATAACTGAACATAAGAGCCAGTGAATGTGTGAGTGGCTGTATCGATCACTGTGAGCTTGTATCAGGGATTATATAAGAGAGTAAATATGTGTTATTATATGTTTGAATAAGTAAGATGTGTATAACTGTATAGTTGAGGAAATGGAGGTGTGATTGATTCTTTGCATGACTGACTAGGTGTGTGAGTAACTCCATGGATGAGTGACAGTCTGTGAGTGTCTGTTTATACTGAGTGTATGTAAGGTTATATTAGAGTCTGAAGAGGTTCATTGTATTATCACATGAGTGATGTGATCAGTGATGACAAATGAGATGTCATCAGTGATGTCATTTGAGTTGTCATCAGTGATGTCATTTGAGATGTCATCATTGATATCATTTGAGTTGTCATCAGTGATGTCATTTGAGATGTCATCAGTGATGTCATCAGTGATGTCACTGACCATGTCATGAATGATGTAATATGTGACATCATCAGCAGTGGATTGCGGGTGCGCGATATATAGTTAGCGCTTATAGTTAGCTAACTATATATGGAATTTCAATGGTTTTATGCGAGTAAAATAAGGTTTTGTAAATGCTAATTCCTAACTATATATGGCCTATAACCTATGGTTTTTTCATTGAATTTTCAAGGTTTTGTAAATGCAAATTCCTAACTATATATCCACTATAACCTATGGTTTTTTCTGTGAATTTCATTGGTTTTTTAATAGCAAATATGAAAAGCTTTAAAATGTCAAGTACGTGATAGATAAAAACATTTTCGTATTTATGCACGCTGATGTGCTTTGAACGCTGCCCCCCCCCCTCCCCTCTTTTGCCTTTGTTAGTACTCTCTCTTTGCAGATACAGAAGGGTAGTTAACGCAGGCCTTTACCCCCGTTGTAATCCGTCGTACCTCCTTGTCTCTCCATTTGATTGATTGTTGTCCAAGCATTTACTGTTTTAGAATTGGTTCTCTTTGGATCATTCTCTATTTACAAACAAGCACAAAGTCGCAATACTCTGTTTAGTCTTTGCAGATAGTGAAAAATCGTGTAAAAAAATAAAAGTAATCGAGCAAAATCAGTAGGCCACTAATTGGATCTCTTTTTGACCTCGCTAAAATAGAAATATTAGGAACAACCCTTCTTGAGAAATACGAAAATAGTGAGATGAACTGAGCTCCACACACCATGAGGGCTGCAAGACAGCTCGGCTCCATCACCCATCCCGCACAAAATAATGACAAACCCTATGCAAATATTAAAAATATAGACAACACACCAGCAAAGAAACAGGGTAAAACATTTTATTAAAAAACTATTTACATAACGTTGGTTTATAAGATGATGTCAGTAGTGGACCGATGTGTGAATAGATCGAAAACAGCACAAGGCTCCAAGATCCGGATAGCAAGCTCCTGGATGTTGGGTGCCATAGTTTAGAGTTCTGAATTTCAGCCTTTTTCAATGCCTGTGCTTTGTTGAATCAAAATGGCGGCTTGACACAAAGCTGACTCAAGCGTTGCTACTGATGCTATGCAGACCAAAACTGGTTTTCAGTTTGTACATTTTTCTAGATTTTTCAATCCAAGTTTGGTTGACTTTGTAGAACGATGGCTTCAGATTTTCAACATACGGTGTGGTGGCGCTGACTGGGAGGGGGCGCTTCGCTCCTGCCCCCTCCCCAAGTAAGATTTTCATACGTGAAAGTACGTTAATGGTTTTGGTCCCTGAGATGCTTCGATGTCACTACCATTCTCAAATAGCATAAGTTCTAGATGTTGGGTGCCATAGTTAAGAGTTCTGAGCAGCGCTTGTAACACTGTCTGAAGCTTATTTCCACCTACTGCAGCTTCACTATTCTCAAAGTAAGTGAGTGTCGTTTGTGGACCTGACTGCATTAGAAAACAATGTGATATGTTACCTTCCTAAACAGCTTGACGGAGGCCCCTGAGGGGCGCTGTGATGGCCATGGACTCGGAGAAGACGCTTGGCTCCGACACCCTCCCCAAGTCTTATAGCACTGGTGTAGCCTGAGATCGCCCCCGACATAGGCGGCCGGCTCCCGGGGTCCGGCGGTACTTTTTGCCTTTTGATGACTCTTCAATTCTGGACCTTGTCCCACAATCTGTTTGACCTGAAGACAAGCTGTAGTGGGGCGCCCCTTTATCGTTTTAGTTGCCATTCCGCCCGCTTTTGCTACACTGTGCCTCTTCCGCCATTCAGCTGTTTTCCGCCCGCTCTTGCGACTACAGCATCTCGCTCACCATGTAGTTGAGATGCGCCCGCTCTTGCGGTGCAGCGATAGGCGGCTGCCACAGGACTCTCAAAATGGCGGCCGGCTCTTCGGTTTTGGGCCTGGTCCACTAAAATGGCCCTGGGACACCTTGGAACTCGGACGCTTGTCTGCTAGGGCTTGGGTCCCATTCTCGAAAAGCGTCCCCTCAGCCGTGAAGATTCTACAAAAGTCTTGGGGGCCTCCGACTCCCGCAGGCTTCTGGTGGGGAGCGGCTGCCATGATTGCTCGTGGAATGGCCACGACGGAGCTACGAGATGGTAGTGGTCTCATGCTGACGCCAGCTTTAGTCTGAAACATCCAGAAACACTGTAGACTACCAATTCGATCAGTTCCGGTAGCGCCCCAACATGACCCGGAAGAGAAGAACTTGCCCTCCCCTCTTTGACTGATGGTTCTTGTTGCCTGTCCCCTCTGTTGTCATTTAACAGAACTTTTTGGACTGCTGAAAGGGGTTGTGTTCTGAACGCTGGTTGGTGGAGACATTTAGACTATATTCTTGACCTACGTTGTCGCGTAATACGTTTTATGACACGCCGCGTTAGCGCACCCGGAAGTGATCCGAGGCGCGGCGCGCAGCGCGTAACGTAAGCATAACAGGTCATGTGACTTGTTAATAAAACTTTTCATTGGTTCATTTTACTTTTGTTAATTTAATGATGAAAAGCTTGGTCATATGACCTAAAAATTACGCTTTTTATTATTTTCGAACAATATTTTTTTTTCAAACATATGTTATAATATTCCAAGCTAATGTACTTTCCCGGAAAATTTACAACTGTCTTGCAAGTAAAATATATTCCTTTTTCGAGAAAAAGGGCGTTTCTTCCTTCCATGATGGAGCCGTTGAGTAAAAGAGATTCGGCCTGCTGTCTTAGTCGCCGATACGCCTGATTATCAGATTCTTATCGATCACTTTATGTTGCAGACATGAAAAACACAACTGCCCTTGACCATTTATCTTTACTGCGTTCCTACATATTATACCTTTTATCCGTCATGTAATTGGACTGCTTTATTTCACTTGCCTTTTACTGATTCGAAAACAGTCACTAAAAGTAAAAACTTTACAAATGAAAATACTACTACCGTGTTTTGTTTTAAAAACCTTTATTGTGAAAATGTCAGTATACAAATACGGGCCTATAACCACGTGGGCCGGCCACGGAGCAAACTCAAATCGTATATGATGAGGAGACATTTACACTGTAGAAGAACGTAACGAGCGGGCCATTAGGTGACAAGAACAAAGGTGTCTAACAGTTGCGGAATCGGTGGACGTACATTTTGTAATTAAAATACGACAGGGCCACTTACAATAACATTTTCTAGATATACATTTGCGGGCAAAGAGTTACGAGTCCCATTTATACCGGCGCCATTTTGGGCGAGGCCGGGCAGGTCCAAGATATAGTCAAAATGTCTCCACCAACCATCGGCCAGACCAGAACCCCTTTCGGCCCTTTATGTTACAAGATGGTGTCTTCCATTCAGAAAATATTGGTGGCAGCATTTTGAAAGGAAACAGAAACAGCCGTTCTCCTAGTGAGTTTCACATTGTTACATTTAGGAAGAATGTTGAAGAGTAGTATGTGGAAAATCTGAAGCCATTTTTCTACAAACTCTCAATCAGACTTGGATGGAAAAAAAAACCTGAAGAATGTACAAACTGAAAACCAATTTTTGTCTGTATAGCACCAACAGTAACGCTTGAGTCAGCTTTGTGTCAAGCCGCCATTTTCATTCAATCAATAGCGTCCCCCTACACACATTCAGGGACCTGGTCGTGTCTTCAGATGAAACGCATTGTAGGAAAAGAAGCAGAAAGGAAAAGGAAAAAAGTTCCGCCGGACCTAGTGAAGCTGCAGCAGGTGCAAATAAGCTTCAGACAGTCTTACAAGCACTGCTCAGAACTCTCAACTGAGGCACTCAACATCCAGGACTTGCCATTCGGATCTTGGCGCCTTGTATTTTTGTTTTGTTTTTGATGGAGGGGAAAGAACAAAAAACAGACATTGAAAAAGGCTCAACAGTGCAGGGCGCCTTGTGCTGGTTCCGACCTATTCACACATCGGTCCGCTACTGACATCACCTCATAAACCAACGGGGCACCCCACGCCGACTTTCGGCGCAGCATTGTAGGATGGCCACACCAGTGCGGCAATTTGCTGGACACCACCTCGGTGCCATCCAGATCTCGGCGCGTTCATTCATTCAATAGCGTCCCCCTGCACACATTCAGGGACCTGGTCGTGTCTTCAGAAGAAACGCATTGTAGGAAAAGAAGCACAAAGGAAAAGGCAACAAGTTCCGCCGGACCTAGTGAAGCTGCAGCAGGTGCAAATAAGCTTCAGACAGTTCTACAAGCACTTCTCAGAAATCTCAACTGAGGCACTCAACATCCAGGACTTGCCATTCGGATCTTGGCGCCTTGTATTTTTGTTTTGTTTTTGATGGAGGGGAAAGAACAAAAAACAGACATTGAAAAAGGCTCAACAGTGCAGGGCGCCTTGTGCTGGTTCCGACCTATTCACACATCGGTCCGCTACTGACATCACCTCATAAACCAACGGGGCACCCCACGCCGACTTCCGGCGCAGCATTGTAGGATGGCCACACCAGTGCAGCCACTTGCTGGACACCACCTCGGTGCCATCCGGATCTCAGCGCGTTCGAGTCACTGTGCCGGAAGAGTAACCGGAACTCAGCTGAACACGCCGTCTTTCGGCGCAGCATTGTAGGATGGCCACACCAGTACGGCAATTTGCTGGACACCACCTCGGCGCCATCCGGATCTCGGCGCGTTCGAGTCACTGTACCGCAACAGTGACCGCAATTCAGCTGGACACGCCGTCTTTCGGCGCAGCATTGTAGGATGGCCACACCAGTGCGGCAATTTGCTGGACACCACCTCGGTGCCATCCGGATCTCGGCGCGTTGTGCTGCCTTCGGCCTATTCGCACATCGGTCCGCTACTGACGCCGCCTCACGTGCCAACGGATTTTCTACGCTTTTTGTAGCCCTATGTCGCATAACAGGTCATGTGACTTGTTTATAAAACTTTTCATTGGTTCATTTTACTTTTGGTTTCCTAAAGATGGAAGGCTTGGTCATATGACCTAAAAATAACACTTTTCATTGGTTTAGAACATTTTTTTTTCCCAAACGATGAAAGCCCCACCTTGTTTCTGGATCATTCAGACTGAAGCTGGCGTCAGCATGAGAGCACCACCATCTCGTGGCTCCGTCGTGGTCATTCCGCGAGCAATCATGGCAGCCGCTCCCCACCGGAAGCCTGCGGGAGTCGGGGGCCCCCAAGACTTTTATACAATCTTCACGGCTGAGGGGACGCTTTTCGAGAATGGAGCCCAAGCCCTAGCAGGCAAGCGTCCGACTTCCAAGGTGTCCCAGGGCCATTTCAGTGGACCAGGCCCAAAACCGAAGAGCCGTCCGCCATTTTGACAGCCATGTGGCAGCCGCCTATCGCTGCACTGCAAGAGTGGGAGCAACTCCACAACATGGTGAGCGAGACGCTGTGGCCGCAAGAGCGAGCGCAACTCAGCTAGATGGCCGCCACCTGGGGAGACCCGTTCACGCCGCCTCCCCCCCCCCCCCCCCCCCCGGGCCGCCGCACGCCAATTTTCGGAGCAGCATTGTAGGATACCAAAACCAGTGCGGCAGTTTACTGGACATCACCTGGGTGCCTGTCGTACATGTTGTGTCAGCCATGTGACACTGGACACAGACCGCTACTGACGAGGCCTCCCCCCGCACCACCCGGGACGCCCCACGCTGTTTTTCTGTGCTGCATTGTAGGATCCCTAAACCAGTGCGGCACCCAGGCGACATCACCTGGGTGCCGTCCAGAACTCTGCACGTTGTGCTGCCTTGGGACTATTCGCACAGCAGACCGCTACTGACGAGGCCTCCCCCCGCCCCACCCGGGACGCCCCACGCCAATTTTCGGAGCAGCATTGTAGGATCCCTAAACCAGTGCGGCACCCAGGCGACATCACCTGGGTGCCGTCCAGAACTCTGCACGTTGTGCTGCCTTGGGACTATTCGCACAAAAGACAGCTTCTAACCATTGTTGCTTTTTGTGTTAATAAATGTTTAAATGTTTTTAGTTTTTGTTCTGTTCATTATCGTTAAAAGTTAATAAAGTTTTATAACCTTAATTTGTTGGAGTGTTATCTATTTTTTGAAAAACGGGTGAATGGGGCCTTGAATCGGGTTATTGTCATGTGTGGGCTTTGGAAGTGTGCTGCTGCAGGATCGGACATTTCAAACTCAAATGCACGTTCTTTTTCTTACCTTTCCGAAGCATGGAGCGCAATAGCAGGCAGAGAAAGGGTGATGCACGTGTTGAACACTACCTGACCTGGCAAGTTGCTGGCAGTGCCCCCCCGCCCGCTCCTGAAAGAGGGCACACACACACCGCCGCCCCGAGTACTTCACAAATCTTTAAAAGACCATGCGCTTGTTCATGAGGCTTAAATGGTTTATCACCTCTTCTAGAACCCCTACATCGACCCTCTGACGTTTCATGGAAAAATTACCATGTAACACAATACCAAGCCCTGTCAGCTGAAACCCCCAAGGAATCGTGGGGCATATTATCAAGGGGGTTTATCTCCGCTTTTTTGGCTTTAAAAACCATGAAAGCGGAGATAAAATTATTTCCCTATTATCAAGCTGTCGCTAACACCAGTTAGTGACACCTAAAAGGAGATAGCGACCATCTTGGGCCCGGCTTTGCATGTCAGTGATACTTATCACTAATGACATGCAAAGTGGCGTGCCAAGATGTTAGCGACTGGAAACAGTCCCTAACATCGCTACCTTCTATTACCAACTTTTGGAGATATTCGCGCTAAGCGCGAATATCTCCAAAATCTAACACCTGCCCTGAGCAGTTCTTAGCCATGTTATCCAATGGGAGGTGGATAACATGGCTAAGAGCATTTGCTCGATAATACATGAATATCGCTGACTTTTCTGCGATAATAGCAAGGTTTATCTGCGATAAAAATCGCCGATGTGCGGCGATAATTTTTGTCTCTAAACAAGTTATAGACAAAAATTATCGCTAGTTGTTCGTAATATGCCCCCGGGTTTTTGCTTGCAGAAATCGGGAGGCGGGAGACTAGCACTGAAATCAGTACTCACACGCCTGAATCAGGAGGATTGGCATGTCTGAATTCTCTACAGCTGGGGCCATAAACTACATCCGCAGGGGTAGGTGATAGCCTGGGACCAGCCTGGCATCTAAAATGGCTGCCGTGCACGACAAAATTGTGGCATTCGAAAAAAGGCAAGATGGCGCAGCCGCTGGAAGAGATATATCAACATATATCAGCCTCCTCAGCCACCCTCAGGAAACATAGGGGATTAGGATATGTCTCCCGCACCCCCTTATACCTAGTACTTTAATTAACGAAGCACAAAATGGCGAATTCCCGTTTCGCTACCAGTTTGCGGCCCAGTTCGCGGCCCGTGAAGCGCTTCTACCGTGAAAAATCATTTTTTTTTTATTTTCCCCACGGGACCCTTTAATAACCCCAACAACATTCCTAGGGGGTCAAGAGGGGGATACCTTGCCCCCTTTCATTAAATTCCCCCTTAGTTTTTCACCTTTTCTTCTCTCTCGATCCTACCGAGAGACAAGATGGCGGCCGCTCCGGACTGTCACGCAGCAAAAAAAAAAAAAAAGCTCACGCACAGCCGCTGGAAGAGATGTATCAACATATATATCAGCCTCCTCACCCACCCTCAGGAAACATAGGGGATTAGGATACGTCTCCCGCACCCACTTATAACTAGTAATTTAATTTACGAAGCACAAAATGGCGAATTCCCGTTTCGCTACCAGTTCGCGGCCGCGCTTCTACCGTGAAAAATCATTTTTTTTTTATTTTCCCCACGGGACCCTTTAATAACCCCAACAACATTCCTAGGGGGTCAAGAGGGGGATACCTTGCCCCCTTTCATTAAATTCCCCCTTCGTTTTCCACCTCTTCTTCTCTCTCGATCCTACCGAGAGACAAGATGGCGTCCGCTCCGGACTGTTTAGAATGTTGACAGACACCGGAGAGCCAATCAGCTTTCTGCGCGCAAAGTTCCGATAAGCGAAAAGTAAGCGGACCGGATCGCTGCCCAGAGCGCTGTTACAGATATATATCTTGGTTTGAACGTTAATTTCTCAAAAACTACTGGAGCACATATATTGAGACCTAGCAAAGGCACATCGGGCTAACAGTCCCTACAATTTTGCCAAGTTTCGTGCAAATCCATTCAGCCGTTCGAGCTAAAAGTGAGTCCAACCGCCCTATGGAAAAATGAATGGGAAAAACGCGTTTTGGGACCCCCCTTTTTTCTCAGCCCCCCCTTGACGAAACCCCACCAAATTTTCAGGGGCTGCTCAGAAACAAAATGTGCCATTTTCCTGAAAATTTCAGCCGATTCCGTCCACAAACGCCAAAGTTATTAGACATAGAATTTTCAAAAGTCCCATAGGGAATTTATCCTAACTATATATACCTACTGGCGAACGCCAGTAGGTAATATATATATATATATATATATATATATATATATATATATATATATATATATATATATATATATATATATATATATATATATATATATATACATATGCTATGTCACTGCCCATCCTGTCTGATGTTTTAATGAGAGGATGAGTAGTCTGCATAGTTTGGATCATGAAAAGTAGAACGCAGGCAAGATGCCCATGTGTCCCTTAGCAAACATTCTTGAAGAAAATGTACCCACTAGAATACCTGTAAAATTAGCAGTTTGGGATTTTCCTGCTGCTCCTATAACATAAGAGCATGGTCCTACGCGTACAATGTAGATGCTTTTATTGAGAGAAAGAATTGTAGAAGTGTCTGCAGTCCTGTACAAGTAATGTAAAGTCTGTCCACGCATGGCGTTTTGAGCATTTTTTTGCTGGGGTTAGCCACTGTGTGTGTATGTGTACAGGGCTGTGTTTGATTGAAGGGGGAACATATTCCTTTTCAGCAGATTTGTTTCTATTCCAAAATACAGCAAATAAGTGTTAAGCAAATGCAAACTCCAGTGCAACTTGTCCTAAAAGAAAAAACATAGATATAATACCTGCTTGTAATGTTGAAGAGTAGTTTAAACAACTTAAATTCCTTTATATTAATTAAATATCCTGATTCTACCATTGTAGAGTACAACACTACAGGTAAATGTAAAATGTTGCTCTAATGATGTCTAAATCTATATTGTGCTTAGGGAAATTAGGGTCAAAATTAATTCTCAATTCATGGTAATAATATCAGGGATATCACATTAGCCTTCCTGGTACTATATTGGACACCACAGATCTGTTTAGGATATCACTATTTTTTTTAATTTATTTAAAAAAAAATAATAACTTTGCAGGAGATATGCAGGGTGGGTTTATTCCACTGAATAACATTAGCAAGGGGTGCTGCGTAGATACCAGAGAGTAGATAAGAGTATGGTATCAGTTTTATTGTTGCAGAGTTTTTCAGGATGAAGATATCAGGCATGCCCAAGGAGAATCTCATGGTTCCACTAAAGTGGAAGATGTTTCCACTAACGTGGGAGATAAAGGGATACATTTCACAACTTTAATATAAATAAATATCATTTTGCAACAGTATATGTATATATATATATATATATATATATATATATATATATATATATATATATATATATATATATATATATATATATATATATATTCTTATCGTAGCAGAAACTTTGGATATATATATATATATATATATATATATATAAATTTTTTTAATAAATGGAATTTACTCACAAAATACCTAACGATAGGTTAGAACAGGGCACTTGCTGCTTGCAGCTTCAGTAAGGTTTCTCTGTTGTATACAACCTCTGTAGAGCACGTATGGATGTGTTGAGAGATGATGAATGATGCTGTTAGACTGCAGTTTGTTACATATGAAAAGGAAATGGATGGATGTACACATAACTAACAAGAAGTTTATAGATCTAGGGAACGGGGAGGTTTTGGATACATTTATTTATTATAAAGTTTTATATAGCGCAAACTTGATACAGAAGGATATAATGTCCTCCCCACAAAGTGATCTTTAAAATAAATTAAAAAAAATAAAAAAAGAGAGGCTGGTGAAAACATGCTGTCCCCATAAAGTGATTACCTTGAATTTGTGGTTCCCTTAGAGCCTGTTGTGCCTGACACAGTACAATATTATTATTTATACCTGTAGAGGCAGAGCATGTTTCTCTCCTCAGTGGGTTTTAGCATTAAAGTCCATCCACTGGGTGAAAACCTCTTTGCCGTCATACTGGGATCCAAGTCCACTTCTTTCACTTTGAGTGCCAATGTCAATACGCAGGCAGTAAAGAGAGACTTGGGCCACCTATGCCTGGAAGGTTGTACATTGTCTTGCAGTAAGCTGATAATCTCCTTGTGACATCTCCATCACTTGAGGCCTGTGAAAGTCTGTGATAAAAGACACTGTAGCTCTGCTGAACTACCTCCAGGAGAGAAGAGAAGCCTCATTGTCAAAATGCCAGTGCTGCCAAAAAGAGATGACTTACCTGGGTTTTGTGATATTCCAAGGTACCCGCAGCATATCACCTGACATAATTAAATTGTTTCAGGGCATTCAGCTCCTGCCCATCAAGAAAGGAATGATGTCCTTCCTGGGGATAATGAACTGCTGCCACCAATGGATAATGAATGCAGATGCTATGACTGTTACAAAATGAACTTGCAAACTGCTTCGAGAAATTGAAAGAGACATTGTGTACTGCACCTTCATGGGGACTGCCTGATTACAAACTGCCTTTCCATCTCTGTTTCAGAGCAAAATAACATTGCAAATGTAGTGATGCTGCAAATGATGTGCTGACACAGCTGGAAAAGAAAGGCCTGTGGGACACAACTATGTGACTTTGCTTTCTGCAGTGACTAGGGGTCAGCAGCTGAGATGGTGGAGAGGATGGCTCTCATTGTTTTGGACTATACCTGTATTGTCTAGATGCCATAGTTTGTGCAGTTGTTGCTGTCTTGATCGACACAACGTTTTTCTGCTAGAAGGCACACATGTTATAATGGCACCATGTAAGATGACCACCTGTTAATTTGTCAAAAGTTTTACCTGTAATAGGTTATTCTGATGAGATCCATTCTCTTAGAAAAAGATAAGACCCCCAAGTAAGTTAGTGTTGAGATTGTAGAAAACTGCACCACGCCAAGATTAGACACCATTAAAAAAGTTAGTCTATAGGAGTGGTACACTGATGGTTCCTCCAGTAGACTGATAGACATTGATTACAGAGCAGGGTATGCTATAGCAATAGCTGAAGTGCAGCTCTGCCACTTGGAATATATACCCAATAAGATGACCAGTATGCTGTGACAAAAGCATGAATACTAGTCAAAGGGTAAAACTGTTAACATTTAAACTGACTCACATTATGCTTTTCAGTTCTTATTTGTGGCCAGCTGTGGAAGTACCACGGATGCATAACAGAAGCAGGGCGCCTTATTAAAAATGGTCCTTTACTAAGGATCTTGTTAAAAGCAATATTATTATACACCAGGATAGCAGTAATAAAATGTGGAGCCTACACAGGAGCTAATACTAAGTTAGCCAAAGATGATGCCATTGCTGACACAACTTTAAATGAAAGCATGTTACAGCCAGAGCAGATGGGACTAACGAACAAAGCATTCCCAAAAAAATACAGCTTATTCAGAGACAATTGTTGTAAGCTAATGTAAAGGAAGCACAATGGTCTCCAACAACAGATGAAAATAGAGGGAGGATTGACGACGGATGTGAGCTGAATAATGAAGAGAGTATGGGCCTACCAGGATGAGATAGAGGCCTGTGTCCCCACGTAGTATGTTCCTTTCCCTTACAAGACTGGAAAGAGACCCTCTGATATTGCACAAGGGAGGATGAATGCGCAGATGCATGTTGCTTCCCAGTGAATGGATTTAAATATTTGCTGGTGTGGGTGGATATGTTTTCAAAATGAATGGAGGTGTATCCAACAGGGAAGAATAATGCAGCTACTGGGGCGCAGTACTTCAGTAAAGCCATCTCTCCAAGGCTAGGGACCCACCAGGGCATAAATAGCGATACAAGGAGATAACTTAGTGACTACATCTATGCTGAAGAGGTTGGTTTTTGGGAGTAAAGTATAACATGCATACCCCATACCACCCTCCAACATGAGCCCAGGAGGAGTAAATGAACTCCAAAATAAAAATAAAAAAATAAATACATTATTAGTAAAAGCAACTGATGGAACATTCCTGAAAGGGCCTGGTGCTCTGAATTTAGGACTGCCTGCAATGGGGCAAAGACTTCTAAAGTGATTATGGATACATGGTAATTGCGAGAAAAATAAAAGCTGTTTCTTTTAGTTTTAGGTGGACTGGACCACAGGCGGTGAACCAATCCCATGAATGGATTGAGGGGAGAAGATGCAAGGCAGCACCCCTACGCCTGAGAGGACAGTACCATAAATTGATTAACATCTGTCACCAGAGGACCTGAGCAGCACAGCAGTCAAAAAGAGGACAGACCTGACAATTTCCACGATCCATGAGGGCCCATCATAAAGTGTCAGAGGGACACGACATCGACATCTACTGATGCTGTTGAGTGAAGTGCACATGATGGTCTGCACCTGCACCTGACACACCACCAGAATGCCATGATGATGGTCGAGAAAGAGGTCCAGGAGATGATGGACATTGACCTAGATGACGACTGATTGTTGCCTCTGCATGGCAAAAAGAGGGACTGTTGAACTGTGTTTGAAAATGACCATCAAGACTCCATTTTGTGTTGCCATGCTCTCGGTAACCTGATGAAGAATTACTTTTCATGTCCCTGCTGAAGCTTGCTCAGCCCTCCTTCCTCCTTGTGGTCGAGCCGATTCTGAGAAGCTGCCTGTGTGCCTCACCCCCCAGTTCTGCCAGAGACTCAGCCACATCCTGTCCATTGTTGGTAACTCAATCTGTCACAACCAGCTGCCCTGTGACCACACCAACTGATAGAGGAAGCACAAGGCTGTATCCTGTGACCACACCAACTGATAGAAGAAGCACAAGGCTGTGCACTGTGACCACACCAACTAATAGAGGAAGCACAAGACTGTGCCCCATGACCACACCAGTTGGACAAGGAAGCACGGGGCTGTGGACATTGTGCAATCAGAGAACAGATGTCCCCTGACCACGATTGCACCACAAGACTGACGAAGAACTTGTCAGAATGAGGAACTTATCAAAATGTGGAACTGTGTATTGTACAAATGGGCGTGGCTAGCACTATAAATATGTGTAAGCTGTGGAGTAAAACAGCAGTCTCTATAGAATTGTCTTTGTACCATTCTGGGACCTCTGTCCTTAGCTCGAGCTAATAAATAACGTACTTCACTCCACGGATGGTTGTCCTGGTCTCTTTGGTAATGTATGATTTGAGCAAGAAGAACCCGTAGATTTTAAGGTGTCCCCTTCACCACTGGCTTTGACTCTACTAGTGGGGGGTCTCCAAAAAGCCGGTTCTACAGTTCAACGTTGAAGGATTCAGTGTTCCAAAATATTGTACACCTTATATCTTTGTTTCCTTGAGGCTTGCTCTGCAAGTCTTTCAAAAAAATGTCGGATAGCGACACTGAGAACGGTGGACCGGCAGGCAATAACTCAACCGGTGGAACTGCAACTGCACACCGACCAGGGTTTTACATTACAGGGTTTAATGAAGACGACGCAGATGCTATAATCATCCCAAAAAACTTAAGGAAAACCATCACTATAAAGCTTATAACAAATGGCCTATCACCTAGAGATGGTAGGGTAAGTTTTTGTCATAGAGACACACAAAGATCGGCAGACAGAGGTATTCTACTCATGGATTGTCTTCCCAGAAGCAAATCCATTAACACATGTGTTTCACTTCTACAAAGTAGAGGAACCTCTAACGGAAAACATTCCTTTTGAGGATATTTAAATTCCATTAACATACCAAGAGCATGCGCTCTGGTTTAAAGGCGCCCTACAACATCAAAATCACATTACCAGGTTGCGCTAGAGGGCGCACAAGCAAAATGGCCTCAGTGTTGTGAGGCTCCCGCTGCCTGGGTCAATAATTTTAAATTTATCCTTCTAAATTCAGCTGCCATCTGGAAACCAAGGAGACCGAGTGTTGCTGAAAGCATTATCCGGACTCAGTGAAAGTCTGGGACTGATCTCGCTCGCCCAGCCTGAGCACCGCGACCTGCCAGATTGCCCCGGGACTGGTGCTGGAGCGATAGGGTGCATGAAGGGCGGCGTGCTGGGTCAGGACAGACCGAGGCTGCCCACGAGACAGGTAGGCCTTGCCTGCTATCGGCGGGCGTCGTGATAGCGGAGAGTTCTGCTTCTTTGCTGCACATTGACCCCCCCCCCCCCCCCCCAGAGGTCGGGAGATCACGGACACCCGACGAGGGACACAAAGCCTTGACGTAACAGAACAAGGAGGTTCTGGAGGAGGAACACGGCGCTTACACGGCCCGTACCATATGCCCCATGGATATAGCACTGGCTGGCCCTTGAGACCTGCGGGTTAATGCCCGTTCCTGGGACTACACGATCCTGTGTTACTGGCTGCAATGTGAATGCTGGCACTACTGGCATAACGCTGGTGATATTTGAGGGTCTCCCCGCTGGGATACTGCTGGCATGGGATGTGGGTGAGTTCATCATCATAACCTGGAGGCCCGACCTGGATTGCGGCCTTGCATCCCACAGGGTGCCACGTGGTGTGAGAAGCGAGGGCTTGCACGGGGCTCCAAGAAGTGACCAGAGGATAGCTAGAGGCCTGAAGGGTGTAGTCACCGGGTACTGTAACGGCGATTGAACGGTGGTGATTCCCCGCCTCCCTCTCACTGGTTTTAGATGTTGAGGCTGGTTCCTGGATCTCTCTATTTCCCTTGCTTGTGATGGCAGTGAGAGCACTGTTGTGGATACAGTGGATTTGATTCGCCCATCCTACTGGTACAGGAGTTGGAATCCGCTGCCCCTGAGACTGGTTGCTCTACCGGCTGCTCCACGTACTGTGACACGAGATTGTCCGTGTTGGTGGACTTTGGTGACTTTCACACACCTCTGAGGCGCTTCCCTCACTCCAGCTATCATGGGGAAGCCGGACACTCGCCAACCTAAATTTACCTTTGAGGTGACCAAAAAAGGGCCCCAAGACTGCGTCATCATCAGAGGATCTGCAGGGCACGGGACGCGAGAGTGATGGAGTGGCTACTGCAACTCTAGAGATGCGACAACTATTGCAGGAAATGAGGCAGGGGTTCGCCACAGTGGTGGATAAGGTGGATTGTATGTCCTCCAGAATGGACGCATTGGTACACAAGGTTGACCAGCATGAGGAGCGGCTGAAAGAAGCAGAAAGACACATATCGGAATCCGATGATGTCACGGCCAGCCATGCCACACGACTGGCCAGAATGGACAACTTACTCCGGACAATCGCGGCCAAAAATGAGGACTTAGAGGCCCGCAGCAGGCGGAACAATATCTGCGTGACCTACATTCCGCAATCAACCAACACGGGTCGTATGGAAGCATTGAAAAACTGCTACAGACGATGATAGGCCCGGAGGCGTTTTCTACACAATTTATCGTGGAACGGGCTCATAGGTCCTTAGGCCCACAGCCAAAGCCTGGTCATCGCACGGTTATTGAACTATCGTGACCGTGATGTGGCCATGCGTGCGGCCCGGGTGCAACAAAATTTGGTGTATGAAGGGGTACAAGAAGAGCGTCGCAAGTTCTTGGAGGTAAAACGGAAATTGCGTGCAGCACAGATTGACTATTCGCTACTTTATCCGTCAAGGTTGCGTGTAACGCACCAGGGCAAGCAAAGATTTTTCACTAATCCACAACACGTGGAAGATTACCTTCGACAATGGAAGCATGCGCAATGAGGAGTAGATGTGTGAGATGCGGAGCAACAGGGCGTGCTTCGAGAAGAGGAAGATGAAGATTGAACTCTCAGGGAAATACTAGAGACTGCATTTAAACTTTCTGATGGATGCCAATGAGCCGATATTGCACGTTGAGGTTAAGGAAATGGCTGAACGGCATTGCATCCTGCATGCAAAAAGGACGGGAGTGGTTTCCAGTGGTAACGTATCCCAGGCCCCACCGCCCCTCCTTGGATTGAGCCCAGTGGTGGTACAGGATTCGGGGCTCGAGGGGGGACGGTGGCTGTGTGACTGTCTGAAACATTTGTCCTAATGGGTGAACCCCCTATGTTAAACTCTATCATCTGGATAGTAAAGATGTTTTTGTTGGGTGGGATGGGTGGGGGGAGGGTAACTTCATCTGGCATGTTGGGGCTGCTTCAGTGGGAGGGGGGAGGCTGAGAAAAGGGTATGGGTAGGCAGTTGTTGTTTTGTTCTAGCTGCTCTGTATCGTGGACTGGGGGAGGGCTGCAGGGAGGGGGGGCCTTAGCGAGGGGGGATGGAGGGTGAGGGTTCAGGTATGACAGTTAGAGTTCGGTGTACGCGTCACATCTTGGAGCGGCATGGGCATTGGGAGCTTGGAGACAACAAGCTTTCCTGTGCGATTGTATTTTTTATGCATTGCATGTTGTATGAATGGGTGACACGAGCACAACTAATTGTAAGATTCTGTCGTGGAATATCAGAGGCCTTAAGGACCCTTGAAAGTGTAGACAAGTACTGGCCTACCTGGATAGGCATAATGCAAATATTGTACTCCTGCAAGAGACACATATAGCCCCACAGCCCAATCCTTCCTTTGCAAGTAGATGTGCGAAAATCAGAGTGTTTTCTAATTATTCCTCCTATGCTAGGGGTGCTGCCATACTGATCCATCGCTCGACTCCCTTCTCAGTACTGGGACAGCAAACAGACAAAGCAGGACGTTATGTGATACTGTGGGGGAGGTTGGGGGGTATTGTTATCACAATTGTTAATTGTTATGCTCCGAACTTGGATGATCCGGAGTTCTTTACACTACTTTGGGGCAAGATATTAGATGTTCGATCGCGGCATGTAGTATGGGGAGGGGACTTTAATGTAGCAGTTATGCCCTCACTTGATCGAGCGGATGGCCAGACACACTATCACCCAAGAATGCCTCAGGCATTGCAGGGCATCATAGATGAGGGAGGGCTAGTTGATAGCTGGAGGCACATACACCCTTCAGTACAAGAAGGAACACACTTTACCTCTTACACGGGCACCTGGGCAAGGCTTGATTACTGTTTCCTGACTGGTGACCTAGCAATTGGACTCACAGACGCCAGACATCTCGCCAGAACGCAGTCGGATCATTGTCCGGTCCTCATTGCTTTGACTATACCCAGCTATGACCGCCCGAGGCGTGCATGGCGACTCCAACCCACAGCTTTGCTAGACGCGGTCTTTAGAGAGGAACTGAGGGAGGACATTATGGATTTTTTTCCCCGCAATAAGGACATGGTAGACAGTGTCACGATGATATGGGACGCCTTCAAGGTTACTGTTAGGGGGTGGTGCATGACCAAATGTTTTGAGGTACTTCGTGACATACTGCATACTCTAGCAAATCTAGAGGAGGAGCTGCATATGCTTGAGAGGCAGAAGTCAGGGAGGAAGGGAGAGGATGCACACACACAGTTTCACATTAAGGTGACTGAGTATGAACAGGAGGCACAGCACGCAGCGAAATTTAGAAGTAAATACTGGACGGCCCGTAAATACACCGAGGGAGAACGACCGGGTTAAGCATTGGCAGAAATAGTGCGGATTGAAAGAGGCACCACTACTATTTTGGAGCTAGTTGATCAGGTAGGGAAGACATTTAGAGACAGTGGCCAGATAGTACGGACTCTCCAGGCACACTACACGCAACTGTACACTACACAATCCTCCGGGTTTGTTAACTTGGACGGCTTTCTGCGTGATCTGGCCCTGTTCTGGCTGAGTGATGTGCACAGGACTTTCCTCAGTGCTCCGTTCGAGCTGGATGAAGTAAGGGAAGCCATAATGTCTTTGGCGAATGGGAAAGCACCAGGCTTGGATGGAATTCCAGCGGAGTTCTATAAATGTTATATTGACATCATGGCACCAGTACTGAGAGAGGTCTTCGAGGGATCCATGGAGGTGGGGATACTGCCTGGAACCATGCGGGAAGTTGTGATTACGTCCCTATTGAAGCCGGGCAAGGACCCTACATGTTGCGACTCCTACCGGCCGCTATCACTGATTAATTGTGACGTAAAAATTTTGGCAAAAGTGTTGGGGACAAGTCTGTCTCTCCTCATGACTAAAATTATACTTCCCGACCAGTTGGGGTTTGTCCCGACAAGAGCGACGTCTCATAATCTTCGGACGCTGTTCTCCCTCATGCAGACGGTTGCCCCTGAGTTTCCCCTGGCGGCAGTGTTTCTGGATGCTTCTAAATCATTTGACTCCGTGGAATGGTATTATCTATTCATGGTCTTACAGAAAATGGGGTTCCCGCTTACATTTATATCATGGGTACAGCTTCTATATACGGAACCCACGGCGAAGGTACTTGCGAACGGGCATCTTTCAGACACACTCAGGATCACTAGGGGTACCCGCTAGGGCTGCCCATTGTCCCCCCTATTATTTGCTATCGCAATAGAACCACTAGCTTGTCGTATAAGGCAGTTGCATTAGGATAGTGCATTTCACTGCTTTCAGCACCAGATGTCTATTTCTTTATATGCGGACGATGTCACTTTGTTCGTCGCAGATCCGGTAAACAAGTTGAATGCCCTATTACAAGAATTCATTACATTTGGTGAACTGTCCGGAATAATGATTAATTGGGGGAAATCACAGCTGCTACCCCTAACCGCTGCGGTGAGGGAGTTCCCTCTGGATTTCCCAATCGAATGGTGCCATGATGAGCTACGCTATCTGGGGATTAAAATCTCTAACGATAGGGAGGAGACATTGAGACTCAATTACGGGACAGCCATAATGAAACTGAAGGACACTGTTACGAGATGCATTGCGCTTCCACTATCGATGGCTGGCAGAGTCTCCCTTATAAAAATGATCATTTGGCCCAGATTCCTCTACTTCTTTCGAAATATACCATATTACTCAGGTGCCTACTTTTTAAAAACGTTATGTTCAGAATTGATTAGGCTGGTATAGGGGGTATGCCAATCACGGCTCCAGTGGGCGGTATTGGCCCAACCATAGAGTAAGGGAGGTTTCGACATCCCAGACTTTGAGGCATACTACATATGTGCGCAAGCCCAATATTTATACCACTGGGTGAGACCCACCTGTTTCATGCCACAAATTGCAGTCGAGGACTGGATTGCACATCCTATACCGCTAAATGGTATGGTCTATGGGACACAGGCAGATTTAGAAACCCCACCGACCACAGTCTCCTGCACGATTGATTCCTGGCAAAGACTGCTGCAATGAGTTTGAGCGCCACTGCTATATGCACCGCGTATGCCACTCACCTATCATCCAGAGGTAGCACTGTTGCAGGAGGCTGGGTTCCGGAGGATGTGTAGGGAGCTTCACATAATGACGTGGGGGACCTGTTTGTTAACGGTGAATTCCATGCCCGAGATAGTTTCTTTGGCGAATACGCACCTAATCCTCTGGAGTTATTCTACTATGTCAGACTGCGGGAAAGCATGAGAGCTCTCCCCCCGGAATACCCTAAAGAGCCAGAATGTGTTGTCCCACTTCAGGTTGTGTTAAGTAGCAGTGATGGAGCACACATGGTATCGCGCATATATGATAGTCTTCGTAATCACACACCAGAACAAATCGGTACTGCACAGAGGCACTGGAATGAGGACTTGGGTGTTGAGCAATGGGATTATTTCTGTGGCATTACAGGGTGTATGACGGCAAGTTGTCGCTTTAAGGTTATCCATTATAAATATCTGCCCAGACTCTATTACACCCCGCTGCACAAATATAGATTCAAACTGGCGGACACTGACTGCTGTGAAAGATGTGGGCGACCTAGTGCCGGATTCCTGCACTTGGCATGGGAATGTCCGCAAGTGGCACAGTACTTTGGAACACATATGTACTGCTCTGGAACAAATGATAAACCTACAGGTCCATGCAGATCCGTTAGTGTTCTTATTAGGATACACAGCACAGATTCCAAAAGCCAGCAGAAAATTCATTGACTTAGCGCTAATGCTGGCTAAACAATGCATTGCCTGTAAATGGGGAAGGAGAAGGGCCCCCACGTTTAAGGAATGGGTTCACAACATGGTATACTGTCAGGACCAGAATAAGATACATGCAGAAACCCTGCCGGTGTCCGCTAGACCCAAAGACATCTGGGGACCACTGCAGACATACCTGCTGCATCAGGAGGCCGAGTCCGAAAAACGCTCTGTTCCAGAGGACCAAGGGAGAAATGACGAGGCTGGGGGTAGTGTGGCTGATTAGAGTCTCATGTAGTGTCTGAGATACAGGGGGGTACTGATTCTCTGAGAAAATCAGTTTGATTTGTGGGATTGTGGCAGGATGTCCCACAGTTTGGGTCATACATGTTAATTTAAAATGCCATGAGTATTGCATGCAACATAATGTGGATACTTTGAGTTAAGTTTTTATTGGACACTTATGAAAGTACAATGATGGTGCGGGGATTTTACTGTTTTCACTCGGATTGCATAATGTACCATGCTGCTATAAGGTGGGGGATGTGAATTTGTACTATGTTCAAGTAAGGAAAAATACCAAAAATAAAGGTTTTAAAAAATAAATCACATTACCAGGCTCGGTCCACTAGGTAGACCAGGAGCAACATGGCCGGTATACACCACATCCTGCCATTGAACGAATGACAGGTCCAGAACTATTTGTTCAACTAAAACAATTAATCAAAAAACATAGACAATTGATTCAATATGTTATGCAGACTTTAAAAGTCCAACCTGCTATCAGGATTCCACAGCAAACCCAGGAGAACACAAATAAAATTACACCACAGACTACAATCAGTCATTGGTAAATTGCCCGCAAAATGGGAACAAATTCCATTCTGGTTAGCTCAAAAGATTACTCAAATCGAGGCAGTAATTCCTGACAGTACACCTCATGAGACACACAGGATTCTAACAATCTGTTTACCGATGGGAATCGCACCACACCTGGAAGACTGTGACACTTGGGGTACAGTCTTAGCTGCAATCTACACAAAAACTCATGGTGTTCCGTCTATGGCGGTAATACCAGATGTCCTGAAACAGATTCAAAATGAATACGGGTCAGAGCCTGCTTTGAATATGGGTATGAAATTACTGAAAGATTTCAAACAGGTCTCAGCTATAATATTAGGTAATATTAAAGGTGAAGCAGCATCCGTGGCGATCCACCAAAAATTAAAAGAACTTGATGTAACCGAGCAACCGTATGAATTGGCCAGAATAATAGAAAAATCCTATGAAGAACTAGGTAGAGATAGTTTGGGTGGGAAACCTGTTAAGCCCTAACTAACAGAATGTCCTGAAAAGGTCTTTGTTAAAAACTCTCTCACTACTCCTAAAAAGAAGTGGGAGAATACTAAAGAAACTTCTAAAGAGAAGCGTTCTCAATCCAGAGGTTGGTCTCCTCAAAAGGAGCCCTCTGAAAAGAGGTATAACCTCAGGAACAGGGATAATTTGAGAAAACCTGATAGATATCAAGATACTGATACACGTTCCTCTCGTACCTTTCAGAATTCCTCGCAGAAATCGGAAAGAAGAGGACGGTCAGAACACAAGGAAGAACTTGTGTAGTCCAAAGACGATCAACATGTTCCAAAAACTCAATTTAGCAATAAGAGGGTAGCGGGTCTAAAAATCAGACATGCGGAGGATCTTGAGGACACAACTCAAGAACGGGGAGTGGGCTGAGACAATGCTGGACAGCGCAGCAGAAGTTACCATAGCTCGCAGGATCCTGAAGGATCATCTGGAGACAGTGGACTTGAATGAGTACATTCAAGTTGAAACTGCCAATACCACGGTTAGTGTACCCCATAAGTTATATGAAGTAACGCTCCGGATGGAGGGGGACATAACTAGTAAAATAGGAGAACTCTTTTGGGAGAAGCTCTCAAAGGGTTAGGACATTCTTATAGCTGAAAAAGACTGGCCACCTATATTTGTCAGGGAGTGCCCAGATGGCGAAGCCATCATTATGCAAGCCTTCTCTAATCATATTCCAATTCACTTAAAATACACCTATGCCAGAAAATGGGCTGTAGCCCAGGCTCCAGCATTATATAAAAATCATGTAGGATGGGATGAGGACTCTCCTCACCATAAAATCCAGTTAGGAAATCTGCTCAGAGGCGGTATCCAGTTAAGCAAGAAGCTAAAAAACTGGTCAGGGAGATCTTAGATCAACTTGAATACCAAGGGGTGATTGAAACATGCACCTCGTCCATGAACAATCCTTTGTTTCCTGTCTCCAAGCCAGACAATACATATCGTCTAGATTTGGACTACAGACATTTAAACTCTTGTTGCAAAACATTTGCAGTACAAAATGCCCACAGTGCAACCTAATGAATAACATTGTGCGTAAAAAAATATAAAACTACATTAGATATTTCAAACGGTTTCTTCTGTCAAAACATTGCACCTGAAAGCAGGTACTTGACCCCTTTCTCAATTATGGGGACACAGAGTCACTTCTGTTCTCTCCCCCAGGGATTCAAGAATAGTCCAGGGTTATTTTCAGCCAGAGTAACAGAGTTACTAAAAAAGTATGATGGTGAGGCATTATCTTATGTCGATGACATCTATCTAACAGACGATGACTTGGACAGGCACTTGAACAGAGTGAATACCATAATACTTGGCATCGCATCTGAAGGGTATAAATTAACTTTAAAAAATCAAGAATTTCCCACCTCAACATCCTATTCTTGGGATACAAGCTTTCAAGTGAAGGCAAAAGCCTGGCAGCCAACTTTTTAGAAAAGTGTGCGCTGCTCCATCCTCCAAAAACGCTGAAAAACGTAGTAAATTCTAGGTTTCCAGAATTTCGGAAGAACTTCCATTCTAAATTATGCAGAAAGGGTTAAACCTCTCTACGAATTAATCAAACCTGATTTCAAAACAACTAATTGGACTCAAAAACACACAGAAATTTTGCGTTCAGTGCAAACAGACATGTTAGCACCAACACATTTACAGACACGCGTAAACATTCGCAACCTTGCAATCCGAATCATCCCAGGAAGATGCAGATTCACATACTTAACCTTTAATGAAGGTGAAAAAGTACCAACTGCTTATAAGTCACACTTGTACACACAAGCTGAAATGAAATTCACTTTAACAGCAAAAATTCTGACACCGGTTAAAACTGCAGTTGCAAAAGCGGGAGCTCTCCCACAGGGTAAACGCATAATGGTTGTTACTCCTGTACCTGCCTTAGAGGCAATGACAAAAACAAGCATTCCGAATGCAAAGGCTTTACATCCGAGATGGATACAATGGGTTAACTCTCTTACTGCAACAGACGTTGAATACGTTTTTGACCCCTACTTAAAAGCACAAGAATTTTTACAATACGAACAAGAATGTCCTCTGTTAATGTTAATGTTAATGTTAGTTGGGATTTGTTAAGCGCTCGTACGCCCGGAGGCTTCATGGCGCTGTAGGAGGAACCAGGCAAAGCAGTCAAAGAATAAAGCAGTGCTATCAGTAGTAGGCTTGAGAAAACAGCCAGGTTTTCAGGGTTTGTCTAAAGCTGAGGATGTTATCATTCTGCTTTATATGGAGAGGAAGGGAATTCCAAAGAACCGCAGCTTGGTGGTCGAAGCAGCTGCCTCCGAGGCGTTTCCTTTTGAATGGAGGTACAATCAGAAGTGATTTATAGGTGGATCGGAGGTGACGGGAGGGGCAGTATTTTTTTAATAGGTCTCTGATAAATGAGGGGCCAGAGTCGTTCAGAGACCGGAACAGAATACACCCAGCCTTGAAGGCCACACGTTGCTCAACTGGCAACCAATGTAGCTGCTTAAGGCCAGGTCTGATGGATTGCCTCCTGGATATATTCAGAAGGAGCCTGGCGGCTTGGTTCTGGACAAGCTGGAGGCGTTTAAGCTCACCAATTTGGAGGCCGAGGTAAAGGCTGTTAGAGAAGTCCAGCCTGGACAGAACCAAGGAGAGGACGATCTGTGTGAGGGCTGCTGAAGAGAAGAAACGAGCAATTTTTCTTATTTTCTTCAGTTGAAAGATGCTGGAAGATACCACCGCTCCAACCTGTCTTTTTAGCGAGAGATCCTCGCTGATGAAAATGCCTAGGCTTTTAACCACGGAAGACTTAGTGGGGGGCGCTCCCATATTAGTGGGCCAGAAGTTGGAATTCCAACTAAGTGAGCTCTGTCCGGGCAGGACCAGCTCGGTCTTGCCCGGGTTGAGCTTCAGGTGATTGCAGCTCATCCAACTCAATATGTGGGACATCGTTCTTTGGAATTCGTCCACTGAGTCCATGTTGTTAAGAGGGAAGATGAGCTGCAAATCATCCGCATAGTTAAAGATGGTTACATTAGCATTCCGCAGGGAGTGCAAGAGAGGGCGTAGGTAGACATTAAAAAGAAGGGGAGATAACGAGGAACCTTGTGGTACCCCGCAGGTGGTGGGTATGGTGGAGCAGAGAAGGAGCCCAGTCTGACCGATTGTGTGCGGCCCGAGATGAAAGAGCGGATCCAGCTCAATGCGGGGCCCCTGAGACCTGCCTGCTCGACACGGTCGACCAAGATGGTATGGTCGACCGTGTCGAACGCAGCAGAGAGGTCCAGTAACACAAGCGCCTGATGGATTCCTGCATCTGCATTCCGCCTCAAAGTATTTAACACCGAGAGGATGACCGCCTCGGTGGAGTGGCAAGGACGGAACCCTGCTTGATTCGGTGCCAAATATTCAGATTTTTCCAAGAAGCTGGAGATAGTCTCGCACACATGTGACTCCAGCAGTTTGGCACAGTATGGCAACAACGATATGGGTCTATAGTTGATGGGATCTAGCGGGTTAGCTCCTGCCTTTTTTATGAGGGGAACGAGAAGAGCTTTTTTCAGGTTGCATTGAACTTTGCCCTGTACAAGTGACCCATTCAATAAAGAAAGTAAGCACTCAGGGAGATTGGTGCCCACTTCTTTCAAGATGTGAGGGGGGCAAATGTCATCAGGGGAGCCAGTTTTAACTTTGGTTAATAATTTGAGTAACTTGATATTGTCTATGAGGGGGTAGGAGTCTAAAGTGGCAGGGTTGTACCAAGTGTCAGCAAACAAAAGAGGGGGCTGAGTAGTAAGAATACTTTGCTTGATCATGCAGATTTTATCAAAGAAAAAAGAGTTAAGTGTGTTGCAGAGTTCTTGGGTAGGAACCATAGGAAGAGAAGTTCTGTCGCAGGAGCTGAGATTTTCCACTATATTGAACAACTCTTTTGACTTATTTTGGGCCTTGAGAATTTTATCCGAAAAGTAGTCAGTTTTGCATTTGAGGATGAGATTTTGGTATTCCCTGCGGGCCTTGCGAAAGTTGGCTCTGTCATGTTCTAAGTAGGCTATGCGCCATTTGCGCTCCATTTGACGAACTTTAAGTGTAAGGGCTTTTAGGTGAGGTGTAAACCACCTGTGAGCATCATTGGGGCGAGAGCGGGAAAAGTTAACACAGGGGGCATGAACTTCAGCTGCCTGAAGTAGCCATTCGGAGAAAACCTCTTCTGATTTCTCTATGTCCAGATCGAATGAAGGGCAAGTAGAGGTTAGCAAATGGAGAAAGGCCGGAATGTCAACCTTCTTCCACATTCTTGCCTTCCCGCCTTGTTGAGGCAGAGGTTTGCTATTTTTTGCAATGGTTATGGTGAAATTGATCAGAAAATGGTCCGACCAAATGCAAGGCAGGGTGGAATTAACTGCCAAAGAGATGTTTTGAGACCAAATTTGGTCAAGGCTATGACCTTTCTCGTGTGTGGGAAGGTGAATGTGTTGGATGAGATTAAGATCAGAGAGAGTGTCCTTCAGTGTGGCTGCCTGAGAGTCAGATTCCACCGAATCCAGCCAGAGATTAAAATCACCCAGCAGTAGAATTTTGTCATGGGAAATAATAAGGGGGGCAAGTTGTTCCGATAGGGATGCAGCGAAGGTAGGCATATTTTGAGGGGGGCGATAGATGAGGATCACGAGGAGAGATCCAGTGTCCATATCCATTTTAAAGATTACATTGTCTGATCCTGTCAGATCAAAAGATGGTAAAAGAGAGACTTTAAGGTTTTTGCGAATAATCGCAGCGACCCCTCCGCCCCTCTTACCAGCTGGCCTATCGACATGCAGTATATAGTACTCAGCGGGAACTGCCGCCAAGATGTCAGGCAGGGATGCATCATTAAGCCAAATCTCAGATAGGCATAGAAGATCTGGATGATCGGCTTGAAGCAGAAGAAAGATGTCCAAGTGGTGTTTTACCATGGACCTAGTGTTTAAGTATAAACATTTTAAAGTAGTCTGAGGCACATGTGGGGATAAGGGAGTAGAGCGTGGTGAGGGCTTACAGGCTTTAGTGAGCATAAAATCAGGTTTTAGAATACCATACATGGCGGCGCGCTTTAAGATGTGAGCGGGCGGGGAGAAGGTAGCGCTGTCAGAGGGTCTTAATGACAGCAGCGAAGCTGAGGAGTAAATATGTTTTTGACCAGGGGGTCTGGCCCCGAGCCCCGGTCTGCCGCGGACGGGCGCAGACGGGCTTGACTTATGCGCGACTTCGGCGCGCATTCGTCGCGCCCGCTGCGCTCGTCCGCTGCCCTCCTGAATACACATTGTTTATATGGCCTGCCTCCCGTGATAGCTAGACCGCTAAGTGTGGTCCGGCTACACCAAAGATGGCGGCACGTCTCACCCTCCACACAAACGGCACCAGCCGCGATGGAACGGGGCGGACAACAGAAAGAACAACAATTGAGGTAATTGGTAACCACACAATGCTGAAATGATTTAAAATGATTTAAAATGATTTAAAATAACAGTAGCAATTTTCCTTCGCGCTAGCACCTAAAATGCGCTAGAGCGAGCAACCGCTTCTGAGGAGTGACTGCGCTGCATAGAGTAGTCAGCGGGGTTCACGAGGGCCAGGCTGCTGCCACCAGCCGAGCGTTCTCGAAAGGCCCTGGAACAGGAAGTGTTTTATGGCCTGCCTCCCGTGATAGCTAGACCGCTAAGTGTGGTCCGGCTACACCAAAGATGGCGGCACGTCTCACCCTCCACACAAACGGCACCAGCCGCGATGGAACGGGGCGGACAACAGAAAAAACAACAATTGAGGTAATTGGTAACCACACAATGCTGAAATGATTTAAAATGATTTAAAATAACAGTAGCAATTTTCCTTCGCGCTAGCACCTAAAATGCGCTAGAGCGAGCAACCGCTTCTGAGGAGTGACTGCGCTGCAGAGAGTAGTCAGCGGGGTTCACGAGGGCCAGGCTGCTGCCACCAGCCGAGCGTTCTCGAAAGGCCCTGGAACAGGAAGTGTTTTATGGCCTGCCTCCCGTGATAGCTAGACCGCTAAGTGTGGTCCGGCTACACCAAAGATGGCGGCACGTCTCACCCTCCACACAAACGGCACCAGCCGCGATGGAACGGGGCGGACAACAGAAAGAACAACAATTGAGGTAATTGGTAACCACACAATGCTGAAATGATTTAAAATGATTTAAAATGATTTAAAATAACAGTAGCAATTTTCCTTCGCGCTAGCACCTAAAATGCGCTAGAGCGAGCAACCGCTTCTGAGGAGTGACTGCGCTGCAGAGAGTAGTCAGCGGGGTTCACGAGGGCCAGGCTGCTGCCACCAGCCGAGCGTTCTGCCTACTGAGATTCTGCCTCTAGAGCAGTACGAATGTATAATTTATACAGACGGATCAGCACAGCCCGCAAGTAGGGGCAAACAAGCCAATAGTGCTTCATGCGCGATTGTCAAAGGTCGCTGGCGCGATGGTAAATTCAGACCTATGGTCACAAACACTCAATCTCTAGGAGACTGAACTACAGGCATTCAAGATGGCGCTTGAAAATACCGATCGAGAATTCCCCAAACTCATAGTGTGCGATTCGTATTACTGCGTTCAATCTTACAATGAATACTTGCAGAACTGGGCTCAAAACGGTTTCAAAGATGCAAAAGGTGGCACAATCAAGCATAAGTTGCTTTGGGAATAAGTAGTTCAATTACAGAAAGAACTACAAAAGACTCACATGATCCATAGGGATTGGAAAGGGCTTTTGGTCAGGTAAGCAACTGGGTGCACAGCCTAAGTGAGCGCACTCTGTACAAAGGAGGCTAACATTGTTTGGTGCAGAAGGGTGAGTGGATAAGCCTTCTAAACCACTCAATAGAGAGTAGACTAAGCTGCCCAACTAGAGGTTAAGGTTTTACCCAATGCACTCAAAAAAGTAACACATATAATATGCGAACAAGTATAAAAGAAGTACAATGAAGCAAAACAACAGAAGTAAATCGGAAGCTCCAGAGGGAGAGTTGTCCGTCGGAGTCCTTTATTGTGTCAAACAGCCAGCCGACACGTGTTTCATCGCTATTGCGAATCCTCAGGGCTAGAATGGCTTTATCAAAACCAGAAGGTCGCACTGCTGGTGATAATTTCGACCCAGCTAGGCCCGTAACCGTAGGTAGCGAGAAGAGGAGAATCACAGGACTGGTTCCAAACCGTATCATATAATAGTGTGCGTATTGTCCCGAAATTGTAAAAAACCCGTCCAGTAAAGATGTGTGGTCTCAAACTGGAGGAATGTAATCCAAGAGATCTGTTGTTTTGCTTCATTGTACTTTTTTTATACTTGTTCGCATATTATATGTGTTACTTTTTTGAGTGCATTGGGTAAACCCTTAATCTCACATGATCCATACACTGAGTCATCAGCATGATGGCATTCACGTGACAGGGAATTCATTGGCTGATGAAGCCGCAAAGGCAGCTGTGCAAACGGCTTCCGTAGCTGCAATCACTCGTTCTATAACAAAAATAAATGGAGAAATAATGCTAGCTGTCAATGCCACAAGCAAAGGCAGTGGAAAAACGTTACCAAAAGGCTTTCCACTCAAGTACTCATATATAACTGATGTAAATATAGTTCCTTTTGCTCAAATCCCTGGAGTGGGAGATAGAGTAATTCCAAACATGGAACATAGATTAGCACTAATCTTTGCAGCCCATGAAGGGCTCACCTCTGCACACGCAGGTGTTTCCGCCACAGTGTCATTATTAAGACAAACATACTGGTGGCCGCGCATGAGGAAACAGACAAGAAACTATGTTTTGGAATGTGAAATCTGCCAGAAAATGAAAGTAAAACACCCGGCGCAGACATCCCTTTTATTTTCAGATAAACCATTAGCATGTGTTTACCTGGACCACCGTGGTCCCTTACAAAGGGATGGTAACTATAAATATATCATGGTCGCAGTGGATTCATGCTCAAGATTCATTTGGATGTGGCCTCAGCGCACGGCTGACGCCTGAACTGTTATGAAAGATTTGCGAGTCTTTATCGGCACATGCGCTATCGGCACACTACATTCTGACCAGGGTCCTGCGTTTAGCTCTCGAGCTTACAAAGAGGCCATGGCCAATCTGGGCATTGCATTGCGGTACTCAAGTCCATTCTATCCTGAGGGTAATTCTGTAGTGGAAAGAAAAAAAACAGGATATAAAGCAATCTATAACAGCTAGGGTATTAGGTTCGGGTGACGGGTGGGTTAAACATCTAACACGTGTCCAACGTAGTTTAAACACTCTGCCAAGAAATTTTCTGGGTGGAATCACTCCATATGAAATCCTTTTTGGTACTAGTATGATTGTCGAAGACCTCGATCGTCATACTTCAGTATTAGAACAAAAACCCTTTGATATCAAAGACCGCTTGGCTGTTTTACAGGGCTTAAATGAAGCAAGAAGAAGTCTAAGCAACACATTACAGAAGCCAATGACAACTGAAGAAAAACCACCTGTCCCAGCAAGGCCTGTCTGGATTCCAAAGATTGGGGATCTGGTCAGAGAAAAAATAGCAGATATGAAGGAATTTGGGCCTTCATACAGAAAACCAGTACCTGTGCTAGCAATCCACGGATCAAGAACATTGCTACTGCCGCCCCTTCCTGGAGGAAAGGAGAACCGGTTCGTATTCATCGACTTGGTAAAACCACATCATGTGGCCGATAATAAGTGTTAGGCCCAGTGGACTCCAAAGATGTAGCAGATGACCTAATCTTGCTACTATTCAAGAGGTTCAAACTGAGAGACTCATCACCTTTGAAGAATCTGCAGTAAGAAAAGAAGGACTATGCAACAAAGCCATGGAACTTGTGCCTCTTGAGACCCAAATAACAGTTCATCAAGACACTCCTGTCTACAATGATATAGCCGCTGACTATACTAATATGACAAGGGACCAAGCAAGTCCAGCGATTTCAAATAATCCTGATGCAATACCAACAATTGACAGAAATGCCTCTGGCTATTTCATCAACTTTGATACGTTTTCTGAGGATCCCAGTGAGCCCGAAACAATGCCAGCAAATAAAACTTTTAAAAGCCAAGTAACAGAACTTTTTCAGCAACTTTAAAAGACTTATCTGGTTTCACCATGGTTTGAATTTTGGATTGTGCTAGGTGTACTTTTTCTCTTACTTTAGCTCATTCTGTATTAAGTTTGGCAAAGCTGATAGATGAAAAATGTAGTAAAATGGACACAGCAAGTAAGAACATCAACTTGTTCCTGGAGCCTCACAAATCATCTCATCGCAAACAAAGAGGCCTATCATCAGTAAAAATCACAGCCGTTCCTATTCCTGGGATAGAACTGATTATGACATTTATGGTCCTGCGGAGCTGTTGAAGATTCCACATCAATTTAAGGTTTCCTTGAGTGACTTTGTTTCACTCAGCACATTTTCTGATGATTGGGATTTTAAGACTGTTAATAATATGATGGCATGCTTAGAAATGTCAGCAAAATTTACAAACCATGAATATTTAGAAGGTTCATCAGATTATGAACAAATATATTGTTATAATCACTATGGTCATCATTACTTGCACAAATCTGCAAACCCTAGAAATGTTTATACTTATAATCAATGGGAACATTGTCCAATGCCACCAAAGGGTAGCTCAAAAACATTTTATGAAAAATGTCCATACTTCTCAGGTTTCAATACCACAAATCCAGAAACATTTTATTTTAAAAATGTTAATAAGACAGGAATTAAAAGTATGTTAACAAATACAAAGCAAATTTATTCGGCAGCTTTTTATGCCCAACTGTTCAACAGACATCATGTCTTGGCCTAGCCAAGATAAAAGATTTATGGCTAGATTCATCAAGCAAAATACCGTTTGCAAAGGGGCAGATTCTCAGAATCTGCCCCTTTGCGACCGGTATTTATGCATTTGGGATATATCATCCCAAATGCATAAATCGCTATTTGCGATTGCATTTAAGGAATCTCCAATTGAGATTCCTTAAATGCAATGCATGAACGTAAAATAGCTAGCGATTTCGCTGATAGGGGTCGCTATTTACAGTGAAATCAAACTTCATGGTAAATAGCGAAAACTGTGAAAAATGCACTAAAGTGCATCTTTCAAAGTTGTATGTTACACACACACATGTCCTTGGGACATGTGTTTGCACAATACCAGTGTCCAGGTCAATTTAAGGGGTGCAACAGGGTGTCCTTTGGACACCTATCACCCTTGAGATTGCATTCTCAAATTGCGATTAGCTAATTGCTAATCGCAAATTGAGAATTCCTCCCCATTCATTGCTATGGGCCTCTTGGCCCATAGGAATCAATGAGATGTCATTCCTTATTTGCGAATCGCACCCTGCGAGTCGCAGATAAGGAATATTTAAGAATTGCTAATATTTTAGCAAATCCTACATGCATCTGATTTTGCGAGTCCCTAAATACAAATCCTTAAACTTCGCAATTAAGGACTCGCAAAATCGAATGTTGATGCATCTAGCAGTTAAACAATCCATCCTTACCTGCACCTGATAGTAAAAAACACTTCAGGGGGGGGGTCGACGTAAAAACACTTTTACTTAAAAACAGAACTGATCCTGATTGGAAAAAATGGTTAATCTGGCCCACACTAATAACTGTCAAGATAGATTCCTGAACGAGACACAAGGGTTTACAGTAACGAGGCCAGACCCACGATATGTCCAGAGACAACATCCAGGGATAGTAACAACATACTGTGTAGGAAAACTGTGCCTCAAGTGGCTACAAAAATCTACACTTACCGAGGTAAAACAACACTTAACTTTACTTAAAGATGGCATTGATTTGAGAGATTTCTTACTAGGGCCACGTAAACCACATCATAAACGTTTCATATACGTCGGTATTTATGCTGCTTATAATGAAGCATGGAAAACTGCAGAACGAATATGAGAAATTGATCGAATTACTTCAGAGAAAGCTCTCTCTGTAGTTGACAATGGTTTAACAACTCTGTCATCCAGAATTTATTCTTTGGACAGCATTGTTTCCTCTGACATAGACATAATGGAACAGGACTTGCTCATGTTACAACATGGACAGTCTCAATTGCTTTCTATAATGCTGCTAGGCTGGACGTTACAAAATCTTCGTTCAGGCTATGTGCCTTGGCGTCTAATCAACCCCACGTCATTGTTTACTGGATTTAACCTCACAGATAAACAAATCTCTTTGGCACAAAGGAGAGCAGACTATACGGTGCTGAGAATTGAAAAACTGGAAAGATTACCATTGACTGTTTCTGAGAAACCAGCCGTAGAATGGATAATACATGGCACCATTACCTTGCCAGTGACGATGTTCCAATTTCATTATTGCTTGAAACACATACCAGCAGGCCTGTATCAAAGGTTGGGTAAAGCATACATAAAGTCAACCTGGGATTTACCATACAAACAAATGTTGAAGTGGGGGAAAATAAGTATTTCTTAGTGGTACACAATGTAACAGCGCACTAAGTGGGACACTTTTATGTCAAGGTATTAATTTACAGGGAGCCTGTGATGGTTCTTCGACCAACTTATCCTCCCACCTGCAAGGTTCTCCGGCAGCAGTGATAGATCCAATTTTTAGACAGCTTTTCAATGGGAGCTACATAATGTTGAATGATCACAGCTTTTGTGGAATGATGCCAGGAATTACCTATCTCTTAACCATGTCAGCCAGGGTCACTTGTTGTATGCAAGTATTGTTTACTAAAGCTAAGACAGACGGGGAGTCACCGTTATGGCCTTCACTGAACATCTCTTCTATTCAAATTGATACTTTAAGCAGAATGAAAGCCATTCTTTTACAAAAAACGGTGCCACTGACCTGGTCCAAAGAGACGTATGATCTGCAGGTTGCAAGGTCCTCTGCAGAGATACACGCCCTTTTATCCACAAACTGTCCAATACAGTTCGCAGAAATGTTAGGTCGTATCTAAAACATGTCTGATACCAGTGGTATTGTACATGTATTTAAGAGGATTTTTTCGGGACTGTTACCACCTTTTGAAGCAGTCCTCGGCATATTTCCAAACTTCGTGCACTCAGTCTTTGGCGGGCTGCCTCTCGTTTTGGGACTCGCAGCAGGAATATTATTTTTACTACTTCTGCTTCGATATGGCAAGCCTATCCACCAACGTCGCCCAGATCACCATGGAGAACACCCTTCTGGCGATGAGGTGTCGTGAGCACATAATCCAAATTTTGGGCTTGGCTCGTTTAAGAGATCTAAATACCATATGGTTTCTATCATTCAGATCAATCTGGCAAGATTGCATCTTACCTGTTCTACGATGCCTGCTATGTGGAGAAGAATGTGTGCTAGACATCTGTCTGGCACTCCCATTAGTCATGCCAACGGATGTTGGCGCTTTGCTTGGTTCGGTAACGGCTCATGCATTGTGTTGTCCCCAACGGCTACCAATCCTGATGACGGCATTCATGGAGGTCTCACCAGCACAACCAGCTGACGGTGAGATACGTGGACCAACAGGCACACAGGTACCATCTACTGCCAACATTGCTAATGCGACTGATGCTGACGGCGATGCTTCTCATCTGTGTATGATTGATCTGCTTAACGAGGTAGTTCAACTTTCACCTACAGCAGTAGACAAATTCTTTTCAAACTTAGAAGATTTGATGTTTTCTCCTGACAGCGAGAATGACTTTTGAAATTAGCACACAGCGTTATGATGAACTCTGAATTCGACCTTCACTTTTCAAAATAGAACTTCTAACTTTAGAACTCTTTTTTTCTCTCGATTTCACTTTTTCCAAATTGAACTTTTTTTTTAGCACAAAGTAATCTGCTTAAAGTAGAACTATTCTTAGAGAACAAGAATTCTTTGAATACTTCCAAGAGACAATATTTTACCTCGTTCACAAACAAAACAGTTTATATATTCTGTCATGGAATGGTCTCGACCTTTCTTCTGTATTTCAGAGCCATTTCATGAATTTTATTTAATGACTCATTCTGATAAGCATTTTTCCAATATCACACTACATGCTTTGAGTGAAAATATTGCTTTTTTAAATGCGTACATCACAAATGCTCATTTTTCGTGAACAATTATTTTGAATGCATTTCATGTATTTTGGGTGGGATTGTAAACACATGGTTTAGATATGTTTTTTGCTTAGTATTTAGTAATGTCAAACATAATAAAGTGGAGTGGGTGCTGTATAGCGTTTTAGGACCCTAGTGTAATTTTTCCGATTCATGCCCTCATATAGGTATAGTTCACATTACCCTTACATAGGCATAGAAATCATACCCATATTTAGACATAACCCATGCAGTCCTAATACAAGCATGGTTATTTCCACTAGTTCCAAAAAGCCACTAGGATTTCTTGGCAAACTAGGCTTCATCAGTCAGGGACATCCCCTTTCTTGAATATTGATTTGTCCTAGAAATCATGGCATTTGGGGTTCTTTGGTGACGTTATTATGTCCAACTTTACGTCAAACCAGGCACCTTCAAGGTGTAAATATGCCCACACTTGCTCTAGCAAACAGACAGCGGTTTGGAGCAGTTCAACTATCTACTTGCCCGACGCAGCTCGCTACAGTAAGTGCCGAAGGAAGCCGACCCTCCAGCTGACGCACTGACAGAGAGGCTGCCTTTCTCTCGCTGAGAATCCAGCTCCAGTGTTTCCAAGCTCCCCTTGTGGGGTGTTGGGAAATCAAGTCCAGAGACAGAGATACCAGACCTCCTTCATTCTAAAACCAAGGTACTGAGCTGATTAGACCCTAAGAGAAATCTTGGATAGATTCTTTGCAAAGAAACTAAACCTATGGTACACCATACTTACTTCTTCCCTCATACAAGACCTAGGTTAGGTACGTTGGGGTGGGCGTATTTTAGAAGCACCAGTTGAGTACTTTTAGTCTTTGTTATTTATGTATCTAGTTTATGGCTTAAAAACCATATCATGCTTTTACAGTATCATTTTATAATATTCTTCTTAATGTATGCATTATACTTTGCAACCAGTATTACGATTGTAGCAGTTCATTTCTTTTGCATGAGAAAGAAGACCGTTCAATAAATACTTTTATTGAAAACGCCTGTCTCTCTATTTCTCTGCACCTCTGAATAAATGAAGCATGCACAATTGACTGAAAGAAATATCTATCTATTATTTCTGCGACTATCAAGATACGTTTCAACTTGGAGAAACAAAGTTGTCATGTTTATGCGGTTATCAGAAACAAATCCCTTCTTGTTTATTCGAGAAAGTTTCTAGTGACCTCTGAACTAGCTGGCACTCACAATTAAGTCTAATATATTCGATAGAGACCTAATAGACATAAGTCCTACGTCAAATCTATAGGATATGTTATTCCAATGCGCAGAGCCTATTGGGAATATAGGAACTACACTACACTCTATGGGTCCCGGAGTAGCGTGCTACTCACAAAAAAAAGCGATTTGACGCGTTGTCAGGGGTAGTAAGTGCTATATACGTGCAATTACAATACAATACAGAGCTATTTCAGCAGTTTGGCTCCAAAAAACAACAATAGAATGGACCTGATGGAGCAAGGTTTCATACGTAACGAAACTTGCTCGAACTCATTCCTCTCGAAATAACATGTAACTTACTAAGCAACATGTTTTGTTAGTACTTATAATGCACCACATGAACATTTCAGTATCTAAGGGAAGCTTGTCTATGTGCTTTTACTAACCAGTAACCCGAGTGTCCTAAAATCGAAGAATCGATCTACCCAGTCAGGATCCCAGAGTAGCCGTAGAGAGGGGTGTAATGCTGGCGTTGCACTTAGCGAAGGTTACCTATCCTGTCCTGCACCTGTCCTGACCTGTTGTCTCCTGTCTAATCGGGAACCCTTTCTTTCCAGCCCTTGGCCGGGGTTGGTCATTACACCATTCTAGGTAAATATTAATCCGCATGGTATGTCCTTGTACTGTTTTCCCTTTTTCACCCTTCCCAGGTACCAATGTCTAGAATTTTAATTAAGTCTCCAAACATTCTTGCTTAGATCATTATTCTTATTCTTGAGAAACTGTTGAATAGTCTGTACTGGGTTTTGACCCACAAAATATTTCATAGATAAAAGTGTTTAAAACTACCCCGAGTCTGTGGTTATTTTATGGTAAAGGTAAATTGTCCTACTGCCTATTATTCTTACTGCCAGATCTATGTTCCTCAGTGTTAAAATTATAGATAAGTGACAAGGAATTGATACGTTATGGTATTCAGGTATATTTTGTAAAACTCCTGATAGGCAGGAAAAATAGATTGCTGGTTCAAAGTGTGTATGTTTATGGGCCCAGGTAAGTATGTGTGTTTAGAAATATCCTGAACTGGTAATCTCGCGCCATCAGACTTTGCAAAAGTAACACCACACAATGTATAAATGCTAACTGGCCCAATTCAGATGGGAGACTCACATTTTTTTTAAGCCAAATATGGCCTGTTTTCCGCCTGATATTGCCTCCGTTTCAGTAGAAGTCAATGGGGGAAAAACATTCTCCCGCTTATTCTTTAAAAAATCTCCCACTATGCGCTTCTAAAATGTTGGCATGTATGACAATGGTATATGCTTTATGAAACGACCCTTGAATGTTTAAGTAATTCTAGAGGGACTAGTCGAGCAAGGTTTACGTTACATCATTTGCCTGAAGATATCTGAACTAAAAAACCTCTTTTACAAATCATTTATGACAGTATGGGGCAAGAACAAAAATAAACATTGAAATTAAATGAATGAAATGAAATGAAAATGGGTCTTATAAAGCGCACGTAGCTGCCCGTAGGCGTCCAAGCGCTAAGATTAGAGTAGTTGTCTAGCAGGGCATGGGGCCGGGGGGGGGAGCTAGTTGTGAGACAGATGATATCAATTGCTTTAGACACTGGGCCGAGGAGGGGTCTACTTGTTAAACAAAAACGTTTTCAATTGCTTTTGAAAGGAAGTCAATTGTGGATTGGACCTCAGGTGGAGAGGGAGGGTGTTCCATAACTTAGCCACATTAGGGGAAAAGGAACAGCCTCCTATTCTTGTTCTTCTGTACTTGGGCACCACGGCCAAAAAGGCATTGGCAGAGCGCAGTTGTCTGCTAGGCTGGTACTGAGTGATTAGGGGGGCATTGATTACCGGGCCAGTTTCCCAAAATGCCTAGTGTGCAATACATAGGGACTTGAAACTAATTCTGTCCTTAACAGGAAGCCAGTGCAGGCTTATTAGTCCGGGTTTGGCAGACTGTCTGCAAGGAATTTGCAGTAAAGTGCGGGCCGCACAGTTTTGAATGACTTGTAACTTTCGCAAATTGAGTCGGAGGCTCCCAAGTACAGAGCGTTACCAAAATCCAAACGAGATTGGATAAAGCCCTGTATCACCATTTGTCTGACTTCGAAGGGTAGCAAAGGGAGGATCTTCCTGATGATTCTGAGAAGGCCAAAACAGGTAGCCGATAGCTTGGTTGCCTGACAATCAAATTTCAGGGACCTGTCTAGCCAAATACCCAAACTTTTGATGGCATCCTTGGGTACTGGAGGCGAGCCTAGACAGGAAGGTCAGGTTGAGTCAATTGAGGATGGAGCCGATCGGCCCAGCAGCAGGAGCTCAGTCTTGTCCCCATTAAGTTTGAGACAGGACTGGGTCATCCAGCCTTTTACCTTCTCCAGACATCCCGCTAGGTCCACCCTGATTGAAGAACCATCTTCCTGTGCCAAAGAGACCACCAGCTGAGTATTGTCAGCATAGGTAACGATCTTAATACCATATGGATGGACGATCTTAGCCAGCGGTCTCATATAGATGTTAAATAACGTCAGGCTCAGGGAGGAGCCCTGTGGCACTCCACAGCCCAGGGATTTGCTAGAGGATATGGTGTTTCCTTCAAAAACCTGAAAGATTCTGTCGCTCAGGAAGGATTTGAGCCATTCCAGCGCTCTGCCCATTATTCCGATGTCACGGAGACGCTGCACTAAGATTTTATGGTTTACCGCATCAAAAGCAGCGCTGAGATCGAAGAGGATGACTGCCACTGATCCTGCCCGATCCAAGATTGCTCATGTTTCCTCCGTGACTGCCAACAGAGCGGATTCCGTTCCATGCTTGGGACGGAAGCCCGTCTGCGAGGGGTCAAGCAGCTGGTTGCTCTCAAGAAAACGTTTTAGGAGACCATTTAAATATTTCTCTAGAATTTTACTAGCCCAGGGAAGCAGGGAAATGGGGCGATAGTTTTTGAAATTATTGATGTCCAAATTGGGTTTTTTCACCAGTGCCCGCACCATAGCCTGTTTCCACTCGGGAGGAACTATGCTGGTGGAGATTGAAGCATTAAGTACCTCCAGCAAAGTGGGAAGTGTGGTTCGAGTAACAGCAACCATGGTGCCTGGGGGTGCAGGATCACTAGGGGATCCTGATTTCACTTGCGTCATCAAAATAGCGAGTGAATCTGGTTTTAGCTCCTCTAACGAAGGTGATAGACTAACCATGACATCCTGCTTAGAAGTTGACGTGCTGTCCACAGGGATGTTTAGGTCAGTATTCGGAACTGAGGAGTAGATGAGATCAATTTTTGGGAAAAAGAAATCTGCAAGATCGTCACACCGAGCTTGTGAATTATCATGATTCAAAGGGGGCTGGGGAAGTTTAGTGAGGTTTTTCGCGATCTGGTAGATCTCTTTAGAGTTGGAACTAGCTTCTGAGATTCTTTGTGTATAATACATTGCTTGTACCCTCTTTATCTCCTTTTTGTATTCTCTGATAGCTTCTCTTTAAATAGTTTTATCCCGACGGCGTATTCCAAGCGCCATTTTCTTTTTAATCTTTTGCAATGGCATTTTTTCTCCCGGAGCTCAGCCGAGTACCAGGGAGCAGAGGTTCTGGATCTTTTTAGGGTAGTTCTTTTAAGAGGCAATATAATGTTCAGTGATTTAGTTATCCAATTGTTAAACTTGCCATTGGCTACCAAAGGATCATCATTAATTAATGGTTTTGTAGTTTCCAACTCGTTGACCCACTTATCCAGTGGGAGTTTTGACCAGTTCCGTGCTTCCCGTAGCCCTGGTGTCAGTGCAGGGGGTATGTAAGTGTTCCAGATAAGGGGGACTAACCAATGGTCCGTCCAAGGGAGCGCAATCGGGGATTCAGCCTTCAGATTGAGGCAGTTACTAAACACTGGGTCTAGTAGATGGCCTTTAACATGTGTGGGTAATAAAACAAGCTGAGCCATCTGTAATGCAGGTAGATCCGTAATTAGCTCTTGAGCAATATGATCATTGGTGTCATCAAAATGGATGTTCAGATCACCTAACAACGTAAAGTTGGAGGGGGAAGTGGCTAGAATCGCAACAGCTGATGGCAGAGATGTGTGGAATTGTTTTAAAGGTCCTGGGGGGCGATATATTAATGCTCCAGAGAAGCTGATGCTTGGCGAGAATTCTAGGCAAAAAGACATACTTTCGCAGTCTAGGAAAGGATTAGGGGAACAACGGCAAGTGTAGTGGTCTCTGAATATAATAGCCAAGCCGCCGCCCTTTCCATGGCGCCGATCTAACCTAGTTATTTGGTAGCCCTGCGACAGGGCTTGAATTACCTCAGGTTCCGAGTACAGGGTAAGCCACGTTTCGATGAGAAATACTACGTCAGGGTTAAGCTTGTCAAGCAATAAAGATATTTCAGTATGATGTCTAGGTAGGGACCTACAATTAAGAAGGTACATTTTACAAGCCTGCTGGCTCTTAGTAGGGGGTGAAGCTTTAATTTGAGTATTACACTCCCGGCACTTAGTAGGCAGATCCAACGGGTGATAGTGATGGAGACAAGGTTCCAAGGCTTGTGTTCCAATCCTGTGCAAATCGTTAGAGCTATAGTTTATAGACTGCCCTGTGCGGGGAGCAGGGGTTGTGGCCCCTAGCCCAGTACGGTCGCGGACGGGCGCAGACGGGATTGCCTTTGGCGCGCCCGCTGCGCCCGCCCGCTGCACCGTCGGGGAGTGGTAGTCATCATATAAGTAAAGAGGGAGGGAGGTGTGAGAGGCAGCCAGCAGCTAGAGCGCTACCCCTCTGTACCCCCAAGATGGCGTCCGCCCCTCTCTGGCACCAGCCCTGAATCGGCTGTGCAGGGGTCCGACTTAGCGTGGATAAGGTAGGGGATTCTCTAAAGTGCAAAAGTGCAAATTAAGTAGTCTAAAATGCACCAGCAGCATAAGCACACAGTTTAAAAGGTTACAGTAAAAAAGCGTGATGTATCGCTATTTAAAAAAGCACAATTTCTCAGAGTAATTTTTATCTATATAGCCCCCGGCATCCGCCTCAGGGGAACAACAATTGTGGCAGACAATTAACAAGTGTGCAAATATGAAGTGACAGTGTGAAAATAAAAAAGACTAGAAGGAGAGGAGTAGTGTTTGACAACTGCAAAGGTCACCACAGTAGCATGACAGACTCATACCCCTCAGTTAAAATGTCAGGAAGAGGCCAGAAAAGTGACAGTCACTTACTCTGACCAATTCCCTTCTCTGCCCTCCACTTCAAAGTCCTTCACCATGACAACATAATCTGGCACTGAAAGTAATACAGTACCAGCGTTGTTGCCTTTATGTTGCAGCAAAAACTAGACTAAAGCTCTTAATCTTGGCATGAAGCAGGTGTGCCTGGTTGTATTGGCGTAGCTAGCTTATGGCCGACCTTCGCGGTCCCTGCTTTTGCCACCACAGGTGGCCACATTGAAGAGGGAGGGATGCTGGTGATATTCGGCGGGGTTTGCCGACCTGCAATGGGTGAAATGTAGAGGGAGGGATTGCTGCCCGAGACGGCAGGTAGGAGTAGGAGGAGGCCGCTGCCCCCAAAACTCATGCAGCCCGGGGCGGACCGCCCCCCCTTGCTATGTCACTGCCTACCCCATTTTCCCAAAATTTTTTGAAACATCCTCACCTCAACATCTGAACACTCTCTGTTGACACTGTCATCACTCCTCCTGTTCCATCCCAATCAATTCCACTTCATCATTCAGGCTGTTCCGCTATCATATAACTGCTGACATGGCAATCTCATGAGCATGTGCAGCTGCTTTCTAGCGATCACCCACAATGGACTTTACCTGAGACAGGTCCTTACACTGACTTTGAAATGGCTGCTTATATTAATTTTCTTAACTTTACAGGCAAGAGCACTGATCGATTTCTCAACATATAAAAACGCTAAGGTAATCCATGTCAGCAAAGCAGCCCCTGTTTAAATTTCACATGATGTTTCTGTAGTTTTATTTTCATGCAAAATATGACTATTGTATAGAACACACTATGAACGCAGTCGCCTCCGGGTGTCTGAGTGAGTTGAGATGATTGTGGGTGGGTGTTCATGATTGACTGGTCTCAGAACCCTAAGGCTGCACGCAGTACGAGTTTCTCGCAGTACCTGCCAGTAGGTCATGAAGGAATTCAGACTAATCGCACATGCAATCCTTGGCCTCTCCGTAGAGTACACAGATCGCTAGTCAAAATATGCCAAGTACAAGTGAAAGCAGCCCTATAAGTGTGCAGCAGGATGCTAGGTCATGACTAGTTTTGCAAGCCCATCTGGGTGAGGTGAGGTCAGGCTTGTAGGCCCGTTTGTATCCGCAGTGAAGATCATGGTATTTTGCACTAAAATTTTAAATGAACTGAACTGTAATTGATATTTATGAACGTGATGTATACACTAGAAATGATTTAAAAAAGAAAAAATATATATATCTTTTGATACACCATAGAAAAAGAAAATAAATAAAATATATAAAATGAAAGTATTGTTGTTGCCTTACCTATGTCACTAAGAAGGTTAACAGATTAATTCGATGAACTTTGTCATGTAAGTAAGAATTGACCACGGGGGAATCTCTGTACGTTCATATTGAGGCCCGTTTGTATCTCCACATCTTACTGAAATCCTCCATTTCTGTACATCACATGTAATTGCTTGCCTCTTCAGCACCAGTTTCCACTTTTTCATTCTATATATATTCCATGTAATCAGTGCATGAAATGAGGGTATCATGGAGCTATTATTGAACTGGATCTGGGATCAGGGGAAGCATTGGTGAAACAAGCTAAATTTGTCCCAGTGTCATTTGCTGACACCAGGACTCTTTCAGCAATAGCCACACATTGACTGTTTTACTTTCAGAACAGCAACCTGTAGAGGGGGTTCTTAATCTCACTTCCACCTAGGCCAAAAACAAATGCCTCAATTAAAGGGCCATTAGCTCTTCTTTTGTAGGAATCCCATATTGGGTGCTATCTGGAGCCTAACACCTAGATATCTATGCAATGGATGGAAACAAAGGCACTCAGCTTGTTATCGCTTCACAAGTGCTTAACAAACACTTTGATTTAGAGGCAGGATTTTGACTTTGTTTATCACCTGTATATGAGGTATATGCATGCACTGGAAGAATGTCAAATACATGTCTGTATGAGTAAATACAACAATAAAGTAAATGCCACATACACATTATTTTTTTCATTCAATTTCTCTTATAGTGCTATTTATCCTAATATAGGGTGGCAAGCTACTGTAATACACAAAAACATATTATACATAGAAAATAAGTAGTATAAGCATGTAAATCAATGTACATGAGGTTGAAAAATCAAGTCACACTGACTATCTACTTCTTTCCCAAAATTAAAAAGAAACATGACAAGAATATTCCCTGTGGGCCCATTATTTTGGGAAATGAGTCAGCAGCAGAAAGGATGTCAGAATACATTGACATCTTCTTGGCACCAATTGTGTTGAACTTAGCATCTTATGTAAAAGATTTCAAAGATTTATTGCAAAAACTACAGAATGTCCCTTGAGGTGACACTTTTTGGCTCATTACTATGGACGTAAATAGCCTTTATACTAGCATCAAACACAAAGATGGCTTACATGTTCTAAAATATTTCTTTGGTATGAAATCAGCACGTTTTCATAGTCATACCAGGATGATTTTGGAGTTTGTGGAATTTGTACTAAAAAAGAATATCTTCTGCATCAGGACACTTCATATCATAAGATCTGCGGGACCACAATGGGTGATAATTTTCCTCGCTCTTATGCCAACCTATGTATTGATTGTTTGAGAGGGAGCATGCATGGAATGAGTCAGTTCATAAATGTTGTCAACATGTGTTTAAAGGAAAAATGGTTTTTAGAAGTCAGAGAATGGGCGCACTGCCAGTATGGAAGCACTGTAGGATATGGTAGAGGGTGGTGCAACTGGGTGAGTGGACAACTGTTGGAACTGGCCCTTCTTGCAGGGTCATCCCCAACCTTTTTGCTTCTTCCTCCCTTATTTTTCCTGACCCGTGGCTGTTGGCAATAGGACTCTGCGCACTTTACCACTGCTGATCAGTGCTAAAGTGCATATGCTCTCTGTGTAAATTGTTATTCTGATTGGATATACATGTTTGGCATATTTGTATCACCATGAAGTCCCTAGTAAAGTGCACTGGGTGTGCCAGGGCTGGTGATGGCAAATGCTACTAGTGGGCCTGCAGCACTGATTGTGCCACCCACAGGAGTAGCTCTAAAATGGTGTCTCGGGCCTGCCACTGCAGCGCCTACGGGCAGTTTAGAACTGCCATGTCCTCCTGGTCGGCGTCCCCGCTGACCAGGCCTAACCCTTCCCTTTTCGTGCACATCAGTCACCCCTATGGAAGGCCCAAGGTACCCCCCTGGGCAGGGTGCCGTGTATGGGAAAGGTAGAGCATGTACTAGTGCAGGTAACATGCTCTGGTAGTGAATTACAGCCATTTTCGTTTTTCACTATTGTAAGGCTATCTTGCTCCATAGGTTAACATGAGGGATGCTGGCTACAGTGGTTAACGGCATTTCTTCCCATAGGAGCAAGATAGGACATAAGTATCTAGTATCCCTGAACTCAGAATTTAATAATGCATCTTTTAGGAAAGGTGGTTTTTAAATCCTGTGTATGAGAATAGCACTTTTAGAAAGTTGCTGTTCTCTTGTCTGACCCTTCTGTGTGCCTGGGACTGTTTGTGTATTGACTGTCTGGTTTGTGAGTGACAGGGGCTGGGGAATTCCCCCAGAGGCTGGATGAGTCAGCACTAGGCTGAATGAAGCAATTGCTACCTGAGTGGTGGGCGGAGTTAGCACCTGGGCTGAATAGGGCTGTGCCTGCCTGCCACAATGCTGGCTCCACCTCCTGCTGGGCGGCTGAGGACTCTGCCCCTCACTCTGAAAGGAAAGATGCAGCCAGCACAACAAGGTGCTCAGGATCCACCCAGAACTGGTTCAGACCGGGCTCAGGGCCCACATGCACTGAAAGAACAAAGACTTTAGGGGTATAAGTACAGGACCCCTGACAACAGAAAATTAGATCATCCTGGAATCAAGAAGGAACCTCTGCCAAGGAGAAAGCGGACTCTGAAGAAGGAAGACTGTCCTGCTGTTGCTCTGCTGGACTGACCTGCTGTTGCTTTGCTGCCAAGGAGAGGGGAAGGACTTTGCTGTGAGCTGTGTCCCCTGTCTTGAAGGGATCTCCAAGGGCCTGAGAAGAGCTGGCTCCCTGTTTCCGAAGTCCCAGGAACAAAAGGACTTCACCCCCAGTCTCCCTGAACTCTGCTGAGAGAGTTCTGTCCTTCGTAGAGTGCTTGATCGAGTTGTGGGGCCTCTAGAAGTTGAACCTGAGCTGGGAAGCTTGAGACTAAGCTGAGAAACTTGTGAAGCTGAAAAGTGTCGCATAGCTCGCTTGCTGAGCGCAACCCCGACAGTGCGAGAAGTTTCCCGCCGCTACGAAGGTCGAGATCGGCGCAGCGCCTGACATCGCTGCCGGAGCCGCCGCACCCTTCGTTTGCGGGACGCACCAGATCGGTGCGGGAGAATCGAACATCGCTGCGAGTGTCGTCGCAGAGCCTGTCGTCTGGGTGAGATCGCCGCGCCGCTTGCTTGCGGACCGCATCACGTCGCTGCAAACATCGTTGCAGGAGCATCTCATCGAGGAGCTGCGAGAGAGAGGATCACCGCTGGACCGTTCATCGTCGCCTCGGAGATCGTCGCAGCCCCTACGAGATCATCGCATCGTGCCTTTGCGAGAACAGACTTCCCACGGAACCTACGCACTGGAATCTACGCAAGCTGCCTTCCTCCCCTTACAGACCGGATTCGTCGCCGCACGCCCGCTGCTGCAGCGGGGCTGTCGCATCGCCTCCCCAGGGTCTCAGGAGTAACGCATCGCTTGTTTCCACCGCACCAGCTTCCTGCTTGTGGAACTTTGTTGCAACTAAAAGGTACTGTGAGTAAACGTGATGCAACTGTGAACTTTCCACGCATCTGTGGATTATTTGATCGCAACTAAAGAACTTTGATTACAACCTGAAGAACTCTCTTTTTGAAACCATATCCTTGAACTGTATGTTGGAATTTTGCCGTTTTGGTCTTGTGTAGTTTAGAATAAATATCTTTATTTTCCTAAACTGTTGTGGAATCCGTTTGTGGTGTTTTCACTGTGTTACTGTGAGTGTTGGAGTGAAAGCAATAAGGAGGACCCCACTCTACTACGTAGAGGACGGTGGGGAAATTGTCATTAAAGAAAGAACACGCGTCCAGGTTCGTGGGACAGGATGTTGTCTCTTGGCGTGGAACCAGTGGGTGTCACAAATTACAATAAGGGGCGTTTTTTACCATGGGGAAGGCAAACTATGTACATACTTGTTTCAACATATTAAATAAATATTGAGAAAAATTCTATTGTGTGGAAACATTTCTGTTTGAAATAGTTTTAGGAAAGTTGCACGTAAGAAACACAGGTCTAGGACAGTGACAATGTCATGGGCTATTCATTCAAATATATATAGTCAAAATAATACATTTACTTCGTTAAGTGCACACATATATGGGAAGCTCTTAGATTAAAAGCATATAAACACAATCGTTTGGTCACAATATTTAAATTTTATTACATATTTACACAATATAAAAACATATTAAAAACATTTTTCATAAATATGATCACCACAATGTTAAAAAGTCAAAGAATCAAGAGGTTGACGCGGCGTTCTGGCTTTTTTCTAGTATGCCTTCATCAGGACTGATTCTAAACAATTAAAATCATAAAACACAAAGTTACCAAACGAGTAGAATACATGAAAAGACATTTTTTCGTAAGCACTCATATCCTAACCCCCTTAAACTAGGATAAGCAGATTTTCTTACTATACAAGCACATTGTCAGTACATTCCCTTAAGCCTTTCTTTATTCTTGTGTTTTTCGAACAGTGCAATTTTTTATATATCCTATTATCTCTGTTTTTGCCTTTCCCTTGGACCATAGAGCGCCGTTATTGAGGACCCCCAGTGATACCATTACCAAAAAAGAAGTACCTCCCATAAATCAGGTGCGTACCTTGTTTATCCAAATGGATATAGTTATCCATGTGGTTTGAACTGATAGTTCTAACAGAAGTCCTTTCTGGTGATGTGGACCTCGCTGCTTTGCCTCAGAATTATTCGCAAAGTTGCTCTATTTCATAAACAAACAACATACATATACTTGATAAATATTATGTTAATTCTTGTATGACACAATGCTTTAGTTATTTTTAATGATAACCCTCTTTCATACCGAAGTAGTGGGTGAGTTGACTTTCCCCTCCTTCAACTTTTACTTGGATTCCCAGTGGTCAAAAATTTTCATTTTCAATTTTAGTCCGCCTGAGGGTGTAAAGATAACAATGCATATCCCTGTTTTTTACCACCATACTTGTTCTTGTATAATCATTAGTCTTTAGGTAGACACATACCTCAATATGGCTATATTACTGCCGTGTATTTAACTGCCAGGAGGAGCCACCGTTCTGTGATTTAGGTGCCGAGCTCCCTGTGGGGTGAGTATTTCTATTAATAAAAACAATTTTTCTTTGTGTTTTAATTATTCATTTTTTATATATATATTGTGGTACATTTCCTTTTATGGCTGCTTACCGTTGGAACTGTTTGGTTGATTATGACCCTCAAGCCTCTTTAAATTAGGTGAAGGTAAGTTTCACTGACATCATCTTCTTTCAATCGCTGATATCTGTGGGGGTTATATTATCAGCATTATAATTTTATTTGCTATAAGGTTTTAAAATATTAAGCCTTTTGGTACACTTACATTTTTACTCTAATTATTGTATTTTATCTGCTCTATAGAGTTTGGAACTTTAATATTATGTCCTAACGCTTAGTCTATTCACAAAAATCTTTTTGCAGTGCCATGTTGTCTTCAGAGCGCTGAGCGAGGCCTCTTACCTGTGATATAGCAGTCGGCCTCCCTGCTCCTTCCTTCCTGGCAGTTCCTTCGTCTGATCTCCACACGGCGTTCAGTTGGAAATGAAAAGACCGTGAAGGGCGGTAGCTTAAATAATGCTTCCTTGATAATTTGGCGCCAAAGGTACTGCCGGTCGCCTCGGTGAAGGCGTGATCGCGTTGCTGCGTTGTTATGGTTACCATTAATCACCCGGCGTTTGGGTGGAAGCGTGCTCGCGTTACCGCGTTGTTATGGTTACCTATAAACACTCGGCATTTGCATTGCCGTGGTAGCGTGTTTCTATAAGCGGCGTATAACTTGTGCCGAAGTGGGTTTACGCAGCGGATTTCCTCTATCCCAAAGGCATTTTCATAAACAGAACACTAATTACTTAGGCGCCTCTGGTGTGTTATTGTTATCTATTTGATTTATGTTGCCGGCGGATTGTTTTAATAGCGCTCCCACCATTGGTCATCTGTGTGTTCTAAGCCCTACCGCTATTGGTTTAAAATAGCATAGCAAATGGCCGCGCCATGAATGCTTTGTTGCCGTGTTGCTATAGAAATGGAGAGACATCATACTAGGAGGGTGCATCCCATCCACGTCTCTCTTGGCACTGATCTTTTTGTTACAGATCGGTCTACCCGATGCTGTTCAGAATATTCTTATAGGCACAGACCTTGGGGTTTTGGAATTTATTATTTTTTCGCGGGGGACCTTGTTTTTTTGTGTGTTTGATTCTACTGGGGCCCTATTGGGTACATGGGGCCCACTATTTGCCGCTAGGTTTCAAATGACCAAATTTTAACCGCATGGTTCTTTTCGCTTACCGGTCACTACGTTCGGTTTTTGTCTGAGGATTTATAAATCATTAGGACATGTAGTTATGGCCTCTGGTTCCCGGTACAATCATTTAATCGCATTATTCTTTTGGAGTGAAGGGTAACTCTCATCACTATTTATGGGGGAAATTCAAAAGCGGTTGTCGCTGATTACTATCTTTTGTGCTGGATTTAAGCGGAAATGGATACATTAGGATCTCGGAGAAACTTATTTACATAAGTTATGCTCTTAATTCAGAATTATCTTCTCCCAGTCCTCCCTTGAGTTCAGTCCACATCTCACACTGTTAAAAGAAGACATGTAAAATTGTTCTCTCCATTTCCTCTTATTATCTAGGTTACCGCCTCTTTTGGACCCTGTAATTTTCTCCAGTCCGCACCATTTTAAGTCCTCAATTTGATGTCCTGCCTCCTTCCAATGTTCAGTGAGAGGTGCCCCTAATTTGTTTGTCCTTATGGCTGACTTGTGCTCATTCAAGCGTAGTCTGACTTCTCTGGACGTTTCCCCTATGTAGGATTTCTGACACGGACATTGAATCAGATATATGATGTTTTTTGTCCTACAGTTCATGAAACTTTTTATGTTGACTGAGCTTTCATTAACTGTCACTGTTTTGCCTTTTATGATGCTACTACAATTATTGCACCCTGAGCAAGGGAATGTTCCTGTTGGCATCGGGGTATTGTTGATGGTACGCTGGTTGACAGTGTTACTCTCTCTATATGTGTGAACTAGGCAGTTCCTGATAGTTCTATTTCTTCTGTATGAAAAAATGGGCCTAGCTATCGGGATCTGGGTTTTATCTCTTATTAGGTGCCAGTTCCTGTTTATAATGTTCTTTACTCTGTGGCTCACTTGGGAAAAATTAGTTACAAACATGATGGGATCCTGAGGATCCTGGATCTTTTCTTTGGGTTGAAACAGATTATCCCTATTAAAATACTTGGCCCTTTTGTACGCGTGTCTAATCATTTTTTTGGGGTAACCCCTATTAAGGAACTTCTCCTTGAGGATGTCTGCATGTTTTTCATAATCCTTCATTGACGTACAGTTCCTTTTCAGCCTTAAGAACTGGCCAAAAGGGATATTGTTCTTCTGTGAAGCGGGGTGATTACTTTGGAAATGCAGCATTGTATTTCTATCCGTGGGTTTCGTGTACAATTCCACGGTCAGGTGGCCATCAGTGTGCTTGATTATAATGTCCAAAAACTCAACATATTCTTTATTGATATGTGAGGTGAACCTGAGATTGGGGTCTCCAAGGTTTAACCAACGGAGAAATTCCTCCAATGTATCTTCTTCCCCTGTCCAGATGAAGAAAATGTCGTCTATGTACCTTCCCCATTCTGAGATATTCTCATAGAAAGGGGCAACAGGATTGTGGATATGTATATCCTCAAACCTGGAGACGTACAGACATGCCAGACTTGGGGCACAGGTGGCCCCCATGCTGGTCCCCTTAATCTGCCTGAACAGGTTATCTTGGAATAGAAAGATATTGTTTTTTAGGATTAATGTAATACATTCTAGGATGAAGCGTTGGTGGTGTTCAGTCATATCCTGTTGGTTGCCTAAGATTTCATCCATAATCTCTATGGTACTATCTTGCGGAATATTCGTATATAGCGCTTCTATATCCAAAGTCACTAATGTCTGTGTGTCTGGATTGAACGTCAGGCCCTCGATTTTCTGGATCATATGAGTGGTATCCTTGATGTATGCTTTTTGTTTTTGGACTATGGGCTGTAGGAATACTTCGACATACTTGCTCAAAGGTTCTGTAAGAGACCCTATGCATGAGACTATGGGTCTCATTGGTGGATCTTTAAGGTCTTTGTGGACCTTGGGAAGGCCATATAGAGCTGGAATTAACGGGTCTGAGTTCATCATAAATCTAAACTCATCCTCACATATTGTGGCATCCTCTTTTGCCTGTCTAAGTATCCTTCCTATATCTTCTTTCAAGGTCTGCCATTCTTCCTTGTTTGATTTACTATAATGGTCTTTGTTGTTAAGGAGTTTATACATTCTATTGTTGTAGTCCATAGTTTCCATCAGTACAATGCTACCCCCCTTATCCGCTGGTTTAATAGTTAGGGTCACATCCTTTTCTAAGAGTTCCAGTGCTTTTTTCTCTTCTCTGCTAAGATTTTGTGGTGTCCAGATTTTATGTTTTAGAAGATCTTCTATGCTCTTATCTATGCATCTTTCAAAGGCCTCTATATCCTTATGTACTAAATTAAGGGATGGAGTCCAGGTGGACTTAGTTTTAAGACCTGATTTGTTGTGTCTCGGAGGAATATCTTTTCCTTCAAAGAACACACGAAGTCTCACTTTCCTAAAAAAGTTTTGTAGATCCCTTTCTAGTGCATATTTGTCTACAGGGGAGCAGATTGCAAAACCTAAACCTTTCTCTAGTAGTTTTGTTTCTATTGGGGTGAGACTATGATTAGATAAATTTATCACTGTCGCTTTCTGTATGTTCTTTAGTCCCATTGCTTCTGGCTCCTGGTACGTGGACGTTGAGGGTGTTGGGTCTGTGGGTATTGTGGTTGTTGGTTGTAATTGTTGCGACCTCTCCCCCTCCCCCTTTGTTGCCCAAACTGCTGGTTGCGGTTGCCTAAAAAGATAAACCTTCTTTCATCTGTGGCTGTTTGTTATGTTCACCGCTTTTTGTTTTGTCATTACTCTGTTCCCCTTCTGAGTCACTGCTTGTATAAGAAGTGTCAAAAAACCTCACCTTTTTTCTAGGGAAATTTCTCGGTTGATTATGCCACTGTCTACGGGGTTGGTATTGTTCCCTAGGACGGTCGTAAAAGTCTTTTTGTAGATAGGGATACACGAATTCCGGATTATAGTTCTCTATGTCTTTCTTTAGCTTGTTGCTCTTTTTTTGGACCAGATATTCACTATATCCTGTAATGTCATTTTGTATTTCTTCTAATTTTGCTTTTGCATCTTCTACCGCTGTACTATCTTTTAATTGACTTTCCAGTTCTTCGATTTCTCTCCGTTCCACCACTAGGAACTCATTCGCTGTCTCTATGATTAACAGGATCCAATCCCTACTACAGCGGTTCGCTACCAGTGTCCATCTCTCTATAAACTTCCTATCTGTGATAAAGATGCCTGGTTCGTTTGTCACCTGTAAGCCTTTCGGTATTACCCCATTCTTGCAGTAGTCTACTAAGAATTCTGCATGGAGCTCTGCTCTAACGACTTTCTTTTTCTTATTCCATAATTTCTCCCATTGCTCCTCATCTTGTCTATCTAGTCTAACCGGGGTTGTTGTATTTCTGGGTTTGTTGTTGTGTATTAGTTTGTTAAACTGATCTTCCGAGAATGTGTATGTCTTAATTCCCTCCATTCTCCCAGTTAGTTTTAAATTTTATTTTATACAAAACTTTTATAAATTTTATGGGCTGTTAAATCAATTGCCCTACTGCTAGTTTGCAGAAAAGGTGAAACCTCCTCGGCTAACAAGCCGAGTGAAACAGTGAAAGCAATAAGGAGGACCCCACTCTACTACGTAGAGGACGGTGGGGAAATTGTCATTAAAGAAAGAACACGCGTCCAGGTTCGTGGGACAGGATGTTGTCTCTTGGCGTGGAACCAGTGGGTGTCACAAATTACAATAAGGGGCGTTTTTTACCATGGGGAAGGCAAACTATGTACATACTTGTTTCAACATATTAAATAAATATTGAGAAAAATTCTATTGTGTGGAAACATTTCTGTTTGAAATAGTTTTAGGAAAGTTGCACGTAAGAAACACAGGTCTAGGACAGTGACAATGTCATGGGCTATTCATTCAAATATATATAGTCAAAATAATACATTTACTTCGTTAAGTGCACACATATATGGGAAGCTCTTAGATTAAAAGCATATAAACACAATCGTTTGTTCACAATATTTAAATTTTATTACATATTTACACAATATAAAAACATATTAAAAACATTTTTCATAAATATGATCACCACAATGTTAAAAAGTCAAAGAATCAAGAGGTCGACGCGGCGTTTCGGCTTTTTTCTAGTATGCCTTCATCAGGACTGATTCTAAACAATTAAAATCATAAAACACAAAGTTACCAAACGAGTAGAATACATGAAAAGACATTTTTTCGTAAGCACTCATATCCTAACCCCCTTAAACTAGGATAAGCAGATTTTCTTACTATACAAGCACATTGTCAGTACATTCCCTTAAGCCTTTCTTTATTCTTGTGTTTTTCGAACAGTGCAATTTTTTATATATCCTATTATCTCTGTTTTTGCCTTTCCCTTGGACCATAGAGCGCCGTTATTGAGGACCCCCAGTGATACCATTACCAAAAAAGAAGTACCTCCCATAAATCAGGTGCGTACCTTGTTTATCCAAATGGATATAGTTATCCATGTGGTTTGAACTGATAGTTCTAACAGAAGTCCTTTCTGGTGATGTGGACCTCGCTGCTTTGCCTCAGAATTATTCGCAAAGTTGCTCTATTTCATAAACAAACAACATACATATACTTGATAAATATTATGTTAATTCTTGTATGACACAATGCTTTAGTTATTTTTAATGATAACCCTCTTTCATACCGAAGTAGTGGGTGAGTTGACTTTCCCCTCCTTCAACTTTTACTTGGATTCCCAGTGGTCAAAAATTTTCATTTTCAATTTTAGTCCGCCTGAGGGTGTAAAGATAACAATGCATATCCCTGTTTTTTACCACCATACTTGTTCTTGTATAATCATTAGTCTTTAGGTAGACACATACCTCAATATGGCTATATTACTGCCGTGTATTTAACTGCCAGGAGGAGCCACCGTTCTGTGATTTAGGTGCCGAGCTCCCTGTGGGGTGAGTATTTCTATTAATAAAAACAATTTTTCTTTGTGTTTTAATTATTCATTTTTTATATATATATTGTGGTACATTTCCTTTTATGGCTGCTTACCGTTGGAACTGTTTGGTTGATTATGACCCTCAAGCCTCTTTAAATTAGGTGAAGGTAAGTTTCACTGACATCATCTTCTTTCAATCGCTGATATCTGTGGGGGTTATATTATCAGCATTATAATTTTATTTGCTATAAGGTTTTAAAATATTAAGCCTTTTGGTACACTTACATTTTTACTCTAATTATTGTATTTTATCTGCTCTATAGAGTTTGGAACTTTAATATTATGTCCTAACGCTTAGTCTATTCACAAAAATCTTTTTGCAGTGCCATGTTGTCTTCAGAGCGCTGAGCGAGGCCTCTTACCTGTGATATAGCAGTCGGCCTCCCTGCTCCTTCCTTCCTGGCAGTTCCTTCGTCTGATCTCCACACGGCGTTCAGTTGGAAATGAAACGACCGTGAAGGGCGGTAGCTTAAATAATGCTTCCTTGATAATTTGGCGCCAAAGGTACTGCCGGTCGCCTCGGTGAAGGCGTGATCGCGTTGCTTTGTTGTTATGGTTACCATTAATCACCCGGCGTTTGGGTGGAAGCGTGCTCGCGTTACCGCGTTGTTATGGTTACCTATAAACACTCGGCATTTGTATTGCCGTGGTAGCGTGTTTCTATAAGCGGCGTATAACTTGTGCCGAAGTGGGTTTACGCAGCGGATTTCCTCTATCCCAAAGGCATTTTCATAAACAGAACACTAATTACTTAGGCGCCTCTGGTGCGTTATTGTTATCTATTTGATTTATGTTGCCGGCGGATTGTTTTAATAGCGCTCCCACCATTGGTCATCTGTGTGTTCTAAGCCCTACCGCTATTGGTTTAAAATAGCATAGCAAATGGCCGCGCCATGAATGCTTTGTTGCCGTGTTGCTATAGAAATGGAGAGACATCATACTAGGAGGGTGCATCCCATCCACGTCTCTCTTGGCACTGATCTTTTTGTTACAGATCGGTCTACCCAATGCTGTTCAGAATATTCTTACAGGCACAGACCTTGGGGTTTTGGAATTTATTATTTTTTCGCGGGGGACCTTGTTTTTTTGTGTGTTTGATTCTACTGGGGCCCTATTGGGTACATGGGGCCCACTATTTGCCGCTAGGTTTCAAATGACCAAATTTTAACCGCATGGTTCTTTTCGCTTACCGGTCACTACGTTCGGTTTTTGTCTGAGGATTTATAAATCATTAGGACATGTAGTTATGGCCTCTGGTTCCCGGTACAATCATTTAATCGCATTATTCTTTTGGAGTGAAGGGTAACTCTCATCACTATTTATGGGGGAAATTCAAAAGCGGTTGTCGCTGATTACTATCTTTTGTGCTGGATTTAAGCGGAAATGGATACATTAGGATCTCGGAGAAACTTATTTACATAAGTTATGCTCTTAATTCAGAATTATCTTCTCCCAGTCCTCCCTTGAGTTCAGTCCACATCTCACACTGTTAAAAGAAGACATGTAAAATTGTTCTCTCCTTTTCCTCTTATTATCTAGGTTACCGCCTCTTTTGGACCCTGTAATTTTCTCCAGTCCGCACCATTTTAAGTCCTCAATTTGATGTCCTGCCTCCTTCCAATGTTCAGTGAGAGGTGCCCCTAATTTGTTTGTCCTTATGGCTGACTTGTGCTCATTCAAGCGTAGTCTGACTTCTCTGGACGTTTCCCCTATGTAGGATTTCTGACACGGACATTGAATCAGATATATGATGTTTTTTGTCCTACAGTTCATGAAACTTTTTATGTTGACTGAGCTTTCATTAACTGTCACTGTTTTGCCTTTTATGATGCTACTACAATTATTGCACCCTGAGCAAGGGAATGTTCCTGTTGGCATCGGGGTATTGTTGATGGTACGCTGGTTGACAGTGTTACTCTCTCTATATGTGTGAACTAGGCAGTTCCTGATAGTTCTATTTCTTCTGTATGAAAAAATGGGCCTAGCTATCGGGATCTGGGTTTTATCTCTTATTAGGTGCCAGTTCCTGTTTATAATGTTCTTTACTCTGTGGCTCACTTGGGAAAAATTAGTTACAAACATGATGGGATCCTGAGGATCCTGGATCTTTTCTTTGGGTTGAAACAGATTATCCCTATTAAAATACTTGGCCCTTTTGTACGCGTGTCTAATCATTTTTTTGGGGTAACCCCTATTAAGGAACTTCTCCTTGAGGATGTCTGCATGTTTTTCATAATCCTTCATTGACGTACAGTTCCTTTTCAGCCTTAAGAACTGGCCAAAAGGGATATTGTTCTTCTGTGAAGCGGGGTGATTACTTTGGAAATGCAGCATTGTATTTCTATCCGTGGGTTTCGTGTACAATTCCACGGTCAGGTGGCCATCAGTGTGCTTGATTATAATGTCCAAAAACTCAACATATTCTTTATGGATATGTGAGGTGAACCTGAGATTGGGGTCTCCAAGGTTTAACCAACGGAGAAATTCCTCCAATGTATCTTCTTCCCCTGTCCAGATGAAGAAAATGTCGTCTATGTACCTTCCCCATTCTGAGATATTCTCATAGAAAGGGGCAACAGGATTGTGGATATGTATATCCTCAAACCTGGAGACGTACAGACATGCCAGACTTGGGGCACAGGTGGCCCCCATGCTGGTCCCCTTAATCTGCCTGAACAGGTTATCTTGGAATAGAAAGATATTGTTTTTTAGGATTAATGTAATACATTCTAGGATGAAGCGTTGGTGGTGTTCAGTCATATCCTGTTGGTTGCCTAAGATTTCATCCATAATCTCTATGGTACTATCTTGCGGAATATTCGTATATAGCGCTTCTATATCCAAAGTCACTAATGTCTGTGTGTCTGGATTGAACGTCAGGCCCTCGATTTTCTGGATCATATGAGTGGTATCCTTGATGTATGCTTTTTGTTTTTGGACTATGGGCTGTAGGAATACTTCGACATACTTGCTCAAAGGTTCTGTAAGAGACCCTATGCATGAGACTATGGGTCTCATTGGTGGATCTTTAAGGTCTTTGTGGACCTTGGGAAGGCCATATAGAGCTGGAATTAACGGGTCTGAGTTCATCATAAATCTAAACTCATCCTCACATATTGTGGCATCCTCTTTTGCCTGTCTAAGTATCCTTCCTATATCTTCTTTCAAGGTCTGCCATTCTTCCTTGTTTGATTTACTATAATGGTCTTTGTTGTTAAGGAGTTTATACATTCTATTGTTGTAGTCCATAGTTTCCATCAGTACAATGCTACCCCCCTTATCCGCTGGTTTAATAGTTAGGGTCACATCCTTTTCTAAGAGTTCCAGTGCTTTTTTCTCTTCTCTGCTAAGATTTTGTGGTGTCCAGATTTTATGTTTTAGAAGATCTTCTATGCTCTTATCTATGCATCTTTCAAAGGCCTCTATATCCTTATGTACTAAATTAAGGGATGGAGTCCAGGTGGACTTAGTTTTAAGACCTGATTTGTTGTGTCTCGGAGGAATATCTTTTCCTTCAAAGAACACACGAAGTCTCACTTTCCTAAAAAAGTTTTGTAGATCCCTTTCTAGTGCATATTTGTCTACAGGGGAGCAGATTGCAAAACCTAAACCTTTCTCTAGTAGTTTTGTTTCTATTGGGGTGAGACTATGATTAGATAAATTTATCACTGTCGCTTTCTGTATGTTCTTTAGTCCCATTGCTTCTGGCTCCTGGTACGTGGACGTTGAGGGTGTTGGGTCTGTGGGTATTGTGGTTGTTGGTTGTAATTGTTGCGACCTCTCCCCCTCCCCCTTTGTTGCCCAAACTGCTGGTTGCGGTTGCCTAAAAAAGATAAACCTTCTTTCATCTGTGGCTGTTTGTTATGTTCACCGCTTTTTGTTTTGTCATTACTCTGTTCCCCTTCTGAGTCACTGCTTGTATAAGAAGTGTCAAAAAACCTCACCTTTTTTCTAGGGAAATTTCTCGGTTGATTATGCCACTGTCTACGGGGTTGGTATTGTTCCCTAGGACGGTCGTAAAAGTCTTTTTGTAGATAGGGATACACGAATTCCGGATTATAGTTCTCTATGTCTTTCTTTAGCTTGTTGCTCTTTTTTTGGACCAGATATTCACTATATCCTGTAATGTCATTTTGTATTTCTTCTAATTTTGCTTTTGCATCTTCTACCGCTGTACTATCTTTTAATTGACTTTCCAGTTCTTCGATTTCTCTCCGTTCCACCACTAGGAACTCATTCGCTGTCTCTATGATTAACAGGATCCAATCCCTACTACAGCGGTTCGCTACCAGTGTCCATCTCTCTATAAACTTCCTATCTGTGATAAAGATGCCTGGTTCGTTTGTCACCTGTAAGCCTTTCGGTATTACCCCATTCTTGCAGTAGTCTACTAAGAATTCTGCATGGAGCTCTGCTCTAACGACTTTCTTTTTCTTATTCCATAATTTCTCCCATTGCTCCTCATCTTGTCTATCTAGTCTAACCGGGGTTGTTGTATTTCTGGGTTTGTTGTTGTGTATTAGTTTGTTAAACTGATCTTCCGAGAATGTGTATGTCTTAATTCCCTCCATTCTCCCAGTTAGTTTTAAATTTTATTTTATACAAAACTTTTATAAATTTTATGGGCTGTTAAATCAATTGCCCTACTGCTAGTTTGCAGAAAAGGTGAAACCTCCTCGGCTAACAAGCCGAGTGAAACAGTGAAAGCAATAAGGAGGACCCCACTCTACTACGTAGAGGACGGTGGGGAAATTGTCATTAAAGAAAGAACACGCGTCCAGGTTCGTGGGACAGGATGTTGTCTCTTGGCGTGGAACCAGTGGGTGTCACAAATTACAATAAGGGGCGTTTTTTACCATGGGGAAGGCAAACTATGTACATACTTGTTTCAACATATTAAATAAATATTGAGAAAAATTCTATTGTGTGGAAACATTTCTGTTTGAAATAGTTTTAGGAAAGTTGCACGTAAGAAACACAGGTCTAGGACAGTGACAATGTCATGGGCTATTCATTCAAATATATATAGTCAAAATAATACATTTACTTCGTTAAGTGCACACATATATGGGAAGCTCTTAGATTAAAAGCATATAAACACAATTGTTTGGTCACAATATTTAAATTTTATTACATATTTACACAATATAAAAACATATTAAAAACATTTTTCATAAATATGATCACCACAATGTTAAAAAGTCAAAGAATCAAGAGGTCGACGCGGCGTTTCGGCTTTTTTCTAGTATGCCTTCATCAGGACTGATTCTAAACAATTAAAATCATAAAACACAAAGTTACCAAACGAGTAGAATACATGAAAAGACATTTTTTCGTAAGCACTCATATCCTAACCCCCTTAAACTAGGATAAGCAGATTTTCTTACTATACAAGCACATTGTCAGTACATTCCCTTAAGCCTTTCTTTATTCTTGTGTTTTTCGAACAGTGCAATTTTTTATATATCCTATTATCTCTGTTTTTGCCTTTCCCTTGGACCATAGAGCGCCGTTATTGAGGACCCCCAGTGATACCATTACCAAAAAAGAAGTACCTCCCATAAATCAGGTGCGTACCTTGTTTATCCAAATGGATATAGTTATCCATGTGGTTTGAACTGATAGTTCTAACAGAAGTCCTTTCTGGTGATGTGGACCTCGCTGCTTTGCCTCAGAATTATTCGCAAAGTTGCTCTATTTCATAAACAAACAACATACATATACTTGATAAATATTATGTTAATTCTTGTATGACACAATGCTTTAGTTATTTTTAATGATAACCCTCTTTCATACCGAAGTAGTGGGTGAGTTGACTTTCCCCTCCTTCAACTTTTACTTGGATTCCCAGTGGTCAAAAATTTTCATTTTCAATTTTAGTCCGCCTGAGGGTGTAAAGATAACAATGCATATCCCTGTTTTTTACCACCATACTTGTTCTTGTATAATCATTAGTCTTTAGGTAGACACATACCTCAATATGGCTATATTACTGCCGTGTATTTAACTGCCAGGAGGAGCCACCGTTCTGTGATTTAGGTGCCGAGCTCCCTGTGGGGTGAGTATTTCTATTAATAAAAACAATTTTTCTTTGTGTTTTAATTATTCATTTTTTATATATATATTGTGGTACATTTCCTTTTATGGCTGCTTACCGTTGGAACTGTTTGGTTGATTATGACCCTCAAGCCTCTTTAAATTAGGTGAAGGTAAGTTTCACTGACATCATCTTCTTTCAATCGCTGATATCTGTGGGGGTTATATTATCAGCATTATAATTTTATTTGCTATAAGGTTTTAAAATATTAAGCCTTTTGGTACACTTACATTTTTACTCTAATTATTGTATTTTATCTGCTCTATAGAGTTTGGAACTTTAATATTATGTCCTAACGCTTAGTCTATTCACAAAAATCTTTTTGCAGTGCCATGTTGTCTTCAGAGCGCTGAGCGAGGCCTCTTACCTGTGATATAGCAGTCGGCCTCCCTGCTCCTTCCTTCCTGGCAGTTCCTTCGTCTGATCTCCACACGGCGTTCAGTTGGAAATGAAACGACCGTGAAGGGCGGTAGCTTAAATAATGCTTCCTTGATAATTTGGCGCCAAAGGTACTGCCGGTCGCCTCGGTGAAGGCGTGATCGCGTTGCTGCGTTGTTATGGTTACCATTAATCACCCGGCGTTTGGGTGGAAGCGTGCTCGCGTTACCGCGTTGTTATGGTTACCTATAAACACTCGGCATTTGCATTGCCGTGGTAGCGTGTTTCTATAAGCGGCGTATAACTTGTGCCGAAGTGGGTTTACGCAGCGGATTTCCTCTATCCCAAAGGCATTTTCATAAACAGAACACTAATTACTTAGGCGCCTCTGGTGCGTTATTGTTATCTATTTGATTTATGTTGCCGGCGGATTGTTTTAATAGCGCTCCCACCATTGGTCATCTGTGTGTTCTAAGCCCTACCGCTATTGGTTTAAAATAGCATAGCAAATGGCCGCGCCATGAATGCTTTGTTGCCGTGTTGCTATAGAAATGGAGAGACATCATACTAGGAGGGTGCATCCCATCCACGTCTCTCTTGGCACTGATCTTTTTGTTACAGATCGGTCTACCCAATGCTGTTCAGAATATTCTTACAGGCACAGACCTTGGGGTTTTGGAATTTATTATTTTTTCGCGGGGGACCTTGTTTTTTTGTGTGTTTGATTCTACTGGGGCCCTATTGGGTACATGGGGCCCACTATTTGCCGCTAGGTTTCAAATGACCAAATTTTAACCGCATGGTTCTTTTCGCTTACCGGTCACTACGTTCGGTTTTTGTCTGAGGATTTATAAATCATTAGGACATGTAGTTATGGCCTCTGGTTCCCGGTACAATCATTTAATCGCATTATTCTTTTGGAGTGAAGGGTAACTCTCATCACTATTTATGGGGGAAATTCAAAAGCGGTTGTTGCTGATTACTATCTTTTGTGCTGGATTTAAGCGGAAATGGATACATTAGGATCTCGGAGAAACTTATTTACATAAGTTATGCTCTTAATTCAGAATTATCTTCTCCCAGTCCTCCCTTGAGTTCAGTCCACATCTCACACTGTTAAAAGAAGACATGTAAAATTGTTCTCTCCTTTTCCTCTTATTATCTAGGTTACCGCCTCTTTTGGACCCTGTAATTTTCTCCAGTCCGCACCATTTTAAGTCCTCAATTTGATGTCCTGCCTCCTTCCAATGTTCAGTGAGAGGTGCCCCTAATTTGTTTGTCCTTATGGCTGACTTGTGCTCATTCAAGCGTAGTCTGACTTCTCTGGACGTTTCCCCTATGTAGGATTTCTGACACGGACATTGAATCAGATATATGATGTTTTTTGTCCTACAGTTCATGAAACTTTTTATGTTGACTGAGCTTTCATTAACTGTCACTGTTTTGCCTTTTATGATGCTACTACAATTATTGCACCCTGAGCAAGGGGATGTTCCTGTTGGCATCGGGGTATTGTTGATGGTACGCTGGTTGACAGTGTTACTCTCTCTATATGTGTGAACTAGGCAGTTCCTGATAGTTCTATTTCTTCTGTATGAAAAAATGGGCCTAGCTATCGGGATCTGGGTTTTATCTCTTATTAGGTGCCAGTTCCTGTTTATAATGTTCTTTACTCTGTGGCTCACTTGGGAAAAATTAGTTACAAACATGATGGGATCCTGAGGATCCTGGATCTTTTCTTTGGGTTGAAACAGATTATCCCTATTAAAATACTTGGCCCTTTTGTACGCGTGTCTAATCATTTTTTTGGGGTAACCCCTATTAAGGAACTTCTCCTTGAGGATGTCTGCATGTTTTTCATAATCCTTCATTGACGTACAGTTCCTTTTCAGCCTTAAGAACTGGCCAAAAGGGATATTGTTCTTCTGTGAAGCGGGGTGATTACTTTGGAAATGCAGCATTGTATTTCTATCCGTGGGTTTCGTGTACAATTCCACGGTCAGGTGGCCATCAGTGTGCTTGATTATAATGTCCAAAAACTCAACATATTCTTTATTGATATGTGAGGTGAACCTGAGATTGGGGTCTCCAAGGTTTAACCAACGGAGAAATTCCTCCAATGTATCTTCTTCCCCTGTCCAGATGAAGAAAATGTCGTCTATGTACCTTCCCCATTCTGAGATATTCTCATAGAAAGGGGCAACAGGATTGTGGATATGTATATCCTCAAACCTGGAGACGTACAGACATGCCAGACTTGGGGCACAGGTGGCCCCCATGCTGGTCCCCTTAATCTGCCTGAACAGGTTATCTTGGAATAGAAAGATATTGTTTTTTAGGATTAATGTAATACATTCTAGGATGAAGCGTTGGTGGTGTTCAGTCATATCCTGTTGGTTGCCTAAGATTTCATCCATAATCTCTATGGTACTATCTTGCGGAATATTCGTATATAGCGCTTCTATATCCAAAGTCACTAATGTCTGTGTGTCTGGATTGAACGTCAGGCCCTCGATTTTCTGGATCATATGAGTGGTATCCTTGATGTATGCTTTTTGTTTTTGGACTATGGGCTGTAGGAATACTTCGACATACTTGCTCAAAGGTTCTGTAAGAGACCCTATGCATGAGACTATGGGTCTCATTGGTGGATCTTTAAGGTCTTTGTGGACCTTGGGAAGGCCATATAGAGCTGGAATTAACGGGTCTGAGTTCATCATAAATCTAAACTCATCCTCACATATTGTGGCATCCTCTTTTGCCTGTCTAAGTATCCTTCCTATATCTTCTTTCAAGGTCTGCCATTCTTCCTTGTTTGATTTACTATAATGGTCTTTGTTGTTAAGGAGTTTATACATTCTATTGTTGTAGTCCATAGTTTCCATCAGTACAATGCCACCCCCCTTATCCGCTGGTTTAATAGTTAGGGTCACATCCTTTTCTAAGAGTTCCAGTGCTTTTTTCTCTTCTCTGCTAAGATTTTGTGGTGTCCAGATTTTATGTTTTGTGTTTTGAGACTCTGGTAAAAAAAGATCTAGGTGAGCTAAATTACTATCGCAAAACAAAAAGAAATTTGACCAGACAAGAAACTATGGCTTTGAACGAACTTGCAACTAATGAGTCAATCACTATAGTCTCTGCAGATAAAGGCGGAGCACTAGTGGTGCTCAACTCTACCTATTACCATCTGAAGGTAAATCAACATGTGAAAGACACTAACACCTATATACAGTTAGAGGCAGATCCCACAATCGAGTTCCAGATGATTCTATCCGAGATTTTGAAGAAAGGTATAGAGCTAGGGAGGATTGATGAACAAACCAAAAGATATTTAACCACAGATTATCCTAACAGGCCGCATATTTATATGCTGCCTAAGATGCATAAAGACCCGGTTGACCCACCATTCCGTCCGATTGTGGCGGGTTGTGGGTCATTGCATGAACCACTAGGAAAATATCTAGATCATTTCATGCAACCTTTGGTGCAACAATGGCCAACTTTTGTGCAAGATACCACCGATTGTTTACGAAAATTGAAGACTGTGCCCATTTTTGATAATGAGGAGGTCTGGTTGTGCACGGTTGATGTTTCAGCCCTGTACACCTCAATCCCGCACACAGAAGGCATAGAGGCAGCAGAGTGGATGCTTTTGCAACATGAATATGAGGAAGGTCAAAATATCTTTCTTCTTGAATTACTGCAATTCTGTTTATACCATGGATATTTTCAGTGGCAGGACACTTTTTTTCTACAAAAGACAGGGACATCCATGGGGTTTACCGGGGCACCCACCTACGCTAATATGTTCATGTCCAAGTTTGAAGATGAGCATATATTAAAACAAGAGAAATGGAGAGAACATCTGGCACTATACCTTAGGTATATCGATGACATACTGATAGTGTGGAAAGGTTCGGAAGATGACTTAAAAACACAACTCCAAGTGCTTAATAATTGCCATGCCTGCATCAAATTCACACATACCATCAATAAAGAGCAGATTAATTATCTTGACATTATGATCACAAGAAAAGGGAACATACTCGAAACAAGTGTATTCAAGAAGACGACAGACAGGAATAATGCCCTACACTTTGAGAGTTTTCACTCACAATCTCTAAAGAGACACCTTCCATTGTCGCAATTCATTAGGGCAAGAAGAATTTGCTCAAATGAGGATCAAGGGATAGAAACAATTAAGAGAATGCGCACAGAGTATGCAGCAAGGGGGTACCCGGACATAGTCCTTGACCAAGCTGAAAACAAAGTTAAATCCATGCCGAGATCCACTATGCTAGAGAAGAGAGCAAGAAGCAAAAACAGGAGAGAAGTTTATGTGTTAAAATTCTCCACAGCCTCAGAGGCGATAAAGAAATGCATCATGAGGAGATGGGAAATTATTGAGCAAGAACCTGATTTTAGACACATATTTCCAGATAAACCCCTGTTCGCTCATTCCAGATCAAGGAACATAAAAGAAATTCTGAAAAAAGGCAAGGTGAAACAAACGGATCTAGGTAAAAAAGGCATGATGAAGTGCCAAAATTGTGGTCATTGTGGCAATGTATTGGTAGGAAACACTTTTGCGCACCCGCACACAGGCAAAAAGATAACCTTGAGACACACATCAGATTGCAATTCAAGTGGTCTAATATATGCAATTAAGTGTCCATGTGGACTTGTTTATGTTGGACGCACTACAAGGAAGGTGAAGGTTCGGATGACCGAGCACAAGAGTATGATTCGCACAAAAAACATGAAATCATGTCTTGCAGCGCATTGGCATGAGAGGGGACACACGATACCGCAATTGAAATACACTGTACTAGAGAGGTTGGTGGTAAACACACATGTTGACACTTTGAAGTTGCTGGCGCAAAGAGAGACATATTGGATCAAGTCCCTTAGGACGCTGACCCCCTTTGGGCTAAATGATAAGATTGAAATGGTTCACTTTTTGTAAATTAAGTATTGCAATGTGAGTGCTGTTATTTGTAATTTTGCAATCTTTTATGTAATTTTTTTATGTACCTGTACATGAAAATCATGAGTTACCTATGCTCAATAAATCTCACCAACAATACTGGATTAAGGGTAAAATAGGCACCTTTCATTGTTTGTTACGTTTTCTAGGCAGATTAAGCACCAGTTGGCATATTTAGGTAAGAGAGGCTCCTTATTTAGTCATACCGAGAAAAAACGCAACCGCCATTTTTGGATGGGGATAAGATAGTTCGCAGTCCGTTTTTTATGTTTAGCACGCTATGACGTTAGACGCCATGGATCGGCGTTTTCAACACAGCTCGATCGAGCAGGGAGAGTGACACGGAAGAGCCCCAGAATCACGAAGGAAACTTCACGCAAGAGGTGAGATATATCTGGCAGGTTCACGGCAGTAACACCCTTGCAAAACAGAATGTAACAATAAGGAGTTTTCCTATTTTTACTTTTCATAGGAAAAACGCGAGTCTATTGGAATACATTGGCAAGCATTAGAACGTGGGGTCTAGATAGGACCATGTGAGTATTGGTTGTTTTGAACTAGGCTAATTTTAAGCTTTGGATTGGGGACATTATAAAGAGGTTCTCTGTGGTGTTGTTACTTTCTAGCACGAGGAGAGTTTGGTATTTTATTGCGTGCAGCTGCTAGTGAAGGTAAGAGTGCATGAGGCACTTCTTGAACTAGTGGAGTACAAGGGAGCACACCTGGTTGTATTTATCACGGACGTTGGATCACATTTGCATGTAGTGAGCACGAGGAGATGACAGTATTGGTTGCACACCGTGTTTTTGATTAACAGGTGGCATGTGAACTTTGTTGAGCATGGTCATTTTGCACAAGGAATGTAGGCGCATTTTATTAAGATCCCATGGTTTTTGTTCATGTAAACTAAGTGTTATATTATAGTGTAAACAGTTTTCTTTTGATATATATGTGATAGATCTTCATGTTATTTTTATGTTATTTGTAGCATATTCCCCTGAAGAAGGTGCATACCGAAATGCATTGGGACATGGCTTCATAAGATGTTTGAGAAACCCTAATTTTCATTGATGAAAAAGAAGAATAAAACCACTTTGAAGAAGTGTAACACAAAGCATTGTTTGAAAAGGATTCGTTTTGTTGTTGTTTGTTTCATGTTCTCAGTCCGATCTGTATGACTGTCAATACAGCTTGTGAATATTATATGTATACTAATTGCGTTCGAGTACAATGCTTTAAACTGATGAAAGATATATAGATAGGAAACAGAAATAAGAGGAAAAAAAATTTTTAACACGTAATTGTGAATGTGTGAACAGTGCTCCCCATACCACAGGTTTCTGTGAATTTTCTGAGTGTTTATAGGTAACCATAACAACGCGGTAACGCGAGCACGCTTCCACCCAAACGCCGGGTGATTAATGGTAACCATAACAACGCAGCAACGCGATCACGCCTTCACCGAGGCGACCGGCAGTACCTTTGGCGCCAAATTATCAAGGAAGCATTATTTAAGCTACCGCCCTTCACGGTCGTTTCATTTCCAACTGAACGCCATGTGGAGATCAGACGAAGGAACTGCCAGGAAGGAAGGAGCAGGGAGGCCGACTGCTATATCACAGGTAAGAGGCCTCGCTCAGCGCTCTGAAGACAACATGGCACTGCAAAAAGATTTTTGTGAATAGACTAAGCGTTAGGACATAATATTAAAGTTCCAAACTCTATAGAGCAGATAAAATACAATAATTAGAGTAAAAATGTAAGTGTACCAAAAGGCTTAATATTTTAAAACCTTATAGCAAATAAAATTATAATGCTGATAATATAACCCCCACAGATATCAGCGATTGAAAGAAGATGATGTCAGTGAAACTTACCTTCACCTAATTTAAAGAGGCTTGAGGGTCATAATCAACCAAACAGTTCCAACGGTAAGCAGCCATAAAAGGAAATGTACCACAATATATATATAAAAAATGAATAATTAAAACACAAAGAAAAATTGTTTTTATTAATAGAAATACTCACCCCACAGGGAGCTCGGCACCTAAATCACAGAACGGTGGCTCCTCCTGGCAGTTAAATACACGGCAGTAATATAGCCATATTGAGGTATGTGTCTACCTAAAGACTAATGATTATACAAGAACAAGTATGGTGGTAAAAAACAGGGATATGCATTGTTATCTTTACACCCTCAGGCGGACTAAAATTGAAAATGAAAATTTTTGACCACTGGGAATCCAAGTAAAAGTTGAAGGAGGGGAAAGTCAACTCACCCACTACTTCGGTATGAAAGAGGGTTATCATTAAAAATAACTAAAGCATTGTGTCATACAAGAATTAACATAATATTTATCAAGTATATGTATGTTGTTTGTTTATGAAATAGAGCAACTTTGCGAATAATTCTGAGGCAAAGCAGCGAGGTCCACATCACCAGAAAGGACTTCTGTTAGAACTATCAGTTCAAACCACATGGATAACTATATCCATTTGGATAAACAAGGTACGCACCTGATTTATGGGAGGTACTTCTTTTTTGGTAATGGTATCACTGGGGGTCCTCAATAACGGCGCTCTATGGTCCAAGGGAAAGGCAAAAACAGAGATAATAGGATATATAAAAAATTGCACTGTTCGAAAAACACAAGAATAAAGAAAGGCTTAAGGGAATGTACTGACAATGTGCTTGTATAGTAAGAAAATCTGCTTATCCTAGTTTAAGGGGGTTAGGATATGAGTGCTTACGAAAAAATGTCTTTTCATGTATTCTACTCGTTTGGTAACTTTGTGTTTTATGATTTTAATTGTTTAGAATCAGTCCTGATGAAGGCATACTAGAAAAAAGCCGAAACGCCGCGTCGACCTCTTGATTCTTTGACTTTTTAACATTGTGGTGATCATATTTATGAAAAATGTTTTTAATATGTTTTTATATTGTGTAAATATGTAATAAAATTTAAATATTGTGACCAAACGATTGTGTTTATATGCTTTTAATCTAAGAGCTTCCCATATATGTGTGCACTTAACGAAGTAAATGTATTATTTTGACTATATATATTTGAATGAATAGCCCATGACATTGTCACTGTCCTAGACCTGTGTTTCTTACGTGCAACTTTCCTAAAACTATTTCAAACAGAAATGTTTCCACACAATAGAATTTTTCTCAATATTTATTTAATATGTTGAAACAAGTATGTACATAGTTTGCCTTCCCCATGGTAAAAAACGCCCCTTATTGTAATTTGTGACACCCACTGGTTCCACGCCAAGAGACAACATCCTGTCCCACGAACCTGGACGCGTGTTCTTTCTTTAATGACAATTTCCCCACCGTCCTCTACGTAGTAGAGTGGGGTCCTCCTTATTGCTTTCCCTGTTTCACTCGGCTTGTTAGCCGAGGAGGTTTCACCTTTTCTGCAAACTAGCAGTAGGGCAATTGATTTAACAGCCCATAAAATTTATAAAAGTTTTGTATAAAATAAAATTTAAAACTAACTGGGAGAATGGAGGGAATTAAGACATACACATTCTCGGAAGATCAGTTTAACAAACTAATACACAACAACAAACCCAGAAATACAACAACCCCGGTTAGACTAGATAGACAAGATGAGGAGCAATGGGAGAAATTATGGAATAAGAAAAAGAAAGTCGTTAGAGCAGAGCTCCATGCAGAATTCTTAGTAGACTACTGCAAGAATGGGGTAATACCGAAAGGCTTACAGGTGACAAACGAACCAGGCATCTTTATCACAGATAGGAAGTTTATAGAGAGATGGACACTGGTAGCGAACCGCTGTAGTAGGGATTGGATCCTGTTAATCATAGAGACAGCGAATGAGTTCCTAGTGGTGGAACGGAGAGAAATCGAAGAACTGGAAAGTCAATTAAAAGATAGTACAGCGGTAGAAGATGCAAAAGCAAAATTAGAAGAAATACAAAATGACATTACAGGATATAGTGAATATCTGGTCCAAAAAAAGAGCAACAAGCTAAAGAAAGACATAGAGAACTATAATCCGGAATTCGTGTATCCCTATCTACAAAAAGACTTTTACGACCGTCCTAGGGAACAATACCAACCCCGTAGACAGTGGCATAATCAACCGAGAAATTTCCCTAGAAAAAAGGTGAGGTTTTTTGACACTTCTTATACAAGCAGTGACTCAGAAGGGGAACAGAGTAATGACAAAACAAAAAGCGGTGAACATAACAAACAGCCACAGATGAAAGAAGGTTTATCTTTTTTAGGCAACCGCAACCAGCAGTTTGGGCAACAAAGGGGGAGGGGGAGAGGTCGCAACAATTACAACCAACAACCACAATACCCACAGACCCAACACCCTCAACGTCCACGTACCAGGAGCCAGAAGCAATGGGACTAAAGAACATACAGAAAGCGACAGTGATAAATTTATCTAATCATAGTCTCACCCCAATAGAAACAAAACTACTAGAGAAAGGTTTAGGTTTTGCAATCTGCTCCCCTGTAGACAAATATGCACTAGAAAGGGATCTACAAAACTTTTTTAGGAAAGTGAGACTTCGTGTGTTCTTTGAAGGAAAAGATATTCCTCCGAGACACAACAAATCAGGTCTTAAAACTAAGTCCACCTGGACTCCATCCCTTAATTTAGTACATAAGGATATAGAGGCCTTTGAAAGATGCATAGATAAGAGCATAGAAGATCTTCTAAAACATAAAATCTGGACACCACAAAATCTTAGCAGAGAAGAGAAAAAAGCACTGGAACTCTTAGAAAAGGATGTGACCCTAACTATTAAACCAGCGGATAAGGGGGGTAGCATTGTACTGATGGAAACTATGGACTACAACAATAGAATGTATAAACTCCTTAACAACAAAGACCATTATAGTAAATCAAACAAGGAAGAATGGCAGACCTTGAAAGAAGATATAGGAAGGATACTTAGACAGGCAAAAGAGGATGCCACAATATGTGAGGATGAGTTTAGATTTATGATGAACTCAGACCCGTTAATTCCAGCTCTATATGGCCTTCCCAAGGTCCACAAAGACCTTAAAGATCCACCAATGAGACCCATAGTCTCATGCATAGGGTCTCTTACAGAACCTTTGAGCAAGTATGTCGAAGTATTCCTACAGCCCATAGTCCAAAAACAAAAAGCATACATCAAGGATACCACTCATATGATCCAGAAAATCGAGGGCCTGACGTTCAATCCAGACACACAGACATTAGTGACTTTGGATATAGAAGCGCTATATACGAATATTCCGCAAGATAGTACCATAGAGATTATGGATGAAATCTTAGGCAACCAACAGGATATGACTGAACACCACCAACGCTTCATCCTAGAATGTATTACATTAATCCTAAAAAACAATATCTTTCTATTCCAAGATAACCTGTTCAGGCAGATTAAGGGGACCAGCATGGGGGCCACCTGTGCCCCAAGTCTGGCATGTCTGTACGTCTCCAGGTTTGAGGATATACATATCCACAATCCTGTTGCCCCTTTCTATGAGAATATCTCAGAATGGGGAAGGTACATAGACGACATTTTCTTCATCTGGACAGGGGAAGAAGATACATTGGAGGAATTTCTCCGTTGGTTAAACCTTGGAGACCCCAATCTCAGGTTCACCTCACATATCAATAAAGAATATGTTGAGTTTTTGGACATTATAATCAAGCACACTGATGGCCACCTGACCGTGGAATTGTACACGAAACCCACGGATAGAAATACAATGCTGCATTTCCAAAGTAATCACCCCGCTTCACAGAAGAACAATATCCCTTTTGGCCAGTTCTTAAGGCTGAAAAGGAACTGTACGTCAATGAAGGATTATGAAAAACATGCAGACATCCTCAAGGAGAAGTTCCTTAATAGGGGTTACCCCAAAAAAATGATTAGACACGCGTACAAAAGGGCCAAGTATTTTAATAGGGATAATCTGTTTCAACCCAAAGAAAAGATCCAGGATCCTCAGGATCCCATCATGTTTGTAACTAATTTTTCCCAAGTGAGCCACAGAGTAAAGAACATTATAAACAGGAACTGGCACCTAATAAGAGATAAAACCCAGATCCCGATAGCTAGGGCCATTTTTTCATACAGAAGAAATAGAACTATCAGGAACTGCCTAGTTCACACATATAGAGAGAGTAACACTGTCAACCAGCGTACCATCAACAATACCCCGATGCCAACAGGAACATTCCCTTGCTCAGGGTGCAATAATTGTAGTAGCATCATAAAAGGCAAAACAGTGACAGTTAATGAAAGCTCAGTCAACATAAAAAGTTTCATGAACTGTAGGACAAAAAACATCATATATCTGATTCAATGTCCGTGTCAGAAATCCTACATAGGGGAAACGTCCAGAGAAGTCAGACTACGCTTGAATGAGCACAAGTCAGCCATAAGGACAAACAAATTAGGGGCACCTCTCACTGAACATTGGAAGGAGGCAGGACATCAAATTGAGGACTTAAAATGGTGCGGACTGGAGAAAATTACAGGGTCCAAAAGAGGCGGTAACCTAGATAATAAGAGGAAAAGGAGAGAACAATTTTACATGTCTTCTTTTAACAGTGTGAGATGTGGACTGAACTCAAGGGAGGACTGGGAGAAGATAATTCTGAATTAAGAGCATAACTTATGTAAATAAGTTTCTCCGAGATCCTAATGTATCCATTTCCGCTTAAATCCAGCACAAAAGATAGTAATCAGCGACAACCGCTTTTGAATTTCCCCCATAAATAGTGATGAGAGTTACCCTTCACTCCAAAAGAATAATGCGATTAAATGATTGTACCGGGAACCAGAGGCCATAACTACATGTCCTAATGATTTATAAATCCTCAGACAAAAACCGAACGTAGTGACCGGTAAGCGAAAAGAACCATGCGGTTAAAATTTGGTCATTTGAAACCTAGCGGCAAATAGTGGGCCCCATGTACCCAATAGGGCCCCAGTAGAATCAAACACACAAAAAAACAAGGTCCCCCGCGAAAAAATAATAAATTCCAAAACCCCAAGGTCTGTGCCTATAAGAATATTCTGAACAGCATCGGGTAGACCGATCTGTAACAAAAAGATCAGTGCCAAGAGAGACGTGGATGGGATGCACCCTCCTAGTATGATGTCTCTCCATTTCTATAGCAACACGGCAACAAAGCATTCATGGCGCGGCCATTTGCTATGCTATTTTAAACCAATAGCGGTAGGGCTTAGAACACACAGATGACCAATGGTGGGAGCGCTATTAAAACAATCCGCCGGCAACATAAATCAAATAGATAACAATAACACACCAGAGGCGCCTAAGTAATTAGTGTTCTGTTTATGAAAATGCCTTTGGGATAGAGGAAATTCGCTGCGTAAACCCACTTCGGCACAAGTTATACGCCGCTTATAGAAACACGCTACCACGGCAATGCAAATGCCGAGTGTTTATAGGTAACCATAACAACGCGGTAACGCGAGCACGCTTCCACCCAAACGCCGGGTGATTAATGGTAACCATAACAACGCAGCAACGCGATCACGCCTTCACCGAGGCGACCGGCAGTACCTTTGGCGCCAAATTATCAAGGAAGCATTATTTAAGCTACCGCCCTTCACGGTCGTTTCATTTCCAACTGAACGCCGTGTGGAGATCAGACGAAGGAACTGCCAGGAAGGAAGGAGCAGGGAGGCCGACTGCTATATCACAGGTAAGAGGCCTCGCTCAGCGCTCTGAAGACAACATGGCACTGCAAAAAGATTTTTGTGAATAGACTAAGCGTTAGGACATAATATTAAAGTTCCAAACTCTATAGAGCAGATAAAATACAATAATTAGAGTAAAAATGTAAGTGTACCAAAAGGCTTAATATTTTAAAACCTTATAGCAAATAAAATTATAATGCTGATAATATAACCCCCACAGATATCAGCGATTGAAAGAAGATGATGTCAGTGAAACTTACCTTCACCTAATTTAAAGAGGCTTGAGGGTCATAATCAACCAAACAGTTCCAACGGTAAGCAGCCATAAAAGGAAATGTACCACAATATATATATAAAAAATGAATAATTAAAACACAAAGAAAAATTGTTTTTATTAATAGAAATACTCACCCCACAGGGAGCTCGGCACCTAAATCACAGAACGGTGGCTCCTCCTGGCAGTTAAATACACGGCAGTAATATAGCCATATTGAGGTATGTGTCTACCTAAAGACTAATGATTATACAAGAACAAGTATGGTGGTAAAAAACAGGGATATGCATTGTTATCTTTACACCCTCAGGCGGACTAAAATTGAAAATGAAAATTTTTGACCACTGGGAATCCAAGTAAAAGTTGAAGGAGGGGAAAGTCAACTCACCCACTACTTCGGTATGAAAGAGGGTTATCATTAAAAATAACTAAAGCATTGTGTCATACAAGAATTAACATAATATTTATCAAGTATATGTATGTTGTTTGTTTATGAAATAGAGCAACTTTGCGAATAATTCTGAGGCAAAGCAGCGAGGTCCACATCACCAGAAAGGACTTCTGTTAGAACTATCAGTTCAAACCACATGGATAACTATATCCATTTGGATAAACAAGGTACGCACCTGATTTATGGGAGGTACTTCTTTTTTGGTAATGGTATCACTGGGGGTCCTCAATAACGGCGCTCTATGGTCCAAGGGAAAGGCAAAAACAGAGATAATAGGATATATAAAAAATTGCACTGTTCGAAAAACACAAGAATAAAGAAAGGCTTAAGGGAATGTACTGACAATGTGCTTGTATAGTAAGAAAATCTGCTTATCCTAGTTTAAGGGGGTTAGGATATGAGTGCTTACGAAAAAATGTCTTTTCATGTATTCTACTCGTTTGGTAACTTTGTGTTTTATGATTTTAATTGTTTAGAATCAGTCCTGATGAAGGCATACTAGAAAAAAGCCGAAACGCCGCGTCGACCTCTTGATTCTTTGACTTTTTAACATTGTGGTGATCATATTTATGAAAAATGTTTTTAATATGTTTTTATATTGTGTAAATATGTAATAAAATTTAAATATTGTGACCAAACGATTGTGTTTATATGCTTTTAATCTAAGAGCTTCCCATATATGTGTGCACTTAACGAAGTAAATGTATTATTTTGACTATATATATTTGAATGAATAGCCCATGACATTGTCACTGTCCTAGACCTGTGTTTCTTACGTGCAACTTTCCTAAAACTATTTCAAACAGAAATGTTTCCACACAATAGAATTTTTCTCAATATTTATTTAATATGTTGAAACAAGTATGTACATAGTTTGCCTTCCCCATGGTAAAAAACGCCCCTTATTGTAATTTGTGACACCCACTGGTTCCACGCCAAGAGACAACATCCTGTCCCACGAACCTGGACGCGTGTTCTTTCTTTAATGACAATTTCCCCACCGTCCTCTACGTAGTAGAGTGGGGTCCTCCTTATTGCTTTCACTGTTTCACTCGGCTTGTTAGCCGAGGAGGTTTCACCTTTTCTGCAAACTAGCAGTAGGGCAATTGATTTAACAGCCCATAAAATTTATAAAAGTTTTGTATAAAATAAAATTTAAAACTAACTGGGAGAATGGAGGGAATTAAGACATACACATTCTCGGAAGATCAGTTTAACAAACTAATACACAACAACAAACCCAGAAATACAACAACCCCGGTTAGACTAGATAGACAAGATGAGGAGCAATGGGAGAAATTATGGAATAAGAAAAAGAAAGTCGTTAGAGCAGAGCTCCATGCAGAATTCTTAGTAGACTACTGCAAGAATGGGGTAATACCGAAAGGCTTACAGGTGACAAACGAACCAGGCATCTTTATCACAGATAGGAAGTTTATAGAGAGATGGACACTGGTAGCGAACCGCTGTAGTAGGGATTGGATCCTGTTAATCATAGAGACAGCGAATGAGTTCCTAGTGGTGGAACGGAGAGAAATCGAAGAACTGGAAAGTCAATTAAAAGATAGTACAGCGGTAGAAGATGCAAAAGCAAAATTAGAAGAAATACAAAATGACATTACAGGATATAGTGAATATCTGGTCCAAAAAAAGAGCAACAAGCTAAAGAAAGACATAGAGAACTATAATCCGGAATTCGTGTATCCCTATCTACAAAAAGACTTTTACGACCGTCCTAGGGAACAATACCAACCCCGTAGACAGTGGCATAATCAACCGAGAAATTTCCCTAGAAAAAAGGTGAGGTTTTTTGACACTTCTTATACAAGCAGTGACTCAGAAGGGGAACAGAGTAATGACAAAACAAAAAGCGGTGAACATAACAAACAGCCACAGATGAAAGAAGGTTTATCTTTTTTAGGCAACCGCAACCAGCAGTTTGGGCAACAAAGGGGGAGGGGGAGAGGTCGCAACAATTACAACCAACAACCACAATACCCACAGACCCAACACCCTCAACGTCCACGTACCAGGAGCCAGAAGCAATGGGACTAAAGAACATACAGAAAGCGACAGTGATAAATTTATCTAATCATAGTCTCACCCCAATAGAAACAAAACTACTAGAGAAAGGTTTAGGTTTTGCAATCTGCTCCCCTGTAGACAAATATGCACTAGAAAGGGATCTACAAAACTTTTTTAGGAAAGTGAGACTTCGTGTGTTCTTTGAAGGAAAAGATATTCCTCCGAGACACAACAAATCAGGTCTTAAAACTAAGTCCACCTGGACTCCATCCCTTAATTTAGTACATAAGGATATAGAGGCCTTTGAAAGATGCATAGATAAGAGCATAGAAGATCTTCTAAAACATAAAATCTGGACACCACAAAATCTTAGCAGAGAAGAGAAAAAAGCACTGGAACTCTTAGAAAAGGATGTGACCCTAACTATTAAACCAGCGGATAAGGGGGGTAGCATTGTACTGATGGAAACTATGGACTACAACAATAGAATGTATAAACTCCTTAACAACAAAGACCATTATAGTAAATCAAACAAGGAAGAATGGCAGACCTTGAAAGAAGATATAGGAAGGATACTTAGACAGGCAAAAGAGGATGCCACAATATGTGAGGATGAGTTTAGATTTATGATGAACTCAGACCCGTTAATTCCAGCTCTATATGGCCTTCCCAAGGTCCACAAAGACCTTAAAGATCCACCAATGAGACCCATAGTCTCATGCATAGGGTCTCTTACAGAACCTTTGAGCAAGTATGTCGAAGTATTCCTACAGCCCATAGTCCAAAAACAAAAAGCATACATCAAGGATACCACTCATATGATCCAGAAAATCGAGGGCCTGACGTTCAATCCAGACACACAGACATTAGTGACTTTGGATATAGAAGCGCTATATACGAATATTCCGCAAGATAGTACCATAGAGATTATGGATGAAATCTTAGGCAACCAACAGGATATGACTGAACACCACCAACGCTTCATCCTAGAATGTATTACATTAATCCTAAAAAACAATATCTTTCTATTCCAAGATAACCTGTTCAGGCAGATTAAGGGGACCAGCATGGGGGCCACCTGTGCCCCAAGTCTGGCATGTCTGTACGTCTCCAGGTTTGAGGATATACATATCCACAATCCTGTTGCCCCTTTCTATGAGAATATCTCAGAATGGGGAAGGTACATAGACGACATTTTCTTCATCTGGACAGGGGAAGAAGATACATTGGAGGAATTTCTCCGTTGGTTAAACCTTGGAGACCCCAATCTCAGGTTCACCTCACATATCAATAAAGAATATGTTGAGTTTTTGGACATTATAATCAAGCACACTGATGGCCACCTGACCGTGGAATTGTACACGAAACCCACGGATAGAAATACAATGCTGCATTTCCAAAGTAATCACCCCGCTTCACAGAAGAACAATATCCCTTTTGGCCAGTTCTTAAGGCTGAAAAGGAACTGTACGTCAATGAAGGATTATGAAAAACATGCAGACATCCTCAAGGAGAAGTTCCTTAATAGGGGTTACCCCAAAAAAATGATTAGACACGCGTACAAAAGGGCCAAGTATTTTAATAGGGATAATCTGTTTCAACCCAAAGAAAAGATCCAGGATCCTCAGGATCCCATCATGTTTGTAACTAATTTTTCCCAAGTGAGCCACAGAGTAAAGAACATTATAAACAGGAACTGGCACCTAATAAGAGATAAAACCCAGATCCCGATAGCTAGGGCCATTTTTTCATACAGAAGAAATAGAACTATCAGGAACTGCCTAGTTCACACATATAGAGAGAGTAACACTGTCAACCAGCGTACCATCAACAATACCCCGATGCCAACAGGAACATTCCCTTGCTCAGGGTGCAATAATTGTAGTAGCATCATAAAAGGCAAAACAGTGACAGTTAATGAAAGCTCAGTCAACATAAAAAGTTTCATGAACTGTAGGACAAAAAACATCATATATCTGATTCAATGTCCGTGTCAGAAATCCTACATAGGGGAAACGTCCAGAGAAGTCAGACTACGCTTGAATGAGCACAAGTCAGCCATAAGGACAAACAAATTAGGGGCACCTCTCACTGAACATTGGAAGGAGGCAGGACATCAAATTGAGGACTTAAAATGGTGCGGACTGGAGAAAATTACAGGGTCCAAAAGAGGCGGTAACCTAGATAATAAGAGGAAAAGGAGAGAACAATTTTACATGTCTTCTTTTAACAGTGTGAGATGTGGACTGAACTCAAGGGAGGACTGGGGAAAGATAATTCTGAATTAAGAGCATAACTTATGTAAATAAGTTTCTCCGAGATCCTAATGTATCCATTTCCGCTTAAATCCAGCACAAAAGATAGTAATCAGCGACAACCGCTTTTGAATTTCCCCCATAAATAGTGATGAGAGTTACCCTTCACTCCAAAAGAATAATGCGATTAAATGATTGTACCGGGAACCAGAGGCCATAACTACATGTCCTAATGATTTATAAATCCTCAGACAAAAACCGAACGTAGTGACTGGTAAGCGAAAAGAACCATGCGGTTAAAATTTGGTCATTTGAAACCTAGCGGCAAATAGTGGGCCCCATGTACCCAATAGGGCCCCAGTAGAATCAAACACACAAAAAAACAAGGTCCCCCGCGAAAAAATAATAAATTCCAAAACCCCAAGGTCTGTGCCTATAAGAATATTCTGAACAGCATCGGGTAGACCGATCTGTAACAAAAAGATCAGTGCCAAGAGAGACGTGGATGGGATGCACCCTCCTAGTATGATGTCTCTCCATTTCTATAGCAACACGGCAACAAAGCATTCATGGCGCGGCCATTTGCTATGCTATTTTAAACCAATAGCGGTAGGGCTTAGAACACACAGATGACCAATGGTGGGAGCGCTATTAAAACAATCCGCCGGCAACATAAATCAAATAGATAACAATAACACACCAGAGGCGCCTAAGTAATTAGTGTTCTGTTTATGAAAATGCCTTTGGGATAGAGGAAATCCGCTGCGTAAACCCACTTCGGCACAAGTTATACACCGCTTATAGAAACACGCTACCACGGCAATGCAAATGCCGAGTGTTTATAGGTAACCATAACAACGCGGTAACGCGAGCACGCTTCCACCCAAACGCCGGGTGATTAATGGTAACCATAACAACGCAGCAACGCGATCACGCCTTCACCGAGGCGACCGGCAGTACCTTTGGCGCCAAATTATCAAGCGAGCGCTTTTTCCCCTTGTTTTGGTTGTTTTGTCAGGTATTTGTGCTTGTCTCACTGATCTGTTGTTTTCACTGCTTTTTCCCCGTTTTTGTCGCTATTTTGTGCCTGTTCAGTATTGTAACGTGTGTACCCTCCTTCCTGGTTGTCCGCCTACCGCTCCGCCCCCCGCCCTCCCTTCCCGCCACCGCCGCTTGTCCCCGCCCCTTTTTCTTCTGTAACCCTCCCCGCTCCCGCCTCCCAGCTGCCCCGCCCACCCGCGCACTTGGCCTTAAATGGCGACCGTGCGACGCAGGTGAGTGTGACCCACTTGTGGGACACCCCCGCGCCGCACGGCCACCAGCTGCTGCGTGTGCCCCTTGCCTCGCTGCTGCCTCGTTTTTGCCTCGTTCGCCGGCTGCCGCCGCTGCGAGCGCTTTTTCCCCTTGTTTTGGTTGTTTTGTCAGGTATTTGTGCTTGTCTCACTGATCTGTTGTTTTCACTGCTTTTTCCCCGTTTTTGTCGCTATTTTGTGCCTGTTCAGTATTGTAACGTGTGTACCCTCCTTCCTGGTTGTCCGCCTACCGCTCCGCCCCCGCCCTCCCTTCCCGCCACCGCCGCTTGTCCCCGCCCCTTTTTCTTCTGTAACCCTCCCCGCTCCCGCCTCCCAGCTGCCCCGCCCACCCGCGCACTTGGCCTTAAATGGCGACCGTGCGACGCAGGTGAGTGTGACCCACTTGTGGGACACCCCCGCGCCGCACGGCCACCAGCTGCTGCGTGTGCCCCTTGCCTCGCTGCTGCCTCGTTTTTGCCTCGTTCGCCGGCTGCCGCCGCTGCGAGCGCTTTTTCCCCTTGTTTTGGTTGTTTTGTCAGGTATTTGTGCTTGTCTCACTGATCTGTTGTTTTCACTGCTTTTTCCCCGTTTTTGTCGCTATTTTGTGCCTGTTCAGTATTGTAACGTGTGTACCCTCCTTCCTGGTTGTCCGCCTACCGCTCCGCCCCCCGCCCTCCCTTCCCGCCACCGCCGCTTGTCCCCGCCCCTTTTTCTTCTGTAACCCTCCCCGCTCCCGCCTCCCAGCTGCCCCGCCCACCCGCGCACTTGGCCTTAAATGGCGACCGTGCGAACGCGCAGCGGTCACGCGCAGCGGGCGCGCCGATTGTGCGCCGAAGGTAAGCCCGTCTACGCCCGTCCGCGCCTGGACCGCGCCCAGTGCCAGGACCCCTGGCCCCCGAAGAGCCCGACCGACCCGCCTGACGTACTCAGCCGCCACCCTCACCGCTCTCAACACCGGCCGACACCCAGAATGCCACCAAGCCACTCCAAGACGCACCCACGGACCATTCAGCTGCCACGCCTGCAAGTTCTCCTGCAGCCGGACCAGCCCCGCACCAGCACCCGCCAAGTCGAACTCCAGCAGCACCCACCTCAAGTGCATCCTCCTCAACACCCGCTCCGTCCACAGACACGCCATCGAACTCTGGAACCTCCTCGACACCACAGCCCCAGACGTTGCCTTCCTCACGGAGACCTGGATGAACGCCTCTTCAGCTCCCGACATCGCCATCGCTATCCCAGAGGGCTACAAGATCGTCCGGAGGGACCGAAACGCCAACCAGATGGGAGGAGGCATCGCCATCATCCACAGGAACACCATCCGCCTCACGACCAGCACCGACAACACCCTGACCAGCGCCGAACACCTGCATTTCCAGATCCACACCAACCCGAACACCACCCTCAGAGGCACCCTGATCTACCGACCCCCTGGACCACGCACGCAATTCAGCGACGACATCGCCGACTTCGTCAGCCCGCATGCCCTCACCTCCGCTGACTACATCCTCCTGGGAGACCTCAACTTCCATCTGGAGAACAACAACGACCACAACACCAGCACCCTGCTCGACAACCTCGCCAACCTGGGACTCAAGCAACTGGTGTCCACCCCCACCCACCTCGCCGGACACACACTCGACGCCGTCTTCTCATCCAGCACAGACATCGACTTCAGCCACGCTACAGAGCTTCAATGGACGGACCACAGCTGCGTCCACTTCACCTTCAAGAGAACAACGACCCACCAACACCAGCAACACACCGCCCGCAGAAGCTGGAACAAGATCACAGCAGACCAGCTCGCCACCTCCCTGAGCCAACACCCTCCTGCCAGCTCAGCGAACCCCAGCCAGGCCGCCGATAACATCACGAAGTGGATCAGCAACTGCGCGGACAAACTCGCCCCGCTGAGGACCCCGCCTAGCAGACCCGGCAGCAAGAAGGCCCCATGGTTCACCGACGAACTCAAGAGCTCCAAGAAGAACTGCCGAGCCCTCGAGAAAGTCTGGAAAAGGGATCCGACACCGGACAACAGGACCTCCTACAAACTGGCCACCCGGAAACACCACCAGCTGATCCGCGCCGCCAAGAGAACAGCATTCAAGGACCGGTTGGACAACAACGCACACAACAGCAAGGAACTCTTCAACATCGTGAAAGAGCTTTCCAACCCCAACGCGGGAAACAACGACATCACCCCATCGCAAGACCTCTGCAACTCCCTGGCTTCATACTTCCACAACAAGATCGCGGACATACACAGCAGTTTCAACAACCAACCAACGCACACCACGACCGACCAGCCAGCCCCCCCCACCACCACCCTCCATGCCTGGACCCCGATCAGCACAGAAGACACCATCCGCACGATGAACTCAATCCACTCCGGATCACCAACCGACCCCTGCCCCCACCACATCTTCAACAGGGCCGACGCTGTCATCGCACCCCACCTGCGAGACATCATCAACACATCCTTCGACACCGCCATCTTCCCCGAGAGCTGGAAACACGCCGAACTCAGCGCTCTACTCAAGAAACCAACAGCGGACCCCACCGACCTCAAGAATTACCGCCCCATCTCGCTTCTCCCGTTTCCAGCCAAAGTCATCGAGAAGACCGTCAACAAGCAGATGGCCGCCTTCCTCGAGACGAACGGATCCCTCGACCCCTCACAGTCCGGCTTCCGAGCCAAACACAGCACCGAGACCGCCCTCATCGCCGCCACCGATGACATCCGAGCCCTGATGGACAATGGAGAAACAGCGGCCCTCATCCTCCTAGACCTCTCCGCGGCATTCGACACGGTCTGCCACCGCACCCTAATACGGCGCCTCAGCAACATCGGAATCCAGGACAAGGCGCTGGAATGGATCATCTCCTTCCTCGACGGAAGAACACAGCGAGTCCGCCTACCACCGTACAAGTCAGAGGCCTCCGAAGTCATCTGCGGCGTCCCCCAAGGATCATCCCTGAGCCCCACCCTCTTCAACGTCTACATGAGCCCCCTCGCGGCCATCGTATGCAAACACCACCTCAGCATCATCTCCTACGCCGACGACACCCAGCTGATCCTCTCCCTGACCAACAACCCCGCCGCCGCCAGAGCCAACCTACACGAAGGGATGAAAGAGGTAGCCGAGTGGATGACGACCAGCCGCCTGAAACTGAACTCGGACAAGACGGAGGTCCTCATCCTGGGCTCCTCTCCCTCCGCCTGGGACGACTCCTGGTGGCCTCCCGCCCTGGGCACCGCACCGAAACCGACAGACCATGCACGTAACCTGGGCTTCATCCTGGACTCCTCCCTCTCCATGACCAGGCAAGTCAACAGCGTCTCCTCGGCATGCTTCAACATCCTACGCATGCTACGGAAGATCTTCTGGTGGATCCCCACAGAGACCAGGAAGACCGTCACCCAGGCCCTCGTCACCAGCCGACTGGACTACGGCAACGCCCTCTATGCCGGGACCACCGCCAAGCTCCAGAAGAGACTCCAGCGGATCCAAAACGCCTCAGCCAGACTCATCCTCGACATCCCACGATCCAGCCACATCTCCGGACATCTGAGAGACCTTCACTGGCTCCCCATCAACAAGAGAATCACCTTCCGCCTCCTCACCCACGCACACAAAGCCCTACACGACCAAGGCCCGAGCTACCTCAACAGCCGAGTCAACTTCTACGCTCCCAAACGCCACCTCCGATCAGCCAACCACGCCCTCGCCGCCGTCCCCCGCATCCGAAGAGCAACTACAGGAGGAAGGTCCTTCTCCTACCTGGCCGCCAAGACCTGGAACTCCCTCCCGTCCGACCTGCGCCTGACCCAAGACCACCTCTCCTTCAGAAAGAAGCTGAAGACCTGGCTGTTCGAGCAGTAGCGGCACCCCCCCCCCCCAGCGCCTTGAGACCCTACGGGTATGTAGCGCGCTTTACAAGTGTCACTGATTGATTGATTGATTGATTTAAGCTACCGCCCTTCACGGTCGTTTCATTTCCAACTGAACGCCGTGTGGAGATCAGACGAAGGAACTGCCAGGAAGGAAGGAGCAGGGAGGCCGACTGCTATATCACAGGTAAGAGGCCTCGCTCAGCGCTCTGAAGACAACATGGCACTGCAAAAAGATTTTTGTGAATAGACTAAGCGTTAGGACATAATATTAAAGTTCCAAACTCTATAGAGCAGATAAAATACAATAATTAGAGTAAAAATGTAAGTGTACCAAAAGGCTTAATATTTTAAAACCTTATAGCAAATAAAATTATAATGCTGATAATATAACCCCCACAGATATCAGCGATTGAAAGAAGATGATGTCAGTGAAACTTACCTTCACCTAATTTAAAGAGGCTTGAGGGTCATAATCAACCAAACAGTTCCAACGGTAAGCAGCCATAAAAGGAAATGTACCACAATATATATATAAAAAATGAATAATTAAAACACAAAGAAAAATTGTTTTTATTAATAGAAATACTCACCCCACAGGGAGCTCGGCACCTAAATCACAGAACGGTGGCTCCTCCTGGCAGTTAAATACACTGCAGTAATATAGCCATATTGAGGTATGTGTCTACCTAAAGACTAATGATTATACAAGAACAAGTATGGTGGTAAAAAACAGGGATATGCATTGTTATCTTTACACCCTCAGGCGGACTAAAATTGAAAATGAAAATTTTTGACCACTGGGAATCCAAGTAAAAGTTGAAGGAGGGGAAAGTCAACTCACCCACTACTTCGGTATGAAAGAGGGTTATCATTAAAAATAACTAAAGCATTGTGTCATACAAGAATTAACATAATATTTATCAAGTATATGTATGTTGTTTGTTTATGAAATAGAGCAACTTTGCGAATAATTCTGAGGCAAAGCAGCGAGGTCCACATCACCAGAAAGGACTTCTGTTAGAACTATCAGTTCAAACCACATGGATAACTATATCCATTTGGATAAACAAGGTACGCACCTGATTTATGGGAGGTACTTCTTTTTTGGTAATGGTATCACTGGGGGTCCTCAATAACGGCGCTCTATGGTCCAAGGGAAAGGCAAAAACAGAGATAATAGGATATATAAAAAATTGCACTGTTCAAAAAACACAAGAATAAAGAAAGGCTTAAGGGAATGTACTGACAATGTGCTTGTATAGTAAGAAAATCTGCTTATCCTAGTTTAAGGGGGTTAGGATATGAGTGCTTACGAAAAAATGTCTTTTCATGTATTCTACTCGTTTGGTAACTTTGTGTTTTATGATTTTAATTGTTTAGAATCAGTCCTGATGAAGGCATACTAGAAAAAAGCCGAAACGCCGCGTCGACCTCTTGATTCTTTGACTTTTTAACATTGTGGTGATCATATTTATGAAAAATGTTTTTAATATGTTTTTATATTGTGTAAATATGTAATAAAATTTAAATATTGTGACCAAACGATTGTGTTTATATGCTTTTAATCTAAGAGCTTCCCATATATGTGTGCACTTAACGAAGTAAATGTATTATTTTGACTATATATATTTGAATGAATAGCCCATGACATTGTCACTGTCCTAGACCTGTGTTTCTTACGTGCAACTTTCCTAAAACTATTTCAAACAGAAATGTTTCCACACAATAGAATTTTTCTCAATATTTATTTAATATGTTGAAACAAGTATGTACATAGTTTGCCTTCCCCATGGTAAAAAACGCCCCTTATTGTAATTTGTGACACCCACTGGTTCCACGCCAAGAGACAACATCCTGTCCCACGAACCTGGACGCGTGTTCTTTCTTTAATGACTGTGAGTGTTGGTACAAATACTTAACGCATTGCCTCTGGTTAGCCTAGACTGCTCAGGCCAAGCTACCTTGAGGGCGAGCAGGGGTTATCTGAGAGGGTTATCTCCTTGTCCTGACTAGAAGCAAGGGTCCCTATTTGGACGGTGGTACCTACCTCTGCCAACTAGAGACCCCCAGTTCTAACATTGGTGGTCAGGCGGTGGGATTTGAACTTGTATTTGTACTTGACCCACAGTAATTGGTGTACATCACTAGTGAGTGCAGACCACTACGCCACCGCATACTACATTTTTTATTTTTGGTTCTATTTTTGATCGTAACCCTGAAAGAATCCAAGCATCATGTCTCAGAATGGTAAACCAGCGAGTGATGTTGCAGAACTGGAGTTTGATATTGAAATGTTAAGTGATTACAAAGTAGGTCAACTCAGGCAGTTCGGCAGGAACTTTGGATGCCCCATGAAGTGCCGCTCCAAGAAGGAGGAGCTACAGGAGGCCTTAAGGGCCTGGTGGGAGACCAAAAAGGCTGGGGAGACAGATGATGCAGAAGTGGATGAGGATGCACAGAGGGATGGTTTCAGACCACAGGATCTGCCTGTGTCCGGAGCAGCCTCAAGGGCTGGCAGCAACCATTCAGCTGAAAGTTTTTCCCCAGAAGAGTTGGAGGAAAACCAAAGGGCTAGAGATCATAAATTAGAAATGTTGAGGCTTGAAATGAAGATGAAGCAAATGGAAAGGGCGGCGGAGGAGAGCAAACATGCCCGTGTCCTGGAGGAATTGAAATTGTCCTTGGCCCATGAATTACGAATGAGGAAGCTTGAGATAGAGCTCAAGAGGCGTGAGGCCATGAGGGTCTCAGCTGAAGAAGAAACATGGGTAGCTCAAGAAGTGAGCTTTGCTGAGTTGGAGGTGGAGTCCAGCTCAGATGGTGGCAGCAAGATTATAGTTTCCAGTGCTGAGAGAAAGGTACAAACACCCAGAGATGTGGCGCCTGACTTGAGGGAGGGGGTCGATATACACCAGGGGGTTCAGGTTTATGATGTAGTTCCAGTGGAGTGCCATGACCCTGAAGTAGATTGGGGGACTGGCACAGGGGACCATATTCCCAGTGGTGGGAGGGACACTCTACTGACTCTAGATGAGAGGTACAGGGAGAGGGGTTCCCCCATGGTAGAAACCTTGGTGTGTGTGAGTGAAGACCAGCCAGAAGAGTGTGGGTTGTGTGACAGAGACAGTCAGATACTGTCTTGCAAGTCTCAGGAGAGTGGTGTGGGGTACTTGTGTGAGGCACTGGAGGGTGAGGCAAAGGGTAGCGTGGTTAACAACTGTGGGGGGCTGTGTGATTCATTTGTTGGAGAGCATATTTTAAGTCCCTGTTTTCCAGAGCTATGCCAACACCCGGTGGAGTGTGAGTTCTCTGCCCCCAGAGAGCTTGCGTTGGAGGCAGACCTCTTGGTGAATTCCAGAGAGTCTGAGGAGGCATTGGGTAGTGATCCCAAAAGGAGTGGCTTAGATATCTTCCAGACCTTGTCATATGGATACTTCATTACATATATTGCGTTAAGTTAGCATGAGTGTATTACATGTTTAAACAGCCGTTTTGCCTTCAGGCTTCAGTTTTGCACACGACACGTACTTGTTGTTGTAGCTTTCAGCCTAGAAGTGGTGAGGTGTTTTATTTGAGAATAATATGTTATTCCTAAAGCTATCAGCTTTGCCTTGTACACTTGGTACAACTGTCTGCACACTGAGAGCTGCACACTCTAAGATTAACCTAACACAAGGTTGCTGGGAAGTCTGATCCTCGCACCACATTAGACATTAGACATAACACAAATAATGTTGATGCCAACATTTTGGGCTCTACGCGGGTTTAAGATAGAGTTACACGGAATGAACGCAGACACTTGGTGCTGCGCATGAAGAGAACTGGTAGATGCTGATGTGAACTGCTCCTACTGACATTGAGAGGTATGGGGTCGCCCTGCTAAAGCCCGAATGAGACCTTCTTAGATATAATATAATATGCTAGATAGGGTGCGCGAAATATAGGTGATATAGATTTCTATAGAAATTGCATTATAACATGCTAGCACCTTTTGCTTACTATGGATTAGTGACTATGCTGCTGACTCTGATTTTTATAATCTGCATTTTGGTATTATACAAGATACTGCGTTTGAGAACTTTGCATTGAATAATAAATATTTCAAACTTGCACTTGTGTTCTTTGACTCTCAGTTTTGGTTTGAAATGATTATAGAACGAAAGAGTGTTCATGTGTTCCACGACTCCTGAGGTATTCTAAAGATCATGTTCTGGTTTGTCTAATACATGTATCATTCCATAATGATCCATGAGACACTGTAGCTAGCTAGGTAACTAGATTTCTGACACTGAGATGAGTTTTTGGATCATCCTAACTCACTAAGGTTCTAGATCTCTATGCACAGTTCTGTGGGAGAACGGAAACCCTGCTACATGGCGCCCAACGGATTGGTTGGCCGTATTTCATGACACTCGAGTAGTATATCATTCAGACCTTAACGCCTTCATTCCCGTTTCCGGAAAACGGTGGTGTCGGAAAAACCTACCTATTTATGTGATAGGTGTTTTCAAGCTTGAATTCTTCTAAAAACGGTTTCTTTGAATTACTACCCAGTTGTGCTACACACAGTTCTTTGTCTGGTTTTTCTTCTTCCTGTGCTAACATGGCAGTGGAAATAGCGCAGCACAGCCGCGTCGCGGTTCGCGATCACTTGCGGGGATATAATGTACCCGCTGAAGGCTTAGCTGTGGTTCTAGTTGTGAGTGCGGAACATGCGTACCCGTACGAATTGTTTTATTCCTGGGTGACATTTCCGGAAGTAGACGCTAATTCGGGTGTCTATCACACATACACTGCCTCAGCAGTACCGGCAGCTTATGCTCCGTACAGGGCACTGGAAGTACCTATTGACGCTTGGCAGCACGGTGTTTGGTTTGGTGGCGCCCTACCCCATTCTTTGAACGCTACGAGGTTAGGTCCTTTGTCCATTCCGGGCACAAATTGGCCCGCCTTGGGTGGATTTACTCCTCATCCTAATCGCGCCACGTGTAACGTAGCCGACCTGAGACGTCGTCATGAGGTCTCGGTTGGAGTGATTAGAGCGCTTGTTCATTACATTAGTCGTAATATTCAAGGCGCAGCCCCCGCAGGTGCGCAGCTTCGAGCAGAACAGGCTGGTTTGAAAATCAGTCCTGTCTTGGTGAATTCCGTTATGGGCAGAAAGCCATAGTACGGATGAATTTCCTTACTGGCTTGCCGAGAAATTCGACCAGTTAGAGGCTGTGTTTCCTAATACGACTCCGAGTGAAAAACACCGGATTCTTACGCTTAGTTTACCGAAGGAAATAGCCCCGGACCTTGCTGACTGTGAGACATGGGGTAAGACTTTTGCAGCGGTTTACTCGAGGTGCTTTGGCACACCGTCAGTTTCGAACCTGTCTGCGATCCTCAAGCGTGTTCAGGATGATCACGGACCTGAGTCGGCGGTTGAGTTGGGTATGCGCCTGAACGGTTCATTTGAGACAGTTTGCGGTATTATCCTTGCCAATGTAAAAGGGGATGCAATGAACTTTCAGGTGGCCAATGGTCTGGCGTTAGTACCCGATGCCGAGAAACCCCGTCAGCTGGCAAAAATTATTGTGGCGGCTTATAAAACGGTTGGCCGCAATTCAAGGGGTGCAAAGGTTTTTCTGGAAAAAGAAAAGAAGCAACCCCAGGGGCAATCTTCGGAAACAGGTGGACAGCCCAAGTCCAAAAAACAAACTTGGCCGAAAAAGCAGAATAGGGGTAAGCAACAGCAACAACAGACACAGGTCTCTAGTCCGACACCTTCGCAACCTGCGCAGTCTGAGCGAGTTTATGAATTGCGCGATCGCGCTACGATTAAATCGCCTGACAGATATCAGGCAACTGACCAACGCTCTCCTCGTTCCTTTCAGGACTCATCGGCTCCGTCAACCGGTGGTGGAGGGGGCGGCAGGGGCAGGGGTGGTCAGCAAGGACGTGGCCAGCCCCGCACGCGAAGTGAAGGGGACAAGCGGGACGACTCTACGCCAAAGAGACCGCAGTTTGCCAAGAAGAAAGTCGCTGCCTTAACGGCGCATCGATATGCCCCAGATAGTGAGAACGCGGCTTCGGAATCTGACGTGGGCTCTGACCTTGCTGGACAGCGCGGCGGAGATTACCATAGTGAGAGAGGCCCTCCGTCCACTGTTGAAGGTGACAGCGACTGACACTTATGTTGTAATCGAAACAGCTGATACACATGTTGCTCCCCCTGAAAGACTTTTTGAAATTGTCCTGTTAATTGAAGGTGACATGCAGCGAACTGTAAAAGGGGTATTTTGGGAAAATCTTTCAGATACGTATGACATTTTGCTTTCGGAGGCTGACTGGCCCCCACCTTTTGTTCTCGCAGCTCCGCGAGGGGAGGAGGTAATCCTCCCCAGTTTCGCGCACACTGTACCGAGAGTGGAAGCGCTGCATTTTGCAGAAGAGTGGGCTCTGGCGCTTGCGCCGGCTGTGTACCGAAATCAGTGTGGCTGGGATAAATTGTCCCCTAGCCATGAGATTCCATTACGGTCACAGCCTCAGCCACAACCCCAGTACCCCATACGGCGTGAAGCTAAAGCTTCGGTCGCGGCTATCCTTGAACAATTGGAATATCAAGGTGTAATTGAAACGTGTGTGTCACCAATGAATAATCCCCTTTTTACTGTTAACAAGCCGGACGGCTCATATCGTCTAGTTTTGGATTACCGGCATTTGAACTCGCATTGCCGTAACTGTGCGGTACAGAATACTCACGGCTCTGCCCTAGTGAATAGTCTTGAGCGTAAACGGTTCAAAACCACGCTTGACATTTCCAATGGTTTTTATGCACATAGATTAGATGGTCTAAGTTCCCAATGGACCAGTTTTACATGCGGCGGCGTACAAAAAAAGTTTAAACGACTCCCAATGGGATATAAAAATAGTCCTGGAGTGTTTTCCGCCCGCATTGTCTCTCTTTTGGAGAGTTTCGATCCAGTTGCATGTTCGTATGTGGATGACATTTATCTCACAGACGACGAGCTTTGGGTGCATCTGTGTCGAGTAAACAGCATAATTTGTAACTTTGCAGACATGGGTTACAAGTTTAACTTTGCAAAATCACACATTGCGGAGTACACAGTGTTGTTTCTAGGTTATGAACTTAACCATGAAGGAAAGGGATTGGCTCCTCACTTCCTGGAGAAGTGCGCGCAGTTGCGCTCTCCGACAACACTGAAAAAATTACAGTCTTTACTGGGTTTTTTAAATTTCGGGAGGACATACATTCCGGAATATGCCCAGCGTATCAAGCCTTTATATGCCTTGGTACAACCATCTTTTTCCAAATCATGCTGGCTGCCTGAGCATTCAGCCATTCTGCAGTCTTTGCAGGCTGATTTACTCACTTCTGACTACTTACAGACCCGTGATAACCAGACCAACCTGGTGATAAGAATTATCCCTGGGACGGTGGGTTTCACGTACCTGACTTTTAACGAGGGGGATACTGTACCTATTGCTTACAAGTCGCACTTGTACACTTCGGCTGAACTGCGTTTTTCCACTGTGGAGAAAGTGTTAACGGCTGTGCAGATGGCAATTCTTAAAGAACGTGCCCTGTCGCAGGGAAAGCGCATGTTGGTTGTTACCCCGTGTCCTGCCTTGGAGGCGGTCACGAAAGCCAGTGTACCTAATTCTAAAGCTTTGCACCCTCGGTGGATTCAGTGGGCTACTTCCTTGACGTCTCAGGATGTCACGTTTATTTTTGACGCCGCTTTACGGTCGCAGGAGTATTTACAGTATGAATTTGTTCATCCTGCTCCTTTAGCAATGCGGCCGTTGGAGGATTTCCACTGTATCATTTACACGGATGGTTCGGCGCAGGTTGCGCATGGCTCTAAACATGCCTACGTTTCCGCTTGCGCTATTGTGGTCGGTGCCATGGTGAACGATGAGTTCAAGTCCAGTGTCGTGCACACGCAGACACTTGGAGACTGCACCGCACAATTAGCAGAGCTCCGTGCTCTTATGCTCGCATTGGAGTACGCAGATCCTAGTGTGACAACTTTAATCGTAAGTGATTCTTACTACTGTGTCCAGTCTTACAATGAGAACTTGTTCTTTTGGATTCAGAATGATTTTCGTGATTCCAAAGGTAGCACAATAAAACATAAAATGATCTGGGTCCGAGTGGCGGAACTTAAAGAAAAGCTGCCGCTCGTGTTTGTGATTCATACTCTCGGCCACCAGCGCGTGGGAGTCCACGCTGTTGGCAATTCGCTTGCTGATGAGGCAGCGAAGTCTGCGGTATCAAAATACTTAGTTGCAGCGGTCACGAGGTCCAAGAGCAAAATAGATGACGACATCTTGGCGGCTGTTGCTGCCACGGCGAAGGGAGGTAAATATCCTGCGGGGTTCCCTTCGAAATACACATACCACTTAAGTCCCGATAAGGTTCCTTATGTGAAAATTCCTGAAGTTGGAGAGCGTCTGATTCCCAACTCGGATCGCAGAGCTTCTCTGATTACAGCGGCTCATGAAGGTGTGGCGTCTGCGCATGCGGGCGTCTCAGCCACTGTATCACAGCTACAACAGAGGTTCTGGTGGCGGGGACTGTACAAACAGACGCGCGATTATGTCCTTATGTGTGACATTTGTCAGCAGATTAAGCCTTCTACTGCTGCGCGTCCGCCTCAGACAAAGTTGTACATTTCTAATAAACCGCTTGGTTGTGTTTATTTGGATCACTGCGGTCCTTTTTCTTCTGATACTGCGTATAAATACATCTTAGTAGCAGTTGACTCATGCACACGCTTTGTGTGGTTATGGCCGCATCGCAGCGCTGATTCACGGACTGTCATTAAGGATTTGCGTGTCTTTGTGGGAATCTTTGCTTGTGGTGCTTTCCATTCGGACCAGGGTCCGGCTTTCGCCTCTAAGGCGTATAAGGATGCTATGGTTTCGTTGGGAGTACAGGTGAAGTTTTCAAGCCCCTACAGGCCTGAGGGCAATTCTGTGGTAGAAAGAATGAACCGCGACTTAAAGCAATCTTTTACAGCCCGAGTTATAGGCACTGGTAGAAACTGGCTGACCCACCTCTATGGCGTGCAGCGTGCGCTTAATAATCTCCCTAGAAGGTCTCTGGGTGGGCGGACCCCATACGAAATGCTCTTTGGTATCAAGATGTACGTCCCTGACCTTGATGGTGCAGACTGCCAGGCCCAGGCCGCGGCCTTTCACGTAGATGAACATTGCAATGTTTTACAGGATCTACAAAAGACCAGAGACAGTCTTGCAAAGGAACACTTGCCCTCCACGTCGGATGATGCGTTGCAGATCCCGGTAGTTGGCTGGCTACCCCAAGTTGGAGAACTGGTTCGAGAGAAGATCGATAACAAAAAGGAATTTGGTCCCTCATATCGAGCGCCGGTTCGGGTCCTTGGAGTGAAGGGCACAAGAACAGTCATTTTACCACCACTTCCAGGTCGTAAAGAAAACAGATTTATTTCTATTGACAATGTCAAGACACACAGGGTGGCCGATTCTTCATAGCATGACACCGGCTGCATCCTGTCCTTCCATGGTGAGGCACTCTGTGCTGGCTATTACATCTGGTGCAGATCAGGAGGTGTCCCTCGAGATGCCTGCCATCACAAGTCCTTTATTAAATACTATTCCTGTTACTAACATTGATGAGGTGACCTATGCAGATCCTGCTGATTTATCCATGTCCGATTTACATGCACGTTTGGCTAACCAGTCCAGATTCTCTTTTGACTCTGATTCGGAACTTTCAAAGAAACCATCAACTATTGCAAAATATGCCACGTTGTTTAAAAAACATTTTTTAATTCCGCCTTGGACATACGTTTGGCTGATACTATTTTCGTTTTATCTTTTTATGTCAATTGGTTTTGTGTTTTATTTTTTCCGCCTACTTGATGGCCATTATGTGAAAGAAAGAACAGGAATTCGGTACCTTAATGGAACATTGGCCCCACACTCCTCCTCGCATTCAGCACACAGACTAAAGAGAGACTTACATTCAGTACAAATTACTGCTTGGCCTGTCCTTGATGGGATTGTGTGGGATGCGGTTAGGTTTCAGATACATGGCCCCACAGAAGTTATTAATGTTCCTAATGTGCTTAGAGTAAACATGGGAGATGTGATTAAGCAAAATATTCGTTCTGATGATTGGGATCTTCAGGCAGTAGAAGCATTGTTCTCTGATTTAAAATATTATGCGGCCTTTGATGATGAGGATTTGTATTTAGATTCTGTCAATTATGGTGATTTATTTTGTTACCAACATTATGGAAATCATTTCTTGCACAAGACAAGTTCTAGGCGGGTTCCTGTGAATTACACTCAGTGGGAACATTGCCCTGCTCCTTTACAGGGGAGCTCAAGTACTTTTTTGGGAAAATACTCTTACTTTACAGATTTTAATCAATCAAATCCTGAGTCTTTTTACTTCAAGGTGAAACAGAAATCAATGCCAAAATTTAGACTGACTGACACAAAATTGTTGTATTCAAAGTCCTTTCTAGAAAGGTTATCTGTGGATGGCTATGAGTTATGGAAGGATGTTATTGACCTTAAATCGGTTTGGGGTACCAAAGATTGGCAGGTACAAGGCACTGAGGCTTTGCATCGTGCATGTCTCATCCCAAATCACATGTTGTTTTTAAATTCGACTATTTCCCAAACAACATGTTTTGGATTGGCCACATCTAAAAAATTAAATACCCCTACTATCCCTGATTTGGAAGAATATTCAGGTTGGAGTAATTTCACTACATTGTCCATAAGTGAGATACAAGCACTTTTGCAGAATTCCTCCTTTAATATTTCCAGTTTTGATCCGGATGGGTGGCTTTTATGGCAAAGAAGCTCTGATTCTTGCCAAAGTCGTTTTTTGGGTTTGTCTGAGGGTTTTACACGCATCAGGCCAGATCCCAGGTTTGACCAAGATCACACTGTTACAACTTATTCAGTAGGCAAATTGTGTCAGAACTGGTTACAACATTCCACTTTAGCTGCAGTTAAACTGCATCTGTCCCAGTTGAATGAAAACATAGAGTTAAATGATTTTATAAAAGGCCCAACTATGGGTAGGTCTAAACGCTTTATTTATGCTATTTACAATGAAATTTGGAAATTTTCAAGAGTCGAAGCAGCTAAACGCCTGAGGGCTATTGATCAAGCCAATTTGGAAAAAGTGCTTGCAGTGGTCGATAATAGTATTAACACGCTTTCTTCCAGAATTTACACATTGGATAATATTGTTTCTTCTGTTGTTGATATTGTACATGATGAAGTGTCCACGTTATACCATGGTCAAAATCAATTACGTTCTGTAATGCAGTTTGCCTGGACTCTCCAGACAATTAAGGCTGGTCGAGTTCCCTGGACCTCATTGAACGTTTCATCACTTTTTGCCCCTTTTAATCTTACTGATAAACAGCGCATGCTTTCAATGCGTGATGCATCGTTTTCTATGTTACATATTGAGAAGCTAGAATCCTTACCTTTTTCTGTTGCTGAAACCACCACTGCCACGTGGCTTATTCATGGTTTAATTACATTACCATTTCCCTTATATAAATTTACTAACTGTATGCGGTATATTGCTATAGGACGATATGAGCCACTAGGCAATGCATTCCTACATGAGGCATGGTCATTACCATACACATACAGATGTCTGAAAGATGGAAAAGAAGTGAATCTTAATGGTGAGGAATGCACACAGTCACCTGATCATTCATTAATATGCAGACACATTCAGTTACACGGTTCTTGTAATCAGGACCGCCCAAATTTAGCATGTGTTTTAAAAGGCACGCCAGTTCCAGCAGTAGTGCCCACATTTACATTATTAGCTAATGGTAGTTATTTGCTTTTAAACAACGAATTATGTTGTGGTTTATTAATTGGTGTGGCTTATATAGTTACTGTATCAGAACGTGTAGTGTGCTGCAAGAATGTTCTATACCCACCCACGCATGGCTCTTCAGATGTCTCCATCTGGCCTCGGATCCCAACCTTGGAAGCGAAATTCAATGGTTTAAGCAGAATAAGGGCTCTTTTGTCTCAAAAACAAGTGACCCTGAGTTCGGCCCGGGAAACTTATGTCCTTCACATAGCTAACACCCGCACAGAGGTGCAGGCGCTTTTAAACACTGATTTGCCATTTCATTTCTGCGAGCTGGTACACCAGATTTTTAATGCTTCTTCAACGACTGGGCTGGCACATTTTTTTAAACTTGTAAGCAGTGGACTCGTGACTACGTTTGAAAAAGTTTTTGGTATCATTCCCACGTTTTTCCACACTATTTTTGGGAGTTTGTTTGGTGGAATACCTGTGTTGCTGGCGGTGGCCGCAGGCTTTCTGTTGGTGTTTTTCTTCATAAAACATGGATGCCCATCCTGCGCAAGACGCCGTTCAACGCCTCCTGACACTGTGCCGTAATCGGATGCTCAATTACTATGGAACTTTGCCGCTTGCAGCATTAAGCACGGCCTATAGATTGTCATTTCGGTTCACCGACTTCACGTGTGTCCAACCTGTGTTTCACTGCCTAAACTGCGAGTTCGATTGGGCCATTGATTTGTGCCTATGCTTGAGGACTGCTCCTGACGTCGATTTTGATCAGCTAATGCGTCCCGTTGTGGCTCACGAGCTGATCTGTTCTGGCGAGAGAGTTATGGCCTTGGCAGCGATAAATGGAGTTCTGGGCCAATGGGAGATCTCTGCAGCGGCGAATGCCTTTCTGACACACAGCGTTCTGGTGAACCCACCGAGTTGTCCTCTGACGTTGCAGGAGGATCCGATGCTGGAGGAGCACGTATGTTCTTTCCCATTGCTAAATTGGATGGCTGAACTATTTTCGGATGATGGCAGTGATTTCATACTGGAGGCTGTTGCAACTTTCTTTGCATATACTTTCCAATCGTGAGATGCCTGGAAGGAATGCTTTGTTGTGAAAATATAACTTTCCCCTCGCTGAATTGGAGGGATGGACTATGTTCAGCTGATGGAGAGTTCGCTCACGTGATGTTGCTGGAGATAACGTCTAAGTGGCACATGACTTTGGATATCGGATGAGTGCCTTGGTTTTTTCTCTTACAAACATTTGAATGGATGCGAACTGGTCATACATTTCATAATTTTTGAACCGGGCGGAAGACTTTTGGTTCAAGGCTTTTGATATTTTTTAGATTTGATGCCACTGTAGGCATTCATACATATTCATTCATACATATTCATTCGTACATATTTTTAGCTTATTTTAGCTCAAAACTATTGAATTTTGCTTTCAAATTGTGTATCTGATTTAGTATTGCCTTTTCCCTTATGATTAGCGGTGCTCGGACCAATGGGGGGGTGTCATATGGATACTTCATTACATATATTGCGTTAAGTTAGCATGAGTGTATTACATGTTTAAACAGCCGTTTTGCCTTCAGGCTTCAGTTTTGCACACGACACGTACTTGTTGTTGTAGCTTTCAGCCTAGAAGTGGTGAGGTGTTTTATTTGAGAATAATATGTTATTCCTAAAGCTATCAGCTTTGCCTTGTACACTTGGTACAACTGTCTGCACACTGAGAGCTGCACACTCTAAGATTAACCTAACACAAGGTTGCTGGGAAGTCTGATCCTCGCACCACATTAGACATTAGACATAACACAAATAATGTTGATGCCAACATTTTGGGCTCTACGCGGGTTTAAGATAGAGTTACACGGAATGAACGCAGACACTTGGTGCTGCGCATGAAGAGAACTGGTAGATGCTGATGTGAACTGCTCCTACTGACATTGAGAGGTATGGGGTCGCCCTGCTAAAGCCCGAATGAGACCTTCTTAGATATAATATAATATGCTAGATAGGGTGCGCGAAATATAGGTGATATAGATTTCTATAGAAATTGCATTATAACATGCTAGCACCTTTTGCTTACTATGGATTAGTGACTATGCTGCTGACTCTGATTTTTATAATCTGCATTTTGGTATTATACAAGATACTGCGTTTGAGAACTTTGCATTGAATAATAAATATTTCAAACTTGCACTTGTGTTCTTTGACTCTCAGTTTTGGTTTGAAATGATTATAGAACGAAAGAGTGTTCATGTGTTCCACGACTCCTGAGGTATTCTAAAGATCATGTTCTGGTTTGTCTAATACATGTATCATTCCATAATGATCCATGAGACACTGTAGCTAGCTAGGTAACTAGATTTCTGACACTGAGATGAGTTTTTGGATCATCCTAACTCACTAAGGTTCTAGATCTCTATGCACAGTTCTGTGGGAGAACGGAAACCCTGCTACAACCTGTGAGGTGGAAGAGGTTCAGTGTAGCCCGGCTAGGTCCCAGTGTAGTGGGAGGGGTGTAGGGGCTCATGTCCGGTCTCAGTGGAGAAGGAATGAGTGTGGGACGGTGTGTCTCACGGTGCCCGAAACCCAGTCTCAGGGCCTGGAGGGTTCCTTAAGGGAACACCAGGATGGGGACCTAGACTGTACTTGTAGGCCATTTGAGGAGGATCTCCCAGTGTCTGTTGAACGGGGAGTGTCTGTAACCAGGCCTCCATCAGTTCTGGTGTTTGGCAGTGCCGCTCCATTTGGGAGGGTACAGAAGTCCAGACTGAGGGGTGAGAGTGGGAAGGAGTCCCCAGTGGGAGAACCAGTGGGTCAGGGACCAGTCAGAAGGGCTGAGTCTCCCAGGAGTGACCATGGTGACACCACTTCTGTCCTGGGGGATCTTCCCGCACTGTCAGGTGGACAGGGGTCGGGAGATCTGCGCCAGGCAGACTGTCACAGGACACATGAGTTGTGTGTCACCCTCAAGGGGGTACTATGTGAGTCCCCAGAAGTCCTGGCATGCCAGGCGAATGCACAACCGCAGGTTTTGGTCCCTGGGTTGGGAGACCAGGTTCAGGATCTACCTGACCTGGAAGGGAGGACATCTGTAACCAGTGTCCTGACCAATATGGTTCCCAAGGGTACCCCTCCAGTAGGGAGGGTGCAGCGCTCTGGAAGGGGGTGCAGAGGGAGGGAGCACTCGCCTCTGACCCCGGTACAACCTGAGGGGTTAAACCCTAGGTTGGGAGACCAGTTGCTGGAGGGAGGTCCTGAACTGGTGGGAAAGTTGTGTTCTTGGTTGTCTTGGTGGACGGATACAGGTCCGGGACTGGTGGGTCAGTGCCAGAGTGTCAGACCTGAACTGACAAGAGAGAGAGTGGACAAAGGGTGCCAAGCACCTGGGGCTACTGCCCCCACCCTCTGATGCCACAGGGGTTTGAGAGCCATGAGAGGCATGAGGCCTGGGTCTCATCCCTGATCACTGTTGGTGGTCACTGTGTCTTGCTGTTGGTCTGTTGGGACACACCTGTGAGGAAATTAAGGTTAGGTGCTGCACAGGTGGTGTCCACAGGTGAGGTGAAGGGTTTCATATGGATTGGCATGGTGGACCCTGAGAGTATGGATAGAGTGATACAACTAGGTTCAGGAAGGCGTAGAACAGGAATAGTGCCCTGCCGTTTGGGCCAGGTTCCGTGTTCTATCGCCTTAAGCAGGGAATCCCATTGAGGTATCGTTTGGTCTACCCTGGCTTTAGGCTGGAAGGGGGTTGTGTTGGAACTGGTGTCATGACACTGTCTTTCCAAGCCCATGACGAGCCTAGAACACCCTTCGAGAAAACCCACCCCTATCCCGTGCAACCTGCACTCCTGTACCTAAAAGGAAGAAAGGGGGTTAGTATGTAAGGAAAACCGGTTACTGTGAACTATGTCATTATGGTTATCAATATGTCATTGGTAAAGGTTCACTGTTCACGTTTTTATGCATGTTTCAAGCTCTTATACGTTTTTCATGTGGTATTCCATGTTGTCAAATCCCAGGGAAAAAGACGCGCTTGTATTGCAGCAAAGAAAAGGAAAAAAAAGACGCGCTTTAAAAATGACACGCATCTTTTTGGTGCGCGATGCAAAATGATTCGGTGCTCCGTTCTCGGAGTGCTCGGCAGGTTTGGGCGTGGCACGCTGCCATTCCCCGACGTCCCAGGGTGTGGCTAGACTATAAAAGCCACACCCAGGGTTCCAGAAGACGCTTGGTCTTCGGAGCATCGTGGAGCAACACCTGCGTTCGAGAGCTCGCGTACATCGTCGAAGGCCCGAGTCAGAGTCAGCCAACCTCCAGGAATTATCGGATACCTCAGAATAAAAAGCTAAGTACATTTTTCTCGTCAAGGCGCCCAACGCTAGGATTCAAGAGACTTTGTTTTAGGATTCAAGAGACTTTGTTTTGGACATTGGCAAATAATATTTTATGGTGTTTTCCAGCATATTCTTTTGTGAACCACAAGTCAAAGACTAATTAGAACTTGAATGTATATGGTTATTTTCAAGGTATTCTTTTGTGAAGCAAGTCAAAGACTAACTCGAACATTAATGTTTATAATGTTTGAAAACCTAGGTGGTACATGTTAAAACAAATGTATAGATAATATTTATCCTCACAGAATTTTCTGAAGTTTCAGCCGGAATCTCAATGGTTTTAATAGTGAACTAAACTATTAATCTTTACGGAAAAAGTCGTGTTTAAACCTACCAAGCAGGGAAAGGAAGTGAGTAGAATTTATTCTAAGGCATTTTACAGATAAAAGAAAAGGTTTAAGGAAAGTGCAAATAAGTGTTGTTTCTCTCCATAGCATTTTCAAAACCTCAAAACCTAATCTGAGGGCGGTCAAGTCAACCACCTTCTACTGAAAACCTCAACCCTTGCGCACACCACGACGACGACATCCTGGACGCGAAGACTTATCGAGTAGTTCGCAGGTAGGAGACTGCTTCCTCAAAAGTCAAGGAAGAGTTAGAGGAGTAGAATAGGAGATTAAAGTGCTTAGGATTCTTGCTAAAATATATGTTCTTGTATATATTTTCAGGTCGACTACTAGACAACAAGTAGCGTCAGATCCGGCCTCTCTCCCTGACTGCTACCCATCATCCTAGTGTGTTAATAAGAATCACTGGCTGAAAAGGTAGGGTTTTGGGGGATTGGTCCATAGCGTCTCTGCAAAACCGATCAAGCACCTTACAGGTAAGGTTGGTGTTCAGCTCAGGTAAGAGTGCTTGATCATATCTGACAGAAGACCAAGCCCACGGCAAAGTTTTGCCCAGACGCTATGGATGAATCTCCTCAAATCACGTTGCAGGATTTAGCTACAGTACTATTAGAAATCAGGGCAGAAAATGTAGAATTAAGGAAGGATTTAACGGCTATTCAGAATAAAATTACACCAAGTCCTCAGACCTGGACCTTTACTTCAGATAAAAAATCTTATATGAAACCACCAATCTTCCAGCCAACCATGCATACTCTGTATAGTGGGGAAGCTAATTCTAATACGTCAGGTAATCCTCAAATTCAGGTGGTTACTCCAGTTTCTATACCATTAGCACCACCTGAGAGGTTCTATGGGGATTGTAACAAGTTCACCATTTTCTTAAATCAGTGTCAGTTACATTTTGTGGCGAAACCTACAGCATTTCCCGATGACTCTTCTAAGGTGGCATTCATCTTGTCCTATTTGGGCGGAGATGCTGCATTATGGTCCGTACCTTATGTAGAAAGGAATGATCCCATGTTAACTGATTTTAGAAGATTTAAAAGAGCAATGAAGAAATTGTTTGCAAAACATGTATTTGTGCAATCTGCAGATCATGAACTGCTGAATTTAAAGCAGGGGTCTTCAGATCTTCTACATTATATTTCAATCTTTAACAGGCTGGTTATTGAAGCAGAGTGGCCTGAGGAGAAAAGAGTTTCATTGTTTTATCGTGGGTTACGTGATGATTTAAAGGATATGATAACACAAATTTTAGATCCACCTACAGATTGCGAGGAATTCATAGATCTGGTTGTTAAATTAAATCACAGAATTTCTGAAAGGAAAGGCGAGAGGGGGAAAACAGACTTTAGAATGATGATCTTTAAAGAAAAAGGGAATGTAAGAGCAGAGTCTTCCCCTTCTAAACTTGATCCAGTTGAGCCAATGCAAATAGGCACAGTTAGAGGACCCCTCACTAAGGATGAGAGAGAGAAGCGCCGAAAACTGAACCAATGTATGTACTGTGGGAAAACCGGGCATTTTATAAAGGATTGTCCCACACGTCCTGTAAGGCCTAAGACCAAAATGCCTGAAGTTGCAACAATACAACAGTCGGAAAACTAGCTCTCTCGGTAGATACAGAGGTCAATCTACCGAGTCCGTCTATCACTTTGGCCTCCTTAACTCCAACTGCCTCTCATTGTCACCTGAGTATGCGTATTCTTCTTCAGTCTCAACTGAATAAGGAACGGTCCTGGTCCATAGATGCCTTAATTGATTCCGGAGCAACTGGAAATTTCATTGACACTAAATTATTTCAGAAGTTAGGTCTAGAACAAATAGTTAAGGATTCACCAGAAGTAGTTAGGGCTGTGGACGGAAAGGAACTCACGTCAGGACTCATACAATACCATACTGAAATTTTAAACATGACTTGTGCAGAAAAACACACAGAGGAAATAACTTTTGACATAATTGATGCACCTCAATTCGGTTTGATTCTGGGGATTCCATGGCTAGTTTTACATAATCCTTATATAGATTGGACTAACAGGAGTATTTTATTCAAGTCCGATTACTGTCATGCTAAGTGTTTCAAACAATTCCCAGGTTCGGAATTGTTAATCCAAGGATATGACTTTCCAAAAAGATCCAAGAGTGTTCTAGTGGTTGCTGGGGTACCTGAAGAATATCAAGACTTGTTGGATGTATTTGACAAGAAAAAGGCAGAGACATTGCCTCCTCATAGAGACTTTGACTGTCAAATAGATCTGGTCCCAGGGGCATCCTTGCCCTGTAGTCGTATTTACGCTTTAACAGAGAAAGAAAATGAACATCTACGTAATTATTTGGATGAGTACTTGGCCAATGGGTTCATCCGACATTCTAAGTCTCCGGTCTCTTCTCCTCTCTTCTTTATCCCAAAAAAGGGAGGAGAATTGCGCACCTGCATCGACTATCGAGCCATCAACAATGTGACGGTAAAGAATCGATATCCCTTACCTTTGATTCCGACCTTACTTGATCAGATCAAAGATGCCACCATTTATACGAAACTGGATCTGCGAGGCGCATATCATTTGGTGCGAGTTCGAGAGGGCGATGAATGGAAAACAGCCTTCAGAACTAAATTTGGTTTATATGAATACCAGGTGATGCCCTTCGGACTTTGCAATGCACCAGCGGCGTTCCAGTTTTTTATAAATGAGGTGCTGAGAGATTTTTTGGATATTTGCTGTATTGTCTACATTGATGATATCCTAATTTATTCAAAAAACAAAACTGAGCATGTAAAGCAAGTACGAGCCATTCTTCAACAGCTTTTACAAAATTCTTTGTTTGTCAAACTTGAAAAAAGTTTGTTCCACGTGACCACAGTGGACTTCCTGGGGTATATCCTTAGTCCAGCTGGAATTGAAATGGACCCAAAGAAAGTCAAGGCAATAATTGAATGGCCCAGTCCCTCTTCAGTAAAGCAGATACAGAGTTTTCTGGGTTTTGCGAATTTCTATAGGCGATTTATTAAGGATTTTTCTCAAAAAGTTACGCCTATCACAAAATTGTTACGCAAGAACACAAAATTTGATTGGACTTCAGAAAGTGAACAGGCTTTTCAAGATCTTAAAGATCTATTTGTGACAGCCCCAGTGTTAAAGCACCCTGACCCCTCCCAGCCGTTCATAGTAGAAGCTGATGCTTCACAATTTGCCATAGGAGGGATTTTATCTCAGAGAAGTATTAAAACTGGACAACTACACCCCATTGCATACTATTCTAGAAAGTTAACCCCTCCTGAACAGAATTACGCAATTGCAGATCGAGAGTTATTGGCTATAAAAGCTGTGTTCAAAGAATGGCGACACTACTTGCTAGGGGCTCGACATCCAGTAACCATATATACAGATCACAGGAATCTACAAACCCTCAGATCCGCTAAAGCTTTGACTCCTCGCCAACTGCGTTGGACTTTGTTTTTTAATGATTATGATTTCATCATAACCTATCGACCAGGAAAAGAAAACAACAAAGCTGATGCTTTATCTAGAATCGGTTTAAGTGATGACCTGAATCTACAAAAGGAAAAGTTACACCCTATAATTTCAGAGGATAGGTTTCAGATTGGTCTTGTTAACTCAGACGTTTTACCTGATATTGAGAAAGCCTTACAAGATCATACAACTGCTGAATGGAATAAGCGTTTTCCTTTGTTGCAATGGAAAGATAATTTGTTGTTTATGAATGACCAAGTTTTTGTTCCCAATGCAAATTTACAAGAAAAAGTAATGCAAAATTACCATGATTCTATGCTGTCAATTCATCCAGGGGTTACCAAGATGTATCAACTCATAAAAAGACACTTTTGGTGGCAGAACATGTTAAAGGACATTCAGAAATATGTACAAACATGCACTGTCTGTAGCAGGAATAAGGCGGTTCGTAAATCTCCATCTGGTCTTCTTATGCCTTTGCCAGTTCCTCCTCAGCCTTGGCATACGGTATCTTTAGATTTCATTGTAGAATTGCCTCGCACCACTTCAGGGTTTACCACCATTCTTACAATAGTGGACCACTTTTCTAGATATGCTCATTTCATCCCTTTAAAAAAGCTTCCATCTGCCTTGGAGTTAGCACACATTTTTGTCACACAGATTGTTAGGTTACACGGAATCCCATCTGTGGTATTATCAGATAGGGGTTCACAGTTTGTGTCACATTTTTGGCAAGGTCTAGGGAAATCACTAAAGATGGAAATGCGCATGTCATCCAGTTATCATCCGCAAACTGATGGACTAACTGAACGCACAAATCAGACAGTGGAACAGTTTCTACGCTGTTTACTAACCACCCATGATCAGGAATGGTCAGATATTATTTGGGCCGCTGAATTCGCTTATAATAATTCAAACAATTCTTCAACTGGTATGTCACCCTTTTTCTGTGTCCATGGTTTTCATCCTAAGGATATGCTAGGTATAGATAAAAAGGTTTCTGATGATATGCCAGCAGTCACTGATTTTGTAAATAATCTGGTCTCGATTCAACAAGAAGCTCAGCAGCAGCTAGTGCATGCAAAAGAAGTACAAAAGAAATTTGCTGATAAACATCGGTCAAAACAGCCTGAATATTCAGTGGGTGACGAAGTGTGGCTGGCCACAAAAAATCTAAGATTAAAAAATCATAAAACATTTCGTCCTCGATTCATAGGACCTTTTCCAATAGAAAAGATTGTTAATCCTGTCAGCATGAAATTGAAACTACCTGATTCTTATCGTATCCACCCAGTGTTTCACGTCTCACTACTGAAACCTTATGATCCTGACACTCGGAAGCTTATTCAGCCACCTGCAATCGATGTAGAGGGTGATTTAGAATACGAGGTAAAGGCAGTCTTAGATTCCAAGAGAAGGAAAGGTAAATTGTTTTACTTGGTGGACTGGAAGGGCTATGGTCCAGAGGATCGCTCTTGGGAGCCCCTAGAAAACTTAAAAAACTCTCCCAAAGTCTTAAAGACTTTCCATAATCGTTTCCCAGACAAACCAAAGCCAATCCCAATGGTATTAGGGGGGCTTCTACGGGGAGGGTACTGTCATGACACTGTCTTTCCAAGCCCATGACGAGCCTAGAACACCCTTCGAGAAAACCCACCCCTATCCCGTGCAACCTGCACTCCTGTACCTAAAAGGAAGAAAGGGGGTTAGTATGTAAGGAAAACCGGTTACTGTGAACTATGTCATTATGGTTATCAATATGTCATTGGTAAAGGTTCACTGTTCACGTTTTTATGCATGTTTCAAGCTCTTATACGTTTTTCATGTGGTATTCCATGTTGTCAAATCCCAGGGAAAAAGACGCGCTTGTATTGCAGCAAAGAAAAGGAAAAAAAAGACGCGCTTTAAAAATGACACGCATCTTTTTGGTGCGCGATGCAAAATGATTCGGTGCTCCGTTCTCGGAGTGCTCGGCAGGTTTGGGCGTGGCACGCTGCCATTCCCCGACGTCCCAGGGTGTGGCTAGACTATAAAAGCCACACCCAGGGTTCCAGAAGACGCTTGGTCTTCGGAGCATCGTGGAGCAACACCTGCGTTCGAGAGCTCGCGTACATCGTCGAAGGCCCGAGTCAGAGTCAGCCAACCTCCAGGAATTATCGGATACCTCAGAATAAAAAGCTAAGTACATTTTTCTCGTCAAGGCGCCCAACGCTAGGATTCAAGAGACTTTGTTTTAGGATTCAAGAGACTTTGTTTGGACATTGGCAAATAATATTTTATGGTGTTTTCCAGCATATTCTTTTGTGAACCACAAGTCAAAGACTAATTAGAACTTGAATGTATATGGTTATTTTCAAGGTATTCTTTTGTGAAGCAAGTCAAAGACTAACTCGAACATTAATGTTTATAATGTTTGAAAACCTAGGTGGTACATGTTAAAACAAATGTATAGATAATATTTATCCTCACAGAATTTTCTGAAGTTTCAGCCGGAATCTCAATGGTTTTAATAGTGAACTAAACTATTAATCTTTACGGAAAAAGTCGTGTTTAAACCTACCAAGCAGGGAAAGGAAGTGAGTAGAATTTATTCTAAGGCATTTTACAGATAAAAGAAAAGGTTTAAGGAAAGTGCAAATAAGTGTTGTTTCTCTCCATAGCATTTTCAAAACCTCAAAACCTAATCTGAGGGCGGTCAAGTCAACCACCTTCTACTGAAAACCTCAACCCTTGCGCACACCACGACGACGACATCCTGGACGCGAAGACTTATCGAGTAGTTCGCAGGTAGGAGACTGCTTCCTCAAAAGTCAAGGAAGAGTTAGAGGAGTAGAATAGGAGATTAAAGTGCTTAGGATTCTTGCTAAAATATATGTTCTTGTATATATTTTCAGGTCGACTACTAGACAACAAGTAGCGTCAGATCCGGCCTCTCTCCCTGACTGCTACCCATCATCCTAGTGTGTTAATAAGAATCACTGGCTGAAAAGGTAGGGTTTTGGGGGATTGGTCCATAGCGTCTCTGCAAAACCGATCAAGCACCTTACAGGTAAGGTTGGTGTTCAGCTCAGGTAAGAGTGCTTGATCATATCTGACAACTGGCCCTTCTTGCAGGGTCATCCCCAAACTTTTTGCTTCTTCCTCCCTTATTTTTCCTGACCCGTGGCTGTTGGCAATAGGACTCTGCGCACTTTACCACTGCTGATCAGTGCTAAAGTGCATATGCTCTCTGTGTAAATTGTTATTCTGATTGGATATACATGTTTGGCATATTTGTATCACCATGAAGTCCCTAGTAAAGTGCACTGGGTGTACCAGGGCTGGTGATGGCAAATGCTACTAGTGGGCCTGCAGCACTGATTGTGCCACCCACAGGAGTAGCTCTAAAATGGTGTCTCGGGCCTGCCACTGCAGCGCCTACGGGCAGTTTAGAACTGCCATGTCCTCCTGGTCGGCGCCCCCGCTGACCAGGCCTAACCCTTCCCTTTTCGTGCACATCAGTCACCCCTATGGAAGGCCCAAGGTACCCCCCTGGGCAGGGTGCCGTGTATGGGAAAGGTAGAGCATGTACTAGTGCAGGTAACATGCTCTGGTAGTGAATTACAGCCATTTTCGTTTTTCACTATTGTAAGGCTATCTTGCTCCATAGGTTAACATGAGGGATGCTGGCTACAGTGGTTAATGGCATTTCTTCCCATAGGAGCAAGATAGGACATAAGTATCTAGTATCCCTGAACTCAGAATTTAATAATGCATCTTTTAGGAAAGGTGGTTTTTAAATCCTGTGTTTGAGAATAGCACTTTTAGAAAGTTGCTGTTCTCTTGTCTGACCCTTCTGTGTGCCTGGGACTGTTTGTGTATTGACTGTCTGGTTTGTGAGTGACAGGGGCTGGGGAATTCCCCCAGAGGCTGGATGAGTCAGCACTAGGCTAAATGAAGCAATTGCTACCTGAGTGGTGGGCGGAGTTAGCACCTGGGCTGAATAGGGCTGTGCCTGCTTGCCACAATGCTGGCTCCACCTCCTGCTGGGCGGCTGAGGACCCTGCCCCTCACTCTGAAAGGAAAGATGCAGCCAGCACAACAAGGTGCTCAGGATCCACCCAGAACTGGTTCAGACCGGGCTCAGGGCCCACATGCACTGAAAGAACAAAGACTTTAGGGGTATAAGTACAGGACCCCTGACAACAGAAAATTAGATCATCCTGGAATCAAGAAAGAACCTCTGCCAAGGAGAAAGCGGACTCTGAAGAAGGAAGACTGTCCTGCTGTTGCTCTGCTGGACTGACCTGCTGTTGCTTTGCTGCCAAGGAGAGGGGAAGGACTTTGCTGTGAGCTGTGTCCCCTGTCTTGAAGGGATCTCCAAGGGCCTGAGAAGAGCTGGCTCCCTGTTTCCGAAGTCCCAGGAACAAAAGGACTTCACCCCCAGTCTCCCCGAACTCTGCTGAGAGAGTTCTGTCCTTCGTAGAGTGCTTGATCCAGTTGTGGGGCCTCTAGAAGTTGAACCTGAGCTGGGAAGCTTGAGACTAAGCTGAGAAACTTGTGAAGCTGAAAAGTGTCGCATCGCTCGCTTGCGGAGCGCAACCCCGACAGTGCGAGAAGTTTCCCGCCGCTACGAAGGTCGAGATCGCCGCAGCGCCTGACATCGTGCCGGAGTCGCCGCACCCTTCGTTTGCGGGACGCACCAGATCGGTGCGGGAGAATCGAACATCGCTGCGAGTGTCGTCGCAGAGCCTGTCGTCTGGGTGAGATCGCCGCGCCGCTTGCTTGCGGACCGCATCACGTCGCTGCAAACATCGTTGCAGGAGCATCTCATCGAGGAGCTGCGAGAGAGAGGATCACCGCTGGACCGCGCATCGTCGCCCCGGAGATCGTCGCAGCCCCTACGAGATCATCGCATCGTGCCTTTGCGAGAACAGACTTCCCACGGAACCTACGCACCGGAATCTACGCAAGCTGCCTTCCTCCCCTTACAGACCGGATTCGTCGCCGCACGCCCGCTGCTGCAGCGGGGCTGTCGCATCGCCTCCCCAGGGTCTCAGGAGTAACGCATCGCTTGTTTCCACCGCACCAGCTTCCTGCTTGTGGAACTTTGTTGCAACTAAAAGGTACTGTGAGTAAACGTGACGCAACTGTGAACTTTTCACGCATCTAAAGTAAATGCCACTTACACATTATTTTTTTCATTCAATTTCTCTTATAGTGCTATTTATCCTAATATAGGGTGGCAAGCTACTGTAATACACAAAAACATATTATGCATAGAAAATGAGTAGTATAAGCATGTAAATCAATGTACATGAGGTTGAAAAATCAAGTCACACTGACTATCTACTTCTTTCCCAAAATTAAAAAGAAACATGACAAGAATATTCCCTGTGGGCCCATTATTTTGGGAAATGAGTCAGCAGCAGAAAGGATGTCAGAATACATTGACATCTTCTTGGCACCAATTGTGTTGAACTTAGCATCTTATGTAAAAGATTTCAAAGATTTATTGCAAAAACTACAGAATATCCCTTGAGGTGAAACTTTTTGGCTCATTACTATGGACTTAAATAGCCTTTATACTAGCATCAAACACAAAGATGGCTTACATTTTCTAAAATATTTCTTTGGTATGAAATCAGCACGTTTTCATAGTCATACCAGGATGATTTTGGAGTGTGTGGAATTTGTACTAAAAAAGAATATCTCTGCATCAGGACACTTCATATCATAAGATCTGCGGGACCACAATGGGTCATAATTTTCCTCGCTCTTATGCCAACCTATGTATTGATTGTGTGAGAGGGAGCATGCATGGAATGAGTCACTTCATAAATGTTGTCAACATGTGTTTAAAGGAAAAACGTTTTTTAGAAGTCAGAGAATGGGCGCACTGCCAGTATGGAAGCACTGTAGGATATGGTAGAGGGTGGTGCAACTGGGTGAGTGGACAACCATATAACCACTCAAAGGAGAAGTCAGCAAGCTGTACTAATCCAAAGCTACGAAAAAAGACATACCCTATGCACACACTCGGTAAGTATACGAAGGTCAGAATGTGACCATAAGCAATTTTACAATAAAGTGCAGAGAAACAACCATAAAATACAAGTTAATAAACAGTTGGTACAAATAAATGGACGTATATTGACAAAACAGTCTTGGTCTCCTTGTTTAATATATTACAGCTTGTGAACAACCAGCCGACACGTGTTTCATCGCATCTCGCGAATCTTCAGGGCTGGAAACAATACAGAAAATAGGGCTGTTCTTGTAAATGTATACAATTGTACATGGCAATTGAAAACCTCAAAACCACTTAAGGCCGGCTACCGAGACAAGCATCTAGTAAAACAACTTTGTGCATGGGTCTATGTTCCTGAGAAGATTTGAGGAAGACATCCTTTAGTGTGCTAAAGTGCCCTCAGTTTCAGCATTCACTAAATACCGGCACTGTGTGCATTCCATGCGGTTGATTGTGCACTCGTGCGCATTGACACCCCAACAAATTGTGTTCGGTTTATATGCAATAATCCATGATTCTATGCAGAAACTGTATTTAGTGAAGTGCTATACTTAGTTCGATGGTAGTGTGAGTGATCATGCGTATACATAGTGCACCGTGATTTGATAAGAAACATACCTCTGAATGGTTGTGCTTGGACCAAGAGGTCTGAATTTTTAAGTAAATAAAAATTGAAAAACAGGAGAAGGAGAAGAGGTATGGGAAAGAAGAACAGTAGAAAGGAGGGGGAAAAAAAGGGGAAACAGGGTCAAAAATCAAAACTAAGACTCAAGGTCTGATTTCATCTATTGTAATAGAGAAGAAGTTAGCCTTGAGGGCTAACGTAGTCCACAGTTAAGTGGCCAACAAAGTATGCAAAAAATTATTATTGTAGGCTCACCGCTCTTCCGGTGATAATTCCGACCCGGAGGGGCCCAAGACCAGCATTAGATACAATAAACAAGTGGAATAAATTAGCTGGAACAAAAGTAAAGGAGATGGGTTCAGGAATAAAGCATATTGAAACTAATAAAAACTAGTCTAATAACCGTCGTTGTTGATGAAGACAACAATATATGTTTAAAGAGTCATTCTTATATCCAAGCTCCACTTGTCTATAGATAGTCCCGGCATGGTCCATTGTATGCCAAACTAACTTTGCAACATCTAATTCTAAATCATATATAGATTCTAATGGAGTATGTTACAGGAGTAACCAGTAAGGAAAAAGAATCCTGTACCTACAAAATCCCACTAAACTCCATATTACACCGTCCTGAATACATATGGAGATTGTACCCTCACATAAGCAAAAAAGAAAAGAATGTGTTCAGAACTAATCAATTTACCTTTACTAGCGTAATGCGCTTTTTTAGGTCACCCGGGAGATAGTGTCAATGCACTCAGTGTCTGAAATAAGATATACACGGATAATATTAGGGTCGAATACTAATTGCGTGGCATAAAGCATGCATTCCTTTAATATCAAAACAATGCCTTTGGTTACTTACCTAAGTATTTCTGAAACGAGGATTGATAGAGGTTGCTCTATGGCCTCGTAAAGATTGCCGTCTGTAAGACAAATGAACAGAGCAAACTGTTACGCTCTGTAATGGAATATATTGGGTGGTCTAGCCCCTAAGAGATAAAGATTATTAAACTAAATGCGCTACCTGACGACGTCCTGTTCTCTTTGTTGCTCCCGGGTCAATGCGTTCGAAGTGCGGACACGTGACCCGGAAGTGACTTCTATTTTTAAAACGCTCGGCCCACAAGTGACGTAATCACTGTCTAAAGGGAAGGGAATTAAAGAAACAGTAGGAGAGAGCGAGGAACGAGACAGTGAAGTGCATCTGTCAATTGTATAAGATAAAACTGACTATGCAAAGGCGTGTAGCTGGGAAAGATAGTGCGCATACAGTCAAGATTAAGAAGAAAAAGTTGTTTTTAAATTTTGGAAATGACCAATGTGCATTCTTACAGGACATGGAATTATAAATTCTGTTGTGGAAACATGCTTTTATGCCATCCTGACACCGCTAGTACGCAGTGTGTGGTAGGTGATTGCGAGAAGATCTTATGAGTATCTCGCGTGCATGGAAACATGCTATATACCGTCGTGACACTGCCAGTGCGCAGTGTAACGTAAGTGATTGCGACTAAATGTTGCAAATGCTTGTCAACATGTGGCCCAATTGGTCTGATGCAGAGATGATGTATTGATTGTATTGGAGGGCTCTGAAGACCAACTATTAGCCTATCATAGATTTGTATATACCAATTCAGTGAATGCACAGATAACTCTGGAATATAGTCAATCAAACATAACATTCCTAGACTTAGAACTATATGTCAAGAATAATATTCTACATTGCCGTTCCTACTGTAAAAGTACGGCTAGCAACAGCATTTTGCAGTATGGATCTGGGCACCCCAAGATTCAGAAACTGAATATACCATAAGAGAAATTGCTCCAATATGAAGAACCTTATGCTAGAAGAAAAGAAGACTGTGGATAGGTTGACAGTAAGAGGATTTCCACAGGAAGTTTTGACACAATCTGGGAAGAGAATTTGAGGTATGCCAGAGGAGGAACTACTCAAGGAATCAGAAAAACAGAAAGGTCGGGCAAATCAACAATCTATCAGGTTTGTGATAACATTTTGTGCAGAGAAAATTCAAGATCAGAAGTTTCCCCAATTGTAGCACGGATTTCTGTGTTTATATGATCACTAGTTTATGTAAAAAAACTATTTGTGGGTTCAACAAATCGACCCTTAAAAGAAAGAATTAAGGTACATGTTAACACGGTCAGAACATTTGATGATAGGTCTCCAGTTGGTCTTTACGGAGATCCACATTGGAAGTGATATTTTTAAATTATCAGTTATTGTCCTAGATCAAATCAAAGCCCAGTACAACGGTGGTTATAGGTCACTGCATCTTCGCTTGAAGGAGACATTGTGGATTGAAACACTGCAAACTGTTGAAACAAGGTTTAATATAGATAGAGAGCATAACACTACTCTGTAGGTAAATATATAACAAATTAAAGCCTTTATATTTTTATTTTTTATTTCCTTTCCAAGTTTCTGTTCTTCTCTCTTTTTTTGGATACACATAGAGGATTTGTATTCTTGATATGGTTGAGTGTAATGGCTATAGATTAGAATCAATCACGTCAGTGTTTATCGTCTAATACAGAGCTTTCCAAACTGTGCGTCCCGACACAGTACTGTGTCGCCTGCAAATGGTGGGTGTGTGGCGGGCACTTAGCACATAACTGCTGCCAATTAAGAGGCCTTCCTAAACACTCTGCTCTATGGTCTTTTAAAGACCTGTGAAGTGCTCGGCTCGGCGTGTATGTGTGCCTGGGAAGCTGGGGTGAGGTGACAGACGGTGACAGACAGTGGGAGATGGAGGGAGGAAGATGTATGTATTGCAACTTATATAGCGCACGTATCACCCGAAAGCATCAAGGCGCTTGCCTTGGGAACCCGTCCTGGCTTTTTCCCTGTAAGATAACCCCTACTGGGCATCCCCAAGGTGAAAGCCAGGCATCCCGCAGCGGGTGGGCCGCCGTAGTGGAGATTAAGCAAGCTATTGCCCAGAGTTGCAGGTTGGGACCCCATGATTAGAATAGGCACTGAGGCGAGAATTATCGAGTCCGTGGACATTTTTGGGCTCAGGACCCTGCCGCGTCGGGGATTGAACCCTGGTCCCGGGCCAGACCTCTGCATCAGGGTCTGCCGCTCTAATCAGTGAGCCACACTTCTCCACAGAGACATAGGGAGGGAGACAGAGCGAGACAGAGGGACTGAAACAGAGAGAGAGAGAGAGACACAAAGGAAGGGATACAGAGGGCGACAGACAGGCGTCTTTAAACAGGAGTGGCGTCTTTAAACAGGAGATACACGTAAAGAGGCTGCCGCAAGGCCGCTGACCTACTCACACAAGCATACAACGATTAGGATCAGAAGCAGTATCATTCCCTGATGAAGGGCAATATAAATGCCCGAAATGCATTGGATATGAAGTAATATTGATAATGCCTTACATGTTGAAAACACAATGAATTAATAAGATGAACTTTGAAAATACCAAAAAATAAACATTTGAAATCTATTCAAGTACAACAAAACTGTGTTGGAATCCTCTTGTGACTAGAGAGGAGAATTCAGAGTTCCCTCAGGGATGGTTCCAGTGAACCACTGGAATCACGTATATGTCTGATCAATAGGGCGTCTGAGGGGTTATGACGTCACCTCCGGAGAACCTAAAAAATATGAACTAAAAAACACCAAAAAGGAAACATAATAGCTGTGCACCCCTCCAATTCAAAATTACTTTAAATTCGACAGAGGGAGGGAGACAGAGGGAGGGAGACAGATAGAGGGAGACAGATAGAGGGAGACAGAGGGGGGAGCCAGAGGGAGACAGACAAGAGGGACACAGACAAGAGGGAGACAGACAAGAGAGAGACAGGCAAGAGGAAGACAGCCAAGAGGGAGACAGGCAAGAGAGAGACAGGCAATTGGGAGACAGACAAGAGGGAGATCAACAAGATGGATGGAGAGAGAGGGAGGGAGACAGAGGGAGGGAGACAGTGAGAGAGAGGGAGACAGACAGAGTGAGTTAGACAGAGGGAGACAGAGAGAGGGGGGAAAGGGAGAGATAGGGAGAGAGGGTAAAGAGAGGGAGAGAGGAGAGAGAGAGAGGGGTAGACAAAGAGAGGGAGGGAGACAGAGAGAGTGGGAGGGAGACAGAGAGAGAGAGGGAGGGAGACAGAGAGAGGGGGGAGAAAGAGAGAGAGAGGGAGGGAGGGAGACAGAGGGAGAGGGAGGGAGACGGAGAGAGAGAGGGAGGGAGACAGACAGAGACAGGGACAGACAGAGACAGATAGAGGCAGAGACAGGGACAGGGGCAGACAGATAGAGTTAGAGAGAGACGGAGAGGGATACAGAGGGAGGGAGACAGGGACTGACAGACTGATAGAGGCAGAGACAGTGACAGACAGATAGAGGCAGAGACTAGGACAGGGAGAGACAGAGAGGCAGAGAGAGGGAGAGGGTGGGAGAAAGAGGGAGAGAGAGAGAGTGAGACAGAGGGTGGCAGAGGGAGGGAGCGGGAGGAGACAGATAGAGAGGGAGACAGAGAGAGGGAGACAGAGGGAGGAGGCAGAGTGAGACAAAGGTAGGGAGTCAGGGGAGACAGAGGGAAGGAGAGGGAGACAGACAGGGAGGGAGACAGAGGGAGGGAGACAGAGGGAGGGAGAGAGAGGGAGACAGAGAGAGAGGGAGACAGAGGGAGGAAGACAGAGGGAGGAAGACAGAGGGAGGAAGACAGAGGGAGGAAGAGAGAGGGAGGGAGACAGAGGGACTGAGACAGAGGGACGGAGTCAGAGGGCAACAGACAGAGGGCGACAGACAGAGGGTGACAGACAGAGGGAGGCAGACAGAGGGAGGCAGACAGAGGTAGGCAAACAGAGGGAGGCAGACAACATTGCAGATTTTAAGTTGGAACGTGGCTGGTCTTATAACAAAACTAACATCACATGATGGGCTAACTCTGGTAAGGCAATACAGAATATTTCTGTTTCAGGAAACTTGGTTAAACAAAGATATCCATGTTGATGAGTTTGAATGTTACTGTGCTCCTGCAATACCCTCCCTATCTGGGTGAACATCTGGTGGTCTGGCCATCAGGGTGACTCTAGCAGCGGGGGTGGGGGTGGGGGGGGAGAACCAAAGTAATTATTACCATTAGTAATCATTTTCAGGTTCTGACATTTAAGAGAGGTATAACTTTGTTTTTTTATTAAAAAAATTCCCATCAGTTTCAGTAGCGTTCCAAACACAAATTTTTCATGTGTATTTGATTATCTGTCGGAATTACAGAACGATGTGTCTGCCCAAGGCTTATCGGCTTGTTTTTGCTTAGAAAGGAGATTTTAATGCAAGTCTGCCCATAGAGGTAAAGTCCCCACCTGTTTGTATTTTAACTGGTGGGAACAACCAGGGAAAACATTTGTTTGGTTCCAACACTAGAGGGATAGAATTGAGGAGTTACCTGGATTCCTAAGATTTACTTAATGTAGTGAATGTCGCCAGGGGTGTCGGACATTTGATGCCCACATATACGCGTACAGGCTGTGCATAGATGATAGATTTTTCTTTCACTCAGCTAATTTGGCTGATCTTGTGTTATTGGGAAAAGTTTTGCTCGCTACGGGGATCGCAACCCACTTGAGGTAATACTTGCCTTGCGCCTCAAGGATAAATTAAGAGTGGAGTGAGGAGCCAGTAACTTACACACAGGTTCTGATGGTTTCAGACGGAAATGGAGAGCTATTGCGCCAGCACTGCTTTTTCACACTTCAGTTAGTGAGAATATTACCCTGGTTGAAGCTTGTGTAGGCGATATTGACTTGGAACACCAGGTGACCCAGCCTTTACTCAATTGTGCTTGAATATAAGGAGTAAGTTATTATTTCCCACGTGCGAGTCCACCATTACCCCCAGATGGTTTAACCACAACTATTCTGAGGCTAATTGAAAATTATGTTGGCTGTTTATAGATAGACCCTGGTATCCTGCCGTATTTGCTTCATGCGGCAAAGTTTATAAAGAAGCTATTGATAGGAGGAAGTGGGAATTTCTGAAAAATCAGTGGGATTCACTGGCACTCTTTGCGGCCACAAAGAATAGTACATCTTTTTGGAGGGAGGTATTAGAAGTGAGGAAAGTTAGCCATATAGCAGCCCCTATAATGTGCCATATTGCCAGCACTACCCAGGAGCCACATTTCTCTAAAACTTATGCTGCTATAGAAGACTCAAACAATACAGTCCCTGAGTGCACTACCAGGGAATTTCACATCTCCCTAAAGGAGGTGGAAGATGCCATTGGAGAAAGCCTAGGTGAGAAAGGTATACACTCAAAATATCAAGTTTTTATTATCGATTTGCATTAATATTGATTAAAAAATATAGAATGAACACAATATCGACTGGACAGAATATAGACTACAAAAATATTGAATAGGATAGCATTAATATCGAATCAAAAATATAGAATGGACATAATATCGAATGGAAAGAATGTAGACAACAAAAATATAGACTGTACAGAATAACGGGGCATATTACCAACAACTAGCGATAATTTTTGTCTCTAACTTGTTTAGAGACAAAAATTATCGCCGCACATCGGCGATTTTTATCGCAGATAAACCTTGCTATTAACAAGGTTTATCGCAAATGCGATAAAAAACGGCCGAAATGCATGAATATCGCTGAAAAGTCAGCGATATTCATGCATTATCGAGCAAATGCTCTTAGCCATGTTATCCACCTCCCATTGGATAACATGGCTAAGAACTGCTCAGGGCAGGTGTTAGCTTTTGGAGATATTCCCGCTCAGCGCGAATATCTCCAAAAGTTGGTAATAGGAGATAGCGATGTTAGCGACTGTTTTCAGTCTCTAACATCTTGGCACGCCCACTTTGCATCTCATTAGTGATAAATATCCCTGACATGCAAAGTGGTGCCCAAGATGGTCGCTATCTCCTACTAGCTGTCGCTAACTGGTGTTAGCGACAGCTTGGTAATAGGGAGATAATTTTATCTCCGCTTTCTTGGCTTTTAAAGCCAAAAAAGCGGAGATAAACCTCCTTGATAATATGGCCCATAGACTACAAAAATATCGAATTTGAGGTAAGTAAGTTAATATCAATTTTATATGTTAGTATATTTTTGGCATTTAATTTTTGCGTAATATAATTCTGTAGCGGGTTGTGGGTTTATAGGCGAATAGGGTGGGAAGTCATTTAATTATAATTATTTAAATATGTTAATTTATTTATTGGTATTTATTTTGAATTAATTGTTAATTAATTCAAATATATTTGGTAATTAATTTTAATTAATTGATTATTTGATAATTATGTTCATTTTAGTAATTTATTTTCTGTAGCTGGTTGTGGGCTTATAGGGGAATAGGGTGGGAAGTAATTCAATTATAATTAATTAAATATGTTAATTTATTGATTGGTATTTATTTTGAATTAATTGTTAATTAATTATTAATTGGTAAATAATTAAAATATAATTGGTAATTAATTTTAATTAATTGATTAATTGATAAATATGTTAATTTTAGTAATTTATTTTCTGTAGCTGGTTGTGGGCTTATAGGGGAATAGGGTGGGAAGTAATTTAATTATAATTAATTAAATATGTTAATTTATTGATTGGTATTTATTTTGAATTAATTGTTAATTAATTATTAATTGGTAAATAATTAAAATATAATTGGTAATTAATTTTAATTAATTGATTAATTGATAAATATGTTAATTTTAGTAATTTATTTTCTGTAGTGGGTTGTGGGTTTATAGGGGAATAGGGTGGGAAGGTATTTAATTATAAATAATTAAATATGTTAATTTATTTATTTGTATTTATTTTGAATTAATTGTTAATTAATTATTAATTGGTAATTAATTAAAATATAATGGGTTATTCATTTTAATGAATTTATTAATTGATAATTATGTTATTTTTATTAATTTATTTTGTGTAGTGGGTTGTGGGTTTAAGGGAAATAGGGTGGGAAGTAATTTAATTGTAAGCAATTCAATTTTTAAATTCTTTTTATTAATCTAATTTTTAATAATTTTTTAATTGTTAATAAATTTATTGTTAATTGGTAAATAATTTGTATTAGTAGATAATTATTTTTAATAATTAATTTGTATTTGTATTTTTAATTGATTAATTAATATATTATATAAAAGTGTTAATTATTTTAATTAATTTGTAATTGGTATTAATATTTATTTTATTTTTATTTAGATATGAAGTATTTACTTTCCCTACTGTTGCACTCACTGGAGTGGGAATAGTAGTTTTTACCCTCCTGCTATCCAAAGCTTTCCCTACTGTTGCACTCACTGGAGTGGGAATAGTAATTTTAACCCTTACGCTATGCAACGCTTTCCCTACTGTTGCACTCACTGGAGTGGGAATAGTAATTTTTACCCCTACGCTATCAAACGCTTTCCTTACTGTTGCACTCTCGGTAGTGGGACTAGTAATTTTTACCCCTACGCTATCCAACGCTTTCCCTACTGTTGCACTTTCTGGAGTGGGATTAGTAATTTTTACCTCTACGCTATCCAACTCTTTCCCTACTGTTGCACTCTTTGGAGTGGGAATAGTAATTATTACCTTCTCGGTACCCAATGCTTTCCCTACTGGTGCACTTGCTGGAGTGGGAATAGTAAATGTTATGCCTACGCTATCCAATGTTTTCCATACTGTTGCACTCACTGGGGTTGGAATAGTAATTTTTACCCCCAAGCTTTCCAACTTTTCCCAACTGTTGCACTGTCTGGAGTGGGAATAGTAATTTTTACCCCTCCCACTATCCAACGCTTTCCCTACTGTTGCGCTCACTGGAGTGGGAAAAGTAATTTTTACCCCTACGCTATCCAACGTTTTCCCTACTGTTGCACTCACTGGAGTGGGAATAGTAATTGTTACCCCTACGGTATCCAACGCTTTTCCTACTGTTGCACTCTCTGGAGTGGGAATAGTAATTTTTACCCCTACGCTATCCAACGCTATCCTTATTGTTGCACTCACTGGAGTAGAAATAGTAATTTTTACCCTCCCGCTATCCAACGCTTTCCCTACTGTTGCCCTCACTAGAGTGGGAATAGTAATTTTTACTGCTACGCTATCCAATGTTTTTTCTACTGTTGCAGTCACTGGAGTGGTAATAGTAAATGTAACCCTCTCGCTATCCTATGGTAAATATATTGTATATGTCCGACATCCTAATGACCCCCATGGTTTATATATATATAAATATATATATATATTACTTGCTGGCGGTCGCCAGTAGGTATATATAGTTAGGACCTAGTTACCATAGGAAATCCCCAACATTCTATTGGGAATAACTTTGGTGCCGATTGAGGAATCTGCGTTTAATTTTCATTAGAATTGCTTTGCTCCGCTCCGCTCCTTCCCTGAAAGTTTCCGGGGGATTCATCAAGCGGGGGCCGAGAAAAAAGGGGGGTCCCAAAACGTGTTTCCCCCATGTTAATTTCCATAGGGACCTTTAGACACGGTTACAGCCCGAACGGCTGAATGGAATTACACCAAACTTGGCAAACTTGTAGGGCCTGGTATGCAGATGTGCCTTTGCTATGTTTGGTGAAAATTCCTCCAGTAGTTCTTGAGAAAATTGAATTTGAAATTTTCAAATGGCATTTTCTATGGGACCTTTAGACGCGGCTACAGCCCGAACGGCTGAACGGAATTACACCAAACTTGGCAAAATGCTAGGGACAGGTATGCAGTAGTGCCTTTTCTATAGTTGGTGAAAATCCCTCCAGTAGTTGTTGAGAAAATTGAATTTGAGCAAATTATATATCTATATGCGCTCAACATTCTATTGGGAATAACTTTGGCGCCGATTGAGGAATCTGTGTGTAATTTTCCAGACTTATGTCTAGCTCCGCTCCCCTCCTTCCCTGAAAGTTTCGGGGGGATTCATCAAGCGGGGGCCGAAAGGGGGGTCCCAAAACGTGTTTTCCCCATGTTAATTTCCATAGGGACCTTTAGACACGGCTACAGCCCGAACAGCTGAATGGAATTACACCAAACTTGGCAAAATGGTAGGGCCTGGTATGCAGATGTGCCTTTGCTATGTTTGGTGAAAATCCCTCCAGTAGTTCTTGAGAAAATTGAATTTGAAAATTTTCAGATGGCATTTTCAATGGGACCTTTAGAAACGGCTACAGCCTGAACGGCTGAACGGAATTACACCAAACTTGGCAAAATGGTAGGGACAGGTATGCATTAGGTCCTTTTCTATATTTGGTGAAAATCCCTCCAGTAGTTGTTGAGAAAATTGAATTTGAGAAAATTATATATCTATATGTGCTCACTGTACGCGCACTGTATGCGTACGTACGCTTACATGCACAAGCGCGTTTCTGATTGGCTGGCAGTCGGCTGTCAACATTCCAAACTGTCCAAACCAGGAAGTGTTGGCTACCATCTTGTTTTTCAGGAGAACTGAGGCACAAGAGAGCCCACAACAAGAGTGGAAAACACGAAAAGGGGGCAGGGTAGAGACCCCCCAACCCTCTAGCCCTTCTCAGGGGGTCCCAATAGGACCCCCAAGGGAAAAAAAACCCGAAAAAATTGCGGGGTACGCGCACCGTACACGTACGGTACGCATACCGTGCGCGTACCCCGTGATTTTAAAAACAAATCTTTTTTTTTTTGCACTTGGTGGTCCTTCTGGGACCTCCTGAGAAGGGCTAGGGGGTCAGGGGGTCTCAACCCTGCCCCTTTTTGCGTTTTCCACTCTTGTTTTGTGCTCTCTTGTGCCTCACTTCTCCTGAGAAAGAAGATGGCTGCTCAGGCGGTCCCAGAAGGATAGTGACATATATAAATGTTATCCGCTAATAGAATTAGTATTTACAAAACCTTTGAAATTTATTGGAAAAAAATATAGGTTTCACGCCTGATATAGTTAGGAATTAGCATTTAAAAAATCTTGCAAATTCACTAAAAAAACCATAGGTTTCAAGCCTTATATAGTTAGGAATTAGCATTTAAAAAACCTTGCAAATTCACTTAAAAAACCATAGGTTTCAGGCCTTATATAGTTAGGAATTAGCATTTAAAATACCTTGCAAATTCACTTAAAAAGCATAGGTTTCAGGCCTTATATAGTTAGGAATTAGCATTTTAAAAACCTTGCAAATTCACTTAAAAAACCATAGGTTTCAGGCCTTATATAGTTAGGAATTAGCATTTAAAAAACCAATGAAATTGCTCCTATATAGTTAGGTGTACTAACTATATTTCGCGCACCCGCAATTCACTGCTGATGATGTCACATATTACATCATTCGTGACATGGTCAGTGACATCACTGATGACATCACTGATGACATCTCAAATGACATCACTGATGACATCTCTGATGACATCTCATTTGACATCACTGATGACATCACTGATGATATCATTCATGTGATAATACGATGCACCTCCTCACACTCTAATATAACCTTTGATACACCCAGTGTTAAATACAGACTACCATTCTTGAAACCATTGACACACCAATACCAGTTACTACATACACACTCACTGATTCCTAGGTCTACACACACATTCACTCATTCACCCATAGAATCACTCATACATACAGTCACTCATCAATACAACACTATCATATGCACTCATACACCTATACAGACACTCTCACACTGCCACTCATCCATGGAGTTACTCAAACACCTAGTCAGTCATGCAAAGAATCAATCACACTTCCATTTCCTCAACTATACAGTTATACACACACCACCTTACTTATTCAAACATATACTAACACATACTTACTCTCTTATACAATCACTGATACAAGTACACAATGATCCATACAGCCACTCGCACATTCACTGGCTCTCATGTATAGTCATTTATATATGCCAACTCTCACATGCACTGTGTTTTACATATGTACTTACTTGGACATGTAGCACTGAGATATCCATTCACTCACCAACACACCCATGCACACAGTCAACCGCCCATACAGCTGTTTCCACATGCGCTCTTGAACTCATACACCTAGTGAATCAACTGCTCACACATCTATGCATAGAGTCACACACCTCCTAGCCACCGACACACACACTCAGTCTCCCATTCAAATACTTGGGCAACCAATCAATAACCCATATAGCCACTCATATAGCTACTGATCAACACATGCAGCAGCTTACACAACAACAGACATACTGATGCACACATTCAGACAGTTTAGTCACTAACCCATGCATTTAGTAAGACTTATTTAATCACTCACTCATACAGTCAGTCACACACCTACTAAATCCTTCATCCAGACACTTATACATCCACTCATTCTTTAATATGTAAAACATATTTAAACTTTACAGAAACACACAGTCACTGGATGATGTCATCAGTGATGTCAAATGAGATGTCATCGGTGATGTCATTTGAGATGTCATCAGTGATGTCATCAGTGATGTCACTGACCATGTCATGAATGATGTATTATGTGACATCATCAGCAGTGGATTGCGGGTGAGGGAAATATACTTAGTACAACTAACTATATAGAAGCAATTTCAATGGTTTTTTAAATGCTAATTCCTAACTATATAAGGCCTGAAACCTATGGTTTTTTTAAGTGAATATCTATACTACTATTATAAAGAGAGAACAGAAACCTTTTGGCAAGGTAAACTCGAGAACCACAGCGCCAATCCATACACCCAATACATTGTTGTAATCCTCAGGGTGTGTAGATGGACATAGGCTGCATAAAATAAAAAAAAACGTAAATTAAAAAATTAAACTTTAAAAACAATGTAGTCCCCTAAAAGTAGCGCCGGCCGCGACGTAGTGCTGGCCGCGACCTATCGATGTCCGCAACGTGCGTGAAGACGACAGGCGGTGAGGAGCGGTGATGAGCAGCGAGGAGTGGCGGTGAAGTCCGGAGCGCGGGGAAGAGCGGCGGCTCAGGTAAGGCAAGAGGCGGGAGGCGGGAGGCGGTGTGGGCAATGTCGGGGCGGGTGGGGTAAGGCAAAGGTGAGGCGAGAGACGGGAGGCGGGAGGCAGTCTGGGCAATGTCGGGGCCGGTGGGGGCCGGGGTGGGAGTGCACCCAAGCCTGAAATGTTGCCCCCAGCCCCCTACTGCCCCGGGCAATGCTGCCGCAATCCGGAAATGCTGCCCCCAGACCCCTTCTGCCCCAGGCAACGCTGGGGCGGGCTGCTAGTATATATATATATGTATAAAAAAATATATTTTTATTTATATTAATTATTTATTAAGGTTAATGTTATTTAAGTTTTTTAAGTATGTTTAAGTTAGTTATATTTATTATTTCATTAATTTTAAATTACTTTTAACTATTTAAAAAATTCGATATTTTGACTATCTATATTTTTTACAACGATAATTTTGATTCAATATTTTTGTACTTACCTGTTTGGAGATAGGAAGTCGATATTTTGGCATTCTATATTTTTTACTCGATATTTTTGTAGTTCTATATTTTTGCCATCAATATTGTTTCAATGATCCGGTGAGAAAGCACCTGGACCGGAAGGCGTCCCAATAAACCGTTTTAAACATAACCCTTAGTTCTGGGCACCCCTACTGGCGAAAGTTTTTAATAGTGTGGCCCATTCCCCTCTACTAGGACATGGTCAACTTTTATTATCGTAGCAATTTTTAAAAAGGGTGAAAACAAATAGCTGTTACAGACACATTTCCCTCATTGACACTACAGTTAAGATCATTGGGAGAGTTCTATGTAACAGAATTAATAAGAGGGCTGAGGCGAAGTCAATTTTGTATCCCTGTCAATATGGTGTTAAAATCGAGTCAGAACCCTTGAGGAGTGTCTAAATGTGTCTTTGATCAATGGGAAATATACCAACGCACAACAGTCGCCCATATATCTAGGTTTCATAAATCTGTTTTCAGCATTTGATTGCATCAGTCGTTTGAAGCTTTGGCCATCCTTCTTGCACAAGGGCAGGATGGATCACTAGTGCCCTTTCTTGCTTATTTGCATACAGATATGAAGGCTAGGGTTCGAATCACTGCAGAAAGGGGAGGTTTCATCCACAAAAGTCGTCATTCGGGGAGGAAGACAAGGATGTGTACTGGCATCTCTTTTATTTATTTGATATATTAACAATCTCCACCTGTTTTTAAAGAACACAACCCTGGATGTTCTGAAAATGAATGGCTCCACACACCGTCAATCCTGTGCGCTGATGATAATATTTTAATGGCACGTACACCAAGAGTCCTAAGCCATTTAAACCATGTTTTTTTTTACTTCATGGCTGCTTTAGATCTGCATACTAATTTAAAAAAATATTTTATAATGGTTTGCGGCCCCAAGAAACATAGTCTGCTTTCTCTTTCTGTAGGTAATAACACTTTGGTACACACTAGCACTTTTTCATATTTGGGTCTAACTTTTGCTGCTACAGGCACTTGGGCTCCCCATATTGAGCAAAGTAGGCAAACATTATCAGCAGCTATTGTCACTTTATTTAGACTCCCACAACCTCGGGGTGGCGGAACCCTCTTGCCATACCACACATTTATATAGCTCAATGTGTGCCTAAAGCTACATATGGTGCAGAAGTCTGGGGATCCAGCATTGTAACATTATCCAGACTGAAGAGAATAGTTTTTTTTTAAAAGGCACCTATGGTACCCATCTCCTCCCCAACTTTTATTTGTCATAGAGAATTGGAAATCCCATATATTGAGGATAACATTAAAGCCTTTTTTTATAGCTTGGGCAGCCAAGAAATTAAAACCGAGTGAAGGGTGGGTTCTGGCTCTAAGAGCCAGTACATCAGCCGAGCCCCCAAAATATCTCGCATGTAAATCATGCAACAAACCACGTTAGAGCATGATGGGTGTCGTCAAATGGCAGATGGAAGCGTTTCTTCTTAGTACATCAGATTATTTGCAAAATATTTATTAAAAGCGAAAGTTTTAAACATGTATCCTGAATTGAGAAACATTCCTGCAACGCTTTAAAGGCAATGATATACCTGATCTAAGGGGAAAGTCAGGATTCAAGTGCACACTGTTTGTGGCTTAGATTCTTACTTTAAATTGAGCAACTTTATAGGCTAGTAAATCAAATAAAAGACAGATTTTTTATGCAGCATGCAACCTGAACTCACTTATTTAAAGGCCCTCTAATATGTGAAAAAAAAAAAAAAGCAGGCACAATGAAAAAAATTATTTGTTCAGGATTACATCCTTTTTTCCAACAAAAAAGCTAGATTGATCTCAGATTTTGCAGCTTTAAGTCGTACAATTCAGCCTAGATGGGTATCTCTTTCTGGTATCAAAGATTAAGAGCTTGTCCTTAACCCTTGGAGGTTGAGAACAGGGCATGGGTAGCAAGCCGAAACCTAATTATTTTCAGCAGTTTTACATAGACCGACTGCTACCCACAGATATTAGAGTGTTTCAGGGTCTTCATTACACTTTTTTCTTTCAGTCCAGGTAGTTTTGCTGGGATTCACAGGATGCTAAGCCCATGTCAGTATTCAAACTCTGCTCCCTTGATGCATGGTTGGTAGCTGTAGCCGCTAGAACACATCTTCTCGCGTAGAAGCCCTAGTTGTTTTGGGGTAGAGATTCGAAGAGGATCTCAAACTGATCACAAGCTAGGCCCTGGGCTCAAGCTTTAAGCAGATCGTTCACATCCGGTTTAAAACCCCTTCGATGCGCATGACGAGCTCAGCTCGTCATGCAGTACAGTGCTCCTGTGCTTATGACGGGCTGAGCTCGTCATGAACAATGGGATTTAAGGGACTGCAGCACCGGGGGGGGAATTGCCTTAGCATTCAAGGTGTTGAAGCTAATCTGCCCTCACAGTAGTTGTCACCAGCCGCGGTCAGTAGTAGTAGTTTCTGCAGGGCGGTGATGTGGGAAGGGGGAGGGGCAGGGTGGGGGTAGTAATGTATGGATTACGGAGTTTAACAGGTAGGTAAACATATAAATAAATAAAACGAATTTCGTTGCGTGCACTGCATCACCAAATGCGATGCAGTGCGCGCAACGAAATTCGTTTTATTTATTTATATGTTTACTTACCTGTTAAACTCCGTAATCCATACATTACTACCCCCCACCTTGCCCCTCCCCCTCCCCACGTCACCGCCTTGCAGAAACTCCTACTACCGACCGCGGCTGATTGTCACTAAAGATGAATGTTATAGTCCAGTTGTTAGTTTGTAAAAAAATAAGTGCCAGGGCTCTCGTCAGGTGTCAGCTTGCACCAGCCCGTTTCTCCTGTAATGCCTCCTTAAACAGAGCCAACTTCTAGCCAGGAAGCGGGTGAGGATGTGGCCTAATGGCCAAAGCTGCCGACTTCGGAGCTGAGGAACAAGGTTTAAGCCTCAGCATCGGCTCAACATCCTGTGATTCAGGGCAAATCACATAATCCCCCCATGCCTACCAAAAATGAGTGTGTCCTTAACTGGTGCTCATGGAACTATAGCGCTGGTGTATGTGATTAACTGCTGTTACTGAGCACTGGAAATCACCAGCTCATATTAAGCACTGGTTGTGTCTATGGCGGACGCTGCTGCTTACCAAATTACAGAGCAATAAACAAGCACACGCAGACTTGTGATAATTCTATCACGCACTGCTCTACGCAGATGTGCAGACCTTATTCATAACAACCATGAAGACACCAAAGGGCATATTCTCAAGAACGTGTGATAACCATCACAAAAGTAACTTAATGCAACTTCCAGCATCGCAGTCTATCATGGGAAGATTACGCCGTGTTAATGAAGCATTCTCAACATGGTGGTACCATGCGATAGTCTCCAGATAACGCGTCAAATGTCTGTGTTAAAATCAAGGAAACGCGGCAACAATGAGAAACGGGATGCCAAAAATCTTGCGATGAGTCCAATTGCAGTACAAAAAACAGAGAAAAACAGCAACAGTCCAGCAAATCCCACGCGTCTGGCAGGAAAATGCACTATAAAAACTACAGAAAAAACACACAAGAAACACTCCAAAGCGGGTAGCAACATGGATGCACCCTGACCGAGCGCAGAGGCCAATGCGAGACCCACAACCCCAACAGAACAGCAGCAAGGAACAACGGGGATGACCAAGGAGAAGAGAGCGAGGAAGACGGGGGTACAGTCCGCAGCAAAACCAGATCTGCGTCACAGAGGTGACAGAACACTACCATCAACTGACCCACAAGTGGACCACCGGGAATGCAGTCGGAGTGTCGAGGAGGCCAAGAGGCGCTGGCATGAAGTGAAAACCTAAGCCAGGCACAAACCCAATGCCAACAGGAAGGCAGCAACAGTGACAGGAGGTGGGAGTCCAGCACCACAGGAGGAGCTGGAGGAAACAGAGGCCACATCCATCAGTGTAGAGATGGTGCAAGGAGTAGGGAGTGCGGACACAGCTCCAGAGGACCTGACACAACATCAACAGGGTGAGTAACGACCAGGCACAAGGGAAACGAGGGAGATGGGTACAATGGCACATGCACAACAAGGTGTATCACACTGCACACCCACAATGACCCTGGACCAGGTCCCTGATCCCCGTGGCACACTGCTGCACACAATCATAGCAACAACTAAGCATGGGCAAATTTTGCGAATTGGCAATTCGTGAATTTGCGGATTTGCGAATTGGCAATCCGCAAATTCGCAAATTCGCGCGAATTTGCGGATTTTTTTATTTTTGCCTGTTCGCGGGTGTTCGCGAGGCGCTCTGCGTGTTCGCGGGTGTTCGCGAGGCGCTTTGCAATTTCGTGGGGTTTTTTTTTTGCCTGCTTAATCACTGCCACCCTCTCGTTTTTTATGCCCTTCTGCCCTCTGTACCACTTGTTTCTGTGCCCTTCTGCCCTCTGCCCCACTCATTTTCTGTCCCCTTCTGCCCTCTGTCCCACTTTTGTGCCCTTCTGCCGTCAGCCCCACTTAGAATGGCGCTGGCAAGCTGCCAGCGCCATTCTAAAATAGCTAGAAATAGCTTCAACAGGAAGCACTAATAGATAATGTAAAGCAGGTGCTCCAGTTGAAGGTCAAATTAAGTTACACAATCATTAATCACCCCAAGTTTGGGGGTGATTAATGATTGTGTAACTGAATTTGAGCAGCACCTGCTTTACTTTATCTATTAGAGCTTCCTGTTGAAGCTGACTTTTGTAACTATTTTAGAATGGCTCTGGCAGCTTGCTGGCGCTATTCTAAAAGAGTTACAAAAGTCAGCATGAACTTTTGACCCAATCCCCATTCGCGGATTTTCGTTCGCGGATTTTGCGGGAAATTCTCGAATCTTGCGGATTGCAAATTTACCGAAAATCCGCGAAATCCGCGAGCGGAACAGATTTTCCGCCCATGCTTAGCAACAACAACACACCCACATTGATGACAATGTGGTACAATGCGCAAACCTGACACTGTAGAACAGAGGACACAACTGGCTCCACACACGCGCAAAAACAGGCCTGCTACATCTGACAGAGCTGGAAACTGTGAAATGGAAATGGAAATGTACGGCTACAACCTCACATCCGTCATGTAATCCAAATGTACACGTCTGCATCCAAATCCTGCACCTCCCAAACAGTCACAATGTATATTTTCATACAGTCTGCATGTAAACAAGAACAATGCGCCAACATACATGTCAATACAATGTCAACATGCATCTCCCCATCACATTGCAGGGGGACCACAACACCTCCAGCTGTGCACAGAAGACCACACCTCTGTGGTGCCGGAGAGGACCACCACACCTTTGACACCGACGCCCTACAACAGTCCATGGACATCCCACGCAACCCACCACCAGGACCAGAGCAGCCAAGCTACTTAGAGAAGAACACATATCCTGCAATAGACCACACAGCAGGAAGCACCCGCAAGCACGGCTGGCTCACAACACTTCACCAACCCACACTTGGCATCCCAATGCCAGGTGCCAGAACACCAAATGGAGTTGGCCAAACAGGTGCAGGTGGGGTCCGAACCCATGGAAGATGAACTAGATCACATACGTGGTTGTCTATTATCCTTCAGGGACCACCTACACACCACAAAGGAGACCCACACTGCCATAGAGACACATGCTGAGGCACATTCACAGTACAGAACCATGTCCAATAGTAGTCACACACCCACATTGTACGACGGCCCATGCCACTCCTCTTACGAATTGAGTGGGTGACGACAAAGCTACATGTCCAAGCTCCAACCCAGTGCCTGCAGTGACATGCCTGCGCCCGCTGTACACAGCACAATGTAATGTTGTAGGGCCCAGGGCGCTTATGCATACAAGACCACAGGGACACACGCAGATATTATGTTGAACTGGCTACGGGCATGTGCGCCCGACCCCTTTATTGGCAGGGCTGCACGTACATTGATGCGTTTGCTGGATGTGTGAGGGGTGAGTGTAAGCCAGTGCTTGGTGCTGGCAACAACTTGAACAGTGGACACCAGTGCAAAGGCAACTGAAAACACCTGCATAACAGAGTCAACTGCTGAGCAACATGGAGGGAGCCGGAGCAAGTACAGAGGTCACCCAACATGCAAACAGAAGTGTCCGTGAGTTGCACTGCACTGAGGTTGGGGCACTAGAGTTGAGCGCGCTCATATGATGAAAATGACTAGGCTTGTGTCCATTCGGGATATTCCTGATACAGATGCAGTGGGGTGTGTTAGACCGGCATCATCTGCCTCCTCAATGGCCTAGGTCTCCCACACTGCCTGAGATACATTGCTGTGCAGCATCTCCACAGCACAAAACTCATTCAGCAACGGTCTATGGGTTGAGGTGCACTGAGTCAGTGGCACGTGGAGTGCTGAGCAGGGTAGCAGGCAAATGATGGCCGGTCAGGACTCGGTTAGAAGTGTGAGCCCTGGTGGACCACAGTTGAGGCCGGAGGCAGCGGACAGCGCAGGGCCACAGACCCATGGCGTCGAAGACTCCAAGACCACCGTCTCAGAAGTCATCCAATTTAACAGAAGAAAGGGTCTCTGACTTGACCAGCACAGTTAGTGGCCCCAGATGCACAGCGACCGGCACAAGCACCCCGCCACGGGACGGTGACTTGCAGTCCACTGAGGTAGGGCCACGCAGACTCAGCTGATCCTCGTCAAAGGGGAATGTGGTGAAGGGTTGTGGGGAACAGTGGAAAGTGTCCTCCAGGGCATGATGCAGAGGTCTAATGTTATCCGGAAGCAGCAAATGGGGGAGTGGAAAGCGACAGTCTCGTTGCCACCACCAATTCGGTATCCGGTACATTAGGTACACGAAGGGTGTGTTGTGACATACACTCAGCCATAATTAATGTGCTCGGCCATGGTGTAATCAAGACTTAGTTCCAAATGTTTGATCTAATAGTCCGCTCTGTCAGCTGGTAGAGTACGTAAACGAGAAAGGAGTACTGCGTGCCATGCTTGTGGAGGCTGTGATGGTCGTAGTAGGTTGCCAGGTTCCCGAGCCTCAGCCTTGGACCTTGCACCAGTACATGGTGGGCCATCTTCGACACACGCCAGTGTCGGCAGGTGGAAATTGAGGCCTGGGTGTGCAGGGGCGGGTAAAACAGGTTCAGGGACCAGAGGCCCGGTGTGCAGCAGGTGCACAGGATCGAAGGTAATAACACGCACTGCGACTGCATCAGCCTCGTAGCGGGGTGAGAGGTGCGGCCCTGGCAGAGACGTTGGGCATTCCCAAAGAGGACCACGCCCAGAGTTACGTGCCTTTTATTCACACCCCTACGCTGGCCAGGCGTACACAGGTCCAGCCCACTCTACTCAAGCTTATGGGGGAAAGGTAACAAGCTACAGTCCTGTGATCTTTCCCACTGGCTGGGGTGACATGGTTGTGTCCACTGTCCACTACACTCCAAACACCAGCGGTGTGTGTCGACATGGATATGTGTGTGTGATCTGCATACCACAGTCTGGCTATCACATCTATGCCACACTTGGCATTGTGTACATTTTCATTCATAGGTCACTTGCCTCCTTCGCATATGCCTGGTCCCCACCTCTTCCGACATTCTGATAATATGTGGCTGAGGTGCTATGCCGTTGATGGCTAATGTCCATGGCTGGGCCACGTTCCCACAGTGAGTTGTGCTGTCCTGTCTGGTGGGAGTGTATGTTGTATGTGAACTTGTGAAATGTGCATTTCCTGTGTTGTGAGTAGCATGATTGTGAAGTTGAGGTGTGTAGTATGTGCATTTGGTATTGGCCAATGGGCAGTGCATTTCCGAGTGTTCCATCCTGGAAGCGCTGGTTGATGATGGACTGTCGGAGGTGTATGAATGATGCACACTGCCTGGGTAGTAGGTGGCAACGTTGGCGGAGATTCCCCGGTGGTCCACTTTTGCCTGCACATTGGTAGGATACGTGTGCTTTCTGTTGCGCTTATTGTGTGCAGTGTCGGCAGGGGGCACAAGTAGGACATGTGTGCAGTCAATTGCCCCCAACACGTGAGGGGCGCCAGCTATTGCGTAGATGGCTTGCTTGGTCTCCAGCTGTCGCTGCGCAGTGTGGGGGAAGTATAGATAGTGGGGTACCAAGCTGATGGAGTCATCCATGACCATTGTGAGGGACTTAGATTGGCCTGGCTGTGTGGCTCCTCCAACTCGTGTGGGTGTTGGTTGGAGGGTACCAGTGACCAACAGGTGCATCACAGCCAGCAGCTTGGTCTGAGGTGGGATGTTGGTTGTCCGCAGTGTTGGTACCGTCAGCCTGTGGACGATGGTGGTCTGGATACGGAGGTGGGTTGTCCTTTTGAGCATGTAGTAGGCAATGACTTTCTCTGGTGTTGGGTCTGTGAGGTTGGTGCATTTTATGAGGGTCGCTGTCTTTGTCTGCGCTGCCTCTGTGTTGGTCGGGGGGGGGGTGGGATCCTGGGGGTGGGTGTTGTGGCCCTCGTGGGTGTCCAGCCCGCATGTTCAGTGGCTCCATGGCATCTGTTGTTCTTCAGGTGTGGCTCAGGGCTGGCCTTCCTTTTGTGGTGCAGGCTGTGGTCCGACTTTGCACCAGGTCAGAGCAGTTGTTAGTTTCCAGCTGCTAACGCGCCTTATGCATGTTCCGTGGCCTTCTCGCCGATCTGGCTGGTCATTGAGAATGTTGTGAAGTGGTGTTGTCGCAGCTTTTTTGCATGGGAACGCCTACTCTGCATCTCATTAACAAGAGTTTCAGGGGTCATCAGTGGCGATGTTTTTTGCGGCTGCTATCTCAGGTAAACTGGTGCTATGGACTGTTATTACCAGCTTGTGAATGGGGTGATACATTTATCGTGACTTTTGCTGTGAAAAAATGCAGTTAACTCGGCGATAGCTCCTTGAGAATATGCCCCCATAGGTCAAGCCAACAGCCATTCCTTTGAGGGAGTGCAACTCCTATGACGGACACTGCATTGTGGCTTACTCAGTTGATCACATGATGTGTTGTGCCGATCTTTGTGCACCCGGCAAGTTCCAGGGAATTATAGCGGTAATAATAAGTCTGGTGGTTAATTCACAGGCTGGAGATCTCTGTTGTCAGTCTAGTCACACATTTGACTTATAAAACAGCATAGAGGGTTATTGTGTCTGCAACATATAGCACGCAATTTGCAGTTCAGAGCTGCTTTATTGAGCTAGCTCCAGGGGTTTCTGATTTTGTTGCAGAGATCTTTGTGTTTCTTGCAGGTCACAAATTACAATACTGGCAATATAGCAGGGTGAGTTTTCATCCGGCTTTAAGAAGCTCCAGTGCATACGTTTAGAACTATGCTGTTTTTCTCAATCTTTCATTATTGAAAGGTTGCTAAAAAGGGTTACTTTGGGTAGTAAAAACCTAGTGCTATAAAAATGTCTATTAGTGTGACTACTCATTTTGACAGCTACATCTCACCTTTACAGAAAATGCATTTCTCTGTGACAGAGATTGCAGAGCTGTCTCATAACCATAATTTATCACTAAAGCACGTGTGTAGTAATAAGCTGAGTATGTTTGTTTCCTGACTGCATTAGCATTAAGGTGTTAAGTTAAATCATGCTCCCAGCCAGGAGAAGATCTAAGGGAATGCCGATGGCTCTTTAAGGCATTTATGTTGGTCCCTGCTGGAAGTAAAGTTAAGATACCTATCTCACTCCCTGCAGTTGTTGCACAAAGCACACAAAGTGCAGGCCCTGCTGAATATGTCCCAAATTGAACATAGGCATTTCAAGAATAACTGTTGGGTCCGGGAACCGATTGGAAACCCCTCTTTTCTAGCACCGGATGGGTCTGTCTGTACAAATGAAAGACTGGAAAGGTGGTAGACCTTGACCTCACCTCTACTGGACTTGGTAACACCTACCTTTTCACAGTTCTTCCCATTTACCAATAAGTAATTCACCTGGCTCTGCCCTAAAATGTCGGCTTTTAGCCAATGCTCTAGTGTATTCATCCTGAAGTATAATGTTTTGTTGTGTCTTTTCCCATCAATACCTTAAGCACTGCTGCAAAGTAGTGGCATCGCACGGGGTCTCAGACAGAGCAATTATTATTGAGCTGGATCCAAGATCAGGGCTGAGGCCTAGTGATTCTTCTTACACTGTCCCCAGTCTTACTGTGTCCCGGTCTGTGTGTGAACACTTGGAGCAAGGCCAGGCCCACTTTAGCGCTGGTGGCGCCCAGTGTTACAATCATTTTTGATGCTCCCACACCTCATGACCGCCTCCTCGAATTCTCTCACTGACACCAAGCACCCTGATCTCTCTAATCATAAGTTATTGCTAAACACAGTGCCCTCCCTGCCCAGTGGGCTCACACCGGTCGCACTGCCCTGAAGCTGGCCCTGACTGGGACACATGCTGCAGTGCCTGCTGGGTGTCAAGACTAACTCTCCTACTTTCCTGTGCAAATCCTTCTAGCCCACTGGAAGGGCAGTCAGCAACCTCCTTCGTCCATCAGGGTAGGAAAGAATTATATGTCAACATCCCTCAATGCCAAACTTACACAGATAACCATCAGAGGAAGCACATGCAGCCTGTCACTTCACAAGTTTTTCAGAGGCAACTCAGATTCTGAAAAAGGTTCTGCTACTCTCAATCTCTATGAGTAAGAAGAGTAGGCTGTAAGAATGTAATGTATATCTGTCTAATAACACTAAAATCACAGAGATCTCAGCAACAAAACAATTACATACTTTTCTATACTTCATAAATACGAATCTGTGACCTACACATTAAGCTTTGACACAAGCATATTAACCGGCTGTGCTATTTTATGATGCTTCTACCTTGTGTTAAGAGAACACACATACATCTCTCCAGCAAGTTCATCAACTACTAGAGTCAAACTGCTATACACTGAAACATGTTGGATAAACATAGATACCTGCAGCAGGTTACTTTATAACAGTGCTTTCATGGGAAGGTCCTGTCGGTGGGTGCTGAGCATCTGCAGAAGGAAAAAAAGAGGTGGACTTTAATTTTCTATTTTGCACCCCAGCTTAAAAATCTGAAAGCCACCAAAAGAAAGAAAATCTAGACTGACAGTCTTAGAAATGGCTCCTGGCTGACTGGGGGACATGGAAGAAGGAGGAACAGGACCAGAGAAGGGCAACTAGGGCAACTAGAACCACTAGAGAGAGCAGTATTACTAGGACCAAGAGGACCTGGAGAACAATGAGGACCAAGACCATGAGAACAGGACCAGATTTAGGAGGTGCAGCATCATGATGAGTGTGCCAGCAGGGCCAAGAACAGGAACAAAACCTAGAGGTCAATGACAGGAAGATCAAGACCAGGAGAACCACGAGTATCAGGAGATCAAGAACCAAGAGGACCAGGTGAACCAGGGCACACACGAGGGCCAGGACTAGGGGAGTCAGGATAAATAGTACCAGTAATGAGAAACAAGGAACTGGAACAGGAAGACCTAGACAAGGCACTAGAGGATGGGCGAGAACAAAATGACAAGGAGCACCAGGACCCAAACGACTAGGAGCAGGAGGACCAGGCTATGAGGGCTGGTTCAGAGCCAAAAGGAGGAGAGCCAGGAAGAGGAATAGACCTGAAGAAGGAGGACAAGAAGGAGTACCAAAAGGAAAAAGGAAGAACAAAACCCAAACCAGGAGAATGAAGAAGAAGGTTTGGACCAGGCAAAGGATGGTGAGGAGGAGGGGGGTGAGCAGAGATAGTGGAATCAGGACCAAAAGAATCAGCACCAGACTGGAAGGTTATGAGCTAGGAGGAACAAAACCAGGGCCCGGAGGAGGGAGGAAAGCCCAGAGCAGAAGGAGGAGGATCAGTAGTAGAAGGACGCAGGATAAAACAAAGGTGAAGGGAACAAGACCAGTAGATGAGGATGACAAGAAAGACAATGTAGGGAATGAGACTAGGTGGCGGATGACTACCAGAAGGATTAGGAGGATCAGGAGGAGGAAAAAGCAAATATTGTTAGGCTATCTACATGGACACACCTTTATTTACAGATACCCTATTTCTTATTAAAAACTCAGTTATCCTTCTTATCCCACAGACCCTTTAGAGGCATCACTTTTCTATTCCATTTAAAGAACTACTTAACCACCTTTGCTATCTTAAAATGCAGTCTATTTGTAACTAATTAGGTAAATTAGAACATCTATGCTGCTAAGTTTTTTTCCTTGTTGCAAATTTCTTTGGGAACAAAATTTGCCAAATAATTCTACCCTTTTTCTGTTGTACCCAAAGTATTAGATTCCGAGTAAACTTGATTTTTTTATTTCCCGAACTAACCATGTTGATTGCTGTCATAGAGAATAAAAGCATGTTATTCCTGTGCTAATCTTCCCTGGCAATCTAACTTTGGAGGTGTTGATCCTGCATACCTGTAAGCTCACCCTCATTTGGCAGGTGTCATCTTCTTTGTAATGGTATACACCCTTTTAAAAAGCAACATGCCTCCAAAAACGTCCATAAAGCCACACTCATTCCAAACCTGACTCCAAAAATGTTTTTCTTCATTCACTTTAATATGATCACCCTGTCAGATATCTGACGTCCACGTCAGTCGAGTACCATAACATTGACAGTTAGGATCCTACACCAATTTTTATCCTATACACAGTTCCGAATTTGTAAAAGAAAATAAAAACCATAAGTTCTGGGGTCCAAAGTTTTTCTTAGGAGCCCTCCACCGGTTCTGCCAAAAGCGTGGGTTCACCAAATAGCAAAACTGCTTATTTTGTATTACACCTTATGAGTTTTTAATCCCCTGCACTACACTTCTCTTGCATTTCACAGATTTTTTTCTCCCTGTGTCACTAGTTTTTTTTATCTTTTTCTTCCTCAATTCCCTTTCTCTTGATACTCTGCTCTCTTTCGCTTTAAGTCAAAGTCTGATGATGAAAAATAAGTCCTTCACCCAGATTTGAGTGCTGGTGTCCACCACCAGCCCAAATTAATCAATGAATACTAATTCCTTGAAGCAGCGATAGATATCTTGTGTATATTTAAAGCTCAGTATCCAAGTTCCAATCCCCTCTGGTTTCTATTACTAAAGGTAAAATGCAGAGCCAATTTGTCGAGCCAGCCACTCCAAGAGGCTAAATAGGACCTATTCCTCTGCCATCCCCTCTCATGCATGCCGTGCTGAAGGTAAACGAGTGTATATCCAGGAACCAATACTAGAGCTTTCCAAAGCCTAATTTGGGAAGTGCCAGAGCTCGCGCCTGGAGGCCACTGCAGCTTGCACCATTCATTGCCTCTGCCATGCTGCCAATGATAGTAACAACACATCACACTCCTACAAGTGTGATAATTTGAACTATTTCAGGCCTCCAAAGCTTTAAGAACAGCTTGGTCAGAAGGCAAAAGTAATTGGTAATGTATATTGAATTAATCATTTACTGTTGTTGTGGGCATTTCTAAGTTAGCCAGACAGCACCATCTTGTGGAAGATTGTCACAAGTGCCAGTGTTGACAATTTAGTGCCGGTGCCGAGCAACGGAAACCACCCCTCAAAGTAAGCAGTAGAGCTTTTCCCTAATGTCTGTGAAAGGCTCGGCATCTTGTAATGTTATAGAAAATACATGTAGGGGCACTTGGACCTGTGGAGGAAGGAAAGGTGGGAGTAGAAGGGAAGCGGAAAGGGAGGAGCTATACTGGCTCGGTATGACAAGGAAGGTGATCAACGTCACATCGTGGCATATGCCAGTCGTAGCCTGACTGACACAGAGAGAGCCTACTACCAGCCCGAGAAGAAATGTTTGGCAGTGGTCTGGGCCTGTGAGCACTTTCACATTTTCATCTATGAGAAACACTTTACGCTCATCACGGACCATCAGGCCCTGATATCCATATTCGGGAACCCCCGGGCTAAAATGTCACCTTGAATAGAGTGCTGGGGTATCCGTCTTCAACAATACATGTACACAATTGTCCACAAACCTGGAAAAGCAGCAAACCCAGCTGACTACATCAGGCTATACTTCCTAAGACATCCTCAAAATCAAACCAGTCCCCATGTTGGATGAAGTATTTGCAGTGTTGGGTATACCGAAGGTAGTAAAAACAGACAATGGCCCGCCTTTCAATGGACAAGAGTTTGCTGCATTTGCTGACCATCTTAACTTTAGACAATGGAAGATCACTCCTATGTAGCCACAGGCCAATGTAATGGTAGAAAGATGTATGGCCACTCTGAAAAAGACCATACAGCAAGCTGAACTATCAAGGCGAGATGTTCAAACGGCGTTAAACGAGGTGTTACAAGCATATCGACCTACACCACACAAAAGCACTGACAGATGTCCAGCAATCTTGTTGTTGGGCCGCACAGTGCGCACAAGAATACCGGCCTGGGAAGATTCAACTGGCTGTACTCACCAGGACTCAAATCATGAAGAACTAGCAGCAAGAGATGGATTCAAGAAAGCCAGGATGAAGGAATATGCGTACAGTCGGCAGAAAGCTAACCATCATCCATTCAGGAAGGAGACTGGGTACTTGTATGGCAAGAACAACACAGAATATCTCACAGTCGATACCATGCTCTCCCACTGCTAGTGACAAAACAAAAGGGTACTATGATCACAGTCGCCTCAGATGACAAGAGAATAACACGAAATGTGGCGCATTTTCATAGATGCACACCAACCGCAAGAGAGACATTGGCTGCACCAGAAAGTGCAATGAAGAAGGACACGCATGTGATGGGAGCTGAGCACCAGTCTCTCATCTCTCTTGGTGAGAGAAAGCAACCCACTTCAGTGGTAGCGACTCCATTGAAGGCCCATTCGCCTCATTGAGTGTAGTGGTGTGGCTCACTGGTTAGAGGCAGCAGATCCGGAAGCAGAGGTCGGCCCGGGACCAGGGTTCGATTCCCGATGCGGCAGGGTCTTGGGCCATGGTCAGCGGACCCGATAATTCTCGCCTCAGTTCCTACTCCAACCATGGGTCCCACTCAGTAACTCTGGGCAATAGCTTGCTTAATCTCTACTAATGGCCCCATCAGCACCGGGGATGCTTGTCTTCACCTTGGAGATGCCCAGGAGGGACCATCTCACAGGGAAAGCCAGGATGGGTTCCCCAGCGGTATACAGTGCCGAGACGCCCCTTTGCTGGGGCAGCTGTGCGCTTTACATGTATACGACATTTAACATTGAAGAACTGTAACTATGTTCATTTCTTTATCTTTTACTCTGTGGTAAATGTACTAGTTGATTTGAGTTGTGTAAGAAGGGGGAGATGTAATGTTATAGAAAATACATGCAGGGGCACTGGGACCTGCGGAGTAAGGAAAGGTGGAGGTAGAAGGGAAGCAGAAAGGGAGGAGCTAGTAAGGGCAGTCAGGGGAATGGATTTGGAAGGAGGAGATGCATGTAAAAAAAGCTCCCATATATCAACTTACATTGAGTAAGTGTTGTCTGTCCTCGTCAAATGACACAACACATCTGAGTTCCTATTTGCAGAGAGCTCAACATGTTCATATAACGCAGGAACACCAGCATCAGCAAATGAGACAGTGCTGGCATTTTTGTCGTGCCACATCACCCTAACACATGTACACATATTTCCATGTCATGGAGCAGATCCCAGTAAACATGACCTTTTCCTGCATCTCCTGCTCCATTGCACCCTGTCCTGCTTTTCATCTCTCCCAGGAGTTGCTGTTATTCCACTGAGAAATATCATCAATGAGGTTCTTCTAAGGAGGACAACTAATGTTCATGAGCACACACCTGCTACAGGAAAAATAAAAGGAGGTTAATGGGCTTGAGTGAGCAGTCAAGACCATACTTCTGTTGGAAGGTGCCAGTCATGGCTGCGGCGTTGCACATTATTTAATCTGGTGGTATCCATAGCTCTTCACACTGTGACCCATGCAGGGCCGGCTTTAGGGCAGTGCATACGGTGCGGCCGCAATGGGTGCTGACCTGTGTAGGGAAGACACTAACTTCAGGGGGGTGCTGTGTTTAGCAATAACTTATGATTGGAGAGAAGAGGGGCACTTTTGCCTGGTGGTAGTGAGAGAACCCGTGGAGGTGGTTATAGGGTGTGTCAGTCAAAAATGATTTACGCACGGGGCACGAACAGCTCTAAATCCGGCCCTGGACCCATGTGATGCATCCTTTTATTAAATTAGGAAGTCATTGCCATGCTAGGCCACTCCACATAGTGTCCCAAGACCTGCTGCATTCCTTTGGCTTGCATCCTCTGAGGTGCAGTGCTGGAAATTATGGATGCCCAGATTTTCAGAGCAGTTCTGAACAGAAGAAATGTAAAGGGTAACACAACAATCCCACTATAACTCTTTACAGAGCACAAGTTGACTGAGATGTTCATAACCTTGACCAGGGCTTTAAGTGGGATGAAAAAACTGTGGGGTATCTCAAATGGGCGTGGCCAATGTAATTAAGGGTGTGGCTTAAAACACATAGGCTAAATATCTGTGCTTAGCCTAGTGTGCTGCCCGACCTGTATTTTTCTGTTTCTGTCATTGCATCCAGATATATGATACAACAAGTAACATCATACCTACAACAAGTCAGAACTATTGGCATTTGTCAATGGTTGTTAGTTGGATAAGATAAATAAGCAGCAACTATGGCTTGTATATAATATTGAAAAAGCTACCACTTAAAGCCCTGGTGACACCATGAAAAGGTTGCTGCTCCTGAGGTTCAAAAAGAGAAGGGACATCCATAGAAAAAATGACTCTCTTTAAAGGATTTCCCATCCCCTACAACGCTCACCTGGCATGACCTCATGCTGTAACTTCTTCACTAGTAAGAAGTGAGCAGTGTGAGCCCACACACATCGATGTGCCTGCTGCCACTGGAGTCAGGGAAAAAATGGACCACCTGTGCCAGGGCACCAAACAGAGCCAGATAGAGACCCGTTTCGATGCCCCATTAAAAAAACTGCCAGTGCTCAGCACCGGTGAGACCCGGCCCACTTCAAAACCTGACCTTGACCTACAAGAAGGCAGATGATGCTTACACAGCCATTTCAGATATCAGTCAAGTGCAGACTGGGGGACTTATTCAGACATTTCATGGTATTCGAAGGGATTTGTTGCAGGCGCATTTTAACAAAACAACGGGAGGATGTGTGGGCCAAATGACAAAAAGAAACGAGGTCAAAAAAGCTGTACTACATTATTCAGTGGGATGCATACATTTCTCCATGATCAAATATTTAAGCTTTATTAGTCTTCTGATAGCTTGCGTACCAGGGTAATGGACGTCGACTATTTTTTCAAGCATCTCCATCGAGCAGGAACCAATAGGCATGCAGGATAGAACCCAGTCTTGGTATTTCCACTCACACTCCGGTGTGAGCTCTCTGTGTGCAATGAAAGATTTGCATTTGGCTTCTGCTGCAGCTGCCAAAGCAGGAGACATGTCCAGCTAAAAGGTGAAATAATGTATTAAAAAAAGTAACCAGTGTGCAAAAAAACTTCATGCAAGGGGTCCGAGCACCAAGACAGAAGAATGAGCCTGAAAGGCTATTCACTGGATCTGCCTGGTCCCCGAATCCAGGGACAGTGGTGATGAGGAAATCTGCAACACAGCACACTGGGCCTCCTCCTTTGCGGGCTTTCCATCTATATAGCGTCCTGTCGCCCCTTGAAGACAATTTTGGAAGGTGCGTAAAGGAGTTAGTTTGTCTTTTCATTTCTTCGTTGACCACGCATGCTAATTCTGTTATGTGTCTGGCTTGATCTGCATATTTTGCCATATTACTTTAAATCGAAGAACCATTTTGGTTCAATTTACAGGTATTTTTGTGATCTGGAAATATTATCATGCTCTATGTTCCGTCATATTTTCCCTTTTTATAACTAGTTCCATTATTGAATTATCTCCTCTTACCAGTGAACTTGGCAGATCGCAACCATCATCTATCTATTGATCTCTGTATTTGAACATCTGTGTTCCACATGTCTATGTCATCTGATGTGAGATTAATTGCCATTTTTTTTAAAAATGTTCTTTGCTCATTGGGCCCAGAAACGATACTCTACCTGATCATTTGATGATTCATATGCTTTAGGAATATCTCTAACGTGGTGACCTATACATCTGCTGATCATCCAATAAATTGATTGTCTCCCTAACATATATGGTCTAGGAGATTCTTCTGATAACAGTGAGTAACCTAGACTGTTCTGCACATGGTTGCTTCTATATTAGTACCAATGGTCAAATGTAAAATGATCTATTCAGATGACGATAGCTATGACCTGTGTATTAATTTGTATATATTGAATAGAAGTGTTCATATTTATATATGTATATATAAAATAAATAGTCTTAATTTCTATCATGATTATACAATTGCAGTTTGTTAGGTTTGTCTTTTCTTGAAATTAGAAAATGGATATTTGTTCTCTCTGAGTATGGCACAAGTTCTTCTATAATTATATCAAATTGTTGTGGCAACATGATATTGCATTTTCTCTTAACAGTGATCACTTAGGTGATTTTCATTTTTTGTATTCATGAATAAATGTCAGATTGTTTTCTTTATGATTTGATTATGATGTAACATAAGATGTAATATATTGTTTTGATATCTTCTAATGTATGTTTTAGATATCAACACGTTTGGGCGTCTCCTGAAGAAGGCGTCCTTACGCCGAAACGCGCGTCGAGTTGCACTCGCTACACTGTGATTTTTATCAATTAAATGATCTTTATTTTTAGATGTATAAATAGTAATGAAATATATGTTTTTTAATTATTATGTCTACTTTGTATGTTTATGAATATGCCATGTATCTGTATGATTTTCAACTGTCTACATTAAAGTTCTGACTATTTTTAATTTTCTTTGCCCACCTTTAGTTTTTACTGTTATTTGATAATACTTGTTTTGCCATTGTTATTAACTGCCTAGGGTGTTCACTCACACATTATTCACCGGATCTGCCTGGTCCCCGAATCCAGGGACAGTGGTGATGAGGAAATCTGCGACACAGCACACGGGGCCTCATTTATGAAAAGTGACGCATCGCTGGGTGAAAACAGCGATGTGTCACTTTTCATTTATAATATGACGCATCATGTCGCAAGGAGTAACAGATACGTCAGTATTTCTGAAGTATCTGTAAGCGCAAAAGTGACGCATTGCTGGAGTGTGTCACAAAAGTGGCGCAACTCCAGCAATGTGTCCTTTCACTTGGGGCAAGCCCCATGTGAAAGGGCCTGTGTCAGTCTTACTCCTGCTGTGAGGCAGGCGTAAGAAATTGACGCATTTGTGTCCTAGAAGTGGCGCAGTGAAATCTCATAGATTTCACTGCGTCACTTCTACGACCCTTTCTTGTGTCAATACTCCCCTCTTGCATACATTATACCTGGCGCAGGTATAATGTGGCGCAGGGGTTTACAAAGTGACGCATCTACTTAGATGCGTCACTTTGTAAATATGGCGCAACAAGGCACATTTTCTACACCACTGGTGCGTCACAAAAAGTGACGCACCGGCGGCGTAAAAGTGACGCAAGGGCTCATAAATGAGAACACGAGCATTTATATATGTGTGGGTGCAGTCTCTTAAACACGATCAAACAAAAGTGCAAAACAAAGGCAAAGTAGCAGTCAGTGTCATTGTACTCAGGCCGGCATTGACACACAGCATCAGAAAATCTGAAGACTTTTGAGTCATCCACTATGTTCTGCGAATCCACTGGTGAGCTGTAAGTCATTTCAAATGAAACTAGGGGGCACATTTATGAGAGGCTTGAGTCACGTTTGCACCATGCAAAGTGGTACATGCGTGACACAAGCCTCTAAGTTAGATTTACAAAGAGTAAGGCAACGCAGCACAAATCGTTGCGTTGCCTAACTCGGCACAAGGAAAGAAGTTGATGGGAGTTGTGGAGGGTGTTCTTGCAACGCCCATGGTTTTTGACACCTTCTCCGATTTAAATGGACTTGTAAAACTCGGAATGCACCACAATCCTATGCCTCCCGAGTGAGGCATAACGAGGAGAAATATCTATACTTCTCCTTGGTTTTTCCTCTTTTTACGTCGGCTACATTCTGCAGCACATGTAGAAAGAGGAAAACGCCTCTCAGGATTTTACACCTTCCTGCACAAAAGCAATCTTGCATACAACGGAGACACACTTGAACCATGGTGCAAGGGGGCCTGCGTTGGCACTAGACTGCCCAAACGGCACCAGCACAAGGAAAAAGGACAGGAATGTGCTGCATTGGATAAATACGGTGCATTCCTGCCCATTTCCAGTGACAGAAGGCAGCGCAGCAAGGTGACTTGCTGCAATGCCCTGTGCCACAAATCTGGTAAATATGCCTTTAGGTTTCTTCATTGGCCCCGAATGTCTGTGCAGCAAAAAGTTAAAATTGTTTACTAATGCAATTGTGTAATTAGTAGGACACAGGCATTTCAATGCCCATTCGAACATAGAAAAAAGACTACAAATGTTGAAGCATGTGGATATTATAGAAACGATAAAGGATCACTGGCTTTCCATAACTCTAACTATAAAGGAGGAACAAATATACATTAACACGAGGCTCCCTAACAAGGCCATCAAGAGGGAGTGGGCTATCACCAGGTGCGTAGCTTGGTCAGTAGGATTGGTTGGGGGATGAGCTTCATGTTTCCCAAAGACCACGCTGGTTAAAATATATCGAGAAGCAAAGCAGGAAGGAGGGTTAAGGAGCAGTAGGAAGTGAGAGGAGCAGTGGAAGCTGCTTCGGAACAGGGGCGGTCGGGCGGTGCGAAGGATCCTAAAAATCAGAAATAAACGTACCTTCTTTTTCTGCCCCTGCCGCATGTCTCTTCCCTGTTTTTTTCTTTGCTGTACTGGGAGCACTCAGGTTCCCAGACTCTCCCAGCCAATCACGACATTGCATAAGCTGTGTCGTTATTGACCTGCGTCGCCTTTTTGGCTGCTCAGGCAGTATCTGGGAGGCTAGGCATGTTTTCTAGCCCAGTGGAGAACATGCCAACGGCGCATGACGGTTTGGCCGTCCCCAGAGGGCCAGAGTAGCCTTCATGTGCAGTTAGGGAGGGAGTGCAAACCACTCCTGCTCCCTCTGACAGTGGGGAGCCCAACCCAAACCCGCCCAACCTGGATGGAGTCGCAAAGAAAAAGAAAATGATAATAATTTCTTGTTATTGTCATTTTATTTTTATTTTCTACAGCTCAACGAGCAGTGCGGCGACACTCCTCCGCCTTAGAGGATGAGCTGCTCTGGAGAGGAGTGTGGATTTTGAGGAGTACCTAACACTCAATATTTTGTAAAATAACAATTTTGTAAGAATTTTAAAACAGAAACAAGAGTTTGTGTGTGTTTTTGTCTGCTTGTGTATGTAAATATCCAAGGTGAAATCCGACAAACCCCTCACAATACCCAACTTAAGACTCCTGTACCCGACTAATTACTACAGAATATATTTGTTAGGGGAGTGTAACACCCCAAACACCCCACCTGAAGCTGCTCCCCTGGCCATAACATCAACATAGAAATCGTTCCACTTCTAAATGAGGAAAAGTGTTCCAGAGTATGACTTGAATACTGATCATCATTAGTCTCAAGCCCCCAAGAGAGGAAAATGTATGTAGTCCTTGGTGCCATCCAGTTCCTCGTAAATGTAAGGAAACCCCGAGCCTTAAAGCGGAGACGCCCTCAAATGCATGCCTGCACCACATGCCTGTTATGATCTGGAACCACTATCAGGGAAATGTAGAAAGGTATTTCTTGCACTGGGATTGGCATCGAAGAACACAATTCAATTTACAAAATGCTCGTTCTCTCTTGGGAGTGGTGCACACCCAGTAACTATAATAAGGGCTACATAACTGCACGTCAATACATTCGCATCTTTTCCATTTTTTTGGTCTGGTGTTAGTCAAGACCATTTAATTTTATTAAAAAGATCTGCATAATATACTTACTTAAAGGGGCTTTCAGCCAGCCTTCCTGGTCCATTGGTCAGTAGTTGTGTCATTCACATTTTGTGTTCTGCCACAACAGGGCACCATATTGGGCAATGAGTCAGCCCACTTTGGCCATTTGTTAACTTTACTTTGAATGAAGACATTGGGTTCTTTCCAAAAGAACACGCGCACTAACAAAGTAATTGCCTTTTGTGCCAGAAAATACTATAACAATGTGTGCTTTTTGAGACCAAAAAATATTTGTGCTTTTAGCCGTTTTTTTATTATTTTGGACAACTGCCCGCCAGATCTCCCCATAATAAAGGTTTACAAAAATCATGACAAAAAAAACACTGATAACCAAAAGCCTGTACACCAATATCAGACCGATTGGCTTTGTTAGGGCTTTTTTAAGTGTGTGCCCTTCAAAGAGTTGCTGGTTGCTTTTAAATTAATTTCACGCTTGGCCGAATGATACATGTGGTATCTTAATTTTCAAGTCTTTTATCCTCATTACTGTGATTCAAGGCATCTATGTTTTGCTTTTCTTTAAGCTCTTTAGAAGGAAATTCATTTTTCAAATATTCTGAGCTCTACTGAAGGATACGTAAATATGCAGTCCCATCATCTCACACTGTAAGTGTCAGCTACCTTTGCAAGTGAGCACACCTACAGTTGCAGGACATCAGGGCCCCGAACCACCATGAAATTGTTTAAAACTGGTGCTGTAGTTGTTATTCAGACAACTGTTTTAAAAATGAAAGGCAAGCTGATTGGTTTGAGTGTAGAACCATTGCCCTTTTAAACACATCCTGAATTTCCGTGGCCCTTAACCCTCCACACAGGACTCCCTATTCAACACCAACTCAACAATCAGGCTCCCTCTCACTCTCCCTCTTGATTGTCCCTTACATGGCCGGGTTCTCCATTTCGCTTTATCCCTTTGATGGAGCAAGGTTTCACACGTAAAGTGACTTGATTATACTCAACCCTCTGAAAAATAATAATAATGTATTAACTAACATGTTTTTTCTTATTAATATTGCATTACAGGACATATTAGGCATCTAAGGGAAGCTTGCCAATGTGCTGTTTTTCTAACTTTAATCTGCTTGCACTAAAATGGCTGCTGCTACGCAGGATTTTCTACTGCGCATGCGTCTGTCATGCTCACGTGACATTCTTGGTGGGAAAACTTTTGCTTCTGCGCAATAGAACTAAGATGGCTGTTATGTGTCCTAATGTGCACGAAGCTTGCATCGCTGCTTTGCTAAGCTGTTTGTTTTCGCTTAACATTTAACGCAATAGTTAAATAAAATAATGGGAATAGAGTAGAAAGAAGTGGTATACAGTGCATTCGTTTATCCTGTGTCTCACAAACTGTTTCTTTTCTATTTTTACATGTAACGAAATAATGGGTCTAAATGCTTTGCTGAACTCCATCTTTGGAGAAACTGCGCCTGTGCGACAAATGTCCTGAAGCCACTGAAGCTGTAGCCTTGAACTCAAGCCAATCAGACATGGATGGCAGAGAAGAATGAACTCCTTGCCTTGCTAGAGGATGCTGAATTGAACAATGTTGTTTATGTATATTGCTACATTTCCCTACCGGGCGGAATAAAAGTACATGGATAGGTAAAGTTATGGGAGGGAATAATTTGAATACATGATTGACAAGTTGCTTCAGAAGAAAATGTTGTGATGGCTACTCCTCGTTTTTTGTCCAATAAAATTGTGGGATTCACACATTTGTAACATTTGGGGGTGGTACACTGACCTGAAAAATAGTATAACTAGAGTAGGCTTAGTTAGTTAGATTGTCCAACTTGTCCGAATAGCTGACCTGTCACTGACCCAACGCACTCAATAGGTGATCGGCAGCAGAGTTGCTGGCGGAGCATTCTGTCAGAAGATTCGATAACCCAATTGGGGTTCTGGGGAGGAAATCGATGAACCAATTGGGGTTTGACTGTTAGCCGCAGAGAGGGTTTACAATGCCGGCGTTTGAACTTTAGCTGTGGTGCTGGTCTTAGCCTGTGGTGTCCTTGTCCTGATCCAATTTGGTCCGTAATCTGCATTGGTCTAAACAGAATAAGAAGTTAATTTAAGTAAATTTTTTTAATACCTTTTTAAAGATTTATTTAGATAAAGAATTTAAACTTTTCCCGAGTTTGTAGTTATTTATGAAATGCTAAATATTATTATTGCTACCTATTCTCTCTTTAACTCCCTTGATCCTTAGGACTATAGGTATCGGTGACTTGGATTGGTAAGATAAATAATATAAAATCCAAATGGTAAAAACCCCAATTGATTGTGTGTAGGTTTACCTGTTTAATATATATATAGATATATGGGCCCAGGTGAGTATGTTGAGCAGGTGAGCCCGCGCTCTATCACCTTGCTGCCCTACTCTACCATTCCCCATGCTCCACAACAGGATTCCTTGCCCTCTACCATGCCTACCACACTCACAGTGCAGCATCATTGTGACCAGGTGTTGCCATCCCTGTTATGATCCCCATAACTTTTCCTGCCCACCTTTTCCTGCCCACCCTCTCTTTTATCCATCCCCTCTCCTAGGGCACTAAATCAATGTGGTTTGCATCAGAATGGGACAGCACGAGTGCTCATGATCAACCATCACTGCCCCTGAAAGGACCTTGACCCAGGTCCGGCTTTAGCACTGGTGGCGCCCAGTGCGACAATAACTTTTGGTGCCCCCACTTCCCATGACCGCCTCCTCGGATTCTCTCACTACCACCTGCAAAAGTGCCCCCATATCTCTCCTATCATAAGATATTGCCACGCCCAGCGCACTCCTGAGGTCACAGCGCCTCCCTCCACAGGTCAGCGCTCAGTCGCACTGCCCTAAAGCCGACCCTGCCTTCACCCACTGATAATAGCTGGAATCGGCATTTTCTGGATCCTTTTGCCAGTTCCCTGAGCTCGTCTGCCCTAATGTTAGAAGTCCATGTTCCAAGTTCTAATCTGCCACCATTTGTGATAGTGAAAGGATCTGTACCACGGTGCCGGGTATCTGAGCCTACCACTTGGTCAAAGCCTCAGTGTCACTTTGCCTACCGCCTTAGCCAACCAGCCCAAGAGGTGAAGATCCTGTACGTCCTTGTGAATCCCCTCAATTTGTCCAACCACTGATGATAACAACATTTCTTTACCAGCATTGACTGAATCTCCAGTCAATGTGTTTAAAATCTCGTTCCTAATATAAGAGAACCCTTTCCTTACACTTATACACCCGTTATGCCCCCTCTTGGTCATAATGTGGCCTAGTACCCTCAGTGTGGTTTCGACAACTTCTTTACCCCACGGCACAGAGGAGACCCTCTGATCCCTTCACCCCGCGTCTGAATATTTGGACAGCCTTCCTTTCATGGGACATTGATTGGAGGGAAGAGCTCTGCCTCATTAGAGCTCCCTGTCTTCTGTGTTTACACACTGATATCACCGGCCTCTCCTGGGCTTCATCAGCGCTGCTGGCAAAGACACAGCCACGGAGAGCATAGCGTCACTTCATGGCAGAGAAGGCAGCCGTGAGAGGGGTCAGGGTGTCACCCCTCAGGGGTCTTAAACAAGCAAGCGAGCACAGCCGAAGGGGATCCAGATGCGAGGGGCCCCTGCTACGCTGGGCCGAGGCTACGTGCTCCGGTGTGTTTCCCGACCGGCTCAGGTGGTCTGAGACGGACCCCCATGACTGTGGGAAAACAAGCCCTCTCTGCACTACGTTCTGCAGCGCTGATGAGAGGCTGCAGGTGTGAAACCAGGAAACGCACCAGAAACGGGCTGCAGCCGACTTCCTTCCACGCGCCACGCACGTCATAATTTTTCTTAAATAAAAGCTTGTTCACTCGCAGGGAGTGACAGTTGGCAAGAGGGTCACAGCTGTGCCATTTCTAGTTATGCCCTCTTAACCTTATGTTAATATTCTTTGTCACATACATTACTGTTTACCTTTTTTGTGGGGACTGTTTTGCAAGCCACACACCCATTGGTCGTACCATGAGTTTCATTGTGTATGTGCCGCGGGTGGCATCAGGGGGAGGCACCATGTGTTTGTGCATTCTTGGTTTTGGATTTCTGGAGGAATGGTCCCAACCTATGTTGCTTGTGTATTGGTCATGCTATGTTAAAGGTCAGCCATCTTCATAGTTTGTATAAATCCTGAGAAGAATGTGCGGGAAACTGGAGACATTTGTTAAAAATCTTAACAGAAAAAATATGGAAGTTGTGAGGAAAACCTAGAGGAAAATTCTGGAATGTTAGCCTTAATGTACAAAGATTTTTTTTTCAGAATTCCCTAAAACAGCGTAGTTTCGGAAGGTTTTGGCTTAGGGTCGTCCGTGTGAAATTTGAGTCTTTTAAGTGTTTGGCAGAGCACCAGCCCTGCAGAACTCCCAGTTGTCCATTCTTATTTAGCATACAAAGAACCACCAGGCTTGTATTGATAGAGTCTCAGCCGACTCTGCCCTCAGAAGCCCTTTGGCTGTCAGCACAATTAGCAGCATGACCACAAGATCACAGCGGCCCACCATATTTGACAGACACCTTGGCGAATCACCCTCGACCATAGTTAAATATTCTCTCCACCAGGATACAACCTTTGATATGTGACCCCAGCCTCTTAATCGATGCTTGAACTGGGTACCTCCACTGACTAAGGTGCTGCAATTGCCCAGGTCCCATCTACCGATCTAAATATCTGAATGTAATCACTGTAACTGTTACGCGCTGCACACTTGTAGCATGCTACTGTTGTAAAGCGTTTCTATATAACATTGCAAAAATAAATAAATAAAGTGTACAGTGCAATAACTGTCACTGCTTGCCTCTACCCATGCGAGACATGGTAGACCCAGACAGGGAAAACAAACAATGGACCTCAGACCTTCGTTATAGGACATCACTCCCCACACAGCTCATCGGTGCTCGGTGCCGCCTCTGGTCCATCCAGCCCCCTTTGCAGGGTTCGAGCCACCCTGTTCCTCTTTTCCACCTGAGGTTCCACCTCAGTATTTTGCCTAATACTGTTTCCTTCATTGTACTGTCTTTATTTTGTGTCTGATATTGTTTCCTTCATCGTACAGTCTTTATTTTTTGCCTGACATCGTTTATTGTGTCCTTTTTCTTCTGTTCCCCCTCGCTGTTGTTTCTCCCCCCCCCCTCCGTTTCCCCTCAATTTTTCGCCACTATCCCCGGACCCCTCCCCTTCCGCTCCGCTCCTGCCTTCACAGTTGCTCATCCCTCCCACCCCCCCTCATATGGAGCCATGCAGCGGCCACGCTCAGTGGGCGCGACGCGGCACGGGTGTGCCAAAGGGGCGCCTAAGGCAAGCCCGTCTGCGCCCGTCCGTGTCTGGACCACGCCCAGCGCCAGACCCCCTGGCCCCTGCGGACTCCACAACACCCAACACCGCTACGATGCCAGCACCCTCCACGCACTCAACTCCGGACGATCACACACCTGCTTCCTGGCCTCCCCGAAGCACACCCACGGACCCTTCACCTGCTGGAAATGCAGCTTTACCAGCACCCGCCCCGCCAAGCCGCCGACCAGGAAAGAACCCAACTACCTCAGATGCATCCTCAACACCTGCTCCGCCTGCAAACACGCAGTTGAACTCTGGGACCTACTCGACTCAACCTCCCCAGACGCCGCCTTCCTGATGGAGACCTGGCTGAACCCCTCCTCAGCATCCGACATCGCCATAGCCATCCCAAAAGGCTACAAGATCACCCGCAGGGACCAACGGAGTAGGAGGAGGAATCGCCATCGTCCACAGGATCACTCTCAGACCAACACCAATGACACCTTCAGCACCGCCGAACATCTGCACTTCCGGATCCACAACGACCCCAACACCACCCTCAGAGGAACCCTCTTCTACAGACCCCCCCGGACCCCGACCACAGTTCAGCGACTCCATCGTCGAGTTCGTCAGCGCACACGCCCTCGCCTCCACGGACTACATCCTTCTAGGGGACCTGACATTCCACCTCGAGAACAACAAAGACACCAACTCCACCACCCTGATCGACAACCTAGCCTACCTTGGACTCAGAGAACTCGTCACAGCACCCACCCTCTCTGCCGGCCACACGCTCAACCCCATCTTCTCCGCAAGCCCCCACACCTCCTTCAACCACCCCACTGGACCGACCGTCGCTGCATCCACTTCACCTTCAAGAAGCCCACCATGCACCATCGCACACAACAGATGCCTCGCCGCTGCTGGAGCAAAGTCACCGAAGACCAGCTACTCACCACCCTTGCACAGAGCCCACCCGCCGACTCCTCCGACCCTGACATCACCGCCTGCAACCTCAGACAGTGGATCGACGACTGTGCCAACATCCTCGCCCCGCTCAAGAAACCCTCCAACAGCCACACCAGCAGGAAAGCCAGATGGTTCACTGAAGACCTCCAGGCCTCCAAGCAAACCTGCCGAAAACTGAAGAAGAACTGGCTCCGTGAACGAACACCGGACAGCTACGCAGCCCACAAGAACGCCACCCGCAGACACCATCACCTCATCAGATCCGCCAAAAGGGCCTTTTCCAAAGACAACCTAGACAACAACGCACACAACAGCTAAGAGCTCTTCAACATCATGAAGGAACTCTCTAACGCCAGCTCCAACACCAATGACATCCCACCTTCGTAAGACCTGTGCGACTCGCTGGCCACTGTCTTCCACCGCAAGATCACAGACATCCACGACAGCTTCAGCGCCACGACCGCCACAACAACCAGTGAGACCTCTGCCCCCACGACCACCATCTGCACCAACCGCCTGCTCTTCTGGACCAACATCAATGACGGCGACACCATCAAGATCATGAACACCATCCACTCCGGAGCTCCATCAGACCCATACCCACACCACATCTTCAACAAAGCCAGCACAGCCATCGCACCCCATCTCCAGAAGTCATCAACATCTCCTTCATTACAGCAACCTTCCCGGTTCCCGGAGAGCTGGAAGCACACCGAGATCAACGCCTTACTCAAGAAACCCAAAGCGGACCCCAAGGACCTCAAGAACCTCCGGCCCATCTCCCTGCTCCCGTTCCCGGCGAAGGTCATCGAGAAGACAGTCAACAAACAACTGACCTGCTACCTCGAGGAGAACAGCATCCTGGACCCTTCCCAGTCCGGGTTCCACAGCAGCCACAGCACCAAAACTGCCCTCATAGCCGCCACCGATGACATCAGGACCCTGCTAGACAACGGAGAAACAGCGGCCCTCATCCTCCTGGACCTGTCTGCCGCCTTCGACACGGTCTGCCACCGCACACTACGAACACACCTCCGTGACGCCGGGATCCAAGAGAAGGCTCTGGACTGGACCACCTCCTTCCTCTCCATCAGAACACAGAGCGTCCGCCTCCCCCCTTCCGCTCCGAAGCTACCGAGATCATCAGCGGGGTACCCCAAGGCTCATCCCTCAGCCTAACACTGTTTAACATCTACTTGGACCACTCGCCCACATCCACCGACTACACAACCTCAACATCATCTCCTATGCCGACGACACCCAGCTGATCCTCTCCCTCACCAAAGACCCCCACACAGCCAAAACCAACCTTCAGGAAGGAATGAAGGCCGTCGCCGAATAGATGAGGAACAGCCGACTGAAGCTGAACTCGGACAAGACGGAGGTCCTCATCCTCCGATCGACCGCACTGGGGACAGCTCCAACACCGACCGACCACGCATACAACCTAGGGGTCCTCCTCGACTCCACCCTCTCCATGATGAAGCAGGTCAACGCCATCTCCTCATCCTGCTTCAACACCCTCCACATGCTCCGTAGGATCTACAAGTGGATCCCTACCGAAATGAGAAGAACGGTCACCCATGCCCTCGTCAGCAGCAGGTTGAACTACCGAAACACCCTCTATGCATGAGCCTTGGACAAACTCCTGAGACGGCTGCAACACATCCAGAACGCCTCTGCACGCCTGATCCTCGACATCCCTCACCACAGCCACACCACACCCCATCTGAGAGACCTGCACTGACTCCCCGTCAACAAGAGGAAAACCTTCAAGCTCCTCATCCACGCACACAAGGCAATCCACAACACCGGACCAGCATACCTCAGCAGACGACTCAGCTTCTACACCCCCACCCGCCAGCTCCGCTCCACCAGCCTCGCTCTCGCCACAGTCCCCCTCATCCAAATAGCGACCTCCGGCAGCAGATCGTTCTCCCACCTCGCCGCCAAGACCTGGAACACCCTCCCCACCCACCTACAGCAGACCCAAGACCTGGTGACCTTCAGAAGACTCCTAAAGACCTGGCTTTTCCAGGAGTAGCAGCCTTCCCCTCCTCCCAGCGCCTTGAGACCCTCACTGGTAAGTAGTGCGCTTTACAAATTATATGATTGATTGATTGAACCTGTGCATGGAAGACGGTGCCTGCATGTCAAAGCCACTGGTAATTTGATTTTTAGAAACAACCCCCCTTTTTGGAGATCGTTTCGGAAAAGCAAAATGTAATGCAGAGCAAACACACAAAAACTGGCGACTCGCCAACTAAAATGTGAGGAAAGTGTATCAACCAATGGGATGGTTGCTCTTTAATCATAGAGATCCTTACAAGGCAGGCTAGAATGTCTAAATGTGGTTCGCCATTCTCCACCTGGCGGTGGAGCAAAGAACCTCTGCCGACATGGCCACTAGGCTCTAAATGTGCTCTCTTATGTTCGTCTCCTGCTCCATGCCATTGCATATAGATGTAAACCTACACAGAAAAGGTATGCACATATCTATCTACACTTGCATGTATGTTGCAAATATGCAAGAAGCATTAATCTTACTTCAAGGGTCGTGTTTGGCGTGACTGGGTTCTAATAGCCTGAAAATTATCTTGATAGGTGGAAAGAAGCATTGTACTGGCAAAAGTGGAAGACAATTGGGATAGTTTGCATCATTTGTGAAAGCAAATACATTTTTGAGTAAGAAAAATAGCACGTCCCCTATTTAATGCCCAAACAATTATAACTTTAAGGAATGTTGAAACAAAAGTAGAAACAGCATATACTTTTCTTTGTCTACTTAGTACAACATTCCTTGATGTTTGAAAAGCAGGCTAATTAAAATATGTTGGGTCTCTGCCCCACTCCAGTACATTTCCCCTCAACCCTCCATTGTGCACTTTGGTGTCAAGACTAGGGCCAGATGTACAAAGCATGTTTGCAGTCGCAGTTTCCGACCACAAAAATGCATTTTGGTAGGTATTATTCCAAAATTGCGATTGGGTAATGTTGGACCTGACTATTTTAGCAGGGTTATCCCCAAACCTTTTGCCTGCTTCCACCTATTTTTTTGAACTTCTTTTTGTTGTGTTTCAGACTCTGGGCACTTTACCACTGCTAATCAGTGCTAAAGTGAAAGTGCTCTCTCCCCTAAAACATGGTACTATTGGTTTACACCTGTTTGGCAATTGTATTTACTTGTAAAGTGGTATCCCATATCCCAGGGCCTGTATTTTAAGTCCTAGTAGTGGGCCTGCAGTACTGATTGGTCCACCCACTGACGTAGGCTTTCAAACCTGTCTCAGACCTTCCACTGCAGGGCCTGAATGCACAGTTTACTGCTACTTTGACTTGACATTTCAAACTACTTGCCAAACCTTAAATTCCCCTTTAATTTCACAGAGGACCCCGAAAAGTAGGCCTGAGGTAGCCCTATGGGCAGGATGCTGTGTAAGTAAAAGGTAGGGCATGTGCTATTCTGTGTGGCTTGTCCTGGTAGTGACAAACAACCTATTTTGTTTCCATTGCTGTGAGGCCTACTCCTCTAATGGGCTAGCATTGGGAATTTATATATATATATATATATATATATATATATATATATATATATATATATATATATATATATATATATATATATATATATATATATATATATATATATATATATATATATATATATATATATATATATATATATATATATATATATATATATATATTCAAGTGGTAATTCCTGATCTGAAAGTGTTTGGTAGGTTTGGAATGATAGTGATTATTTCTGCTTACTGATGTAGTTGGGTTAATCACCTATCCGGTGTACTAAAATTAAACAAAAAACCAACCCGACCTGTGAGACTAAGAAGGTGATATACATGTCCATGTGACCTCACATACATGGGGAAAACAGAGTGAATACTTAAAACAAGTATAACTGAACATAAGAGCAACATAAGGATGAGGAATGAGAAATCAACAGTAGCTACACACTTCAACTAATTAGGACACAGCATCAGCCAACTAAGATTCATCGACTTAGAACCGGTACCTGTCAAAGAAGATGTTGTAAACAGGAAGGTTTTACTCAGAAGAGAACTGTACTGGATAACAAGATTGATTTCAATTATACCAGCAGGACTGAAGAACAGGATGGAATTTTCATGTTTCCTATAGAGATCTATGAAGAAATTCCTGAGACATTGTTTTATGAGCTTTAGCGGATAATGCATTGATCTTTAATACAAAACTAGGAGTGAAGGACTCCACAGGCATAAACAAGGATTGAGTATTACTTCGAATGATCTGGAGAAGTGATGCTAAACTTACCTTTGATATTACTAACAGAAAGTTGGTATTGTTACTGTGATTTAATCTATGCAAATAAAGCAGTTTATTATTTTTCAACAATATACATATATGCACAACCTTTTCTTCTGGCAATGATACATGTTCATATAACCTGCAGGACGCGATATGACACAGGCTCATCAACATGGAATTACGCTACATCCATAAACATAAACACCCTTAGGAGATGTCATGAAACAACACTTTTCAGATTTATTCCTCACCTTCAGTGTTTAAGTTGAACTGAGATACTGCATGTTCATTATCTTTAAATACTGTTTTTTTCATTTTGGTGCTGTGCCTTTTACATCATGTATCATAAAATTAATTGAGATAGATCTGTTTACTTAAATACCTATTATAAGATGACTGACTAAGTATTGTTCCAACTAAGGGACCATGTTTAATGTTTTTCACACATCACAGGGTTTATGGTGAAAATAACCTTACATAGTGCTCACGGAATACAGAAAATAGATCCCTTTTTACAACTTCTTATATGCTTTTGAACAGGCCACAGTGAACCACCGATGGGAGGTAGAAGTAGAACACTTTGCAAATAAGGCCTGCAAAATAGCTGGAGAAATGCTGACAAAGACCACAATTTTGTAGGTGGTAGCCGGGGACAAACACTTACGTATTGCATCGTAGGTTTCAGACACAATGGGGGCATATTCTCAAGGAGCTATCGCCGAGTTATCGGCACTATATCGTAGCCAAAGTCGCGATACATTTATCACCCTATTCACAAGCTGGTGCTAATAGCCCATAGCACCAGTTTACCTGCGATAGCAGCCGTAAAAAACATTGACACAGATGACTCCCACAACTATCGCTAATGAGATGCAGAGTAGTATTCATGGGCGAATTTTGCAAATCTCGCGTTCGCGAATTTTGCGGATTTGCGAACTCGCAATCCGCAAAATCCGCGAATTCCCACGAATTTGCGGATTTTTATTTTTTTTGTGTTCGCCCGTGTTTCTGCCAGTTCGCGAGGGTTTTTACAATTTCGCAATTTGCGAACTTACTTGTCGGGTCGCAAGTTTTGCGAACTCGTTGTTTCTACGTGTCCAGCCTGTTTGGGACACTCTTCTTCATCACTGCCACTCTCTGTCACCACTGCCACTCTCTGACTACTCATGCCACCCTCTGGCCCACCCATGCCACCCTCTGTTTCATCACCACACCCTCTGGTTGTCCAGTGTACATTATTTTCGGCAAAGCAAAGCACACCTTCCCTGCCTCAAGTGACCTGAATTAATTTGGGGCTGATTAATGTGTCACAGAATATTTTTTTAGCTGGCACCTGCTTCCTTAGTGCGCCCTGATTAGTGATCTTTTGCACTTGCTAAGTGCTTTCATTGTTGCAAAATTAGTTACAACACTTGCCCTGCCCCAACTGACAATAATGAATTAGGGGCTGATTAATGGATTTTAACTTCCAGCCTGGCTCCTGCTTGTCTCCCTTAGCTGTAATTCAGGACCTTTGTGGCATATGTGTAACTATTCTGAGGTTCAGAGCAGGGTCACATAATAGTTGCAACTGGCAACTGAACTCTGGAGGGGCCCCTCAGGAAGCACTACAGGAAATGGCTACTAATGATGAGCCTGAACTTTTGAACCTGGTAAGTAGTTTCAGTTTTGCTAAGATCGTATTTCTGCAATTTAGCACTTATTCGCGGGGCGCGAAGTTGTACTGGGAAGCCGCGAACTCACGCGAACAGTGCGAGCAGTGCGAGCAAAATCCGCTGCTCGCGGATTTGCGGATTTTGCGGGAGATTCGCGAATCTCGCGGATTGCGAATTTCCTGAAAATCCGCAAAATCCGCGAGCGAAACGGATTTTCCGCCCATGCTTACAGAGTAGGCGTTCCCGTGCCAAAAGCTGTGACAACACCACTTCCCAACATTCTCAACGACCAGACAGATCAGCTATAAGATCACAAAACACGCGATAAGGCACAGTAGCTGCAGGAAACTAATACCTACTCCTACCTGGTGCAAAGTCGGACCACATAATTAATTTGAAAACGGTCTATAGCCAAGTGAAAAAATGCTGAAAATTCAAAACAAATTCCGTAAAAGAACCACCATAGGATGTGGAATAATATCATCCAACAATATGAAGACTCACCACCCAGATAGTAAGTCAATTGTTTAATTTATTATTCATAAATAGTATAAATATTATATCATTTTATGACATTTTCTTATCTTTTTTCATTTGTATACTTCTTTTTTCTCATAAGGCTAGTTTACAATTCATATACATAAACTCTTAAAATCACAAAGCAAACAGACAATTAGCACTAGACAGGACAGATGATGGGGGCAATGCGGCGGGGTAATTCACTACGCGTGTTTCGGCCAAATAGCCTTCCTCAGGTCTCAAAGTCGGACCACAGTCTGCACCACAAAAGAGAGCCCAGCCCGCAACCACACCTGAAGGGTAACAGATGCCATGGAGCCACTGATCATGCAGCTCGGAGCCCCAATAGCCCCACAACACCCACCGCCACACCCAGAGGACCACCCCCCACGGGTCCCACTCTGGACATGCCCCACCACCACCATACCAAGACACTGCACATCAAGGGCCCAAAAACGTGGAAAAAAGCACCCACCTGATGTCGCACAATTACAGCAATGAACACACATGTGAGTACAGAAAGCCTGAGTCATTCATGCACCATTGCAAGACCAAACAAAATGGCACATACTAATTCATCTCCAAACAACAATTGTGGGGAGACATGGCAGGTCATCCCTGGACAATCTGTGAGTTACAGCCTGCAAGACAATATCCAAGATAAGAAGGTGTGTCAGGCACTCAGCAAAGGACAGGGAGAGAGAGAAAGAGAGAGACTGACCAAGGAGAGCAATGCCAATAATGCCCTTTGCTCATGCAAACATGGCAACAGCTGCTTGTGTCTCATAATTTGTGCACCCCAAATCAAAGGCCTGGCATCAAAGTCAGCCCGAAGGCCACATCACATCTCCAAAATGCAAGCAGTGTCAGACCAAAATTAGGAATGAAGCCCCTTTGTCCCTACACACAAGGCGGAAGGCCAACAGACCCTCTGACCTTGGTCCCGAATGCGGCTGGCACACCCAGCGTGAGATACCAAACCAGCCACCGACGAGTCCCACACCACGCACAGCACTAATGAAAAACCAACGAGCCCACACCCCACACACACCTGTCCCAGCACGACCAACACCTGCAAGGGATGCCCTTGAGACATCAGCCAAAAAGTACCCATATGTCCAAATGTTGCACACACATACAACTCATTGCCCAGAGCTATGGCATATCATCCACAGAACTGCCGCCGGTCTGAGGAGTGTCCAACAATTGCAATGGCAGGGATTCCTGGGCACATGCACAACCCCTGTCACGTGGAACTGTATTGTGCATGAATGCTGCATCTGTTGGGATCACTGCCAATGGCAGTGTTGCGAATCAGTTACCGTCTGAGTTTCTGTCTTGCCTACGTCACCTGATTCCAGCCCTGGTTCCACTGTCGATCATGCACATTCGAGTGTCCCATGGAGGTACGCCTATCCAACGCAACGCCAGCTGAATTGGATTATGACCTGACAGTGCACCCCCTGTTGACCCATGAACAGGAGTGCCACCAGGATAGCCGTGCATGGGACGCACTGATCTTTGGCGTATGTGCTGGCAGTCGTGTGCTATGACCACATTGAGGTGCTACCCTATTGGGCTGTGTTGCAGAATGGGGAAACAGTGTGGACTGAGCACATCTGCCGGGACCAGTTAATGGATTGGGTCACCCTGGTGTTCCTTGAAACCGACAATGATGTACTATTGGAACATATTGCCCATGAAGCTGCGCTGGCATTCATGGACGAGTAACTACATTCTTGCAGCTACATCGGATTTTCACCCACAGCACAGGTCCCAACATCTTGTAGCATCTTTGGGAATGCTCACATATCCCTCCACAATAGTGGAAATGTCTGCCTTTGTCTGCACTCAGAAGGCATGTGCGTGGAACTATACATGTGTACACACACATTTGCAAGGTGAGGCACTTCTCTGGTCGGAGCAGCACAGCGTCGTTGGGCAACGTTCCCAAATCGGACATACTGCTGGGGGGAGAGTACACACATGGCAAAGTATCATGACATGTGACCTTGTCGGGACCTTCAACCTGATTACTGTCATCAGAGCACACAGTTGGCGCAGTCCGGTGGCACAGCACTATGCAGACCCCATGGGCTGTGGGTCATGTCCCCTCACACCGGGCCTTGGGCAGACGCCAAACATCACATGACTCGTCCAGCAAGGCAAGGTGGGCTGAGACCATTGCCATCCAGAATGATTTTGTGTACATCTTTGCACCGCCATGTCTTGCACCTCAACATGTTCCCATGCTGCGTGTAGGTGTCCCAAGCATGTCCCTCCATGTTGTGGCCCTTGCCTTGTCCATACTGACTCACACGCACATGCCAAGAAAGTGTCTGCAACTTCACTACTGTCCAACTGTGATGAGTGTTGATTAGATGTACCAATCGTGTGCCAAAATGTGCATCGTCCCTATTCAGGAAGGGACTGAGTGACACCTGTACAATGGGGGTGGGTACCTTTTCACTGCTCCACCTCTGTGAGCCAAACACTGTGTTTGGGACAGTTGCTGGCAGACCTGTGCACTTACATGTCTTCAGCAATGTGAGAATGGTGTCAGACCTCTGACCATGTGGAGCAATGCCATGAATCACAACAGAGTGTGTCCACACAGATGTGTGTGAGTAGGTATGCAAAGTGAACTTCTGGGGTCACATGTGATATAGGACACCACATCTGGCATGCTTCTGATTTGGTCATATCTACACATACCCCTATACAATACATGGACGTGTGCCTACGTTGGGAGGTTGCAAAATTGTCGTCAATTTGCAACAAGGCCACAGCTAGTACTCACCTTCACAGACATTCAACTGGCCATGTGGCCCAGGGTTCAACATGCGCATTGATGTCATTTACAAGGGGGTACCTTCTTGTGCAGACATTGTCCATTCATACATACATACTTTCACACTTGAGTGCACATAGTCATGATACATCTGTGTGATTTAGAATGTTTTATTTACAATCTGATGCATTCCAAAGCTGGAGCTGTACATGGCCATGCCAAGCCCACAGGACATGGGAGCCCAGTGGTGGGCCAACCTCAGTCCTTTGGGGATTGGTCAGGGATTTGGGAGAGGGAGAGTGCAGTCCGCTGCAGGATTGCTGTGTTATTGCCAATCAGTGAAGATATGCCAGTCCATGTTAGGGTCCAGGTGTGTCGCCGAGTGTTCTGGGGGTCAGTGGAAGGTGTTGTCCCAGGTCATGATGCCTAGGGCAGATCCAGGCAGGGACAGGTCATATGGCGGTGATGGATGCTACTACCTCCTTCCTCACATAGTGATTGGCATACACATCTTAGTCCTCTGATACTTCCTCAGTGTCCGGTGTACCCGGTGTGTGTGGCGGGGCAATGGCTGCATCACTTTTGAAATACTTGAAAGGAACTGAGCAAATATTTCAAAATATATCGTCAGTTGGGTGTAGCTTGGTTCCAGTGGCACAGTCCGCCTGGGACCCAAATCTGGGCATACCTGTGGTACCTTGCTATACTAGTGTGTTTGATACAGCTGGTATATTCCTTTATTAGCTTGTATTATAAAGCTTCATTGGGCATTAGAATATTAAGTGCACAGTCTAGAATGTAGGTGTAGGAATCCATTACTGGGTCTAGGAGTCAGTTGATGCTGATGTCTCCTGTGGATGGGATCTTGTATTACCTGTATCTATAATAAAAGAAGTTATTCTGATCTACCTGAGTACCTGCTTCTTCACACTGGCGACGAGGATGGGATAAAAAAAGAAGCTGAAGCTTCAACCTCCAGTTTTTATCTACAAGATCAGGTTTGAGATGACTTCAAGATCCCAACACAACCCTTTGTCATACGGATTCAAAAGTATTTAGCGCAGCAAAAATAATTGAAAGACAACATAGAGCTTCAGCGTGACTTAACAATAACAATGAATTATTCCACTCAAGCGACATATTTTGGAATAAGCTTATCTTCTTCCACGTTTTTACTCTTAAGGTTTGCTGCGTAAGAAATTGACCTTAAATTAATTTGTTTTACACAAATTTTTACTTTTAAAACATTTACTTTTGATTAATATTTCCACATACTAACAGTGGCTGACGGCCGTCGTAAGCATCTTTTGAAATGTAATCGTTACCTTCAACTCGTACTTTCCTCGCGCATGCTTTGTTTTTCTTTCGTCGATCAACATTCACAGCATGCGGTTGCATAGCAACAGACGTCACTAAAGACTCTGCGTCCGCATCTAATAAGAGCCATTCTCAGTTTCGTCACGTTTCCTAGAAACCTCCTGACAACATGTGTATCTTAACTACGACCTTGCGTCTTTCATGGACTTCATTGCCTACATTTATTTTGAATTCCTACTTTAAAAGAAGCTACTTTGTAAACGTCAACACACTATCACTGACACACACGACAAACTCTGTGTCTGTGTCTCAATTAGTCACACTGCCACACACAGCTTAGTTTTGTTTATTTTAGTTCTATAGTGTGTCAATGTCGAAAGAAAACTCCTTTTCTATGCCATTGCATCATCATGGATCGTGCTGATGCGCAAGGATACTCACAGAGAACAGTGTGTCAATCGTTTTACTTCTCACACTGACACACACAACGTTCTTAAGTTAAATATCTACATATTTTCTACGCTGACATACACAGCAACAACGCTGAGGTACACATCTTTAAATTTGTATATCACAAGTTCTCTTACCTTACCATTATACTTATACGCTGATACGCACAGCAATTACCCTGATGTGCATAACAGCTTTCTGAAAAAAATTACACGTCATTTTAAACAATACTTTCACTGTTGTGCACAACATTTACTCTGTAAAATTTGCATGCCATTTCTCTAGGCGATTTTCTATCCTGCAACTGTTTTATTTTTCAGGTATCTTCCATTACAACTCAAAGATATCTGTAATTCAAAGATGCAAAACGTTACTTCTGCTCCTTTCTTTCTTTCCAAGCCTGGTGATCCTCCCATTCGTTGGTCTAAATGGAGGAAAGTATTCCTAAATTATGCAAGAGTATGCAGAGTATACCTTTAGTGGGGAAAGGAAGTCTGCTTTATTATTACATTGCTTAGGCTCAGAAGGCCAAGAGGTGTTCGAACACCTTCCAGATTTGAGTGCTGAAGAGTCGGACAATCTCAATGAGTTTGAAATAAACCTAAAACAACTTGATAAACACTATCTTCCAAGGGTAAGTACCATCTTGGAGCGGTATCACTTTGGAAGACGCACACAAAAAGAGGAAGGATCTGTTGAAACATATGTGACTGCCTTACGTAAGTTTGGATCAGCTTGCAAATTTGGTAGCTCCCTGGAGGAACGGATTCATGATCAGTTCATGCTAGGGTGCAACATAAAAAAGATAAAAGATGAACTCTGGCAAAAGCATGATCCAGAATTAGATGAGGTGGTCGCTATAGCCAAAAGGATAGAACATTCACTCGCTTGTGTGGAAGTTTTCAAGAAAGTGAAAAATTTCCCTGAAGAAAAAGTACCCTATGTTGCAAAGAAACAAGCTTTTGGCAAATCTACATCAAAATCTTCTGGGAGGCAGCGTGATCCCACTTCTTCTTCTAACTCCACAAAGCCCAAAGGTGGTGTAAAAATTAAATGCTTTCGATGTAATGCTCTTGATCATCTTTCTAATGATAAAGCTTGTCCTGCATTGGCTTCAAAATGTCTCAATTGTGGAAAAATTGGCCACTTTACGAAAGCTTGCAGGTCACAAATTAACAAGAAAAATAGACGTGTCAAAGAGGTATCTCTTGAAGAAGAAAGCAATTCTGACTGTGATGAGTTGGATTGTGGAGAAATCTTCTTACCAAGTGATAAAAAGTGTAAAGGGGCAATAGATAATGTTTACATCAATGACCGTGAAGTCAAAATGCGTTTCAATTCTGGGGCAAAGATTTCTCTCATACCTAAAGTTTTTTTTTACAAAAACCTCTATGGTAAAGTGAAAATAGTTAAGCCCGACATAAGACCATTGGCCTATGGTGGTCAACCAATCAAACTTTTTGGCTATTTTAAAGGTGAAATTGAGTAGAAAGGGAGACTGACTGCTGGTAAGATTTGCCTCTCTTGCAGAGGTGATGGTATGCTTGGTTGGATCCACCAAGCCGACTTGGGTGTATCTTTAGTTCCAGGTGGAGATCCCTGCATCAGTCGCAGAGATTTTGTACCAAGTTCGGATTCACTAAACAATGAAATTATTTTAACAACCCCAGACTCTCTAAACAAAGAAACCATTCACAAGCCAGACTTGTTAAACTCAGTGTTGTGCAATGATCCGCTTCCTGACTGGTATTCTGAATTCAAAGAAGTTTTTAGTAATAAGTTGGGCTGTCTTTCAGACAATGTTCAAAATATTACACTAAAGCCAGATGCTATTCCTGTGACATGTAAAGTACGCAATGTGCCTTTAGCAATGCAAGAGCCATTGCGCTCTGAATTAGAAAAGTTAAAAAGTGAAGGTATCATTATTGAGGCTGAAGCGTGTGAATGGTTGGCTCCGGTAGTTCTGGCATGCAAAGCTTCTGGCGAGATACATTTGTGTGTGGACCTTCGTGCCCTCAATAGGAAGGTCGTAGCTGACAGATACCCCCTACTCAACATCACCACGATGTTGACTCAACTTGGTGATGCGTGTGTATTTTCATCCCTTGATCTTAGAGTAGCCTATCACCAGGTCAGGATTGACGAGAGGTCCATGAATCTTACATCCTTTATAACTCCCTTCAGGGCCTTCAAATTCACACGCATGCCCTTTGGATTGATTTCCGCGGCTTCCGTGTTTCAAAGGGTCATGGAGGATGTCCTGAATGGCATTGATGGGGTTAAGGTATATCAGGAAGATGTACTGGTTCATAGATCGTCTCCAGACAAACATAATTTGAGGCTTAGGTCTGTTCTTCAGCGTTTTGCAAAAAGAGGTTTGACTCTATGATAAAATAAGTGCAAGTTTAATCTTTCAGAAATTGATTATCTGGGTCTCTGTCTGACAGCTGGTGGTGTCAAACCTAAGGATCGCTTGGTTAAAACCATAAACAAACTCTCTACACCACAATCTAGAGAAGAACTTGTCACCTTCTTAGGTATGACAGAATAATACAATACATTTGTACCACGTTTTGCATGTAGAACTTCCAACCTGAGGCCCCCTTTAAAAAAGGGAATGAAGTTTATCTGGTCACATTAGTGTCAACTTGAATATGATGTCAAACAAGCCCTTAATTCTGCTCCTTCTATTCAAAGTTTTGATATCTCATCCAGTTCAGTACTTAACACTGATGCAAGTTCACGCGGTCTGGGCGCTGTCCTTAAACAAATGAGATTGACAAAGAAGTTACCATATTGTTCCTTTCTAGGGCCCTTGTTGGTCCCGAATTGCTTTAGTCTGTAATCAAAAAGGAAGCTTTACGTTTCTTCTGGGCCATCAAAAAGTAAAAAAAACATTCTATGGGGTAATCCTTTTACTGTTCACTCAGACCACAAGCCGTTAAAGGATGTGTTCTGTAAAAAGAGTCTTGATGTGATTTCTTCCAGAATTGGTAAATGGGTAATTGCTCTCCAACACTTCGAATTTGAGGTGAAATATATACCTGGTGTTAAAAATAAAGCTGCTGGCTGTCTCTCTAGGTTAGTCCCTGAACAAAATGCAGAAACTTCTTTGAACTCTGAAGATTCATGGGAGATTTATGAATTTAAAGTGTGCGAGATTGTTGAAAGTGTTGTTCCCGAAGCTGATTGGAGAAAGGCTATGCATGAAGACACTGACTTACAAGAAATATACAATCTAGTTTTAACAGGATGGCCTTGTCTGAAAAACTTGAGTGAGAATGCTCGGGCATTTTAGAATGTAAGGAATGAACTTTCTGTGAGAGAGGATTTGCTTTGGAGAGGCACCAGACTTGTTCCACCTTCTTCTGTCAGAATGAAAATTGTTTAATTGGCTCATCAGGGACATCAGGGAATATCAAAAACAAAAGAAAGGGTGCGCTTACACTTCTGGTGGCCAGGCTTTGATATCTTTGTTGAGCGTTTGATAGGGGGTTGCATTGAGTGCAATGCATCTGACAAAGTGTGTAAAACAAGAGTGAAACCCATGATTATAAGAGAAGTTCCCACACAGTGTTGGCAAGCTGTAGCTCTAGATATGTTTGGGCCTGTTTCTAACAGGAGTGGTCAATTTTATGTTTTGGTCCTGGTGGAGATGTTTTCAAGATGGCCAGAGATCAAAGTCACACAAAACATTGAGACCAAGAACATCACAAAATTTTTACAGGATGTTTTCTGTAGAGAAGGATTTCCTGAGTCTCTTCTGACAGGCAATGGAGTTCAGCGTGTGTCAAGGGAGATGGAGGAATTCTTAATCAATAAAGGTATTAAACACAAGCGTTGTTCTCTCTATCATCCGGAATTCAACGGCACGGTAGAGAGGTTTAACCGGGTACTCAAGGAATCCATTCAGTTAGCTAAAGAACAAGGTGCAGATTGGAAAACTACATTACATTAGAGGGTTATGGTATACAGAATCACACCTCACTCCATCACTGGTGAGATACCATTTGTGTTATTTAGAGGTCAGACACCGAACACCTACATGTTTGAGTCTTGGATGAGAAACATGGGTGTTGAGGCCTTGAGTTCCAATAAAACACTTGGGTTGGACAGACAGCATGTTAAGTCCACTAATAGAAAGTTACATTTTGACACCAGATATGCTACTGCTCACACGAATGTGTCTGTTGGTGATCGTGTTAGAGTACGTCTTCCCCTCAAATCCTCTGGGTCAAAGTTCTCTTCTCCTTTCCATGTAACTAAACTTTTTAGTAATGCAGTTAAACTGATAGATGGGCGCATATGGAACTTAAATCGTATTGCACCCATTCCTATGATTGTTGCCGAATGTACACGCAATACCTCCAGTTCAACCAAAAGGCGTAGTCAAACTGCTGTTGATACTCCTCTGCGTAAAAGTTCTCATGTGACAAGAGTTCCTACAACTCTACGTGATTATGTCGTGAAATGACTCTGTTCTGAATTCTTTCTTGTTTTCAAATACTGAAACACTTTTTTTTTGATTGTTCTTATGTTAACTTGGTTTCTTTATTTAGGCTCGGTGGAATTTGTGAGGTATCTTTCTATACTAGTGTGTTTGATTTAGCTGGTATATTCCTTTATTAGCTTGTATTATAAAGCTTCATTGGGCATTAGAATGTTAAGTGCACAGTCTAGAATGTAGGTGTAGGAATCCATTACTGGGTCTAGGAGTTGATGCTGATGTCTCCTGTGGATGGGATCTTGTATTACCTGAATCTACAATAAAATAAGTTATTCTGATCTACCTGAGTACCTGCTTCTTCACAATACCCTTGCCACTCTTATAAGTCTAACCACTAGCAATCACTCGAAGGACTGGAATGCGGTTGACAGTGGCTGAGATTAATTCAAGCATCACCTTGTTGTTGTTGCAGCGTACATCCTAAGTGTGAGGGGTACGTCCAGACACCGGTCCCATGCTCACTGTGCCATCTCACTCAAGCTATATTTCACTGATGAGACCTGAAGTAGGCCGAAAGCAGTCTGAGGTTGCTTGTGGGCCCTTCTGGAGGAGGCCTTGCCCCGGCAGTTTTGGATGGGCTGTTTCCACGAGCAACAGGGCTGGTATTGATTTCCATAGGGTGAGTTGTTGAGATTGGCATGATGGGCAAAAAACAAGTGACAGGAATGCAGCCCAGAGCGATTACCAGTGGCTGAGTTCATCCAAGCATTTGATATATCACCTTGTTGTTCTTGCAGTTTAAGCCCTTGGTGCGGCGGGTATGCCCCGATGTATGACCAGTATTTAGTTTGCCATAGGATTTAAGCTATACCTAACTGATGAGACCTAAGTAGATTGAAATCAGTCTAGGTTGCTTGTAGTCTCTTTTGCAGTGGCCCTTGCCTGATTTCGAGACAAACTGACCCTATGAAGAGTAAGGTCGGTGCTGATTTTCATAAGGCATTCCATTGTCTAAATTGGCAAGGCGGACAAAAAAAACATGGACAGGAATGCGGCCCAGTGCGATTGCCAGTGGCAGAAATAAATTCAGGCATTCCCTCCATCACGTGGTGCAGTAATATTGATGGCAGCACTCACACTCCGAATATTTTTCCAGTACCACTGTGTTTAGCAGTCTAGTCACAGCCCAGAGTCTCAAAGTTTCAAAGTTTTATTAGTTTAGCACAGTTACTTAAAAGCATTGCTATAAAAGCAGCATTAGCACATATATAAAAAATCAGCAATAACACATGACAGAGTCAGGCTGGGCTTGAAAGGTGATCTGTGTGCACATCATTAAGATTCGCCCTTAGATCGAGTGAAGATTTTCTCCTTAGGGCGTGTGATATATATTCTGGGGTGCTTGGTGCTCTGCTATTGCAGTGTAGCATCAAACTGTCCTGTTCTTTATTCTGAGATACCAAGAAAGCCTGGGCTAAGAAATGTCGTATTCTGAGTCTATTCCTGTTCTACATTGTCAGAGGAGACAAGTCTTCTGAGGAATTCATGTACATACTCTTAGCTACAGGGTATTTGGTGATGAAAACATATTCTGCTGTATAAAGAGGCATCTGAGGTAGCAAAGAAACTTGATGATGTGCAAGATGCCATTGAGTCATTTGCCTGTACAGTTCACACCATGAATAATGTTTATATTTTTGGGCAATGCAGATGGGATTTTTGTGTTTATTTAAACACAAGAATTGATTACAACCTCGTATGTGGGCTTTAGTTTATTTGAACGTAGTGCGGGAACAGTGCCCCCGCCAGCATTCTCTATTATAGAGTATGTATGCCTTGGTGAAAAGAACAATAGCAGCTCTACCATTACATTAAACACGTTGCCATAGTTTGTACGGCGATTTTGTCAGACCTTGTTTCAATATCATAAGTTCCAAGCTTTATTTTGTCATGAAGGCAGTGGGAATGAAAATTGAACTTGGTGACTTGGGGCTGTAGAATGAACATGTTCTACTTCAGAATGTAGAGTCATAACTGGCGCATGCATATATTTTTCATCAAATTGTGTTGTCTACATCACATGCTTGGAAACACAGAGCTATATCTGTCTCTTATGATTCTGACCAGGACTGTTTATTTATTTATTTTATTTGTGGTTTTGTATAGCGCTAGAATCACTCCAACAGGAGTATCTCTGCGCTTTTGACCGGTAAATCTGCGAACATACTGAGTTTATATACTGATGAGTTTAGATTTCATTTTTGAATAGGATAGTTTTTAATTGCTTGCGGAATGTTAGGTGTTCTTTGCATTGTCTTAAGGTCAGTGGTAGTTTGTTCCACAACTTTGGACCTAAAGTGGATAGAGCTCTACCTCCATGCCTGGCTTTTTTGACATGGGGGACCACAAGTAAGAGATTGGTACTTGATCTGAGGGACCGTGCTGGGACATAAGGAACAAAATCTCCGTTCAAGATAAGTAGGTCCCTGTCCGTTCAGACACTTGTGGATAAGGCAGCAAATTTTAAATTTGGCCCTTTGTCTAACTGGGAGCCAGTGCAGTTGCTCACGGAGGGGTTTGGAGGGAGTTCTCGGAGGGGCGTTCAGAACAAGGCGAGCTGCCGTGTTCTGAATGACCTGCAGTTTATCTAGCACTCCTTCATTGGCTGATATTAGCAAACCGTTGCAATAGTCTATCCGACTCAGTATAAGTGCTTGAACGAGGGTTTTCCTCACTGAGTTAGGTAGAAGAGGGAAGACTTTGCGAAGCAGGCCGATAGTATGGAAGCATATCCCTGATATATAACTGGTATGCTGTTTAAGAGACAGATCATGATCAAGCCGAATACCCAAGTTCTTCACAATCTGCTTGGGTTCAGGGACAGCCCCCAGCTCTGCAGGCCACCAATCCGGAGTCCAGAGTATCTTAGCTTCCCCAAATAGCATGATCTCCGTTTTGCTGACATTACATTGGAGATATTTGGAGGACATCCAATGTGCCACTGCTTTCATGCCAGCTGAGAAAGAGTTCCTAACCTCGGCGGAAAGAGATTTGAAGGGGAACAGGAGTTGTGTATCATCTGCGTAGGATACGGGGACAAAGCCGTATCTTCGCAACACTCCTGCCAGGGGTGCCACATAGATATTAAAGAGCGTGGGGCTCAGGCATGAGCCCTGTGGCACCCCCTTAGAGATCTCAATTTCCGCCGAGCGATATGTACCCATGGTGACTCTCTGGGTACGATCAGCTAGGAAACTCTTTAGCCACTCAAGGGCTTTGTTCTTAAGGCCAGCGCTCGACAACCGTTGGATTAAGATGGAATGAGATACGGTGTCGAACGCTGCCGATAGATCTAATAGAACCAAGATGACTGATAGGCCCTTGTCCTGGTAGGCATGGAGATCATCAGTAACCGACAGCAAAGTAGATTCGGTACTGTATTTGGGGCGGAATCCTGATTGAGACTCATCCAAGGCCTGTACTTGTTCAATATGTCTGGATAGATGTCGATTGACATATTTTTCTATAACTTTCCCCAAGAAAGGTAGCAGAGAGATGGGTCTTAAGTTTGTCAGGTCAGACCATGGTAGGGCGGTGTTTTTCCTCAAAGGTCTGACGAGAGCTCGCTTCCATTCCTTGGGGACAGTGCCTGAAATGAGTGAGAGATTCACTAGTTCTGTGATCAATGGACTAAGTTGTTCATCCAAAGTGGGTATTAGTCTAGCTGGTATAGCATCCTCTGGACTACCGCTTTTAATCTGTTTTATAAGACTCGATATTTCTTGAAGTGAAACAGGGGGAAAGGTATCCAGGGATTGTGAATCCGGTATTGAGTTAGAGAGAGTAGGTAAGGGGGTCATAGGGATTGTAATTGAAGCCTGATTGGTACATAAAATTTTATCGTAGATTTTATCAATTTTGTTAGTGAAGAAACATGAAATCTCATCACACAGCTGCTGGGATGAAGTATCAGGAGCTTCACATGCTGTCGGTTTAGCAAATGTCTGTAATATTTGAAAAAGAAGTCGAGGGGAGTTTCCAGCTTCTTGTATTTGAGTAGCAATATGTGCTTTTCGCGCACAACGTATTGCTTTATGGTAGGAGGATAGTGCACTCCAATATTTTTCTTTATCTTCTAGAAGATGGGATATTCTCCATATTTTTTCTAATTTCCTTGCTCCTTGTTTAAGAGTTCTTAATTTGTCAGAAAACCAGACTTCTTGCTTTCTGACTGGCCTGGATTTAAAAAGTTTTAGTGGAGCAATTTTGTCTATAGTTTTCCTGGTTTCATCATCAAATTTCTTGAGAGCTGCTTCAATGTCATCCGAATGTCGTAGTGCAGGAAGGTTAAAATTATCTTTAAAAGTAGAATTAGTGACTTTATGCCACTGTCTGCGGATGCAAGGTAATGTGCTGAGGTGCGTGGGTTTAGGCGCCTGAGGGGGGGTAGTAAATTCCACAACAAAATGATCAGTCCAGCTCACCTGGATAGCAGGCGGGCATGAAATCGTGTGAACATTGGAAAAAACTAGGTCTAAAGTATGACCAGCCTGATGCGTAGGTCCTTTATTCTTTAATGTCAGACCTAAAGTTGATAGGTCTGTTATTAATGATTGAGCATCATTGCAGTCATGTTTCTCACCATGGACATTAAAATCTCCAACTAGTGTGAACTCACCGTCATCATTTATATGTGGGGCAAGTAATTCAATTAAATTATTAGAAAAGTTTTTGTAAGGACCAGGTGGCCTATAAACTAGAGCACCTTTATAGTTTTCCTTAGAGGACTGTATCTTAAAAATCAGGATTTCAATGTCAGGGGAACAAAATGCTTCTAAAATTGTAGCTTTCAATTCTTCTTTGTATACCACAGCAATTCCGCCACCAGTTTTCATAGGGCGGTCCAGTCGCAATAATTTGTAATTGCACGGAATAGCAAGAGTGATGGCCGGTGTACAGTGTGGTTTGAGCCATGTTTCAGTGAGGAAACACAGCTCAGGTTGACTGGAAGATATCATATCCCATACCTCCGCCGTGTGTTTTGATAGGGACCTTATATTGCATAGGATATTTTTCCTACCTCGTGGGGCGGTGTCTACGACTAGAGAGGGCATGGGTATCATCAAATTATCACAATGTGTACGAGAGATCACTGTTTGAGCAGTAGTAAATTGGGTGCGACAGAATTGGCAGGAAAAGGGGCCTTCCACCTCTAATTGGGAGGAGCACTTAGCATTTAGTGGGTGAGGAACATTTAAACAGCGCAATACCTTAGAGGAATATGTTATACTCGTCAAGGCGCGGGAAGGCGGTGAAACAGCAGGGCCTGCCATAGCCCCTAGCCCGATCTGGCGCGGACGGGCGCAGACGGGCAGGTCTTTGGCTTGTCTACGGCGCGTCTGAGGCGCCCCCTGCGCGCAATCGCTGCGCGCTTGTTCCCGACGAGTCGCTAAAAATGTTTGCAGCTCATACAGTAATCCATATATTTAATGTGTTAATATATGTTTTATAGGCAGCTCAGTTTTAGCAAGACCAGAGCATAGGCATCTTCTGGGCCTTGGCATGGCTGCTGATGTTGACCTTGTCCTTCTACCAAAGGAGATATGGCTCCTAAAGGTAGTTGTTATACCATCATCATATAAAAAGAAAATCAGGAGTACTGTGTACAATACATTCATTCTAGAGGTACCTGCATGCCCAGTGTTCTTTGTTGCCACAATCAGTCAGTCAGTCAAAATACTTTATTCGATTTCATTAAAAATCATAAAAGATATAAAACATTTATATACATTTAAAAAGAGTTTAAAACTAACGATAATAAACAATACATTGGGTGATTATCAGTGCATTGGGTCAAAGATTGTGCTACATGAAATTTAATAAAAAGGCTTCTTACATTACACTTAATGGCGCATTACGTGATCTAATTCTAGACGCCGCTACTAGGTAGTTTGCCATGCAAAATATGGAACGGATATTACTCAGGGACTGGAGGTACAATAGTGCAGGCCTCACTTGAATGTGTTCTTTGTTGCCACAATCATGATTCCTGAGCTTTCAGCAAGGAGACAGTGATGAAGCTTTGCTTGCCTTTACTGAGGGCCTCCTCAGAAATCAGCTGCAAACCTGTTGGGTACTACATAGCAACATGCAGTAAAAAGTGACATAAACCATCTGAGCTGAGCCATGCCCCCAAATAGGAGTAGAAGTAGGCTCCAGGGACTTTGCAGATGGTCGAAAGGACTTATTAAGTAGCTTACCATGGCCAGAGTGGGACGTAAAGAGAGCAACCGTCAGAGAAAAGTACTTAGAGGTAGAGGCCACACTTATACTATTTTGAATTCAGAGGGCACTAACACGGTAAAAGTGAAGCAAAATCCTGAATTTTCTGTTTTTTACTGAAACGGAAAGGTTCCCTTTGTGGTTGTTTTATCGGTTATAGTTAGTTTTAACTGAAAACTCTAAACCCTATTGATCTTATTCCAGTGCCCACATCACAATTCATCACTCCTTGGACGAAACTTCATCTAGGAATTATTTCTATCACATGATACAGCATAAAAAATCTTGCCAGTCTTTTGTTGGTTTTCCCAAGTCCTTTATTACCTTGCACTCATACAAAACTATTCTGGTGGTTTGTGGGAAACAATCTGTCTCAAAGGAGACCTCTTATGGTACATTCTCCTTGCATCTAGAATACAGATGCTCAAGTCTTTGGTGGGGTGTAAGACTGGGATCCAGAAACGGCCGGTATGACTTGCGGGTGGAGGGGCACGTGGGGAGGGGGTCGCACTGGGGGAGTGGGGGGGGAGGTTTACTTTAGAAAAAAAGTGAAGTTAACCTACCTTTGCCAGCCCGTCCAACGTCCTTGGTAGCGTCATCCTCTGTACAATAGGAAGCAGCTGCAGGCAGCCTCCCTCCCGTCCCCTAAGCCATTCACAATGCTACAATGGCAGCGTTGTTATTGGCTGCGACACTGACCCCACAGGTGTCTATAGGGAGGCCATTTTCTCTATGTAGGCTTCATGCAGCCTACATAGAGAAAATGCAGAGTGCGTATAACTGCTTTGGTCGGCCCTGGGGCCGAGCAAACTGTCAGCGCCCACAACAGTGCGTAAGCCACGCCTCCCCTGCCCTTGAGCCGGACCGGCCGCCCCCAACCAAACCCTGCCTTCTGCCCATTGGACTGTTAAAACCAATTCATTTTATTCATACAAGCATTTTTGTAAATAAAAGTTTGGGCAGTGACATTCATGGTGACAAAACAATAATATCGAAATCAATAATACACCACATATATTACTAAAACCAATAACTCAACAACATATACAACAAACATTCATTGTAAACATGGTGAAGACCAAAGCTGGCAAAACTTGGTAGATATAGATAGTATTCCTGCTGGGGGTCGTGTAACTATTGCACTATTTTTTGCATAGGCAGCAAGCCGTCTTCATATCACTGTTTACCTCTCTGTTTAGAGGGCTGTGCTGTGCCTCCCACAGGGTTACAGGATGAAGAAGACCTTTGTTTTACATATATATGGCACCACTGGTACCTTTAGCTCAAATTTGAGGTCTGAAAATAGTTTCTTACGCAGATGACACACAGCGTTTACTGACATTCCAACAACTTGATGACTCAGTGGTTGGTAACTTTCAGGGCTGCCTTTCTGCAGTCGCCAGTCACTACAAGGACTGTTAGAAGTAACAATGTTAAACCATGATATCTTGAAAAGTCAGAAAATGCACCTCTCTAAAATTGAGGGAGAACTACATGGTATTAGGGGGCAAATGCCATCGATGTTAAGACGAGTCTCATATCCTGTGCTTTTGGCCCCAGTGAGGGAGGAGGAAGAGGAAGCCGGATTCGTTGATCCCCCATTAGCTAGCCATATTGTCGAAGCCCATTCTGATGTTCAAGAAGTTTATGTTCAAGATGGCCAATGCTGGTAAAAAGAAGAGGTGAATACATGAGCTATGGTTTATCAAAACGTGTGAGATTGGCAGGAAGAGATGTGCAAAGAAAGGGTAACACAAGAGTGACGAAAAAGAGAAGAGAGAGGAAGGAGTTAATACAAGTAGCCGAACAAGATCCTAAGTCTGAGCCCCATAAAATAGTGAGGGAATCAAGATTAACTAGAATAAGACCTGAGAATTCGGGTTGGATGCTAGTAAAAAAGGAGAGCTGTAGTAGGAAGCAAAATCATCATGAACAGGTGACAAAAATTATAAGACACTTGCCCTCCAAGCTAGGGAGCATACCTGCCCGTAAGGCTCCCCTCTAAGATAAGGTATTCCGGGAAAGCAGCTCGGAGGATGGGCCTAGAATTAACACACAACAACATCGGGGGGACCTATGTCGGAAGAAGAGGCGGATAAAGGGAATAAGTGGCTTTATTTTGAACAAGTGAAAATGGGAAGGGTGGGAAAAAATCAAAGCAGTGTTCTTACTTAAATAGATCCCACCTGCTTAATACATTTTGCCACTGCCCAAATCTAAAAGGAATAGGCTCAGAAGATCTGCGACAGGTGGGATTTCAAGTATCTGGTGATGGTAAGGAGTTTACCAGGGTACAGCTCTACTCTGACCTGGTCATAACTGCAATAATAAACGCAGAGCAGGAGATACGTAAAGAAGGGATTAGACTAGTGCCTAAAGAAGAGCTAGTGCTAGTATATAATGTTCCTCAGCAGAAATCCTTCTTACGGTACCATGCGGGGCTAGGAGAGAGACAAGTGAAGCTACCTGGAAGGGAAGTGGACCAAGGGCAGGAAAACTTCAATATAGTAATAAATAATTCAGACCTGATGGAGGCCTGAAAGAATTGGAGTAATAACATAAGCCCTGCAGGCCCCTCACACAGTTATTTGGAGGATTCCAAATTTAATGGTCCGCTAAATGTATATGTATTTGAGCTTATATAGCGCACAGCTACCCACAGTGGGTTTCCAGGCGTTTGCTTAGGGAACCCGTCCTGGTATTCCCCTGTGAGATAACCCCGGCAGGGTATCCACAAGGTGAAAGCCAGGCATCCCGCCACGAGGGGCCGTTGTGGAGATTAAGCAAGCTATTGCCCAGAGTCGCAGAGTGTGAACCCGTGAGTCGAGAAGGCACCGGAGCGAGAATTATCGAGTCCGTGGAATTTTTAGCCCAAGACCCGCCGAGGCAGGGAATTGAACCCTGGTCCAGGGCCGATCTCAGCTTCCGGGTCTGCCGCCTCTAACCCCTGAGCCACACTTCTCCACACGATGTAGAATAGGTAATGGGGCAGCCGCATAGCACAAAAATGGTCTCTTGGAATTTAAATGGCCTAGGAACTCACCTAAAACACGAATTCTTGAAAGAACTTGCATAAAATAACGAAATCATTTGTATACAAGAGACCTGGCTCTGTGGAGTGCCGCCGGTAGTAGAAGGGTTCCGACAAATCCACCGACCGGCAGTAAAATCTAGCTCTGGCCGCCCTGCAGGTGGCTTGTTCACCATGGTACCAACAAACTTAGTGACTGAGGTCTCCCAGTTATCTGTGACGTGTAAGTGGCTCTTGGGTTGTAGAATATTAACAACGTTTGCTGACAAAAAATATGAAAACATGTTGATCCTAAAAGTGTATATGCAATGGAGTTCACAGAAGGAGTATGGGGTTGAACTGATACATTTTAAGAATGATATGGATTCACTCTGTGATAAGTATGGGAATGACTTGATTTTGTTGTTGGGAGATTTTAACCATAAATTAAACCCAAAATTGTCAGATCTGTGGTATACAGAAATTTTAGAGTCATATGAGTAAAAAAAAGCTGAGTTTTCTGAAAGTAAAATACCAACTGATGCGGCTAAGTTGGGTAATTACTTAGCTACAAAAAGTTTCTTTTGCCTAAATGGTAGGGTAGCTCAAGACTGTCCGGCAAAGAAAACATTTAAATATGGGACTCAAAACTGTCCTATGGATTATGTCTTTATGTTGGCATGAAATTTTGAGCTAGTAAAAGATTTTAGGATTAGCCCCATGGAATGTAACAACCATAAATTAATAAAATCCGAGTTGGTAATATCCCCACAGTCTGCCTGCGATAAAGTTATTTTTCAAGAGATGGATTATCCAAAGCGGATAATCACTCAGGTATCCGACGCATTTATCGAAAGGTTAACTAGACTGCAACAAAAGGTTCAGTTAGGTTGCCTGAGTGGCCAAAACCTATAATGGTTTGTTGAGAAAATAAACCAAGTAGTGAAAACCATAAGTGTAGAACTAAGGACTGATGTAAGCGCCCCTAAGAACAAAGGTAGGTTACAGGTTAAGCAAGGAAATTGGTTTAACCACGATTGATTAATCAAGAAAAGAGAAGTAAGGAGAGGAGAGCGTAGCCTATGCAAAAGGTTTGTTCAAGCTAGGGCTGAACATCTTGTAAAAATAAAGAGAGAATACACCGCACTAATCCGCAATGCCAAAAGGACCCACAAAGAAACTTGTTGGGGAAAATTATTGGTAGCAATCGAATCTAAGAATATATGTCAGTTCTGGAAGCTAATTCAGTCAGCTACAGAATCTTCAGTTGCCCCAATTATTTGCGTAGTGGGAGAGGGGGCTTGGGTAGATTATCTACAGAAATTATACGTCCCGGGGAGTGGAACTGGAAATGAGGTATCAAGGGACTGGAGAGGCCTAGTAGAGGATTTAAAACAAGATTACTCAGCAGTTAATGTCCTTAGGACAATAAGGACTTTGAACTTAACAAGAGCTGCAGGCCCAGATAACCTACCAGCCCTGATATTAAACTCAGACCAGACCTGGTGGGCGGAATTCTTCTCTAAAATGTTTGAAATAATTTTAGAACAAGTGAAGATCCCCACGAACTGGAAGGGTGCAATAATAAGGCTGATACACAAGAAAGGGGATGTTCATGCCCCTAAGAACTACAGGCTAATTAACCTATTAGATATAGGAGAAGAGATATTTGCGAAAATAATACTAAGCAAGCTAAAAGACTGGGTAGGACAACGATCTATTGTCCCAGTGGAACAGGGTGGGTTTAAAGAAGGCCATTCCACAATAGATCATTGCTTTGCCCTGTGGGCACTGGCCAGGAAATCGATAGAGCAAAATGGTAAACTATTCTGTTGCTTTGTCGATTTCTGGGCGGCTTTTGATTCGGTGTAAGCGTAATAGCCTTTAAGAAGTGCTGGAAAATTATGGAATGCCGGACGGCATTCTGAATATTTTAAAAGAGTTACATAGCGGCACCTGGGCCCAGGTCATTAGAGATACAAAGGGAGCACTAACCCATAAAATATTAGTAAAGAATGGCCTTAGACAGGGGTGCGTTCTGGCACCCTTGCTTTTTTCAATTTTTTTAGCCGATCTTCCTGCAGTACTGAGCCCGCTTATGAATAGAAATAAAGTGCCATGCCTTCTATATGCTGATGATCTTGTGATCCTTGACCAAACTGAAATGGGTCTACAAAGGAAATTAAATGTACTGCACTTTTATTTGTATTTTCATTTTTCATTTCCACTGTTTTGATGAACATCATGGCTAGAGTTTCGGCTTTGATTCCCGGCACTATATGGTCGGACGAGGTTGTGAGTGACTACCACCTCCCACATGATGACATTCCACCATGAGGGTGGTCTGATGGGACGTGTCCCAGCCATTGTCCTAGTATCTGTCACTCAGTAACATGTGTACACACATACACCTGACTGCTTCGTGGTCTCCGGCATAGCTACACGCCTTCCTAGACCTGGTCTGCTCTTGATGTGTTATATATTGAGAATAGGGGTGCGAGCAGACAGGTCGTTAAATATTCCCCTTGACCCTCCACACATTCATGTTATTAGTAATTAAAATGAATTGTGTCTAATTATGTTATCACTATGTGGATCCAAAGTTTTATGCATGGTTTATAGACTATGGTCTCAATAAACATAGTTTTATCATCATCACTGGGTTCAGATCAGCTTCTGGGCAGAGACACACCTTCTTCTTCTTTCAGAAGTTTGCATTTGTGATGATGACAACAGGGTAGCAGATTTACTCAGTCAGGTGTTCCCTTGCTCTCAGTATATGCCTTTCCCTTCTTTCTTCTAATTCCCCTGTTTCTGGCACAAATCTGGGAGGCATTGGCTGCAGTGATCCTGGTGGTTCCTTTTTGGGGGAGGATGGGTTGGTTCCCTTGCCCTTGCCTTTGGGTATTAGACTGCTGAGATTTCCAGTTCTGCTTCCGAAAGCCTCTTGATTTCTTCATCGCATACTTTAAAAGTTGAGAGAAGATGCTTGATGCAGCGGGTCTATTATAAATCCTTTTCTTTGTGTCAATAACCCAGGAAACTCTTACTATTTACTCATCGGTGGGGCCCATAACACCGAAAACCACACATTCCACAATTATCTCTCTCAAAGGTCAGTGATAAAGTACATGAGCTGAAAGACATGCAGGGTACCTTATTAACCTTTACAGTAATTATATGCATTACATACATTCAATTTTAATAGCTGTCAGTTCTAAAAACCTCAAGGTACTCCGCTATTTGGTCAATGGACCAACTAGTAGGAATCAGTTGATGGTGATTAAGTCCAGCTCAATAACAATTTAAAACATTCACCATTTACTTGTCATGACTTTTATTCTAATAACCACAGACTCAAGTATAACATTTTTTTGTAAGATTTTATCTAAATTCATTTAAACGAAAATGTGAAATTAAATAAATGTATTATACAAATACATTAAACATTATTTCAAAACATTTAAGCAAAGAATATTAGAGAACGGAAAATACTCATTACCCCATGGCCATAGGGCGATGATGAGAACGGATCACCGAGTAAAATAAATAAAATAAACCACAGATCACAGGATATGTTTTCAAGCTGACTTTCTGTCCCTCTAACCTCCTCGGACGTATCCCTCCCGAGATAGGTTTCCCGCGACGGCCTCGTTCCTTTTCCCCATCAGAGTTCAAAGTCCAAAATGTTCAAAGTCTCTTGCACCATAAAAGAAGAAATCATCTCAACTGACAACATGTCATGCTGAGCAATGGTGCGAAATGTATGCCACACTTCATCTTAAGCACACGCAAATTTATATCATTTCACTAACTTTCTATACCTAAAATGGAAACTTTTAGGGGCTACATCCACTTCTGATTGGTCTAGTGGAGGGGTGGTGATGGTCACCTCATTCTCCTCCTAGCTCAAACTGGTTCGTAAAGTCCTGATTCATTCCAGGTTCACATGATTTCATGAAATATTTTCATTTATACTTTAAATTATTTGCAACATTCTTCCACAGTCATGAATGTGATTATCCTCTTGAGCTCAGTTCTCCCATCCATTCACAGGCTTTTAAAATAGTGTCTTTGACACAACTCTGTTGCAGGCCAGTCTGGCCTTGACATTTCTCACTCCAGGCATACGCCATGCACTCGTGACTGAAACTTCCATTCTGCACATGCGCGGGGATGATCTTTCACAGCAGCCATTTTCAGGCAAGGCCTAGCAGGCCCGATTCAGAACTAATACGAAAGTAACATAACAGAAATTAGATATAGAAAATAAGCCCTTCTGTGTACCGTCCACCATTCTAATGTCCCAGGATAGGTATTACCTAGCAAAAGCGACATTCAAAGCCATTTTACTTACCATCTGCATTTTTTGCCACAATATGATTCTACTACAGACAATAATACATGCACTTTATACTTCTTTTACGCAATCACAACCTATGTTAATTTACATCTTATTAATAAATTAGATTGTTACAAATAACAGTTAGGTTCCCACATGTAGTGTCTAAAAAGATGCATTTGTTGATTAGTTTACATGCTTCACACAGTTAACATTATTAAAGCTATGAGTTTATTAACTACGAAGGGGAACAAAAATGTTTGTATTTCCCCCTGCTCCATCATGCTCTAAAGACAGGGATCTCCCATGAGATAGTTCTGGCCGTTCATGCTTCTAGACAGCCAGTGACTCGAAAAGCCTACAGTAAGCACTAGCTCTTTTCAGTTCCTGTTGTCCTGAGAAAGTTTTTAATCCCTGAGAATGTGATCATCCCCTTATTCTCCTAGAGGCTAACAGGGCTCTTGGTGGCACTAGATGTGACTGATGAATAGAAAATCAATTAATGTATTATCGCCTCTACTTCTCTTTTTAACTCCCTCTACTCTCCTTGCCACACATATTTTACACCCACATATTTGTATTCCTCTCTCCTCATTTCTCCCTGCCACGGTTCATCACTCCCTATTTAATCCACACTTACTTTCAGTCCTTTTACTTTTCCATTCAAACCCCCACCCCTTCCTTACCAGTCCTTTTTCTGGGCCCGCTTTCCCCACTTTCAGATACCTCAAGGTTTCCCAGGTGTAACATACCTAGTCCTGCTGTTTTCCTTGCATTCTGGTACTTGTCGTTCTACATTTAGAATGGTAAAAACAAAACAACAAATCCCACCCAAAAAAAGTCTACAATGCAAAGAAAAAATTAATCTGGATGAAAAACTAATATTTGGCATCGGGCAAGTTGAGAAGTCACCTTGCTTGCCTATTGCTTTTAACCCCCCCTCCCGCCCCCCATTGATTATCTACTCTGATACTTCCCCCGGGAAATATCAACAGAAAATGTTAAAAGTTTTGTTTTAGGGGCCAACAATCTGCAGGTAACTTCTGGGCACGAGGAGGTTGGCTCTGGAATCCGTTTTGAATTCTTGGAGTGGGGAGTTGCCACACAATTTAAGCTCAAACAATGGCCTTGTCGGGGACCCAGCAATTGTAAGGGTTGGAAATTTGATGCTGCAGAGGGCATTTAATGTACTGCTAGGAGGTGGTTAAATGCACGCCTCTCCGTTGTCCTTATTAGGGTGTATCATGAGAGCAAAGGGGAGGAAGTGCAGAATCTGCCATGGAATGCTTTCAACACGAGAATGAAATGTTTATGGAGAGCTCTGTGCTTTGCTGATATCTATCCATCTTGCTTTGTGTTATTGAGAAGTAGATATATTGCAGGGAAATTGAATAAGGCCAAAGAGAAATGTTTTGTCTTTATTTCCAGGGAAAAAATGAGTTTTCTGTGATGTCAGCTTATAGGGCCTTGGCATAGTTTGGAAAGATGCTCAAGAAATTATTGCTCCCTACTTACTTGAAGGCCACGAGTTTCAATCCTGGCCAAGCCAACTGGGACTTCCATCCTTGAAACACCTGCTAATTACAGTGCATAGAGAAAGCGTACGTTTGAATTTATTCGGCTGTCATGGTCTATTTTTCAAATGTAGAACTCTAAAAATGACTGCATGTGATGAAGCAAAATATTTAGAATGTTCTACAGTTATGCTACTCACATTATGCAGTCTTTGTTCACGCACGATGGTGACAACCAAGGATGTTCCGCCACGATATCTATTTTTCTACCTCAACCTGAACTCACATTGACTGCACAATATCAATATTTTGACGCTGTAAGTAAATGTGGAGTTATGAACGGTGTACGTACACTTCTCTCTTTATGCTTACCTTGATTATACGGTAGTAGTCGATATCCTTGAGTTGGTCTAAGTGAAGCGCAAGTTGATAGTATTAGCCTTGATTTTTTTACATACAGCGGTGTCGCTGAAAGGTTCTCATTCTATCATATTAAACAAATGTTCGATAAGCATCAACTTATGATTCAGAGACTTAGGGAGGTCGGGTTAGCAGGAACTGCACTGCAATGGTTCCGGTACTTTCTTGACAACCACTGCTTCTGCGTTTATGAAGGCGAAGTTGCATCAGGGTATATCCCTCTGCATTGTGGTGTCCCCCAAGGATCATCACTGAGTCCCATCTTGTTTAATCTCTACATGAGTACGTTAGCTGACTTGGTATGTCCTTGGGGGATCCAAATTGTCACTTACACCGACGATACGCAACTAGTGCTCTCCCTTAGTCAGAAGGATAAGTCAGCAATAGAAGCAAGAACCATCCCCAACCCACCCACAACCCCGACTCACCCTCGCCACCCCAAAAGTATACTAAAGACATGGCGACTTGGGAGAAGCAGCCACACCAGGTCCCCTCTCCCGTGGCAGTTATATGATATCCCTGCTTACTTCTTGCTGGAAGTAAAGCGTGTAACAAGAACAGGAAATAGGAACAACCGGTACATGTCTTAGATACATCACTCCAAGCGATTAAGCGTAACTAGAAAAACTGACATATTTGTTTAAAAAAAGAACACAATAAGACAGACCGATCAACATTCCCGACCCCCCGACCCTGCAGGCGCGGTATGAGACAATATGTACTGGCTGTTTAGGTTAACCGTGAGACCATTGAGTTTGGCTTATGAAAGAAACTGACAGTTCTGAAACTAGATTTGCAACATTTCAATATAAGATCATACTACATCCAGAGCAGACGAAATATACTAAAAGCATAACATGTTACAGTGCGAATCAGTTTGACGAACAATGTTCAGCCACTTTACAAACCCCTCATAGATTCTAAACCACCCCCTTGTTGAATAGCCTTATGAGACACAAATGGATAACAAGTCAGGCATCCGAGTCTCTAGTTTGCATGCAGTGGAGGGTGGCATCACAGCAGTGTAGACATTTAATAAGGAAAAAAGAGCGTCCTACCACCCCGCCAGCCAGTCCTGTAACATGAGACAATGATATGAGCAGACGCCGTGAGCTATGATGATGACAGCGATCATTAATCCATTGTGGAACAAGACATAGGATTAGACTATCACTAAGCGCTGAACAATAGTCAAAAGGAATGACAGAGTGATTGCAGGTGGATCGTTCTAGGCGCAACATGGGCCACAGAAATTAGGTGCCATCTCCAGGAACATTCGATGAAGCAGTGTCCATAGATGATTCATCTGGACCATCCAAAAATTTCTTCATATGTGATGGATCAGTGAATATTTGCGACACCCCTTGAATCGTCACTCGGAAATGTGCAGGGCCTACAAAGCCATATTGGTAATCTAGCGTGCAAAGTCATGGACGGAGGGCCAGAAAGTTTTTTCTCAAGTTGACAGTTTCTTTGCAATAAACCTGAAAGATTTATACTTTGTTGGTCTTCCATAAGATGTGATTATGCTTGCGAATGAACGACAAGATTTGCTCCACGTGCTGATACCTGAGAGGTTTACAGACAATCGGTTTAGGAACCCTTTGTCCAGGCGTGATACGGGCCGGAACCCTCTGAGCTCGGTCGAACTCCAGCGGAGTGATGAAGGAGAGGTTGGTGACCTGTGGGAACCAGGATTCCAGAAAAGGTATGCACAATCCGTCTTTATCCTCTGCCCCTTCCGGAATACCAAAAATACGCAAGTTCCCTCTGCGATTTCTATCTTCCAATACAGAGAGGCGTCGTGACATGGAGGTAGTAGATAATGAGAGTTCTTTAAGGGACTTATTCACCTTCACTTCTGAGTCTTCAAGTTGGCTGATCCTGCATTCGATTTCTGAGAGCCTGACATTTGTATCTTTAATGTCTTGTCGCACCGCAGCAATCTCTTCTCTAGTAGACTGTGTGATTTCATGAACTTCAGCAAGTTTGAGTAGTATCGTGTCCAGCGTCGCATTAATATTACGCGTGCCCTTTGTTAGTGAAACTGGATTCGGCGGTTCAGCCTTCAGCCATTTCAGATTCTTGGCCTCCGTTTCTCCCATGGTTAGAAGTTGAGATCAGCCTTGCAATTTGTGAACAATCGTTAGGTAGAGCAACGATAGCACAGTGGAATGCCTTGGTTTAGCGCAGTTGGCTGGTTGGTTGGACTCCGTTGTTTGGACTCCGTTATAGAGAAGCCTGCATAGGCTGCATGAACTGTGGATTGTCCGAAGATTCTACATGAACGACTAAAAGACAGCTTCAAATCCAGCAGCAATTGATTTCAATGGGCACGTCTCAAGCGTCGGCCATTTTAGAGTCAGGCAAAGTTGAAAATGGAGTGAGACCTTCTTCATTACATTGTGGAATAAAGATAGTAGAGCACACCATGGGCAACAAGAGATAATGCAACACTAATGGTGGCACCAACCAGAGGCATACAGGATGTTAACCAGGAGCGATTGGATGTAGCGCCTGTAGAGACTCATGAGCCCTGGGCCTACAACATGGCAGGCACCATGCAGCAACATTCTATATTTCAGTGCCCGTGACAGTGCTCACCCTGTGTTCATCTTTCATTGTCTGCCCATTTTTTGGCCCTTTGGCTTCATCTCTGAGAGGTGTATAATGCTCCGTACAAATTGTGTTACGAATAGCGTGGCGTATTACACATCATACCTCCTCACTCCTCATGGCCTTAAATAGACAATCCATCAAAATAGTGTCACTCAACGTAAAGGGTATCAATCACCCAATCAAAAAAAGGAAAATTTTAGACTACCTACACAAACAAAAGGGTGACATCGTATTATTACAGGAAACTAAAATCGACTTGCCACAATTTAACTCTATGAAAAATAAATGGTATAGTGAGGCAATTGGATCCGATGCATTGGGAAAAAAGAACGGGGTTCTCACCTTAATTGCGAAGAGAGCCAATATTGATGTTTTACACAGTACTGCCGACACAAAAGGTAGATGGGTCTCCACGAAAGTGTCAAAGGAAAACAAAGAATTTTATGTGACCAACGTCTATGCCCCCAATAAGGATGATCCAGGGTTTTGGAAGGAACTCTGTGCCCATATCAACACGATACCAGATACTGCAACACATATCTTTGGTGGTGACCTTAATCTTCCTACGGATCCTACTTTAGATAGGGACTCCCGCTGCTCCTTATGGCCAAACAACTCACACACAGCACTCATCAATCTTTGCTCCCGCTTTAATTTAATTGACTCTTGGGGATTGTTGAACCAGACAGGTAGAGACTATACCTCTTACTCTCCACCTCACGGCTCATATTCACGCATAGATTACTTACTCGCTTCTGGTCACTCCACTACCGACACTGAGGACACTTCCATTGAAACATGTGTAATTTCTGATCACTCATGCATCACGATGACTCTGGCATTGCAGAATGTGGTTAAGAGGTCGACTCTATGGAGATTCAACAACGCGGTCTTGAAAAAAGAGGCAAATAGACTGGCTATAGAATCGGCCATAACTGAATATCTTATTCACAACAAAAAGGGAGACACCACGGATCACACAAGATGGGAAGCACTTAAAAAAACAGTCAGAGGGGTATTAATCAAAGTTCGTGCAGCTATGAATAAGGACGCTAATTCCTCCCGACAGCGCTTAGAAGAGGAGATCTCAGCGCTAGAAAAGCGGCATATAGCTTTTAAAGACCCCTTGGTCCTAAATGAGTTGATGAACATGAAATACGAATATAACAAAATAGTCAGTGAAAGGGCAGGTGTGTGGCTTCAGCACAACAAGAACTTTACGCTTTGTCATACTAATAAGGCAGGTAAGAGCCTTGCTTCTTACTTGAAATTCAAGCTACAACAAACGGCTATCAATAGCATTGTTGATAAACTAGGGACTCCGCACTCGGACCCTACCAAAATTTCCGACATTTTTAAGGAGTTCTATAGCGACTTATACAGTAAAAACATAGAGATCGATGGTTCCAAACTAGGGAAGTATTTAGACAACTGTAAGCTCCCTTCTCTTTCGGCGGAAGACCAGAACGATCTCAACCATCCCATATCCTCTGATGACATCGACCAGGCCATTAAATCTCTCAAAACCGGAAGAGCACCGGGCACTGACGGGTTCAGCGCTACGTTTTATAAGAGCTTTTCCTCTGCCCTGAAGGAGCCTCTCAAGGACCTATACGACCACTTCACCATAAGTGGCCAAGTCCAAGGCACCCCTGCAGAAGCTATCATTGCAGTTCTCCCTAAAGACGGGATAGATCCGATGTCCCCGAAGAACTACAGACCGATATCCTTGATCAACCTCGACTGTAAGATTTACGCCATGATTCGTGCCAAGAGGAATCAAAAGGTTTTGCCCCAACTTGTTCATCCGTCACAGGTAGGGTTCCTCAAAAATAGATTATCCAGCGATAACACACGAACAATTGCACACATATTAGAAAGATTAAAGTTAACTACCTCCCCCACGGTGGCTGAGACCTTGGATGCCAAGAAGGCCTTTGACAAGGTCGACTGGTCTTACTTGGAAGCCACTTTACAGAAATTCAACCTGGGGCCCGATTACATTCGTATGGTGATGGCCTTATACTCTAACCCGATGGCAAGAGAAAGAGCAGGCGGGTGTCTGTCGGCTTCATTCGACCTGAAACAAGGCACAAGACAGGGCTGTCTCCTTTCCCCCTCCCTTTTTCTCTTAGCAATTGAACCCTTCCTTTATTCTCTCCGGAATAATGATTTAATCAAAGGTATCTGTTTTGAAAATCTCACAGTCAAAATTTCGGCATATGCTGACGACGTTTTGATGGTTTCGAAGAACGGAAACCTGGCAATCCCGGCTCTGATGTCCTCTATTGCAGACTTTGCAGGACTATCAGGCTACAAGCTTAATAAGGATAAGACAGAGGTTAAACTACTTAATAATATAGGAGACAAGAGCGTCTTGGGGGGTTCGGGCTTATGCTGGCAACCAAAGAGTTTTAAATACCTAGTTATAGAGTTTGAGAAAGACTTAATTAGCACTCTCAAAATCAATGAGCTTTCCCTCCATAAAAAGATATCTTCCCCCTTGGATGGCTGGTCCCCAAAATGTCTGTCTTGGTGGGGCAGAGTGGAAACTCTGAAAATGATGATCACGCCCCTTGTCAATTACTTGATAAGTATGCTACCTATGCTACTCTCCGATGATTTCCTCACCAGGACATATAAGCTTTTTAATACCTTTTTGTGGCAAGGAAAGAAACCTAGAATCTCCTTGCGGAAACTCCAACTTCCAAAAGACAAAGGGGTGATTGGTCTACCAAATTTTAGATGCTACCAGACGGCTTACCTATGTAAGCAAGGGGCGAACTGGTTTCAAGCACATCAAGACTACACTCCTATATGGGTCCAAGTCGAGAAGTCTATCATCAACAATTTACCGCTCTCCGCCATTATGTCAATGGATGTCACGGTGTGTCCTCACTCCAAGTATATCTAACACTAAACGGGCTCTTCTTAACCTAGAGAGACATTGCAAAGTTAAAACCAAATTCTCCAAATCCAACTTAACCTCGTTTTGGTTTAATCCGGCCTTTAAGGATTAAGGCAAGTATCTCTTTTGGGAAGAGTGGTCTAAGAAAGGGCTGAACTTATTGAAGGATATTTACGACGGGTCTTCACATTTCGCTTTTGCCTCCTTACAGATACGGTTTGCTCTCCAGCCACTTGATTTTTATAGGTTCTTACGTCTCAAAGCCCTTGTCTCTGCCAGAGCCATCTTGCCACACGCACCTACACTCTGCAGTAAACTACTTCAGCTCATGTCTCTAGGTCATATGGTCTCGAAAGTCTATAAAATTCTTTGCCCCATGCCTCAGAAAGCTCATAGGAAGTGCAAACTCGACTGGGAGAATGAAACTAATTCCTCTAATAATGCATTCAGTTGGGACAGGCTTCACCTCTCTCCTTTAACCAGCAAAATATCCCCGATACTCTCTCAGACCAAATTTATGATGATCAATAGATCGTATTGGACCCCGGACAAACTTTTCAAGCTTAAGCTCCTTGATAGCCCTCTTTGCTGGAGTTGCAATTCTCATGTTGGCAACATGTCCCACATGCTCTTTCATTGCCTGATACTCCAAACGTTCTGGGATAAGATTTTTAACTATATTCAATGAATATTCCACTACCGGCCGCCCAGAGAGTTCGCATATGTCTTACTGGGGGCAATCAATCCGAGAACACCTAGTGAACACGATAGACACCAACTGGATCTCATGCTCACACTTGCGTGTAAAGTCATTTTGAGTAAATGGAAAAGTGCTTCCGATGTCTCTTTCAAAATGTGGCAGGATTGTTTGACTTCCTTGAGAGGTGGGGATAATGACGTCCTCCAATCATCACCTTGGCGAAAACCTCATACCAAACTCTGGAGTTCACTTGACTCAAGTGAGACATGCTACGATCCGCCTTAAATTCGGTTTGGGATATATCCCCTGAATCACGCCTTGTCTTTGTCAACTAATGGAAGTTTGTCTTGGCCCGGTATCCTGTTACTTTGAGCCAAGTTTATTGTAATCGGTTATGTTGCTGCTGTTTAGTTTTCCTTTCCCTTCTGCTTCCTTTTTTCTTCACAGTCTCTTTCCTTTCCCTTCTGCTTCCTTTCTTCTTCACAGTCTTTTACCTTATCCTATCTTCCCGCTTTCCTTCTCCCATTCCTCCCTTTTCTCATCCTATATTACATTTGTACTTCAGGATTAACATTTCATATATGGATAATCTGTTCATTGTACATCGAATGTGTATTTTGCTGCCCATGATTTGTTATATTTTATTTTCCCTGTGATATGTAACTTAGGTTAGATTATTTTCATGTATGTATCCACTGTGTACATCTTTGCATTATTCTCTGTCTCCTTCTCGTTTATTTTTGTATTCTATGCATTCTTCAAGAAAAAAAAAAAGATTTGAAATGAAAAAAAGAAGGATAAGTCAGAACCTGGTCTTCTTTCGTGCTTGGGGAAGATCTCTGAATGGATGGATGAGTCATTCTTGAAGCTAAATGGAGCTAAAACAGAACTAATGCTTTTGGGACATACTGTGCCCTCCAGCATTGACTCTGCATGGCCCAGTTGTTTGGGCCCGCCACCTGCCCCTAAAAATAAGATCAAGAGCTTGGGAATCTGGCTGGACTGTAAGCTTGATCAGAAAGAACAGGCTCATAAAGTCGCAGCTAGTTGTTATGGGCTAATCAGGATGATAAGGAAGATTCTTCCTCTTCTTCCTTTCAACGCTAGACGGGTGCTGGTCCAGGCGCTGATACTTTCGCGACTGGACTATGCAAATGCAGTTTACCTCGGTGCTCCCCAGGAAACCACCAAGAGGTTACAAATTGTCCAGAACTGTGCGGCCCGCCTACTATTTAATATCCCGAAACGCAGTTTGGCCAGACCAGCTCTTATAGGTTTGCACTGGCTTCCCATTCAGGCCAGAATCAGCTTCAGAGCGTTGTGCATTATTCACTCTGATCCAGGCAATGGTTCAACTTTATCATCCTAATAGGTTGCTAAGATCTATGCACAAACGTTTACTCGTAGTGCCCATGATCAAGCGAGTTCGAACAGGAGGTCGGCAGTTTTCATACAATGCAGCCAAACTATGGAACCGGATTCCTGAACATATTCGCCTGGAACCCAATTACCTCAGTTTTAGGAAACAGTTGAAAACTTTCCTTTTCATCTGAAATGTGCTTATTGAGTGAGGTGTTACACCAAGCGCTGGGATGCATTTGGGTAGCCATGCTCTATACAAGAGTGTATTCATACATTCATTCATAGAAGCATCATTGATGGCACCTTCCATGTAGCCAACATTCCTTATGTTCCTGACATATTGGCTGATAGCATGTTAGGGTATTTTTGTTATCACTGACAATTCCTATGTTAGTAGTGCTGCAGTTGTTTTATTTCACTTTGTCCAGACTTCTACTCCATCCTGTCCAGGCCAGAATTGAACTCTACGCTTTCAATTCTACATTGTTTAATATGATCTTGTTGTCAAGCTCCTCCTTAATCATTTTTTTGACTGCTGCAGTTAGTTGAGATGTAAAGCATAAATCTTGTCCCCTGTCCTTGATGGAGTGAAGACTTTCCTCCACTTCACTGAAACTCCCTTGACCCCAGTGCTTAATTTGTAAAAAAAAAAAAAAAAAAAAAAAAAAGGGGCTCTCGTCAAGAGGCCACTGCAGCTTGCACACACAATGCCCCTGCCATACTGCCAATGATAGTAACAACACAACTGCTAATTATCAAACTCCTACAAGTGTGACAATTCGGACAATTTCAGGCCTCCATGGCAGATAATATTAATTAACTGTAGTTGTGGTCATATTTATATTAGCCAGAAATCTCACCCTTGTTGCAGACTGTCATTAGTGCCTGTGTTGACAATTAAGTGCAGTGCCCATCAATGGATACCACCTGCTTAAATTAAGCACTGATTGACTCCCTTCAGGCTTAGTGCTTCAAACATTTAAAAAAAACTGCTGTCATAGAAACCCTCTTTCTACAAGAACAATTACATTGACCTACCACATCTTGTCTTCCTTCCTTCTTATAACTCCCCTCCTACCGAATATTTGCTAATAGAACTGTGTAAAAATAATACATACAGTAAAAGCACAAATGTATTTATTTATGTAAGAGGTTATATAAAGCCCTTACACGTCGCCAAACGTCTACTTCAGAGCACTATAAAAGTAAGAAAAGCAAGGAACTAAAAAGCAGGGTCAGAGTGAAGGGGTTCGATGCTGGGAGGCATAAAGACAAGAGAAGGTACAGGGAAGAAGATAATTTGGCTGGATAAGCAAAACAATGACAGGGTATGAAAATAGTCTTAACTAGGAGTTTATCAGCAGGAAAGAGAAAAAAGCTCTGACTAATAAGGTTTTTACATCTTTCCTGAATTTGCAAAATTCCTCTAGCTTTCTCAGCATGGGTAGAAGAGTATTCCAGAGATGCGGTCCCAGGACATTTAATGACTTTCCGCCGAGTTCCAATTTCTTTGCCATATGCTGCGCAGTTGGGATGCAATGGGTGCTCAATTTTTTAAGGTTAGGAAAGTTTCTTGCTGCTTGACTTTGTATTCTTTGCAGTTTTTCTTAGTGGCAATTTTTGGAGGCCTGCATAGCTGCTGTTGAAATAGTCTAGTCGCAGTGGGATTAAAGGCCATCTTATTTTTATTTATTTTATTTATAAAGTTTTATATAGCGCTAGCTAGACCCGTGGGTATCAGAGCGCTTTACATACACAAAGGAAAATACAAAAATTGTATCACATCGCAGGACATGAGGATGCATAAAAATATAAGCAAAGACATAATACTTAAGTATACAGTGCAGGGGAGAAAAACACAGGTGGTTGTAACAGTCAGATAACCACCATCCTTGAAGGTCAAAGTGAGACGGGAGTCCATTAGGTTATTGATGCTTACATTAGTTGTCTTGGTCGGTAAAGTATTGCTTGAGGAGCAGGAGTTTCAGGTCCTTTTTGAAGCAAGAGAAGGAGGGGTTGCATCTGAGGTCAATAGGGAGTGAGCTGCACCTCCTGGGAACGTTACCAGAGAAGGATCTGCATTGGGTTGTTTTCTTTTTCAGTTTCGGGGGATGAGAAGAAGTGAGTTGGTGCTTCTCAGAGTTCAGGATTTTCCTGCCTTTACCAGTTTTCTGTTTAGGTAGTTGGGCGATTGGGCGTGAAGGGCCTTGTGTGTGATGCAGGCCAGTTTGTAATTACATCTACCTTCCATGGGAAGCCAGCTGAGTGAGTTGAGGGTAGGTGTGATGTGCTCAAATCTTTTTACACCAGTTATGAGTTGAGCTGCCATGTTAAGGACTGACCTTGGTGGGGCTAGGTGAGCTTTTGGTGAACCTGTTAGGATTGCGTTCCTGAAGTCCAGTTTAGAAAGGACTAGGGATTGTACTATTGTCTTAAGATATCCTGGGGAATGAAAGGTTTAATTTTCTTGAGGCGTTTTAGAGAGTAAAGCGCACCTTTTGCAGAGTTTGTGATGTGGTCTTTCATTGACAGGTTCTTATTCAGGGTAATGCCTAGTGACTTTACCGAGTCGGATAGGACGAGGGAGCAGTTTAGAGCATCAAGGTTTCCTGGACCTAAAATGGTGGCACCGCTTTAAATACGGGGACCTTGGCTCTTCCCTGATTTGATCATTCAAACATCATCAAAGTAGATGACATTATGGCACACAAAGCAACTCCAGCTCACAGCTTCTAAGCAGTAATCACTTTGTTTTGTTTCTCCTGCAAGACATCTTCAGTAAACCCCTCTCCAAGAGGGGTGATGGTAAACTTCTTTCAGGCAATTCTTCTCATTCTACTATCTGTCTCCCTGGATTGTTATTGCTGCCCGAAACGTAATCTGAATTGTGTTAATTATTTATTATTTAGTTTAGGTGCAATCATTAGTTCAATTACGTGATATGACATGAGAAAAGCTCTGATGTTCTTTAACATGGACAATTGGTACTTGGCATTCTTATGTATGGAGTTAATCTGTGGTTAAAGCTACATTTCATAATCAAACATAATTCCCAGATTCTTAATATTCATGAACTGTATGGGCATCTGTCCTAATATTCCAGCTAGGAAAATTCACATTCTTCACAAATCTGGCAGAGGTCCCTTTTTTTTTCAAAATGAATTGACTTGGGGCTTTCTTTTCCACTGTCCAATGCTTTACAGGATAATGGCTATCAGTGAAGCAGTAGGTGCAGTGGCCATGATTGGGCCCAGGGGCTTGAGGGGCCTACTTCACCCCAGCTAGTATTTTTTTACTGCAAAAGAAGGGCATGGGGCAATTTCCTTGCCTGGATTAGGACCCTTGGGCGATCAGATTGTCCTACTACAGTCTATGGTGCTCCAGAAACTTTACTGCACCTTTTAGAAAAACACTTAAGTATGAATTCCTAAAATATTTTGTTCAGATTTAGCATCATATGTAGTTTCAACCTTATTGCTACTGTCTCTTTCATTAGTTTGTGAAGTACGTAGTGGGACAGTGTAGGAACACAGACAAATGAGAGAGTAAAGTAAAAGATGAATTACAATGACAGCAAGTGTGATTTCAAAGATCTTCATTCTCCAACCCCAGCCAGAACGAGATACCCATTTCATTAAATCAAAACTCTTCTGTAGGTCATAAAATTTCATAGCGCTATTCTTTTTATTGTCCGTCTGCCTGAATTTGCAGAGGGAAGTGTTGGCAACATAGGTGCAGCATTGAATACCTACAATCGATCGATCAATCAATCAATCAGAGTACTTTTAAAGTGTGCTACTCACCGTGAGGGTCTCAAGGCGCTGAGGGGAGGGGGGTGCCGCTACTGCTCGCAGAGCCAGGTCTTGAGGAGTCTTCTGAAGGCGAGTAGGTCTTGAGTCTGCCGTAGGTGGGTAGGGAGGTTGTTCCAGGTCGTGGCTGCGAGGTAGGAGAAGGATCTGCCGCCAGAGGTCGTTAGTTGGATGTGGGAGACAGCGGCGAGGGCGAGGTTAGCGGAGCGGAGCTGACTGGTAGGGGTGTAGAAGCTGAGTCTGCTGTTCAGGTAGGCTGGTCCGGCGTTGTGGAGTGCTTTGTGTGCGTGGGTGAGGAGCTTGAAGGTGATCCTTTTGTCAACGGGGAGCCAATGAAGGTCTCTCAGGTAGGGGGTGATATGGCTGCGGCGGGGGACGTTGACGATCAGTCGGGCGGAGGCGTTTTGGATGCGATGTATTCGTCGTAGGTGTTTGGCTGGGATTCCTGCATAGAGTGCGTTGCCGTAGTCCAGTCTGCTGCTGACGAGGGGCTGTGTCACCATTCTTCTTCTTTCGGTCGGGATCCACTTGTAGATCCTGCGGAGCGTGTGGACAGTGTTGTAGCAGGAGGAGACAGTGTTGACCTGCTTAGACATGGAGAGGGAAGAGTAGAGGATGAATCCTAGGTTGCATGCATGGTCGGTGGGTGTTGTTGCTGTTCCCAGTGTGGTCGGCCAACAGGAGTCGTCCCAGGCTGAGGGGGTGGGTCCGAGGATGAGGACCTCCGTTTTGTCCGAGTTCAGTTTCAGACGGCTGCTCCTCATCCAGCCAGCGACGGCCTTCATTTCCTCGTGGAGGTTTGTTTTGGCGGTGTGTGGGTCCTTGGTGAGGGAGAGGATGAGCTGGGTGTCGTCGGCATAGGAGATGATGTTGAGGTCGTGATGGTGGGCCACTTGTGCAAGGGGGGCCATGTAGACATTAAACAGCATCGGGCTGAGGGATGAGCCCTGGGCGATGCCGCAGATGATGTCAGTGGCTTCAGATCAGAAGGGTGGGAGGCGGACGCTCTGTGTTCTGCCGGAGAGGAAAGACGTGGTCCAGTCAAGGGCCTTCTCTTGGATTCCAGCTTCTTGGAGGCGTGTCTTTAGTGTGCGATGACAGACTGTGTCGAAGGCGATTGGCAGGTCCAGGAGGATGAGGGCTGATGTTTCGCTGTTGTCTAGTTGGCGCCTGATGTCATCTGTGGCGGCGATGAGGGCTGTCTCGGTGCTGTGGTTTAGTCTGAATCCGGACAGGGACGGGTCCAAGATGTTGTTGTCTTCGAGGTGGCGGGCCAATTGCATATTGACAATTTTCTCGATGACCTTCGCTGGGAACGGGAGCAGGGAGATGGGCCGGACGTTCTTGAGGTCCTTGGGGTCTGACATGGGCTTCTTGAGGAGGGCGTTGATTTCGGCGTGCTTCCAGCTTTCCGGGAATGTCGCTATTTCAAAGGAGATGTTGATGACCTTCCGTAGTTGGGGTGCGATGGCTGCGTCTGCTTTGTTGAATACGTGGTGTGGGCACGGGTCTGACGGAGATCCTGAGTGGATGGAGTTCATGACCTTGCGTGTCTCATCGTCGGTGACGTTCGACCAGGAGGTCAGGCGGTTGGCGCTGGTGGTGTTTGCAGGGGAGGTGGAGTCTGGCGTAGTCAGGGAGGTCATGGTGTTGAAGCTGTCATGGATGTCAGCAATCTTGCGGTGGAAGAAGATGGCCAGTGAGTCGCACAGTTCTTGTGAGGGCAGGATGTCATTGGCATTGGCGCTGGGGTTGGAGAGTTCCTTTACGATGCTGAAGAGCTCCTTGCTGTTGTGTGCGTTGTTATCCAAGCGGTCTTTGAAGGAGGATTTCTTGGCTAATCTGATGAGGTGGTGATGTCTCCGGGTGGCGTCCTTGTGGGCTACGCGGTTGTCCGGTGTGCGTTGGTGGAGCCCTTTCTTCTCCAGTTTCCGGCATGCGCGTTTGGAGGTCTGGAGCTCGTCGGTGAACCAGGTGGCTCTCTTGCTGGCCTGGCTGTTGGAGGGTTTCTTGAGTGGGGCGAGGGTGTTGGCGCAGTCGTCGATCCACTGTCTGAGGTTGCGGGCTGCGGCGCCTGCATTGGTGGGGTCAGTGAGTGGGTTCTGGGCGAGGGTGGTGATCAGCTGGTCTTCGGTGACTTTGCTCTAGCAACGGCGAGGCAGCTGTTGGGTGCAGTGGTGCGTGGTTGGTTTCTTGAAGGTGAAATGGATGCAACAGTGGTTGGTCCAGTGGAGTTTGGTGGTGTTGTCGAAGGCGACGTGGGTGCTTGTGGAAAAGATGGGGTCCAGCGTGTGGCCGGCGGGTGGGTGGATGTGGTGACGAGTTGTCTGAGGCCGAGGTTGGCGAGGTTGTCGGTCAGTGCGGTGGAGTTTGCGTCGTCGTTGTTCTAGAGGTGGAAGTTCAGGTCCCTGAGGAGGATGTAGTCCATGGAGGCAAGTGTGTGGGTGCTGGCCAGGTCGGCGATGGAGTTGCTGAACTGAGCCCGGGGTCCGGGGGGTCTGTAGACGAGTGTTCCTCTGAGGGTGGTGTTGGGGTCGGTGTGTATCCGGAAGTGCAGGTGTTCGGCGGTGTTGAGGGTGTCGTCTGCGTAGGTGGCAACCTTGAGGGTGGATTTGTGGACGATGGCTATTCCTCCTCTGATTCGGTTGACCCGATCCCTGCGGGTGATCTTGTAGCCGTCTGAGATGGCTATGGCGATGTCGGGCGCCGAGGAGTCGTTCCACCAGGTCTCGGTTAGGAAGGCTACGTCTGGAGCGGAGGTGTTGAGCAGATCCCAAAGCTCGACGCCGTGTTTGCGTGCGGAGCGGTGTTGAGGAGTATGCAGCAGAGGTGGTTGGGTCCAGTCCTTGGAGGTTTGGTGGCTCTGTCGCAGGTGAAGCTGCAGGTGCGGCAGGAGAAGGGTCCGTGGGTCCGTTTCGGGGTAGCCTGGAAACAGGTGTGGTTTCGTCCGGCGTTGAGTGCGTGGAGGGAGGGCGTCGCATTAATTGGTGCCAGATAATCCCGTTCACATTCCACAACTCCCTGATGGCCGCTTGTGAGGCAGAATTCAGCTATTGCCAAAATCACGAATCTTCACCAACATGCATTTTAAAATCATTTGAAGGCATTGCGTCCAAAGCAAGTGGCTTGTTACTTGCCGACAGCAAGACTAGCACATCCCGGGGACCAAAATGGTTCTGTCACCTCTGTTCCAAAGCAGCGAGTGAGCTTAAGGTTGGGCTAAAAAAATAATCCCTAGAGATAGAGTTCTGATCTGCACTCTCAGGAAAAATTATAAACTTGCTCCAGCTAATCGCAAACTGGTAGTCTAACAAGAATTATGGAGGGAGCTTTTTGACCCCGTGACTCTATCTCGGAGTTCCAGATTTTGGAGCGCAATTAACCGATCACCTTTTTTAGTGGAAGGGGTCGGAGAAGTGGGCTCCAATATAACTGAGAATGAATGGGTGTCTCATTTTGAAGGTATATTTAAAAACACAACGAGCCAGTTAGACCCCCATGATAGGCTCATGGATAAGGAAACAATGATGTTCTCTGTGAACGAAATTGAGGGGGGCATTGCTAACCTGACCAATAGAAAAGCACCAGGCCCGGATGGTATCCCCCTGGACCTTTTTAAATCAAAACCCTCGTTCTGGGCCGAGATCTTGACTGCCGTGGGTAACGCTGCAGCCGAAGGAGGATGCCCTGCTTCCTGGGGCGTCTCGACGATTGTCCCTGTGCACAAAAAAGGGGACCAAAACAGCACGCTAAATTACAGGCCAATCTATCTGATTGACTCTGTTGTTAAGGTCATTGAGGGGGCAATTTAAAAAAGATTATGTACCTGGATGGAGGACAACAACATTATCTCGGACATTCAGTACGGGTTCCGCCCAGGGCATTCTACCATGGCCCAATTTCTAAACCTCTATTCCATCATAGGGAAGTACACCATGGCTCGCTCTGGATCCATTTACATGGCCTTCATGGACCTCTCATCCGCCTTTGATAGCGTCAATCGCGGAAGGCTGTGTTGGTCCATGGAGGCTATGGGGGTGGAGCGCGCCTTGGTTGACTTCTTGAGGGATCTTCACAGAGACACCAAGGCCAACATTAGATATTCCAATGACCTGAAGGTATCGAGGAACTTTGATATCAAAAGGGGGGTCAGGCAGGGGTGCATAATGGCCCCCTTCCTTTTAAATTTATATATTAACGCTCTGGAAGGCTCCCTGCTAGAAACTGGGGCTGACTTTCCGTATGTGGGAAAGCGAGGACTGCCAGTCCTGCTTTATGCGGACGATGCAGTCCTCTTGGCACGAACCCCCAAAGGGCTCCAAACACTACTTGATGCATTTCACGGTTTTATGGACAGGCGTGACCTGTCCATAAACAACTCAAAATCTTATGTGATGCACATAGGGCCCGTCCTAAAATAGAGCACTCCTTTGCGGTGAACGGAGTGAGGGTGCCAAACTGTACAACATTCTTCTATTTGGGCGTCCTGCTGGATCATCGGCTTAATTGGGCTTCACTCCTAAACAAAAAAAAGGGCCAGGTAATTAGGGCAAATGCGGCACTTTTTGGCTTTGCTGCCAAAATGGGCAACCGACCAGTGGCAGCAATGCTAAAAATTTATCAGGCCAAGTGCATATCCATAGCAAGCTATGGCAGCAATCTGTGAGGATATTGTGGTCTCGAGGGTCTTCAGGTGACAGAAAACAACTTTTTAAAACAATTATTGAGCGTCCCAAAGGGGACTGCTAACTTGTCTGTCCATGAGGAAACCGGCATGCCCTATCTAAGTGACACTCTGGCTTTACGTCCGCTTACATTCTGGTTGCAATGCTGGCTCAACAAACACATAAATCTCACTCACACTATACTCAGAGAGATCCTGAGCCTTGATCATATGATAAATATCCCCTGGTTCAAATACCTAAAAACTCGTTTTCATGAGTTGGGACGCTTGGACTTCTTTTTAAATCCTGAAGGTATTAATAGTCTGGGTGTCGCGTTTGTAAAACATTCCTTCACACAAATTAGGAAAATGGAAAGAGAAGAGCAAGAACTACTGAAACCTAGTGTGAGGACACATTTGATACTTTAAACCACTCTTGATATTGAGCCGTATCTATTGTGGCCACTGCCTGCTTATGAGCGATTTCTACTAACTAGGCTCTGATTTAACCTTCTGCATTTTCTATTAGCAGTTCCAAGGGGCAGTCACAAAGGGAGTGTGTTGGCTTCCTGTGGCTGCGACTCTAAGTCTCCACAGGACCTACTTCACTTCATGTTTTTTTGTAAATACTATGAAATGCCCAGGACTATTTATTTGAAATCCCTTTAAAAAAAGCTAAATTTTGCACAAGTACGTCCCGCTCTGTTTTATTATTTGCAATTGCTTAAACCTGACTGTATCCCGTTTGTGGCCGGCTTCCTGAAATGCGCAATGAACTACAGAAAATATCTGGATTTTTAAAATTACTGTGCCTCAAATGTCTTTTCTAATGGTCATTTTGCCCCCCCCCTTCTTGTAACAATGCCTTTTTAAATCGTTTTTATTATTGTGAATCACTGTTATCAATGTATTGATTTTAAGACATCGAATGTGCTGTATTTTAAAATGTTACTTTTATGGTTTCTATGAAAGAATACCGAATAAAGTATTTTTGAATTTGAGTGCATGGAGGGTGCTGGCGTCGTAGCGGAGTCTGGTTAATGCGGCGTTCGCGGGTTCCATGGGTCCGGCATATATGGGGAGGTGGGAGGGAGGAGCAGCTGGGAGGCGGGAGGTGGGAGCAGCGAGTGGGCAGGGGGGAGGGGAAACAGTGGGACAGAAAGCAGAATGGGCGCAAAGAGGGAGAAAACAGTGGCACAGAGGTAAAAAACGGGGCACAACAGAGGGGAAAAACGAGTGGCACAGAAGCAAAAACGGGGCACACAGAGGGGGAAAAACAGTGGCACAGAGAGCACAAACGGGGCAAAGAAAGGGGGGTAGAGCACACTTACCAGCGGGTACTGGGCAGCGGCAGCAGGGGCACACAGGTGGAGCTGCGTGGAGGGGGAGCGACCTACCAGGAGGGTCAGGGGTCGCTCACCTCACGGCGCAGCGTCCGGCATATATGGGGAGGTGGGAGGGAGGAGCAGCTGGGAGGCGGGAGGTGGGAGCAGCGAGTGGGCAGGGGGGCGGGGAAACAGTGGGACAGAAAGCAGAATGGGGCGCAAAGAGGGGGAAAACAGTGTCAAAGAGGTAAAAACGGGGCACAACAGATGGGAAAAACGAGAGGCACAGAAGCAAAAACGGGGCACAGAGAGGGGGAGAAACAGTGGCACAGAAAGTGAAACCGGGGTGGCACAGAGGGCACAAACGGGGCACAGAAACAGGGGTGGCACAGTACACAAAGCACCCTCCTTTTGTCTATAACATTTAATCTAATGCCATCATACTCTGAATCATCTTGGCATGTGCATCTAACTAATCTACCATCAACCCAAATGCTAATGTGGTGAAGTTGGCGATTACCTCCATAATTTCTGCATTTTGTCGGGTTTTTTGTCGGGTTTTATTTAATTAAACAGTTATACCCTACATTGGACTTAAAGCCAAAAATAATCTTGTTGTGGTTGAGGCAGCATGAAGACCTTCCACTGATGCAAAGGATAGTCATCAAACTGTTTTAATGCAAGAACGGTATTTCCGTGTTCGGTCCTAGACCAGTCTGAGGGCAGCCGTGGATAGGCGCAGAATTTGTGCATGGAATGTTCATTACCCACCCTGCTAATGATGTTTATGAAACGATGAGACCGTGTCTAGAAGGAACATGTAAGGGGGAGATTCGAAAGGGCTATTCTCTACATAAACCTCACATTCACTCTCTCCATCAAACATTAGAGATGTTTCCTTTATGGGATCACAGATAAATGCTGGCCAAAACACGATGAGTCACATCTGGTCTACTCCGGCCCCCAGGATTGTTAAACTTCTTAGGCCCGATTAGAAGTGGGGGATATACAGGCAAACTGGAAGTCGGTGCCTGTGGTAGAAGAGATCAAGGCAGGACCATAATGGCTGATGGGCAGACCCATTAAAGGGATACCACCCACACATCAACAGGCAAATGTCCGGAAATCCAGCAAAATGGAAGATTAATTGTTTGTTTCTACTTTTATAGCAAGGCAATGTAGTGTAGTGTAAGTGGAACTCCAGCCTTGGTGGAGGGGCTGGGCAGTAGAGTCCATCTGGGCCCAGTCCACATTCCCCACCAGGGAGAGATAACAAATGGATACAACCATACCATTAGGCTAAAGAGAAACAGCACAGGCCATATCCACAATGGGGTACGGTACTTGGCAGCCCGCCACTCTCCGTTGATGGAAGTTGTACTAATGGCAAGGAACAGAGGATGCATTCTGACAGGGTTGCATTGACAGAGTTGGAGCAAGAGAAGGGTGGAGCTAGTGTCACCTCCTAGGCTTAGAATACAGATCAGCCTTGTATGACTGGTCCGGAATCCGGTGCAGAAGGTGCAGGTCCGGGAAAGGACCATCGTCTGGAGGCAAACTTGAACTGTGAAGAGAGGATCCAAGACGTCAGACCACAGTACTTCATGGCTGTATTGGAATGAGTAGGATCTGGATTAGACTTTCCCAGCAAGGTTACAGGGAGGATGTTCTCTTTTGTAAATGCACAAGCACCCATTCATCAGGCTGGAGTGAAGGGCAAACTTCCAATTGGCAGTCAGGTAAGGCAGCTCGTACCCCACAATACAAACTGCAGAGACATCAAATCAATTGTCTGCAGTACTGTAGGACATCATCATCATTTATGTACAAGCTTAGTTTGGAAGCAGACGTAAGTTAGCCTGAAGGCAGTAATAACGGTAGGGCGGCCCATCACAATCTCAGCTTAATCGATTGGGATGGTATAGCTTTCTTTTACCATAAAGCTAGGGTCAGAGCGCTCAATTGGATTTTGGAGTAAATCTTGGCTATCTTATTCTTGATTGTGGCATTGTACCTTTCTACCACTCCTGCGGATTCTGGGTGGTAAGCACAGTGGAAGATGGGGTGATCCCTAAAGCTTTGCATAGCTCCTTTACTACTGCTGAAATTAAGCATCTCCCTCGATCTCTAGATTTGCATAGGGACATTATGAACCTAAGGATATAATCCGGAAGGCGCTGCTTTGCCACTGTGATTGCTTATGCTCTGGCCCAGGGTTAGGCTTATACCCAACCTGAGAACATGCATAAAATAGCTTCACTTGTAGAAGATAAAGAAGCTTCCTTTGCAGACTGATCAGCTAAGTCATTGGCCCGAATGATGTAATCGACAACTGCCTGATGCCCTGTGCACTTAGCCACTGCGATCTGCTTAAGTAATATAAAGGCATCAAGCAATCGATACACATATTGCCAATGTTTGGTCAGGGTTGCTGCAGATGTAAGAAAATCCTGATGCACCCACAAAAGCCCAAAGTCATATATGACTCCAAGGGGCGGATTTATGAGGCCCTTGCGCCACGTTTACGCCGCTGTTGTGTCACGCAAGCCGGAGTAAACGTGGCGCATCCCTACGAACGATTTACAACGTGACGCATCTAGGCAGATGCGTCACGTTGTAAAGCCCTGCGCTGCTTGTGGGCGTTCCGGCGCAGGGTGGGCGTTCCGGGGTAGGTGCGCCTCGCAGAAGTGGCTGAGTGAAATCTATGAGATTTCACTCAGTCACTTTTAAGCCAATGCTGCGTCAAAAGCCTGCGCCTGCTTGAAGCAGGCGTAGGTCTTGACGCAGCATTGTTAAAATGGGGCACCCCCGAGCCTTGCTGGAGCTGCGTCGCGCTTGCGACGCAACTCCAGCAATGCGCCACATTTCCGGCACAGATGCGTCACGCATCTGTGCCGTTTTTGCACCATGGTGCGCCGCATTATAAATGCGGCGCACCATGGCTGGCGGAGCTGTGGGGCACTGTGGCGCATGTTAACTGGCGCATCCCTGGGGATGCGCCAGTTAACATAAATCTGCCCCCAAATGTATACTTTGAATCAGTGTCAATGGGTAACAAGTTTTCTGTCTCCCAAAATTCAGTCTTGAGTAAAAGCAACAAGTTCAGCTTTCGGAGCAGAGTACATCTGGGGCAGTTTACGGCTCTCAATGACCTGAGATACAGTGCATAAAGCATACCCAGCCACACGTTTATCCACATCATTTCGGGGATACTGTCAATAAACACAGAACACAATATCACAATTTGCAATGGGCTTGTCAGTAAGATCTATCCGGGGCATCCTGACATGGTCAGTGAACGCAACAAAACAGTGAGGTTCCCCTTCCCGCGTGATGGTCATGCGGGAAAGAGGATTTAGAACGGGGCAGAGGACAAGGGTAATGTCTATTGCTGGCAGCATTCAGCCTTCATAGCGAGACAGACATGTAGCTGATAAGTGCTGGGTCTAATTGCTTAGAAGTGCTACAACAGAGTAGGGTACAGCTACTATCAGTGAAAAACCCAACACTATGTTTTCAGAAGACTCAATCAAATGGACTGCAGCTGCATCAACACAAACAAGGCCTCAACCGGATCTGAGCCAGACTTATAATCAATGGGCTTCTTCTGATCCCTGTGATTGTGAATCCAAGGCAAACCCACTTGCTTCATGATGGTACACGATGAATGGCTTATTGACATTAGGATACCCTAATCCTGGTGTGTTCGATAAAGCTTATTTGATTTTTTCAAAGCTGCTTCTGCTTCCTCAGACAGGTGCAAGAGCTCTGGGGTGATTTACACACATAATTTTGTAATGTATAAACCTGTGAATCACAATTTTTCTTGTACCTAGGAGAATAAAGCTGTTCATTCCAGTGGCAGGTCATGATTCAATTGGACAGCTTGTACGTTTGCCTGACACAGTAATACGAGAACCTGCATTTCTTTGGTTTGTGGGACGTTAAGGCGGACCCAATCAAGGGGGTACAGCACACAGTGCAGCAAAGCTTACAAGAACCCAGAAGATCAGATTTATGGGGAGGTGGGGCTGAGCAGAAATGAATGCCAAATAGTGATAGGACCTATATGACAGAAACAAAATCAGTGAGGGATAAGGAACTCTGGGGCATATTACCAAGGGGGGCGATAGGCAATTATTGCCGATTTAGCGGCCGTTTTCGGCCGCTAAGCGGCGATAATTCTATTGCCATATTAGTAAGCTGTCGCTAACTGATGTTAGCGACCGCTTTTAGGCGATAGCGAGCGGTTTGGGGCCCGCTTTGCATGTCAGCGATGTTTATCGCTAATGACATGCAAAGTGGGTGTACCCAAGCAGTTAGCAACTGAAATCAGTCGCTAACGTCGCTATTGCCTATTAGTAAGGCAGGCGCAGCGTTGGAAATATTTACGCTAAGCGCGAATATCTCCAAATACTAACACCTGCCCAGACTAGTTCTTATGTAAACAGAAACAATTCACAACAGGTATCATGCAAGGGCAATTTAAACAATGTATGCAGTTTGCATTACAAAATTAAGGAACAAGGAGTCACTAGAATGTTTTGAAAAAAAGGTGGTATTATTCACCAATAGAAACAGGGAAAGGTCTTTTACATGGCAATACAGTTTAAACAGCACTGTACAGAACAGATCATGTGACAACCCAGTGGCACTTGGTGCGTGGTGATATATACAGTTGGTGATTGTGAAGGTGCAAGTGCTAAAGTGAACAGCGTGATCGGCGCATAAACACAAGTTGTACATCAATAATGGCTCCTCAAGATCAAGTTGTAATCACTTAGAACAAGATTGCATAAATTTAAACAGGAGCACAAAACGTAATATGCGTCAAATAGTTATGCTGTAGAGTCGACGGCGTTTCGATCCCCTTTAGTCGGGATCGTCATCAGGACAGGGTTGTCGATGGAGTCAGGGCTGTGGGGGAGAGAAGGGCAATTGAGAAGAGGACCGGGGACGGAAACGTGGGGAGGGGGGAAGGGGGTGTCCATTGGTGATGAGCGGACAGGTTTAGTGGGGTGAGATAGCGCAGTGAGTAACTCGGTATGGATGTGAGGTGATTGGGGCGGAAAGGGCGCGAAATGGAGAGTTGGGGGTGACTAGGGTGTGTGCCAATAGCAAGAAACTTCTAATGTGGCATAAAATACTATTAGAGCATTGCGAGATAACCAAATGAAACACTGTGAGTGAATGAGCCGTGAGTGGCTGAGTGGCTGGTGCAAGACAGGCACTGAGTCGTGAATGGGTGGGGTGAAGATATTAATAAAGGCAGGTGGCGGTGAAGGAGCGTGGGGGGGAAAAAAACAGGTGGGTAACTTACAGTGACACCCAAGCGGGGACGCGTGGGTGGCTGAGGTCCATGCGGTCGCTCAAGAATCGGTATCTGCAGGGAGGTAAGAGCGGGGTTTAGTTAAGGGCGCCGGGTGAAAGGAAGGAAAGCGTCTCAGGTTCAATTGTATTACCTGATCGTGGATTGAATCTGATCAGCGGGCGGGACGTGCGGCGCCTATGAGGAAGGAAAAGTAGCGGGGGTAAGAGAAGGCCAATGGCGTAAGAGACCATTAAACTGCATGGTAAGGAGTCGCACGGGGTGTGCGTGTCCTGGGCGTACCTGTATGAATCAGGGCGGCGAAGGGCGATTAGGGCTCTTCTGGTTGTGGAGTGCTAGCAGTTAATGCTGAAGCTAAGTGGGCTGGTTCCAAGCCTCAGTCTAAATCAGGAAGCCAAAGGCTGGGGGCGGGGTCGAATCGGCAGGGGAGGCGGGGTGGGAGGCTTGTCACAAGGTTACCGAGGTAACACTGGCAAACAGGAAGTGGCGCGGTAGAAGAAGGATTAGGGCGTGTCAGATTGCTGTCAAGACAACAATGACAAACAGGAAGTAACGGGTGTCGTACAGGGGAGGGCTAGACAGCAGGACGGAGCCTGTGCGATCAGCGATTGGAAAAGGGGTGACACTTGATGTGGAATGCATAGCACAAGGGTTACAGAAATTGGAATTGTAGGTTAACCAAGGCAATATACATGCAATATACACTTCAAAATTCACATTATTTGCCATGTCAATAAATATAACTTTTGAGTACCCTGATTAAACAAAGACGGGGTCGGTCAATTATAGGCACGGGGTAAAGTGTATTTACAAGGGGTTGGTGCCCAGTTGGATACTAGGTGTAAAGCCAGTGGGTTATTTACATCAACGTATATTGGATGGGAAGGGGTAATATTTGCGCAGCAATGGAGGTTACATGTAATTGAAGTCCAGCTGGGCATGTGGTCTGAAACCGGCGGGTTATGTACATAGAAATATACAAGTGGACGGTCAAAGGGAGTGGACTTTAAACAGTAATGGTGTTAGTCCATTCATCAAGAGTGTTCAACCCATGGTTGACCGAGTCAACCCGTGAGATCCATTTGCATTCAGCCCTATTTAGTAGAGTGGCCATGTTCCCCCTCTGATGGGTAGTGTGGGTTTTTCAATGACCATCCATCTAAGATCTGTGTCGGCATGTGATTTTTCCAGGAAGTGTGTTACCAAATGAGCAGTGAGTACTTTCCAGTTAATTCTGCTCTTGTGTTGAATTATCCGTTGTTTGACCATTTGGGTGGTTTGGCCAATATAGATTAGGTCACACGGACAATGGATGGCATAGATGACATTTTGCGTTTTACAGTTCGAGTGGTGGGAAAGTTGATGGATGTGTCCATTGTAGATGAATTCTTTGGTGTTGGTTGTTAGCTCAGAGACACTGCAAGATTGGCATTTAAAATGTCCGATCACTGGGTTCAAACCCCAAGCGGCTGTGATGAAGAACAGACTAGTTCTTACCATGTTATCCAATGGGAGGTGGATAACATGGCTAGGAGCATTTTGTCGCTAATGCGTGAAAATTGCTGTATTTTCAGCGATATTCACACATTTCGCCGCTATCGCTGGATATTTTAGCACAATTGAGAAAAACGTTGCTAATAGCATGTTTTCTCCGCTAACATATCCAGCGATAGGCAGCGATAAAAAAATAATCGCTAAGCCTATTAAGCAACAAATATCGCTACTTGTTGGTAATATGCTCCTCTGTTGTTTAGAGATGTAGACTGCATCAATGGACATGCCTTAGAAAGGAATAGAGAGAAACTCTTGACTTTTTTAAAGCAGATTGGCTAGCCTCGTGTCAATTAAACAAGTGATGGACCTAACGTTCCTCACACAATGTATGGACCCGTCTGGTCTAATGGAAAACGATTGTTCAATGCACAGCTAGCTCCTCCCAGGCTGCGCTACTAGTTGGGATGTGGGTTTTGTAAGGTCAGGTCTAGCAGAGGTGTGCAGAACATTAACTACAAACCAATAGCCCAATTGCCCATAAGAATAACACAAACCCTGAGGGGCTTGCAGGTCACCACACCCTTCACCATAGGACCGGCCCCCTCTTCTCCCTACTTGGCTGCATCAGCCATCTCCCCAGGGTATATTCCCTCGTGCCCTTCCATTTTTGTTGCATCGTCTGTATGTTCATTGACATCAACTTCCACTATGTTGCCTCCTTCTTAAGCTCCTATGTGGCAAGAGAGTGATTTGCAATTGTGACAATTTCAACTAAATTAATGCTGCAGTCTGCCACCTAATGCAAATTGCCTTAAATTGGCCGCAGACCCGGTAAAATAACAGCACCCAGAGCTTCTTGAGTGAGTTCCACAGGACAAGAGATACCTGGATAAGGTTCAAAAACAACCTTCTATCGGTCTAAATAATCCACATGTGTGTCACCGTTATTCTGTTTAGAATTCAGTATCTTTGTTCAATCTGTTTTAACAAGGCAAACCTTTCAACAGAGCTGGCCTCATCACGCCACTGGTGCATCACTTTTTGTGACGCACCAGTGGCGTAAAAAATGTGCCTTGTTGTGCCATATTTACAAAGTGATGCATCTAGGTAGATGCGTCACTTTGTAAACCCCTGCGCCACATTATACCTGCACCAGGTATAATGTATGAAAGGGGGGGCGTTTTGACGCAAAAAAGGGTCATGGAAGTGACGCAGTGAAATCTATAAGATTTCACTGCGCCACTTCTGGGACACAAATGCGTCAATTTCTTACGGCTGCCTCATAGCAGGTGTAAGACTGGCGCAGGCCCTTTCACATGGGGCTTGCCCAATGTGAAAGGACACATTGCTGGAGTTGCGCCACTTTTGTGACACACTCCAGCAATGCGTCACTTTTGCGCCATACAGATACGTCAGAAATACTGACGTATCTGTAACTCCTTGCGCCATGATGCGTGATACTGTAAATATGATGCATCATTGGTGTCACAAGGAGGGCGCAGTGAAAAGTGACGCATTGCTGTTTTCATGCAGCGATGCGTCACTTTTCATAAATGAGGCCCAGTGTCTTTATCGGAGCTCATTTATCATAATCTTGCTGATCAGAACGTGGCCAGCCCGCTTTCTCCTCCATTCAAACTCTTACTTCACTTGGCATAACAAGACTCAACAATTGATTTACATAAGCCAAATTCTATCTATACACTACGAACAAAAGTTTAAGTTCTTTGTGAAACTCAGCAAAGTTCTCTCAAATATTTGAAAATTATTTATTTATATTAATTTAGTCCAAAGGGGACCACAAACCACAATTCTACCCACAGAGTCTTTCAGTGGAGAAAACACTTGGGATGAGGACAACACCTCCTCACCCCATTTGCATTCACATTCCCACTCTACCCACTGATCGGTAGGGCAACCTCTCCACGATTGCTGCGGATCGCTTCTCTTGCAAGCCAGCTAGGAGTCATTTAAGGGCTTCCTCCCAGCTCTGTTCTGTATCCTAGAACCAGTCACTTATGCGGCAGCCTGCGTCATCATTTGCACTTTTTCTTGCGGTCCTGGAGCCTTATTTATGAAGGCCTTGCGCCACCGGTGCGTCACTTTCAAAATGGGAAAAAGTGACGCACCGGTAGCGCAAGGCCTTCATAAATGAGGCCCCTGGCATCTAAGGGTATGCTTGCGCTTTTTTGTTTCCAGGCCTGTCTGCTGGTACACCCGCAATGTCACCTGCGTGTATGGAAATAAGAAGTACCTCCAACAAATCTTCCTCCCGTGTTTCTTCAATCTCCTACCCTTTTGGTGGTTCCAAAATCTGGGGGTACAAATATGGAGAAGTCAGAGCAGTAGAAGTGCCAGCCCTAACCATATCAGTTAAGTAATTAAACTGATACTCTACTTTCTGCTCATTCTTCTATTTGCAGCGAGTTTCAGATTCATCAGTCCTCGTATCTTCTTCATCAAACCAGTGTAAACAGGCTGCCCACTGTTCCGCCACAATTCTGCTTTTACAATTCTTCAGTTTCCTCTTAAATTGTTTGCACATTCTAGAACAAAGATACCATTTACTGGAAAACACATAGGGCATGATTACTAGTCTGGCAGTCCATGAACCGCCAGACTCATTGGGGCTCGGAGGTGGCAGTATCCCTACCGCCCTATTATGAGTCAGGTGGTCGGATCGCCACAGCCCCGTGGCAGCCACCAGGAACCATCATTCCCTGGCGTTCTTGCAGCAGTGTAGCGGCATGATCCATATGCTTGGTGGGACTGCAGCGGTCCTGCCAAGCATATTAGGAGTTTACTCTCCACCAGGGTTTTCATGTCCATTCCTCCCCCATGAAAACCCTGGAGGAGAGGAAACAAACGGTACACTGCAGGGCCCCCTGGCATCTGCACCCTGTGGATTCACACAGGGGGGCACAATCGACATGCCACCAGTTGCTTCACTTTTCAGTCCATGCAGTGCAGGAACTCTTTTTGGTGTTCCCATTGCGGTGGCTGTTTTTGGAGACACCACTGTGGTAATACTTAAAAAATATACACCAGAAAGGATGAAACTCCTAATCTGGCGGGCAGTCTGACCACAGCTTTGGCGTACCTGGCACCGCACAGCTGAAGTCGTAATCAGGGGCATAGTATCATCTCTTCTGAGTCCAACCCACGGTTTCAAGAAACCATAACATTAATACATAGGGACTGATTACGAGTTTGGCGGACAGGTTACTCCATGACAAATGGGGCGGATATCCCATCCGCCGTATTACAAGTTTTATTATATTCCATTGGATATAACGGAACTCGTAATACGGCTGACTGAATATCTGTCACGTTTGTGATGGAGTAACCCGTCCGTCAAATTCGTAATCAGGCCCTTAGTGTAGGGAGGAGTCCCTTTGGAAGGGACCCTTGAGATTTAGACTTCTCAGACCCCATCCTATCTATGGGTCACTCACACACAAGATCACAGGGTAATGGGGATTGATGGCACTATGTTGCAGCTCATGCACATGAAAGGAGAAAAGGAAGCAAAACAGAGAGAAGGACTCCTCAGTTATTGTTCAAACTAGTAGCAATTGAGAAAGGGTAGGTGTTTCTTATACTCACTCTCAAAGCCCCATTACTTTTGAACATCTTGGTGTACACAGAGTCGATTAATACAGATGAGCCAAAAAGCCTTATTCGCACACGCTTTCATCCTTCAATGATTTGCGCTCAGGGTCCTCTATTTCTTGCCTATATTCCCCTTCCTGCACTGTTTCTAGAGTCTGAACAGCTCTAAACTATGGAGAACATACATACATACAACCGGGGACTCTTTCACCCTGACCTACGTACCCAACTATTATGGAACCTGGCATCTCCTACCCAGACAACAACTTTGGGGCACCATTGCAGGACATCACATATACTTTGTTAACAGCATATCAACAATTAGCATACACGTGTTTCAATGAATGTTCAATCTACTAGCTAAGCATTAAAATAGCTTAAAAATCACTTATACCTCACTTTTTGGGAAGATCTTTTGTTACTTTAAAAAAACTTAAAAAGTGATTTAGGCTCATGCATTACTTAACACTGCTTGGCTTTGATTTCACTCTGATTAGTGTTTTTCCGCACTGCTTGTGCTGGGATAGTGGTACTTTTTTTTACTTGTTTCTTGTAAAACATCTTGATTACAGGTTGGGGAGAAGTTTGTAGTGTACAAATTACTTTACATTGCAAAGCTAGTTTGGCAAAGTGAGCAAACAAGTAATAAATCAATGTATGATATAAAGTCATTTTTACACTACAATGTCTCTGAGCAACAAGCATGGCAACATAAACCTTTTGAAAACGCTGCATTCATGGTGATGAATACAACATCCTCTACATTATAAAACAGGTAACCCAGAAACAAACATTTTGGCCACCTATTGCTTTTACTGATCATGAAGCTCTGAACATAGTCCCTCCTTTTCAGTAAGTTGCCAAACAGTATGTATTTTTAAGAATTAAGCGTTGCCGCTGCGTCACATTTACTTATTTGTTGGTTATCTGTTATCTATACTACTATTATAAAGAGAGAACTGGAAACCTTTGAGGCGGGTAAACTCAAGAACTACTGCACCAATCACAACACGCAATACACCATTGGAAAGGGTAGGTTCAGCAGATGGACATAGGCTATATATCTGGCCACCATATACATTAGAAAGGTCAAAGAACGTATGGGGGAAAGTAGTCGCTTGTGGGCGTCTTACACTCCAGTGGGCGTGTTGTGGGTGTGATCGTGGGAGTGTTACACTCCAGTGGGTGGGCGTGTCGTGGGTGTCATCCAAGCACAAACCAAGCACATTCACGCGGCCATCAGCACGCGCACACACAACAAAGGAAAAAACGGACAACGCGCACGCACTCAAACAGGCCCTCGCTAACAACGACAAGGCACAGGCAATGGAAAAAACAAAACGCAAACGCTCACACACTCACACGAATTTAAGCGTGGGGCGAGAGGGCGTGTCATGTGGCGTGTCATAAACCTACAATTTCACAACCTTCACTACAATGGGCATGTCATGGGCGTGGTTGTGGGCCGTTATGCTGTACCGTGTAACGTCTCAACAAGCTACAACTATAAAGCGCTGCCACTTCAAAAACAACTTTAAACATAGTATGACACCCCAAACAACAACAATGTTTATGATATGAGCCTGTTAATCAACGCGTACTGATGTGGGCATATCGTAGCTAACGTCATATGGGCGGGGACATGGGCGCGTAAGCTTAAACTTCAACACCTTCACTACAGTGGGTGTGTCGTGGGCGACGTTGCGAGGCGTTATGCTGTGACGTGTACAAAGAAGTAAGGTAAAAACACTCGCCTTCCGGAAACATTAACAAACCGCCATAAAAAAGATACGGGCAACGGACACGCACGCAAAGAGGCACTGCGCCACAACAACTAACTTTCACTCTGTTCACACTCACCAAAACAAAAAACGAAAAAGGCACTCACGCACAACCACTCAAAGAAAACCTCACCAACAACGGAAAACTTTCACTCTGTTTTGGGCACTTTGCTAATCAGTACAAACGATCCAGGAACCAAGCACATTCACACAGGCAAAACATTCACCATCACCACGCACACGCAATAAAGGACAAAAAAAAACACAAACGCTCACGCACTCACATAAGCACGTACACACATACTTTTTATATCTTGGTCAACGTCGGGACGGGCTGGTAGTATAATTTAAAGGATGTTTTATTCATCATAAAATACGTTGTGTTTTCAAAGGATTTATGTTTCACCCGTTGCTCTATTTACGTCTATGTACCCCTAAATCCTAAAATCACCCTTACATCCCTTTAACTCTACCCATCCATAAACCCCAACACCATCACCCTTACCTCTCTTCACCCCTACCCACCCCATAACCTTAAAATGACCCTTACCTCCCTTTAGCTCTACCCACCCCTAAACCCCACATTCACCCTCACTTTCCTTTACGTCTACCCACTCCTGTGCCATAAGATCACCTTTAACTCCCTTCTGCTGCACCCCAACACTAAATTCACCCTTACCTCCCTTTATATGTACCGATTCCCTGAACCCTAAAATCATCCTTACCTCTCTTTACCTCTACCCAGTCCTCAACAAGCGGCCGTTCCTCCGTTATGGTGGAGGAGCGTCCCCCCCACTGCCTCAGCAGCATATAAATATCTAAAATAAAATGATAATAAAGTAGTTTTATTATCATTTCATTTTTCATGACCTGAACCAGAGAAGAGCTTAGTCTTGGAGGAGGGGCCCGGGCAAGAATGAAGGTCACTTGCAGTGGTGGGCATGGAAAGTGCCGCTCCGCGCAATCCCAGTGCTGCTTTCATGCAGGGAAATAGTATTACTAGCATGAGAGCAGTGTCTGGATTGGCGCAGGGGAGTCTGGGAACCTGTGATCGGGAGAAGAGCACAGAGGCAGCAGGCGAGTTTTAATTTCTATTTATTTATCCTCTGTGCTACCCCACCACTTTTCCCTCCTGGCAGCTACCACTGCCCGCAAACCTACAATCCGCCTTACCTCCCTTTACCACTGCCTAACGCAAGCCCTAAAATCACACTTACCTCCATTTACATCTACCCACCCAACACCCTAAAACCACTGAACCCTAATACCACCCTAACCTCTTCATTTCTACCCAACCCTCAAGCACTAAAATCCCCCATACCTCTTTTTACCTCTGCCCACCCCTGAACTCTAAAATCCCCTTACCTCTCTTTACCTCCAACCAGCCCTGAGCCCTAAAATCACCCTTACCTCCCTTTATCTCTATACAGCTCTCAACCCTAAAATCACCCTTACCTCCCTTTACCTATAACCAGCCCTCAAGCCTAAAACCACCCTTACCTCCCTTTACCTCTAACCAGCCCTTGACCATAAAATTATCCTTACCTCCCTTTACCTCCACACATCCCTTGACCATAAAATCCACCTTACCCCTCTTTAACTCTACCCAGCCTGGGCCCTAAAGTCACACTTCCCTCCATGTACCTCTACCTACCTGGAACCCTAAACCCACACTTACATCCCTTTACATCTACCCAACCCATAACCCTAAAATCACAATACCTCCCTGTTCTTCTACCCACACACAAACCCTAAAATAACTCTTATCTCCCTTTAACTCTTACCATCCCTGTACCCTAAAATGCCCCTTACCTCCTTTTACCTCTAACCACTAAACCCTAAAGTCATACCACTAAACCCTAAAGTCATCTTACATCCATTTACCTCGACCCACCACTCAACTCTAAAATCACCCTTACCTCCCTTTAACCTCTACCCACGCGGGATCCACAAATTCATCCTTACCTCATTTTACCCAACCTGAACCCTAAAATCACCCTTACTTCCCTTTACCTCCACCCAAATCTGAATCCTAAAATCACCCTTACCTCCCTTTACCCAACCCGAAACCCTAAATCACCCTTACTTCCCTTTACTTCTTCTCACCCCAAAAGATATAACTCACCCTTACCTCCCTTTACCTCTACCCACCCTCAAAACCTAAAATGACCCTAACCTCCCTTTACCTCTAACCATACCTGACCCCTATAATCACCCTTTCCTCCATTTACCTCTACCCTCCCTTGAATCCTAAAATAGTAGGTGAGTTCACAGCCATGTCATGATCCTTCTCGCTTTCAGCAATTTTAGACTGCAGTAAGTATTTTCCAGCCGTTGCACCCGTTTATGGATGGTGGTTATAATTTTTCTTGGTATTACTGCTTAATATGTGCTTTGACCTGCAGCCTCAGCCTTAGGCTCACTTTTTCTGGCCCCATTCAAAAAAGATCTATGAATAAATGTGTAAATTAATTTCTGTAGGTTTACATTTGCTGACAAGGTGTTATTGTCTTTAGTTTCTGAAATTTTTTTTGTGAAGGTGGCGTATAATCCCATACTTAAAAAACAGATTACTGCCCCTCGTGGTCAGCGCTGTCCACTTCACAGCGCTCTTTTCCCCCTAACTTTCAGCCATGTTAAACAGCAGCTGCACTGCTGTAAATGGCTAAAAGACATTGATAAAGCCAATAGCTCTCGCATAGGCAAGACTTATTTGCTTTGCCAGTGCTTCTTAATTCTCTATACTCAGCTGTTCCAAAGGTCCCCTGGTTCTCACGCCAGGGTGTGCTCCTCCCCAGTGTACTGGAAAAGACATCCCCTTTGAGTTTAATGGGTGCTGGTGTGGAGTCCAGACTTCGCCGTACCATAAAGGGGGCTGTTCCCAAGGACAATGCGGCAATTACTGAATAAAATAGTAAATAGTCAGAAAGCCATTGAAAGTCTGAATGCAGTTTAGTGGCAAAAATAGCACAGTTGCAAAATAATTCTAAGCCATATATCTGGCTTGGACATAGCCAAGTTCTGCAGATAAAGCAATAGCTGGAGTACTTTCACACTGCTTTTATAGGTTTTTACTACATTGGGGCTAATGAGGTACTGCTTACACCAGTCAAGCTTGAAAACAAGGTCCTGTTTTTGAAAAGTGATGCATAAGTTCATTGGTGGCCGCTGCCTATGTAGGGTGGTAGAGGTGTGGAGTGTGGGCGGGTCTGGAGGCTTGGGTAATAATGTAAAATAAAATAAGACTTACCTGTCTCTCTGCTACCGCTGATGCTCCCGGTCGCCTTGTTGCTTCTCTCGTTAGGCCCAGATTTGGATGGGCCTCAGGGCACAGGCTCCACACCCAATCTAGACGCTGCTCTCACTGCTTGACAGCAGCACCAGGATTATTATTATGTTTCTTACATAGCGCAGGAATCGACCCCCGAAGGGGTATCTCGGCGCTTGCCTTGGGAACCCGTCCTGGCTTTTCCCTGTGAGATAGCCCCTACAGGGCATCCCCAAGGTGAGAGCCAGGCATCCCGCCTCAGGGGGGCCGTTGTGGAGATTAAGCAAGCTTAATGCCCAGAGTTGCAGAGTGTGAACCCATGATTTGGTCAGGCACCGAAGCGAGAATTATCGAGTCCATGGACATTTGAGCTCAAGACCCTGCCGCGTCGGGAATTGAACCCTGGTCCCGGGTCTGACCTCTGCTTCAGGGTCTGCCTGCTCTAACCAGTGAGCCACACTTCTCCACTGGTCTGAGCAGCCTTGTTTGCCACTCAGACAGTGCCTTGGAGCCTGTGGCTTTTCTCCAACCTCGCTGTGCCACACAATTGGGTCAGACAAACATAAGGATGCATGTCTGTTTTGCTGGAGTAAGGCGTTCGACCAAACAGACAATGCGCACTTATAAGTGTACACTACTCCTTTTCCCTTCCACGCCCGGCCCGCTCTATACCTATTGCACGACTCAGACTGCGATAAGTAAAATGATAACAATGTGTTATTATCATTTTATTTATAAACTGCAGGTTAAGGGAAGTGTGCAGACACTCCTCCGCCATTATGGAGGAGCTGCTGCTTTCCTAAGCGCACAAAAACATGAACGGCAAACCAGAGTGCTCAACTCAAATCTTTGTGAGTTGCAAGTTAGAGTGTGCAGTGTAAGTTAAAAATAATGTTCTCTTGGGGAGGACCTAGCCTCGCAGTTTGGGCCGGACTGCTCCCATGAGGAGCAGGTTTAAGACTGATTTGCATATGGTTGGATCCAAACTGGGGTGGCATATAGAGCAAAAGAACAATGGATTAAACCCAGATCTCTTGAATGGTGGGTGAGTGGTTGAAAATTTTCAGCACTCCATCCATCATCTTGTTGTGTTTGCTATGTTCGCCCTAAGTGCCCAAGGGTTTGCCAGGCGTGGGTCCACTGCTCACTGTGCCACTGAGTTCAAGCTACCCCAGCTGATGGTCCCAAAATGTTTGTTTCCGGTCCAGGGAGGACCTGGCCTAGCAGTTCAGGCTGGACAGTTCCCATGAGGAGCTGGGTCAACGCTGATTTGCATGTGGCTGGGTCCAAACTAAGATAGCACAGTGAGCAAAATAGTGATTGATTAAACCCAGATCTCTTGACTGGGGTGAGTGGTTGAAATGTTTTACCACTCCGTCCATCATCTTGTGTTTGCTATGTATTCATTGAAAATCAGCACACAGATTTTTTGATGCATGTCTTTTTTTAAAGTAGAATAAAAAAAACATTTTGAAATATGCAATAACGCAGACACTAAAAAACGTTCTCAATGAAAATATGCCACACACTGCAAATGGCTGCAACGTGAGCCTGGCGCGAGGAACATAGCCTACCCAACCCCCTATGTTAACATCTAGACATTACTCTGAAAATGTAGAAGAATGATTAAACTCTTCCATCACATACAGCTCTTAGAGATATCGTGGTCCTCTACCAAAATAGTCCTTTTCTCACCTGAACTTTAGCGATATTTAACGCAATCATCCAATATAGATGATTATAACCCCCCCCCCCCCCCCCCCCCCCCCCAAAAAAGAGCAAGATACCCAAAAGTTATGCATGGATGTTTGTCTCTCTTTTGCATTACAGATCACTGAGAGCACGTTTGGTAATTAAGTTCCAAAAAGCGGACACTTAAATGTACTACACAAGTCGTGTAAGTATATATATCTTTGTATGTTAGTCCTGACGAAAGCTCTACAGACCCGGCTGGGCCAAGGAGAGCTGTAACATGTCGACAAGCTTATTCTAATAATACTAATGGATCTAGTAACTCGATCTATTTAAAGTACCCTTATATTTTACTCTAATAGAATCTCACCCTTCATTAAAGTATTTTGGTGACGTTCTCTTTTTTAATATTTTTGTTCTTCTCTACACCTTCTTTTTGGGGGCATCCCTCAATCTCTGGACACTGCATTCTATACCAGAGGTGCCTCTGGACGAGGCTGGCATTGAGCACGTATTGTAACATCCAATGATAAATGCCTCAACATCAATGTGGGGTGGATGAAGAATATATACCGCTTTTCCAATCAACATTGAGTTTTTGAGGGTGTTTCATTCATTTTTCTAACCAATGGTTTAGAACTGTAACAGGTGTCCCTTTTCCTTTTTGATAACTGAATGCTATCTATAATGTTCCCAGGCACTTACTTTACATTCCCACTGCCCAGCTACTCTTGCAATGAGGATGACACTGATAACAAGACTTTGGGTTGCTAAGAGAGGACAAGCAGTACTATGTCCACTTGTAAAATTTCTTTATCTAATCCCCACTCATTTGCTGTTACTTCAGAAATAATCTTCACTACAAGCTAGCAATCGCCGGGGCTGCTCTGCTCTAGAGCAGGGCTGGAGTTGTTTGCCCACTCCTACGTGCACAATGACTAACCAGTCATGCGCACTTTCCCCATTCTTCATGCAGCCTCCGTGGAGAACATGTCTAGGCCCCCATTCCGTGTTTGCCGCCTCTCCTCTTTCTGGGTCTCAGCAGCCCCTGGGACAGACTCTCATCCAATCCCCGTGCTGCAGAGCAGGGGATTGGCCTGAGTGGGCTGAAAAGACACCCTGCTCAGACCAGGGAGTCTGTGGGGGTTTTCTCCAGCCCGGCTGCTCAATGCAGCCAGACTGGATGCAGCCTGGAGAAACCTAAGTGCACATGTGTGTTTTGGTCAGTCTGAGACGGCCGGCCAAACAGACATGAGCACTTAGGGAGTGGAGTGCACGTAGAACTCCTCCTCCGCCCTCCCATGCCTAGGCCCCGCCCCTCCCAACACTGCTGGCTAAGAGCGGGCAAAGGAAAAATAAAACATTGCACGAACATCATTTTATTGTACCTTTGCTGACTCTGAGCCAGGCAGTGGGGCGACGCTCCTGCGACATTGAGGAGGAGCCGCCACTGGTATCAACTTGCCCGCAAAAGAAACATAAAATGATAATAACTTTCAGTTATTCTCATTTTATGGTTCCTCTTCTCGCACTGCTTGGAAGCAGGGGGCGACGCTCCTCTGCCAAAGCGGATGAGCCGCCACTGGTTTCTCCAAGCCCTTGACATATTTCAACATGGTGCCTATTTCTAAATATATCCCTACACTGCTTCAGTGCAACATGTAAACAGCTCAAATTCGGCCTACCCCAAGCTGGTTCGCCGTTCGCTCCTGTCTCCTGTGGCTCGTCTTGGAGGATTATTTTACAGTGTCTGACAATAGTGTACATAATCCCTTCGGAGCATGTTGCCTTAGCTCTCTCCTAGTCGGCCATGACTTTTGGCCTGCTTCAAAGGCTGACAACTCCTGGACTTCTTCCTGCACTCATAGCTTTCAGATGGTTGTGGAGTGCAAAAAGCAAGAACTGCAAGGGAATTCCATTTATATGGAAATGGTCCAATTTTGCATGTTTCTCCGTTGAATTAAAAAACATTGCCGACCTCCGCTGATGAGTGTGCGTGACACTGATGTCAATAATAGGAAAAATATGACTTGCCTTGAGTCGAGAAGGAGGCATGCACGGGCTGCGGGGGCCTGGTTCCGTTTGACTCTTCATAGGGCATTCTCGGGGGATGAAGCTGCTCTGCAGATGTGGTTAAAAATGGAGAAGGAGAGGTGGGGGCAACAGGGAATGGGGGTGGTGGGTGTCATAGGCGACGACGCTGTATTACGTTTTGCATCATCGCAAAACAATTCTATTTTCCGGACAGCTTGGCGGAATCTCCTTCAATTAGGAAACATTCAAGTGGATCAAACGCAGAGCCATGTTGTGCGTTCCATAGAGAAACCAGTGGGGGGTGACACGCTAAGCTAGCGCAGAGGTTTCTGTGTGGGGCAGATGGAGATGACATTTGCTCAAGAGTGAATCATGTTTTTTTGCCAGACAAAACAAGGCCAACGAAACACGTTCGTTTGTTTTCCATTAATTTCTCTTTCTTTTCCTGTTTCGGGTTCAGGGCTTCGTGATCCTGCGAAGCATGATGGGAACTTTCTCTAACCGCAAAACATAGACCTCAGGATTCGCGTGCGTATTTCACTAATTCAGTTTGATGAACTATGCGGTCGCCTCCTACCCAGCATGCTTTGCGTCCTACTGCTCCGCGTGCCCTTTACCACTCTTCAGGGCCGATCACCGCTTCCCAATCCCATTCTGCAACAATTTTGGATTATGAACCGCGTCTGTTCTAGGTTTTAATGGATGCTCTGAACTTTCTTACTTATTCACTTTCTTTGGTACCCTATAAAGATTTTTTGAGACACAAAACGAGTAATCCGTTATTGTTTTCTACAAAGCACCTGCATGCGCTTGAACAGTGGCGTCACTAGGGTTGGTGTCACCCGGTGCGGGTAACTCATGGTGTCACCCCTTCATGACTTACCGCATGGACCTCCTCCGCTCCAAGTCCGCCAGTGGACACAGATGGCAAATAACCGCGGCCGCTGCCAGGAGCCCCTATGCGGGGCTTCAGAAAGTCGTTGCAGCGAGCTGGCCCTTTCCTCTGATGGCGCTGCCTTCTACAGAGTACAAGTAAGTGTCTGTATCACAAGGTAATCTCCAATTCTTCTCCAATTATTTTAAACATGTCTGATATTGAGCAAACTAAAGTTGAAGCAGCTAAACCTGAGGCCTCAAAGCCTGTAGGTCCACTATAACAGTGACCATAATGAGCTGAGTATACTCACTCAAGCTGTGTGGCTGGTGCCTCACCGGCTGTGGGGCCGGAGCAGCAGCACAACACTGCACCTGCTCGACAATCGTGACAAGTCACTTCTCAGTTGTAAGACGCATTTAATGCCCTCAAATATCCCCATTTACATGGGGGGGTCCTCATCATCAGGCAGAACTGTGATCCTAGGTAACATTGGGACATGTTCTGCTGTGTGCTGGCTTGCCTCTCAATTCCACACCCATAGAAGGTGACACAGAGCGATCCTATTCTTTGTGGTCTTTGGGACCTGTAATTGGTCATGTGTCTGAACACCGTCCGTCCAAGTCAAAGAGCAGACCTTCCTCAGTCTGCACCCATGTGATCCCGCAGTATGGCCCCAGTTTGAAAATGATTACAGCTATCACCTGGGTCAACCCATTCTGGCTGTCATGTCTGGTCAGCAGCGGTGTTCGCAGTGCTCAAGTGCAAAGTATAGGCACAGTTCACTTTAAACTGCATATAAAATCATAGCTCATTCACTTTAAAATGACAAGTAAAACTTAAATAATCAGTAGGATTATTTTTTTCCATTACGAACTTCTGACCTTTTCCATTACGATATGTTTTTATCACATCTATCATACTACATAGAAGAGTTAAAAGAAAATGTGCATTATCGTTTGTTACCTATTTTGTTTTACATCTGCAATATTATGTAATTCCGAATGTTGTGTAGTGTTGTGTTACAGGCGCTACAGTCAAGTGCTGGCAGGCTGCAGAGTGCCCTGTTCTAATTTCCGTTTCTCTGTACTTTAAGTAAACATTTTTAATAACACTAATGTGCACTCTGGTATTGTTGTGAGCATGGAAGCTGAGACTTCCTAGCAGAAACAAGTGGCCTGTTTGGGGCAAGGTCTCTCTGTGTCATATTAGTTAGTGTCCTTCCATTTCTGGTATAGCAGCAGTTTTACGATTTTTTTTAGAGTTTCTTATTCCTCACATGGGTTTGACTTCTAACATTTATATGTTTCAATCGTCTTCATTGCTTGACATTGTTCGTGAGAAAGTGTCACTCATAGTCGTAGTCATTGAAATGTCATTCATAATAACACTGTAATTACGAAAATGTCACACATAGCAATCTGAAACCTTGGCAGCTAGGTACCGAAGCAGACAGGCCCTGACCGCCGGCCAGCTCCTCACACGGCATCGTGCTGCTGCTATTTCAACGGGGTTTTGAGTTTGGTGGCACTCATTTAGTGCCTGGACATGGTGGACATGGTGGTGCCGCCTGCTTATATTTAGGGATATCATAAGCAGTGACTTTCAGTACCAACCCCGACCCCCAAAGAGTGAACTGCAACGCCACGCGCACATAAATAATTAAGCGTCTTTTTTATAGCACCCACTGTGACTGTCTTGGGCCGACCTTGGTGACTGGGAGTCTAATGCGATTGCGAATGCGATCTGATTGTTGTGTGCCACATTTCCCTTTCTAAAGTAAACTTCATCATACAATAAATAATATTTCTTCTCACCTCGGCCTCCAGACCCATTACCAGATGAAGGGGAGACGACGGCGCGCGATATCAAACACCGAGAGAGCAAGGCCTTAACCAGATTGGTGTCACCCCTTTGTTGGGGTGACACCCGGTGCGGTCCGCACCCCCCGCACCCCCCTAGTGACGCCGCTGCGCTTGAATGAACAATGCCTCCTTGAGGCATTAAAATCAATATCGAATTATTCAAATCCATGTTGCTATTAATTTCCAAAGTTTCTTACTTGACACCTGATACGGAGTGTTGTTCAAAGAAATGCCATTCTTTATTTCCTGAATAGGATACATACGCTCAGGGCACATGCGTAAAGAAGTAGGGGGACTAACCTACTTGGGCATTATGCAAGTGACATCACGGTGTATGTCATTACAGCACATGACATCACACGTGGCATTACAGGAATTGACGTCACAGGAAGTGGCATCACAAACCACGACTTTACAGGAAGTGGCACCACAAGAGGTGGCAACGGATCTTAAGACCTCACATACATGTTTAGCAGGTCTATCATGAGTACATTTGAACACATTTCGAGCATACATGCAAACCCTCCGAGTTAGGCAGAAGATTCACTCTCTTGTAAACTACACATTAAACAATGTTGCCTTTTGACAGAGTAAAGCTTCCTCTGCCATTATTATACAAGGCCATGAGGGCGGATTCAAGGGCTCCTCCTCTTAAGGCGCAGGCCGCATGGGATGAAGATCTGCAGACACTCATGGTGGAGAAGACTTGGAAAATGGCTTGTACCTTAACACGCATGGTATCCTGTAACACTCGTCTAAAACAAATCCATTTTAACTTTGTGCAGTAGGTGTATGACCCCTGTGAGATTACATTGTATTGACCCCAATCGTTCACACGAGTGCCCTAGATGTCACAGTGTAAAAGCAGACTTTCTGTATTTAGCATGGGGATGTGTGGAAGTGCATCAATACTGGTTACGTGTGATTGAGAAAGTGAGTGCAGGAATTGGCATACATGTGCAGGCTAACCCCATTCACTGTCTGTTGGGCCAAGTTCCAAGGCCTAAGAAGCGTAAAATGGCATACAAATTGTTGCAGATCACCATGGTATTGGCAAGATGGAGGGTAGCCATAGTCTGGATGCATAACCACACATCGACAGTAGATAGCTGGTTGACAGATGTACGCGAGTGGTCTCTGGCAGAAGAGATTCACATGAAAGAAAGCAGAAAAGATGAAAAACTGGAAGAGGACATTAACAGCTGAAGAGAATTATGCAGGGAGCTACTCATCCCAGAGGTGAATGCAACCATGCGAAGTAAATCTAAAGCTAGTGACAGCTAGATAAATAGTGAGGGCTGCATTGAATTCTAATACTGCAGAGTATGTGCCTCCTTTGTATCTGTGAGAAAGTGGCTCTAGATGTACTGGACCAAAGTAAGGTGCAGTGCGTATAGAGGTCACCAACCCCAGAGGTATAACGAAGTTAAAGTCAGGACTGATCTTACTCTCAAAAGTGGTAGCTTGGTTGAGCAGTAAGGCAGTACCTGAGGACAGTGTAAAGCATTTGTTGTACACACTCAGTCAGCAAAAGGTTTCACACACTCAAGGACTGAACTCCAGGCCAATTGTTTTTATATCAAAAGATATAGGGCCAGATGTAGGAAGCCTAATACCGGTCGGTAACAGCCGAAATTCTCGAATTCCGACCGTTACCGACCGGTATTAGGCATTTGAGATGTAGGTGGGTACATTTCAGATTCGGTAATTTACCAAATCGGTAATTTAAGGAATCGGTAAATTACCAAATTCTTAAATACAGATTCGGTAAATTACCAAATCTGAAATGTAGGAAGTACTCAAGTGAGTGCCTTTCACTTGTAAGGATTCGTTATTTACCACCAACTACAAGTTGGTGGTAAATAACGAAAACTGTTAAAAAAACAATTTTGTGCTTTTTTCACAGTGCCATGTGGCAGAAATACATGCCCTTAGGGTATGTATGTGTGCCACATGTGCACCCATGCACTATACAGGGGTGCAACAGGGTGTCAATGTGATACCCTGCCACCCTTGTAGGTCTTCCCCCTCTAATCGGTATTTACCAAATTTTACAGATTCGGTAAAAATTACCGAATGAATACCTACATAACATTTACTCATTCTAAAATACCGAATCGGTAAAATTCGGTATTTTAGAATCGGTAAATGGTATTTACCTACATCTGGCCCATAGTTGTTTTATTTTTAGAATCAACAGGTATCAAAATATACTTTTCTCAGTGATGAGTAATCTCAGGTTATTGCTTTGCAGAAAGGCAATGACTTTGTAAACACAATAGTTACAGGAGGTGCAATAGGCAACACAGTCCTACACACAATGTATCATTGAGCTCAATGGGTTTTTCTACAAAATTACAGTTGATTACTTTGTAGATTATTTTTGTAAGTCCAAGACTGGATCCTATATTCAGTCCTGGGGTCTAAGCTGGAAACAGTTTAGTAAAAACGTTTTGGTTATTGCAATTATTTTTAAGGAATAAAAAGGTATTTTAAAAATCCACACTTTTCAGTGAAAATCTGACAATGTTATCCAATGGGGAAAAAATCAGGTTGCATGTAAAGTGCGTTCTTGTTACTTTTGTAATCCAGTATTGGGCTCCTAGGTCCAGCACTGGGGTCTCGACTTACGACAGGTGAGTAATTACGTTTCAGTATTATGTGCGATTTTTAAAGAATATTTCAAGTTTTCAAAAGTAGACAGAAGAAATTTCATAGAAAGGCAGACAATGGATTCCTATGGAGAAAATACAGGTTAATGGTAAACCCGGTTTGGATTACTTTTGTGGTTCAATTCTGGGCTATAAGGTCCAGTACTGGCTTCTCTTGTGATCCCAAGTGAGTACTTCGGAATTCGTTACTCGGCTGATGTTATAGGAATATTTTAAGTTTTCAAAACTTCACACTTTGAAGATTTTTCGAGTCAAACCAGTCAATGTTATCCAACGGCAGGTAAGTGAGTTACCAGTTTCCAGGTGAGTACTCGGCTGGTGAAGTTAAGGTTCTGGGCATAGACTCAGGGGTCCCCCAGGGTCAGGTAGGTACAGTTGGTTCACCCTCAGCGGCACAGGGGCAGCCGGGTGCAGAGGTAGTTAGGCCCAATGTTAGCCAATGAGGGGCAGGGGGCCTTCGGTTGGTGGCTGCTGGCTAGCAGGCCATGCGGCTGTGGGAGCTGGGCTATTGGTCACTTACGCAGGGAAAATGGGGAAGTCGGATAGTCGGATAGGGCAAAGGTTGCACTGCCAGTGGGAATCAGGCGGCTCGGTGCAGTGTGCTTTGGAGCCGTTGGGCGTTCAATGTTATTCAATGGGAAAGATAAAAAAGGAACAAAGGCTGCAGACTCGGGGACGGTGATTCTTCAGGTGTGACCACCACTTCGAGAGGTACGTTGGGATCCTGGAGAAGAGGTAGGTACCCCAAAGGGAGGCACAGGGAGCTGCAGAGCGCCGGGTGCAGGGGTGTCTTTGGGTGTCAGGAAATCTTACCCTCGGCTGGTCGCGATTGGAGGGGTTCCAGGTTCTGAGGCTGCAGGCTTCATCTGGTTTGTCGAGGAGGGTCTTTGGGCACTGGACTTTGGGTCCCAGTCACTGAGGGGACGTCCTCATGGTCTTGGACCACTCGGGCACGGGCCGGGCTCGGCGGTTGCAGAGTGGGCAGGTCTTGAGCTTCCTGGTTGGCACCAGGGGCTGGTTGTTGAAGCAGAGGCTCTGCTTATGGGAGTCTCAGTCTTTAAGAGGGTCATGGCAGGCAGGTCCTCCGGGTGTCCCAAGGTTGCTGTCCGCAGGAGTCACCAGGATTAACCAGGAGCAGGTTCCAGGATCGACAGGCCGGTAGGGCTGGGGCCAAGTCAGTGGGTGTCGACCTGTTGTGAGCAGCTGCACGGGGGGGTCTTCTTCTTCTTGATCTTCTTTCTTCTTTTCTTATTGGATCTGAATAAGGAAGGTTCAGGGAGCCCCTAAATACTGAATTTAGAGGTGTTACAGGTAGGGCAAGGGCAGGTACACCCCCTAGCCTGCTCCTCTCCGGTGGAAGGGGGGCAGGAACCTAGCTGTGGTTTAGTAGGGCTTCCCATCTTCAAGATGGCCGGAGCCCGGGTTCGTGCTTCACCTCGCCTCCCCCACCTGTATGGTAGGGTTGGCACAGGCTGCCACACCCCCTTCCTGAAGTAGTGTTTCCGGCCAGTCTTCCTGCCAGAATGGGGGCCAGAACTGGTGGGGGCCAGGTGCTGGGAACAGCAAATGGTCCGGAGAAGCTCACAGAAGTGGCATGCCTTTGAAGCTTCCCTCTGCCCATCCTGGGGAAGGGTTCTCCACCCAGGGGTCCAGCAACATGTCTGCTGTGTGGCAGCCTAGGCAGCCTCTCAGTCCAGATGTGGATTATGATCTTAGGTTTCAGGGGGCATCTCTAAGATGCCGTCTGGTGCATTTTACATTAAACCTCACACTGGCTTAAGCACGGGTTTAATGTGCTAAGCAGTTTAATACCAAACTTCTCAGTCTGCCGTGAAGCCATCATGGTGCTGTGGAGTTCGTAATGACGACCTCCCAGCACCATATACTCTTAAATGGCAGCACTGCACTTATAGTACCCAGAAAATGGGAGCAAAAATCATAGCGTATGCAGATGATACGCAGCTTCCATTTACTTGGCATGATGCAGCAACTAATACAGAGGTTGTCCGTGCGTGCCTCTCCGCTGTGTTTAACTGGTTAGCAGTGGCACAGCTGAAGTGCAACGAAGACAAGACTGAAATTTTGCTGTATGGCCAATTCCCGCCCAATTTTAGAGAACTCTTGTGGCCGCCTGATTTTCCCCAGCCAGGCTCAGTTACTATCTCTGCAAAGAATTTGGGAGTATGGTTCGGAGAGGATCTGAGATTCGAGGCACACATAAAAAAACTCACAGGGGTGTGCTTCGGATCCCTTAAAGCCATGAGAAAGTTCTTTCCTTATTTGCCATCTTCAGCAAGAGAGTCGGTTGCGAGGGCTTTAATTCTATCTCGGCTCGACTACGCCAACTCTCTTTTCAGTGGTACTCCGTCCTTCTTAGTTGCCCGCCTACAGATTATCCAAAATGCGACGGCACGTTTGCTGTTTAAAATTCCAAGTAGAGAAAGCGTGCGAGCACATTTGAAGGAACTTCATTGGCTGCCGATTGCGCAAAGGATAACTTTTAAAATCCTTACCTTAGCATTTAAGGCAGTCAATGACCTGGGGCCTTCTTATCTGAGAAAAAGATTTAGCCGCTATATTCCCACCCGGCCTCTATGCTCATCTGATTGTAATTTCCTGAGGGTGCCCCGCTTTCAGCGAGTACGCCTGGGAGGCTACTCACTTGCTGTTGTCGCAGCTCGGACTTGGAACACTCGTCCCCTTCCCTTGAGATCGATTGAAAATTTCGTTTCTTTTAAGAAGGCACTAAAAACTTATCTTTTTAGAATTGCCTATTAGCTTTTATCACTCTTTTTAGACGGCCACTTGCTTGTTTTCTTTTTCGCGCCAGGATACTCTGGTAGTAATAGAGCGCGCTACAAAACAGCTAAATAAAAATAAATAAAAGAAATAAAAGAAATGGCCCTGGGTACTGTAGGGGCACATGGCTCATGCACCTGTGCCCACACCACTGGCATAGGGCACCCAGCTAGAGGGATGACTGATGTATGCCAGGGCAGGTGGGTTTGTGGGCATGGCACACAGGGATGTTTGCCATGTCGATTCTCTGGTTAGTTCTGTACTTAGACACTCAGCCTGCAAAGGCAGTGTGTGGGTGTCAGGGTACAGGGCCCCTAAGGGTGGCCCAATAAGCGCTGCAGCCCTTACGGGTCTTCTCTAGTCACCATGCCCTGAGTACATAGGGTACCATTTACTAGGGGCTGATAGGTGGCCAGCGATGCCAATTGGGTTTTGTTTCAAGACAGCTTTAGGGAAGGAACACAGGCTCTGGGTACCTGGTTGGCAGGAGCCCAGGGCACACTCAGTCAAAGCACACCAGCAGTTCAGCAAAAAGTGGGGGCATACCAATGCAAGAAAGATGGCACTTTCTCACAGTATCCAATTGTACTGTAAGTGTATGGTCATGTATGTTGTCATTTATGGAGATTTGTAATACATGTGTCACTGGTATATTCAGCCTGATGGAACTCAGGCTGATTCAATGCTGTTTTCAGGCGTGTTCACTCACTCAGTTGTTCTAATAAAGTGGAAAATAAAGTTTAATACAAAAAAGCTTCCTCTATCCAAGGATTGAACAAACTAACTCTACCAACAGCCTACTCAACCAGGCATAATATTTCATATACATCACATTTCCATGCAGATGTGATTGCTTTAGCTGCCTGCACTCTCCAGAGGTTAGACCACCTTCCTATGTGAAGCAAGAGGGAAAGACAGAGAGAAAAGAAAGGAGAGAGATAAGAAAACAATGATGGATGCAGAAAAGGGGATGCAAAAAGAACCAGTAAGAATAAGTAATTTTAGGGTAATGAAAGAAAAAGGTTATGGCAACCTTGGCATTCAACAATAGGACCCTAAGAAAATGTGTGGGGCTCTGCATTTATGTTTTAACAAATTACACACTGCTCCCCAAAATGTCACCTCCACATTTAGCAGCAGACATCTCTCATGTTCTTATTGTTGGAATAACTATATCTAAACTTGCCTCACATTTACCAGCACAACCTGACAGCTCACCCTGGAATCAGTACCACTAGAATGCGCACACAAAGAATGGAACATAGATTTCAAAGTAAGAGGTTTCAGCTCCACATCAAAATAAGTGTAAGCTGCACAATTTCCAAGGATGAAAAGGAAATGGTGACATAGGTATCTCACAAGTAAAAGGCACATGCAATTCCAGTCATAACAAGCACTTACAAGAAAATATTGTCCTTCTGAAGGAAATATTACTAGTTGTCATAGAAAAAATACCCAAGTGGGGAGATGCAGGAACAAGAGAGAGACCAAAAACTATTGCCAGTAATAAGAATCTACAATAGATTATGTGCTGTAATAAGACCTCTGCATATTCTAGACATCTTACACTGCCAACATGATGTACCATAGATGGCCTACTTGTTTAGAGTAACACTGACCTGTGGGCTCACCCATTCACTGTAACCTCATCCTGAAAGAGCCAGTCCTAGGTATACACACATTATCTTTTATTTCATATATATCATAACTTTGAATTACATCAATCTCAAAAACCTAAGGGCATCATAACAACAAAGCTAACCTGTGTTTTTGTATTTTAATACAGTACATTGCAAACTTTGCAACATCACTGCAGTAGGTTGGTGTGAGAAGGGCAAAAAACAAACCACCTATACCTCGGCAGGATAACAACTTTGCAAAATTTAACACAGCCATATCCAGCGCTCTCAAATTTACAGAGTTACAAGAATGCACCTTTCAACATTTAATGATTGGAACTGGTAAATAAAGCACACAATTTCAAATGTTTGGAAAATATTTTTTGTTGTGGTGTAACAGAATTAGATACTTCTACACACAACTGAAATATCTGGGTCATGGAGGAGCAAGCAGGATTATGCAAGGCAGTCCTTTTTTTAATTGAAAAGAGCACAGCTTTGACATCTGCCTGCCACACGCTCTAAAACCTAATTTGCCAAGAATTGACGACAAAGCATTAACCTTTGATTTAAAACAGAGAAACAAAGATATGACCATCTAATGGCTGAAATGAACAATGTGAAAGTAGAAAACCTGCGATCAATCCCGGCTTTCCAGCTTCACCAAATACTGTGATCCTAGGCAAATCTCTCTCTTGTGTTTGATTTAATAGGCTGTAATGTTCCACCATGTGTAATAAGAATCTAGGATGTGGGGAAAGAAGGCACCAAATTGGTTCATGGCCGGGAAAAGACCTGTGATGAAATTTTGAATAGAAGATCCACCTGACTCCTTACTCTCATGGAGCCCTGAATAGGACACTACTAAATAAATGCGCACATAGTCACCAAAGAGGTCAGTATGTATGGCATGTATGATTATAGTGAATGGAAGTTTCACAATTGAATACAAACAAGTAGGATGTTAACGGGATCTTTGTGAGGTCCTCATGAAAAACAACTAGCCCAGTGAGGCATTGATGTGATGGCTGAAACATGTTGACCCAGGATTAGAGAGGATACTCATTTCCTTAGTGAATCCGCACCTGTTTTTACTCTGTCAGGGTGCCCTTTGAAAATAAAATTAACCCTCAGGACACCATAGACTATTTTAAATCTAGGATCCCACCCATTAACCAAAGAGCTTGCTTGGCTACCAAGGTTGAGCCCACCCAGATACACTAACTTTCTGGACGAGGACTCTATGATGAAGTATGGCACCTGGAATTCCAGTGGGTGAGAGCTCTTTTAATACCATAGGGCGATCCCCTTTGGCTTGTATGGAGAGATAGGATAAGCATGGGAGAGGTTTCTTCCTGTTGTTTTTCTATGGATAGGTGTTTTAGAAGGTCAGCAAATCCTGTATCACTTTTCAGAGTCTCCTTTTTGGAATTAGGTAATAAAAATCTAAGCCACATATATAATGCATTTAACACTAGGCTTTCATGTGACTTCTGCCTGCCAGCCGCACTCTAACCTCATACACCAAGAATAAGTAAGACAAAACATTGACCTTGCTGTGAAATAGAAGAAATAAAGAGATGTCCATTTAGTGGTATATTGCACAAAGTGAATGCAGAAATATGTGTGCTGGCCCTGAATTCGGCATGCCAGGTGTTGTCATCGCGGTGATGAATGAGGGCTGTCCTCCTGGTGCAGTGCTCTACCAGGAAGAGGGCCATTGCACAGTGCAATGCAGTGACCTGAAGGGTGAATTTTCCCTTGTGTGCTGTCACAAACTCTGTATGCCAGGAAGGGGAGTGCAGTGGGAGGGTTGTTGCCCTGATAAAGAGTGCAGCTTTGAAGAATAATCAAGCCATTACTCACAGAGGAAGAGCAACAATTATACTACCCAACAATCCAGGAGGAGCCAAGACCTGCTGCTGGATTCAGGGAGGCTTACTTCACAGGGGGAGAGGCGTGTGGGGGCCTGTCCAAAAAACACAAGAACCTCTTCCAAACATTAAATAATTATAGGTAATATATCCATTTATTTTCATATACCATCATTGTCCCACACAAACAAATTTTATTTAGAAAAACATATGATTTTATTGTTTAAAATCAGGACATAATAATTGCATGTAGATCAAAGGAAACACATCCAGATAGCCCCAATCAAAATCATACATTCATACATCCTCTCAATCATCCACACCATCATACACCAAGAAAAGAAAAATGGCACAATGAACAAGAGGATTACAAAAAAAGAAACAAGAACAAAAATAACACAAGCAAAAACATGGCGCCGACACGCGTTTCGGAAAGGACGAATGTCCACAGTTCCTTCGTCAGGGCGCAAGGAAATTCATATACGTTTCTTCACAGTGTAGAATCTTTTGATTTTTCACAAAAACAATCTTGTAATTGGAGGCGAGATGCAACAATTCACAGGGGCTATATCTTGAGACTGGGAATAGCAAGTATAAATACAATCCAAAGAATAGGGGGATTGGCGAGCCACTCAGTTCAGTATAGCCGGTCACTATCTGATGTCCAAAACATGGAGCCCTCACGGGTATGCTCGGGGGCCAACCAGGAATATCAATAATCTGAGGTATGAAAAGTAGAGGAGGATGACGGGGCAAAGAATAACTGCAGGTATACGAAAATATTGTACACGAAAATCCACAGCGGATGGAGCAGCCTTTCAAACACAGCAAATAGTTCCAAAGCAGAAGGGGACACAGGATTCGGGGGCTGTAGATGCAACTAAGTATCCCTGAAAGGAAGTCCGTTAAAGGTCCCGGCGCAGCAGCACAGCTCTTGCAGGTTTGGGGGCCTGTCAACTCTATCGTACCATCCAGTGTTCTGCTCAACACTGGGCCTCAGACACGAGACCGGGCACGTCAACCCTCCACTTCAGCAAAAGCGGGTAATAGTGAATACTGTACAACCAATACTGGATTTGTTTTGACTGACACGCTACAGCATGGAGGCACTTTGACTTTCTCAGAGCCATCATGGAACTTCTAAGCCCTGAACTCACTTGGGGGCCTAGCTGAAATGCCGCCTCGCATAAATAGGATTCAGGGAGGCTTACTGCATAATGGAGGAGTGTGTGGGTCCTGTCACTTCTATCGTAGCATCCAGTGTTCTGCTCAACACTGGGCCTCATAAGCAAGACTGGGCACTCCGACCCTGTGTAGTAATCCATGTTATCCATGTTCTGCATTCTCTGTTAGAATTGTTATCTTACATTTCCACTGTAACATTCTATGCACTGATGAGCCATTCTCTACTGGGCTCCTGCTGAAGGTGGTTGTTCAAGCTGTCTGTCCCAATAAAGCTACAGACTTCTACTTGGCTTCTTGGATTCATTTACTACATAAATTTGGCGACGACCGGGATCTTCAACCCAACATCAAAATTCTTCAAAAAATCTTCACCCAATTTATTTTCTATTTCAAGAAAAGAACCCACATTTTCAAGAACTTTTCCAGTGAAGTTAAGGGACATTGACAGCGTTCACCTGCACAGCTCTAAGGAAATTAAGGTATTTCTTTCGTTTTATATGTGTAAAGATTGCACCAGCGGCTGTGTTGACTTCCTGTGCCTTGATTGCACCAGCGGCAGTTTGTGTTTATTCCTCTTATTTTTACCTCGCTCATTCTGGCGATATGTACATGTATAAAATCTGCCCAGTGATTAATTGCCGGCTTAACGCGACTTTTGTGTCCCAAAGCGCCACGTTTCTAGAGCTTTTTCCCTTTTATTGACTGTTTGCTACATTTGTATTTTTTCAAACTTACTTAACGAGCGCTTCTATCCACACGAGCGTTTCTGTCCACACGAGCGCTTCCATTTGCGCGAGCCTGCTTCCACACGAGCGCTTCTATCTACGCGAGCCTCCTCCTTCTCTTCCAGCGCTCCTGTTTTGGTTTCGTCATCTCCGCTTCGTCACCACGCACGCATCACGCTTTCGCGTATGCGTTCCAGCAACCATTTTGTTTCCATCGTTTCCATGGGAACCACCACGATCGTCTACAAACTGTGATTACGATCGTTTCTTCAATACTTCTCAATTATAACGCGCTCTTAAACCACGTTTATAGATAAAAACAGACTATTTTCCACAGCGTTTTTTTTTTCATTTTTCTTTATTTCAAGAAAAAGAGAGACATTTGGAAGAAAGACTTTTAAAACAACCAAACTCAAAATCGACTGGAACTGACATCTTCAGACAACGGTGACTACTTTTGTTATTTTCCATAATCTGTCATTTTACTTCTTTGGACTTTTTCTCGTTTTTGTGATATTAGTTTTGGAATTATTTACAATGTCTAACAACATTCCTTCCCCTGCACATTTCTTACCTACAGCAGGCGATCCTAAAGTGGAATGGGATCTTTGGTTCCCTACATTTTTGGCTTACGTAGACGTTGTTGAAGAGGATGGTTGTTCTCCTAAAAGGAAGCTAGCATTGTTAAAAAATTGTCTGGGTGGTGCTGGTCTCAAAGAGTTACAAAGCTTACCTCCCATAGATAGTACTGGTGCTGGGGATTTAAATGTTTTTGATATTGTTATTAAACAACTAAGTACTAGGTTTGGCAGAAAAATTAACATCGTAATGGAAAGATTTAAATTTTATTCAAGAATACAAAAAGAAGATGAGTCAATTGAAAATTATGTAGCCGCTTTACGCACTTTGGCTGGGTCTTGTGCCTTTGAAACCATCAATTTCGAACAGGTTTTGAGGGACCAAATTATGATGCGTACTAAAAGTAAAAAAATCCAAGAACGTCTTTGGATGGGTACCGATTCCTCTCTTAGTGCTGTACTGAACATTGCCAAAGGCATTGAACAGTCCGAACTTTTTGTGAACGAGATTAGAGGCCAGGATACCAAATCTAAAGTGGTTATCCCTGAAGTCTCTTTAGTCAAAAATTTTAATAATTTTAAGAAGAGTTCTTTTCATCCCAGGAAAGATTTTTCTGGTAGAGAAAGTAGGTTTCCTGTTAAAAAATCCCAGAATATTTGCTATAGGTGTGGTGCTAATGATCACGTGGGTAATTACAGAGGTTGTCCAGCTTGGAACAAGATTTGCATAAAGTGCAAAAAGTCTGGCCACTTTAGCAAAATGTGCAAGTCTCCTCAAAAAGTAAATTTTTTGTCTTATGAAGAATTCGATGATACTGAACAACCTTCTGAAATCAACACTCTGTTATGTGTAGGTGATTCAGAATGCAAAGGTTTTCCCACTGATATTATCACCATAAATGGTAAGGAAATTTCAATGTTGATTGACTCCTGCGCCTGGTACACCATCATTGGGAAAAATGTCTTCAGTCGACATTGGCATTCAACCAAGTTGTTACCACCAGACATAAATCCTGGTGGGTACACGGGTAAGAAAATTGACATTGAGGGTTACATGTGGACTGAGATCAAATTCAAGGACAGATCCATTAAAGGGAAGGTTTATGTATCTTCCAAAGGAGCTTCCATTTTATGTTGGCCCCATCAGTACGACCTAGGTATAAAACTTGACCCCAATGCTTCCCCTCCGGTATACGTAGTTCCTCCTGAAAATGATTTCATTTCACAATTAAAAAACAAATTCTCATCCATCTTTTCAGATAATTTGGGGACCTTTGTGAACTTTAAACACCGCATCATTCTTAAGGACTCAGCCATACCCGTTCGCCATAGAGTAAGGAACGTTCCCCTGGCTTATCGTGAAAAGTTGAAGGGTATTCTTTCTGACTTAGTAGATAAGAAAATTATTGAGCCTGTTGAGTCCTCTCCATGGGTTTCGCCAGTGGTTTTGTCACTCAAGAGCAATGGCGAACTCCGTCTATGTGTTGACCTACGGAGTTTAAATAAGGAAATTTGGATTGACAGACATCCCCTACCCCACATCCATGAACTTATCTCCACTCTGTCTGGAGCATCGGTATTCTCCACACTGGATTCGACTAGTGCATACCATCAGGTATTGTTACACGAAGAATCAAAATTCCTAACAACCTTCATCACGCCGGAAGGCATGTTTCAATATTGCAGCATGCCTTTCGGCTTAGCTAGTGCAGCCTCTGTGTTCCAAAGGCTGATGAAAACTGTGCTAGAGGGTTGTTTGGGTGCAATTGCATTTCAGGATGATATCCTCATTTATGGTAAGAGTCATGAGGAGCACGATGCTAACTTAGAGAAAGTTCTTAAGTCTGTCCAAGAAAAAGGTTTAACGCTAAAATTGTCTAAATGCAAGTTCAGACAGAGCAAAGTAGAATATCTTGGTCATGAGATTTCTTCAGAGGGCATTAAACCTAAGTTCAACCATATACAGAGTATTTTAAAAGCCCCAGCACCGTCAAATAAGGAACAATTAGTCTCCTTCTTAGGTTTAACTGAATTCTATAGCAAGTTTGTTCAGAATTATGCCTCCAAAGTACACTCTTTAAGGTCTTTACTAAAGAAAGATGTAAAATTCAGCTGATGCAAAGACCAGCAATTGGCTTTTGACACTATGAAACAAGAAGTAGCTAATGCTCCGTTCCTCAGACCTTTTAACCTGGGTAAAGAATGCATAGTATGTGTGGATGCAAGCAATACTGGTTTGGGTGCTGTTTTAATCCAGAAAAATGAAGGTGTAGAACATGTAGTTTCTTATGCTTCCAGGACACTGCGTGGTGCTGAATATAATTATTCTACCATAGAAAAGGAACTCCTGGCTTGTACCTGGGCTTGTGAGCATTTCAGGCAGTTCATTTGGGGTACCAGTTTTCGATTAAGAACCGACCACAAGCCTTTGATACACATGTTAGCAGCTGGTGGTGGAAGAACTTTAACCATGCGTTTGGCCCGTTTGGCTGCCAAACTTCAAGAGTTCCAGTGCATTGTAGAATATATTCCTGGTCGCCTAAACGTACATGCCGACTGCATGTCCAGGTTACCCCTAGTCAATTCTATTTGGTCTCATTTTTCTGACTCTGATGTGGTTTTTAACATTGATGACGTCAATGAATGCAACAGTACAGGTTTATCCACTGGTATTTCTGAGGCTGCTTGGAGAGAAGCAATGTGTAACGACGCCTGTTTATCCGGTGTTGTGGATTATTTACAGCATGGTTGGCCCCAAGAAAGGCACTTATCTGGTGACATTCTATCCTTCTTTAAAGTTAAGGATGAACTTATGTTTAACCAGGGTTTTGTGTCTCGCAGCGACAAGATTGTCCCTCCCTCCTCCCTAAGAGAAAAAATTGTTTCAATGGCACATGAGTGTCATATGGGCATGTCTAGTACCAAAAGACGTATCCGTGAATTCTACTGGTGGCCTGGCATTGACCGGATGGTTGATAGGTGGGTAAGTTCCTGCTCTCCGTGTGCCAATAGCGACAAAACTGTAAAACCTTTGTCTACAGATATTTCTCCCATCGAGTTTGTCGACTGTCCCTGGAAGAAACTAGGTATCGATATTGTTGGACCTCTTTCTTTGTCTCCGAACAAAGAAGTTTTTGCTTTGGTTCTAATCGATTACTTTTCCAAATGGCCTGAGCTCAAGATTGTAGACAAGATTGGCTCTACACAGGTTGTCCAGTTTCTAGACGAAGTCTTTTGTAGAGAAGGCATTCCAGCCGAGATCGTGTCTGATAATGGTCCGCAGTTCGTCAGTAAGGAGTTTGAGTCTTTTCTTGAGAGATGTGGCATAGTCCACAAAAGAGTGTCCAATTATAATCCCCAGGCCAATGGCCAGACAGAACGCTTTAACAGGGTTATCAAGGAGTCTATCCAGTTGGCAGTTAAGAGTAATCTTGATTGGAAGAAAACCTTATGTGCTACTCTTTTATCCTATCGCACCTCCCCTAACTCTGTTACAGGTCTTTCTCCCTTTGAGATGCTTAGAGGTAGGAAACCTGGTTCAAAGCTTCTTCCTTGGTGGATGAAAGTTAAACTTCCTGTTGGTTCTCCCTTTGACCGTGATGAAGTTAGGGATAGAGTGTTGAGATACTAAAAGAAAATGAAAGGCTGTGCCTTGTCTTCTGGCAATTGCAGTAAGAAAATCAATGTAGGTGATTTTGTTCGTGTCAAGTTTGGCAGGTCTGTTGGGAACAGGTGGAACAAATGGTCTGATCCTTGCAAAGTTATTGAAATTTTCTCCAAAGCTGTTCGCGTTGAAGGGGGGAAAGTGTGGAATTTCAGGAGAATTTCTCTGTGTAGGAACCCGAATCTCTTGTCCTCTCCTCCACCCATTAATCCTATTCTGGAGGATCCTGTACCTTATTCTCCCATGGTTGACACTTTCATACCGGAGTGTCTGAATACTAGTGTGCCTGTTCCTGTGGGCAATATTTCTTCTCAGAGTGTTCCCTCTATATCTGTTCCTGTTACACCTGTCAATGAGAGTTATGTTCCTGCTTCTCCCATTGCAAGCAATGTTGACAATTCCTGCGTTCAAGCGAATGTATCTGTGCCTCCAGGTTCTACTCCTCATGGGAATAGCCTTCCTGAACCTGGTCCCAGGAAAAGTTCTCGAGTTAAACAGATTCCTGTAAAGTTACTTGATTATTGTTGTTGAATTTTATCTCCCCTCTCCCTCTTATTCCTTGTTTCATTTCCTCCTGTCCTCATTTTTTTTTTGTTTTTTTTTTCTCTTTCAAAAGGGGGAAGGTGTGTAGTAATCCATGTTATCCATGTTCTGCATTCTCTGTTAGAATTGTTATCTTACATTTCCACTGTAACATTCTATGCACTGATGAGCCATTCTCTACTGGGCTCCTGCTGAAGGTGGTTGTTCAAGCTGTCTGTCCCAATAAAGCTACAGACTTCTACTTGGCTTCTTGGATTCATTTACTACACCCTGCACTTCAGCAAAAGCGGATCATACTGAATACTGTACCACAAATACTCGACTTGTTTTGACTGACACGCTACAGCACCGAGAAACTTTGACATTCTCAGAGCCATCATGGAACTTCTAAGACCTGAACACACTAGTGGGGCCTAGCTGAAATGCTGCCTCACATAAATAGGAACTAACTTTGATTTTCTTTACAGAAAAGTGGAACTCAAGAGCTGACCCAAAGAAACCTAGTGTGCCTGCATTTAGAAGACTGCGTATATTATTTGCACACAAAATACAGGGGTGGATGTACGGGAACCCCAATGCACCACCCATGTAAAACCTACCTGACGCATGGTAATGCAAGATAATGCAAAAACTATCCTATGAGGCTATTTCCTCTTTGTATGCAGAATGAAGCATGCATGCAAAGAGGAAATAACGAGGAGAAATGGATATATTTCTCCTTGTTATACCAGCCTCAGGTAAACTCACTAATTTGGTGCAAATCTACATTTACAAGACTTTGTCAATATGGGTTTGCATAAAATATATCAATGGATGCACAGGAACGCCCTGGCACCACCCATGTAATGCCTACATGACGCAAGGTGACGCAAGATAGGGCACAAACAGGATGTGAGTGGTACTGTAAATCCCAAAATAGATTTTGCATCACGGATTTGCCAGAAAAGGGATTTTACCCTGACACAAAATCTGTGCCTCAAATTATGCTTTTTGTAAAACTCTGCCATAAAGAAAGTGGCATCAAGAAGAAGGTTGACAGTAAATCTGTTCTGCTTAACTGGTTGCAAAGAATGTATTTTAAAATATCTTAAGGGGTTAAGGCAACTGTTGCAGAGATGTGCGTGTTCTCTGTAAATCTGAGTGAATAATAATTGTAAAATCACTCTGGACGTTAATGCACTTGCTGGAAAGGTCTGTGTTTTGTCTAGCCCCAGTTTTGACTCAAAGTAGCATAGAGGGTTAATGTGTCTCCTGCAAAACACATCATGTATTATGGAAATGACAGATTTTATTTGTTGTAGATAGGTAAGTGGGTTACTGCTTTGAACACAAAGATCCTTATGTCACTTGCAGTTGCATTGTAATCCTTCTAATGTAGCACACTCAGCTATGGAAGATGATTTGTGATGTCTATACTTTGTACTTTGGGATATAGATTCACCGGGACCTGGAGTTAGTAATACGTGACAACTATGGCAAAGCTTTGACAAAACTATAAGACTAAATAGACAGGTGAATTAGGTTACCTCTATCGCTAGCTGACAGGATAGCAATACAGAAGATGGTGGTGCTCCCACAATTCCTTTATTTATTCACAAATATACCAGTGAGGCTCACACAACAGTTCTTCACAAAACTACGTACCTATATGACCAAGCTAACATGGGCAGGTAAGCAGACAAGAGTAGGATGGAAAAAACTGACTTGACCGTACACACGAGGGGGATTAGGATCACCAGATCTGCAACTCTTTTATTACTGCACAGAGGCACAACACGCACACTACTGGCTACACCTACACGCACACATACCTCATATAGCAGTAGAGTACGAAAGCGTACATCCGACTCCCTTAGTTACTTGTATATTGTAGCCAAGACTGAACACCCCGAGAGTGGAAATAAACCCAGTCTGCTGCATATCAATGGTGTGGCACATGCTGGTGGAAAGAGCACATAAACTCCCAACATATGCACCAGCACTGCCCATGCACCACCACCCGCACATAACTGTGAAGCAAGAATAAAATATGCTAAAATGACTGGGAGAAATGAGCTTACGTGTCATGGGAAACATATTCCCAATGGGCAATTCTTATCACAAACCAACGCCTCGCTAGTTGCACATCGCACACCCTTAAAGATATTTGCTTGAAGATGGCGGCGAGGTAGGAAGCAGCCTCTGAAGCTCCGTCTTGTCGCCCACGGAAATTAGCTTCATATAGCCTCTACGAGGGTTTGGACAGCTGATTACTCCCCCGGAGGATTACCCCACAACATCGCTGACCCCAATGCCCGTGGCAGGCGGTTACAGATACTGAATATCAGCAGCGAAAGCGGGCCGTGGAGAAGGCGGCCTTACCCACAAGACTCAAGCAGCGGCAGAGGCTTAGATGAAGGGACGGCCCACATCGGGGATTGTTGAGGCCAGCCCTGGATGAAGGGACGGCCCAAATCGGGGTCTGTTGAGGCCAGCTTCTAGCGTAGAGGGCTCTGCCGGACGATCCGGAGTACCACTCACCATGCCCAACTGCCACACCGCCTACCCTGGGACTCCCAAGAAACGGACGATCCGAAGAGTGGGAGGCTCAGCAGCGGTGTGACGCCGAGAGCATATTGGAGGTCCCGGGGCCGGCGGCTCATCCCACCACGGTTGGCGGTGCAGAGGTGAGAACCCTGCTCCTGCACCGATTGCAGCTGTCCCGACACAGGAACGCCACAAATACCTGGGGTGGCAACCACGCCTGGACTACATAGCCCGAGGTGGGGGAGAAGATCAGCAGAGCAATCAGGGGACCGGCGGCGGGGAAGCTTCTGCACGGCGGCATACAGCTGTGCTAGGGGCCTGAGAAAGCATGCATTAACCAACTGCGAGGATCAGACGCACAGCCGAAGCGAGCGCAGGGAACAGAGGCCATTTGGGAAACAGAAATAGCACGGGTGGGGAGCCTTTTCCACTACTGGCGCTAGACCTCCACGAGGCGCGGACCACGGGAAGATCCCCGGCCTAGATTTTCAGGGACGGCAGACGACCGCGCGCAGAGCCGGGCAGCCTTTCTGTGATTTTTCAGTGGGTTGGGTAGGCCTAGGAGGATTTAAGCGGGGAAACGTGGGATCTGTGTCTCGAAATGGAGATCCACCTCATCAAGAACTTGGGTCCAGTATGGTTGTAGAAAAGTACAACTCCAGAGGACATGCTCTAGGGTACCCACCTCCCCACATTCCCTCCAGCACAGCTCACTCTCGCGCAGGTCGAAGTGGTGTACGCGCTCGGTGTGTAGTACCAGTAAGTGGCAATCTTGGTCAGGGTCTCGGTGAGGCCCATGTGGTATGCTGAGTGTCTTTTCCTATGGTAGATATTCTCCCATTCTTTGTGACTCAATGTTCTCCCCAGGTCTCTTTCCCATCGAGAGCAAGCCGCATTATGTGTGTATGTGGTGGTTGTTAGGAACATTTTATAAAGATCGGTTATGATTTTCTTGTCAGAGGTGCGTGTTATGAGCCACTCCTCGTCCGGAGACGCTGTGCCTGTGGTCTAACATTTTGGTGCAAGACCCAGTGTCTAACTTGTAGATATGGCTAGCGCTCTTGCTCCGTGAGGCCATAGTCCTCCTTGAGCTGTGGGAATGGAATTATGCCATCTTCGAAGAGTCGAAGAGGTGGCCCAATGACCAACAGGGAGAAGAGCGCCATGTCCTAAACGCATGAGCAATTGTTCCAGGCTGAAACTCGGGGTTGTTGAATATCGGCTTGAGGGGTGAGGGAAGGTGGTCAGCTGATTGGAGACATTTGTGGGGTCCCAGGAGTCCATTATCGTGCTTGGAGGTCTATGTTGTTTACAGAGAAAGGGCACCCCCTGTAGTGGCCTACCTGTCAGCGCCTGGTCCTGGAATAGTCAGTGTTTTTCGGATTCCAGGTGGTGCCACTCTACCAGGTATCTAAGTTGGGCAGCGGGGAAGTATAGCTGAAGGTCGGGTACCCCACTCCCCCCTCTCCGGTGGAAGAACCGCAATCTGATGGCGGAATCATGGTTTGCGCCCATGGTTTGCACCATGCCAGATAAATCGTGAAGATCTGCCTGAGTCTGCTGGATCCAGCCCTGCGGGGGCAGAGGAGAAGGGTCTGGAATAGGTACAGGATTTGAGGGAAGATGGTCATTTTGGTGACTGCAATCCAACCTAGCCATGATATTGTGCAGTGCTTCCACCTATTTCGCGCCCCACGTATACGAGTGCAAAGATTGGCATAGTTAATCTCAGTGGTAGCCTGTATAGTAGGAGCCAAGTGAACTCTCAGGCAGGGAATCGCGTCTGAAGCCCACACCACCGGATGTTTCTCATGTAGATGGGCGAGGGTGTGCAGTGAAAGGGAGATATCGAGGAAAAGATTTGTCCATATTTATTTTAAATCCCGATTCTTGTGCAAAGCTGTGTAGTTCAATAGGAAGGGCGCGCAGCGCCGTGATCGGGTTGGAGAGAGACAGTAGGATGTTGTCTGCATAAAGGCTTACTGTGTGGACATCCCCCCGAATTTAATCCCAGATATAAGGGGATGCTGTTGAATTCTATGCACCAAGTGTTCCATATAAAGTGCAAAGAGGAGGGTGACAGAGGGCACCCCTGCCTAGTGCCCCTCCCAATAGGAAACCGAGTGGATGTGTGGTCATTAACCTGAACCGTCTCCATGGGGAAGTGGTAGCAATTTAAAATCTGAGTCTGCACCTTCTCACCAAAGCCAGCCGCCCTCAGAACCATCTTTAGATAGGGCCAGTGCACCCTATTGAATGCTTTCTCCGCATCGATGGCCAGGAGCATGTATTCTCCCTGGCTGCGGGACGCTCGTTCGATCAGGTGTAAAATGCGTTTGGTGTTGTCGCTGGTTTGCCCTTGTGGGATAAAACCCACGTGATCCAGTTCAATCAGCTGTAGGGGGCTAAGCGGGTCGCTATGATACAGGTATATATCTCAATGTCTATGTTTAAAAGAGAGATAGGTCTATATGCGCTACAGACTGTTTTATCTTTCCCCGGTTTTGGGATAACAACTATTGCCGCTTCCAGAATTTCCCCCAGGATGGATCCCGTTTGTTCGAAAGAATTAAACAAAGCGGTCAGGATAGGGGCCAGCTGGCCTCAAAATGCTTTATAAAAGAAAGCCGTATAGCCATCCGGGCCAGGTGATTTGCCCAGTTTGAGGCGCAAAATTGCAGAGATAGCCTCTTCCATCTGTATAGCCCTGTCGAGGTGATCAGCCTGAGCTTTTGATAAGGAAGGCATGCGAGACTTGGCTATATATTCGGTGCTAGTCTGGGCATCCAGAGAATCTCCCATATAGAGGTCTACGTAAAAACCCTGGAACGTTTCCGCGATGGCTGCGTCGTCAAATATCGACTCACCCCTCAGTGTCCGAATAGTGTGGACACCCTGCATCTGCCTGGCTTCCCGAAATTTGTTGGCTAAGAGCCGGCTGCATCTATCCCCCCCGTATAATAGGAGTGACGAAGCCTGAGGGCCGCGTACTCAGTTTTATCCTTATCCAGGGCAGCACGGTGCTTGCGCTCCACACATAGTAGATGCCAGGCATGGGATGCACCAGTTCGTTGGTGTATCTGTTCAAGTCAGATACCCTCTGGGTGAGTTCAGCCCGTTTGTGGCTTCTCTCTTTGTTGTGAGCTGAGGATATAGCTATAAATACCCCCCGTATGACAGCCTTCAATGCCCCCATTGTGTTGCCGGTGATGTATCGGGTGTAGCATTAATGATGACAAAGTCTGAAATTGTCTTCCGGACCTGTTCGGTAACAGATGTGTGGTGTAGCAGCTTGTCCCGGAGGTGCAGTGTCTGAGAGGTTGCGCCGTGGGCGGCAATTGTAAGGTGGCCAAGACTGGTGAATGGTTAGAGAGGAAAGCTTTCAGAATTTCGGGGCTTAGTACGTGGACCTGAAGGGAAGAGGAGCTGAGAAAGTAGTCAAACAACGCATAGGTTTTATGTGCCCCAGAGTAAAAGATGTAACTGCGAGTGCGCGGGTGGAAATGGCGCCAGTGATCATGCATCCCCAGATCCTGGAGGTGAGCTCGCCCCAGGGGTCTCAGTACCCCTGCTTGATGTGTTCTCTGGCAAGAGCGATCTATGTCATTGTCAAAGACCATATTTAGGTATCCACCCAGTAATAGGTGGCGATCTGTGGTTGTGGCCGCTTCTTGAAGTGCGTGGAGGAGGAATTTATTTTGCCCCTCATTAGGTACATATATAGAGCCTACAGTGAACGTCACTCCACCCAAAGAGAACTGATGTGTGAGCAATCGGCCCTTAATCACTGCCTCTTTCTGGAGAACTCTGCCAGCAATGGATCGGGAGACCAGGATGGCCACCCGGGCTGATTTGGATGTGTTAGAGGAGAACATCTGTGTTGGGAAGGCCCTGGACTTCAACCTATGGTGATCTTTAGAGAGAAGGTGTGTCTCCTGCAGGAGGCATATGTCTGCCTTGGATTGCTCTAAGTAGTTAAGGACCGCCCTACGTTTGATTGGGTTGTTCAGACCCTCACGTTAAACATGAGGACTTTAAGTGTTGCATGTGGCATCAAGGGGCAATGGTTGGACCGGGACGCTGTGTGTGTTAGAAGCCATTACAATGCGCAAATATCGGTGTGGCAGCCTAAGGACGCAGGAGCTGAAGGAATGTGGCGTGCAACAAAAGGAGGTGGACGAGGGAACCCAGAACCAAAAAAAAAAAAAAAAATACAATCAAAAGGAAAGTCTCAGCCATAACAAGGGAAAAGGGAACAGGGACAGGGAAAAGGTTCCAAGAATAATGTCCTCCATCCCAGAGCGTCCAGGAGGTTGTCAAAGTGGGACTCGTTTTGTGACCAAGAGGTGGGGTCCGGCTCCCCCCGTCGCCCACCAAGAGTCAGTTTCAGAGAGGCGTAATCTGGTCGAGCACTCGGCCTTCTGGCCAGTTTCTGCCAGGGCTACCGCCGCCGAAGCTACAGCGTCCTGATGGCCCTTTGCGATGTCCGCTGTGTTCAGCTTCCGGGACCATCGGCGTTGAACCTAGCACTGCCACCCGGAGGGTGAGATCTCGGGCCCTGAGTTGGTGCTCTAATTATCATCTTCCTCGCTAGGAATTGCTAGGCCCAGGAACCGGCAAGAGTCAATGAGTGAGCGCATCTGGTGGAGTTTGCCATTGAACCTGAATAGGAGGCAGAATGGGTGGCCCCACGAGTACTGGATGCCTTGTTGCCGGAGGTTTTCTGTCACTGGACGGAATTGTCGACGGCCCTGCAAGGTGATCAAGGCTTATTCCTGGTAGAGCACCGTAGAGTGACCTTGGTAGGAAATAGGGTGGAGGGATCTTGCCTTCAGGAGAATATTTTCTTTGGTTTTAAATTGCTGTACACACACTAGGATATCTGCTGGTGGGACGTTGGGCGCACGTGGAGGGCCTACTCGATGTGCTCTATTGAGAGCGATCTCTGTGCTGTCCGGAACTGCCAAGATTTGGCGGAATAGGCCCACCATGAAGGCGAAGAGGTCTTTGGTGTCGTTTGAGGCCTTCACGCCTCGGATCCTGATGTTGTGTCTGCCCGACCTGTTTTCTAAGCCTCGAGGTGTATCTGGGTATCCAGATGCTGATCCTGAAGGCGAATTATCTACTGTTGGAGCATAGTTATTTCGGTAGCTGTGGTATCGCTTTTGTCTTCAAGTGTTGCAACCCACTCCCCCACTTCGTCAACAACTTTCCAGATCTCTTTTATTTCAGCTGTGAGGTCCGCTTTCACGGTTTGCAGATCGGTTCTGAGAGTGTTGAAAAGTGATTCCAAGAATGCCTTAGTGATGGGCTTGTCGTCATTGCTGGGAGATTGCTGCAGGGTCGCCATTTTGGGTGACGCGGTCGCTATGTTGGGGACGGAGATTGGCATAGCCAATAGGTCTCGCCTTTGGGACCTTATAAGTGTTGATGTGGTTGCACCAAGGATATTGTGCTGCATAACTAAATACTTAGAAGGTCTCAAACCTTTTTTCATAAGCTTCCTATGTGGACCTGGCTCAAGCTGCTCAGTTTTTCAAGAACATTCTGGATGGCCGTAGAGGTGTCACAACCTAATGGAAACACTGCTAACAATATTGTCTAGTGCAGCTGTAATATTATAAGTATTTGTCATATTGCCTACCCTCTCCATTGCTGCATGCAATGGGCAGCTTCCTATAATGCCACATGATGCGACCTCCTAACACTCCACCCCAATCATTTCAGAAGAGTCACCCAAGGGCCTGTGACTCAACATCACGATGGATATTGCCAGCATACTGGATGGACAGCACCTGCTTATCACGGTCAATGACTGTTGCATATACCTGGATTTGGTTTGTGTGCAATCAACCTCTACTAAAGCAGTCATGCTAAAAATTGGGAAACAAATTCCTACACATCAGTTTCCCCACGAAATTTGTAACGAAAACAGACAGGAATTTCACCAATACCACAAATCGACAAATGTCATCAGAAATTAACACCACAATGGCCTAAAACTAATGCAGAGGTCGATGCATACACTAAACAAGTAATCCACATATCAGAGTTAGAGAAGGATAACCTCTGTACAAGTTCCTGAGGGAATACTGTATCGCGCCATACACCATCACAAGATAAGCACCTGCACACCTCCTGCTTGCAAGGCAGCCCAAGAATTCCCTACGATGTCACTCTATGTGGACCCTAGATACTTTTGATGAGACTGGTATCAAGGTGATGAGAAAGAAGCAATCTGATGAGTGAGCCACCACAGGCAACGGGCAAAACGCAAGGACATGATGGTGGGAGATGTGCTGGTGGGAGACAAAACATTGGGAAGCAAGTTCAAGTCTCTGTTTGATCCCATACAATGGACAGTAACCCATGTGAGAGGAACGTTGGTGTTAGCACTTTGAAGGGACACTGAAATAACTTGTAAAGTGCCTTAATATAAGAAGCTTTGTGGAAACCACTGATGGCAATACATCAACCCTGAGGCAGTCTTATGACTCGAAGCCCAGCATCATCCTCATTAGCCAGCCGGATGAACGTTCAGCTAACACTCCAGTATGTGCCATACCTGAGACCCCGTAATCCTGTGCAGCGGCGTAGCGTGGGTTGCCAGCACCCAGGGCAAGGCAAGTATCCTTCCACTTTTCTTTAAAAAATTTGCGCCCCTAAGAATTTTGCAACCGGGGCAACCGCCCTTGTGGCCCCACCATGATAAGCCACTGCCTGTAAGTAGTGACCCATACAAACCAAGGGGGGCAGCCATCGCTATGTCGAACCTCAACTTTATTAAGACTGAGTAGTCCAGCAGATCCGTATAACAGTGAAGACTGCTCGAGTGAAGGCTTTGGTGACCCACCAACGTCAGCATGGTCCAACATTGTCATGTTTGTTCTTGAGCGTGTGTTCTGCTCTTTTGTAAAATTTGGGAGAAATGCTGTGTAAAAGGGCAAACCATTTACTGGGGCCCAATGAGGCAATCCTAAAAGTCTTCTGTGTAGTGGTCTCGACCCATGGTGCATCAGCAAAGGTTCTAAATAAAGTTGAGTCTTCGGCATGGCTCTGCCCCGTGTTACCCTAGTATTCCACCATCCTGTGAGTGTGTGCATCTTTGCCTAGACTTTTCACCACACAGCTGAAGAACATAACAAGAAGTTTAAAATGGTCAGGTAAAAAAAAAACAATAGGAGATTGTGCACAAGTCAGTATCTTCAAATCTGAAGGATTTCATGATCGTAGTCAAAGTATACAGGAAGTGTTAAAAGAGAGAAAACATGTCAGCCTTTTTCTGAAAACCTGGGGCCTCATTTATGAAAAGTGACGCATCGCTGCGAGAATACAGCGATGCGTCACTTTTTATTGCGCCCTCCTGGCGACCCCAATGATGCGTCATATTTACAATATGATTCAGAAAAGGGGGTGGTGATGGACAGAGTATCTGATTAAAGCCGAAATACTACTTTCAGTCATTAGATCAGGGCTTGATCCATCACCGTTTTTTAGCTCACTGCACCATCCCAGCTCAGAACCTGGCTACATGCAAATGAGTCTGTCCCTGGCCCAGTGCATCATGGGAACAGTGCAGACCAAACTACCAAGCCAATTCTTTTACTGGAAAGGAAACAAGCTTCCGGGGACCGGTTTCTGGCATTACAGCCGTCTTCGGCCCGGCTTGCTTGAATCCTGATGGCGCAGTGAGCAAGGGACTCACATCTGAGCATACCCTTCCACGCTTGTGGTAGACAAAACGATTCAGAAAAGGGGGTGGTGATGGACAGAGTATCTGAATTAAGCAGAATACTACTACCCAGTCAACAGATCAGGGCTTGATCCATCACCGTTTTTTAGCTCACTGCACCATCCCAGCTCAGAACCTGGCTACATGCAAATTAGTCTGTCCCTGGCCCAGTGCATCATGGGAACAGGGCAGACCAAACTACCAAGCCAATTTTTTTACTGGAAAGGAAACAAGCTTCCGGGGACCGGTTTATGGCATTACAGCCGTCTTCGGCCCAGCTTGCTTGAACCCTGACGGTGCAGTGAGCAAGGGACTCACATCTGAGCATACCCTTCCACGCTTGTGGTGGACAAAACGATTCAGAAAAGGGGGTGGTGATGGACAGAGTATCTGAATTAAACTTAATACTACTACCCAGTCAACAGATCAGGGCTTGATCCATCATCGTTCTTTAGCTCACTACACCATCCCAGCTCAGAACCTGGCGACATGCAAATTAGTTTGACACATCATTGCGCAAGGACTTACAGATACGTCAGTATTTCTGACGTATCTGTAAGCGCAAAAGTGACGAATTGCTGGAGTGTGTCACAAAAGTGATGCAACTCCAGCAATGCTTCCTTTCACATGAGGCAAGCCCCATGTGAAAGGGCCTGCGTCAGTCTTACGCCTGCTGTGAGGCAGGCGCAAGATTTTGACGCAACGGCGTCCTAAAAGTGACGCAGTGAAATCCCATAGATTTCACTGCGTCACTTCTACGACCCTTCCTTGCGTCAATACGCACCCCTTGCATACATTATACCTGGAGCAGGTATAATGTGGTTCAGCGGTTTAGTGGTGACGCATCTACCTAGATGCGTCACTTTGTAGATATGGCGCAACAAGGCGCATTTTTTACGCCACTGGTGCGTCACAAAAAGTGACGCACCGGCGGCGTAAAAGTGACGCACAGCCTCATAAATGAGGCCCCAGCATTCTTTGCCTGCAACGCAGCTCAGTGGGTTAAGCAATTGCGGCTCCTATCTGATGAGACCGGCAAGTCCATATTTTAAATTCTAGGGGGCAACTCAGCCTTTAATTTTTAGGGTGATATCTGTTATCTCCAATGCTTAAATATAAAAAAATGTCAAATGGAGCGCTGATTAAAAATATTATTAATGAACAGTACTTTCATTTTGAAACAAACTAATATTCTGATGGTTTCTCTCACTGTACAAGGTTCTGCTTGCTACCCAGTAGACACGAAATACGTGGCGTGAACTGGAAGGTGAAAATATATTCAAAATTTGGCGCTGGGCCTCATCTTTTTCTGAAGATGAAACGAGAAAAGGCCCGCAAAAAAAAACAGTTGAAAAGTCCAACGTCATCCTCTCCATTTATGGAGACAGGCCGCCATGTCAACGGAAAGAGGGAGTGAGGGTGTTGAAAGAAGGGAGAGCGTCTCTTGGAGATGGGGGCCTGAGGCAATACAAAGCCCTGGAAATATTTACAGACAATGGAGATAGATTAGCTGCCGACTGAGGGGCCGCCCGGGAAGTGTACACAGCCCCCTCCAGTTGTTTAGAGAGGAAAATAGCCCAGTGTGAGGAGACGTCAATCATGAGAGTGACGCAGGCAAGTACATGAATAGGCATCTTCAGCGAGCAGCGTTCACGATCGTAGCAGGTCATTCAAAGCTTCGTCTACACCCGTTTTAAGGGTTGGCCTAGAGCTAGCTTTAACTGTCTCACCAGCCTCGTTTCCCCCAAAAATCATTATGAAAGCTCGCCCCGCGCGTATAGGCACATGAGATTTCTGTCAGGCTCCTTCATTTATTAATCAATTAAATGTATCATTCACATTTTGCTTCCACTCACCTCAGCCTACAGCAGGCTAGGTGTGGAGAGAGAAGAAAGAGCAAGAAGAGCCAGAGAAAAAGCGTGGAGGGAAATTGTTTAAGGAGCAAAGGCCTAAGACCTAAGAGAGAATGGAATGGTAATGGGCTAGATATATGTGGAGAGCAGGGTCGGACTAGGACAGAAAATAAGCCCGGCAGCAAAATAAAAATGGTGCCTATTGGTGACTCAAATAGCTAATAAAAATGTCACTCACATTTGCAAAACGTGGCAGTTTTGAACTTGTAAAGATGCGCTGTTTAGGGATTTTGCCACATATGCAATTGTAATTGTAAATGTTTGTGAAACTGCATATATTTGTGCTTAGTTGTAAATCTGTATGTAACTGCATCCATTTGCCCTGATGTAGGGAAAAATATAATACATTATATCCAAACAGACGCAGAGCTGAAGTCTGCAACTCCCATGCAAAGGTTTGAAGTTAGAAGCAGTTTTAGGCCTCAGTAGTAACACAGGCCTATGCGAGAAATAGATCAAAAATAACATTTCACTAAAGCCAATGGGGGATATGTACAAGGAAGTGTTGGAGAGTGGCGTTAGCCTCCTTGGCTTACTGACCCACTCCGCCACCTGTAAAACGCAAGGCTGAACCATATTTAAAAGAATGTGGTGTTTGATTATGATGTTTTGTTATGTAGATACCCCTGACGAAGGGAATAGACATTCCCAAAATGCATTGGGTGATGCTAATAAAGCCGTGACTTGTGGAAACTTACACTCTCTTCATGTTTGCATCATGTTTCGCAGTACAACAGGTGAATGAGTAAAATAAATCGATTAGAAAACGGAAAAAGTGGTTAAAAGTGCACAGTATTAATGAGGAGTGTAGGAAGGTGAATACCTGACTATGGTTACCCCAGATTTTTTGCCTAGTGTTTAGCTGATTTTCGACTTAGTTGGCCTGGGATCCTGCTAATCAGGGCCCCAGGCTATCTGCTCTCTCTGTAAAATAGACTACATGTACTTTACGTACATCTCCAATTGGACATTGGGTCACCTTATGAGCCCCTGTATAGTGTACCTTAGGTACCCAGGGCATAGGAGCATCCAAGGCCTACCATTGGCTGCAGCATGTATTATGCCACCCCTGGCTGGCCATTCACATTGACACAACTGGCTGATCATTCAGCTGGGGCAAGGTTGTGTAATCACTCCTTGCTTAGGTATAGTATTCCTATATCTAACATTATATATAGACACATATACACCTATAAGTCACTTCTATGGCAGGCTTTAACAATCCTGGAGGCAGAATGGTTGGTTTTATGTGAGATGGTGCTCTAGCATGAGCTGAGCCTGTCTGCAGTTTTCGGAACCGTGTCCTTATAGCTGTTCTATGATATAGCCATACCATATACTCTCAAGTGCATTATCATCCTCGCGGTTCATTGCTAACTTTGGTGTGGCTTTATCAAAACATGACGTGTAAGGTGTCATACGCTTTGGAATACTACCCCGTCGCCAGTTTTGGCGATGGGGGTAGCATTCCACCCTTCTAGAGGGAGAAGACATGTTGTTCCTAGTAAACCCGGTTAAAGTTAACCAGAGCCTCAGTATCACAAAATGGATGCCGCTGCCACAGACACAAGTCTGACCTCCTGCTGCAGGGAGTCCTTCCAGCGAGGGAGGCTTGAAAAATAGGTTTCCTGTCTTGGGAGGTGCTAGCACCACCCCAGACAGGCCATAGTGTATTGGGGCAGGGAGGGCTGAATGAAATGAGACACTGCCTGGGGCACACAACGTGTCCCATGCATAGTCCGGTTAAAACCAGTTGCTGGGGTACTCCAGCCCCAGCTCTGGTGCAAAACTGGACAAAGGGAAAGGGGTGTAACCACCCCCTTCCCTGGTCCGACCCATAGGAGGGACCTAGCAGGTAATCCAGCCCCTTAGATTAGTATATAGGTAGGAGCTGAGTCAAGAGACTTTAGAATTATCCTGAACTGAAACTTGAAATGAAACTCTGGACCTTTGACATTCTACTGAACCTAGAAGACTGAAGAATCTCCCTTGTGGTCAAGGAATGACCACCCTGTGCAAACAGGCACCATCCAGCGATCTGTGGTTTGCTTTGGCAATGCTCCCGCCGGAGCCCGATCAACGAGGCTGACAAGAACCAGAATTTCAGACTTACCTGAGCCCGATCCACAGCCACAGCAAAGCTGAGACCCGTGGAGGCGACGAGAGACGTGGGACCGGCCATCTTGGAAAACCTGCACTTTGCTACCTGTGCAGCTCCCGAGGCACCCTCGAAGCTGTGCATTAGGGATTGAGAATCCCCATCCCTGACCACCTTCTACACCGACGCACATCTCTCCCACTCCACGAGTGCCGTGTGGGGCCTGCTACAGTTTTTGTGCTCAACGCGTCTGTCCGGTCACTTGCCTATTGGCTAGTGGCCTCTGTGATGATGAACCTACACATTTACACCTCTGGCCTAGTTGCTCCAAGCTGGCCCTTGCTTCCCTGAAAAGGAGAAGCCCATCACACCCTACTGGTCTGATCAAGAAGCCATATTCGATTCCTGCGTCGGTTGCCTTTGCCAAGACTTGTTGACTCCAATACGGAAGCCAACACCGCCGACAGCAATTTCCTACATGTGACAGTCCGTGCCCAGCTCCTGGTTGTCGTTGACACCTCCTGGTCTGCCTGGCTGCAGAGACAAGCTTCATGACATCACCTGATTGCTTCACAACATCGCCTGGTTCCTTCCTGGTCACTGGCTAGTCACACAGACTCTGTTCCCTCTGCTTTCAGGTACTCTTCATCCTCAATCCGCCCTTGTATCCACCTGGACACTTCTCTCCTGGTCGCCTGCAGCATCTTTCTCCAAGGCTCCATAGGATTCAGCGACGAAACCTGACACACTTTGACACCTATGCACCCGCTTCCTGTGGGTGAGGTAACACAAGTACTCCGGTGCTCCTGTGGGTATTAAATATCCTAGTGTCCTAGTTTTCAGTGGCTTCCTCCTAGTCCATCCAGAAGTGTCCTAAAATAACTAGTTTTCATTTCTTTTGTTCCCATTATAACTCTATAGTAACTCGCGTGTGTGTTAAGACACTGCACACGCCTCCCGTGGGCCTCCTGCTTTATAACCTTTGCTAGTACAGCGTAGCCCCAGCGATTCCCTAGGCCCTAGGCCTATTCATTGTTCGTAACGTGGTTCTTATACCACTATTTTAGTATATGGTTTGACGTGCCCCTAGGGCTCCACTGTATATTGTGCAACATATTGTATGATAATTGAGTATCTTGTTATGTGCTTGTGCCTCTGACCTCATAAAGAGTTCAGAGGGGTTGTGTTAGTAATAAATACATATATATTTTATATATAACCTGTGTGGTGTCTTTTCATTTGGTATTAAAGGGGTTACATATGGTAAAACAGCTGGCTTCACATGCCCTCTTGAGTTTAGCCTAAGACTGCTTTGTCCATGCTTCTTGCAGCACACATGAAAGTGAATAATTGCATTTTTTTAAAGGTTTGTTTATGTAAAGGATGGGACATTCTTCTGTGCATAAACAATGCATGGCATTTTATTTTTTCCATGTGTGCTGCACAAGGCAGCACACATGGAAAAAGCAAAAACGAGGAGAAGTAATGCATTTCTCCTCGTTTCACCAACTTAAGTCCAGGGTTTTCCTAGTCTTCATTTTGGCACTGCCTCCTATGTACGCCACCCTTGTACATAGGGGGCAGCGTCAAATGCAATGGGTGTTGCGGGGGATGCCCACCACAACACCCACCGCAATCCCCTTTCAGGCTAACCATAGCGTGAAAGGGGGCCTTATGTACAAGGCAACGTTAAGCCACATTAAATGGCTTATCGCTGCCTTGTAAATAGTGACGTTGTGGTGGCGACAGGGGCTTGTAGATATGCCCCAATGTGTTTAGCTGAATCAGGTCACACAGTCAATTGCACTATCAGGAAGTAGCCTGCAAGGGAAGGAAATACCTTGCGGTCAGCAAGCTGAGCTCCTGCATGAAGCATAGATCTTGTCTTCTTCCTGACTTAGTAAAACCAGTAGCGCTTATGGTTAGAAACTAAAAAAATAGGTTATTACAAGTTCCCTCTACTAGATAAATGGGCCAAAATGCAACAATCACATCAGAGCCTGCTTCCTCTGAAGCGTTGTTGTTTCTTACACCTTTAAGCTTGAACACGTCTGTAGGAAAAAATACCAAGTGCGCATCCTGCCTTAGTACATACAGACACACGTGTGTACGCTTCTGTCAAGATCACACCTACAAGTCTGAAAGCTGGTAACTCACTTCTGCGGAAAACCAGCTTCACACCTGCACAACAATATGTTACCACAAGTTCCATCTGCTAGAGAAATGGGCCAAAATGCACCAATCACATACGAGCCTGCTTCCTCTGAAGCATTGTTGTTTCTTACACCTTTAAGCTTGAACACGTCCTTAGGAAAAAATACCAAGTGCGCATCCTGCCTTAGTACATACTGACGCACATGTGTACCCTTCTGTCAAGATCACGCCTACAAGTCTGAAATTCGTAACTCGCTTCTGCAGAAACCCCAGCTTCACACTTGCACAAAAATATGTTACCCCAAGTTCATCTGCTAGAGAAATGGGCCAAAATGCACCAATCACATACGAGCCTGCTTCCTCTGAAGCATTGCGGTTTCTCACGCCTTTAAGCTTGAACACATGCATAGGAAAAAATACCAGGTGCACATCCTGCCTTTGTACATACTGACACACATGCACACGCTTCTGTCAAGATCACACCAACAAGTCTGAAAGCTGGTAACTCGCTTCTGCAGAAACCACAGCTTCAACCCTAACTGGCTAGATGGCTTAATGGAAGAAACCACATGCAAAGGGTCATATAAGCTTGGCCAATAGACGTTGATCAGGACATAACCACGTGCTGTGCAGTTAAATAAAGATATCTTTGTTCCGCTTAGATTTCGAGAACCGAAACCCAAAGGGGGGGTTTCCACACTCATCATGGTAGGCTAGGCCCACCTACATGCGCTTCAGTTTGCGAGAAATTGCTACATCTACTAATGCTATTGTGAATGTCCTGTGTGAACATTGCTTATGTCAATGGTCAACTTGTGACCTTTTCCTTTGTGGTTTGGAAGAATAAATGAAGCTGATTCTGAGTTAAAAGGAGAGACATCAAGTTGCATCTCCTCTGAGGTGAACTGATCTCTCCTGTAGTGACTGATCCTCACTGCAGTATTGTAATAAACCCACATTGTATTGTCAACTTGTTTTCTTGGTGTTTGTTCAATAGATTTTTCCTTTAACATGTTGGCGAGCTGAGCCAGGACTTCCCCTTCTTCTCACCTGGTGCCATATCCTGAAATACCTCCTGACCTCTTGGAATGATTTGTGCAGCTAAAAGAAGGTAAGTAGACGCCTGTTACAAGGACTTCTCATTTCTCTGGGACGGGTAGGACTTGGGAGTTGACATTCTCAAAAGGTGAGAACAGTGCAAATGGGGTCCCTTTTAAGTTACAGGTGGCATGTTGACAGTAGAATATGTTATATGTTATTATTTTGTTATCATTCATATGTGGGGAAATGCATGCCTGATTGTGTATTGACACAATAATAAGGACTAGAGTCCAGTGGTAAGTCCGGAAGGTACTGGGGACCTGACTAAAGGTAGTCAGAAGTGGTCATGGTAGAGTAGCGCTTGAGGCTGGACAGTCAGCATATGTTCTGAAAGGCAGAACACTCAAGTCATCAGAGACCTTAAGTCTGGAAGTCACCGTTTGTAGTTACAGGCAGTGAAAGTTGTCCTCCTTGTGAGTCCAGGAGAACTGACCAGTAGTAGCATTTTTTTGCCCTAGTAGGTAGTTTTAGAGTAGAATAGTAGTTTTATAGTATATTAGTATGTCTGTGTAAATATGAATAGAAGTGTGGTCACAGATTTATGTCATTTTGTAGTTTTATGTTGTTTATGCTATGTAGTTAGGATTACCTACTGTATGCAAACTAATATAGTATCTTTGGAAAGGGTTTTATTTAGAAAAATGTCTGAAGGGTACACATATAGTGAATTACAACAGGTCCCTGAAGTAATTGTCCATCTTTATAACAGTATGGTTGTAGGTTTTTGTAACGGTACTGACCCCAGTAGACTACCTGAGGTACTTTGGTTTCTGACTTCGTCCCGTATTTGGCCGCCATTTTGTGTCTCGTCGCCATTTTGTTTTGCCCTCACTCAGGCAGCACGGCGAACGGAGTGTTTTTGCTTTCCTCAGCTGCTACGTGTCCCTTCTGTTAAAGAGTAACTCCCTGCCCTTGTTTATGAAACCGATGTCAGGGTCTGGCCGAGTTCGCTAATCCATGTCTGGGTTGATTGATCCCTGTCTCGACTGACTATTTGGCTTCTCCTATTCTTTCCTTACATTATCTTATCTGACTGGCCTTCGCTATTCTCTCCTTGTATTCTCTTGTTACACAACTATCCTTTGAGGCACACAAATACGTCCAGCCACCTGCAAATTGGATTGCCGGTATTAGCACTGATTAATTTGTTGGGAGGGGTAGCACACAGGGTTTGAGAAAGGGGCGTATTTGGGACACCTGATAGCTTGTTTTCCAACTTTTCCTATTGGCTTGCTTTGTGTGTGTTGGGAGTATATGTCGTAAATATGTGTATGATAAGAGATAGTGCGCCACGGACTGAAGTGGCAGTCTCCTTAGAATCTACACTCTGTATGTAACTTCTAGGACAACTGTGCTTAGCTGCAGCTAATAAACCTGGTTTTCTACGCCCAACAGAGTGTCTCGTGTCTCTGTTCGACAAGGCAGGTGAACTCGGGGATTTAAGGTGTGCCCTGCACCGCCAGGCCCATAAGGCCCGGTTCTCCATACCAATACCAGTACCACCTAATAATCCCTTCATGGGAGAAATCCTTGAGTGACTAGGTATTGACACCACATCACCTTTAGGTCGAAGGACAACATACAATGATGTAATAACAGATACTTTAGAAGATTAGATAAGTGTTCCAAAGAATTAATTGGAACATTTCTAGAACATCCTACAGGGACATTGATTAATATCTTGAGGGTATACATGCAGTCATTATTTGAGAATAGTCTCTTATCGCAGGTCTCAGTAGATTAAAACTGTATTATAAAAGTATGCCATTTTTGAAGAGTTCTATCACGTTTTAATATAAATATGAAAGTAAAATAAAATATTTGTCTCACTTATCTAACCATGTAGAGAGTCTAAGACGTTAGAGTACTCTCTGCTTATGAATTCACCAGCCAAAAGAAACTGGATTATTTAGAAGAATGTATGAGAATAGGTAAGTTGAAAGGGAAGAAGAACAGCTTGTATGAATGGAAAGTATGGAAGGAGTAGGAGAAGGGTGGATCTCCAGGATAATGAAAAATAAATAGAACATTGCTTACGTCAATGGTCAACATGTGACCTTTTCCTTTGTGGTTTGGAAGAATAAATGGAGCTGATTCTGAGCTAAAAGGAGAGACATCAAGTTGCATCTTCTCTGAGGTGAACTGATCTCTCCACTGATCCTCTCTGCAGTATTGTAATAAACCGATATTGTATTGTCAACTTGCTTTTCTTGGTGTTTGTTCAATAGATTTTTCCTTTAAAAGCCCTTACTGTAAGCAATGTTTTAGATAATATCAGTAAAAATCAACAGTAAAAAGTGGCCCACTAGACCAGTGTTCTTCAAACTTTTTAATGTAGGGCACCCAACGAATGAAAAAATAAAATTCACCTGGGCCCCCTCAGAATTGTTTACAATTATTCTATTAAATTCGCAATGTTTAAATATGTCTCAACTTATTTAATCATGAGAGATATTTTACCATTTCAGTTAAATTATGTTACTGTTATAAAATACGCAACCAAATACATGATTGCCAAACATACTGTTCTGGTCAGGCCGGCCTTACTAACATGTAAAAGTATCCACAGTGTGATTATTAGAAATGGGGGCGAGGGTTTTGAAGAATATTTGGAGTCCCTTCCCTTTTGACACATATTCCCAGCTAGGATATAAATTATAAAAGATGTTAGTTATGGCCCATTACAGAGCGGCTTACTGCCACTCATGTCCCCCTTCTTAAAACAAGGCACTGATTTCAGCATAATCCTTTTTTTGGTCATCATATTTCAACTCCCCCGCGCCCCACGCCCCCTCCTCATCGCTCTTACCTGCAAGGGCTGTGCCTAGAAAAAACATTTAGCAACTCCTGATAACCCTTCATCTGAAAATTGCTGAACACTCAGCATCCCTACCAAGCAGCAGTGATGGCTTTGATGCAGACCTAAAGCTGTACCAGAGACGTCCCTGTCAGCACCCTATGGCACTTTTCTGAGAGATGTGCCTTGACTACCAGGTCATAACGTGGCCCCCTAGCGCAGGCCTATCTCCGCCCTCCCATGAACAATAAGATGGAGTACCCACAAAGGGCTGGAACAGCCCTCTCAGCAACTACCAGCCATCTGGCTCCCACTGATCTCAAAATTAGACATCTGGGGTAAAGACAACCATTTTTCTATGGAACTTGATGTGGGTGTAAAAGGCATCTATCTGTTTCCATGACAGGTGGTTTGCGTCCTTGGCACTAGACTGGCTGTGATGAAATCAGGCAGTACTCTGCACTGTGTTTGCAGCGATCTCTGGGGGATGGATAGCTCCTCAAAAAAGAGGACCACATTACCAGGTCTTTTCTCACTTCAGTTGAAAGTTTGTTTCTATGACTTTTGACCTTCAGGCCTTGGCAATTGATCTTCAAAAGCGGATGATATAAGAATCAAGTTCAGTTGGCCAATCAAAGCCTGAAGTTGATGCATGGTAACATTGAAGGTCTGTAGACACTGATTGATGCCTTGAAAGCAGAGACCTAATGAAGTGGAAAATGGCGGACTTCATTCACAGTATCAATCTCAATACCCAGGAAAACCAAGGTGGAGGCTAAGCCAGTAGTCCACCCCAAAGTACAAATAATTCTCCCCATCAGCCCGATAAAAATCGACCGAGAGGTTTTACACTTAGGAGAACTCTTTAGACCAAGACATAAGCAATCATCCAGATAATGAATCACTAAGTCTGTGATGGCAAAGACCCATTCAAGGAAAGTGCTGAACTGCTCAAAATAAGTACAAGACACCACACAACTCATGGCTGTTCATTTATTTAGTAAGTAGGAACTCTCAAATTGACAAACTAAGAGGTGAAAATTCTCCCGGTGGACTTGCAAGAGCTGAAAGGCTGACTCAATATCAACCTTCGCTAGAAGTGCTTAAAGTGGAAATATAGAAGCAAAAGTACTTGCTATCCTAGAGTTCTTCTTTGCGACTGAGGCGTGCCAGTATTTTCTCAATAAAAATGTTGAACACCAGTTGAAAGTGCTGGTACTCTTCCTTTCAAATTAAAGAAGTGCAAATATTCTTTGCTTGCCAGTACCTGCCCGATTAAAGCACTTGCTTTAGTAAATAACGCTTGGTGCAGAAAAGAGTGACGCTACAAAGAGACAATGTTTGCTTGAGGAGAGGATAGAGAACCATGTGAAATTACAAGGAACGTGACATTTCTGAAGGTGGTTGCAGATGGTGAGCACTGGCACTCATTTTTGTGGACTCTGACTAATTTTTCATCATCAGACTTTGACCCTGAGTAAGAGAGTGAAAGGCAGAAAAGAAAGGAGAAAGAAAAATATAGGAAAACAGTGAAAACATAAGCAAACAGGGATGTAAATGGACCTGTGAAAGTGACAAGGGCTGATGTGAGCCTTACCTGGGTACTATATAGTAATGTGAATTCATACATAAACTTCCTGATGCTCACTGATACTAATACCATAACACTCAGCAGCCAGTGAGTCGATTGTACTTCAAACAGGTTACATAATAATTATCTTATTGCGCTTGACCCTCTCACATGCGAGGTTCTGTAATTCTGAACCCGTTTTATAAAGGTCATGGTATTGTTACGATTTTGCTAGTAGCGTACCGTAAATGGCGAGTGCAGCAAGTACGAGTGTTTTCGTCATGTTCGATCGATGGATTCACTACGTATTTAGGGATTTCGTTCTGAACCTTCGGGTTCCATTTTGTGTATGGCAGCCTTTTTGTGGTTGCCCTCACATAGGCCGATGACTAATGCCAAACGAGTCTTTGGGACACGTACACCTTTAGCTGACTTTTAAATGACCTGAGCAAACTGACCCTGTTGCCTGAAGCTAACCTTGCTGAGCCAGTTCCTTGTCCGGTAGCTGGTCGAGATAGAGATCAAAGAGCAGGACATTGTTGAGTTTATGGTACACGCAGACACCCCTCTATCTTATTTCACATCTGTTTCTGTTCCTTCTTTTATGGCCTGTTTATGGTTTGGGTTGTGGTCTCTTATTATGGGTTCGTCCGGCCTGTCCGAGCAAGAATGTTGGGCTTTCCCGTGTAATTGATGGTGGGCTGGACAACTGAAAAGTGGGATTGTCGTTATGCGATACCTTTTGCAATGTCACCTATGATTGGATAATTTGTAAATAATGGATGGTTGTCAGTAATGTAATTTTTAGCATAAAAGACGATGTCTTGCAATATGAAAATTGAGCAGTCTCTAGCGAACCTTCCCGTGTCGTACTAGATTTCTGTTCCTGGTTGCAGCCAATAAATTTGATCTTTGACGTCACCGAGAAGTATCCTGTGTCTCTATATTCTAAGACAGGTGAACTCAAAGACTTTGGGCATGCCCCTGGCGCTGCTGGGTTCTAAAATCCGGTTCTTCAGTTGGCCCCCAACGTGGAACGACTTCAGTGGTACCGGTCCAAGCCTGAAGATCGTGAGGAGCTTCGTGAGAAAATTCTGGAGGAAGGCCAACCAATTCATCGACCCCTGTATGTCGTCGTGGTCCGAAGGTTTTTGCTGCGAGGTTCCCCGCTTTCCGACGGCTACGAAGGACTGCTACCCTGACTGTCGCCCTGTCTTGGACCCTTGGACGATTTGTAGAGCGAGACGATAGACGGGTCTTCTGGTGACGTGATCGATACCTCAGTTAAGTATAAGTGGAGCGTCTCCCAGTCCTTAGTTTTTGGGTATCCTTCGGGATCTTTGATTTGGAACTTGCAAGTGCCAAAGCCGAGGGACTCGAATATTTGCGAGACTATCGAGTTTGATTATCCCTTGAAGTTTGAAGCTAGATTAGTGAGCAAAGATGCCTGATCTTAGCAAATTTGGAAAGATATTTTGTTGTGGTTGTAATAGGGATTCCCGACTGGAGGATTCGTGTCCGATACCTCCGGTTGAAACTCCGACTTATGAGCTCTATTCTAAACATGGTGTGGGCCCCATTACGTATAATGAAGTATGGGTCCGATATATGAGAAAGGACGTGTCCTCAAATGGCCCCAATATGGTAGTTATGACACAGAGATTTTAGATAACCTGGAAGTTAAACTATTTAAGAAGAAAGCCCGGCCGGCGATGTTTGACACTTTCCGCCTTTGGTGAAAGGAAGCCAAACAGAGAGAAATTAAACTAGAGAAGAGAAATAAAGGAAAGAAGGGTATATTGATAATGCAGGCTGCTATACAGTTTAAAGATAATGAAGAAGAACAAGCGAGTGAGCAGTTGCACAGGCAACGTAAAATGGCTATAGATAAATGTTATCCAGCTTTGTCACCTCTTCAGCAAAGTGCAATGAAGGACCCTGAGAAGGATCCTTTGATGTCACATTTGTTGAGTTCTCCACCCCCTTATGTGCAGAGTGCTACAGCACCTCTGCAACCTTTAGTTGCGCAACCTCCAGTTGTGCCTCTTGCTGTTGTTCAACCGCCAGCTCCTCTTCAGTTGGCTCCTATTCCTTTGGCACAGCCTTCTCAAGGGCCGACGACTTTGCTACCAGCTCCGACTCCAATTCCTACGACTTTTTCTCCTGTATTTCCTACTTCCTCTGATACTCCTTCTGATACTACTTCTACGTATACTTTGTCTCAACCTGCTTTGCCTCCCGTCCTTATGGCAACTTCTCCTTCTGTTCGACAGAGGATGACTGATACTGTTACTGGTCTTTTATCTCCTTTCTTTGGGTCATTGAGTATGACCCCTGCTTCTGCGCGTAAACAGTTGCGTAGCCAGATGCCTGGTCCCGAAGAGCGGGCAGTTTTGGGTCATATGGCTCGTAAGTGGGTTGCCAATTCTTCGAGATATGATTTAGAGTCAGTGATGGATGTCTTCCGTCAATGGGAAGCACCAAGCAGAGGTATGTTTTTGACATGATGTGTACTTTCCTTCGTGAAGAATGGGAAGATGGTGAGTTGGGTCATACTCCGTCTGAGTTGTTCCGTGTACAGTCCGAGCATGCGAAAGGTACGATAGTGGGTCTCGAGGTCGAAAAAGCAGTTGCGACATTGCTTTTGTTTAGGAATGTGCATCCTTCTCAGCCATTGTTTGAGCCTGATTATTCTGTTAGGAGACAAGCGCGACAGTATCCTATGAGAGAGGTTCCTCCGGTATGGAAGGATGCAGTGCCTGCTGGTGCGAATAATATTCCACCAGGTGTACCGGCTCATTTTCAGCTTGTTTGGGTACATGTTCCATGGAAGCGAGCTGAAGTTTTGGCTCTTAAGCAGACTTTACCTGATCCCCGTAAAAATCCTGCAGGGTTCTATAAGGAGTTATCACAGACAGCAGACTCACGTATTATGAACCTAGCCGATATAGATATGTTGTTTTGGAATGCGGTTCCTCAACCCTTGTGGGGAATGATTCGTCATGTGGATCATGTGCAAGAGTTAGGTGATACATGGACTAATATTGCAGCTGCAGATGGTCTTCAAGGTGGAGGAGCTAAACCTGAAGCTTTAGTTTCAGAACTCCCCTGTAGGATCATTACTTATATGAAGATTTTAATGCCTGCTGTACAAGTGAATTGGGATAAGTTGTCAGCATGTAAGCAGAAGAAAGACGAAAGTGTGTCTGATTTCTTCACTAGGTTTGAAAAGACGTTAATCGACCATAGTGGTCAAGGTATGAGTACGGAAGGTGGCCAACGGTTGTTCGTCGATAAGTTTTGTGCATAACTTGCTTTCCGAGTTTTGTACTAAGTTGAAGGATTCAGAGAGTTCATGGGCTGTTTCTTCGTCGGTGCAGATATTGGCTACTGCACAATATTATGAGAATAGGGATAAGGATGAGAAAGAGAAAGCAGACCGAAAGACTAAAGATTTGAAGACGAATGTTCTTTTGCAGCAAACGTATCCGCCTCGTAATAATCAGCGTGAATATCAGCAACCTCAGCAGTTTCACAGAAATTCGCAAAGATTTGAGCCTTCTCAACAGCGTTTTCCTGTGGGCCCTAATCAGTGTGCGTATGGTAAAGAAGAGGGTCACTTTAAGAATAATTGTCCGGTTCTGTTACAGCGTACGAATGGTGTTTCTGGAGTGAGAGGTCGAGGTGTTCAGCAAGCTCCTAGAGGTACGGGACGTGGTGTGTTCCCCCAGAATGCACGATCCTTTCCTCCACAGAATTCTATGAACTGGTTTGACCAACAGAATGTTGCGTCTGGTAGGACAACTCAGTACTATGCGGACGACTACTATGTTGAAGGTGAGAATATCGATGGTAATGATTGCTAGGACAGCCATAGACAAAGAGAGGGAGTTGTGTCAGTTCCAGTAGATCAGAGTGGACCTTATGTTGAAGTGATTACATCAGGTGTGTCAGAGCCTTTTCTGTTGGATACTGGTGCTGCGAAGAGTTCTATCATGCACTCTAAACTCCCTGGCTCACCTTTGTCTGGCTTGACGAATGTTTCGGTAGGTTTTTCTGGCGCCCCAGTTTGTAATCCGGTTTCTAGTCCTTTGTCTCTTTCTGTTGGACCTTGTGAATTTGAAGCACCCCTCATTTTGATGACAGGTTGTGGTGAGAATTTGTTGGGATTGGATTTGTTGAAAAGATTGTATGCAACACTACATTGTTCTCCTTCAGGAGTACAACTTACATTGGGTAACAGAGTGATCTCTCCGATGTATTTGTCTAAAGATCGACTTCCACCGGAATTGCGTTCTCTCCCTGATACTCTTTGGGCTACTGGTCCTAATGATGTGGGTCTTTTGGAGATTCCACCATATGTTGTGACGTTGAAAGCAAATGTTAGATTGCCTCGTATTCCCCAATATCGGATTTCTAGTGATGGTGAAAGAGTGCTTTTAGCGATCATCTATGATCTAATTGAAAAGGGTGTGATCGAGGAAACGAGAGGTAATGTGTGCAATAGTCCGGTTTTGCCTGTTCTGAAACGTACTGATTCTTCGCAACCGCCTGTATACAGGTTTGTGATTGATCTTCGCGAAGTGAACAAGATCGTAGTACCGCAATTTCCTGTTGTTCCGATTATTACTGCCTTGCTGACTATGATTCCTGCTTCTGCTACCTGGTTTTCGGTAATTGATCTGAAGAATGCTTTCTTCAGCATCCCGATTGCCAAGGAGAGTAGAGATATTTTTGGCTTCTCTTTAGGAGGCCGAAGTTTTCGGTTCAAACGCGCTCCTCAAGGCTATTGTGAGAGTCCATCCATCGATAGTCAGGCTTTGAAAATACAGCTTGATACGATTGTTTTACCTGATGGTGCTGCTCTTATTCAGTATGTTGACGATTTGTTAGTCGCTGCTGATAATGAGGAGATTTGTAAAGAAGCTACTCTATCTTTGTTGCGTCATTTGTCTGACCTCCATCATAAAGTGTCACTCTCGAAGTTGCAGTATTGTCGACAAGAAGTGACCTACTTAGGTCATCTCTTATCGAAGAAAGGAAGAAGATTGACCCCAGAACAAATTCAAGCGATTGCGAAAATGAATGTGCCAACTACACAGAGAAAGGTGCGTTCTTTCTTGGGTATTACTTTTTGCTTCTTGCGAAACCTTTGTTAGCACTTACTGTTAAGGATACTCCGAATCCTCTTCCTTGGACTGAAAAATGCCAGAAGAGTTTTTCTGAATTGCGTGATGCGTTGTGTTCGGCTCCTGTGTTGGGTACTCCCGACTACAGTAAGCCTTTTACACTCTATGTTCACGAGAGAGAGGGATGTGCGTTGTCAGTCCTGACACAGCAGTTCGGCGATAAACAACGTCCATGTGCGTATTTCTCGTCGACTTTGGATCCGGTAGCTAGAGCGTTGCCGAGTTGTTTGAGAGCTACAGCAGCAGCAGCTGTTTCTATCCGACAGTCTGCTGGTTTGGTGATGGATAATACGTTGATTGTGATGGTTCCACATGCAGTGGATACTTTGTTTAACAGGACCAAGACAAAGCACTTAACTAGTGCTCGATTGTCAGGTTATGAGCTAACACTTTTGGCGAGTCATGTGCATATAAAAAGATGCAAAACGTTGAATCCAGCTACGTTGTTGCCGATTTCTGTAGAGACAGATGTTCAGGAACAGCATGATTGCTTTCTTAGGACAGAGGAGGAAACAAAGGGTAGAATAGACCTTAAGGATACTCCTCTTGCGAAGTGTGATGGTACCCTATGGGTAGATGGTTCGTGTTTTAAGCTTCTGAATGGTGATACGACTGCAGCATATGCAGTTACGACTTTGCATACGATTGTTGAAGCTGCACATATCCCACAAAATTCAGCTCAAGCAGCAGAGTTGATTGCATTAACAAGAGCGTGTGTGTTGTCGAAAGGAGAGAGAGTGACTGTGTATACCGATAGTCAGTATGCGTTTGGTGTGGCTCACAGTTTTGGTCGCCTGTGGAAGGAACGTGGGTTCCTCACGTCTCATGGTACGAAAATTCAGCATGGTCAGTTGGTGAATAAACTTCTTGAGTCGCTTACGTTAACGATGCAAGTTGCGATCGTGAAATGCAGTGCACATAAGAAGGTTACCGATGACGTTGGTCGTCGTAATGCGTTTGCAGATGAAGTTGCGAAAGATGTGGCAAAAGATGTGATGAGTCGAATGTATGTTGTGGGTCCGGCAAGATGGGTTCCGGATAGAGTAATGTGTGAAGATATGATAGAGAGCGTGAAGTCAATTCAGGCTGAAGCTACGGAGAAAGAATTGAACGTATGGAGAGAGAGTACGGGAAAATTGGATTCGACTGGTTGTTGGATTGAGTTGTCAGAGCATCAGCGATGGTTGTTACCTGATACGTATGTGCTTGCAGTGGTTACAATGGCGCATGGAATAGCTCACATTAGTGCGAAAGGGATTTGTAAGTTGTTGGCTCCAGTGTGGCAGAATGCTGGAATTCCTAAGTGTGCAGAGAATCTGGTCAAGAATTGTATGGTTTGTCTGATGTATAATCCTGGCAAGGGAACTTCAACTCCAGCTGGTCACTTTGCACCTCCGACATATCCATTTGAGGTTTTGCAATTAGATTTCATCCACAAGGAGAGAGGTAACAACTTGAAGTACGTCCTTGTGGTTGTGTGCGCTTTTTCGAGATGGGTAGAAGCATACCCCCTGAAAGATAATACTGCTTTGTCCACAGCTAAAGCCCTAGTTAAGGAATTTTTCCCTAGGTATGGTTTGCAAAGAATGGTCTGGAGTGATAACGGGAGTGAATTTGTGGGTCAGGTCATGAAGAGAGTATGTGAGGGTTTAGGCATCAGACAGAAGTTCCACGCTGCAAATCACCCCCAGTCAGCTGGTTTAGTTGAGTGCTATAATGACACCTTAAAACTGAAACTGGCCAAGATTTAGGCGAGCTCTGGTCTCTAATGGCCCGATGCTTTGCCATTGGCACTTTTGTCAACCAGAACGACAGTACTTTCTTGAGTGGGCCTTAGCCCATACAAGATCGTATTTGGTCGCCCGGCAAATATATGGGGAGTGCCGAGGCCGACAAAGTTTAGCGAAATCGAACGTCCTGTACTGATTGACTATCTGTATGATTTGACGGCTAAATTGCGTGTTTTACACCAAAAGGTTCATGACACATTGCCACAAGCATCTGAAGATCCAGGACACGCCATCGATCCTCGCTCGTGGGTACTGATCCGGAATTTTCAGCGGACAAAGAACGATCAGCCCCGCTGGACCGGACCCCATCAGGTCTTGTTGGTAACGCGTACTGCAGTGAGAGTGCACGGCAAAAGAAACTGGATCCACGGCGTACATTGTAAGAGGGTTTCTTTACCTCTGCCGTACGACCGGTGGGTCCAGGAGGGTGCTGGTGATTCAGAGACTGAGACTGTGCCAAAGTTTATTCCATTCAGCGATGCATGTTTAGATGGGACAAGCTCTGAGCGCGAGAACGACGATATTTTGCAGGAAGCCGTGCCTCCATCAGTTCGACTGGACACTTCTGAGCCTGAGTTATTATTTCATGATCAGGCATTGCCTGATAAAGGCCGTTAATATTTACGACCGAGAGTCGATGGACAAATAAAGTAAACACTTTTTCTTGCTATTTTTGAAACTACGCTCTCTCATCTGAGAAACTGTTTTGATAGATTTTTGTTTTTCGAACCGCCATCCGGGTTCAGCTGTAGGGTCGCGGTATAAAGACTCAGATTGTACGGCAGGAAGACACAAGGTCAACAGTTCTGGTTTGTTCTAGGGCGTTCCCTGGGACATTCAGAGGTACACTTGAGCAGAAGAGAACCAACTGCCACGAACAGCACGGTTAGAGGATGGAGTTTTTCGAGATGGAGAGAGCTGTTGAAGAAATGAACTTTAAGACAAGAATATAATGAGTCAAAAATGTTTTCTGATAATGTGTCTTTTTATGCTACTTAGCATGACGATGTTTTTGGTGGGTTATGTTATTTTCTCTTTCCAAGTGAGTCCATTAGAAGATTAGAGTTTGCTAATAACTCTTTTGTTCAACTTTTACACCAGCATCAGTTAGTAGTGAACACCACTAATTTTTGGGTGTGTGGTCTTATGCCTCATACTTCTGATAAGGGTATTCCTTACCTGGTCCTGCCATTTAGCTATAATGGTTCTGTGTGGGCGTACAGAACAATGTTCATTTATGCCCGTGAAGTTTACCCCCTACGTTCTGTGAAAGATAATCCGAAGAATAGTGCTCTAGTTAAGGGAATAGTAGACATAATTAGAGGAATTAACTCCTATGAGACTATCCCGAAAGATGAGACACTAGCGTATATTGGATGGAACGTGACTGGAAATTGTGTTAGTCTGAGTGGAAACCAGAGAGCGAAAAGATCTTCTCCAATTTGGATTGTACCCCATCGAGGTCATTTTTGTCTGCAAGGTAGTGGCAAGAATCCGAGAGCTCAGTTAGGGAAGAGTGTTTGTACTGAGACATACATTTTTGCGTCCCAGACTTCCCCATCCTTTTTAGTAGCTAAGGATACCTATTTTGTTTGTCACAATAGAGCATACACATGGTTGCTCCCTGATTTTTTGGGAACATTTTATGTCTCGTTTCTGTTGCCTCCTACGTATACTGCTGCGGCAGATTACCATAAGACGAGAGTTGCTAGAGGTGTCTTCAGTAAGGAAGATACTGCTGGACAAGAATTAGGAGACTTTCTGAAGGGTTTTCTGCTGTTTTGGGGACCTATGGTTAACAGCAGGAACATACGGCAATTGACGAGAGTGGTTGAGTCCACCATAGTTGAGACCGCCGGTGCCCTTAGTAATTTGACTGCTGAGCTCCAGTCGGATCGCCTTATGACGCTGCAGAATCGAGTTGCATTAGACGTCATACTTGCAGATAGAGGAGGGGTATGTAAATTGATTCAATCGAGCGGCTGCGTTTTCATTCCAGACAACGCTCCGACAGTGTACCAGGCCATTTCCAAGCTACATAAGATCTCCGAGTCTATACATGTGGACGAAGGAGATTGGTCGTTCATGGGATGGTTTTGGGGATTGTTATCCACTTGGGGATGGAAGATTCTGATGATCATTGGGATGGTTTTAGCTATCCTTTTCCTGTTCTGTCTTTGCGTACAGTGTGCTCCTGCTATATGTGGCCTTTGTGCTACTTCGTGTGCAAGGAGACCTGTCCAGAGAGAGCTACTAAGTAATAGGATGATGCTTCAACAACATCTTGATGATCTGATGAATATAGACCTGGATTCAGATTGACGTGAGTTTAGGGTATTGCCTATGTAAGGGCAAAAGGAGGGCCTGACGTTCTGTAATTCTGAACCCGTTTTATAAAGGTCATGTTATCGTTACGATTTTGGTAGTAGCGTACCGTAAATGGCGAGTGCAGCAAGTACGAGTGTTTTCGTCATGTTCGATCGATGGATTCACTACGCATTTAGGGATTTTGTTCTGAACCTTCGGGTTCCATTTTGTGTACAGCAGCCATTTTGTGGTTGCCCTCACATAGGCCGATGACTACGGCCGAACGAGTCTTTGGGACACGTACACCTTTAGCTGACTTTTAGATGACCTGAGCAAACTGATCCTGTTGCCTGAAGCTAACCTTGCTGAGCCAGTTCCTTGTCCGGTAGCTGGTCGAGATAGAGATCAAAGAGCAGGACATTGTTGAGTTTATGGTGCACGCAGGCACCCCTCTATCTTGTTTCACATCTGTTTCTGTTCCTTCTTTTATGGCCTGTTTATGGTTTGGGTTGTGGTCTCTTATTATGGGTTTGTCCGGCCTGTCCGAGCAAGAATATTGGGCTTTCCTGTGTAATTGATGGTGGGCTGGACAACTGAAAAGTGGGATTGTCGTTATGCAATACCTTTTGCAATGTCACCTATGATTGGATAGTTTGTAAATAATGGGTGGTTGTCAGGAATGTTATTTTTAGCATAAAAGACGATGTCTCGCAATATGAAAATTTAGCAGTCTCTAGCAAACCTACCCATGTCGTACTTCGTAGATTTCTGTTCCTGGTTGCAGCCAATAAATTTGATCTTTGACGTCACCGAGAAGTATCCCGTGTCTCTGTATTCTAAGACAGGTGAACTCGAAGACTTTGGGCGTGCCCCTGGCGCCGCTGGGTTCTTAAACACTGTTCTTCACAGGAACATAAACGGAATGCCTACCAGGCATGGCTGTGGAAAAAGCAATACCTGTAGACAACCTTCCAACACTGCTTTGGCGTTAGTCGCCTCTCATACCACTCGAAGATTATCAAATAAAGAGGCGAGCGCTGGAAACTGGAAAGCGGGAAAACAAGGTTTATTCCGTCGGAACAGAACACGTCAGATCAGACAAACAGGGTATCGTCTCGAGGTGCTCTAACTGCATCTCCGAGGCCTGGCCTCTTATACACAGGTTTATGACTTTATTGTAGTTTATTACATATGGCACATTCTTGCAAATGCTTTGATGTAAGGAAGGGACATCCTCGGAATGCCCGCTTCAGGCCCGTTCCCACACGTATCTACAGTAGAAGTCCCTACCCCAATCTCAGTAGGTGATGACTATCGCGCATCTGGACATTCCGCCGGTTCCCTGAATGTGTGCGATAGATCGGATCTCATGGGGTGGAAGCATTGATTAATCTTAGCTCCTTTGATGAGGGGTGAGTTTTACAGTAGGAACAATAAACTACATCCGCAGGGCTAGATGATGGCCTGGGATCAGGTCGGACAATCGGGCACGGAGGAAGGGGGCTATCAAAGGATTTGTGGTCATGAAAGGGATGGAGGGAGGTGTTGGGTTGGTACGGGATGTGCTGCCGTGGCAGGGCTGCCCTGAAGGGGTGGTTTATGGCCCGGGCATAAGAGTGCGGGGGCTGTCAGTGCGCGGGGGGATGCTTGGGAAGTCAGAGAGACGCGCTGGTGATCGGCAAAGGGAAGAGAGGCCATGGTATGCAAAATGGCTGTCGCTTACGCGCACGTATGGGCCTAGAAAAGGGACAAGATGGCACCGTTAATGTTCACGTTGCAAAGTAGATTTTAACAGTCCTCCCATTTAACAAATCTAGCCAGCTTGTCAGTCTGTATTTATCCCCATTATGTTACGGACTTCCACTTCGTATAAAGCTTTAATTCGTTCAGCTTCAAAAGTCCAGAGTCTTAGGGCAGATACAGTTCGCAAAAAGTGAGCACAAAGGTGGCAAGCATTGAATACTCAGGCAGAATCCACATATTATTACGATTGGTACCAATATGATCATAAACAACCTCCACCCCCAGTCTTTTACAGTACTCCAGAACCAGCTCCCAAACGACCATCCTTCTTGTTCTTGGTGAACCTCTGAGGAGAGTCTGTGGAGATGTTCAATTGCCTTGTAGACTGAGGGCGAGTTGTCTGGCACGTAGGTGCAGCAGCTAGATCCGATGATGCGGCATGCTCCTTCACGATCGGCTAGAACCACATCTAGGACAAGGCGGTTCTGAAGAGCCACCAGGCGGACCACCTGAAGCTCGGCTGTGTTGTTCGTGAGGATACCAGCTGTGATGTTCATAATTGTTTCAACTGCCTGGGTCAAATGTCGGAAGGCACGGCTGTTTGCCATCGGGCCCCAGAATGGAACGAGTCCCTTTACTGCATCTAGGAAATGCGCTCCAGTGGAGTCTGCTTGTTCAATGTCCTTTGCTCGCTTTTGTCGGTGATGATTTGCTGGTGCCACATATGTCGGAGGAAGGACAAAAGCGATGTAGCAGGTGCCTTCCCAGCCCTTTGGGAGCCAGGTGTAGGCTTTGGTTTCACAGACGAAGTACATATTTGGGGAGGCAACAAAAGAGGGTGGATCAGTCGTGTGCAAGGTCTTTGTGATGTGGCAGGAGCTGTGACCCACTGGTTTTGTTCCATGACCTTCAATGCAGACAAGGCCTGAAACGTTCACCACAGATAGGGCCACAGTCAGTGTGGCAGCAGTTCGATTCCGGAGATAAGAGAAGGTGGGTCTGGCTGGATTGTTGAACACCTGCATTTCAATTTGTTCCATTGCAGGGATGTTCATTTGAAAGGTGTTGTTGGATGTCAAAGGGCAAAAGGGAGCAGAAGTTTTTTCCAGTCTTGTTCAGCCAGAACTCATTGTAGAAGTGCGAAATGGTTTCGCCAGGTGTTGCGTTGTCCTTGTAACTCTCTTGCAAGAGTATCAGCCAGGCAAGGCAGGACCCATGAATGGAAAAAGGTGAGGGGATGAAAGGGATAGAGTGGTCAGTTGCATGTGGTAGCAGCCCACAGATCCAACAGTTTGTGGCATTGGTAGCAAGGTTGTGTTGGTGTAGCAACTGCACGAATGAATTGTTCCAGAACTCCTTGCGTCTTTCTCGGAGCTGGGGAGAAAGTGAAATGAGATAGTGTTCTCTCTTGGTGGTGGGTTGCACAGTGATTATCAAAGTCTCATGGGCAGGTGCACTTTCTTCCACGATCCAGAAGGTGGCCATGAGGAGGAGGCAAAAGAGAAGAGCAATGAAAAGGGCAATTGTCTTTGAGCTATGCATTTTGTCAGTCTTTGGGTCTTTGTAGTGGGTCTTCGGACGTCCGGTTGCTTCCATCACCTTCATGTCGGGCGCTTCCATCATCTTATTGTTTGGAGTTTCCATACCCTTCAAGAGGCTCGGTGACGGGCAAGACCACAAACTTCGTCTAGTTTCTCTCCTGATAACCTTAGTAGTGTTAGGCTACCGCTCTGAGATTTTTGACTTAGTCAGTGGTCTGCTTGGCCAAAGCGCTCTCCTTTCAACGTAAGTTGTACCCTTCTCTTGACGACACAGTGGAATCTGGAAATTCTGTCAACTCAAGTGTCTCTGTGTCAGGGTAGCAACTCAGGGATGGTCTGTCTTAGTTCAGGAGCTCTTCTTGGGTGTCCACGTCTTCTTTTGATGTCAGGGTCGGTAAAATCTTCTTGCAGTAATGTGCATGCAGCCAATTTCGTTTCCCTTCCACTCGAAGTGCAGTTCGGGTGGTGATCAAGACTTGCCCGGGGCCCGTCCACCTGGGTTCCAGACTCTTCGTCCTTTGGAAATTTCGAATCAATATGAACTCCCCGGGCTGGATGTCGTGTGCGGGGCCCCTGGATGCGTCTGGTATGGCTTGCTGCACCTGTTGGTGGATAACAGTTAGCGTTTTTGTCAAATTATGTAGATAGTCAGACATTAGGATGTCCGGTACATCATGGATGGATGTTGGCTTTGGTGCGGCTCAGATATTCATGGGTCGGCCAAAGACAACCTCATAGGAAGTCAGGTGGTGTTTGGTGGGGGTGGAACGCATTGATAGCAATGCCAGTGGGAGGGCGTCTGGCCATTTCAGTCCTGTGGTGGCGACTATCTTTGCTAGCTTGAGTTTCAGGGTGGCGTTATGTCGTTCTACTAGGCCTGCAGATTGGGGGTGGAAGTCTGCGTGAAATCTTTGTTTAACACCCAACCCTTTCAAGATAAGTTGGATAACTTCGGCTACGAAGTGGGGACCATTGTCGCTCCATAAAATTCGACAAAGGCCATAGCGTGGGAAGAATTCTTGCAATAACACCTTTGCAGTAGTGATGGCGGTATTGTCCCGCGTGGGATAATCTTCCACCCACTTACTGAACGCACACACAATGACGAGTACGTATTTCAGACTGTGGCATCTTTCTAGCTAAATGTAGTCCATTTGGAGGACTTCGAAGGGATGGTCAGGGACCCCAAACCCTCCCCGAGGTACCACAGTTCCTTTCCCTGGGTTATGTTTCAGACATATCAGGCATTGTTGAACCAAGTGTTTCGCTGCGTCTGCTATCTTGTCGTTGTGCCAGATTCTGGAAACAAGTTCAGTCATGGGGGAAGATCCTATGTGTGCTGGGGAGTGCGTCATGGTTAGTATGGGGATCAGATAGGAATTGGGTAACAACCATTTGTTTGCATCTTTCGTCCGCCAGCAGCCTTCATCGTCTTTCAGTCCCACCCGTGCCTATTCAGTCAATTTGTGTGGTGTACTGGCCGTTTGAATGTCCCTAATAGTCTCCCTAGCGTCCTTCCACTTTTCTGCTTGTGACCTGGTCACATACATGCGTGTTGTCGTCCTATTCTCGGCCGTGGTTCGGGCAGTGATGTCAGCCAGTGCGTTCCCCTGCCCCACAATGTCTGTCACCTTTTTGTGTGCCTGGCAATTGATCACAGCTTATTGTTTGGGGAGGAGGACTGCTTCGGTCAGGGCGGAGACTAGATCTCCGTGTAAGATCGGTGTGCCATGTGAGGTCAAGAATCCTCTTTCCTTCCATAAGAACCCGAAATGGTGAACCACCCCGAAGGCATACTGGCTGTCGGTGTATATGTTGGCTGTCATTCCTGCTGCTAAAATACATGCTCGTGTGAGGGCAATCAGTTCTGCCACCTGTGCGGATCGTAGTGTAATGCGAGCTGTCTCAACTATGGTTCGAGCTGTGGTAACTGCGTAAGCAGCTGAAGTGGTGCCATCGGGGAGTTTGATGCATGAGCTGTCTACCCATAGTTCTCTGTCTGGTTCTGGGAAGGCAGTGTCTCGGAGGTCGGTTCTACTCCTCGTCTGTTCGTCCGTGAGGGTCACACAGTTGTGTACAGGAGTTATATTGGGATCGACCTCAGGTAGGGGTAACAGGGTGGCCGGATTCAGGGTGGTGCAACTTTTCAATGTTATGTGGGGTGCCAGTAGAGTCAACTCGTATCCAGTCAGTTGTGCGCTAGTTAGATGTTGAGTCTTAGTCTGGTTCAGGAGGGTGTCAACCGAGTGGGGTACTAACACTGTGAGGGGGTTTGAAAGCACGATCCCTTCACTCTGTCGAATAGAGACAGAAGTGGCGGCTACAGCTCGAAGGCAGGTAGACAAGGCTCTGGCTATGGGATCAAGAGTGGCCGAGAAGTAAGCACAAGGGCGCTGTTTGGGACCGATGGATTGAGTTAGAACAGATAAAGCGCATCCCTCCCTTTCGTGAGTGTAGAGGAAGAAGGGTTTGGAGTAGTCTGGGGTTCCTAGAACTGGTGCTGAGCAAAGGGCATCTCGTAATTCTTTGAAGGAAGATTGGAATTCGGGGGTCCAAGGGAGTGGGAAGGGGACATCTTTGGCCAGAAGAGAAAGTAAGGGCTTGACAATGAGGCTGAAGATAGGCAACCTTTGTCGTCAGAATGAGGTACGGCCTACTAGAGAGCGGACCTGCTTCTGGTTCTTAGGGACTGGTGTTTCCAAAATGGTCTGAATTCTGTCGGGCGTATGTTTCCTCCCGTCTTTGGACAAGAGGTGCCCTAGGTATGCTACTTGGGGTTGGCAGAATTGCAATTTCTTCCTGGAGACCTTGTGACCATTCTCTGCGAGGAAGTGCAGTAGTTGGATGGTAGCTGTGACTGCGAGTGGAGTGGTGTCGGCTGTCAGAAGGATATCATCTACATACTGTATTAACACCACTCCATCCGGTAGCTGAACTGCGTCTAGCTGTCTTTTGAGGGCCTGACTGTATATGCTGGGACTTTCAGTGTAGCCTTGGGGTGCTCTACAGAATCTATACGAGCGGGATTTCAGGGTGAAGCCGAAGAGGTAGCGGCTGTCTGGGTGGATGGGGATAGAAAAGAAAGCATTCTTGAGATCAATTACAGTAAAGGTGGTGGCGCTGGATGGAATCAGGGTCAGAATGGTGGTGATATCAGAGACTACAGTTTACTGAGGCACGACTACTTTGTTAACCTCTCGTAGGTCGATGATGAAGCGGTACGCTTTCTCATCACCCTCACCTTGCTTCTTTACAATGGGTAGGATGGAGCTGTTGCAAACATTACTGACTACTTCCTCTACCACTCCTGCATCTACTAGGGACTGGATGATCTTTACCAATGCCTTCTCGCCTTCGGGTGATATCCGATACGGTGGGAGTTTTGGGTGCGTAGCGTCCTGTCGTACAGTCACGTGTACAGGGTCAATCATCATGCGTCCTACATCTGAGTCGGTCTTTGCCCACAAGTACGGGGTAAGGTATCAAGCAGGGATGTGTCAGTATCGGTCATAGAGAACATGCGTCGTGTGGGACAAGGTCTGAGCAGATTAGGGTTGTCGTACAGGATGACTCGAACTCCGTCCGGTGAGCATCTATTGGTGGCTCGGAAGTGTTTCAACAAATCAAGACCCATAATGGCATCGGGGGTGTTGGAGGAGAACAGAAATGTCATGTCAGTGGTGTTATTTTCCAAGTCAAAAGAGATCGGTGTGGATAAGGGATTAGTGGAGGTCGTTCCATCAAAACCTATTGATGTTATGTGTGAGCCAGACAAGGGTGCCCTCAGAAGTAGCCGTTTAGATAATGCACTACGTGTTGCTCTGGTGTCTACCAGAAATGGAGATGTTGTGCCTAGGACCTTAGCGGTGACGTAAGGGCCTTGCTGGTCAACATAGAGCTTGACTGGATCCCTCCCTTGCCCTTGGCAGTCCTATGCGAAGTCGTAAGCGTAATCATAGTCAGACTGCTGGCATTGGTTCTGTCCGGGACGGTCAAATGTGTTCGGTCTACCGGGCCTGTCGTCGTTTGCGTCATTAGCGTACCCTCGTCCTCGTCCTCTATTCCTCGGTCCATTTGCTGAATCCCTCGCCTCCTTATTTTTATTCATTTCTAGAAGTACCGGGCACTGAGATTTCAAGTGTCTGAATCCCTTACAGAACGCACATTGGTTCTCATCTAAATCTTTCCGCCCAGTGTAGGGCGTAGACGTGGGATCTCTAGGAGGTGGGTCTCTAGGGGCATTCGATTGATAATTTCCCTTGTAGCATTCCTTTCCTATAGTCACCCCTTGTAACTGTGCAATCAGGACCCTTTCCTTTAGGTCCTTTTTCTTTCTTTCTGATGACCTATCATTCTCGTTCTTCTGATGTTCGTAATACTGGGCCATCTGAAGAATAGCCGCAGGTTTGGAGTCTGCCCAACTACTCCCACTGGTCTGTAGTTTCTGTGAGACTTCCTGCAGCAGACCCTTAACGTAATTTTGGATGAACAGATGATGTCCGGTTGCAGTGGTCATGTCCTGGCCACTATAATCGGAGAACACCGTCTCAAACCGGGAGAAGTACTCTGAGACATCTTCCTGAGGGGTCTGGCGGCAAGCCGTTACTATCGACCAGTCCACCTTCTTTTCTGGGATCAGGGTCTTTAATTTCTGGACAATTTTGTCCGGAGTTCTAAAATGGCTATTAAGGGTTTCTGTCCCGGGTCTCACTGCTTATCTATGCCATCGAGTTGTATCCAAGTATGTACGAACAGCTCAAGGTGGTCGACTTTCCGGATTTGCTTCCACACATCAGCTGGCAGACATAGCCCGAAAAACAAGTCGATATCTGCTAGGGTCATAATTGTCGATCCTACGGCTGTACCTAGTTCAGTGTAAAAGGCAGTGGGGTTCTTCCGTAAGTCTGGCAAGGATTTTCGGAAGGTCAGGATGTCTTGTTGAGCCCATGGTTGGTAGACCCAGTTATATACCACCCTTCCCTTTGCATCTTGATGATTAATGTTGTCGTGTGTTCCCTGACCTCGTGGGAGGACCCAGTAGGGATGATGCCTTTATAGGCATCATCATGTCAATCTTCTCTGTTTGGGGTTCAGTAGTCTTGGCTACCTGCCTTTGTTCGGTGAGGTGGCGGAAAACTTCAAGCATACGTGAGAAGAGGTCCGTCACATCACACTCACTTTCATCTCCAATATCAACTTTCCTATACAAGGCTGCGAGGCGTTCAGGGCTTTTATTCTGATATCTCTCCTCATAGGCAGTGAGGGTGTGATAGCAAAATCGTACGACACAGTGTCGTCTATGGCTATCCGCATATGAATTATACATATCCAATATGTGCTCTTCGCTTTCTTTCCGTTCCACCAGTGTTTTCACTACTTTATCAATCCCCGCTCGTTCACTTTTGCTTAAACGGTTCATTCTCGTGGAATCCTTTCTTTTAGCTTCAGATTCGTCTATCGTTTCTGCTGGTGCTATGCTTAGTACAAGAGGCTCGGCCGGCGCGGAGGCCGTAGAGACCGAGGCCCTGGCACTACCTTCACTTGGGTTTGGGGGTTGTGAGTGTGGTACTAAAGGATGGGAGGGATCATATGGAGGGGGCATATAGATGATTGGGGGACCTAATAATAAATCATCATTTGCTTTTTGCTTTAAGGGTAGCTCGGGGTAGAGCGTGGAGGGTGTTCTAACAGGGCACTGGCCCGATGTTTCGGACTCTCGTTCTTTCTTAACTTTCTCTCTCTCTTTGATCTCCTCTTCTAGTTTTCTACCAGCTAGGTGAGCTGCCTTCCGTAGCTCTTTTTCTGTCTTTGCTTCGTCTCTCTTTTTATGTTGCGTTGCTTCTTTGCGCCACATGCCAAAACTATCAAGCATGGTTAGCGTGGTTTTATGTCTACGAAGGGCTATTTCTAGAGCTTCTATCTTATTTATGTCAAAAGATCCTATCAGGGGCCATTGATTTTCTCGATCTTTCTAGGTATTTTTATGCCATAGTCTACTATAGGCTACGGCGACTAGTCCATATTTCGTGAACATGTCCTTATTAGCGGTGCCTTCCAGTGGAGCTGGATGATCCACCTCTAATAAACGGTCCGGGCTAAACCAACTACCAATCAGTGGGGAGAAGATAGGCATGACGTATAGCGGTCAAAAAGATTTCAAACAATAGTGGACAAAGGTCCGCACTACCTATCCTTCGCTACTTGCAAAGACTAGACAGAATATTTCTATTCTACGTTATTAGCAAATAGGGAATATCTCAAGAGAACCAAAATCCAAACAATCAATCAGTGGGGAGAAGAAAGGCGCGGCATATTATCAGCCCTTACCGATGTGGACAAAAAGTCTGCGCTACCCATCCTTCACTATCTGCAAAGGGAGAGAGAATATTTCTATTCTTCACAGTTTGCAGGCAGAGAATGTCTCAAAAAGCAATCAATATCGTTAACCGAGGTTAAGCGATGCAATCAATGAGTAATACTAGTATTTCCAAACAATCATTTCACAATTCGTCGTGTTACACGACCTTACCCGGACCGTATGGACAGTTTCCCGTCTTCCACTTCCAGCGCCCGATCGTCCTCTATTCTCCGTTGTTGCCGTGGCACTCCTGAGGGTTCCCAGTCAGGACCGCAGATCACTCGAGAGAGGTCTGCTCGGAACCGGTGAAGTTCGGATGATCGGCTGCCCGACGAGGGTCTATCGGGCAGGAGCTCTTCCCGATCGTTGCAGTTGTTCACACTGTCATCAGGACCTCTCCCACTGGATCCACGTATCGCTGACGGGCCCCACGTTTGGGACGCCAATTGTGGAAAACGCAGTACCTGTAGACAACCTTCCGACACTTCTTTGGCGTTGCTCGCCTCTCATACCATTCGAAGATTATCAAATAAAGAGGCGAGCGCAGGAAACTGGAAAACGGGAAAACAAGGTTTATTTCGTCGGAACAGAACATGTTAGATCAGACAAACAGGGTATCGTCTCGAGGTGCTATAACTGGATCTCCGAGGCCTGGCCTCTTATACACAGGTTTATGACTTTATTGTAGTTTATTACATATGGCACATTCTTGCAATTGCTTTGATGTAAGGAAGGGACATCCTCGGAATCCCCGCTTCAGGCCCGTTCCCACACATATCTACGGTAGAAGTCCCCACCCCAATCTCAGTAGCTGATGACTATAACGCAGCTGGACATTCCGCCGGTTCCCGGAATGTGTGCGATCGATCGGATCTCATGGGGTGGAAGCATCGATTAATCTTAGCTCATTTGAAGAGGGGTGAGTTTTACAGTAGGAGCAATAAACTACATCCGCAGGGCTAGGTGATGGCCTGGGATCAGTTTGGACAATCGGGCACGGAGGAAGGGGGTTATCAAAGGATTTATGGTCATAAAAGGGATGGAGGGAGGTGTTGGTTTGGTACGGGTTGGAGTTCAGAGGCAGGGCTGCGCTGAAGGGGTTGTTTATGGCCTGGGCATGAGAGTGCAGGGGCTGTCCGTGCGCGGAGGGATGCTTGTGAAGTCAGAGAGACGCGCTGGTGATCGGCAATGGGTAGAGAGGCCATGGTACGCAAAATGGCTGTCGCTTACGCGCACATATGGGCCTAGAAAAGGGACAAGATGGCGCCGATAATGTTCACGTTGCAAACTAGATTTTAACATGGCCATCACCCTTTTGCTTGCAGTGTGACGGTGGATACATTCCTTTTGAACCTTGAAGACTAGAACAGATCGTCTATCCCTGACGACTTTGGTATTCATTGTGATCCCCTTGACGTAATTGCGAGGAGCGACACATAAAGAGGAGAGCTTTAATTGCGTATTTTCCTGTTCGTCCCGATGCATTTACAGATTGTTCAATCTTGATGAGTTCAAACTTCTCTGCGACCCCCTTTCCAAAGTGTGCGAGGTTCGACATACCAAAAGAGAAAAAGCCTTAATTGCGAATTTCCTCATTACTGAATAGACTTACCGCTGACTCTGCTTTATATATCATCTCCATCCACCATACGGAGCTAAAGTTATCGACTTAAGGGATTTACAATATTAACTATCTACTGTCCTGATGATGGTCTTGAAGAGTTGCCCATAAAGACCGAAACGTCGACTCTCAGCTTTATCCAAAAGAAAACTCTGCTAATCTTTATTTTGGATAGGCGGCTTACAGGCTTTACAGAGATTGTGATTTGTTTTCTGACATTTATCCTGTATTCCTGTTTTGCATATTTCTTTCTGCATTGTATATTTCCCTTTACGACCTAATTTTTATAAAATTCACTTTTTTGCCTATACACACGTCTATTTGTTTTTGTCTTAATGTTAAGTATTGTTGTGTCTAATTAGTTTTAAATGTATGAATGTTTTTTAATCAATTGGAATTAATTTCACTCAGGTCAATTAAGTTACCTGCATCTAACTCAGTTTTATAACTAATTCAATTTAATCAAGATAATAAACTCCTTTGGAGGCAACTTTACCCATTCTATTACGTTTTTACCCAAGCCCCCAAAGGTTTACTGGGTTGCTCACTCTATTTACCACTTCACCCAATTCAGCACTAATCTGCAGCACAAAGGCTCCCATCACCAACTGAACAGGCATGGAATAACTGAAGAGATCTGCCATATACTGCTGAACAAAGATGGACATACTATAACTGCTCCTTGACATCTAACAATGACAATATTATGAGGGATGATTATAATAAAATCCACCCCAGTAGATCTCCAGATCATCTCTCCCTCAAACCTATGCCTGCTCAGGATCATAAAGATAAACAAAAATCTCAGAGTGGACAGCCATAGGCAGTAACCAGCTTAATGTTCTGTTATGATACGAAATACAGTAAATGAACCTCTACAGAAGCTCAAAGCTGCCAGCTGACAGAAAACAATAAACAGCGTGCCTGTCTCTCATACTTCTTAACCCCTTCACTGCGGCGGCTATTCCGCCGCAGTGCTAAGGGGGCGGGGCGGAAGAGAGGCGGGCGCATGCTGGTGACGGAACCGCTCCGTCACCAGTGTCGGTTGTGCTGTGCTTATGACGGAGCGGTTCCGTCATGGCCCCACCCGCTCAATAGAACGCTCAGCGCAGGCGCGGCATTCGCGCCGCGCATGAGCGGCGGGCGGGCCATGACTGAACCGCTCCGTCATCAGCACAGCGCCACCGCAGCTGATGACGGAGTGGTTCCGTCATCAGCACTTAAGGGGTTAATCCATCACACTGCTAAGAATCGTGTTCCATAACTCAATAACTTCACCCCGGTCATCGTCAAGTTTGTATGAAAACACTTCCCATATTGGATCAAAGCGAAGAGAAGTACCTTCCAACCACACACCCTACATCAGGGTTAGTCAAAGTGGGGGACGGGCCCCCTAGAGGGGCCTCAAGTGATACTAAAGGGGGCATCAGATTCTAGCCAAAAGAAGCATTATGCTGATAACAGTGCTTTGTTTTCAGTGGGTGGGGGGAAGCTGTAGCAAGCCACTCTGTAATGGGCCATCACTAACATCTTTTGTCATTTATATCCTGGCTCGGAGAAGGTGTCAAAAGGGAAAGGGCTTCAAATATTCTTCAAACCCCCACTCCCATTTCTAATTATCACACTATGGATGCTTTTAAATGTTAATAAGCCCTGCCTAACCAGAATACGGTTGACGCAATCATATATTTGTTTGCATTTTTAAAATAGTAACAGAACTTACCTGCAATGTTTAAATAAGTCTAGACATATTCAAGCCAGTTTAATAGAATAATTGTGAAAGATTTTGAGGGGGGGACCAATGATTTTATTTTTCACTTGGGGGGGCACAGCATAAAATAGTTTAAAGACCACTGCCCTACATGGTGCAGCGTGCTACCCAAGTAAGCCAGCATTTCAGTGTCAAACATGGGGTAGTAAGTGGTATATAAATAAATTGTTCTTGTGGCGCCGACAATCCTCACAGATCGTGTGGCTACGAGGACGTGAAATCTTCTTATTAGAAAGACAGCATAATCATAAAGATTAGAGTTCTTTGTGCCAAATAATCACTCTAACATAGGAGGTTTGAGGCAAACATTTTTTTAATTGGTTTGCAAATATAAGCAGTGAGCCATAACAAGTGTGATATGGGGTAATGTTTAGATTCGCGGAACAAGTTGTCTTTGTTTTTGTTTCATGCTCTGTATTTAATAGGCTAGATAGCCTTGTAAATTAGCATGGGGAGATTTGTGTGACTAGGCAAAGAAAGCACAGTGCCTTTCTAGAGCAACTCCAGGGACTTCATTTCTGGCACTCAATGCTGATTCATGGATGTTCTGTCTGTTGTCTAAAATTGGCTATATGTCATGGTGTGCCGTTGTGAGTTTGAGATTACGATACCTAGCGCCTTGAAGCTTTTTTGGTCTACGGGTGCTTTAAAAGAAACCAAAAGCAAACATAAGATGGTCTGGAGAAAGGTCGAAGGTGGGGCCGGAATTATTTCCTCAGGGCGAGTCTCAGAAAACCTTATTGCAGCTTTATTGTATTGTAGTGTAATTGTATTTAAATTGTGCTTACTTCCCCTGAGAAGGCGTCAAAGTGCTTTTTTCTGCGAGCTTAAACTAATTGCATCAAAGCAAACACAGTGCACTACAGGGCACAATAGCAGATCATTCTTGCTGCACAGCAGCAGGGCATACAAGAGACAAACTTGCAGGCACTATTTGCTTGTGCATAGCTGCCACGTTTCCTAGGTCCATGTGTGCTTAGATGGTCCAGTCCTGCTTTTTTTCTTAGAATTCTAAACTTGTAGTCTTAGAATTCTAAACTTGTAGTCTTATTTAGCTTAGCATAATACCAAGACCACAAGTCACTGCCAGGGCTTTGCTAAATAACTGAAAGACAGCACTGTGGCTCTAGCAGGGCAGCATGAAACCACACTGACCTGGCATCTTTGGGCACACTTTCAAGGCAGCTGTGAGGACACATCAAAAACAAACATTTGAAACGCAATAGGTCTCACATTTTTTAGGGTTAGAGCTATTGGTGTTGTAAATGACAATGTCTTTTACCGATGTGTTTTGGTTTGGAGTGTGGTGGATGCAGAAAAAGAGAAGTAGCTTCAGAACTGTCTAGAGGACTAAGAATGGGAAAATAACACTGTGGACAGAGACTTAGCTGCAGCACTGCCTAGAAGACATAGAATGGAGGAGTTACAGGCGGAACCAGAGAAGCAGCTTCAGCACTGTCTAAGGGACCAAGAATGATGAATTACCACTGGGAACAGAGACATTGGTGCAGCACTGCCTAGAGTACATTGATTGGGGGAGTTACAGACGGAACCAGAGAAGTAGCTGCAGCACTGTCTAGGGGACTAAGAATGATGAATTACCACTGGGAACAGAGACATTGGTGCAGCACTGCCTAGAGTACATTGATTGGGGGAGTTACAGACGGAACCAGAGAAGTAGCTGCAGCACTGTCTAGGGGACTAAGAATGAGGAATTGCCTCTGGGAACAGAGACACAGCTGCAGCAGTGCCTAGAGGATTTAGAATGGAGGAGTGGCTGACAGGGTCAGAGAGCAGCTAGCAGCATTGCCTAGAGGACTAAGAATTTGGAATTACCACTGTGACCAGAGACACAGCTGCAGCACTACCTAGAGGACTTACAATGGGGGAGTTACTGATGGGTCCAGAGAAGAAGCTAGCAGCACTGTCTAGAGGATTAAGAATGAGGAATTACCACTGGGAGCAGTGATACAGCTGCAGCACCGTTTGGAGGACTTAGAATGAGGAATTACCACTTGGACCAGAGAAAAAGCTAGTAGCACTATCTAGAGTGCTTAGAATGGGGAATTACCAATGAAACCAGAGAAGCAGCACAACACTGCCTGGAGGACTTATCATAAGGTATTACCACTGGGAACATACATAGAGCTGCAGCACTGCCTAGAGAAATTAGAATGGGATAGTTACTGACGGGACCACAGGGACCAGCGAAGCAACTGCAGTGCTGTCTAGAGGATTAACAATCAGGAATTTCCACTGGGATCAGAGAAGCAGCTAGCAGCACTGTCTAGAGGACTAAGAATGAGGAACTACCCACTGGGAACAGAGACACAGCTGCAGCACTCCTGAGAGGACTTAGAATGAGGAATTTCCACTGGTGACAGAGAAGCAGCAGCAGCACTTTCTAGAGGAATTGGAATGAAGAATTACCTATGAGACCAGAGAAGCAGCTAGCAGCACAGTCTAGAGGACTTAAACTGAGGAATTGCCGACAGGACCAGAGAAGCAGCTAGCAGCACTGACTAGAGGACTGTGAGTGAGGAATTATCACTGTGACCATAGACACAGTTGCAGCAGGCATTAGAGGATTATGACTGGGGGAGTTACTGGTGGGACCAGAGAAGCAACTAGCAGCACTACCTAGAGTACTAAGAATGAGGAATTACCGATGGGACCAGAGAAGTAGCTGGCAGCACTGCTTAGAGGACTGAGAATGAGGAATTAACACTGGGAACAGAGCCACAGCTACAGCACTACCTAGGGGACTTAAAAATGTGGGAATTTCTGACAGGACTAGAGAAGCCGCTAGCAGCACTGGTCTAGGGGACTTAGAATGAGGAAATACTGATGAGACCAGAAAAGCAGCTAGCAGCACTGTCTAGGGGACTTAGAATGAGGAATTGCCAACAGAACCAGAAAAGCAGCTGGCAACACTGCTGAAAGGACTAAGAATGAGGAATTACCACTGTGACCAGAGACACAGCTGCAACACTGCATAAAGGACTTAGAATGGTGTCATTACTGGAGGGACCAGAGAAGAAGCTGCTGCACAATCTAGCGAACTTGGAATGCGGAATTACTGATGAGACCAGTAAAGCAGCTAGCAGCACTGTGTGGAAGACTTAAAATGAGGAATTCTCGACAGGACCAGAGAAGCTGCAGCACTTTATAGAGGACTAAGAATGATGAATTACCACTGGGAACAGAGACACAGCTGCAGCACTGCCTAGAGGATTTAGAATGGAGGAGTTACTGACGAGACCAGAGAAGCTGCTAGGAGCACAGCCTAGAGGACTAAGAATGAAGAATTACCACTGTAACCAGAGACACAGCTGCAGCACTTCCTAGAGGACTTAGAATAGGGAGTCACTGATGGGTCCAGAGAAGCCGCTAGCCGCACTGTCTAGAGGACTAAGAATGAGGAACTACCACTTGTAACAGAAAAACAGCTGGAGCACTGTCTGGAGGACTTAGAATGAGAAATTACCACTAGAACCAGAGAAACAGCTAGTAGCACTTTCTAGAGGACTTACAATGGGGAAATTAAAGATGAGACCAGAGAAGCAGCAAGCAGCACTGTCTGGAGGACTTAGATGAGGAATCACCTCTGGGAACAGAGACACAGCTACAGCACTGCCTAGAGGAATTAGAATAGGGTGGTTACTGACGGGACCAGAGAAGCAGCTGGCAACACTGTCTAGAGGATTTAGAATGAGGAATTACTGACAGGATCAGAGTCAGGGGACCCTAGTAATTAAGGAGCGATCACCGCCAGAACACCACCGTCCTGCTATCATGCTGTACTAACATAAGTCTAAGATGGATTATCGGACCGCCACGAGCACACGCCTCGAGCTACTAATTTAATTTCCTCGTATTATTCCTCTCAACAACGAAGTTATCAGGCTTTTCTGCGTTGAATTTCCAAATATGTCCAAGGGATCCAACTAAGGTTTTACGAGAGGCATTGTAACTGAAATAGACTCTCTAGACAAACATGACATATTACCTTCTGTCCTGATGATGATGCATGTATCTCTTAACTGCATCGAAACGTCGTCGACCTCACTGCACCATATGTTGGTTTGACCTCATGAATTGTGAACAACAATGGGTTGCTATGATTGAATTCTAGTCTGTAAAACTAAATAATAAGTACAGACCGCTTTTGTGCGCTTTTACATAATTGTTTTGTCACTTGTTCTGTCTTGTCCTCTGTGGGTCACAGGCTGTGCCCACTTTTGTATAAATGTTATATATATAAACTCAATACAAAAAATTGAAAAATAAAAACCTGTCCGGCTGGACAGAGGTCATATATACTATTTAGTATATGTCTATTATTTACGTGATCCTTAATTACTAGGGTCCCCTGTTCTGTACAATAGATTACTGCCCAAGGACCCTAGTGTTATTCCTTTTGGGTTACCCTTGTCTTGTTAAAATAGGATCAGAGTTAGTAGCACTGTCTGGAAGACTTAGAATGAGGAATTACCGATGGGACCATAGTAGCAGCAACCAGTACTTTCTAGTCTAGAGGTCTTAGAATGAGGAATTACCACTGGGACAAGAAAAGCCGCTAGAGCCTCTGTCTAAAGTGCTAAGAATGAGAAATTACAGCTGGGACTAGAAAAGCAGCTGCACATTCCCTTGTGGACTTAAAATGTGAGAATTACAGACAGGACCAGAGAAGCATCTGCAGCACTGTCTAGAGGACTGAAAATGAGGAATTTCTGATGAGACCATAAAAGCAGCTAGCAGCGCTGTCTAGAGGACTCAGAATGAAGAATTACCGGCAGGACCAGGGAAGCAGCTGGCAGCACTGCTGAAAGGACTAAGAATGATGTAGTACCACTGCGACCAGAAACACAGCTGCAGCACTGCATAGAGAATTCAGAATGGGGGAGTTACTAAAAGGACCAGAGAAGAAGCTGCAGCACTTTCTAGAATGCGGAATTGCCGATGAGACCAGAGAAGCAGCAACCAGCACTGTCTGGGGGACTTAGAATGAGGAATTATAGACGGGACATGAGAAATACCTTGCAACAGTGCATGGAGGACTATGAATGAGATACTACCACTGAGACCAGGACACAGCTGCTGCACTGCCTAGAGTACATCAAATGTGGGAATTACCGACAGTACCAGGGAAGCAGTATCAGCACTGTTTAGAGGACGTAGAATGAAGAATTACAACTGGGACCAGAGAAGCTGTTAGCAGCACTGCCTGGATATCTAAGAATAAGGAATTACCACTGAGACACGCTGTAACACTGAATAGAGGACTTAGAAAGAGTAATTACCAAGAGAGGCAGAGTATCAGCTAGCAGCACTCTCTAGAGGACATAGACTGCGGAATTACTACTGGGACCAGAGAAGCAGCTAGCAGTATTGCCTATAAAACTTATAATGAGCAGTTACGACTGGGACCAGGAAAGCAGTTGCAGCACCGTCTTGTGGACTTAGAATGAGGAATTACCACTAGGACCAGAGAAGGAGCTGAAACACTGGCTAGAGAACTACGAAGGAAGAATTACCACTGGGACCAGAGAAAAAGCTAGCAGCACTGTCAAGAGGACTGAGAATGAGGAATTACCACTGGGAACATAGATGCAGCTGCAGAACTGCCTACAGGACTAACAACGGGGAATTACCACAGTGAAAAGAGACACTGAGACAAGAGCCTGGAGGACTTAGAATGAGGAATTGCAAATGGGACCAGAGAAGCAGCTAGCAGCAATGCCTAGAGGACTTAGAATGAGGAATTGCAAATGGGACCAGAGAAGCAGCTAGCAGCAATGCCTAGAGGACTTAGAATGAGGAATTGCAAATGGGACCAGAGAAACAGCTAGTGGCACTGTCTACAGGACTTAGAATGAGGAATTTCTGACAGGACCAGTGAAGCAGCTAGCAACAATGCCTACAGGACTAAGAATGATGAGTTATCACTGGGGTCAGAGAAGGAACTGCAGCACTGCCAAGAGGACTACAAGTGAGGAATTACCAATGGGACCAGAGAAGCTGCTAGCAGCAACACTGTCCAGGGGACTTAGAATGAGGAATTACTGATGGGACCAGAGTAGCAGCTAGCAGCACTGCCTAGAGGACTTAGAATGAGGAATTTCTGACAGGACCAGTGAAGCAGCTAGCAGCAATGCCTACAGGACTAAGAATGAGGAGTTATCACTGGGACCAGAGAAGGGGGTGCAGCTCTACAAAGAGGACTACACGTGAGGAATTACCACCGGGGCCAGAGAAACTGCTAGCAGCAACACTGTCTAGGAGACTTAGAATGAGGAATTACTGATGGGACCAGAGTTGCAGCTAGCAGCACTGCCTGGAGGACTTAGAATGAGGAATTACCGCTGGGACGAGAGAAGCAGCTAGCAGCACTGTCTAGAGGACTCAGAAGGAAGAATTGCCACTGGGAACAGAGAAACAGCTTCAGTGCTGCCTAGAGGACTTAGAATGGTGGAGTTACAGACGGGACCAGAGAAGAAACTAGCAGCTCTGCCCAGAGGACATAGAATGAAGAATTACTAACTGGACCAGAGAAGCAGCTAGCAGCACTCCAATGAGGACTAAGAATGAGGAATTACCGCTGAGACCAGAGAAGCAGCTTCAGCACTGTCTGGAGGACGTAGAATGAGGAATTACCACTAGGAACATAGAAGCAGCTGCAGCCCTATCTAGAGGACTTAGAATAAGAAATTATGGTTGGGGTGAGAAAGGCAGTTAGCAGCAATGTTTATGGGACTAAGAATGAGGAAATACCAGTTAGAACAGAGATGCACCTGAAGCACTCCCTATAGGAGTAAAAATGGGGAATTACCACTGGGACCAGAGACAAAGCAGCAGTACTGCCTGGAGGAGTTAGAACGAGGAATTGCTAACAGGACTTGAGAAGCCGCTAGCATCTCTCCAATGAGGACAAAGAATGAGGAATTACCACTGGGACCAGAGAAGCAGCTTCAGCACTGTCTGGAGGACTTAGAATAAGAAATTACCACTAGAAGCATGGAAGCAGCTGCAGCACAGTTTAGAGGACTAAGCATGGGGAATTACCACTGCGACCAGAGACAAAGCTGCAGCACTGCCTAGGGGAATTAGAATGAGGCTTTGCCAATGGGAGTAGTGTAGCAGTTAGCAGCACTGTCTAGAAGACTGAGAATGAGGAATTGCCACCTGTACCTGAGAAGTAGCACTGCAGAGAGGTCTTAGAATGAGGAATTATTGATGGGAACAGAGAAACTGCTAGCTGTACAGTCTAGAGAACTTCGAATGAGGAATTACCAATGGGACCAGCGAAGTACCTAGCAGCTCTGCCTAGTAGACTAAGAATAAGGAATTATCAGTGGGACTAGAGAAGCAGCTGCAGCACCGTCTAGAGGACTCAAAGAGAGGAATTTCCACTTAGGAACCAAGGACTAAGATTGGGGAATTATCACTGTGACTAGAGGCACAGCTGCAGCACTTTGTAGAGGACTTAAAATTGGGAATTATCGACAGGACAAGAATAGCAGCTGCAGCACTTTCTAGAGGACTTAGAATGTGGAATTGCCACTGGGACCAGAGAAGCAGCTAGCAGCACTGCCTGGAGGACTTTACTGATGGGACAAGAGAAGCAGCTGGCAGCACTGTAGCAAAAGGTACCACAACAAAGGGAACAGTAGTTGTAGTCAGGACTGGGAACAGGCAGCTTTGGCAGGCGATGCAAACCAGGTCCAGCAAGAAGACGTAGAGGAACTGGAATAGCTAAGACCTACCAACAGACGCCGACACTATACAAGGCCCATGACTCAACCCAAGAATAAGTTGTAGTAGGCAGAAGAGGCAGGGACCAGCAGCTGGCTGCTGACATCATCCCAGTCCTGCGGGTAGAGACGATAGAAGTTTTCCCTGGCCCAGCAGCTGCAACGTACTGGGCACCCGGGACAAGATTAAGCATAGGGGAGCTTTGCAAACAGAAAGCAATATCAGCTGCAAGCTGCAATATAAAACACCCCTCCACCTTCAACACATCAGCACAGCTTTTTGGTAATAAACAGCCTGTCTGAGGCACATATGTGCTTCATGGCAAGGCTGCAGGGAGTGTACGCAGCTAAGCAGGAAATTAACAGAGCGCTTCATGGCAATGCTGCAGGGAGTGCATGCAGCCGAGCAGGAAATTAACAGAACAAATAGTGTGCAACACTAACCTATATGGTCCACCATGAAATAATGCATGCAACAGTGGCAGTCTACAGGGCATGGCTAAACCAGCGAAAGGAGGGACAAATGTAAGCTATAAACCAATGCAAACCGAGAATTTTTGGAAAACACATGAAGAAGCTAATCAAAAGCGATCGTCGTGCTGAATGCCCATACACTGGATACAGCATGCCTCGCAGAGCAAAACATAGGACTCAATTACAGATCAACCTAGGCCACACTGGCAGGGTAGTATTTGGGAGCAATGACATTAGAGCATCGACCCATTGGAAAAGGACGGAGCAACATTGGGTCCATTGGCAGGGCAACATTGGGACACATAGCAATGCAGAATTTGGCACATTCTGAGGACAACATTGGATACATCAAGTGATCAACCGGTTATTTGGATGGCACTGTTCTGTGAATTTATTCCAGCGTGGCTAGGAGAGCATTTAAGTGCACTTGTGTGTATCATTGCGGCTCACTTTCAGGGTTCACTTTAAGACAAATTGATAAGGAAGCATTGAGACAAACTGATAAGGCAATATTAGAATCAACTCCTAGGGAAGAAATGAGGCTCTGAAATGCCAACAAGGTTTTTGCCATACATGGACTGGACTGCCAATCTCTCATTGGCATGACAGCATTATGGGCACACCATTGCAGACAAGTATAAAGCTACACAAAGTACTCCTGCCCAGGATTTGTTTTGTATTGCATTCTGGGATTTTTAGTTCTGTTGTTATAATGGAACAAACAAGAGTACAAGTTTCAGAATGTAAAGGAAAACCTGGACTGGAGCAGCTAGTCAAGGCATACATACGGGTGTCATGGTGGGACTCGGACAGCCAGTGGCGTAATGAAACTTGAGTGGGCTCCCCTGCAAAGCTCACGAGGGGCCCCCTTCCAAAACTTAATCCTGAGCTTTCAGGTTAGGGGACTGCCTTGAGGGAGCCCCAGGAGTTCACCTCCCCCCGCACTGCGTGAGCTGAGGGGGCAGTTACTACGCCACTGCAGACAGCGTCCCTCCTTTGCCCTCCCCATTCACCCTGCATTATAAAGCACATGTGTAGAGCTTCAGGGCCTTATTTATGAGGCCTTGCATTACTTTTATACCGCTGGTGGGTCCCTTTTTGTGATGCACTTGCGGCGTAAAAAATGCGCCATGTTGCGCCCTAATTACAAAGTGAGTCATCTAGGCAGATACATCACTTTGTAAACCCCTGCACCACATTATTCCTGCGCCAGATATAATGTATGCAGGGTGGGCATTCCCCCGCAAAAAAGCCTTGTAGAAGTGGTGCATTGAAATCTATGATTTCAGCGCACCACTTCTAGAACGCCATTTCGTCAATATCGTACGCCTGCCTCACAGCAGGCGTAAGACTGACGCAGGCCCTTTCACGTGGGGCTTGCCCAATGTGAAAGGACACATTGCTTTAGTTGCGTCAGGACACATTGCTGGAGTTGCGTCTGTTTACGGACACAACCAAGTAATGTGTCACTGCAGATACATCAGAAATACTGACCTATTTGTAACTCCTTGCGACATGATGTGTCATACAGTAAATATGACGCATCCATCATGTCACAAGGAGGGCGGAACTCGGACTTAGAAGTGACGCAATGCTGTTTTCACGCAGCGATGCGTCACTTCTCACAAATAAGCCCCTCAATATTTAACCAAGACGTCCTTCATGAAAGCGTGCGCCGCTTTAAAGTTTACACATGTTTCCAGTCGCTCAGTGGCGGTCAGCCTCAAGGAAGAGCACATTCCAACGCAGGCCTAAACAGTGACAGGCAATAAATGTGCTGCGGGTGGATAGCAGGAAGTCATCGAGATAAATGCGGCAGTTACTCGCACTTTCACAGCAATTGGCTAATTGTGGGGTTTGCCCTGGAGATAAGCCGATCCTGGTCTCATAAACCCTGACACTGTTCCAGGGCGGCGAAGCTGTGTTAACGTGATCCAGAAGGCGATAACAGTCCTACAGCTTGCCTCCGCTCCAGGCCAGACAGGCCGGGTGTATCTATTGTTCTGAAGACATTTCCCAGATCAGATGGGCTCGTTCTGTTGCTGGCCCGAGAGCAACCTGCAGGAGGCGGCCAGCTCCCTCTGATCAAGTTAAACCCTAGGACAGGGTCACACAAAAATGTATAAATATGCATTATGCACCGTAGAGTCATGCCTCCACGTTGCGAGAGATATATGACTGTCTTATTCACAAAAAGTGGAATATCTGTAACTTTTGCAGCTTTCCACATGAACTATTTTGGAAGTTATGTGATCTGATTTTTTACGTTTCTTTCGAAGTGAATCTATTTTGGTTGTGTACTCAAAATGACCCCTCGCGTGTCCTACCTAGCACATTTTTGTCATGCAGGTGGAAGAAATCTTTCACAGCAAAAGGTCAAACAAGAAGTTCTCGCAGCAAGCCTTTCTGGCAAGGGAAAAAATAAAAAAGAACAAGCACTGGCAATGCCAAAAGGTCTGGCTTTAAAGAATTGTTGTATGGTAATGTGTAGCATTACAATTAAATAGCACATGAATAGATATGTTTTTGTGTGGAAGCAAAGAATGGCGGAATAAAATTAGTGTTTGTTAAAATGTCAGGGGACAGTTGTACTGTCAATGCAGAACTAAAAATCCTTGTAGGTTAATGGCTTACCTTCCTCCATCTGTGCTGCTTTCAGAGAAAAACAACATAAATTATCTAGTTATCTAACACACATTATGTTATGTGTGTGCCCCTGAAAGTTTAACCTCATGCAGCTGGATAAATAAACAAAATGAGCACATCTGTCCAAAGGGCAAGCACTTTTTTGTAGACGCACACGACTTTTGCCCAATCAAAACATGTACTTGTGGTTCCTGGCTCCCAATATGTGTGCAGAACCAAAGCTCCTCTATAGTAATGCTCACATAATTGTCTGACAACAGCTGAGCTGTCAAGCTAGCACAAAAAAGAAGCAATTCTATGTCTTCTACTGGCAGGAATATGATTGCACCCTAGGGTGACCAACTGGCATTGGTGCAAATTCAGGACGGTGAGTGTAAAAATTCAGGACAAAGGGTCAAAATTCAGGACACAAATTCAGGACAGGAGGTCAAAATTCAGGACAAAACTTTAGGACAATAGGTACGTTTTACAGACACATCAGAGGTCGCGCAATAGTATATAAGTAAGCCCAGCCATTTCCAAACATATTCAACCATTTGCAAACCTATCCATCATGCATCCTTCCATCTATCATTTCACTCATCCATCCCTTCATCCATCCCCTCATCCATCCTTTCACTCATCCTCCATTATCCATCCATCCACCCTTTCACCCTATCCATCTGTACACTTATCCATCCACTCTTCATCCCATCCATCCATTCACTCATCCATTCAGTCATTTACCCTTTCACCAATCCAGCCATCCTTTCACTTACTAATCCTTCCACCCATCCACTCTTTTAGTCATCCATCCACCCACCCATCCATCCATCTACTCATCCACTCATGAATCCATCCATTGCCCCTTTCACTCATCCATCTATCATTTCACTCCTTCACACATCTATTCATCCTTTTGTCCATCTACCCTCCCTTTCACTCACTCATCCATCCTTACACCCACCCTTTCACTCATATGTCCATTCATTCACCCTTGCACTTATCAATCCATCAATCCATCCATCATTTCACTCATCCACCTACCCCCATCATCCACCCACCCACCATCCACCCACCCACTCATCCATCCATCCTTTCACCCACCCACCATCCATCCATCCATCCTTTCACCCACCCACTTATCCATCCATCCATCCTTTCACCCACTCTCCATCCATCCATCCTTTCACCCACCCATCATCCACCCATCATCCATCCATCCATCCATCCATCCATCCATCAGTCCTTCCCCTCATCATCCATCCATCCTTCCCCTCATCATCCATCCATCCTTCCCCTCATCATCCATCCATTCCCTCATCATCCATCCATCCATCCATCCTTTCACCCACCCCCTCATCATCCATCCATCCACCCTTCCCCTCATCATCCATCCTTTCACCCACCCCATCATCCATCCATCCATCCATTCCCTCATCATCCATTTATCCATCCTTCCCCTCATCATCCTCCTTTCCCGTCATCCATCCATCCTTCCCCTCATCCATCCTTCCTTTCATCCATCCTTCCCCTCACCCATCCATCCATCCCATCCATTTATCCAGCCCCTCATCCATCCATCCTTCCCCTCCATCCATCCATCCATCCATCCTTCCCCTCATCCATCCATCCTTCCCCTCATCATCCATCCATCCTTCCCCTCATCATCCATCCATTCCCTCATCATCCATCCATCCTTTCACCCACCCCCTCATCATCCATCCATCCACCCTTCCCCTCATCATCCATCCTTTCACCCACCCCATCATCCATCCATCCATCCATCCTTCCCCTCATCATCCATCCATGCATCCTTCCCCTCATCATCCATCCTTTCCCGTCATCCATCCATCCTTCCCCTCATCCATCCTTCCCCTTATCCATCCTTCCTTTCATCCATCCTTCCCCTCACCCATCCATCCATCCCATCCATTTATCCAGCCCCTCATCCATCCATCCTTCCCCTCCATCCATCCATCCATCCTTCTCATCCATCATCCTTCCCCTCACCCATCCAGTCATCCCATCCATTTATCCTGCCCCCCCATCCATTCTTCCCCTCCATCCATCATCCTTCCACTCATCCATCCTTCCTTTCATCCATCCTTCCCCTCACCCATCCATCCCATCCATTTATCTTTCCCCTCATCCATCCATCCTTCCCCTCCATCCATCCATCCTTCCCCTCATCCATCCATCCTTCCCCTCATCCATCCATCCTTCCCCTCACCCATCCATCCATCCCATCCATTTATCTTTCCCCTCATCCATCCATGCTTCCCCTCCATCCATCCATCCATCCATCCATCCATCCCCTCATCCATCACCCTTCCCCTCATCCATCTTTCCCCTCATCCATCATCCAGCTACCCTTCCACCCATACATCCAGCTATTACATTTTCTCTCCATCCTTCCCTTCACTCATCAATCCATCTATCCTCTCTCATTATCCATGTATTCAATCTTTCATTCATCCATTCACCCTTTCACTAATCCATCCAGCCATTCACACATCCCTTCACTTACTTACTCGCCCACCTTTCCATATTAATTTTGAGCTGAGCCCTTTCGAGAAGAGGCCCATCAAGAACTTCACCCTCGCTGCAGGGGCTGTTCCAGGACTGGGACAGAAGCCACCCAGGGCGGAAACAGGATCCACCACAGGGGGGGACAAGAGCTATCACAGGCGGGGGTGGACTGGAGCCACCACATGGGGGGACAGGAGCAGGAGTCATCACAGGAGAGGGAACGTGATCCACCAGGGTGGGCACAGGGGTGGGCATGCAGTATTCTAGTATCATCTTGGGCTTCTCGCCCCCTCCTGCACAAGACAACGAGAAGACAGGCTCTCTGACCAAAATGCCATCCCCCACTGTGATATACAGTACTTACAGGAGATACTCCGAGAGAACTGATTGAACTGATTGTCCTCCATACTTTGTTAATCAGTGTGGGTGCGATTGTGCCATTTCTTTATTGTATTACATTATGCATGTTTGAAGAACCGAGGTTTGCTTACAATTTAGTGACAGTAATTGCGCTCTGTGAAGAGAACCACGTGCTGCCTCGGTGTAATCAGGGGTGTAATCTGGCCGAGTCTCGGATGTTTGGGGCCCTGGGTAGAAATGGAATGTGTGAGCCCCCCTCTAAATAGCAGATACAAGACGCATTCAGGGCTGTTTGCATGTGAATGGATGCCCCTTGCTCCTGAAGCTGCAGCCCCTCCCTCAGTCACCATCAAGCACCTCTTAACAGCTCATCAAGGGCTGGAGGTGTGAGGGTTGCCATCCCGCTGTGCCTCTACAGTGCTGCTGGGGGTCTGAGCTTTGGAACGGCCTGCCTCGGAGTCAAGAAGGGAGGTGGGGGCAAACTGTGCCAGGTTAAAATTACGGACAAATGGCGTCCGTTAAAGAGTCCTTCACGGACAACGGACAGACAGCCAAAATTACGGACTGTCCGTGAAATTTACGGACGGTTGGTCACCCTATTGCACCCTCTACAAGCTACCCATGGAAGCCTGTACCCTTTACCCTCCATCTCTGCCATGGTAATGTTTACCATTTCACCTCTCCTCCCTCCCCACCAAGGCACTCCCTTTTACTCTTATCTACCAAGTCCCCCTAGACTCAGGTTCACTTCTTTTGCCCATCCCTTCTCCGAAGACTGACTTTCAAGAGCAAGGGCAGACACTGTGAAGTGGGATTAGGGAATCGGCAGCCTGGAGCACCAAAAGAAGAAGGAATTGATCCACTCTTAGGAAGAAACATATTTTTTAAAGAATGTTGATGCAGTCGATTTGTACCTGCTGTGTGTATGCGCATGCATTCTTGCCAGAGTTCAGTGGCTGTGTGCGCCTGCGTATCTGTCTGTGAGTATGTGCAAGGAGGGCATAAGTACTGCATCCACCATCCAAACTGGTATAATGCTGGCCCTGGGACAGTTAGGGTATATCCTAGCAACTTGTTTGAGCATATGGTATAACATCCATTGCCCCCCACTGGTAAAATGAGGACCCTTGCACTGGCAACTTGTGGGCTTTCTTGGTATGCTGACCATTGCCCACCCAGGTTAAATACCGGCACAATAATGGTAATTTATGGTACATAATGTGGTAATGGTTGGCAGACTGAGTGCATCTATGGTATGATGTCTTACTCTGGTGAAATATTGACCATGAAACAGTAGTAGTTCTTAGCCACGTGTGGAAATTCATGGCATGTTGCTTTTTACCACCCTGGTAAGATAATGTCCCTGGCACAGTTGTAACTCTTGGTGACCTGTGGCTCACTTTGTGTAAAACGCTAGCTCTCGCATAATAGGGTGTGTTTATTGGCAACCAGAATGCATCTTTTAGGATGACGCCCACCCTGGTAAAAACTCCTGACCTGTACACATTTTGTAATTCCTGGAACCTTGAGGACATCAATTGGTTGCTGCTTACCACTGGTAAAACGCTGGGTCGGAATAATCATGGTAATTCCTGGCATATTTGAAAATCCATGGCCTAACGCTATCTATCAACGGCATAATGCTGATCCTGACAGAATGATGGTCCTTCCTGACATACTGTCGGATAATAGTGGAATTGGCAGTATTTGGTAATTTGTAGCATATTGTGGGCATCTATTGCAATTTGATATCCAATTCTGATACACTGTGCATGAGGGGAAAATGATGGATATTCCTAGAATATTATGGGAATCCATGAAACCACAATGGTTTGATTATTCTTGCACTGTTGAGGGCATCTGTTGCACAAAGTTGGTAATTCTTGGCATATTGTGGAAATCCATGGCACTCACACCTGCTATAATCCTGGCTACTGCATTATGGTGGTAATTCATGACATACTGTAGACAGGTATGTGGCCACCATAGCATTATGCTGTCCTTTGCCCAATGGTGGAAATTCATGGCATGGTGTGTGTGGTTAGCTATGAAATGAAGGTGCTAAGGCACACATGTAAAAAGGAGGGCATACATTAAACATGTAGGAAATGTAGGAAAGGGCCAGAAAGGAGTTTGCAAATGCCCACAGACTCACATATTTCTTGGTGTTCACAAACTTACTTTCAAGGCTAACCATGCCTTGAATTGCCACCTTTTGAAAACTTGCTGTGAGTTACTCCTGGGCCGTTATGCAAGGGGGGTAAGTGGTAGTGGAGTAATAATCTGTGGGAGTGAAAGGATTTAAGTGAGTGTTAGGTTTTGTTCTTACTGTGCCTTTGGCACCTCATAAGCATGGATCCACGATCCCTTAGGCTGGTGTCTCCAATACCAACCACAGCTTACTGATTATACCACTAGGGAATGGGGATGAGGGAGAGAGCAGAGAGATATGCCCTTACAGTCAGTGTTTGTTTAGATTTCTGTTCTAATAGTCAATGGTTGTAACAAAAGAAAAGGTAAAAAATGGTTTGCATCTTAGTATGCTTATGATGAAGTGAAGTGGCCAATTAAGCAGAGTTGCTTTCGAGGGTCTAATTTGGTTTATTATAGACACAATAACAGTCCTCACACAGCGTGGGCTTAGGGTCAATTGACTTCGAGACAATACAACACTTCCACTGTTCCATGATGCATTGTGGCATTCTGCTCCGTATCAAGGAACAAGAGATATCACCACAACTCATCCTCAACAGAAAAGGTAAGTTAACAATTAACTGAGCAAGAATAGGAACAAAACAAAAAGCATAAATGTGCAATAATAGCTACAATGAACATAACCACAATAACCATAAAACTGCAAGAATTGGAGTAAACAGCAGACCTAAACATATGTATTAAAATGAGACAAGAACAGATCCTAAGTCTTGGAAGCTTCATAGCTTTCTTTTGCTTTTGAACTCCCCCTCAAGTGGTACAGAACCAATATCCAATCTCAATATTTTCTTGCCCTATACGAACTGCACAAGCCCAGTGCTGATGGCCATACTGTGCCCCCCTTGGGACTGTACAATTCCTACACTCTTTCCCAGTCCTAATGCCACTGGGGAAACATTCTACCAGCAACTACCTTACAACTTCACAAACTTTTCTCGAACCTCGCACACCTGTGCGACTTAGCAGAACTTGGACAAACCATTTTTTGACCAACACAGAATTTTTTACTCTGACTCAATCACCAATGCACAATATGCAATCACTCCCAAGCCTTACATTGCACCCCAACCTCTTCCTGCTTGTTATATCTGACTTCGTCTTTGCAATATTTCTGAATCTGCTGCCCCACTTCCTCTATCGTAAACATCTTTATTACCTGAGATGGCCATAACTAAGGGAAAATTCTTATGCCATTCATCAACTCAAAGAGGATCTTGCCAGTGGCAACCTGAGGATTGGTGCAGTAAAACTACACCAAATTGTTTACAGACGTCCATTCTGGCATGGTGTGCAGCATGGATATATTCCAGAAACAGCTTGATGGCAAAATGCTCAACCTTCTATTGTTCTGATGTGAAAGAGTGCAGTCTTGGTTTATTTGACCCCAGTTATCCAGGAAATTTCTAATCTCAGATGACACAAACTATACTGCAGCATCCACAATAATTTCTTCCTGGATGCCCTCTCTCATTAATGCCTCCATGAAAATCTCGACCATGCCTACTGTCATGGTAACGAGGAAAGACTTGGGGCCCCATTAGGATGATGGGCGGACTTTGTCCGCCCGCCATTCCGTCATGAAAATGGACTGCCCGCCATAAGGGCGGAGGTCCAGTGGGTGTTATTAGGATGCACCCGCCGCAGTTGTGGGCGCATCCTGCATCCCTAGCTTTGTGGCGGGCGGTGCACTCAGCACCGCCCGCCACAATGTTAGGGAGGCATGTTGTGCATGGAACTGCAGGGGAGTACCATAGGCACCCCCCATGTGCACCCCCCACCTCCCCAGAGTCCTTGGGGCCCGCAACAGGCCCCTCTAGCAGACTACGCATGCCTTTCGGTGGTGGCAATGCAGGCATTCCTAAATGCACATTTTAATATGGCTGGCGGTGTCAAACAGACACCGCCACCATATTGCAGCATTTTCCGCCCGGTCGCAAGTCGACCGGGGCGTAAATGTGGCGGACGGTCTTTCCGTCCGCCGCGGACCCCACAGCCATAATATTATGGCGGAGGGTCTTTTCAACAGGGATGGCGGGCGGATTGCCCCCGCCGGGCCGGCGGTGACCACCGCTGGGCCGGCGGGGGCAATCCGCCCGCCATCCTAATGGGGCCCTTGGCTGCTACCCATCTTATCAAATGGTCAATGATCACCATGAAATACCACATGTGTGAGGGCAAAATGTGACACTGTCCGAAAAAATCAACTTCTTATAATCACATTTAGATAGAAGAATGTATTCCTAATCCTTTCACAGTTTGCAAATATTATCAATGAGGAGGTATGGACTCATTGTCTCCATTTTTATGTGGAATCCACACCTCATTAAGAATATTTATAAACTGTGAAAAGGTAAGGTAGGCATTCTTCTGGCTGGATTGTTCATTGGCTTTAGTGGTTATTTCCAAAAAAACAACACAAAGTCTATGCCACACTTTTACTGGGCATGGAACCAGAATCTCCACTAGAATCTCCACAGTCATGTCAGTGACTAAGCTTTCCTTGCTAACACTGGATCCAACCTCTAACCACCCCATCTATGCCATCATCTAAGCCTGAATACAATAAATTATTTTCGACCATTCTTTTGGAGCCAATATGTCCACTGTGCGCAGCCTCCATTATCCTGGGAACAGATAGTAGGCACCAGTTTGTATTTATGAAATAATTTATTGTTCTTGAGGGACAGTTTTTCTGCCACCTTCCAATAAGGCAATAACTCCCTTTTTGGGTCCCTTTCCTTAGGACACCAACCTGTTACATATTTTATAGTTTCATAAAAAATCACATCCTTGTTCAATTTATGCTTCCACTTGCTCTGCTCCTCATACAACTAATATGTCTCCTGCACTCACCACAATGCACTCTTCAATTATGAACTCCCACTCTTGTTAATCCTCCCTATCAAATAGGAACCTTGATAGCCAGTCAGTCTGACAGTTCTTTATTCCCAGAATATGTACTCTATTTTAAATGTGAATTCCTTTCCCAGTGGTATGGTTTCGTTTTTCTATACTCTCCATGCATGCTAGTAACTTATTTTCTGTGACAGGATATGTACATTCTACTGGATATAGCTTTATGATGCAAAGCCTACATAAGTCTCTTGTTTTCCATCATTCTGTGACAATATCATCCTTAGGCAATGCACTTGCATCGACTGTTATGCAACTCTGATGTCCTACAGCATATTGTTGAAATGCTGGTGCACACAGACTTACTTCCTTGATGTACCCAAAAGCCTTCAGGCACTCATCAGACCATGCAAACTTGACTTCCTTCTTCAAAAGCGCCTGAAAATAATTAGCTAATTCAGCAAAAACTTTTAAAAACTTTAAGCAGAATTCACATATTCCTAGGGACAACAGTAATTGCTCCCTATAATCTGGTGTAGGAGCCTTTAAAATGCTCTGAGCTAAACTTGGCTTAGGCTTGACCCCATCTACAGACAACATTCGCACCAAATATTACATTTCTCTTATTTTAAGCACACGTTTCCCTTTTCCGGGTGATCACTTTGCTCTAAAATGTTATGTAGCTTACATTTAGTCTCCATTTTAGCTTTTCATTTTTAACTTAGCCATATTTTGCAATGGTGTTTTGCACATTTCCCCTACTGTGATAATGTGCCCTTTACACATTTATTCCTGATAGTCATTGTTGCCATGTAGTCTGCACACGTAGTTCCAGGGTCGCACAACTGAGAACACGATACCTCGCTTCATTTTACTTTATTTTTTGTTAGTTGGAGACAATTATTTCTCCCCAGACAGTGTAAGATGCTGCACTGCACGATTGGCACAGTGTGATAAGCTTGACATTTTATTATTTAAACAGCCTCTATGCTGAAGTCATTGAAAGGTTCATTTCCCACTGGAGTCATCACAGAGTGCTGCTGTGATCTGTGAGCTGTGAATGAGATGCAGTTCCGCTGTTCCCGACCTTCATCATTTTTTATTTTTTTTATTTGTTTTTATTGCAGAATTAGAAACCACAGATTACAATGGCTCAACCAGTCCACTCGTGGTGTCTCCCCGTTCAATCATTAAAACGTATACCATACACAGCCATTCAGCCCGCATCCCGGAGGCCGGGCGGCGTAGTACCCTAAATATCAGGAAGGCATCACGGTGAATGTCCCTTCGGGACAATGGTGGAAAGAACATTTTACGTATCTGCATTTTACCCCCCCACCCACAACAACTAACAACGTCAGCCATCCCACATATGCAGGTCAATGCTACTAGCCGCTTCCAAACCCGTCCCGCGCTCTGTGAGGCCCACCATACCTGACCCGAGCCCCTCTGCCACCTCCCGCTCATCGCCTACGCCCCACAGGCCCTTCTCAGCTCAGAATCGCCATTGCGGTCAACCAACCCCCTGGCTACCGGCCCACCCCGAACTCCCACTAAACAGCCCCCCAGTATCCCCTCCCCGGCAACTGCTAATGGTGTGTGTCCTGTTCTGAAGTGTAGTATGGATCCCGCTACAGTGTCAATGAGAACTCTGAGTTAGTATGCCTCGCAGTGTCCACAGACCCCATCCACTCAGTCCTCATCTTCTACTAACGAATCACGCAATGCTTGCACCACCAATTCCCACGCACGCGCTGCATCCAAGGCTTTCTCATTACCAAGCTTGACAGCCTGCTTCATTCGGAGCACACTCTCGCGTTCAGACCACCGCAGCAATTCATTCTTCCACCTCCTCACTGACGGCCCGCCCCTGGACTTCCAATGCCATGAGATCTCTCTTTGTGCCAGTATCAAGCCCAGGTCAATAAATTTGCTCGTCACCTTAGTGTGTTTGGTGTGCGGGAACCAGAGCAACAGACACGCCGCCATGTCGAAGTCCACCTCCCTGTCGGTCACTTCGTTTAGGAGGTCCCCCACCTCTGCCCAATAGGCCTCCAAATGTGGACAACCCCAAAACAAATGATCCATGTCCGCCTCCGGAGACGAACACCTCGGGCACCGTGCGTCCTGCACCTGGAAGTACCGCCATATTTTTTTCCGGAGTCAGATATCCCCTATGTAGTACAAAGAAATGCACTTGTTGGAAACGTGCATTCCTTGTGCCTTTCCATGTGCGCCGTAAAATATGGCTCCATGCCGTGTCTGGAATGGGCCTGCCCACACTCTCCTCCCATTTAGCTTTGAGCCCCTGGAGCGGTTCCAACCCCTCGTGCAACATCCTGGTATGGAGGCAGGTCACAGCCTTAAAGGTGCCCGCTGCCATTACCACATACTGGCACGCCATAGTTGTGTCCGGTTCTATGAGCCCTCCCTTCCAGTGCTTCTGAATAGCCGCTACCACCGCCGCATGCAAGAGAAAACCCCCGTCAGACAGCCCGAACTGTTCCTGAAGTACTCCGAAGGGCACCAAAGTCCCATCGACATACAAGTCTCCCACCACCTGAAGTCCCGCCTCCTCCCAGTCCAGCAAAGGGGACCAATCGCCCCCGTGTGGTAGGGCCGTCAGCATGCCAATCGGAATCTCCGGCGCGTAAGGCCGAGTCGCCCTCGCCCTCCTGAGACTCCTCAGCCAGCACAGCCTGAGCGTCCGTTCCTCCATAGTGAGGCCCCGCAGCTCCAGCCTCTGCTGCATAACAATATAAGACAGCACATGGCGCTGTATCCCCAACTCCCGATCACACTCCGGTCCCCTAAACACCCGGGCCACATGTTGCGTGAGAACCTGGAGTTGCGCCGCCAAGTAATACAGTTCAAAATCAGGAACAGCCATCCCCCCCTCAATCTTGGGGCGTAGCAACGTGCTCAGAGCCACTCTACGGCGGCCATGTCCCCACAGGAAACCAATAATCATCGTCCTCAGGTCCCTAAAGACCCTCTGAGGAATCCAAATGGGTAGCGTCCGGAAGTAGTACAGGAGTCGAGGGAGCGCCACCATTTTCAAGAGAGCAATCCTACCAAGTACCGTCAGGGGAAGGGTCGACCAAAAGGACATGCTGCCCCTCAGCGCCCGAACGCACCGACCAATATTGCCCTCCAATAGGTCCGTGGTCACATGGTAGATACGGACTCCCAGATAAGTAAAGCAAGATGGCTCCCAGACCACCCCTAAGTCACGAGCAGGGCAGGGCGACTCCGCTCTCAGCGGGAACACACAGGTCTTCGCCCAGTTGACCTTAAGGCCCGACAACTGGCCAAACTCCGACAACAGGTCCATCGCTCCTTCCAAGGCCCGCTCCGTATCGTCTAAATACAGCAACAGGTCATCCGCATATAGCGAGATGTGATGTAGCCGCCCGCCGCTATTGATCCCCGCGTATCTGTCACCCGACCTAGCGTGGACCGCCAAGGGTTCCATCGCCAGAGCGAACAGGAGGGGGGAAAGGGAGCACCCCTGTCTCGTGCCCCTACCCACCGGGTATGCAGCAGACACCAAGCCACCCAAACGGACCCGCGCCGTCGCCGAGGAGTACAAAACCTTCGTCCACCGGCGGAACTCGTCACCTATGCCAAACCTCTCCAGCACTCCATCCAGAAAGACCCACTCCAAACTATCGAATGCCTTCTCAATATCCACTGATAAGACCGCTTGGGTCCCATCCTCGTCCAGAACGGCGTCCATTATCCCAACCAGGCGACGGATATTCAACGCCGTGCTCCTCGTGGGGATAAACCCCGCCTGATCCCTGTGTACCAGGCCTGTCATGTGTGGGGCCAGCCTGGCGGCTAGAATCCGGCTCAGGATTTTGTAGTCCACCGTCAACATGGACAACGGGCGATAGGACCTCACATCCGTTGCGACCCTGCCGGACTTTAGGAGCGGCACAATCAAAGCTTCCCTCATGGATCCAGGCAAACCCCCTGACTCATAAGCCTACGCGTACACCACTAGCAGTCTGGGTGCCAAGCTGTCTACAAACTGCTGGTAGAATTCTATCGGTAACCCGTCCACTCCGGGTGTTTTATTCCGAGCCATATTTTTAATGGCTGCCCTTATTTCAGTAAGCGTGATCGGCCCGCCCAACCCCTTCGCGTCCTCCTCGTCAAGGACCGGAAGCTGCCTCGCCTCTAGGTACTCCGCAATGTCCTGGGCCTCCACTCCCAACTGACTCTGGTACAATTCCTCATAGTACACACGAAAGCACTCCAGCACTGCTGCCTGAGAATATACCGTCTCCCCCGTGCTTTGTTGATGCTAAGGACCGGGCAGTCCCTAAGTTCAGGGTTAGCGAGTCTGGCCAAGAGCGTGCCCACCTTATCCCCTTCAGCATGCGCTCTGATGGCGTATTGCCTGTAGTCGTAACACCGCAGCCGTTCCGTTTCGGTGGCGACCACCTCCTTCGCTTCCAACAACCGGCCCTGCAAGTCCGGCCTGGCCGGCCTGCGCCGCTCCAAGTCTCTCAAATTCTCCTCCGCTTTTGCAAATGCATTCAACACAGTCGTACGAGCATTCGAAAACCGACCCAGGCACACCCATCTCACCACCACTTTCATCGCATCCCATTCAGTGGACCTACACGTGGCCGTACCCTCGTTCTCGCCGAAGTAATTGTCGATGCCCTGTTGGACAGCCTCCCTAAACACTGAGTCCTCCAGCGTGTCTGGCCGGAGCCGCCATGTTGGGATCGCCGAGCGCTCCCGTTGCCACTGGATATGTACCAATAGGGGATTATGATCCGAAATGGTTCTAGCCAAGTATTCCGTGTGTGAAATCAATGGGGCCAGGGACCCGCCACAGAGCACTGAATCTATCCTCACGTGTAGTGAATGGAGAGCTAAGTAAAAGGAATAGTCCCTGGTATCCCTGTGCTGTTCCCGCCACACATCCAGCAACCCCCACCTGCCTGCCAGTCCTTCCTGTGCATGGCCAACTTACGTACCGGGGAATCAACAAGGGGGGGTGAGACCTGTCCAAGACCACATCCGTAATCGAGTTAAAATCCCCCCCAAGTACCACCGGGCCCGCTAGGAAAGAGGCCAAGGACCCGGAAAGGCCATCGAAGAATCGGGCCTGATCAGTATTTGGCGCGTACACACAACAGAGAACCACATCCCTACCATACAACCGCCCCTCCACCGCCACAAACCTGCCCTCAGGATCCACCACTTGGTTCAGCACCTGAAACGGTATCCCCGCTCTCACCCAAATCAATACCGCCCTGGCATATGCTGAGTAAGTGGTGCCAAACACCTGCCCCCGCCATCTTTTTTGCAACGCAGCACATTCCTTTTTTGTCAGATGGGTCTCCTGTAGCATAGCAATCTGGACCCCCCTTCGCACCAGATACGCGTGCACCTTGTGGCGCTTGACCATGGTTCGTAGTCCCCGGACATTCCACGTTAGGCATTTTAAGCTAGGTAACGTCCCCATACCAGCAGCGGACAGTCCAGGTCAAACAGCGCCAGTTCACATCCCCACCAAAGCAGTTGCCCCCCCGAAACAAACTCTGAAAAGAAAAACACCCCAAACCCCACTCCCCAGGACAGAGCCTACAAACCCAGTGTCAGCCCCGATCCAAACCTCAAACCAACCACACATTCTCCTAACCTGTGGTCTCCACCACAGAAGGCCTTAAGGGCCCTGGGGGGGTGAGTTATCGCCGATCCCAGCCAGCGGAGCCCACGCCCCGCGCTGCCATCCCGTCCTGCCCACGCGGCACCCTACCCGGCAACCCACCCATCGCCAACAGGATACCACCCTACCATCAGAACTTGTCCAAGTCCCAATACAGCCTCAACCGTGAAATATCCCATCAGAAGTCTGGGGGGTCACCACCGGCCCCTTCGAGCTTTCTGCTTCCGAGAGGTCCTCTCCTGTCCTGCTGCCTTCGCCGCCAGAGTCCGTCTCCACCAGTTCACTTTCCTGCTGCGACCCCGTGATGGCCGCCGTCGCTGCGAGTGCATCTCTCTTTTCCGCAGCCATTTGGGCCTCCCGTTTCTCACGCTGGCGCCTATTGCGGGACCGGATGCGTTGCGATTGTCTGATCTGAGGCGGTTTAAGCCGATCTCGCCTACTTTTGTGAGACCTATCCGTTCCCGCTCTGTACGACTCCAGCCACTGCCATGCCTCGTCCGGAGTCAGAAAGAAGTGCGTGGCCTCATCCAGGATGACCCGCAGCTTGGCCAGGAAGAGCAAGGAGTATTGAATGCCCTCCTCTCGCAGCTCCTTCTTCACCGCCAGGAACGATGCTCTGTTTCTTTGGACCGCCTGGGTGTAGTCCGGGAAGATCGTGACCCTGCTGTTCTCCACCTCAAACGGGCCCGACATCCGAGCCCTCTGGATGAGGAGGTCCCGGTCCTTATAATGGAGGAGCACACCACCATCGGTCGGGGGGGGGGGGCGGCCAAGCCCTGGCGGGCGAGCTGGCACCCTGTGTGCTCGTTCCAGGGTAAAGACAGGAGTAAGCCCCTCCGGCGCCACCACAGTTCGAAACCAGTCCTCCATGTAGGCCATCGCATCCTCCCCCTCAATTCGTTCCGGCAGGCCTACGACCCGCACGTTATTCCTCCTATTGCGGCCTTCGGCATCCTCCGCACGTCGCTCCAGCGAGTCCAACCGGGCCAGGATGTCCGTGATCTTATGCTCCGCTGTCACTACCGACGGTTTCAGGTCCAATAGCAGCTGATCATGGTCCTTGACCTTATCCGCCAGCTTCGCATGGTCTGCTCGTAATAGCCCCAGCCCCAGCCCCGTGGCTACTTGCGCAATGTCCTGCTGCAACGCCTCCTTGGTCGAGGTAATTGCGTCCAGTATGGCATCCAAGCGTCGATTCAGTCGCTGCTCCTGGTCTAACTCCGGCGTGGGGGTCTCGCCCACCTGGGACAGCGCCGCCAGATCCCCCTGTCCGCGCTCCACGGCCACCGGCCCTCCCGTAGCCGCCATCTTAGGGTACTGCGTCACAGGCCAGGAAACCCATCCAGTCCCGGCACTCGTAATAATGAGCAGGATCAAGTGCCACCGCCGATGCCCAGGGGCCAAGTGGGTTAGCACCGTCCGACCTGCTCCCTCGTGAGCCTGGAGGAGGAAGGGAAGGAGGAGGGATAGCGGCCAGCAATAGTCCTCGAAGTCCGAGCGGAGCCGGGTTCCCCGTCCCCCGATCTTCAGGACTGTCGCCACAGTCCCTACCGCTTCGATCTCACGGCTGCAGAGCCCTCCACCAGTCGGCACCAAGGCCGCTCAATGTCGATGTCCGGAGCCGCCAGTCCGCTCCGCCGCCATTTTCTTCTCACTCTCGGCGACACCTCAGCCGTCGCACATCAGGGTCTCCTCGGGGCCAGCGGTCCCCCAGCAACTTTCTGCCGACGCCCAGTGGTGCCCCTACACTTCGTAGGGCAGGAGTGTCGATCACGGGTCGCCCAGGGTGCAGGAATCAGGAGAATTAGCGGAATTCCGCGCGGAGCTGCGAGCTCACGCCGCCATCCCGATCGGCGTCCAAGCCACGCCCCTTCCCGACCTTCATCATGAGAAGAAAGAGAGCTGTACACTCAGATGACGTTTTATTCATGAATGCACTGAGCCTGGCTTTCTGACATAAACAGCCTGATTCATCATTCTCCCGTTTTGCGAGGCCCTAATAGCGATTCATAGCGAATCGCTATTAAGGACTCGCAAAACAGGATTCATGTAGAAATTGCATGAAGATATGCGATTCCTACATATTCCTTATTTGCGATTAGCAAATTGCTAATCGCAAATAAGGAATAACTCGCCAGTCATTCCTATGGGCCAAAAGGCCCATAGGAATGAATGGGGAGTATTCCTTATTTGCGATTAGCAATTTGCTAATCGCAAATAAGATAGCGATTTGAAGGATGCCAGGGGTGTCCAAAGGACACCCTGTAGCACCCCTCAAATGAAGTTTTACATAGGTGTTGCACACACTCATGTCCAAAGGACATGTGTGTGTGTAACATGCAACTCAGAAAAATGCATTTAAATGCATTTTTCTGAGTTTTCGCAATTTACCACGAGGTCTGACCTCGCGGTAAATTGCGGCTAGAAATTGCGAATTCGCAAAATTAAATTGGATGATGAATTGCATTTAAGGAATCTCAAATAGAGATTCCTTAAATGTAATTCCTCGCAAAATTGCGAGATCGCAATTAGCGGTTTTTACATTTGGGATGCTGAATCCCAAATGCAAAAATCGCTCTCGCAAAGGGCCAGATTCTCAGAATCTGGCCCTTTGCGAGCGCTATTTTCTTTGATGAATCGGGCAGATAGTACCTAGATATGGGGTTTGGTCATTCCAACAGTCTTGGCAGATGGGTACTCCTGATATGTACTCTTTAGTATAAAGAAATTAGTAATAGATGGGAGTGACCTTAGTAATGTTACAAACAATTAACCTGGTTGAAATGTTTGTGTTTTTCACCATTCTAATCATTTTTACAACAATGATTGTGTCTCATCTACTTATTAATCGCAGTTCATGTTTTATTTGGAAAGACTACAGCTTTTCAATAAATGTTTCAAATTGCAATATTGTATCTTTTCTTTGTGACACTTTGTGCATGCAAAAGTGAGAAACGAAAGGGTTAGGGGCCATATTATCAAGAAAGGTCGATACATTATCGCCGCTTTTATCGGCAGGAAACTGCAGCTAATGGGGCGATAATGGGCTTGATAATATGCCCTTGTGAATTACCATAGAAGCCCAGGTTAACACCAGAACCTGGGCTTCTATGGGAATTCACAAGTGCATATTATCAAGCCCATTATTGCCGCTTTAACTGCAGTTTCCTGCTGATAAAAGCGGCGATAATGTATCAACTTTTCTTGATAATATGACCCTTGATCTGTTTCATGATTTCCTTGACACTGTGAGCTGTCACTGCTTTGGACTCGGCGAGGAAATCTGCGCTTCCCAACCTTCACGCCTCGCGGGACCCGCTGCGCGGGTCCCGCATCGCAGAGGGGCACTCTCCTTTCTGCCTGGAAGCTGCTACTGGGGTTGAACGTGGGCCGAGGGCTGCGAGCTAAAGGGCCGGGACTCCATTTCCCAGGAGTCCCAGGAACCCGCGCCCGCTCCACCTGGGCTGCTCTCCCTCCCCGCCCCGCCCCCAACAAACCTCCCACCATCATCTCCACAGCTATAAAATAAAGCGAGCACACCACTGCGCGGGAGCGCGCGGGAGCTCGCCGGGAGAAGCCCGGGACAAAGGCGGGACCGTCTAAGGCCGTCCAAGGACGATCAAGGTCGGGTCGGGGCTACTCCCTTTCATCAGTGATCCCAGATCTCTTATTTTAAACTGTTTGGTTGTAAGTTATAGCACTATATATTTAGTTGTTTCCCAGAACCCACATGATGTCCTTGCGCTCAGGGAAGGGTAGACAGGTTACCGTAAAAACGAACAATGGGAAAGCTACTGGAACCTTAGACGATTTTATAACTCGGGCAACTGTGATCCTAGAAAAAGAAATTGCCCTTACAGAAAAGCGTTTGTCCCTAGATCTAATAACAGGAAAACGCTCATCCTTGGGAGATATTGCCTCTAAAATTACCCCCAATAAGCCACCTACTCTTGAGCAAAGTGCAGATAGTGCAGATAGTAACCTAGAGGCTAGCCCAAATTTAGTGGTAATCTCTGATTCACAGACAACCACGATAGCAGACCCAGGGGACTCCCAAGCCGAAGCACCTACACTCACTCCTATACCTATTTCATCAGGTATCACGGGGGATAAGGCCTTAGACGGCAACTTGAGTAACTTGAGCAATAATGGGCCTATCCCCACACAAGATCATGTAGTAGTTTGTGAGCGGGAACCTAACAATCCAAATAAACGTAAAAGAGGGGGAAACCATAGAAAAGGAACCAGATCTAAGTCAGCGAAGCCAGCACCACCCAAAGTTTTGACAATTCCTACCAAACAAAAGGGCACCCACCTAGTTGATGCGGGACAGAAAATTTTCTCATTTAACACCAATAATAATGACCGACTTCTGGGGGAAATTGAGAAATCGGTTCAGATGCTCTTGCTGCCCGTCCTAGAGAAAATTCAAATTGTTAATCTAAAATTAGACCAATTGGAACATCTCATCTCTCTTAACACCAACTCCCTTGAAACTTTAGCAATTAAGAATAAATCACCTGAGGTGGGGGGTACTAATAACAACAACAAAAATAGTAACGCCAACAATAGTAATCCAAAAAAAGGGGGAGAGAATAAAAATGCGAGTAAAACTCCTAAAACACTTATAACTGGTGACCCTAAGGCAGCACCGGTCCCCTTAGCACGAACAAAACCTGTACCATTAGCTCGTACTAAACCTGCAGTGGCGGTCACTGTGGGGCCCCCTAGCCAAAATATGGGTAGTGCAACACCAACACCTGAAGTTACTACCTCTAAACAGGGAACTACCCAAGGGCCCAAACAAACATCTTCACAGGGGCCTGCAGTAAACAATGACAATGAGAGAGCACACAAAAGGAACCTACCACCTGTAAACTTGCCCCCAGACTCAGCCCCTTTTATGGTAATACTCACAGGAGTACCCCCAGTTTTGCCCAATAAAACGGAATCAATCCAGGAGCTAAAAAACAAAGTAACATACTGGCTCAATATTAACAGACCACTCCCTCCTGATTCCAAAACAAAAATACTTAGCGTGCGTAGAGTTCCCTGGGTGGGCCCAAGCGAGAAGGACCTAGAGGGGGACTGTATCCTGATCAACTTCAGTGACACCTGGGTAAAAAATATTATCTGCTGTAAACCGAGATTTGCTAGAGTTGGGGATAGTCAATGTATAGGTCTAGAATATTTCTACCCAAATTTGAATTTTGTTCCCCCAACTTTGCTTTACAAGAACACTGGGCAGACATTTAACAGTGAAATACACCCTGGGTGGGCCCGGAGAAATAGGGCCGTATGGCCAAACCAAAACAACTGGGGACCTCCGCAACAGAGTGATGGCTTCTTTAGGGGATCAATTTATAACAATAACAATTCCTCGTAAACTTGGCACAACGACCTAAGACCAAGATTTCAGGGGGAAGATTACCTAGGATGGATTCCAAGAAATATCCCCTTAAGAAACCGTTTTGATCCACTTGCGGGCATGGAAGAGATAGATTGACCATCACAAAATCCTCCTGGTATTACTAATACCTTAACAATAGGAGAGCTCAGCCAGAGGGAGAAGGGAGAAAGTTGTAACGATAACTCACGGGAGAATGTTTCCGTTGGTGACGATCGTACTTCTAACCCCCAAGCCCCTGAGGCTGGCCTTACTAAAGAAAGCGAACCAAGTTCAATCATTTTAAGACGTAATCCGGAAGTATTACCTGAACCAGTCAGAAAGAACCAAAGTGAACTAAGGATGCGTCTAATTTCTTGGAACATTGCTGGGCTCGCCTCAAGATTGGAGGATGAGACATGGTTAGACTTTGTGGGTGACTGTGACATTCTGTGCCTCCAGGAAACATGGAGCCGATCCACTTAGAACATCGAGGGCTTCCAAGCCTTTAATACCCTAGCGATACCTTCACAAGCGGGTAGGGCAAAAGGTGGCCTAATGACAGCAACCTCCTTAAAACTATGCAAACTTGTAACTTCTATGATAGTTGACTCCCCATGGTTTCAAGTGCTAATGTTGGTTAATTTGTTTCCTGAACCATTGTTGCTGATTAACTGGTATTATAACATCTTTGACAACAATGAGACAATCGTAATGTCGAAATTGGAGGAGTTTTCTCACATCAAAAAGTGACCCGCAGCAGAAAGGGATCTGCGCCAAAACAAGTTTTCTCACAAAATTGGAGGAGGCCATAGCCAGGGCACGCCACGAGCAACCCCTACTATTTGTCATCTGGGTGGGAGATTTCAACTGTTCATTATGCACCTACGGGGACTCGAAGGTGTGCGGCTTGAGAGACTCCCATGATCAACCCCTGTTACATTTCAAACATACACCCCAGGGGGACGCCTTAAACAACATAATTATTTTAAATGATTTATGCATAGCGGAGCCCTGGGTTGGCCCAAATTCTGCTCCAATACCGACGTTTCAGGGAACTAGAGGTATGATGAGTTTTATTGACTTTGCAATTGTCTCTAGTGGGCACTTTCATTATGTTGATAAGTTGGAAGTAATTGCTAATGCTGCCAGTGACCACAACCCTCTAATCTTATTCCTGTTTTGTCCTGTTAAACCCAAACACTCTGTTTGGGAGCAACCTGTAAAGTATAGCAGGAACCAAGGTATTACTCTTAAATGGGGCAAAATAGACGCGGCAGGTCTTGAGGCAGAGATCCTAAATGGATATAGCTCTGAATACGAGGCATGTCTAACACCTACAGCTAACCCTGAAAAGGTCATAGGAAATTTTGAATCTTTATGTGGGCATGTAGCCGAACGCCTCACAAAACCAATTGGTAAAAATAAAAGGCTAGGTCCCAGATGGTTTGATGCTGCATGCTCGGCAACACATAGATCCTTGAAAGCGGCATTAAAACAAAAACCTAGGGACATAGAACTGGTTAGAGCATCTAGATTGGCCTACAAAGAAGCCATAAAAACAAGGAAGTTGGACTTAAAAAATCAAGCCTGGGAAGATCTAGAAAAGGCCTCGGAATTGAAGGATAGCAGGCTTTTTTTGGGAAGTTATCAATCGCCCCCTTTTTACAAATAATGGCAAGGACAATATTGTGATGCAGATTGCATGTGAAACATGGGAATCACATTTTGGGAACATTTTTAACCCACATGGAACTTTACCCAATGAACTATTACTAGGAGATGCAAGGGAATCGGTGGTCTCTCAATCTTCTTTGTCCTTGAGCTCATCGCTCACCCTGCAAGAAGTGGAAGATGCTCTGTCGAAAGGCATACTATTAAAAGCACCCGGCCCTGATCTAGTGCCTTTGGACTTTTTTAAGCACAATGTTAAGGTTTGGGCCCCCCTGTTGTTAAACGTTTTTAGAGCAGTTGTCATTAGCCATATTCCGGCATCATGGAAGGAGGCAGTAGTGGTGCCAATTTTTAAGAAGGGCGATAGATCAGACCCCCGATGCTATCGCCCAATCTCATTAATTGATGCATCGTGTAAGATACTGGGTAGGGTCATTTTAGCCAGACTAGAAACATGGGCAGATTCGGTGGGCCTTATTGTGAATTCCCAATATGGGTTCAGAAAAGGCAAAGGTACTGTCGAACAGTGCCTGAACCTGGCCCTGATCATAGGGAAATACATGAAGGCAAGGAAATCTTCCATCCATCTTGCCTTCATGGACCTCTCAAGTGCATTTGACACTGTGTGTCGGAGCAAGCTGTGGCAAATGATGGAGGTCATGGGTTTCGAGGAACCCTTGGTCACCTTGCTCCGTAGACTCCATGAATCTACTACTGTAGCCATAAGGTTTGGGCCAGGGGGAGAGAAAACTAAGTCTATCCTCTCAACTGAGGGCGTTCGACAAGGATGCATATTAGCTCCTTTTTTGTTTCTTGTGTACACCAATGGTCTGGAAAAATACCTGTTGGACCACTGTCATGATTTTCCAAAGGTCAACGGCAGGAGCATTCCAATGCTTTCTTACGCCGACGACACGGTACTTATGACACTCACAGGAAACAGTATGCAGCACTGTCTTGATGCCTTCCACAAATTTATGTTGAACCTAGACCTCAAGGTAAATTTCGCCAAATCCTTTGCTATGGTCTGTGGCCCAAAGGGTACCAAAAGTAGAAAGTTTGTAGTAAATAACTTCACCATTGAAAAGGTTGAAAATTTTAACTATTTGGGAAACCTCTTCAACAACAAACTAAGCTGGGCCCCATTAATGAAGACACGAATTCAGAGTGCTAGTCGCTCAATAGAGGGTCTGTTTCGTTTTTGTGGCAAATTAGGTCAAAAACCTGTCATACATCTAAAAACCTTGTACAAAGCTAAATGTTTGTCGGTTGCTACCTATGGGGCAGGGGTTTGGGGGACCGATAGCCCTGACACGATACAGATTATGGAGAATACATTTTTAAAGCGTGTATTGGCTATTCCATCAGGCTCCTCAAACAGATTTGCCCATAACGAAATAGGTCTAAGCTACGTGCGTGACACCATTCGCCTTTCCCCTTTATTGTTATGGGACAAAATATGGCTATCAGAGGATTTACAGCTCACTAGAGATATCCTCCGGGACTGCTTAAAACTGGCAAATATGAAACAGATCCCCTGGCTATCTTATGTAAACGAAATGCTCCATAAAATAGGCTTGGGTGACATTTTTGACAATCCCGAAAATATACAGGGAGATTTCAAAACTGTAATTAAAACAAATTATTGGAAATCACCGCTTGTGAACTCCCTGGTTAGCCCTTATGTTCCAAAGGCTACTTTGCAGCACCAGTTTTATCTAACCTTCACAAATCATGTGCAATGGCGATTCTACTTGACAAGGTTTAGGTTACACATCCTGCACTTTCTTTTTGCGTTTCCTAAACAGGGGGGCTGGTGTGAGAGACTGCCCCCCTGTCCTTGTAATAACAAAGATAGCCAAAGCACGATGCATATTGTTCTTTTCTGTTCCCTATATAAGGACCCGAGAATCAGGTTTATTAAGCCGATCCTTAAGGAAAAGCAACCATGCCACTATAAAGAGGGTTATGATTATTTATTATCTCTGTCATCATCTGGTGTCTGTTGTGCAATGTTAAATTTTATACGAGTGTCACTTTTGATTAGAAAACGGTATGGCTAAATCTGGCCCCAAGAAGCTGACCCTTTGATCATGTATATTGTATATTGTTGCATTGTGATTTTCTATTACTTATCTTACCTGCCCTTTAATATATACCCTGGTACGAAGAATCTATGAATCATCTAAATTGATTGAAAGTAAAAACTATGGGTTTTTATTTGTGATTATATTAACTAATGAATTTTATAGTGTTATAACTGTAAGACTGTCTCTTAAAAATGAACTTTAAACTATGCTTGTAAATGTAATTGTTTGACTTTTATGATTCTTCTGTTTTGAATCGAATAAAGTTTTTGAAACGAGAGTCATGTTCTAGGTTACTTACAACATCTATAACTGTACGTTTAGGAGTTTAGATGTGGTACTGTGAGAGCTAAAAAGCCCAACATATACTGATTATGTAAGAAGACTCAGTATCTTTATTATGAGGTTTTGTTGTTCCAAATTCACAGTCCTACTTGATTTGTAGGAACCTTATGGCATGGCGCCCCCAATGTTTAAGGTTCTGGTACCTATTTAATGGGTCTCCTGAGTAGTTTACTTGTGTGTGCCCAAAGTTCCTTTATTACATCTATACGGAGACATCTGTTGTGATAGGGTTGTATCCTCTTTCTGTTAAATAGGAAGCACCTATTCATGTCTGCAGATTAATCAAGCTTGATTGTTATATGAGATTTTCCACAATAGCCTTATCCTTTCTCTGAATTCCATTAATTAAACACGGTGCAAGCAGTAATCAATCCTCTTAATTGCAGACAAGAAGCAACTGCACAGTTAACTAGACAGCGGCTCACCCAGGGTGGTAGAGAAGTTACCTTCATGGTCGAGGTAGATGTAGCATACAGATGTGAGGCTTTTTAGGTTGAGCCTAGACAGCGCTTGCACTGTCTGCAAAATCTGTTGTATGTACTTTGTGTGGGCTTTGGGGCATTTCCCAGGACTTGCCTGCTTCCACTTTTATTTAGGAACTACTTTTTGTTCTAGCAACTGCCTCTTTTTAACTGTCTTATTAGAAAACGACCAGCAGAGGTCATTAAAATACCAGAATCGCTTTTTGCTTATTGACTTTCTTTCCATATGTTTCTAGCAACTGCCTCTATTTAACTGTCTTGATAGAAAAAAAATGAACAGAGCTCATTAAAATACTAGAATTACATTACCAAGGATAATGTACTTCATAGCTAAAAACGTATAAGGTACCAAATGCAATACCTATTGCATTACACAAGCTTATTATACCTGGGTTGGTTTTCCTGCGGTCTGTGTCAATTCACTGACATTTTACACATAGACCGAAGTTGCAGTTCCAGCTGCATATAGACATTATGAATATTTAGAAATTCCTATAACTTACGAGGAATATGATAATTGGTTCCAAGGTGACCGACCACACACAGTACACATATCAGAAAGGGTCCTCTCAGTAATGATGGTGCAACTTGACCAGTCTTAGCAGACTTAATGCCTTATCCTAATGCACAGCATTTACCCCAGCATAACACACTTGCTCTTTTACACCATTTGGATAGACTGCATCGACATATATGATTTAGCACGTTCTGCTTAAATTCACTACTGGCGCAGCAAGGGCTCTTCAAGCTGCACAGGCTCAGTTAGCTTTGCCTGCAATTAGTTATATTACTACTAATGCCATTATGGGGGAAGTCCCTACAAACTGGATGAAATTTCATTTTGGTTTGCTCAAAAACAGATCAGCTTGAGGCAGTGTTTTCACATACGCGACTGAATGATACATTTTGAGTTCTCACTATGGGGTCTATTAGGATGTCGGCGGATCGCCACCACCCGCATGGTGGCGGCGTCTGCCTGCCATTTACCTCTGCCCGCATGCCATTTCCCTCCAGCCAAATTACTATGACGGGGGGACCCCAGTGGACGGAAAGACCGTTAGCCAATCGGCAGAAAAAGGGCTGAATATGGGGTTATTATCAAACAGGCGGGGAAGTGCATTTCCATGGCGGCATTGCTGCCATGGAAAGGCATGCAGTGCATGTATGTGGGGGTGTTGGGGGTGCACATGGGGGGTACCTATGGTACCCCCCTGCATTTGCATGCACAATGTGGCAGGCACCGTGCAGTGCCTGCCACGCTGTGTATGCAAATGCACAAGATGCATCCATGGCATTGTGGCGGCGGTGCTGTGAGCACCACCCGCCACAATGTTGTGGATGGGCTATGCCACTGCCACCATGGCGGTGGCATCCTGATTGCTGGTGCGGGACGGCCACACCACTGCTGGCAGGTCCCAGAACCACAGGGTGGCGGGCGGACGATAGTCTGCCAGTCATCATAATAGACCCCTATGTGTCTTCCACTTGGTATGGCTCCCCTCATTGAGGAGTTTAATATGCGGGGTACTGTTTTTGCAGCAATCTACAACATCACCCATAGTTCTCGGTTCATTGTTGTTTTACCTGAAGTCCTTAAACAAATTCAGGCTGAACATGGAGCAGCCTCTGCCCTTGATTTGGGAATTAAACTCAATGGCAACTTTGCTGCAATGTGCTCAATTATTTTAAGTAATATTAAAGGGGGAGGCAGCTTCTTTGGCACTATTCCAATGGCTCGCTGCAATTCCACTATAAGATCAGGAAAGCAAGCTCCCTAAAGTTATTTCTGAAACCTATACATTTATAGATCATGACAGTTTGGGAACCAGGCATAATAAGCCACAACTTAAAGGCAAATCTGATGCAGAAATGACCAAGCAGATACTCTAGAAACTTCTAAAATGTGCTGGGATAAAAAAAAGCAAAAGCTAAAACAGGGACTAGATCTCTGCAACCAGAGTCTTCTCATTTTTTTTACAATCAGCGTAACAGTGATACACTTTAACAGCCTTATTCTGATACATCCTTCTCGTTCCTTTCATGACTCCACAGACAGACTGTCAGAGAGATAGGGATGACGCGACTGTAGACAGAAGGAGTAAGTAAAATTGAAAATGCACTCACAGCGCTGTTCTGATCTAATCATAAAAAAGTAAGAGAAACTTACACAACAAAAAGCACAAGTTAAAAAGAAGAAAGTGGCCAGGATTTCTGCTAAATATGCCACTAATGCTCAGAACTCTTCTTCGGATCAAGACATGGCAAAGACTCTTCTCGACAGAGCAGCATACGTCACCATAGTTCACCGGACTCTTTCAGAGTTTCTGGTGGTGAGACCGACTAATTACTATGTACAGGTAGAAACACCAGATCAGTGGCTAAACCCTCTTAATAGACTGTATGAGTTGGACTTACAAATTGAGGATGACATACTGCATAGTAATAAAGTAGTATTTTGGCCGAATCTAACTAATGACTACAACATTCTCCTGGCTGAGACTGAGTGGCCACCTGAGTTCATTGGAAAAGTCCTACAAAGAGAGGATGCAATAATGCCTTCATTCTCCATTATTGTTCAAAAGGATGTTAAAGCAGCATATGCTACAAAAAGGGCTCTTGCTCAAGTCCCAGCATTATATCGCAATCTGGCAGATTGTGATTAAGGCTCACCATATCATGTTACACCTTTAAGGTCAAGACCACATGCACAAGCACAAGCACAATACCCTATTAAAATGAAGGAAAACAACCTGTTAGGGAGAATCTATCAACATCTGAATGTCAGGGTGTGTTTTAGCCTTATTTCTTCCGGATGAACAATCCTTTGTTTCCTGTGCTTAAACCAGATCATTCCTATCATATAGTCTTAGACGAGGCTTCTCCAACGAGTAGTTCATGAGCTACTGGTAGCTCTCCAGCTACCTACAAATAGCACTCCTGTCTGCCATCTACTACACTAAGGGGCCGATTCCGATTTCGGACGGAAGGGCTCCGAACCATGTTCGGAGCCCTTCTGACCGAATCGGTTACTGCCTGCCGGATTCCTTTCCGACCGAGCCATTCCGATGGGCTCGGTCGGAAAGGAACCCGACTCGGATTTCTGGATTGCGGACGACAGGCTCGGAGAGCCTGTCAGCAGTTCAGAAATCCCACAGTACTCCCCCGGTTGCCTCTTTACGACCGAGGGAGTACGACGGCAGCTTTTCACTTTCTTTTTGTGCCGGTCTGTCCGGCATGAAAAGGCAGTCGGAAGCTGTCTCTGGGTTCCTCCAGCACGGCCCCCATGGGTTTAAGGCCACCAGATGGTGGCTTGGGGGCACCTGTAGGGAGCCTCCGTTGATCCCTGCACCCAGTGGCAGGCACCTTGGGGTGCCGGCCACAGGGTGCTGGGATGAACGGCAACCCTGCTTTCTACAATGCAGGCATGCATTCAGCTCGGAATGCATGCTTGCATTGTAAAGTATACGTATGCGACCGAACCCTGTTCGGTCGCATCGAACTAGCAGGGCTGTAACCGACGACAGCAGGTCGGTCGGTTACAGCTACTGGCCGATGTCGGACGGACTCAGGTCCGTTTGACATCAGAATAGTCCCATCTATTGGAAAAAATTGCATTATTGAATGAATATATGTATACTAAAATTCAAAAGCCTGTATTTGAGATGAAAATGTGTGTATTTTCAGAACTCATAGGCGGATGTTTGACTAAAACGGTTGAATTACTAATTCAACCACTGCAACCGTTCAGTTGGCTAACAATAACATTTTTATTTCAACGCCAAGATAATTTTATAGGGTAAACGTGCACTTTATAAATAGATGTTATATTTAGAGCTGATATTTCAGTTATAAATTATGCAGCCTTGGGGAAACCTATTATATTAGTGCACTGCAGGTATGGCGGTTATCTATAACCCAAGTAGAGGCATGCCAAGTTGATAAAGCTTTTTTCAGATTAATGCTAGCAACTCTGCCAGATGCACAGATGCAATCATTGCTCATATACCAGCATGAGATGGCCACTAATGTAATCTTGTCCGATGTGATCACTATTGCAACGCTAACATTATTAGTAGATCGGGATGATATTTGAAAAACCTTTGTAGTTCTTATTACAGAAAAGGTTGGATACTCCTGTCTTAGACTATAGACAATTAAACAGTCACACATGCACTTTTGCTGTGTAAAATGCACACAGCACAGGACTAGTTAACAACATTGTTGGTAAAAAATAAACAACTACACTGGACATTTCCAATGGTTTTTTTCAGTCAAAATGCAGCACGTGAAAGCTGCAATGTGACCGCCTTCACAGCACTAGGAGCTCAGAGATGGTTCTGTAGGCTTGCACAGGATTATTAGAACAGTCCAGGTCTGTTTACTGCCAGAGGAGCTTCAATTTTACTATATATTGATACTAAAGCATTGTCATATGTTGATGACATTTACCTCACAGATGATGATTTAAACACACATTTTGCCACGGTGGACGGTATAATTTTGGGTTTCGCTGAACATGGCTATGAAATAAATGTTTGAAAATTTAAATTTGCCTTTCTCAGTTTCCTCTTTCTGGTATACAAGTTGTCAAATGAAGGCAAACGCCTAGCAGCACGTTTCTTAGAGGAATGTGCTCTCTTACAATCAACATATACCTCGAAAAAGCTTTAATCTCTTTGGGCTTTCTAAACTTTGGTAGGCCATACATTCCAAAATATGCGCAACAGGTTAAACGATTGTACGACTAAATTTGTCCAGATTTTTCTAATAAACATTGGTCTTCTGAGAATACTACTATTCTCAGAAACTTACAAATAGACATACTTGAATCTAAACATTTCCATACTCATGTCAACACTACCAAATTTGTGATCTGCATAATTGCGGGTTCCGGTGCTTACACATATGTTTCATTCAATGAAAGAGAAACAGTGCCAATTGCATATAAATCACATTAATATTCTAAGACTGAAATGTGTTTTGCATCCGCTGATTTTTTTTTACTGCAGTTCAAACAGCTGTTCTGAAGAAACATCCATTGGCTTAGGGAAAACGCATTACTGTTCCAACCTTAGAGACTGTCACCAAGGCCAGCGTTCCTAATGCGAAAGCCTTACATCAAAGATGGATCCAGTGGGCTACTTTCTTGACAGCAACTAATGTAGATGTTGTTGTTGACCCTACTTTACACATGAAAACCTCCAGCATGATCAAGAATACGCTGTGTCTATTGAAATGCTGCCTCTAGATCAGTATGCTTTAATAATATCAACTGATGATTCAGCCCAGCCTGCAGTTGATACAAAGTACAAATACTCAGCATCATGTGCTGCAGTAAAAGGTGTATTTAAGGCACAAAAAAAATATAAAGAAACTTGAGATGACTGTACTTTTCAACTGACTTATTCGAAGCTTTGGTTCTGGCTTCGCAGAATGCAGATTAATTATTCCCCACACCTATAGTGTGTGATTCCTATTACTGTGTCCAGGACTTTAATGATAATTTACCTTATTGGTGTTTGAATGGATTCACTGATTCTAAAGCGAAGTCTATCAAGCATAAATTGCTTTAGGGGAAAGGTGGCAGCATTAATGGATGCTTTGCCATGGGCGGTTCACTGACAAAACATCTACACCCAAAACATCCCCATACCACAATATTGAGTCATAAATATAGATGTCAAAAATATCGACAACCTATATTTATAAAGGTAAGTACAAAAATATCGAAACAAAAATATTGATTACATAAATATAGATGTAAAAATATTGTTTTAATATATATACAAGATAAAATAATAAATATATTAAATAATAAACTTAATTTAAAAAAAATTATCGATTTAATATACATTTTAGCAGAAATAAATTAACTTAACCTAAAAAAGTTAAACACACATATGAAATAAATATTATGTATATTTAGGGGCCGATTCCGATTCGGGAAAAACCACTCCGAATAGCCGTAAGGAGCGTTTTTCCCATACAAATCGTACCCTGCAACGTCCCCGTACGTACGACGAAGTATGATTCGTACCAGGAGCAGGACTGCGCACGAATCGTACAAAGACCGTAAGACTCTAATCTCCGTACGATTCTCCCTCGGAACCCGCTGTACGCGACATCCGTACAGTTCGAAGCAGGTTTTTCCGATCCAGCAAGCATGATTCGTGTTGGGTACGTACCATACAAAGCTTTTTTTACCGGAGCCCAAAACGCCCGGAGAAGCAGAGTTCGCCTCGAAACGGGTATTTTGCGTACACCCCATGATCGCAGGGGTACGCACCGTACCCCTGCAATCATGGGGTGTACGCACCATACAGTGTGTATGTGATTGTGTGGTTGCCCGTACGAATCGCCATTACCTGACGTGGACCGCACGAATCGCGTCCTCATACCCCGGTCTGGATTGTACTCGTCGGGTCGTACAGCATGTTTACAAATCATACGGTTCACTGTGAGGGTCGGTGTCGCATGGTTTCTCCTTTGCAATTTGTACAATTTGGACGGATTGACGAGATACAGATCGTACTACGCGATTTGGACGGACGTGTACAATTCGTACAGAGAGGGCTCCGGATACGATTCGGACGGACGTTTTTTTTCCCGAATCGGAATCGGCCCCTTACTGTATAACAATTAATAAACTATGAATTGAAATGTATTTTAAAATGTTAAAAATATAGAAACATTTAACAAATAAACATATATATACCTATACCAATAACATCAAATTTAGGTTAAAAAACATTCTATTATTAATTAAAACATTAAAATATTTCAACCTAAATTTCCCACTTTAATCAATGCAACAGTATGGAAAGTGCTGGATAGCGAAGGGGTAAAAATTACTATTCGCACTCCAGTGAGTGCAACAGTAGGGGAAAGTGTTATATAGCGGAGGGATAACATTTACTATTCCCGCTCCAGTCAGTGCAACAGCAGGGAAAGAGTTGGATAGCACAGGGGGGAAAATTACTATTCCTAATCCAGTCAGTGTAACAGTAGGGAAAGTGTTGGATAGCAAACGGATAACATTTAGTACTCCCACTCCAGTCAGTGCAACAGTAGGGAAAGTTTTCGATAGCAGAGGGGTAAAAAATTACTATTCCCACTCCAATGAGTGCAACAGTAGGGAAAGTGCTGGATAGTGGAGGGATAAAAGTTACTATTCCCACTCCAATAAGTGCAACAGTAGAGAAAGTGTTGGATAGCGGAGGGATAAAACTTACAATTCCCACTTCAGTCAGTGCAACAGTAGGGAAAGTGTTGGATAGCAGAATGGTAAAAATTACTATTCCCACTGCAGTCAGTGTAACTGTAGGGAAAGTGTTGGATAGCGGAGAGGTACAAATTAATATTCCCACTCCAGTGAGTGTAACAGTGGGAAAAGTGTTGGATAGCGGAGGGGTAAAAATTAGTATTCCCACTCCAATCAGTGCAACAGTAGGGAAAGTGTTGGATAGCGGAGGTGTAAAAATTACTATTCCCAATCCAGTCAGTGCAACAGTAGGGAAAGTGTTGTACAGCAGAGAGGTAAAAATTACTATTTCAACTCCAGTGAGTCTAACAGTAGGAAAAGTTCTCCTCTCCCTCGGGCTGAGTGGTCGCTCCCAGTGTCCCTTGAAGACATTTGGTATCGTTGTGCTGCTGCGAGCTAAAATTGCCAATTACTACTGCCTGCTGTCTGCCTGGTTGCCGCTTTGCTTGTTGTGCACTTTTATTATTTAATTCTGTTCTTTTCACTCGGTTTGCGCGTTTGCCCCTAGCTGGTATCGTTGTGCTGCTGCGAGCTAAAATTGCCAATTACTACTGCCTGCTGTCTGCCTGGTTGCCGCTTTGCTTGTTGTGCACTTTTATTATTTAATTCTGTTCTTTTCACGCGGTTTGCGCGTTTGCCCCTAGCTGGTATCGTTGTGCTGCTGCGAGCTAAAATTGCCAATTACTACTGCCTGCTGTCTGCCTGGTTGCCGCTTTGATTGTTGTGCACTCTTATTATTTAATTCTGTTCTTTTCACTCGGTTTGCGCGTTTGCCCCTAGCGCTCCGCTGTGCTCCCCCCTCCGCCTCCATTTTGTTTGTTGTTGTTGTCCTCGTGAGCCCGCCCCGCCTCCCAGCTGAGCCGCCCTCCCACTAAGTAGAACAGCGCTCTCCTACCTGCAGGCGCCGTGACTCGCTCCTCTCCCTTGGGCTGAGTGGTCGCTCCCAGTGTCCCTTGAAGACATTTGGTATCGTTGTGCTGCTGCGAGCTAAAATTGCCAATTACTACTGCCTGCTGTCTGCCTGGTTGCCGCTTTGCTTGTTGTGCACTTTTATTATTTAATTCTGTTCTTTTCACTCGGTTTGCGCGTTTGCCCCTAGCTGGTATCGTTGTGCTGCTGTGAGCTAAAATTGCCAATTACTACTGCCTGTTGTCTGCCTGGTTGCCGCTTTGATTGTTGTGCACTCTTATTATTTAATTCTGTTCTTTTCACTCGGTTTGCGCGTTTGCCCCTAGCGCTCCGCTGTGCTCCCCCCTCCGCCTCCATTTTGTTTGTTGTTGTCGTCCTCGTGAGCCCGCCCCGCCTCCCAGCTGAGCCGCCCTCGCCCCTCCCCCTCCAGTATCCATATATGACAGTTGCTCCCGCGCGCAGCGACCGCGCCCCAGTCGCGCCAAAGGTGCGCCAAAGGTAAGCCCGTCTACGGCCGTCCGCGCCTGGACCGCGCCCAGCACCAGACCCCCTGGCCCTCGCATTGCCCAGCACTCCCGCATTACCTACGATGCCACCACCCTCCTAGCCCTTAACCCCGGCCGTCCCCCCAACTGCGTCCAAGCCGCTCCTGGACACACCCATGGACCTTTCTCATGCTACTCCTGCAAATTCACCGGCACCGTCAACAACTCCGCTACGATCACACCTCAGATTCCCGACCCCAACCATCTACAATGCATCTTGCTCAACACCCGCTCGGTCCACAGGCACGCCATTGACCTATGGAATCTACTAGACACCATCTCTTCGGACGTAGCCTTCCTTACTGAAACATGGATGAACGCCTCCTCCGCCCCTGACATTACCATTGCCATCCCAGAAGATTATAAGATCATACGCAAGGACCGCACCGTCCACACAGGAGGAGGAATCGCTATCGTCCATAAGAAATCCATCAACATCTCAACCAGCTCTGACGTCAACCTCGCCAACTCTGAACACCTTCACTTCCAGATCCACATCGACCCCAAGACCACACTCAGAGGCACCCTCCTCTACAGGCCTCCAGGACCCCGCGCACAATTTAGTGAAGACATCACGGACTTCACCACTCCACACGCGCTCCCCTCCAAAGATTACATCCTTCTGGGAGACCTCAACTTTCACCTTGAAAAGAACAACGACCGCAACTCCACCACCCTTCTGGACAACCTCGCCAACCTCGGACTTAAACAACTGGTCATCTCCCCCACCCACATCGCCGGTCACACTCTCGACCCTATCTTCACCTCCAGCAACCATGTCTCCTTCAGCCACACCACGAATCTCCTTTGGACTGACCACAGCTGCGTTCACTTTACCTACAACAAGCCCAAACCCAACAACCACCCCCAACCAACTCTGCAAAGAAACTGGAACAGAATCACCATCGACCAGATCTCCTCATCACTTCTTCTAAACCCCCCAGCCCACTCCTCAAACCCCAACCAAGCCGCCACCAACCTCACCCAATGGCTATCCAACAGCGCCGACATCCTAGCACCACTGAAAAAACGACAAAACAAACTTGGCAGCAAGAAGGTCTCATGGTTCAACGATGATCTTAAGAAATCCAAGAAACTCTGCCGCTCCCTTGAGAAGGCCTGGAAAAAAGACCCAACCACCAACACCAAGGACGCCTTCAAAAACGCCACCCGCATACACCACCAACGATCCGAAAAGCCAAGAAAACCGCCTTCAAGGAACGACTAGATAACAACGCCTACAACAGCAAAGAACTTTTCAACATCGTCAAGGAATTCACCAATCCCTCGGCCAACTCTAACGACATCACCCCCTCTCAAGCCCTCTGCCACTCCCTAGCCTCATTCTTCCACAACAAAATTGCAGACATCCACAACAGCTTCGACAACCAACCCGGAGATCAACCCACCCAACCATCTGCTGAACCTTCACCCCCCTCAAACATCCTTAATAACTGGAACACAATCTCCTCTGAGGACACCATCCGCCTGATGAACTCCATCCACTCAGGATCCCCCACAGACCCATGCCCTCACCACATCTTCAACAAAGCAGACTCCATCATAGCACCGCTCCTCCGAGACGTCATCAACTGCTCCTTCAAATCCGCCACCTTCCCGGAAAGCTGGAAACACGCCGAACTCAGCGCCCTTCTGAAAAAACCCACAGCGGATCCCACCGAACTCAAAAATTACCGCCCCATCTCGCTCCTTCCATTCCCGGCCAAAGTCATCGAGAAAGCTGTCAACAACCAGCTCGCCGCCTTCCTCGAAGCCAACAAATCCCTCGACTCCTCACAATCCGGCTTCCGAGCAAAACACAGCACTGAGACCGCCCTCATCGCAGCAACAGACGACATTCGAACTCTACTGGACAATGGAGACACAGTCGCCCTCATCCTCCTCGACCTCTCCGCAGCCTTCGACACAGTCTGTCACAGCACCCTTCTACAACGCCTCAGAAACATCGGAATACAAGGAAAAGCACTGGAATGGATCACCTCGTTCCTCACCGGAAGAACACAGAAAGTCCGCCTCCCACCATTCAAGTCGGAGGCCACTGAAGTCATCTGTGGCGTACCACAAGGATCTTCACTCAGCCCCACCCTCTTTAACGTATACATGAGCCCCCTCGCGGCCATCGCCCGCCAACACAACCTCAACATCATCTCCTACGCGGATGACACTCAACTGATCCTATCACTCACCAATGACCCTAGCACCGCCAAAACTAACCTACACGAAGGAATGAAAGAAGTAGCCGAATGGATGAAACACAGCCGTCTGAAACTGAACTCAGATAAAACAGAAGTCCTCATCTTAGGTACCTCCCCCTCTGCATGGGACAACTCTTGGTGGCCTGAAGTCCTTGGAAAAGCACCCATCCCGACAGACCACGCACGGAACCTGGGCGTCATCCTGGATTCCTCACTTTCAATGAACAGACAAGTCAACGCCGTCTCCTCATCCTGCTTCAACATTCTTCGCATGCTCAAAAAAACATTTCGTTGGATCCCCACCGAAACTAGGAAAACGGTCACCCACCCTCTGATCACAAGCCGACTGGACTATGGAAACACCCTCTACGCCGGGATTACCGCTAAACTCCAGAAAAAACTCCAACGAATCCAAAACGCCTCAGCCAGACTCATATTAGACATCCCACGTAAAGAACATATCTCTGGTCACCTGAAAAACCTCCACTGGCTCCCCGTCAACAAGAGGATCACTTTCCGGCTCCTAACCCACGCACACAAAGCACTTTACGAAATCGGACCAGAATGCCTCAACACACGACTGTCCTTCTACACCCCCTCCCGCCAGCTTCGATCTTCCAACCAAGCCCTTGCCACTGTACCTCGCATCAACAAGACCACCATGGGAGGTAGATCCTTCTCCTACCTGGCAGCTAAAACCTGGAACTCACTTCCCACTTACCTTCGCCTTACCCAGAACCACCTAGCATTCAGAAAGCAACTTAAAACGTGGTTATTTGACAAGTAATTCCCCACCCCTCCTTAAGCGCCTTGAGACCCTCTGGGTATGTAGTGCGCTATATAAATCCTCTGACTTGACTTGACTTGACTTGACATAGTGGAGTGGTAACAATGACTATTTCCACTCCAATAAGTGTAACAATAAATAAAGTGTTGGATAGCAGAGGGGTAAAAATTACTATTCCCACACCAGGGAGTGTAAAAATAGGGAAAGTGTTGGATTGCGGAGGGATATAAATTACCATTCCATGGCAGTCAATTCAAAATTAAAAACAAACAAAATATCAACAACAAAAAATATTTGAGAAATAAAATAAATTCAAAAATATATAAATATGTAAAAAATGACAATACAAATATATTTAATATTATAAATTAAAAAAATAAAAACATATTATAATATTAAATACATATCACTATTATCTACAAATATTATATTAAAAATATATAAATATTTTTTCAAACAAAAGAAATATTTTTAGTTACAAAATATTTATAAACAAAAACATTATTACATACATTCATTTTATTTCCATCCCACCCTATAACACCACACAATTCACAACCCACGTCTAAATCAAAAATAAAATGTTCTTCCATAATTAACATAAATAATTATCAATTAAATAAATATTATCAATTAAAAAAAATGTAAAACACATAAAAATTAATTAACTTCCCATTTTTACCCCTATAAACCATACAACCCACACCTAAAAGTTATTACACAATTCACATATTTAATTTTCAATTAATTAAATATGATAAATTAACAACTAATTAATAATTAATAAAAAAATATATTACTTCCCACCCTTTACCCCTATAATTGTCACAACCTGCACCTAAAAATAATTACCCAATTTCCATATTTAATTTTCAGGTAAATTATTAATATTCACAACTAATTATTAATTAATTCAAAATAAATGATATCCCACCCTTTATCCCTATAAATAACACAACCCGCACCTAAAATTAATTAAACAATGTTGATATTTAATTTTCAATTAATTAATGTCTCAATAATATTTACTAAATAATTATTTATTAATTGAAAATAAATTACTTCCCACCCTTTACCCCTATAAACCCGACAACCCACACCAAAAAATAATTAAATGATTTCTATATTTGTTTTTCAGTTAATTGATATTAATTAATAGCAAATGAATAATTATTATAAATAAATTACTTCCCACAGTTAACACTATAAAATATCAATTAAATAAATATTATTACATTTAAAAAAATAGAATTAATTTATTATAATTAAATTACTTCATACCCAATTCCCCTATTAAGTCAACAACCCGCTACGGAACTTAAAAATACAAAATGTATTTAAAATAAAATTGATGACTACTTAAATTGTAACACATATATTAAAAAACATAAACAATACATTAACGAACATAATTCATCACATACATGTAAAATATATACTAAAAGACCTAACACTAATTATAAAATCGATATTTTAAACAACGATATTTTTGCAAATGATATTATTGACTTCAATATTTTTAAAACTATGGGGTCCATAAGTCTGCCCGCCACCCTAGCGGTGCTGGGACCGGCCGCCAGTGGTGCGGCAGTGCCGCCATGGCAATTAGGATGCCACCACCATGGTGGTGGTGGCATCCCGCATATATGTTGTTGTGGCGGGCGGTGCTGTAAGCAGCACCCGCCACAATGCAATATATGCATGTTGTGCATTGGCATGCACAACCTGACAGGCACTGCGAGGTGCCTGCCACCTTGTGCAGGCCAATGTTGTGGGGTATCATGGGGACCCCCAAGTGCAACCCCCCACCCCACTGGGGGTCCCCAACAGGCCCCCAAAGATAACTCTGCATGCCTTTCTATGGCAGAGTCTCCGCCATGGAAAGGCATTGAAAATGCCACATACTAATATGGATGGCAGTGTCTGCAAGACACCGCCACCATATTATGGGCCTTTTCAGCCCAGTAGGCAATTGGGGCGATGGTGTAACGGTGGAAAAGCGGTGGACGGTCTTTCCGTCCGCAGCGGTACCCCCGCCATGAAAATATAGCGGGGGTAACAGGCCGTCCGGTGAGGTGTTTTGGCAGGCGGATCACCACAGCCGGTCGGGCAGTGGCGATCTGCCTGCCATGCTAATGACCTCCTATATTTCTTACCTTAAATTTGATGTTCTTGTCCACTACATGCTTGCTGTCGATATTTCTCACTGACTATATCTAGGACCCGATATTCCTGTAGTTCGACATTTCCAACTCGATATTTTGTCTGCACACCGCCACAGGCTCATGTTATTCACATATTCAGTCCCAACGTGTTAGTATACACGTAGCAGGGAATTTATTGCGTAATGAATGTGCAAGGTGGCATTTCAAACTGTTTTTGTAGCTGTGATTACTCTTTCACATATTAGGATTGATGAAGACATAATGGTTTCAGTCACTGCTATGGCTAGTGGTTAGCCCTTACCTAAAGGCTGTTCTTCAAAATACTCCTATCTATTGAGTCCTCAAAATATCCCCTTAGCCAGCATTCCTGGGGTGCATGATCATGGGATACCCAAATAGGAGCTAGAGTTAATAATAGTTGGTCATGAGGAGTTAGCATCTGCCCATGCTGGTGTGGCTGCTAAAGTTTCTTCACTACAGAAACGTTACTGGTGGTATGGTCTTTATAAATAGACTAAAATGTTGTCCTTGGTTGTGACATTTGTTAACAAATTAGAAGCTCCACCGTTGCACACCCATCACAGACACCTCTTTTAGTTTCAAATAAGCCATTACAATGTGTCCCACTGTTCATTTAGATCACTGCAAACCACTCCATCATTCAGATGTGCCTTAAAATGTATCCTAGTGGCTGTTGATTCTTGTTCTCCATTTCTATCGGTGTGGCCACAGCAATCATCTGACACTCAAACTGTTATTAAAGATTTGCAAGTCTTTATCGGTACATATGCAGTAGGAGCATTCCACTCAGACCAGGAACCAGCTCTCACATCTAAGGCTTACCAGGATACTAAGGGCACCCTGAGTGTTGCTGTGCATTATTCCTCCCCTATCATCCTGAGGAAAATCTGATTTGTGGAATGGAGGAATCGTGACTTAAAGCAGTCCTTAACTGCTAGAGTATTAGGTTCAGGTCATAGTTGGATCCATCACCTGAATGGAGTACAGAAAGCATTACATTATCTGCCTATAAGGTCCTTGGGTGATCGGACTCCCTACAAAAATTTCATCAATGTCCAAATGTATGTTCCAGATTTTGATAACTCTGGCAAAGTGGCTGGAGATACATCCTTTGACATCAATGAATGTTTTGCTGTCTTACAGGAATTACAAGACTTCAGAGATGAGCACCCCAATGTAATTTTAAATGTTCTGCCATTGACGAAGTGAAGGAGCAACCAACTCTTTCTGGCTGGATTTCTAAACTTGGGAAACTAGCCTGAGAGACGATTGCAGATAAAAAAGAGTTTCTAATGTGCACCCTTGCCGGTCCTTGCTGTCAAAGGTACTTGAACTGTGATTTTGCCATCACTTGGTGGTCGTAAATATAACCAACTAGTTTCAGTTGATTTGATCAAGTTAGCCCATGTGGCCAGTACAATGCTTTTCTAAGGTATGTTTGTCGCTTTCCCCTGCTGCTCCTTGCAATGATGTTATATACTATCAACCACCACTGGAGGTGCCTGCCTGCTCTCCTTTGCCTGAAGAGGTCACTGTTTTTACTCAGACTGCCTCTGATAAGTGTGTCATCATTGATGATTTTTCTTCTGACTCTTCACATACCACTACATGTGCTACACATGCATTTTTTTCATTGGCTGAAACAGACATCTGATTCCTCATGATCTTACTGTTGGATTTCATGTCACTATTTTTTCACCTCCTTTGGATTGGATTTTTCACAGTCTTCTTTCTAATATTAAATAGGCAAAATCTCTCATACTGTAGTTTACCAGAAACTGTAACTGAGGTGCTTACACCACATTCTTCATCACATAAGGTCCAAAGAGACTTGTACCTAATGAACATTACTACATTCCCAGTCCATGATGGTATTGTTTGGGATGGAGTGCCCCATAATATTTTTGGTCCAACAGAAACATTGCAAATTCCTTTTGCTTTTAAGGTTGCTATTGATGAAATTATTTCCCCAGGTTCCATTTCTGAAGAATGGGATGTTATGATTGTTTCTAATATGCTATCTGAATTAGAATCGTACACTGTATTTGAGAATGAGAATTTGTATTTAAATTCTGCAAATGATGGTGGAATGATTTGTTACCACCCTTATGCACATCACTGTTTACACAGAGCTAGTACTCTACATGCTGTTTTATTCATACAGAGTGGGAACACTTGGGTAGTCCTAAAACATAAGTCCCTACAGATCCTGTTTCTTTTTTTTTCAACAGTTTTTTTGCATTTTAATTAAGAACTCATTGTACATGACATCATGTTGTGAAATCACATACTCCTGTACCTGGTGCATGCTAATCCCCAAGTAATATTCATAAATCCATTTATATTCCTCCAGTACAATAAACAGTTTCTTAACTCCTCCCTTCCACCCTTGTCCCATTTTCCTGATGTGTGCCCTGTTTCAGCATGGTATTTCAAAGTCTGACTGGCTGGTGGTCTTGTGTGTTTATGAGTTGTTGAAGGAGTCAGCTTTTGGTGTGGTACTAGCGGTTACAATTCCTCCTTTAAATCTCCCTGTTCAGGTGTTAGTGCGGAGAGTGCTTAGTGGTGTGCTATTCTTTTCCTGATGTCCTTGGTGTTTTAGGCTTTTGAAAAGGGCCTCCCGTGCTCGGGCTCTATCAATCAAGCTGATACCTCTTCTTGCCTCTTGTGTGAGTACTTCGCCTTCGGAGCTCGACCATTTTTATAACTATGTCATCCATACTATGAACCAGGCCGCCCCCATTAGGAATTAATATTTTCATAGACGGAAAGTCAAGAAGGTTGATTAACTTCTTGTTGTGCATATTTGTTCAGAAAATCTGTAATTGGAGTCCAACATTCTTCCCTTTTTAAAACGAATGTAAGGGATGCATCTAAGCAGTATCTAATCAATGATAATGGCAAACCGCATAACACCATGCTTTGGATGACAATTAGGTGAGATTTTCCAGTTCCTCGTTATTCATTGGAAGGCATCTGCCAACAGGAAATCTAATATTCTCATTTTGAGTAATGTGTAACCAATCATCAGATATGCTTCCTATGAAAATATTAGAGAAAGAATAGGGAACATTTCAGAGATGGAATTAATCTGCTTCCAAATGTGTGACCAAAAATGAGTGACAGGAGGGCATGCAAAGATAAATGTTTTAAATCTGCATGCTGTGATGAACATGTCTAAGAAGTATCCAGGAGATCTTGGTTGTCTTTGTGTAAAGATATTGGGGTTAGTAAGAGTCTATTATATATATAGGGAAGCGTTTGTGTTGTGTTTGCTGCTCAAGAACATATTCCATTTTTTTGCCAAATCTGCTCCCATGCTAAAATAAGCCAGGTTACGTCAAATCATGCTCCCAGGATAATTCTGTAGCTGTTTTAACTCTATCCATGGAAACACTATGGGCCCATTAGGATATCGGGCTGAGGCACCACCGCAGTGTTGGCGGGGCAGAAAAACGTCTTTTACCGCACGCAAGCAGTGGTACTAATGTCCGCCATATTAGTATAGCAAACATAGGTCATTACCCGTCTGCCATGGAGCGACGCGCACCGCCATCAAAGTGCGCTCCCCACGTCGGCGGTGGGAGCCAATGGAGACTCACCGCCATGCAGAATGACGTCCGCCCCGCTCCACAAATTAGGATGGCCCAACCAGGCAGACGCACCGCAGCGGAGACACCGCCCAACCAGACACGGCGGAAACTTGACAGAGGAGCGCCATAGCAGAGACCCGGTCCTCTCCACCTGGTCATGAACATCATGGACCCAGCTCTACATATGCATCCGATGATGTACCTGCTACAGCACTACCATCAAATGGGCCGCCGTGGATGGCGCCACAGGTTCGCAACTACACAAATAAAACACACAACACACGGGCTGACACAGGGTCCAATTCCACCACAGACACCCTGCTGGGGGTCACAACACATCCCCAAGGGCACCCACACATAACCCACCTGCCACCAAGTCACCCTTCTGCATCCGGGACACACTATCGACTGCGAACTAGTAGCAACGTCCCGTTCCTGGTCACGTCACCACCGCGGTCAACACATGCGCACAATGCAGAAGGAAGGGCCACTCCAAGACATGGGCAGGGCACAGAGACCACAGGGACACACCACCCCCAACCACACATCAACACACCCCATAAAGTCACAGGCCAGGTGCCCATCCTGTGCACAGCAACAAGCACAGCAACAAGCAAGCACAATACAACCCTGCAACACACAACAAACAACCAGGGAGACAGCCACTGAAGGAGTGGCTGACAAGGAACACACAACACCAGTGCCTCACACACTGAAGGCTGCCAATAGTTCCCAGCACATACACACACAAACTCACATCCTGGGTGTATCCACAAACAGAACACACACACAGGGATGCCTGACCAAAAACTACACACAAACACCACAGGAACACACACAGAACCCAACAGAAACAGACATTCCCTGTCAGCCAAACTGTGGAAAGGCAATGGGAGTACAGACACAACATGACTGCACAACATCATAACGCAAGAACAAAACACACACACAACATACCACAAATCACACAAGAAGTGCACCTGCGCAGACCTACACTGCCACATCAAACCAACCACAGATGCGCATGAAAGCACAAATCAAGAAACACCACAGGACATCAGGGAATGCACATCAGGCAATGCTAAGCCCACATACACACATCACTGTATGCACAACAAGCAGTGTGTGCACAACAAGCATAACAGCTACACGCAGACATGACTGACACAACCTCAACACACACACCACAAATCTGCACAGCACAAATACAACAACACACCAAGGAAGTGAAGGAATACTACAGCCAACACACATACATTCAACACAACAACAAGAGGATGCACCACTCTGGGATACAAGAGCAGAACCATCTACACCAGAGCATTGAGCAGCACACACAGCTCAAGTGCACAGGGGCAATCCTCACCGATAAATAGCTCAAGAACATCACACATAAACCATTGGGGCAATGCCCAGAGTGAAACATCACTCTTGGCCCAAGAACTGCACCACAAGGCACAGTCTCACAAATGAAGTGATGGGGATGCACAATAACATGTAAACAAAGGGGACAGCTGATCTCAAAGTCAACCAACTTGCATGTCAGTAATAGACATGTAAGGGGTGTACCATACACAAATAGAGGGAGTGCAGACCCACAATGGCTATGCACAAGTGGCACACATAGGTGATGGCATTACACCACACACACCATGCCATACAGGAGGCAAAAAAGCACCATGTGCCTGCAATGCATGAGAAACACAAACCCAATGCCAGTGGGGAGCAGCAGGGCCACACAGTCTACGCAAACACACTCAAGACACATTGATGATCGAAAACCACAACACTGATGTGCAAGTCACACACTTTGCACACTCATAAAGGAGTCACACAGAACTGCATGGACACACCAACACACTGCACAGTGCACAACAGATGACTCACACAAGTGCATACAATCATTTACACAGGGCAGGACAATCCAAACAACAGGCACACAACTCCTGGGTGACACATGTGTGGCATCACAATCCAGGGGCTCACACACATCCACACCCACTGCAAAGTCACACCATTCACACTGCACACCTCCTCATCACCCAAGAGCACACATCTCATGTAGGCCAGGGGACCAGGACTAAGGGCCAACACAAAATGACCATACACATACACAGCCTGGCACATATACAGGAATAGCACACATACATCATGACATTGCCAAGCCTGCATGCAAACCTGTGCACAGCATCACACCCTGTGCTGACAGTGTACCCCAACCTGACATGGCAACAACATAGCCAACAATAGCAAACCATTAAAAAGAGAACTGCATGACAGGCAAAAGAGCCAACACATATAACACAAGTATCAGTGTCTCAATGGACTGAAGACCCTGTCACCCCTGTTTAAAAATGTGATGCGGGCAAAGAGGTTGGCAATGTTGAAGTGACACATAGAGCATGGGGCATAGGCATCCAAATGCACACACCAAAAGAACTTTAATCCGCAAGGACACTGACAAAACAAACAAGAGGAGTAACTGTCTTTATTCACATATTGCACTGATGTGACAGTAGAACAACAGTAGACAGGAGCAAAGCACAAAATGCTGATCATATGCAAGATAATCTGCACAGGCAAACTACAAACAGGAAGGCCAGTGGGCATGGCACAGGGGAGAGTCCAACACAGCAGAGCAACAGGGCCTGTGTCCATGGCACAGGGGAGAGTCCAACACAGCAGAGCAACAAGGCCAGTGTCCATGGCAGGTGGAACAGCATGTACATGAGAGGCTGTACAGGGGAGAGTACAACACAGCAGAACAACAGGGCCAGTGTCCATGGCACAGGGAAGAGTCCAACACAGCAGATCAACAGGGCCAGTGTCCATGGCACAGGGAAGAGTCCAACACAGCAGATCAACAGGGCCAGTGTCCATGACAGGTGGCACAGCATGTACATGAGATGCTGCACGGGGGAGAGCACAACACAGCAGAGTAACAGGGCCAGTGTTCATGGCAGGTGGCAAAGCATGTACATGAGAGGCTACACAGGGGAGAGTACAACACAGCAGAGCAACAGGGCCAGTGTCCATGGCACAGGGGAGAATTCAACACAGGAGAGCAACAGGGCTAGTGTCCATGGCAGGTGGCACAACATGTACATGAGAGGCTGCACGGTTGAGAGCACAACACAGCAGAGGAACAGGGCCAGTGTTCATGGCAGGTGGCAAAGCATGTACATGAGAGGCTACACAGGGGAGAGTACAACACAGCAGAGCAACAGGGCCAGTGTCCATGGCACAGGGGAGAGACCAACACAGTAGAGCAACAGGACCCGTGTCCAAGGCACAGGGGAGAGTCCTACACAGCAGAGCAACAGAGCCAGTGTCCATTGCAGGTGGCACAGCATGTACATGAGAGGATGCACAGGGGAGAGTACAACACCGCAGAGCAACAGGGCTAGTGTAAGTCAGTCAGTCAAAGAACTTTATTCGGTTAATTAAAACCATAAAAGCAATACATAGTACATAAAACCGGGTTAAAATACAATTAAACAAGTATAAAAATTGATTGCTACTCCTTCATAATAAACACAAAAAGGGCTTTACAAAAACAGGTTTAAAAAGAATCGATGGATATGAGGAATACCCATTTCAGCATGTTTAGAACATTCCCACCGAGGTTTTGCAAGTGTCAGATTTGGTGAATAGTTGTTACAGCGGTGTCCATGGCAGGTGGCACAGCATGTACATGAGAGGCTGCACAGGGGAGAGTACAACACAGCAGAGTAACAGTGCCAGTGTCCATGGCAGGTGGCACAGCATGTACATGAGAGGCTGCACAGGGGTGAGTACAACACAGCAGAGCAACATGGCCAGTATCCATGGCACAGGGGAGAGTCCAACACAGCAGAGCAACAGGACCAGTGTCCATGGCACAGGGGAGAGTCCAACACAGCAGAGCAACAGAGCCAGTGTCCATTGCAAGTGGCACAGCATGTACATGGGAGGCTCCACAGGGGAGAGTACAACACAGCAGAACAACAGGGCCAGTATCCATGGCACAGGGGAGAGTATAACACAGCAGAGGAACAGAGCCACTGTCCATGGCACAAGGGAGAGTACAACACAGCAGTGAGTGACAATTTCAGTGGCCAGGGAGAAATGCAGAGTCAGGACATGAGAAGCTGCGCAGGGAGTGTGTTTGACTGTACCCTTCCATGACCAGCAACACACCCAGGTGGCAAACAATGGGCAGGACTAGCACACTTGTATGAGAGACACTTATATGAGGGGAACTGCCACTCACATTTGGCTGTCAGGTGGACTTGGAGCTGGCTGTGTGTCTGGGACAGCAGGAACACTTGAGTGGGGAGACAGAGGAGCAGGTGATGTAGGGCTATCAGTCGTTTGGCAAGCTGGAGGGCTGTTTGGACCAGGTGGTATAGTGACACGTGGAGGTGGAGTCATGCAGCACGGTGACACAGTGTGGGTGGGAGAGGATGGAGGGGTGCCCTTCCACTTTTTGGGAATACAAAATGACGTCCCTGTCTTGGGGTTATGGTGATGACACAACAGGTACACACACCAACTGTCCTGCATCAGGTGCAGACACTGGCACTACCTCTGGTGATGTGCTGGATCCTGGGGAACACTTTGTCTGGCTACGCCTCTGCACCACCTTCCCCTGTTTGCCAGGTGTCCCACCTACAGTGCCCTCCTTTGCCTCTTTGCCAGGGGAGGTCCCTACAGTGCCCTCCTTTGCCTCTTTGCCAGGGGTGGTCCCTACAGTGCCCTCCTTTGCCTCTTTGCCAGGGGTGGCCCCTACAGTTCTCTTCTCCACCTGCTTCACTGGGCATGGAATTGGAGTTGATGTGGTGGGGGGGTGTGGCCCTGTGCCCTTCCTAGGTGAACCCTTGCTATAGAACACCTCCTCAGTGGGCACAGACTCTGCACTCCTAGCTCTGCGTGACGTTTTAGGGACAGTAGAGTCCTTTGCTGGTGATGCCTCTGAGGCATATGAGCCTGATGTCAGCCTCATTGCTTTTTCTACCTTGCTCTTCCTTGATGGGCTCTTGTCCTTGCATTCTGGGGTGGCTCTGCTCTTCTGTGGGGATGGTGTCTGTGGGCGGGCCCGCTTCGGTTGTGTCTGCTGTGTGCTCATTGTACTGTATCGTGTCTGTGACGCATGCGAACCGTGGTAACTGTCATCTGATGTGGCCACTGACTGAGGGGTAGACAAAGGCAACTGAGCAGGAATGGGGGCATGTGCCTGTTGAAGGGCAGACGTCACTGCGGATGACAAAGCCTGGACTGTACGGTGTAGCCCACCCACGTCAAAGTTTATGCCCTCCATGTAGGCAACCTCCTGGCCTAATTTCTTGTCATGGTCACTGAAGGCGTTGAGCAGGGCGGTCTGGCCCACACAAAGCTGGCACAGGAGCTCTACAGACTCTGCACTGAGGGCAGCAGGTGGGACAGGTGCAGGTTCAGCGGTGCCAGGTGTGCATGTAACTCATCCCCTCTTACTGACAAGGGCACAGGCAGCCCCAGAGGAAGTGGATGGGAGGCTGGGCACTGGCCGCTGTGTGGTAGAAGATGTTGCAGACTCCCCATCCCCTGTGCCTGCCAACATGGATGCATGGCCGCTGGCATCAGATGATGTAGTACTCTGTGTCTCAGCTACGGATTCCTTCTGCATACTACGGTCCCCCTCAGATGCGCTGGTGAGCTCTGTGTCACTGGCCTCCGGTGCAGCTGTGGTGCTACTCTCGCCAGCACTAGTTTCCGGCTCCCGTTCCTCCATGTTCACTGGTGATTCTGCATGAGCGCGAGATGCAGGGTTGTGTTACTGTCATCATCAGGACAAAGCAATCCAATCAATGCAGTACAGGGGATGCCCAAATCAACATGGTGACCACCACACCCAGCAACACAATACATAGACCACAACAGTGCCTGTAAGACTGAATATCTGCCATGTTGAGGCCACACAGCACAACACCCTGCCCGTGGATGAAGTGTACCAGACACACAACTTGCCCTTGGCCACACCTATCATGTCCCAACACTCATTGCCACGGAAAGACCTTCAGGGAACAGGAGGGGACATCACAGACACCTATTAGGACATGACAGTCCACAATGCCAAGTAGGCCATACCAAGCACCATGTGGTACTCTGGGGCACCGTATTGTCAGATGTGTGGGCCTCAGCGGTCATGGTACATGCAAAGTAAGCATACATGAAGTCACACTCAGATAGTGGACCCTGCTGTTCAGCCCCTAATGAATTCCCCACACCATCCCAATGCTAAATGACCATGTGGATCCTTACACATCAGGATATGAGAAAGTACAGAGGGAGGATCAGCTTTGTAAGGGCAGTTTGGCCCAATGCCTGACACTAGCACACATTCCAACAGCCACTCACATGACACAGCACAGCACCACCACACGAACATCACATGGGCCACCGCTGCCACAGGCCCCGTACAAATGCATCCGCTCCCAGCCAAAGTCACACTCCCCAAATACTCACCCCTGCCTTGCTGGCGACGCTCCTTCAGACGTGCATCCAGCTCCGGATTAGTCACTGCCGATATGCCGACGATCAGTGGTGTTAAGTTGCGCCGTGCCAAATGCCTAGTGCGCAGTTGCAGCCCCAATGTCATCTCTGCCACGTTCTTTGCCACCCGGCTGATGTCGTTCAACCTCTTGTGGCAGTGGGTGTGTCGTCGGTTGGATACCCTCAGGGCTCGGACCTTTGCTGCAATGGCCCTCCACACGGCCTTACGCTGGTGTGCCTTGAGCTGCAGGTATTGGAGAAAAGAAGGGTAAATTACCAGTTACACAGTATCATGTACCAACATCTATCAGTACAGTAGCAAGACACAGACTCATGACCTATTGTAATCTCCCTCCATCCCAAACTGGGTGAAACCTCACAAGGGCACTCTGCATGGGCTAACCAGATGTGATTGCATGCATACATGAGGGCATAGAGGGCCCCTGACAATCTCACACACATGCAGGATGACTGCACTGAACCCCCTCAGTGGCTTGCAGACATCACCAGTCCCATGCATGTCTGCCCACTACATTCATCACATATCTATCTGTGTCTAGAAGCACTGTGTGCATGACTGGGCAGCATTCAATGAGCATGTCCTGTGAACATATGTGTTTGTAATGTGTATGGCCTCAGCCCACCTTGACTCACCAACAAAATAGCCATCTACAGAAGTGTGTTTGTGTGCAATTGTACAGGGCTGAGATGGTGCATATCTACTATGCAGTGTGAATGAAAAGGAGCAAGGACCATGTCACTTTGGTGATGTGTTCTCGTTTGGGTGGGCATGCACTGGGCCTAGTCTTTGGATTCACACTGAGTCGGACAACAGGGGCACATATAAACATTCACTTGAGCAATTACTGTCCTGGCACCAACATGTCCAACATCCTGTGGCTCTGTATGGCTGACAATGTAACACACTCCACTCACACATACAACTGCAAGCAGGGAAAACAGTGACATTGGGACACACACACTCCCTCGCCCTGAAGACAGCTTGTTTCTCAGTGTATAACACAACCCCACACCCTCAGGCATATACTGCAGCAGCACAACTACATGTCTGACACCCCCCTGCCCTAAAGCTCCCTTCATGATGACTTACCACTACATTGGGGCCACCAAACAGCTTTGGGTACTGTGCCAGCACCTCGTCCACTATGACCTCCAGCTCCTCGCTTGTGAATGGACTGGCACTGATTTTCTCTGTCCTTGCCATCCCTCTGGAGATGGAACACATGTGGTGGAAGTGAGTGGTGAGAAGTCCCAGGCAGCAGGCACTTGAGGCAGCAGCAGGAGAGGGTTCTAGGCAGCAGGCACTTGAGGCAGCAGCAGGAGAGGGTCCCAGGCAGCAGGCACTTTAGGCAGCAGCAGGAGAGGGTCCCAGGCAGCAGGCTCTGTGAGCTGTGGAAATGTGAGGCTCACTCCCATAGATTTATTGCCCCCTGGGGTCGTTTATAAGGTACAAAGCTGCAACAATTGGTTGTCCAGGTGTGCCTCATTCAAAAGCATCCAATGACCACCTCCGCGGTGGCGGATCACGCCTTATGCGATTTTCAAAACTGCATCATGCCACCGCAATCATCGCTCCCATTGGCCGTAGGCATTGCTCCATGGCGGTGATGCACCGCAGGGGCCCGGGGTGCGCTACCGAGATGGTGCATCGTTCAAAAGCATCCCATGACCACCTCCACTGTGGCGAAGCACGCCTTCCGCAATTTTCAAAACTGCATCAAGCCCCCGCAAATATCGCTCCCATTGGCTATAGGCATTGCTCCATAGCGGTTATGCACCGCAGGGGCCCGGGGTGCGCTACCGAGATGGTGCATCGTTCAAAAGCATCCCATGACCGCTTCCACGGTGGTGGAGCACGCCTTCCGCGATTTTCAAAACTGCATCATGCCACTGCAATCATCGCTCCCATTGGCTGTAGGCAATGCTCCATGGCGTTGATGCACCGCAGGGTCCCGGGGTGCGCTACCGCGATGGTGCATCATTGAAAAGCATCCAAAGACCGCCTCCGCGGTGATGGAGCACGCCTTCCGCGATTTTTAAAAATGCATCATGCCACTGCAATCATCGCTCCCATTGGCTGTAGGCAATGCTCCATGGTGGTGATGCACCGCACTGGTCCGGGGTGCGCTACCACGATAGTGCATCGTTCAAAAGCACCAATGATCGGCCCTGCGGTGGCGGAGCATGCCTTACGCGATTTGCAAAACTGCATCATGTCACTGCAATCATCACTCCCTTTGGCTGTTGGCAATGCTCCATGGCGGCGGCGCACCGCCGTTGCCAGGCGGTAGCTACCGCGATTTGGGAGGCGGAGCATGCCCACCACCATCTACCCATGTCTCCATGCCAATGGCTATCGCACTTGTGAAGGGGGGTGCTGGTGTCACACCGCCATTGCCAGGCGGTAGCTACCACAATTTTGCGCACATGCAATGGCAAAGTCCATCGTGAACACTGCATCAGTACACAGCAGCAACATAGTTAAGGGAACATCATTGTGCACACAATGCAATTATACAATATAATTCACATGTTATGTGTGACGCACATTGGTCTATAGTCCCTGCCATTTCACTTATGCATTTAATATTTGATGATGCTTCACAGTGTTAAGCTGATGTCAATAATGTGTGACAAATCAATGTGTTGTGGGTCAGTGCTGACCTTGGCAAGGCTAGTCTCACTGTATGGTGTTGTTACTTACTTGTGCTACCATATCAGCTCATGCACACTAGTGACAGTTTTCCAGTTACTGTGATCATTGAGCTGTTGATTTGTGCCAAGTTCACATGATGCATTGAGGTGTGACAGGTACAGCAGATGGGTATGAGACAGTCATGGTAATTTCACACACTTTTGTGGATGGTACGGTATGAGGCGTGCACATGTGGAATATGGGTTTCTATATGTGTGCATTCCTATTTCCCTATGTGTTGTTAGCAGCACTTGTGTATTGTAAATGGAGAGATGTGTGTCTCAACTGTCCACCCATGTAACCTGGTGTACCACGCATCTCTCATGGCAGTCTTGGGTTTTCTGTAACATCCTTAACGGTATCTGCTGTGGCCATCTCATGATGGTTGTCATTGACATTTGTCCATTTACATCTGAACTAATCTCAAACGTCACCTGACAGTGCTGGAGGACATGGAGGATATAGGGATCATTCGCAAATTCCGCCTCAACAGACCGACACTGAAGACCCTTTGTGATCTGTTGGAGCCCCACCTGCAGCCTCGTCACCACTACCCAACAGCATTCACACCCACATACAAATTGATGGAAGTTCTCCACTTTTTTGCAACTGGTTCCTTCCAGAAGGCCATGGCCAGCGCTGTAGGGATGTCGCAACCCATGTTCAGACTGGTGCTCAGGGATGTTCTAGCAGCCATGATGATATATAAGGATCGTAACATACATTTCCCCAGGGGAGCAGAATTTGTCACTGTGAAGGGTGACTTCTATCCCCTTGGGCAAATCTCCCATGTTGTTGGTGCCATCGATGGCACCCATGTAGGTCTGGTGACACAACAGGCGACTGAGCACATTTTCAGAAATCGGAAACATTATCATTCGATGAGGCTATGATCATGTATCTTGTTTTTATTGAATGAAAACTTCACCTATCAAATAAAGAAAGAAGAGAACAACTTTTTGGATAAAACAAAGTCTCCAGAAAACCTTGGGGGTCTATTCATCATAAGTGTGATTGACATTGGATTGCATTTCTAAAAACTGCATTACTTTATTTTGTGATATCTCAAATATATTGGTATGTGCTGAGCACCCTTCTGTTCATTCGATGAATGTGCAGGTGGTGTGCCTTGGGGACATGACTATATCACATGTGTGTGCAAGATTCCCCGGCTCAGCCCATGATTTGTACATCCTGAGGAACAGCATGGTGCCCCGGATGATGGCAAATCTGCTTCCCGAGCAAGCTTGAATTGTGGGTGAGTATGCCTAATGATGTGGTGTGCTGTGTGTGTGACCTGCTGCCCTCTGCCTGTGCAACATTGAAATGTGTGTTTGTCATTCACAGGTGACTCTGTATATCCTAGCCGGCCATGGCAGCTGAGCCCACTACGAAATCCCAGGACCCCGGCTGACGTCAGGTACAATGAGGCCCATGGCAAGACCCCACATATCATTGAGCGGACTTTTGGCCTGCTCAAGTCAAGATTCCGCTGCCTTGACAGGACTGGAGGTGCACTGTCATACTCACCTGGGAAGGTCTGCAAGATCATTGTGGCATGCTGTATGCTGCACAACATGGCCAATAACAAGGGTATTCCCCTGCATGATGGTGAGGACCCAAGGCCCCCGCCTGCCCAAGGACCTGAGTCCAGTGATGAGGACAGTGGAGAGGAGGAAGGAGTTGACATGCGCCAACAGCTCATCACCCACTACTTCACTTGAAGGTGGGTGACGAGGTACAACTTGAACATTGTCTGGTGTGATTGCTGTTGTTGTGAAGGGCTATGTGCGGATGGTACAGACAGGTACATGGTGAGTCACCTGTGTGTGGAAATGTGGCAGTGACATTTCACATGTGAACGTATACAGAACTCTGTTTGTTGACACTTGCTGCACATCGTGTTGTCTGCCTGTAGACTTATGTGGATGTTTTGTGTAGTGTTATGTCTGTGATGGCACACTAACGCCAGTGACTGTTGTTCTGTTGTGTCTCCCTAGGTGTTTCAAAATTATCCAGCCCTGCATACTGTACATCCTTTGCATACATCATGGACATTTGCAACACTGTAAATATTGCACTAAAAACAATACTGCACGAATTCAAGTGCATAAGGTATTTTATTTACAGAGGTGACATGTGAGGGGTGCAGGCATATTTACATGAAGGTGGTGATGGAGCAGTGAGTTAGCAGTCATGGTAGATGAGATGCAAGAATAGACACCACATGGATGTGATGACCCAGTCCAACAAACTGGTGCCATTCACAAGGCAGTGTGAGGAAGGACAGTCCAAACAGTCAATGCAATGGGGAAGTGGGTTGCTATCAGGGCTGGCTCCGTGACTGGAGTGTGGCTGGTGCTTTGCCTCCAGAGACTCCCAGGCTCTTCTTTGGACCCCTCCTTGATCGCTTTGTGGGGGGGCCTGCTGCATGGCCAGTGGCGTTTGAGGACTCAGCCCTCTCTGTGGCCGCAGGGGAGGATGGTGGTAAATAAAGATTTACCTATGCGGAATTTCTATGCGGTAAAGTTCAATAAGAATAACTCAATCAAAAAATGAGAGGCAGAGTCCGTGGCATCTGAGGTTATAAGGGTTTTATTCCATAAAATGGAATTGGTTCGAACCAGGTATCATGTTCCATCACCACGAAGGTTCAGGAAGGGATAGACAATGCTTTATTAACAGAGTACAATATATATAGTAAATGCACATAATGGTGATGGATACAGAAGGCGTAACAGCTGAGAGAAAAGAGATAAGAACACATGTACGTAACAGAAGGCGTGCACGTGGGCGTACACGGAGGTGCGTGTTAGAAACGTCACATGAAAGTGTCACAGGTAGGTGTATCCATAGAGGAATCCTGCAGTGTCAGCAGAAATATATGGCAGAGATGCGCGCGCAGCAGCATGACGTGTGATTGACGTAGGACTGGAGGGTGAAGGGGACTTGACATTTAGCACTATACAGGGAGACAGAAGTCTGGCGTGTCAGAACAACCTAAACCCAAATCATATCTGATATCTTGTGTTTGAGGAACTATATTATCTAGAAGGAAAGGTCTCTCGGGCAGAGGCTATTCTATACTGACTGCTAGTGCGTGCATATCTGTCTACGTGTCTACGTGAGATGCGAGGGGCCATGGGCCTACCATGGTAACAGGAGCAATGAATTTCTTGCACGGAGACAGAAAGGCCGGGCCCTTTGCTCTGCAGCTGGGGAGATGTTTCCTAAATCACTAGACAGGAATGTTTTTCGAGGAGCGGAGCAGATAACTTGAAGGCTGAATTGACTTGGCAGGCAAGCAGGCCGAGCCGGGCACCGCTCGCCGCACAGGGAGTAAGGCAAGGGTCATGGATGCAGATCCAGGCTGCAGCTTTCAGAGGCAGAAGGCAGAAAGGGCTCAATAGCAGAAATCAGGGCCTAGCTCGCCAAAGCCAAGAAAACGTGAAAGTGCACCATGTAAAGACGGTGGCACGGCATACTTAGGAACTGAATATTCGACCCATTCATGGTGGATCTGAAAGAGGACATGTTAACGTTGGACGCAAATGTATTTGCGTCTTCATAGCGGGTTGTGGAGGGAACATACATGTACTTGAAGCACGTACATGGAGCCGTTGGGGTCTACGTTAGGGGACACAATTGACCATAAAAATTCATATTACCTCATTCCCTCCTTGTCCCCTACGGACCCTTCATGATATATCAATCTTCATCAGTCTGTCAATTTGTTCATATAACATCATTTGCTCTTCCTTTTTCTGGCGGGATTTTGAACGTGGACTTGATTGGGGAATACATGATGTGGCACACAAGCCGCAAATCGCTGGCCCACATTGTAAACATAGGCAACAACTGAATACGATGAGAAGGGCTATTCCGAGGAAGGATAGGACTTTCCATCCCCAGGCTGATAACACGCTCCAGAACCAACCGGACCAAGTCCAGGTGCCTGGATTCTGGTGTATCTGACTTGCAATCTTGTGGAGACGGGTTATGGCTCTATATACTGAGGGTGCGTTTTCTGGAATGAAAACACAGCAACTCGATCCGATGACTCTACAAGCTCCGCCCCTATCGGCCAGGATGACGTCAAGAACGAGACGATTTTGAAGGACAACAATCCGCATAGCAGACTGCTCCTCTGTTAAATTACCTAGGGCGGAAGTAGTTTCATTCACTACTGCTTCGAGGGTTCTGGTTAATTTACGTATCAGTTTACTATTAAAGACAGCACCTAAATAGGGAAAGAAACCTTTATTGAAATCTGTATACTGCTCCCATGCCGTTTCAGTGTAGTCGACAATCGGGAGATCTCTCTTGGGTCTAATGTGTACTAGATGGGAGTCCCTATGATAATCAGGAGGAGCTAGGAAAACAGGTGGCAGAAGGAAGGCAATGTAACAAGTACCATCCCAATCTAGAGGTAAGCGTATATAAGCTGTATGACCACAAATGAAATAGGAATGACGGGAAGCTTTGAATGTAGACTTGCCCTTATCACTGAATTCGATCATAGTGGTACATTGACTATGACCTAGGTGTACTGAACCATTCTTTCTGACACATAATTCACCTTTGACTGGTAATACTGACATAGCGGACAAGACTTGTTCGGCTTCGGACTGGACATTCAGAATCATGAGGTTGAGTGTAAAATTACCTAATCCATATACTTCGTTTTCTAGATCGGTCCCTGTCCTTTGGGGAAGACCCTCCTTGTCAGGGAAACATACTTTATGCAAAACTGTGTTCAGATTTCCCCATACCCAATTGCCCTGGTAAACTACGGAATCAGAATCTAAAGAATTCATTAAACTAAACCATGCACCACAGGAACCATTATGTGTGAACGGGTACGGAAAGAGGGGCAGAACTCCCTTGTATTTCTGATAGGGAGGGAGTCGGCCACATATCCAACAATTGGTAGCATTGCTGGTCTGATGGGAATGATGTAACATACTGATGAATGTATTGTTGTGCAGCGCAAGTCGGTAAGATAACTCGTGCGGGGGCAATTCACTGAAAGTATGCTCGACAGTGTCATTTGAAGAAGAATGTGCACGTGTGAAAATAGGAAAGTACATGTGTAGCAATATGCTTGCAGCAATAATCATAAGACTCAGAAAAAACATAATCAATAATGTCACAATGCAGTGACTGCGGAGAGATTTACAATATTCATGTTTCTTGATCTGTTTCTGTCTATCTCTCTCTCTATTGGGGTCTAGCGGGTACATGTCAGGAACTTGTCTAACCGATTCACCTAGGGGAGGACTTAAACAATTAAACTGTCTGACTTGCTAGACCTCAACTTCATGCAAAATTCTTGGGAAGGAGTTTTCTCTACCAAAGGGAGTTTAGTATCAGTCTCTGGAAGGGGGCAGGGCTTGGAGTCTGGATTTGGCGGTAGTCCATAGTGTCTTTTCACGTGACTCGAGTGGAGCCAGCCCTTGCGGCCCTCCACTTTTACTGCTGTCCTTGTTGTTAATAACACAAGCTTCGGCTCCTGCCAACGGGGCTCGAGCGGACTCCTCCTGTCGAAATTCCGGATAAAAACGTATTCTCCAGGGACGATCTCGTGTGGCTTCACCTCGGTGTTGTCGGGAAAGGCTGCAGCTACCTGTGAACGACATGATTGTAGTGCAGACATCAAGGAAGCAAGGTAATCTGTCAGCATATTACAGTCAACATCTGTTATTTTACGAGGCAGAGGCGTCCCCCACATATTCGGTGGCCTACCAAAGACCACCTCGTACGGGGATAGCCCTGTTATTGAGTGTGCTATCATTCTCATGTAAAAGAGTGCAACTGGTAAAGCTACTATCCAGTCAACGCCTTTCTCTCTACAAATCTTGGCAAGACGTACTTTCAGGGTCTGATTATGTCGCTCGACGAGACCTGCTGCCTCGGGATGTCTGACACAGTGGAACTTCCACTGATAACCTAGCAGGAGTGATACCTGCTTCATAAGCTCGGACGAGAATGGCTGACCATTATCTGAATACACGATACGGGGCAAACCATACCTAGGGAAAAATTCACGTACCAGCTGCTTGGCAGTGGTCGGAGCAGTGTAATCTGGAACTGGATATGCTTCTGTCCAACGGGAAAGTGCACATACAACTACGAGGACATATTTAAATCCTCGACAACGTTCCATCTGGATATAATCCATCTGGAGGACTTCAAAAGGGTGATCGGGAGGATGAAATCCACCTTGCTCTACGGGAATGCCTTTTCCTGGGTTGAACTGACAACAGATCATGCAAGTACGCACTTTCTGTTTTGCTGCCGCTCGTAAATGCTTATTGAACCAAAGGTTTTGAATACTGTCTAACATGGCTTTTTCTCCTAAATGTGCAGGACTATGTACTGTGTTAATGATAACTTGAACCATTGAGTCGGGGAGAAACCATGTGGCTTTCCCCTTCGTCATCCATCCCTGTTCTGTCTGGATCCCTCCCAGTTCAATCCATTTCTTGATTTCGCCTGGTGTAGCATGTGTCTGTATGTCAATTACATCTAGGGCGGGATCCCTAACTGTCATGCAATGTGTCGGTGTCGGGACTATTGTCTTTGTCAGGTCAGTTGCGTGAGTCTGAGTCTGAGCTGTATGCTTGGCTGTTCGATCTGCCAGGTCGTTACCCTGGGAAATGGTATCTGTAACTTTCGTATGTGCTTTGCACTTCATGATGGATATCGCTGTAGGCAGATGTATTGCGTCTAACAGAGCTTGAATGAGGGGACCGTACTGGATCTTGGCTCCGTGAGAGGTCAAGAAACCTCTCTCTCGCCAGAGTACACCGAAGTCGTGTACGACTTCGAATGCAAAACGTGAATCTGTGTATATGTTAACTCTCTTGTTCTTTGCTTGTATACAGGCTTGAGTCAGAGCGATGAGCTCTGCTGCTTGGGCTGACAGGGTGTCAATACGATTCGTTTCTATGACTTCAGTTTCTGTCGTTACTGCATATGTGGCCACTAACTCTCCTGTACTTGTTCTCATACATGAACCATCCACATAAAGTGTCAGGTCTGGATCTGGTAATGCAATGTCTTTCAAGTCTTGTCTGGGTTTCGTCGTAATGGTAATGACTTCAACACAATCATGTGCCAAAGGGTCTGTCTCACTTAGTGGCAAAAGTGTAGCAGGGTTCAATGTATTGCAACGTTTGATTTCTATGTGTGGCTGAAACAATGTCAATTCATAACCTGTCAGTCGTGCTATAGTCAAGTGTTGAGTCTGGGTACGGTTTAAGAGAACTTCCACGGAATGTGGAACTTGTACTGTCAATTGGTGTCCTAACACTATGGAATCACTTTGTCTGATTGCTAGAGCTGTTGCTGCTACATATTTCAAGCACGCAGGCAGAGCCTGGGCTACTGGATCTAATGTACTAGAAAAATAAGCACACGGTTTGTGTGAACCTGCTTGATCCTGGGTGAGTACTGACAATGCAGTACCTTCGCGTTCTGTGACAAAAAGTGAACAAGGTTTACTGTAACATGGTGTCGCTAAAACAGGTGCTTAACATAGGGCTTTCTTCAGATCGTCAAAAGCATGTGTATGTTCCTGAGTCCAAGGGAGGACAGTCAATGTCGCTGCCTCCTGGGTTGTCAACTGTATGAGTGGCTTTGCTAGAACTGCATATTGGGGAATCCATTGTCTACAGTAAGAAGTGAGGCCTATAAAGGCCCGTACCTCCTTTTGTGTCTTGGGCTGTGACATGTTTACAATTAACTGGATACGGTCAGGTGTTAGCTGTCTCCCCCCTTTGGACAGCAAGTGCCCAAGGTATACCACTTGCTGAACACAGAATTGCAGCTTCGAAGGAGACACCTTGTGTCTCTTGTCAGCCAGGAAATACAAGACTGTCAGTGATGCTTGTTCACATTCTGGTTCACTACGGGCGGTGATCAGTAGATCATCGACATACTGAAGTAGGGCAGTGTTGTCAGGCATGTGAATACTGTCAAGTTGTCTTTTTAATGCTTGGCTATAGATGCTGGGGCTTTCTGTGAATCCTTGAGGTGCGCGTGCAAATTTGAAGCTTCGGCCATTTAAACAGAATCCGAAAAGATATTGGCTTTCCGGATCAATAGGTACACTAAAGAAGGCGTTCTTCAGATCAATTACAGTAAAGAACGTTGCCTCTGAATCAATAGCTGTCAATAATGAAGAGATGTCTGGAACCACAGGGTACTGCGGTACAATGCATTTATTCAATTCTCGTAAATCGATCACTAATCGATAAACTGGAGGTGCATTTGGATCAGTGCGTTTAAGAATCGGAATGATAGGGGAATTACATAGATTCGAGTCGGTTTCTACAACCACTCCTTGTGCAATGAGCTCGTCAATGATTTTCAGTAAAGCCACTACAGCATCTGGGGGTAATTTGTATTGTCGGATTCGTGGTAAAACAACACCTTGTTTCAGTGTAACTCGGTATGGTGTAATGTGCATACAACCTACATCAGTGGGGCCTTGTGCCCATAAATGTGCAGGAACATTCTGTAATCGGGAATCAATATCTCTCAACACATAGTGACCCTTAAAGTCACGCAAAAACAATCTTACTCCTTCCGGAGAACAACAAATTACAGCTCCTAGAGCTTTCAGTGTCTTGATACCTAATAACTTTTCTGGACATGATTTTGTGAGCAATAAATCTGTAGTGCGGGATAATGGACCAACTGAAAGAGGAACTGGTTTCAATACTTCATTTACAATAGGCTTTCCTGAAAATCCAAGGGAAACATTCTGTGAGCCTGAGAGGGGTGCCCCTGGGACCTCGTCGTGACTGATTGTTGTCCTGCTTGCTCCTGTGTCAATCAAAAACTTTCTATCCTTTCCTAATACCTGACTATGTACATAAGGTCCCTCTTGATCTACAGGAACCTCAATAAGAGGCAAGCCAACCTCCCTCTCTAGGCTGTTTCATGTGTATCGCTGATAATCGGGATAGTCAGTCTGTGCATACTGGTACATCTGCTGTGTTGTATGTTGTGTTGCGGCAATCGGTTGTGGCTGTGGTACCGCTACGGTCTGTACTGTCTGTTGTGGAGCATGCATAGGCTGTACATTCTGTGGAACGTGTTGTTGGGCCTGGTCCTGTCTAGGAGGACGTGGTCTCTCTTTAGTTTTACCTGTAGATATATTATGTTTCAAAACTGCACAATTGTTTACATAGTGACCAGGCTGTTTACAATAGTTGCATGTCCCTTTAACAGGAGCTGCCGAATTATTCGACTGTGTCATGCCCTTTTTCTGACCGTCAGCTGGAACTGACTGAGCGACGAGCATTTTCATTTTCGTGTCTTTCATACGTCTTTGTTCGTGATCATGTTCTTCCCTTATTCTGTTCTGGTGGTACTGTAACATCTGTAACATTTGGGAAGGCGTGTTTGCTTGCCATGTGCTCTCGACTTTCAATACACGATTCTTAACTTGGGGCAGGGAATTCTCGACTAATTTAGATACAAAAAGGTGTGGGTATGACTCGCTACTTGCTTTCAGGCCACTATTAATAATAAAACATTTCTCAAATCGGGAATAAAAATCACTAGTGTCTTCATCGGGTTTCTGTTTGCAGGCTGAGATTGCATCCCAGTCCTCCTTTTTAGTTGCTAATAACCTTGGCAATACTTGTACTAACAATCCTGGTAAATTTTTAGTTTTGTCCCCAAGACCCAATCCTGGGGTTCGGCCATTTTCTTCTGTTTCTAATGCAGCCCAATCAATCTTTTTATCTCCCACCTCCCACTCTTTTTCTTTGAGTTTCTCATAAATACCGGCAGGCAATAATACTTTCAATATCTTCATAATGTCGGGATAGGTATAATCTCCCATGAGTAACATGTCTTTTATTTCACGGTGAAAACCTGCAGGGTCTTTATCATGACTGGGCACTATTTTCTTCATTTCTAACAATTCCATTTTAGTTATAGGCGTGTATACATACACACGTGTAAGGGTATCATCGGCATTCCTGACTGGATGTACTTCTCGCAAGGGATTCTGTCTGTCTATGTAAAACATTTTTTCCTTTCTGGGGGTGGAGCTGAAACAAACTGTGGATTCAGGAAGGCACTATATCTGTGTCGATGTTCTAAAATTACTTTAATTAAATCGGTACCCAGGCCTCTCCATTTATTCATGAGTAACTCTATTAATACATCAGGTAGGGGACCTGGATCAGAATGTTGGCTCTTATACAACGTAAGGAGGTGCTGTATCATGTACATACCAGCTAGTCGCTGTTCGTCTGGGGAAAGATTCAAAAATGTTTGCGCTAATGCGTCATCATTATATTTATCGGAATTGTCAGCCCATTGTACTGCTGACCTGGCTAATTCTTGTTCATCCATGGAATCGAGTACATGGTACCCCATTCGCTCTTGAAGTATTCTATCTGTAGCCTGAAATAGATGTTCAGGAGTCTTCGGATTTGACATAGCAGAGTGAAAAAGTCTCTTGCTTTCCGGGCGTAGCGTTTTATTAAAGGGTTTACCCTTTCCTACATATGCTACCGTGTCTGTATGTTCTGGCCCCTCCCCCTCTGAGGATTCATTCTTGTCATTATCTGCTTCACTTTCAGCTTTCTGTCTTTCATGAAATACTGTTATTTCTTTACGTATTTTTCTGTACATGGCCTCTATACTTTTCTGTCTATCATGTTTTCCGTCTGCAATATTCTGACCCCATGTAGTTAATACCTCCATCTCTTCTTTATTTACACCAGGCCGGTCTCGTTCTCTTATGAAACAGTTTATGAGGAATCTTAAAATCATACTTTGAATGTCTACTTTCTGATGTGCCATGGCCTCATGAAAACATTCCTGACCCTCCCCAGTCTGAACAAAATAATATATCCTGTCTAGATAATTTTTCATTCCCGGAAATAGAACTAAAAAATTTGCAGCACATCTTATACGTATTGAGGCTAATATCATGCAACCGTCTTTGCCTGGTACTGGATCATATCTACAGTCTGTAAGATACTCTTTAAGCTTTTCAATTGGACTGCTCTCGGGGTACGTTGCATCGCTAGTTCTCTAATAGTTAATCGCTGTACTGGTGGCGGGGTATGGTAACCTCCTGATGCACCTCCTGAAGCGGAGGCCTGAGCATCACTTGTCGGTAGGGCCGTGTCAGGCCCAAAAGGATTAAGTGGATTAATAGGGGGTGCAGGTAAGGGTGGAGGAAGCAGACCGGGAGGGGTAAGCTGTTGCGGACCTGGGGGCTGATGATCAGGGGGCGGGTTGCCGTCAGCAGGTGGCACACGGACTGGCATACTAGCATATGCGGGAGCTACATCATCCAAGTAGGATGAAATAAAAATGTCTGCTGCGGTCTTGTAACGTAATTTAGTCGGAACCAATGGAGGGGGCAGATCTTTCGGTATTTCCGGGGTCGCCTTAGGCAGGCCCTCGGCCAGGACTGGATACAATCCTGTCATAATGGCATTACTCCGTCTATCGTGTTGTTCCATTCTAACTCGTTCCCCCTCTTCTAGTAGTTCTTTTTCTTTGGCTTTTACAGAATCCTCTCTACTTTTCTCTGCTTTTCTGAGTGCTTTCTCTGTCCGTCTGTGTGATTCTTTACGCCATAGTTCAATGGCATCTTTCTGTGACTGTCTGGCTTTCTTTTTCCATAACGCTTCTTCTACTCTCATGATGCACTCGGCATCCCATGTCCCTGTAGCGGGCCATCTCTGATTCTCTGCTAAATCCTTAGTGTAATCCACCCACAAGTCGAGATATAATACGGCATCTAAGCCGTGCTTGTGGTACATAAAATATCCTGGAGTGTCCCTGGGTGGGATGGGAACAGCTTCCTCGAGTATCCCTTTTCTAGTTCCTATCTGTCTCAGTTTAGAAAACAGTGGCATTCTGAACCTTGATACTTGACACTTGATACTTACTCGAACTTGAACACAACTAATACAATAAACACAGTAATGAAGATCAAACAATCACTCATACCACGACATTAAAACACATTAAAACATTTCGGAACGAACAATGACTTGATAACTTGATACTTGATATACTGCTAAACAGTACAGATACACTGCTAAAACAGTGCAGACCGGATCTGTGTACCCAAACCCGTCTTGACCGGATACAAATTAATGCACCCGTCTAGATGCGTCCCCAGCAATGGTACTCACCAGGAAGCACGGAACGGAAGGCCTCGGAAACTCGACACTGGACTGGACCGGACTCGACTCGACTCGACTCGTGACGTAGGTACTTCGGAACTTCGGGACTGGTGGGCCTCTGAACACCTCGGACCTTGCTCTCTCGGCTGGGCTCTGGTCGGGATCCTCCGCACTCCTCACCGCCTCGTCTGGGTGTCGATCGCAGCCTCAGTCACCTCCGTTGGCCTGAGGGAGGTACAGGAAATCCTGCGGGTACGCGTAGTTGTCCTTCACGGCTGTGGCAGGGGGCTAAGCCTGCAACGCACCGCCGGCGCGTAAGGTGGGGGAGGGGTCCCTGTTCGGGCGCCAAATTATGTGGTAAATAAATATTTGCAAATCAAAACGGAGAGAGAGGACTAGATAAGCCAGTCCGAATCCCCAATTTAATATGTAAATATCAATAAAGGACTAGCTTGGTTGTGTTTTACCAGTGGAGACTCAGTACGTATGACGGCAAACCATTTGGTTTGGTTGTTAAGCCCTCACCCACCGACCTAGTCGGTGGCATGCTTCATCATCGGGCCCACCACAGTAACGCCGAATGCGTCCCGGGTGTGCTTCGACTCCAGATTACTGAGGAGCTGGTATACTTCTCTGAGTGTGCTGTGAGGGGGTGTATAAGAAAGTGATTTTAAAAGCTATGCTGTAGGTCCCAGTGCCCGAGGGTATACAGAACTTTAATAGCTGGGCCCACGCTAGCGTATAAAAAGGCAAGCGGACGCGGTGGAGCGGGTTATGAACTCCCGCGTCCTATGTGGTCGACATGTTTCAGCCAGGCCTTTTCTTTATAAAACTGGCTTTCCTCAGGACCAATGAGAGTGTGGGTGAAAAAATTAATATTAAGTGAAGTGTTTAAAAATGTGTCGCACACGCTAAGGTGCTATACGTGTGTGGAGGGGGGTTCCCTCCGCTTTAACATGCTATTTGCTGTTAAAGCCTCAAGGGTCACCAGGCAGGGAAGAGCCCCGGGACACCGGAGCAGGACTACAGGTTCATGGAGCACGGAGGCCGGTAATCTCGGTCCGCTCTTCCCTGCCTTTTTATACGCTAGCGTGGGCCCAGCTATTAAAGTTCTGTATACCCTCGGGCACTGGGACCTACAGCATAGCTTTTAAAATCACTTTCTTATACACCCCCTCACAGCACACTCAGAGAAGTATACCAGCTCCTCAGTAATCTGGAGTCGAAGCACACCCGGGACGCATTCGGCGTTACTGTGGTGGGCCCGATGATGAAGCATGCCACCGACTAGGTCGGTGGGTGAGGGCTTAACAACCAAACCAAATGGTTTGCCGTCATACGTACTGAGTCTCCACTGGTAAAACACAACCAAGCTAGTCCTTTATTGATATTTACGTAAATAAATATTTACCTATGCGGAATTTCTATGCGGTAAAGTTCAATAAGAATAACTCAATCAAAAAATGAGAGGCAGAGTCCGTGGCATCTGAGGTTATAAGGGTTTTATTCCATAAAATGGAATTGGTTCGAACCAGGTATCATGTTCCATCACCACGAAGGTTCAGGAAGGGATAGACAATGCTTTATTAACAGAGTACAATATATATAGTAAATGCACATAATGATGATGGATACAGAAGGCGTAACAGCTGAGAGAAAAGAGATAAGAACACATGTACGTAACAGAAGGCGTGCACGTGGGCGTACACGGAGGTGCGTGTTAGAAATGTCACATGAAAGTGTCACAGGTAGGTGTATCCATAGAGGAATGCTGCAGTGTCAGCAGAAATATATGGCAGAGATGTGCGCGCAGCAGCATGACGTGTGATTGACGTAGGACTGGAGGGTGAAGGGGACTTGACATTTAGCACTATACAGGGAGACAGAAGTCTGGCGTGTCAGAACAACCTAAACCCAAATCATATCTGATATCTTGTGTTTGAGGAACTATATTATCTAGAAGGAAAGGTCTCTCGGGCAGAGGCTATTCTATACTGACTGCTAGTGCGTGCATATGTGTCTACGTGTCTACGTGAGATGCGAGGGGCCATGGGCCTACCATGGTAACAGGAGCAATGAATTTCTTGCACAGAGACAGAAAGGCCGGGCCCTTTGCTCTGCAGCTGGGGAGATGTTTTCCTAAATCACTAGACAGGAATGTTTTTCGAGGAGCGGAGCAGATAACTTGAAGGCTGAATTGACTTGGCAGGCAAGCAGGCCGAGCCTGGCACCGCTCGCCGCACAGGGAGTAAGGCAAGGGTCATGGATGCAGATCCAGGCTGCAGCTTTCAGAGGCAGAAGGCAGAAAGGGCTCAATAGCAGAAATCAGGGCCTAGCTCGCCAAAGCCAAGAAAACGTGAAAGTGCACCATGTAAAGACGGTGGCACAGCATACTTAGGAACTGAATATTCGACCCATTCATGGTGGATCTGAAAGAGGACATGTTAACGTTGAACGCAAATGTATTTGCGTCTTCATAGCGGGTTGTGGAGGGAACATACATGTACTTGAAGCACGTACATGGAGCCGTTGGGGTCTACGTTAGGGGACACAATTGACCATAAAAATTCATATTACCTCAGATGGTGCACTGTCATACTGCAGCACAACAGAGGGGGCGGAGGTATTGTTTGGAACGCAGGCCTGTCCCTCAGTAACGCCACTTGCTGGGCCATGAGGTCCAGAATTTGTCCAATGCGTGTGTCGATGGACCTCATCAGCAGTAATAAACGTAATAGTTTATCAGACTGGCCACTTTGTCCCTGGACCTGTTTATATGCCCGATGACTCTGGTGAAGTGGTCCAGGGATGGTGTGCCAACCTCCTGAGGTCTGGGGGTGACCTTGGCCCTCCCACCTGCCCTGCTGCCATGGACCTCTTGCCTCACCACGGTGGGTCCATGCACACTCTCCCTGCCCTCCACAGTTGTTGGTGTGTCCTGGTCATCCCCTGGGATAGGGAGGGTGCTGCAGGTGGTACTGGTGATGGTGGTGGTGGTGGTGGTGGAAGTGGCAGCGGTGGAGGCACAGGCAGTGACTGCAGGGGTCTGTTGTGCTGTTGTTGTTGCAGCAGATGTGGTGGTGGGGAGGATGGGGGCCTGGGAACTGTTGGTACCTGGCACACCAGATGGGCTGGCCTGGAGCTCATTGTTCAAACTATCCTGGGGGTCAACATCCGAGAGTCCATGTGCCGGGGGTGGAGACTGGCTCTGCTGGTCGTTGTTGTCCTCAGCAGCGAGTTCTTCATCACCTGTGGATTAGATAAGGAATGGTCAGTGTTGGGCACTGTGCAAGTATTCTGTTAGCTGTGTGTCCTCCACTGTCTGTACACTACACAATTAAGACAACTTCACCTTTATTATTAAGTCCAATACTGGGCGTTATTACATGGTGCAGAGGTACATAAATTACTCGTACATGTCAGGTATTGATGCATTGCATGCAATTGGTGCTGTGTGTAGTGATGCAGGTCTCCCACCCCCAAACAGCCAGACCAAGCAAGATGGCTACCTACCTGTAAATTTGTTTTGCAAACAAGGCAATGGCTTCCAGGTGCTCCTGGGTGGGGTGGCCTGTATTCTGCTGGAGTGTGGGTCAGGGGACATGGTGGGAGTCGTGGTACAGCCCTCACAACCCCAAACAAGCCTCCCAAGCAAGATGGCTACCTACCAGTTAGGCGAGGCTGAACAGTGCAATGGCTGACATGCTCCTGGGTGTGGGAGGCCTCTATCCTGCTCAGGTGTGGGACAGGGGGCATGGTGGGAGTGGTAGTGCAGGCTTCCACCCCAAACAAGCCTCCCAAGCATGATGGCTACCTACCTGTAAGTTTGTTTGGTGAACAATGCAATGGCTGACACATGCTCCAGGGTGGGGGAGGCCTCTATCCTGCTCAGGTGTGGGACAGGGGACATGGTGGGAGTCGTGGTACAGCCCTCCAACTCCCAAACAGCCTGTACAGGGAAGATGGCTACCTATCAGTTAGGTGACGCCGAACAGTGAAATGGCTGACACATGTTCTGGGTGGTGCTAGGGGAGGGCTCCATCTTGGTAGGCTGTGGGATAGGGGTCATGGTGGGAGTCATGGTACAGCCCTCCCACCCCCAAACAGCCAGTACAGAGAAGATGGCTACCTACCTGTTAGGTGTAGCTGAACTGTGTTATGGATGACACATGCTCCTGGGTGTTGGAGGCCTCTATCCTGCTGGGGTGTGGGACAGGCGACATGGTGGGAGTTGTGGTACAGCCCTCATACCCCCAAACAAGCCTCCCAAGCAAGATGGCTACCAAGCAAGATGGCTACCTACCAGTTAGGTGAGGCTGTACAGTGTAATGGCTGACACATGCTTCTGGGTGGTGTTGGGGGAGGGCTCCATCTTGGTAGGCTATATGACTGGGGGCATGGTGGGAGTCGTGGTACAGCCCTCCCACCCCCAAACAGCCAGTACATGGAAGATGGCTACCTACCTCTTAGGTGGTGCTGAACTGTGCAATGGCTGACACATGCTCCTGGGTGGGGGAGGCCTCTATCCTGCTCAGGTGTGGGACAGGGGGCCTGGTGGGAGTGGTAGTGCAGGCCTCCCACCCCCAAACAAGCCTCCTAAACAAGATAGCTACCTACCTGTAAGTTTGTTTGGTGAACAATGCAATGGCTAACACATGCTCCTGGGTGGGGGAGGCCTCTATCCTGCTCAGGTGTGGGACAGGGGATAAGGTGGGAGTCATGGTACAGCCTTCCCACCCCCAAACAGACAGTACAGGGAAGATGGCTACCTACCAGTTAGGTGAGGCTGAACAGTGCAATGGCTGACACATGCTTGTGGGTGGTGTTGGGGGAGGGGTCCATCTTGGTAGGCTGTGGGACAGGGGGCATGGTGGGAGTCGTGGTACAGACCTCCCACCCCCAAACAGCCAGTACAGGGAAGATGGCTACCTACCTGTTAGGTGATGCTGAACTGTGCAATGGCTGACACATGCTCCTGGGTGGGGGAGGCCTCTATCCTGCTCAAGTGGTGGACAGGGGACATGGTGGGAGTCGTGGTACAGCCCTCCCACCCCCAAACAGCCAGTACAGGGAAGATAGCTACCTACCAGTTAGGTGAGGCTGAACAGTGTAATGGCTGACACATGCTTCTGGGTGGTGTTAGGGGAGGTCTCCATCTTGGTAGGCTGTGGGACCGGGGGCATGGTGGGAGTCGTGGTACAGCCCTCCCACCCCCAAATAGCCAGTACAGGGAAGATAGCTGCCTACCAGTTAGGTAAGGCTGAACAGTGCAATGGCTGACACATGCTTCTGGGTGGTGTTGGGGGAGGGCTCCAACTTGGTAGGCTGTGGGACGGGGGCATGGTGGGAGATGTGGTACAGCTCTCCCACCCCCAAACAGCCATTACAGGGAAGATGGCTACCTACCTGTTAGGTGATGCTGAACTGTGCAATGGCTGACACATGCTCCTGGGTGGGGGAGGCCTCTATCCTGCTGGGGTGTGGGACAGGGGACATGGTGGGAGTCGTGGTACAGCCCTCACACCCCTAAACAAGCCTCCCAAGCGAGATGGCTACCTACCAGTTAGGTGAGGCTGAACAGTGCAATGGCTGACACATGCTCCTGGGTGGGGGAGGCCTCTATCCTGCTCAGGTGTGGGACAGGGGGCATGGTGGGAGTGGTAGTACAAGCCTCCCACCCCCAAACAGGGCCTCCCAAGCAAAATGGCGAGCTACCTGTTAGTTGAGGGTGGAAAATGCAATGGTGTTTGGGTTGTGCAAGGACGTACATATCAGTGTGTTGGTTAACATTTGTTTGTCCTTACCAGCCTTCACTCCCCCCGGATACTCCTGTGAGACTCTCAGGATGCAGTATGGCAAGCACCTTCTCCTCCCATGGTGTGAATGGTTTTGGTGGAATGGGAGGGCCACCGCCAGTCCTGTCAGCCAGCTCCTGGGTCTTGCTTCTCCTCTCTTTCACAAACCTCTTGAGATCATGCCACCGTTTCATGATCTCCTTCTTGGATCGTGGGGTGGTCCCTACTGCATTGACCCTTTGAACTATCCTTTCCCACATTTGTGTCCTTGTGGCTAAGGTGTCTGTTGGACCAGGCTTCCAAACAGTTGTAGTTCCACTCTCACTATTTTATTGACCATGACTGTCAACTCACTCTCTGTGAATGTGGGCATTTTATGTGCTGCCATGGTGCGTAGTGTTTGAAGTGTTTGTGGGTGCAGGGGTGTGTGTGGTGTGTGTGGTGTTGATGTGTGAGGTGTGTTGTGTGCTGGGGGATTGTTGGTGCTGGTGTGATGGTGGTAGTGATGGTGGTAGTGGTGGTGGTGGTGGTTTGTGTGCTGTGTTGTTTTGCCTCTCCTGTCAGATGTGGTGTATGGCCTTCTCTTCTGGAGTGTTGCAACGGATTGTGGTCAGTAAAGTGGCTGGTTTTATACTCTGTGTGGGTGTGTCAAAATGGGAATTTGCTGTCAGATGTGTTGTGGGTGTTGTCCTGGGAATTGTATTTTTTGGGGGGCATTTGTCATGGCTACTTTGATTTGTGCTAAGTTTGGCATTGTTGCGGTGTTTTGGCATCATCCGCCATGTTTTTCATGTTCCGTCCACTGCGGTGGCTATGCTGCTGCTCTTCCCCTGTCTCTCCCATTCACTCCTGTGTGCGACCGCGGCGGTCGGAAACAGCGGATTGTACCGAAGGACCATCGGGGATATCCTAATTCCGGTGCGGTGTCTCCGCTTTGCTTGCAGCGGGGTGTGGCTTATCCGCTGCGTTTCCGACCGCCGCTGTCTGTTTTTAGACATCACTGCCCTCGTTGGGCGGTTTTTGTTAGCCCGCTACCGGCGCGTTCGGTCTGTTTTGGCTGTTGATCCTAATTTGACCGCCGGTTTATCCGCGGTCCTGGCGGGCGGTTGTTTCCCGCCTCTATGGCGGTTGTGGTGGTTTTCCGCCTGCTATCCTAATGGGGCCCAATGTAAGTATGAGTAGATGATAGATGCTTTTGGATTTTTACGGAGGAGATCAGCAAGATGAGTGATAGGAGGTGGGATGGGTGAGAGAACAGATTTCAAGTGAGCATAAATATTGAGTACAATATCTTGTCAAATTTGTAATTCATTTTGAAATGAGTGAGGGAAAGATGTTTGGCAGTATTCAACGGAGATAAGAAAATCTTGAATAAGCAATAAACAATTGATTAGCCCATACCATTCAGAATTCTATCAAATTAATAAGCAGCTATTTGTACCCTTGTTATTTAACATTTTCAGAAACATCTGGGATGTTATCACCCCACCGAAGGAATCAACTAAAGCCAGGATATCCCTTATTCTCAAACCCACTAAAGATCACTATCTCTACTCGGTGCAGATATCAAGAAACTGTCTAAAGTGCTGGCCAGCAGGCTGAGGCCTATGTTGCAATCTCTTGTTCAAAGCAAACACTAGGAGATGATGGATGGAGAGCTAAAACTTTTCAGACACTCACCCCAGTCACAGATCTGGGTTGAATCCATTATCGTTCTTTAGCTCACTTTGCCACCCCTTATTCACTAGCATCAGGAGGGTTTTGTTCCACATTGCTCCTCAGCGTCCCATCTGAGGTCACTTGCTCATGTCCCCTGGCAATTAAGGGATGATGAAGATGAAATTGTAGTGCTGTCATTGGATGTGAGAAAGTCTTTAACAAAATGGAGTGGGAGAACCTGTACCAGGTGATGGGGGTTAAATACTTACCAAATGTGGCTGTATTGTGACTACAACAACAGCAGTAGTTAACTGTTACAGCGATGTATCTTTGGAATAAAGTCAGGAAAGGCATCAGACAAGGGTGTCCTTACCTAGTTGCCTTTTTTTTAGCACTAGGTCCCCTGACAATTGCCATCTGTCATTACAGAGACATAGAAGGGGCTGTGATACATGTAGAAGAACAATAAGTCCCATTTTATGCTGACAAATGACAATATCCTAGTTACCTTATCTAAGCCAGCAAAATCCTTTAAAGCTAACGTAGCCTCTCATCTCTTGTCATTCTCTGGCTTCTGGGAGAAGTGCAGGGCACTCCCACCCACAAGACATGCCACCGTAATTGGAGACCACCCATCTAGGTAGAAAGATTCTAAATTAAAACACTTAGGGGTAAGTCTAATTACAGGCCTAGATAGGACGATAGACGTCAACAGATTCCCCTGCTCATATCGATCTAATCTGACCTGCATTCAACTTCTCACTGTGGGAAAGGGTACAGGTGATTAAAATGATTCTGCTAACCCACTGGAATTATGTTTTTATAATGCTCCCACTTCCCATTTTATCACCCCTGATGAATGAGAAGACCAAACGTCTAAAAACCATCATGGGGAAGGACGAAAACTGTGCTTTAAGATGTCAGAAGTCCACACAACAGCTTAAATCTACAGACTACGGAAAGCCCTACTGGCTAGCATTTGAGCTAGCACAAATAAGGCACATGCTTTAAGATACCTTAGCAACTTCCATGTGGGTTAAAATTGAAAACACCTAACTCGGCAAGGCGGGTGCTTCAAAACACTTTACACATCAGATAAATGGCGAGTGATAACCACCAACCCTGTTTTTTCCTGTAATTACCTATGCTTGGCACAGAGCACACATCATCCTTGGGGAGAACAAGAGAATACACACTAACATCAACTGGTGGAGCAATGGCAACATAAGAATGGGGGAAGTGGAACTGGCTTAGGAGCACTTTCAGTCCAAAGGCATAAAATGATAAATAATGTATTAGAGGAAGGCAAAGAGAAACCTTTGAAGAAATACAAGCAGGATTTAATCTGCAACCTCCCAACTTCTGGGAATACCAGCTTCTCACTCACTCGCTACATAAAGTCTTGTCCTCGTTCCTGCTCCTCCCCTCGTCCCCACTAAAACTACAAAACTCCTCCATTCTTAAGTATTTCAGCACCTGGAGAACATACCGAGGGGTGGTATCTGGCCCCTAGACTATTGTTATCTACCATAACTTTTGTCAAATAGGATCTATGCAGTTGAAAGAATAGTGGTCACTCTCACTGCAGATTGGGAATTTAGGAGATAATTGCTCAGAACTAATAGCAAATTACAACAAACTTCAGAGAAGCTCAATTAAAGATCCTACTAAATCTTACATAGATTGCTTTGGTACTCCAACAGGCTGAGTATCACAGGGCCTGGGGTGGCTCCTCCACTAGTGCGGAGGAACGTCGCAGTGTGAGAAGTAGAAACATAAAATGGTAAAACCACCATTTTATGTTTCTGCTTCTTGCCCTGCGCCAAAGCAGAAGTGTTGAAGTGCATGCAGCCTACATGGAGAAAATGGCTTCCCCATAGGTGCCTGGCTGGTCGACGTCCTGACCAATCACAACACTGCCTTTGCAGCATTGTGATTGTCTTAGGGAAGAGCGGAGGGAGGTTTCCTGCTTCCTGCTTCCAGGAGAGGAGCAGACACGACGAAGGAACGGGCTGCCGAAGGCAAGTTAACTTTTTATTTTAATTTTAAATTGAATCACTACCGAAATATCAACTACAGAAATATCGAGGTACAAAAATATAGTGACAGAAATATCAAAGTCAAGAATATCGACATCCTATCTACATCGTGGTAAGTACAAAAATATTGAGAAAAACATATCGGTAAAAAACATTGTTGTAAAAAATATATATTTTTTATGTAAAAAAATTAATGTAAAATAAAGTAAATAATGCATATAATTAAAAGACACAGTTAAAAATATTTTAAAATGTTTAAAAATAAAAACTGATACATATAGGGGCCGATTCAGATTCGGTAAAATTCCTTTACAAATAGCCGTACGGAGCATATTTCCCGTACGAATCGTACCCATAAACATCCCCATACATACGATGAAGTACGATTCGGACCCAAAGCAGATCTCTGTACGAATCGTACGAAAGACCATACGACTTAAAAATACGTACGAATCGTACTAGGAACACGCAGTATGCGACGTCCGTACGGATCGAAGCAGCATTTTCCGACCCAGCAAGCACGATTCGACTCATCAACACTCCGTACGACTCTTTTTCTACAGGAGCTCAAAACGTCTGGAAAAGCAGATTTTGACTTGAACCGCGTACGAAACGGACGCCCCGGGTATGGGAGTACACCCCATGACTGCAGGGGTAAGGTGCGTACACACCCCATGCATTATTGGGGTACGGTGTGTACACACCCCATGATTGCAGGGGTATGGTGCGTACACACCCCATGCATTATTAGGATTAGGTGCGTACACACCCCATGCATTATTGGGGTACGGTGCGTACACACCCCATGCATTATTGGGGTACGGTACGTACATACCCCATGATTGCAGGGGTACGGTGCGTATTTGATTGTGTGGCTCTCCGTACGAATCACTCATACGCGACGTTTTCCGTACAAATCACGTTGTCATTCCCCGGTCCGGATTGTACCTGTCGGGTCGTACAGCATGTTTACGATTTGTACAATCCACTATGAGGGTCCGCGTCGTACGGATTTTCCCTTGCTTTTCGTACGGTTCACAACGATTAGGTTGTATATTTTTCAAACGAATCGTACTACGCGATACGGATGGAATTGTACGAGTCGTACGGAAAGGGCTACGGATTCAAATCGGTTGTACGTATTGGTTTACCGAATCGGAACCGCCGCCTTAATGATAAAATAAATTAAACATATACATATAAAATATATGTACTTACTTAATATTATTAATGAATAATTATTTTAATAACTTATATTAAATACATATAAACACATACAAAAATAGTATTATTTAATAAAATTAAAAAAATATTTAACAAAAAAAATACAATCTTTTTACTTTTTTTAAAGTAAATTATACCCAGCATTAACTAAAACAATACAGAAAAATAATAGATAGCACAGGGAAAACAATTACTATTCCTACTCCAAAAAGTGCAACAGTAGGGAAAGTGTTGGCTAGCGTAGGGGTAAAAATTACTATTCCCACTCAAGAGAGTGCAACAGTAGGGAAAGTGTTGAATGGTGAAAGGGTTAAAATTACTATTCCCACTCCAATGAGTGCAACAGTAGGGTAAGAGTTGGATACCGTAGGGGTAAAAATTACTATTACCACTCTAGTGAGTACAACAGTAGGGAAAGTATTGGACAGCGTAGGGGTAAAAATTACTATTCCAAATCCTGTGAGTGCAACAGTAGGGAAAGTGCTGGATAGTGGAGGGATAAAAGTTACTATTCCCACTCCAATAAGTGCAACAGTAGAGAAAGTGTTGGATAGCGGAGGGATAAAACTGTGGAAAGTGATGGATAACGTAGGGGTATAAATTACTATTCCCACTCAAGAGAGTGCAACAGTAGGGAAAGTGTTGGATAGCGAAACAGTTAAAATTACTATTGCCACTCCAGTGAGAGCAACAGTGGGGAAAGTGTTGGATAGCATAGGTGTAAAAAGTAATATTACCACTTCAGTGAGTGCAACAGTAGGGAAAGTGTTGGACAGCGTAGGGGTAAAACTTACTATTTCCGCTGCAGAGAGTACAACAGTAGGGAAAGTGTTGAATAGTGAAAGGGTTAACATTACTATTCCCACTCTAATGAGTGCAACAGTAGGGAAAGTGTTGGATAGCGTAGGGGTAAAAAGTTCTATTCCCACTCTAGTGAGTACAACAGTAGGGAAAGTGTTGGACAGCGTCGGGGTAAAAATTACTCTTTCAACTCCTGTGAGTGCAACAGTAGGGAAAGTGATGGATAACGTAGGGGTATAAATTACTTTTCCCACTCAAGAGAGTGCAACAGTAGGGAGAGTGTTGGATAGCGAAACGGTTAAAATTACTATTGCCACTCCAGTGAGAGCAACAGTAGGGAAAGTGTTGGATACCATAGGGGTAGAAATTGCTATTACCAGTCCAGTGAGTGCAACAGTAGGGAAAGTGTTGGATAGCGTAGGGGTAAAACTTACTATTCCCACTCCAGAAAGTGGAACAGTAGGGAAAGTGTTAAATATCGTAGAGGTAAAAATTACTATTCCTACTCCAGAGAGTGTAACACTAGGGAAAGTGTTGGATATCGTAGAGGTAAAAACTAAGGGGCCCATTAGGATGGGCGGTGGATTGCCCCCGCCAGGCTGGCAGTAGCCACCGCCGGCCTGGCGGGGGCAATCCGCCCACCATCCATACCTAAATTCCTACCCGCCATATTAGTATGGCGGGGGGACCGCGGGGGACAGAAAGACCGTCTGCCGCTTTTCCGCCCCAGTCGCCTTGCGGCCAGGGCGGAAAAGGACTAATATGATGGTGGTGTCTATTAGACACTACCAGCCATATTACAATGGGCTAAGGTAGATGCCTTACTATTCCCACTGCATAGAGTACAACAGTAGGGAAAGTGATGGATAGCGAAAGGGTTAAAATTACTATTCCCTCTCCAGTGAGTGCAACATTAGGGAAAGTGTTCGATAGTGTAGAGGTAAAGATTACTATTCCCACTCCAGAAAGTGCAACAGTAGGGAAAGTGTTGAATAGCGTAGAGGTAAAAATTACTATTCCTACTTCAGAGAGTGTAACACTAGGGAAATTGTTGGATATCGTAGAGGTAAAAACTAAGGGGCCCATTAGGATGGGGGGCGGATTGCCACCGCCAGGCAATCCGCCCACCATCCATACCTAAATTCCCACCCGCCATATTTAATTGACAATAAGTTAATTATCAATACCAATAATAATTAATAAATAATTACTTAATTATAATACATTACTTCCCACCCTATTCCTCCATAAGCACACAACCCGCTCCTAAACTAAATTAACACAATTAATATATTTATCCATAAATTAATTAATAAATAAAAATTACCAATTAATAATTAGTAAAAAATAAATTATCAAAACAAGAAAATAAAAATTAATAATTACTTTATTATCATTAATTTACTACCCACCCTATTCCCCTATAAACCCACAACCCGCTCCAATTTTTTTTAATACAATTAATATAATGATCAATTAATAAAAAGTATTTACCAATGAATAATTAATTAACAATAAATTAATCATCAATACAATTAATAGAAATTAATAATTACTTCATTACACTTAAATTACTTCCCACCCTATTCCCCTATAAACCCACAACCCGCTACAGAACTAAAATGCAAAATGTAATTAAAAATAATTCATAATTTATAAAAATTAGGAATTAATTTACTATAATTAAATTACTCCCACCCTATTCTTCTATAAACCCACAACCCGCTACAGAATTAATAACTTCGGTATTAACAAAAATGGTGTTTCTTACCTTCAGATCGATATTCTGGTCACCGATATTCTTGATGTCAATATTCTATACCTACGATATTTTAAATTCGATATTAATGTAGGTCAAAATAAAAAACTCTATATTTTGTCTGTGCACCTTTTAAATGAACACCCTCGCACGCGACCCCGTTCCCGCGCGACTGCACAGGACTATTCCCTAGGGCAGCATGATGGAGATGCGCACACTTGAAAAGTAATGTATTCCACCTAATTTGGCAATGTTCCATCTCGAATCACTATTGAAATGAAGTGTGGATGACAATGAGAAAAATCATTGACATAGCAGGGCCCTGACATGCATTTGGATCTGGACCAAACTGATAGAGGGCAGGCAAAACTTGGATTATAAAGAGATATGATTAGACTACACCACCCTGTCTGAGGTATTGAGGAGTATGCAACCCCTTTCAACGGTGTCAGTTAGAGTTTAAATATCTCTTCAATAAGATGAGGAGGTTTACAATGCTTAGGGCCAGATGTAGGTCGCCAATTACCGTTCGGTAACGGCCGATTTCGGCCGTTACCGACCGGTAATTGGGTTTTGACATGTAGGGGCCATTTTTTTACCGATTCGGTAAAATACCGAATCGGTAATTTTACCGATTCGGTAAAACCCAGATGTAGGTAGCACTGTTTACAGTGCTACAGGCCTTCAGAATTCGGTATTTTACCACCCAATCCAATTGGGTGATAAAATACCGAATTCAGGTGTACATGCACATCTGTGCATGTACACCTGTGCCATGTGACACACAGACATGCCCTTAGGGCATGTATGTGTGCCAAATGGCACACAAGCCTGTACTTGGGGTGCTAGAGGGTGTCAAAGTGACACCCCCTGCACCCTTGCAGGATTCGGTATTTACCGATTCGGTAAATACCGAATCGGTATTTCCAATTGATTCCTATGGGCTTCATGGCCCATAGGAATCAATGAGCAATACCGATTCAGTATTTACCGAATCGGTAAATACCGAATCATACAGATTCGGTAATTCTAAAATTAGAATTACCTACATCTGCCCCCTTCCTATTTACCGACTTTTAAATACCGAATCGGTAAAATTCTGTATTTAAGAGTCGGTAAATAGGTATTACCCACATCTGGCCCTTGCTGTCTACTATTATGCGCACATTTCATAGTATCTGGATTCGTAAAGCTGAATGCGATTGTGGTACACATGGTTCTAAACAAAACAGACATCCGCATAAAGGAAGTGGAGTGAGGAAATACCTTTCGAGAGACTGGACTGTCTGGAGTAGGGATGAGCAGGAAGGGATGAAAGAGAAGAGTTGGTGAAGAAGTCAAGCTATTTGGCGAGCCCTTCAAAACGTGGCCATTGTACACAGGGCATGAGCCAATAATATCCTCATAAAGAATTGTTAAAACAGGAAAGAAGCATTAATCAAATTGGAGAAAAATGACAGCTGTAGTTAGAGCTCTTCAAGTACATGCTCAGACGCTCAGGGTTCCAACAGATGCCATGGTAACAAAGTCCTATTAAATCGCCATTTCGAAACAGGCTCTGACTTAATTAAACCTGTTAACATCGCAGAATACTTTCTTGGGCAGAGAAACGTCCACTTGATCAGAGGAGTTCATATTTGGAGTTTACATCTCTGACATTTGCAAAGCAATTACCTGGATTTGCCATATAAATTCATCTGGCATTATAAACTTGATGTTGCTCAAGGATATGAGGTGCCTTTTGTTGCAATTATTCTTAGGACATAACTTGTCATAAATTGGTTGAACTTTCAATAGTGTTTCTGTGGTTGCAATCAACATGGTTGTTGCTTTACCCTTATGTTTCTGATTTGTCTTCTTCAGATATCATAAGATCACAATTACGACATACTACTTAAGTACATCCTCATTGCAATAAGGGATGGGTCAAGGAGAGAATGTGGAGGTAATGTCTAGATTATTTACAGGTAATTTTTATTTCTGATTCTCCAATCCTCACCCCAATACTTTTATATGCCGGCCTTCCCATCCACATTTTCCATCATCGATTAGTCACCTTTAGGCTTTGGAATAACAGGATGGAAAGGCACTTTTTATGTTAAAAACAAAGTGACGAGCAAGGGCTGGGAAGGTCAATACAGATAAAAAAGAGGCTGTAGCGTGGGTATGGGGAGCTGGACTGAAGTTTTCTCATTTTAGTATGTGGCTGCACGGCTTGGCAGTTCAGGCTGGACTATTCCCATGAGGAACAGGGTCAAGGCTGATTTGCATATGGCTGGGTCTGAACTGGGGTGGCGAAGTTAGCTAAAGAACGATGATGGATTCAACCCAGATCGGTGACTGGGAGCGAGTGTCTGGAAAGTTTCAACGCTCCATCCATCATCTCCTTGTGTTTGCTTCATAAATGTGAAAGTCAATGTATGTATAGGAAATGTTAGTGAAGACATTGAGGGCTACAAGGTGTAAGAGTAAGGGTGGGCATAGCAGGAGTAGTGCCTCTACGTGTATTTCCATGGAGTTAAAAAAAAAACTCAGTGGAAATATGCTATGTTCTGCTACGCCCCCTCCCACTTCCCAAAGTCCTTTAAAAATTATTTAAAAAGGCACTTACTTGTTGTTTGACACCTCCCCTGCCTTCGCGCTCCCCGTTCTGCTCCTCGCGTCTTCAATAATAGAAAAAAACTATGTTGCATGTCTGACACGGGTGCGCATGCGTGTCAGACGTACAACATATTTTTTTTCTGTTATTGAAGAGACACGAGGAGCAGGACGGGGAGCGCGAAGGCAGGGGAGGCGGAAAACAACAGGTAAGTGCCTTTTAAATAATTTTTAAAGGAATTTGGCTGGGGGGAGGGTGTGGCTAACTCATCTCCGCCACAGAGGCATAGTATTTGCCTACTCCGCTTTCGCCACAGAGCGAGGAGTAGGCAAATCTCCGCAAACTCCGTTGGCGGAGCGGAGTTACCCGCCCAGGGTTATGTAAGAGTCAGATGTCACCAAAACACATATTTACAAAAGAGGGTCCTGGGGAAACAATTTTTACCGACCCGGTGGTCTCCAATCCCCAAATACCATCCAAGACAACAAAAAAGGAGACTACCGGTCAAGTCGTACAGAGACAGACAGCTAAGACAGAAAACAGTGGAAACTAAGAGCAATACAAATTCAGCCTCACTGTGTCGAGATAAATCCCATCAGCCCACCACACTGGCAGAGCATCGTCATCTGTGACTGGTCACAAAAACCCAGTACAGTCCACCCCTAACTAGGGGGAACTCAACTGCACCTGATTCAAGACTGATGATCAGCCCACCCAAAATGTGATCTCAGTAAGTGGTGCTGATGATTTGCAGTGCAAAAGAAAAATGTGAGGATTAAAAATGACTACTGGGACACACAAAGAAAATGTAATGAAGGTTATCCTAGTGTCAATATTAAAAACGTGAACTGATAGTTCGAATAAATAACTATCTTATAGCAATAGAAAGGAGGTCAACATGTTTCAGCCATATAGGTGACAATAACCCGGCTTTCGTCAGGATCTAAGATGATATACGCTACCGCAAAGATACTACAAAAATTGTGTGAATAACAAAAGACATTAATTTGGTCAGAAACTTATATAACAGTACTTGCGATACACCCTACCAGAACCTAATGAGCACGGATGTGCAAAGGTTTCCGTTTCACTGGAGGTGCAGTTTCTTTCCCATCTTTATGTGGGAGTACGCCTCACCTCACTCGGCAACTGCTCGGGAGCTGAGGCCCCGCTCTGTCTGTCTATACCCCACGAGTATACAATCTACTCGTGGGGTACCGACGGACAGTCCCAGTAGTCATTTTTAATTCTCACATTTTTCTTTTGCACTGCAAATCATCAGCACCACTTACTGAGATCACACTTTTGTTGGGCTGATCATCAGTTTTGAATCTGGTGCAGTTGAGTTCCCCCTAATTAGGGGTGGACTGTACTGGGTTCTTGTGACCAGTCCCAGATGACAATGCTCCGCCAGTGCGGTGGGCTGATGGGATTTATCTCGACACAGTGAGGCTGAATTTGTATTGCTCTTAGTTTTCACTGTTTTCTGTCTTAGCTGTCTGTCTCTGTACGGCTTGACCAGTAGTCTCCTTTTTTGTTGTCTCAGAGTCAGATGTCACCCATACTGGTAGAAAGTGGCATAAGTGTTTGCGGGGCCACAGGGGTGGTTGCAACCGACACAATATTCTTAGGGGTGCAACGGTGCACAGACATAATATCGAGTCCAAAATATTGTTTGGACATAATATCGAGTATTTAATATAGACTGGACAAAATATCGACAGGACAGAATATAGACATCAAAAACATCGTTTTTAAGGTAAGTGAATTAATATCGACTGTATAAAATATAAATAGTTAAAATATCGAAGTATATAATATAGATAGGTAAAAATATCGATTATTTATTAATAAATAATATTTTATAGTGTATTTTTATGTTATAATATGTGTGAAAAGTGTGTATTTATTTTAATAAATAATTGTATTAAATTAATTTTGTTTTTATAATTATTGCGTAATGTAATTCTGTAGCGGGTTGTGGGTTTATAGGGGAATAGGGTGGGAAGTATTTTAATTATAATTAATTAAATATGTAAATGTATTAATTGATAGTAATTTGTAATTAATTGTTAATTAATTTATATGTGTCAATTAATTTAATAGTAATTGAAAAATAATTATTATTAATTGATTAATTGGTAATTATGTAAATGTTACTAATTTAATGCAGTAGCGGGTTGTGGGATTATAGGGGAATAGGGTGGGAAGTAATTTAAAAAAAAAAATTAATTATGTAAATATATTTATTGATTATAATTAGTAATTATTTGTTAATTAATTTATATGTGTTAATTAATTTAATTATAATAGCTAATTCATTCATATTAATTGATTAATTGGTTATTATGTAAATTTTACTAATTTAATTTCTGTAGCGGGTTGTGGGTTTATAGGGGCATATGGTGGAAATTAATATATTATTAATTAATTGAATAATAAAATATAATACACGTTATTTATTTGGAAATATTAGTGAAATAATTTTTAATTATAAAACAATTAATTGTTAATGTTTAATTAATTTGTATTAATAGGTGAATAATTAAAATAATTATTGTTAATTAGTAAATGTAAAATAATATTTATTCTATTACATAACATTTTTATTTACTTTTTATTAATTATTAATAGATATTTCTTGTTAGATTTTTGATTTATATATAAAAAGTTTACTTTCCCTAATGTTGTATTCTGTGGAGTGGGAATAGTAATTTTTACATCTACGCTATCCAACGCTTTCCCTACTGTTGCACCCACTGGAGTGGGAATAGTAATTTTAACTCCTACGCTATCCAACGCTTTCCCTACTGTTGCAGCCACTGGAGTGGGAATAGTAATTTTAACCCCTACGCTATCCAACGCTTTCCCTACTGTTGCACCCACTGGAGTGGGAATAGTAATTTTAACCCCTACGCTATCCAACACTTTCCCTACTGTTGCACTCTTTGGAGTGGGAATAGTAATTGTAACCCCTACGCTATCCAACGCTTTCCCTACTGTTGCACTCTTTGGAGTGGGAATAGTAATTTTAACCCCTACGCTATCCAGAGCTTTCCCTACTGTTGCACCCACTGGAGTGGGAATGGTAATTTTAACCCGTACGCTATCCAACGCTTTCTCTACTGTTGCACTCTTTGGAGTGGGAATAGTAATTTTAACCCCTACACTATCCAACGCTTTCCCTACGGTTGCACCCACTGGAGTGGGAATAGTAATTTTAACCCATACGCTGTCCAACGCTTTCCCTACTGTTGCACCCACTGGAGTGGGAATAGTAATTTTAACCCCTACGCTATCCAACGCTTTCCCTACTGTTGCACCCACTGGAGTGGGAATAGTAATTTTAACCCGTACGCTATCCAACGCTTTCTCTACTGTTGCACTCTTTGGAGTGGGAATAGTAATTTTAACCCCTACGCTATCCAACGCTTTCCCTATTGTTGCACCCACTGGAGTGGGAATAGTAATTTTAACCCCTACGCTATCCAACGCTTCCCCTACTGTAGCACTCTTTGGAGTGGGAATAGTAATTTTTACCCTTACGCTATCCAACGCTTTCCCTACTGTAGCACTCTTTGAAGTGGGAATAGTAATTTTAACCCCTACGCTATCCAACGCTTTCCCTACTGTTGCACCCATTGGAGTGGGAATAGTAATTTTAACCCCTACGCTATCCAACGCTTTCCGTACTGTAGCACTCTTTGGAGTGGAAATAGTAATTTTTACCCTTACGCTATCCAACGCTTTCCCTACTGTAGCACTCTTTGGAGTGGGAATAGTAATTTTAACCCCTACGCTATCCAACGCTTTCCCTATGCTTGCACTCTTTGGAGTGGGAATAGTAATTTTTACACTATTGTTATTGTACGTTAATAATATTGGTTAATATTTAATTATATTTTGTTACTATATATATGTTTTAAGAAATATGGTTAACATTTTTTTTTTACTTTCATTAATTATTTAATTATTATAAGTTAATTTAAGTATTTATAAGTATATTTTAGTAATTAATTTTTAATATTAATTTAATTTAACATTGTTTTTAGTAAAGTCAATATTTTTTACAACTATATTTTTGTAAACGATATTTTAAACTCGATATTTTTGTACTTACCTGTTTGTATATAGAAAGTCGATATTTCGACAGTCTATATTTTGAAGGTCGATATTTTCTCATTTGATATTATTTCAGTGATCCGGGTGCAACATTTTAAAATAAAAAACATTTGTGGTGGAAGTGACTCAAGTCACGTTGTTGCTGTTGTCTGCCAGTGCAGGTTATGTTGTCTTGCCCGCCTTTCCCCACAGAAGGGCTGCACAGGGCTGTGCCCAAATGCATCTCTCATGGCCTCGGGGCAGGTGGGAGCTGCTTGCACTGTTTCCCAGTGGCATGAGAGCAGCTCTGCCCAGTGGAACAACAGTGGAACATCTCTTGTGGTACTACGGCGCTGTACAACATTTTTGTTTTGCTTTTTGGTAGGCAGAAGGAGCATTTCAAGCCAAGTTCTGCGCTTGCTGCCTGACGTCATGTGTCGGTTTGAGTCACCCGATGGTGTGGCATCAATTCATTCTTTCATCCATTATTCAGTCTTTCACCATTCATTCTGTCCTTCCATCTGCGTACCCATCCATATCCAAACCTATTCAACCATTTCCAAACCTGTCCATCTTCTATACTCCCATACATCTTTTCACTCATACATCCCTCCATCCACCCTTTTACTCATTCATCCACCATCCATCCTTTCATCCATCCATTCACTCATCATCCCAGCATTTACCCTCTCACCCATCCAGCCATCCTTTCACTTACTCATGCATCCATACATTCACTCAGTCACTCATCCATCCATCCTTCTTTCAGCTCTTCACCCTCCCTTCAACTCATCTATGTATTCTTTCTCTCATCCATCCTTATATCCTTATTTTCACTCATCCATACACCCATTCGCCCATCCATCCTGTCAATCATCCATCCTCCCTTTCTCTCTCCATCCCAGCATTTACCCTCTCAGCCATCCTTTCACTTACTCATACATCTATACATTCACCCAGCCACTTATCCGTCCATCCTTTCTTCCAGCTCTTCACCCTCCCTTCAACTCATCTATGCATTCTTTCACTCATCCATCCTTACATCCTTCTTTTCACTCATCCATACACCCATTCGCCCATCCATCCTGTCAATCATCCATCCTCCCTTTCTTTCTCCATCCCTTTACTTAGCCATCCTTTCACCCATCCATCCACCAAACAATATATTCACTCATCCACTCATGAATCCATCCATTGACCCTATCACTCCTCCATCCATTCTTTTTCCCATCTACCCTCCCTTTCACTCACTCATCCATCCTTACATCCACCCTCACTCATCCATACATCCATTCACCCTTTCACTTATCAATTAATCAATCCATCCATCATTTCACTCATCTATCCGCCCATCATCTACCCTTTCACTCATCCATACACCCTTTTACCCATCCATTCACCCACCCTGTCACCCATCCATTCTCTCTTTTGCCCATCCATCTACCCTTTTACCCATACATCCACCATTTCACCCATACATCGATTACTTACTCTTTCTCTCATGCATCCTTCCACTCTCTCATCCATCCATCCTTTCTCTCATTATCTATCCATTCACCCTTTCATTCATCCTTTCATCCCTTCACTGATCCATCCAACCATTCACCCATTCCTTCACTTAATCATTCACCCACCTTTTCACATCAATTATAAGGTGGACCTTTGTCTGGAGAGTTGCAGACAGAGAGGTCGATCAAGAATTTCACCCTTGCTTTTGTTCCCAAAGCAATCCTGGGATGGGGGAGGGTTCACTATGCCTCTGCACATAGGCAATCTGAAACCTTGGAAGTCATGACTAATACATGATGCCTGGTGCCGGGACCTGAGGTGACTGTGACATGGTGTTGTTTCCAGGGCTTTAAGTGGGTTGAAAAAACTTGGGGGGTTTTCCAAAGGGAGTGTCTGATGTCACAATTGTTGTTAGTTGCATGAAACAAAAAAGCAGCAACTATGGCTTTGTTGTATATAATATTAAAAATGCTCCAGTTGTAAAATGATGTGCCTGTGAAAGACCCATAACCCCTTCTTTTTAACAACTTTCACTGGCTTCTGAAATGGATTCTGTACATTTCTTTTATTTTGTGAGGTGCATCATTTTTCTTTATGAACTGTTAAAACAGAATGCCCTGCCCTAGACCGAGTCTGGAGGAGGCCCACCACATGCTTTTTGTCAGTCAAAACACTTTATTCAATTAATTAAAATCATAAAAGGCACACATTTCAAACAATAAATTATACAGTCAAGCAATCATAATATACACCAACAGTATTTGAAAACACATTTCATAAAAACACTCAATATAAAATCAGTCAGGGTTACAAGAGCTAGAGAGAATCTTTGATCTACGCCGCACAGCTGCCACCAGAAAACTGGCCACACTAAACATAATGCGGGTGCTGCTTAACATCTGTAGATATATCAAAGCGGGTCTAACTTGTCAAAAGCCGGCATCTTTCAGGATTGGAAGCAGATACTTTTTCCGACTATCAGAGTAAAACCCGCAAAACATAATAAAATGCAGTGTGTCTTGGTGAGAGAAATTATCGCAATTGCACGGCCTGCTACATTCTGGTTTACCCCAGGTTGGATAAAAGCCCAGGGAGTAGTGGATCAGGTTAAATCTGAATCTTATCAATAAAAATCTATGATATGGTTTGGAAACAATTCTTAAATAAGGTTCCAGCGAGGGGGAAGATAGAAGCATAAAATGCGCTCTAACCCAGGGTTTTGTAAGTTCTCTCTCCTCACGATCCAGTTTTGCCATGTCTAAGAAATGGTACTTAATTCACAATACATCCTCCTTGGTAATGTGGTTTGGAGATGTAAAAAGCTCGGGACGCCCTAGACGAGAGAATGTCGCTCTAACGTACTCAAGCCAGGGTATTCTTTTGGCATTATCCATAGCTACGATGCCATTAAGGATCGAATGGTTAAGTGTGATTTCCTGGTTAAACCAAGTTTTCACCCAACACATCAGTGGGGCCATCTTCAATTTATCTGTGACATAACCAGGCCAACCTCTGAGTGAATAGAAAAAGTGGGAATGGATTGTGGAACTGAAAGCAAATGTCTCAGAAACCTGTTTTCTACTACTTGGATCTTGTCCTGGGCGACATAACCCCACAATGAGGCACCATATGTAGCGATGGCCAAGCATTTCGAAGTATAAACTCTCAGCAGGGCCTCCATCGGTCGTGCCCCCAGCCTTTTTGTGAAGCTCATCATCGCTGAGGTGGACCTCGCAACCGAGTTACTTTTGAGCTTAATTTGGGGGCCCCAAGTGCCTTTCTCGTTGAAGAGGAACCCTAGATAACAAAAGACATTAACTCTCGAGACCTCGTCTCCATTACAAAAGAAAGACTTGGATTTAAGTTTTTTACAGTGTTTCCCCACTACCATATAATGCGATTTCTTGATGTTCACCTTAAGATCAAAGGAGTCCATAAAAGCTCCAAAAGAGTCCAGCAATCTCTGAAGCCCCACACCGGTGCGGGCCAGCAGGACAGCATCGTCCGCGTATAGGAGGATCGGTATGACAGATTCTCCTACACGTGGCACGTCCACCCTCAAGTTTCCCAGGGACTTTTCCAGGCCAATAATATAGATGGTAAAGAGGAGGGGGGCCAGGATGCAACCTTGCCTCACCCCCCTCTCTGACCTAAAGTGATTTGTGCATCTCCCTTCCTGAGTGACCCTCACTGATGCAGAAAGGTCCTGATGCAGGGCCGCTAAAAAACTTACTAAGGGGGGTCGATGCCTATTTCCAGCAGAATCAACCATAGCTTAGCCCGATTAACCAAATCGAAGGCTGAGGACAGGTCCATACAAGCCATATAAAGAGACCCGTCCTTCGCCACCGTGTATTTGCTAATTAAAAGCTGGAGATTTAGACATTGGTCGAGGGTGCCCCGCTTCTCTCTAAACCCGTATTGCAAGTTAGATCAGACACCACGACTATCTAAGACTTCCCTGAGTTTGTGGAGTAACACCATGCCCAAGATCTTCTCTGCAGAGTCTAACAGGGAAATGGGTCTATAGCAGGAGGGATCCCCGTGCTGGCCCTTTTTAAAAATTGGTATGATGACTGCAGTTGCCCACGAGGCAGGGAACCTATTGCCGCTAGAGGCATTAAAAACGTTTGTTAAAATCCATGCCCACAATTTTGGGGAAGAGCCATATAGACCCGCCGGCACTCCATCGGGCCCGGAGCCTTATTTTTAGAGGATTCATTTATAGCCATACATATTGCTAAAATGGTGAAACCACTGTTCGTCAGGGATGACACAATCCAAATCTGTGCCATCTAAACCCGAAAAAAATGGCTGATTGATAGTTGCCCAGAACTTCCCACTATCTCGGAGGACGTCGATTGAGAGGAGATTATCCCATGCTTCCATTTTTATTTACTTTTTATATTTGGCGATAGCTTCTTTATAGGCCCCTCTCAACTCCGCAATTGCCACCTTATTCCTAGGTCTACTTTTTAGCGCTTGAAACAAGGACCTATGGGCCCTAGAGCAAGTACCATCAAACCATCTTACATGATAACTACATCTACGGGTGTTGATGGTAGTCAGGTCCTTAGAGATCTGTGTGCAGATTACCTCAAAGGCGCTAACTACCTCTACTGTAGGCGAGTTATTATTGAGGCGAATGGCCAAAGGTCCATCGATTTTCGCACAAATATCCACCAAGAAGGTTGCAGGATCCACCTTTGCTCACTTAAGCCTCCGACCCTGGTCTTTCGCCCACATCCCGCTCCAAATACACCGGATTATGGTCACTAAAAGTAGACAAAACAACCTTATAGGCGCTAGCCCTATGTAGAGCCCCAGAGGACATGCAAATGTCATCAATCACTGTCCCAGGATAAGTGCCTTTGTAAGTGGCAACCCTCTCCTCGGCCTCGATGAGATTAGACTCATAGATATTAGTGTTAGCCAGGAATTCCTCTAGGTCCTCCCCATGCTTAGTATGCTCAAAACGAGAGGCCACTGCGCCTGTTGGCCCCTCATGTGCCTCCTGGGCCCTAACATAGCACTCAGCATCGTAGAGGTGAACATTAAAATCGCCCATAAGGACAATCTCGAAACCAGTGTTTTGTTTTAAACTGTAATCTAAAATAAAGCTTTGCAACGCAACCGCATGTTGATTAAAATTAGGGCTCCCGGTTTTCCGTATTTACGGATTTTTACATATAAATACAGACGGAAAAGTATTTTTCCTTTGTCTGTATTTATATGTAAAAGCGGAAAAATACGAGTAAACAAGTCAATTTTGCTGCTCTGCTGCCTTTGTTCAGAGTTGCCGTGCCCTGCTCAGATTCTGGGAATGCCTTTGCAGTGACGTACTGTGGACCTATTGGCTCAGAGTCTTCAAGTGACCCTGAGCCAATCCCGGCTGTTTAGTAGAGTCAGTGTGGGCGTGCTAATACCTCCAGCCTTCCAGGGATCCAGGACTCCCCGCCGGAGTTAGCCTGCGCCAGCCCGCCGCCATTTGCACTTTCAAGGCACCTGCATGTGCCCTATTATGTGGACAGATCGATAGCCTTAAATGCCGCTCCTGCCTCTCTCTCTCCCTCTGCAGCCTCAGGCTCCTGCCCTCCCGCCCCCACCCACGCAGCACCAGCTGTTTGCATCCCCGGTGTTCGTTTTGGTTTTTCTTGTGATTGCATTTTTAAACTTACAAGATATGACTTTGTTACTTTTCTAAGACTAATAAAAATGCAATGTACGTGGTGTGGGGGAGGGTGGGCAGTAGCCCGAGGCTGCAGAGGGACAGAGAGAAGCAGCTTAGAGAGGCCAGTGATTAAGCCCCAGAATTTGGGGGGTACATTTCCTTACATAAAATTACACAAGTGATTAGGCAATCAAACATGATTCTTTGCCATATACACGTTTTACTTCATAATAATAATCTTGCATAATAAATATGAAATGTAAAATACGTTTCTGTAATTTAGTTTGTTGTTGGAAATGGAACTTCCACAGCAAGTGAACAGAGAAAACACCATCAGCTCCAGACGGGTTTTAAAATATAATCGGGCATAACGATTACATTTGATGAACCGCATTGCAATACACGTGCACAGATTGGTTTATTTTCTGCTGATTTCAACAGTGCATATGTTTTACATAAACATTTTTAGACTGGAGGAAGAAAGAGAGGAGTAATACAATGGTGATCCTTTTTTTCATTACAAGACAAAATCATGCTGTGTTTGAGAGTAACATTTTGAATGGCATCTGATGAATGTGCACAGCATGGAAGGTGCGATCTCATAGCAGAATTAAAGTGGCCCTTTCACCTCACATTGCTGGGTAGCACACAGTCATACCCATTGCATGCTATAATTGCCCACCTTCACTTTCTGTCTAAACTCACCTGCACATTGTTGATTTGGTAGAAGTGAGGACAAGCAGCCCCTTCCATAGCCATCACTTGTTAACAGGGCTCGGAGGAGCCATTCCAGTGTCATCAGTAAATATTGAACGGGTTTCCAGTGGTCTTCACTTCATTAACAAACCAGAAAGAGCCTCAATGTCTGCAAAGTCTCTGGAAATGCACATGTGCTTGTACTACAATGGCAAAGTTTACAGATGAATGTATTGTGTTGACCAATACCAGCCCGGCGCTGGTGTGCATTGTCAATTTAAATAAGTGCAGAAAAATACTAGATGTAGTGGCGTCTTTTGCGTGTGGCAAAAATAAATGTGGATAAATACAGAAAAAATGCCCAAAAAATAAATATGGATAAATACAGATGGAAATGGTCAAAAAATAAATACCATAAAACCGGGAGCCCTAATTAAAATCAACACAATCTCTGGAGTTATAATAATTAATCAATAGTATTTTCAAAGAGTGGGAGACGGACCATTCAACAATAAGGGAATTACGCAAACCAGAATCCAGCAGTGTTAAAGTGCCCTTCAGATGTAATGAGAAAAGAAATATTAGGCCACCTTTTGCACGTCCCACCAAACCCTCGACGGCCGGTATCGCAAAGCTACAGTAGCCATCCAGACAGAAATTACTTGAGGGGTCCCAAGATTCCTGCATGGCAATAATATCGTGTTTGGCTAGAAAATCAAGCCAAATGGCATCCGCTCTCTTAGATCTAATGCCAGCAACGTTCCAGCTAATTAATTTGTATCTGGCCGCTGCAACAGAATTGGAGGGACTAGATGAAGTTGGCTGGTCCGGAACTATCAGTCAATCATTAGCCTCCAGATCAGTCAGTGGACTATAGCGATAATTCAAAGTCAGATTAGTAGCGTGGGTAAAAAGACTGTTAGTAGATAGCTGCCGATCCGCAAATGCTGTTTCCTCCCTGGAACTTTGACTCCCCGCTGAGATGGCGGATACAAATATCCCAAGGGGACTGGTCTGGTTCCTGATTGGGCTATTTCTGACCCATCCCAGAACAGTCTGTTCGCTATATCAGGGCTGTTAAAATTGACTATTACCCAATCACCCACAGTCCGCTTAGGACGCCGCCCAACCCACCCCACCCTTCTTGCCATAATAATGTTAGAGGAAATGTCCAACCCACCGCTACTGGAGACTGAAAACCAAGATCGGGCCTCCCTCATAAGATAATCAGTTGATTCCGCCTCTCCCACACAATGCGGAGGGACCCCTATAAAAACAGCCACCAGCGGAGCAGCTTCCGGGGGAAGGTCAAGATTGACCAAACAACTCCTTGCCTGCATCGCATTCGGGTCTAAGGGCCGACCTAATGGGAGCTGGCAGCACGAGGCACACTACCTAACGTGGACCTACACAATGGTTGCTGCTCGGTATGAAGAGGTGGGCCCACGCTCAGTTTCCTACCTACAGTGCTACAATTAGCACGGGGACTCAGGTGAATCATAGAACCAGGTAGACCTCCTGTACCACCCACTGGCCCATAATTGCTGTACTTAACCTGACTAACCACCTTTTGCTGTGAGCTAAATTCCTTGATGGAAAGATCAATTTGGGTAAATTTTTTAAGGAGGTCAGCAACACATGCGTTTAGAGTCTCAACAATGTCTTTAGCAATGCCGACCAATATTGGTTCTAAGCGTGAGGTAAACAGTTCTTCGATTATCTCCCCCAAGTTATTCGCTGTTTGGCCGCCAGTGTTCAGCAAAACTTTTGGAATTTTTGCCCGTTTAGCATTCTTCTTCTTGGGGGCCCTAACAGACCCAACATTACAATGGGCATTTGACCCCAATTGTTTATCGCCTTCCTGGGTGGGGTTAACAGGATCAGACATTCTAGAAGGGTTCACCACGATCACCACGGGCTCCAAAGGTATACTAGTCACGATCGCACTATCAGTAACATCACAGGGTAAGGAGGGAGGGACCAGACCAAGTTCCTGCTCAGCGCTGGCAATCTCTTTAGTTAAAACCCCCACTGCAGAAGACAAATATGAAATAATGGATTCCGACTTCCTAGCAACCTTAGCCTTCTTCCCCATCTCCTCGGTATTAGCTGATTGTTTAGCTTACCCATAGCAAGCATTGGGGGGTGGCCCGGCCTGTCCTCCTTCGGCCTCTGAAGGCCGTAGACGGCCTGCCCTTAGCCCGGGCTTCGCCCGGCACGCGTACCGCGCAGCGGGTTCAAAGGTCAAATATATCCCTGTTGCAGGTGGGCCGGGCAAGGGCTGGCCAGGTGCTGTGTGCCCCCGTGGATGGCTGGGACCTGTAGTCCTGCGGTCTTCCTTGAATGAAATCACCCCAGCAAGAGTCTCCTGAGCGAAGCGTCACCACATGCTTTAACAGCCCAGAAAGGGCCATTGCCATTCAGTATGAGGCAATCAGCCTAATACAGAAAGACAATAGGCGGGGTCGGGATGTTCTTGCTCTCAGAGTAAGAGTGCGAGGCGGCCCCATCAGGGAATTGAGGCTTCTCAAAAATGCCCAAAAATATGGACAAGAGGCGTCCGTAAAAGGGATCATCACCGACAACGGACGTGAGATCCAAATCAGGGATGGTCCTGAAATTTACAAACAGTTGGTCACCCTAATTGAAGGTCAGACTGGTCAGCACCAACTCCAGCCCGGGCAGCCCAGCCGACGGCAGCTGACAGGGGGGGCCGACGCTCATTTTGCCAAATTGGTATTGCACACATGGGTGCATTCTAAGGTCAGCCAGAGGAGGTCCTAATTATACTGACTTTCTTATCAGTTTAGTTTTCAGAGAGTACCAAAATCTAAATTACCAGATGACATTTCAATGTGAACAGAGCTGATGATGTTTACGACCCATTTCTCACTCCGCCCATCAAAAGCCATGTTATTTGACTCACGGAGGAGAGATGATGATTCCTTATAGTTTTCTGGAAATGGCAGAAAATGTGGTAACTCCAAAAGGATAAAGGGACAGGTGTAGGGTTATTATGGAGAATGGGCATGAACAAACGAGTTACAGACAGGTAGGTGAAGATTGCAAGCAAACGTCACAAAACTTTTACAAGCGGTGAGAGGGGGAAGCGGACAGCACAGATGTCTAAGGGTGTACCCTGGGGCATTACAAAATGACCAATCAGCAAGAATGAACAGGATCTCAAGTCCAAGCACTGGATCCTTATTCCCTGGTAGACATTTGCAAAATAACGACTAATTTATGCTTAAGATCACACGCCATGCCAACAGCATTAAGATTTTCAGGGATTAGAATGAGAGTGACTGGTGTGGAAGGGGTTCATGATTCGCAGAAATAAATGTATTCATTCTCATGCAGCACTCTCTGCTATTACAGAATTAGGACTTAAATTTCCAATGGGCCCCAATTATTTCCTAGAGGGCCCTTCGCACCCCTGCCAGTCCACCTCTATCCTACCAACAGTAAATCCCGGCTAATCCAATACTGGGGCCCACTCTCAACTCAACAGATGCAATGACAGGATAGTTCAGTCGGAAGCAGTTGCTGCTCAGAGAAATGTGCACCTTTCAGTTCACAGACTGAGAATCCAGCAATGCTGGTTCAGCCTTCCATGCTTCTGAAGGTTCTAAAATGTATAACGTTTAATTGGGTGAAAGGATGCCATTCCTCACAACATTTACAACAGTTTCTTGTGGGAGACCTCTCAACCCCCTGTAGAGTAGCATGTTAGCCATGTCAGGTCTGACCAATGTTACTCACACAATATACTTTAAAATGGTAGATGTCCTACAATTTAGATACATTTCAAAAAGCGATCTTTAAGCAGTGTGGGTTTGAAATAAATATACTGTAACAATTTGCCTTAGAGTGCACAATTCCTCACAACTTACAAAGGAATCCCGGGGAAGACGTCCTTGGAAAGTGGTCATTGTGTTTCCAGGTCTGATCACCATTACTGGTCAATCTGTCTTTAAAATGCAGCAACACATCAAAATGTGCACGACTGGACAAACACCCAATAATTGATGGTTGTAGCACTGCACAAATGTCACCCTTATTGACAGATATGTGATGCTATTGGCATTGTATGCATTGTTCACAAGATATGAACTAGAATCACGGGTAAGTGTGCTTCTTGAAAACTATTTTGGTTCTAATAGAGTCAGTGGTGAAAATTAGGGGGGAACCCGTCGAAACCAGGTTCCAGCAGCGATTTCTGGGTCAGATCCTGAGGGAAACATGCCAAATTGGTCATGGTGTCATTTTCAGACACAGGGAAATAATTCAGCAGCACCTGCATGTTGCCTGCATTCTGTTCAGAGCCGCAACCAGCAGGCAGTGCTGGGCTTTCTTACTTTTACTTCCACTTGTGCCTAAAAAAAATGCCTGATTTAAAGGGTCATCAGCTATTGTTTTCTTCAACTATCATCTTGGCTGGGAGCCAAATGGAGCCTTTAACCTAGATGTCAAGGAAACAAAGGCACACAGCTTATCACTTCACAAGTACTTTAGAGAAACTATGATTTGGAGGCAGACTTTTGACTTCGTTCAACCTCCTATGTTTGAGATGTGCATGCACTGTAACAATGCAAGATTTATCTGTTTTTGAGTAATTAGAAAAATAATGATTTAAAAGGCACCTACTTTTTTTAATTAATTTTTTTACAGTGCTACTCATCTCAGTGTAGGGTGTCAGTGCGCTTTATGGCACACACAGTCAAAATAAATCATATAAGTGTGTAAATCAATGTCTAGGAAATGTAACAAGAAAATGCAGCTTATATGGTGTAGGAATCACAAATCACCCATACCTGTAGCATAGATCACTTTGCTATGTTAGAAGGATTGCTACTTATCAATTGAAAGTAAGAAAATGATCTCAGTGTCAAAAGCAGTAGCCCACGTACCTAAATACATAAAATGCAAATCTGTGACCTGCATATTACATGATGTGCTTTGACAGCAGGCATATTAACTAACACTCTAACGGGCACATGCATCAAGGGTTTTTGCATTCGCAAACGGTGCGAATCGCAAAATTCGGCCGTTTGCGAATGCAAATCCCTTTTTTGGGATGCATTAAGGTTTTTGCTTTTTTTGCAATTTAAGAAATGGCAATTTATTTGCCATTTCTTAAATTGCGATTGCATTTAAGAAATCGCAATTTTGCAATTTCTTAAATGCAATGCATGATTTTTTTAAATTGCGAAATCGCAAATAGGAAGTGGTAAATTACCATGAAGTTACCCTTCATGGTAATTTGCAAAAACTTTCAAAAATGCACAAAAGTGCATTTTTGAAAGTTTCATATTACACACACACATGCCCTTGGGGCATGTGTGTGTGAAAAAAAGTACTTAAAGGTACATTTCAGGGGTGGAGGGGGGGGTCCTTTGGAACCCCCCTGCACCCTTGAAATTGCATTCTCATTTTGCGATGCCTTAATTGCGAATTGCAAAATGAGAATGCCTTCACATTCATTCCTATGGGCCTCTAGGCCCATAGGAATCAATGGAAAGGGATTCCTTAATTGTGATTCGCAAATTGTGAATCGCAATTAAGGAAAATGAAGTAATCGCAAAACAAATTGCGATTTCTTAATGCATAGCCGTTTGCGAATTCTTAATTGCGATTCCTTAATTTTCGCAATTAAGAATTTGCAAACGGGAACATTGATGCATGTGGCCGTATGCTCCTTTATGAGCCTAAACTGTGACTGGACAAAACACTGAACTCTCCAAGACTGCGTTAACTACCAGAGTTCTCTTACTGCTATTATAATGTCCCAAGCTTGCTGGGCACACTAAGATCTCTGCAGCAGGTGTCTTAAACCTGAAGGATATGTTAAAATGCAACAACTGTGTGACACATTAAGTAAATTAGAATAGATTTACTGTTACATATACATCTTTCTTTGCAGCAGATGTTTTGAAATAAATGTATCAGTTGACTGCCAGACTGTTTTTCAAGCTCTGTACCTCATGAGTGCACCACCCTCTGCTCTGAGACACCTCGACCTCAATTTATGGTAAATGTGTCTAATTTCAGCGCTGAACAGCGATACAAAAGCAGTGCTTATTTTGGGAATCACGTTGGTCCTTTCTGTGCTTGAAAACAAGCCTCAAAATCATGTCATTTTCTTCAGGTGTGCTCTTCTTCCCATTTAGCCTCGCCATGTGTCCCCTCTCTCCTCCCAGATTCCTTCCCTCTGATGTGTCTCCATTCCTGTCGCTTCCCTGTGGCCGGCTCAGTTCAAACCCTGCCACCCACGGCGAACACCTGCTACGGCTCGGCGGAGAACGGCCCGGGTGAGGCCTGGAACAAAGGGCCCGCTCACCGCCGGATCTGTCCTCATCCACACTCCAGACACCATCCAAAAACGCGCTGCTCCTCCGAGCTTTGTCGCAGCCGCCCCTACCCCTAAACACACTGCAGAGAGTAGACACCCCTCCGGGGACACCCGGCCCCCACCCGCCTCCATCACTCAGCGCACTTTGATTACAGTCACAAAGGGGTCTTGGATGCGCCGCGGCCGGGTTGAGAGAGCGGCGGCGGGCGCTGACAGGCGAGATTAGGCCGCGGATTCATCGAGCGCCCGGTCCAAAAACGCCGAATCGGAGTGCGAGAGGTGTGCGTCATTGGGCTGGTGACAGCAGACACCCCATGGGTGAGTGCGCAACGGGGAGAGGGCACGGCGTAAAAGTGCCGGCCATCCAGAAGAGAGGAAGGTGCGGTGTCCCCTCGGATTTAGGAGGAAATTAAGGGGCAGGAGAGGTCAGGCACTTCCTTTATGAAGAGTAGACTCAGCAGTGAGCTGTGACCAGCGCACCCCTGGCAGTAAATGAATGAATGAGTGGAGAGTGGCGAATCCGTCAAGCATTTGTAGAACAAGCATTTGCAATGCAATAGGTCTGGCATTTACGAGACTTTGAGCTAGTGGCACTGTAAATGTCAATTGCTTAAATTCTCGCAAATGTGGGACCTTTTGAATCGCAAATATTGTTTGTTTCCAAGCGCCCCATGCGCCCCTTTCTTTAGATGAGTGCGTCTAAAGAAAGGGGTGTGGCCTCTATTAAGTGCTAGCGCGGCATGGGACGCTTGAAAACAAAACACACAACAGAGCAGACCAGGTCTGGGAATGGTGTGTAGCTGAGCTGGTAAATGTGAGACTGTTGGGTGCATGTGTGAACATATGCTGTTGAGTCACACAGGCCAGAACAAATCCCCTCAGCCCACCCTTATGGTGGAATTTCGTCATGTGGGAATTGATGATCACTCGATATCACCCTGACCATATAGTGCCAGGAAGGGATATCGGTACTCAGGCCATAATGTTCCTCAAACACATTTTTGTGAATAAAGTGCAGTGCTTAAGTGATCGTGATGAAATAAAATTGACTACCAAGACTCTGGAAATGTTCGGAGAGAAATCTAGGTGTCAAGAGTTAAAAACGCGCCAAGTAGTTAAACCTTAAGTAGTTGAACCTTAGAACTACCCTGTGGCGCTGTGCAGGACGGTCGACATGTTTCAGCCAATAGGGGAATTTACCCCGGCTTTCTTCAGGACCTTAGATATGGTGTAGCTACTGCAACTAAAATTACTTTGTGAAATGAGGAATGACATAAAATGTACTTAGGAAAAGTTACATATCTACCAGGAACTCTGTGTTCCACTGTCCACTGGAGGGAGAGGGACATGTCTTCTTCCTATCAAGAGACAAAACAATACACAGCAGTACAGGATTACCCACATACAACTACATGAATAGACAAAAACCGCCAAGTAGTACACACCTGCGTGAACAATTTACATTCCGCAATACATAGGGAGCATAGTAGCTTAATCACACAGAGGCATTTCCTCACAGTGATACTCACCCAGCTTTATGTGGGTGACGACCTCACCTCACCCGGCAACCGCTCGGGAGAATGAGGCCCCGCTCTACAGTGTAGAAAAAAGGGGGACACAGTTAGCACACAACTCTACTGTGTCCAGCCAAATTGCTCTACACATTAAACCTAACAAACGTGTGATAGAACCCATCTGTCCAACCTAAAGCTAACCCAATTTTTGGCTGACATTGGACAGTCAAAAAAAAACACGTTTGTTAGGTTTAATGTGTAGAGCAATTTGGCTGGACACAGTAGAGTTGTGTGCTAACTGTGTCCCCCTTTTTTCTACACTGTGTACTACTTGGCGGTTTTTGTCTATTCATGTAGTTGTATGTGGGTAATCCTGTGCTGTTGTGTATTGTTTTGTCTCTTGATAGGAAGAAGACATGTCCCTCTCCCTCCAGTGGACAGTGGAACACAGAGTTCCTGGTAGATATGTAACTTTTCCTAAGTACATTTTATGTCATTCCTCATTTCACAAAGTAATTTTAGTTGCAGTAGCTACACCATATCTAAGGTCCTGAAGAAAGCCGGGGTAAATTCCCCTATTGGCTGAAACATGTCGACCGTCCTGCACAGCGCCACAGGGTAGTTCTAAAGTTCAACTACTTAAGGTTTAAGTACTTGGCGCGTTTTTAACTCTTGACACCTAGATTTCTGTCCGAACATTTCCAGAGTCTTGGTAGTCAATTTTATTTCATCACGATCACTTAAGCACTGCACTTTATTCACAAAAATTTGTTTGAGGAACATTATGGCCTGAGTACCGATATCCCTTCCTGGCACTATATGGTCAGGGTGATATCGAGTGATCATCAATTCCCACATGACGAAATTCCACCATAAGGGTGGGCTGAGGGGATTTGTTCTGGCCTGTGTGACTCAACAGCATACGTTCACACATGCACCCAACAGTCTCACATTTACCAGCTCAGCTACACACCATTCCCAGACCTTGTCTGCTCTGTTGTGTGTTTTGTATCTTTGCAGCAGGGGAGCGAGCAGTCAGGTCGTTAAATATTCCCCTTTGACCCTCCTGTGTTTTCAACGCTTGAAAACAACCCACCCCAAAAAAGTTGTAAAGCAATAGGTGTCACATTTGCAAGAGTTTAACCTATTGTCATTTACAATGCCAATAGCTCAAACTCCCTTGAATGCGAGACCTATGGCATTCCAAAGAAGCGGCCGCCATTGTTCCGGTTGCTTGGAAAGTGAAAGCGCGCATGATATGCTGAATGTTGCTGCAAAGCACATGTCCCTGAAGTAAGACAAAACTCAATAAAGAAGGGCCAGATGTAGGTGGCCCAATACCGGTCGGTAACGGCCGAAATTACAGAATTTCGGCCGTTACTGACCGGTATTGGGCATTTGGGATGTAGGTGGCCTAAATTGCAAATTCGGTAATTTGCCGATTCAGTATTTTAAGGAATCAGTAAAATACCGATTCCTTAAAATACCGAATCGGTAAATTACCGAATTTGCAATGTAGGGAGCAGTCAAATGAGTGCTTTTTCCCTTTTAGGATTCATTATTTACCACCAACTATAAGTTGGTGGTAAATAAGGAATACCTTTGAAAATGCAAATCTGTGCATTTTCAACTGTGCCATGTGACAATCATACATGCCCTTAGGGCATGTATGTGTGCCACATCTGCACACAAGCACTATTCAGGGGTGCAACAGGGTGTCAAAGTGACACCCTGGCACCCTTGAATGTTTCCCCCATTTACCGAATCGGTATTTACCGATTCGGTAATTGCCATTCATTCCTACGGGCCTCCAGCCCATAGGAATGAATGGCAATTACCGAATCGGTAAATACCGATTCGGTAAATACCGAATCTTACCGATTCTGTAATTTTTACCAAAAATGTATCTACATCTCATTTACCTATTCTTAAATACCGACTCGGTAAAAATTCAGTATTTAAGAATAGGTACATTGGGATTACCTACATCTGGCCCTTGATAACACATACGTTGTAACAATAAAAGTAAAAGGGCCAGTCCTCATGGGAGGTTACAAATGAAGACAAGGCGGTACTAAGGAGGGACTAACAAGCCAATTACTGAATCAGAAGCCAGCATTTACAAAGGACAAAGTCATAAGCCAATGAAAAATATGGGCGGAGCTTCAAGTGCCATTCTCCAATACAGCATGCCTCGCAGAGCAGAGCATGCACTGCCAAGGCTCGCTCTAAAAATAATTTTATAATTAGGGCTTCTGGTTTTCTGCTCCAGATTTGTTTTTTAACATTTCCGTCTTTATTCAGATTTATTAGTTGCTCTTCATACCCATATCTTTGATTCTTATGTAAAAAGAAAGTTGTAACTGGAGCACCGTCATTTTTTGGTTCTATCCTTGCACATCACAAATACGTAATATATACGTCCACTTAGCACTACATATTCAGAGTGCCCTAACAATATTAGTGTAATGTGTTACACTTGAATTCAGTAATGATATGCATTCACTGGAAAATTAGGAATTCATATATATTGTGCGCCCTAACTTTATTAAAAATTAAATGTAGTCTTTAGGGAATGGATGAAACTATCTTCACACTAAAATGTATTTACTTCAGAAATGAGAATGATTTATGTAAAAGTGTTCACTAATGTTTTCATATTTGAATTTAGAATGTAGTTCACATTCATGATTATGTATTCCATTTTATCTTACATTTACTTAAACAGCAACTTGAATTTAATTCTGAAATCTATGAACTGACCTTTCCATTTATTTGTAGTCATGTGTGAACAAATGACACGCATATTAAATGTGAGCCATTGATTTAATACATTTAAGTTGACTCAAGTAGGCCTGTATTCCTTTTCCAAAAAATACTGCTTTTCTAATTCTGCTTGTGTGTCTTTTTCTTGCAGGTGCATTCAGGGCGGCTGGCATAGGTAAGCGTGGTGGGGGAGTCAACAGATGACAGAATAGGTTTTGTTTATTTATTTATTTATACCTGTTCCATCGTCTGTTGATTTCCCCTCGCACCAGCCTCACCCTCACTGCCCCAGCCCCACCACGTTTACATGTGCCAGCCACCTCTAGTAAAAATTGTGTCCCTAATTCACATGAAATTTCTCCCTAATTTACGCAACTGTTGCATTATTGTTTTGCCAAATTTTATTTGGATTGGTCTGGGAATTATAATTGGGGAGGTGAAAAGTGTTTTAAAGTTTTAATGTAGATTGTCTCCAGCGGTGGTCAGCACATGTAAACGCGGTGAAACTGGACGAGGTTGGGACACGGAGGGAGGAGTATATTTGACAGACGATGGAATAGATATAATTAAATAAATAAATAATACCTATTCCGTCATCTGTCGACTTCCTCCCCGCGGCGGCCTGCTTACCTGTGCCAGCCGCCGCTGGGTGCATTCACATGGTTTGTTAGTTTGAGAATAGATGTAACACTGTATTAGTGATAGAGACCCTGAGAAGAAGACCTAGACAAAGAACATGGAGAACCAGAGAGTTAACTGGCAGTCTCTATTCAGTAATGTTGCGAGGAGTTGCAGGTACCCAAGGACGATATTGTTCCCACGTTTGGTCTGGGAGAATTTACGAATGCTGCAGCTCACAATGTGAGAAAGGAAAGGACAGTGGAACCCCTAATGGTGTGAGCAAAGGGTATTACCCAAAAGATTAGTGTGGAAATAACTAGTGTTTCCACAGGTTGAGGTTGACCACTATTCCTTTGGACTTGGAGAGGTGCAGCCCTCTATGCTCCCTCCTTGACTCCTTGCTGAGTGTGGCTTAGGCTAATTTAGGTTTAGGCAAACACTTGTTTCCCTGTCCCTATATGACTCTTGAAAAAGGTTCTAAAATGCTGACACCTTCCCATATTTTTCTCTTTTTCTGCATTCCCCCAACGTTTTGAGATTCCTTTAGACTTAATCACCTCATTAGTAAGTGTGGACTCTTAATTAGATGATGTTAGACTTTTCACATGTCCAGGAGAGAGAATATCAGAGTCTCTTCTCTGAGCATCAAATTTAATTATTAATCTTCTATATTGCTGTAACTGAACTTCTTGTTTGTGTTATGCTGATACGCCTCGACCTCTTTAGGAGGTTAGGCTATTATATTATTCTGTATCTTTACAGCATGGCATTAAGATTTATTAACCTGAATTTGACTGCTAACTTGAAATAAATCTTTTTTCTTGATTCACTGGTTCCTGGTCCTCATTGTTTAGCTCTGTTGAGAGGTTTGTGGGAATATGCCTCGGAAGGTTTGGTAGTACAGTGAGTGAATTTTTAATAAATATTTCTATGATAAGGAAAATACAAGGTAGCCACAACTTGGGCAAGGAATTACATTCCTGGGTTTTAAGAACATAGATATAGCAGTACAGTAATCACTATTCAAAATAGGAAGTAAAGGCACTTAACTGGCTGCGTGAGCAGCAAATAAAGAGGACTATATCCGGTGTTGCCTAGTTCTTATGGGCTTTGACAGGAAGTGATGTATGTTTGCATCATGGGAAATGTAGTTTATTTACATATACAACGATTTCCATTGGCTGCTGTGTGTAGCATTAAAAGAAAGAGAAGCATAATACGAAGCCTCCGGTCCTGTAATAGAATTACATTCCTGGGTTCAGGGTGGCGTTATTCCCCAGCTCGACAGGTGCAGAATTAACCTCTTTCCATCTGTTCTTCTTTTTAAGTGTCTAGAAATAGAGGTCACAGCCAAAGCCCTCAAAGGAGAAAAATGCGGAGAGTACAGTGAAAACGACAAAGTACTTTCTCTTTGATAGTTTTTCCGTCACAAAATCACCCGAGGTGTTTGATTCTTACTTTCTCTATGCCCTTCTCCGTCCTATCACATAGTCGCTGAGATAACGGAGTGGCACAACTTGTACTATGAGTAGTCATGCAAGGGAAGTCCTAATTGGAGTATACAAGTAGGTAAATAAATTAAATGATTAAACAAAATGTATGTGCATGAAAGAAAAGGAAAAAGAAGAAGAAGAAAAAAAGCTTTCTTTCCTCAGCTTTGTCCCTAAGGTCAAAAGGGCTTCCTTACAGTACTCGCATTAGACAGGTTGTTTATCTCTGGCTGGTATTTCTCTCTCTCTCTCTCTGTCTTGTGGCTTCCCACCCAGCTCTTTACACTCACTGCACTAGCAACAGCTCTCCTGAGCTGTGGCAGGCTGCTGTAGCTTCTCTGGCGATATCACACAGGTGGCGTAAAACCACTCCTCTGCCAGTTGCTCCTCCTCTTCGGTATCCCCAGTCAGCCTTCCCGTTTCTTTTGCTCTCCTCCCTCTCATTTTTCAACTCCGCGTTTCTTCCTCCTCTCTCTCCCTGTTCCGTCTCACTTCCTTCACCTCCTTAGTCCAACCTGCTCCTCTTAACAAGGCTCTCCTTCCCTGCTGGCATAAGTCTCTCTTTAGTGTCAAAATCTGATGATTCTTCACCCCCCACTACTGTAATGGTCCTTCATTTCCTTCTAGGTTTGACTGTCTTCCCTGCCGAAGACGGATGTTGTAACCCTGAAACAGGTACGGAGATGGGGTGGGTGGGGGTTCTGTCACAGTAGCCAAATGGGTTACACTGTTTATTAGATTGTTTGAATAATGCTAACTCCCTTCACCTCTCAGTGGACATATAAAAGGTCTATTGGGTAATCAATGGTAAGAGGTTGGCCCAGCGCTGGATCATACCTTTTCTAGGTCTGTTTGTATTTAAGCAATAAATATACTTTCACATTGCAATGCGTTTTAGGGTTTGCAATAGTTAGATGCAGTAATTAACCATTAGCAACACAATAGTATACTCCTCTGTGGAAAGCCCTGTAGCACAAGCAAATATGTGTAAACCAACAGCTATTTTAGATCTGTTACTCATCCTCATTCCATTTTTAATCCTCATGTTGTTAATATGCTAAATTACTGGTCTGATAGGCATGATTGAGTATGTGAAGAGTCACAAAAAAGAAGAACCCAAGGATGCCTGGAAGGCTTCCACACCTGCAATTGAATGTTATCAGGCAATTAGCACCAGCAGTTGAAGTGCATAAAAAAATACATGGGAACTGTGATGCTGCATGCAATGGAGGCTGGGGTCAGAGAACATGGGAGCAGGACCAAAGGTGTGGCTAAAAAAACAAAATATTCTGTACTTTATTTGGTCTTTCACCTTCAGGTAACAACGTATACAATAAGGCGCAGCTTAAATGGAAAATAAATGCTAAGTTAAGTTAATCAGTGGGAAATGCACTACAGTACATTATGAAACCTCTATTAGTTAATGCACTACAGAGGTCAGTGTGCGTGACCAAAGAGCCACAGAACTGAATCTTGCTTGGTAGTAGCTGGTTTTCGTCGCTTGTCGGTTTTAATTGTCGTGATGGCAGGCGCGGAGGATATACGAGTGCTTGAGGCCATCCGCCTGCTGAGTGAAGCAGGGCGGATGGACCTCTTGGTGGGGCCGCGGGAGGCGCGGCCGGTGAGGCAGGCGTCGTTTCGGGTGGCGGCGGCCGTCTTGGCCTGCTCGCCACCGAGGAAGACGCAAAAGCTGCAGGTGAGTCGCCGGGGCCGCGCCGATGTCAGGAGCGCGGCCCCGGATGACGGAGGGTCGCGGGCGGGGCGCGTTGCCAGGGGCGCCTCGCCGCGTTTCCAGGGGGCGGTGGGAGGCGGGGAAGCGGGCAGGCTGCAGGAGAGAGAGGCCGAGCGGGCGTGCGTGGAGTCGCGCGGCTGCCCGGGTGTTAGTGGCGAGGCCGGGAGGGGTGGCGGGGCCTCGGTGGAGAGCGGGAGGCGCGAGGGAGGGGCGGGGGACAAGGAGGATGGAGCGTGGGCGGGGCGGGGGGGGGAGAGGAGGAAGGCAAGGTCGGGGAGGAAGCGTGGTGGAGGACCAGGCCATGAGGAGGATTAATGAGAGCCCCTCGCCGGCCCGGCAGGGGGCGGGGGAGAGGGGCAGGAGCGCAGTGAAGAGAGGAGGGCAAGGGGGAGGGGCGGGGGCGCAGGCAGGGGCGGGGCCAGGTGGAAACGGCTGTGGGGGGGCTGGGGGTGACCAGGGGCATAGGGGGGGGGGTCCCCGCTTCTTTTTGATTCGGAGGAAAGCGAAAGGGAGTGGGAGGGGCTGGATGTGTTTCCGTCGTGGGAGGAAGGGATCAGAGAGGCCCGCATGGCGGCGGAGGGGAAGCAGGCGGGGGAGGCGAGGGTGGAGGAGGCGGGGCCGTCGGGGCGGGCAGAGGTGGTTTATGGACGGGGTGGCGGCGGGGAGAGGGCCGAAGGGGGGTGGGTCGGGCCGGGGGGGAAACCCCGGGCGACGCAGGGGCAGGAGTAGGGGGGCTCTGTTGGAGCGAGGACGAGGAGGAGGGGGGGCGGGGGAGAGCTGGGGAAAGTGGCGCTGGGCGGACGAGGCGGAGCAGTGGCAGGGGACCAGCACACCAGCAATACCTTTTTTATTGCAGGGAGTTAGCCGGCGAGGGGAAGCAGACTTGGTACGGCTTGGGGCGGCCCAGCGACACCAAGGAGAAGGGAGCGCGGAGCCTCCAGCGGCGAGCCTGGAGACCACGCGGGATCGTAGCGCGGCTGGCTCAAGAAGGCCCCAGGCGGGCTCGCCGGTCCCAGCACCCACAGGGCCCAAGCGGCTTGGGGAACAGCAGCAACCCTGGAGCAACGACAAGGAGGACTATCTTACTTTGAGCGAGGGCAGAGGCGAAGGGAGGGCCTCTGGCAGGTTTCGGTCGGCGCCGCCAGGGGCGCGCCGGAAGTATAGATGGGGAGGTGTGGAGTTGATGGAAGGAGAGGATAGTGCAGAGGAAGGTGAAGTGAGAGAGGGGCCGGGCGGACGGGGGTCCGGTAATGGTGTTGATTCTTTGTTACAGGTGTCACGGGGCCTGGGTGCTGCGGCGGCCCGGACACAGTCGGGAGGTTGATCGGCGGACAGGAGAGGCGAGGAGCGACGAGGGGATGCTTTGCTTGCAGGTAAAAGCGGGGTGACGCCGCGGATGGTGTCGGTGGGGGTGGGGAGGAGGGGAGGTGGGGGCGGGTGATCGGTTATGCAAAGGGAGGTATGTGGCGGACCGGGGTGTGGGGACGGATGGGGCTGCGCTTGGGGGTAAGGGCGGGGACACTGCTGGGTTGCCGGAGAGGAAGGTGGAGAAACCGGACATAGGGGGCAAGGCAGACAGCGCAGCAGCGGGCAGCGCAGCAGCGGGCAGCGCGCCGGCAGAGGAGGAGGGCGCGAAAAAACCTGACAGCAAAGAATTAAAGTTTAAACGACTTCCTTATATGGGGGTCACAAAGCCGCTAGGGGCGCATTTGATGGCAGCTACTAAGGAAAAAATATGGAAGGGGGAGTATGTGGAATTGTTGAAGCTGTTGCATAGGGAAGTTCGGTCGAAGGAAGGGTCAAAAGAGGAGGAATACGAGCTACAGAAGCGCCCGAGGGTGCCGCTTACAATTGAGAACTGGACGGCGGCATTTCTGATTTTCGCGAGTGTGTATTGCGAGAAATTCCCGGAGAGGTCGGTGTCCCTGTTTAAGTACATGGACGTTATCCGGAAGGCGCAGATTACTGGGGGGGGGGGGTTTGCATGGGCGCAGTACGACGAGGAGTTCAGGGCAAGAATGGCGTGGGATACGGAGGCGAAGTGGGGCGAGCTGGATTGCGATTTGTGGCAGCACACGATGGGGCTGGCGGGGTCGGGCAAGACTATCTTTACCGCCAGCGGGCTCCCGATAATATATCAGCCCTTTCAAGGGGGCCCCACCCGAGGAGGGGTGGGGGCGGGAGCCAGGAGCCAGCCAGGGACCGCGGGGCCCTGCTGGGACTTTAATAGAGGGGCGTGTGCCAGGGAACACTGCCGTTTTCGACACGAGTGCTCGGGGTGCGGGAGGTATGGGCACCCTGCGACACGCTGCTGGGGCCCGCCCGGTCAGCAGTATGGCGGCGCACACACGGCGACGGGAGCGGCACGACCCGGGAGCGGGCAGCAGTCGGGAGGCGGCCGGGTGGTAAAGGGCCTGGGCCGAAGGGCTCATACGCCGGTTAGAGTGGATAAGTTGACGGTGGCCCTACGCAATTACCCAGACGCGGGGGCCGCGGAACGTCTACGGAGCGGTTTTCGAGACGGTTTTCGGCTGGGTTACGAGGGTCCTCGGGTGCGTCGGTGGGCGGACAATTTGCGGTCAGCGCGGGAACACCCTGAGGTGATACAGGCTAAACTGGACAAGGAAGTTCAAGAGGGGCGCACGGCGGGGCCTTTTGAGGACTGGCCGATGCCGGACTTGATAGTGTCACCTATAGGCGTAGTGCCCAAGAAGGAGGCAGGGCAGTTCCGGCTCATACAACATTTGTCGTGGCCGGACGGCGGGTCGGTCAATGATACTATCAGTGAGAGCGAGGCCACAGTGGTGTACTCCTCGGTGGAAGCGGCGATGGCATTGGTGGTGAAGGAGGGAAGAGGCGCAGTGATGGCCAAATGTGACATCAAGTCGGCTTTCCGGGTACTGCCTGTTCACCCAGACGACTGGGGCCTACTGGGGATCCAGTTTCACGGCCGCTGGTATGTGGACAAGGCGCTGCCGATGGGCTGCTCGATGTCCTGCGCGCTTTTTGAATGTTTTAGCACGTTCCTGCAGTGGTTTTTTACGGAACGCACGGGTCACCAAGGAGTCACGCACTACCTGGATGACTTTTTCTTGGTCAGAGCGCCAGACTCCACGAACTGCCAGGTGGCTCTGGACAGGTTTCAGGAGATCATGGTGGACCTGGGGGTGCCGCTGGCACCGGAGAAGACAGTGGGGCCAGGCACGGCGCTGTCATTCTTGGGCATCGAGATAAACTCACAAAGGATGGAGGCACGGCTGCCGGCGGACAAAAAGCAACAGATGCTGGGGCTGCTACAGGTGATGGTGGCCAGACATAAGGTGACAGTGTTGGACGTGCAAGTGCTGCTGGGGCACCTCAACTTCGCGTGCAAGGTGGTGCGGGTCGGTAGGACGTTTTGCAGACGCCTGGGCCGGGCTTTGGCGGGGCGGAGGCCTCCACATCATCGCGTGCGCGTGTCGGCTGGGGTGCGGGAGGATTTGCGGATGTGGCGTTTTTTCCTGCACCAGTTCAACGGAGTGCCCTTACAGCGGGACGTGGTCTTGGTGTGGGATGTGCAGATCTTCTCGGACGCGGCAGGTAGCGAAGGTTTCGGGCTCTACTGGAACGGGAAGTGGTGCGCAGAGAGGTGGCCCCCGGAGTGGTCTGGGGGCGGGAGGAGCATTGCGTTTCTGGAACTCTTCCCTTTGATTGTGGCGATCTGGCTGTGGGGAGAGGTGCTGGCGCATCGGCGAGTGACGTTCAATGTGGACAATATGGCGGTGGTGCAGGTGGTAAATCGCCAGTCCGCCAGGGATGAGCAAGTGCTGAACCTGCTGCGGGTGTTTGTGCTGGGCTGTTTGCGCCATGATATTGCTTTTCGCGCGGTACATGTCCCTGGAGTTGACAATGACACTGCGGACGCTCTGTCTCGTTCGCAGTGGGGGAGATTCCGTGGGTTAGCAAAGGACGCGGAACGGGACCCGACTCCACTGCCGGCGCGGATGTGGGACATAGGCAACACCGGATGTTGCAGCTGGTTCTAGGATCCTTGGCGGAGTCAACCAGGACAGCGTATGTGGCAGCCTGGGGGGAGTTTGTGGCGAATGGGGCGCAGTGGCGGCCGCCGGGCAGGGACAGGCAGGAAGAGGTGGTGCAATACTTGCTGGAATTGATTGGACGGGGGTTGTCGAGAGTGACAATAGCGGGTTAGCTGGCGGGGATCAGTTTCATGGGTAAGCTACTGTGGGGATACGCCCCGTCCGCAGGTGAATTGGGGTCCAGGATGTTGGAGGGTTGGGCGCGGGAATGCGGGCGGGGGGGGAGGTGCGGCGGCCGGTGTCCGTGGAACTTCTGGGCAGAGTGGTGTTGTTGCTGCCGCACGTGTGCAAGGATGACAGGGAAGCATGCTTGTTTGGGACGCTGATGGTGTGGATGTTTGCTGGGGCCTTTCGGGTGTCAGAGCTTTTGGGCTCCAAGGCTGAGCGGGGTGTGGAATGGGCAGAGGTCCGAGTGGCGCAGTCGGAAGTGCGCTTGTGGTTGCGTAAGTCCAAGACAGACCAGAGGAGTGTGGGGGCCTGGGTGACCATGGAAAAGGGGGGAGAGGGCAGTGAGTGCCCGGTGGTTTGGGGCAAGAGATGGAGGGCGGTGGGGGATGCGGATGGTCTGGTGTTTCAGCACGCGAATGGGAAGGGGGCGACGGGGCGTCAGTTGTTGGGAGTGTTGCGGAAGGCATTGGCGAAATTGGGAGTGGATGGGCGACATTTTGGCACGCATTCCTTTCGAATAGGGGCGGCATCCGAAGCGCACCGGCGTGGGCAGGGGAGGGGGGCCATCATGCGCTTGGGTAGGTGGACATCAGAGTGTTATCAACGCTATGTGTGCGGCGCAGACCCTGCGGGTGCGCGCGGTTTGGAATTGGGGGGACAGTGTTGATTGACATATGTTTCTACTTCCAGGTTCGGTGGCGGGACCCTCGTCCCGAGAGATGTTGATCTGGATTGTGGGTCACTCGTTTGTGAAGAGGGCGAAGCTGCAGGCGCAAGACAGCTATTTTGGGGATGGTTTGGGGTTCAATCCTGATTTGTTCAAGGTGTTTTGGTCAGGGAGGGGGGGGATGAGATGGAAGGAGCTGGTCACAACCCTGAATGGTTTAGTGTGCGGGGGGCGGTGCCCCGACGTGTTGGTCCTCCATTTGGGGGAGAACGACCTGGTACAGGAGGCAGGCCTGGTGCTGATGAGGGCGATGCGGCGGGATCTGGCGGAGCTGCGCAGGTGTTGGGCAGGGTGTACAGTGGTGTGGACCGAGTTGGCACCGCGCAGAGTGTGGCGGGGAGCGGTGAAGCCGCAGGCGGTGGATATGGCGAGGCGGAAGATAAATGTGGAAATGGTGCGTTTTTGTCATCATTTGGGTTTCACGCGCATATGGCACAGGGACATCAAGTATGATGCGCCGGAGATGTTTAGAGGTGATGGTGTGCATTTGTCCCGGATGGGAATGGATCTATACCTGTTGGAGCTTCGGGAGGTGTTGGCGAAGTTGTTGGGGGTGCAACGGGAGTGATGGGTTGGTGACGAGCGCGGAGGTGACGGGTGGGGGTGGGGGGGCAGGGAAAGGGGGGATGAGGTGTAATCACCTACCCCGCTTTCCCTGGGTGGCGGAGTTTGGGTTGATGTTGGCCAAGTTTGGCTGGAGTTCGGGTCTTTATCATGATGTTTGGGGATTTGGGGAGCGGGAGCGGGGAAAGGGAAAACAGTTTTGGAGTTACATTAGAGGGGCTTAGTTACAGTTGCAATAAGGCAGATAGGTCTGCAGGTTTGACAGGGTTTGGAGTTAAGATGTAGGGGAGAAAATGGATACAAAAATGATGTTATGGAATTGTATATCTGTATATGCAGGGTGGGGGGATTGTATCATGTGGGGATCGTAGGGGTGGAGGGAGACACAAACCTAAGGGGTCAGGTAACTCGATGTTTAGAGAGGTGTTAGTTTTGTGAGGCGGTTGCCAGTTGGTAATACATGTGATGTGCACCTGTTTCAAATAAAGCGGCCTTTTACACACAAAATGGCAGTCGGTCTTGATTGCCCCCTTCATCCCTCCCAAGGGGGATTTGGGGGGCAGCCGAGCCACGAGGTCTGCCCCCCGGGCAGGTTTGGGAGGGGGAAGGGGTTTCATGGGCGCGGCCATTTTGCCGCCGGATGGGCTGCCTGGGAGAGCCCAAAGGCAGCCCAAAACCTTACCAGCAAGCCCAAAATGGGCGACATAAAGGGGCTTCACTTCCGCCCAGCCACCATTTTAGGTATTGTAACCTGGTGGCTGGGTGTGAAGTAGTTGAGCTTGTCCCACCCTCCCACCCTTAAGGGAGGCTCGGGGGGGGGGGGAGGATTTTGACGGCCAATATCGGGTCAGGTGGCGATGTTTGGGACAGGTGCACAGGGGAGGTTTTGCTGTATGGATTTGTCGCTTGGAGCAGGTGCAGGCGGAGTTTGGGTTGATGTTGGCCAAGTTTGGCTGGAGTTCGGGTCTTTATCATGATGTTTGGGGATTTGGGGAGCGGGAGCGGGGAAAGGGAAAACAGTTTTGGAGTTACATTAGAGGGGATTAGTTACAGTTGCAATAAGGCAGATAGGTCTGCAGGTTTGACAGGGTTTGGAGTTAAGATGTAGGGGAGAAAATGGATACAAAAATGATGTTATGGAATTGTATATCTGTATATGCAGGGTGGGGGGATTGTATCATGTGGGGATCGTAGGGGTGGAGGGAGACACAAACCTAAGGGGTCAGGTAACTCGATGTTTAGAGAGGTGTTAGTTTTGTGAGGCGGTTGCCAGTTGGTAATACATGTGATGTGCACCTGTTTCAAATAAAGCGGCCTTTTACACACAAAATGGTAGTCGGTCTTGATTGCCCCCTTCATCCCTCCCAAAGGGGTCTTGGATGCGCCGCGGCCGGGTTGAGAGAGCGGCGGCGGGCGCTGACAGGCGAGATTAGGCCGCGGATTCATCGAGCGCCCGGTCCAAAAACGCCGAGTCGGAGAGCGAGAGGTGTGCGTCATTGGGCTGGTGACAGCAGACACCCCATGGGTGAGTGCGCCACGGGGAGAGGGCACGGCGTAAAAGTGCCGGCCATCCAGAAGAGAGGAAGGTGCGGTGTCCCCTCGGATTTCGGAGGAAATTAAGGGGCAGGAGAGGTCAGGCACTTCCTTTTGGAAGAGTAGACTGAGCAGTGAGCTGTGACCAGCGCACCCCTGGCAGTAAATGAATGAATGAGTGGAGAGTGGCGAATCCATCAGGCATTTGTAGAACAAGCATTTGCAATGCAATAGGTCTGGCATTTACGAGACTTTGAGCTACTGGCACTGTAAATGTCAATTGCTTAAATTCTCGCAAATGTGGGACCTTTTGAATCGCAAATATTGTTTGTTTCCAAGCGCCCCATGCGCCCCTTTCTTTAGATGAGTGCGTCTAAAGAAAGGGGTGTGGCCTCTATTAAGTGCAAGCGCGGCATGGGACGCTTGAAAACAACCCACCCCAAAAAAGTTGTACAGCACATTTGCGAGAGTTTAACCTATTGTCATTTACAATGCCAATAGCTCAAACTCTCTTAAAACAACCCACCCCAAAAAAGTTGTACAGCGATAGGTGTCACATTTGCGAGAGTTTAACCTATTGTCATTTACAATGCCAATAGCTCAAACTCTCTTAAATGCGAGACCTATGGCATTCCAAAGAAGCGGCCGCCATTGTTCCGGTTGCTTGGAATGTGAAAGCGCGTATGATATGCTGAATGTTGCTGCAAAGCACATGTGCCTGCAGTAAGACAAAACTCAATAAAGAAATCATGCTACAGACTAAGGGCCAGATGTAGGTGGCCCAATACCGGTCGGTCGGTAATTGCCGAAATTACCGAATTTCGGCCGTTACCGACCGGTATTGGGCATTTGGGATATAGGTGGCCTAAATTGCAAATTTGGTAATTTACAGATTCGGTATTTTAAGGAATCAGTAAATTACCGATTCCTTAAAATACAGAATCGGTAAATTACCGAATTTGCAATGTAGGGAGCACTCAAATGAGTGCTTTTTCCCTTTTAGGATTCATTATTTACCACCAACTATAAGTTGGTGGTAAATAAGGAATACCTTTGAAAATGCAAATCTGTGCATTTTCAACTGTGCCATGTGACAGACATACATGCCCTTAGGGCATGTATGTGTGCCACATCTGCACACAAGCACGATTCAGGGGTGCAACAGGGTGTCAAAGTGACACCCTGGCACCCTTGAATGTTTCCCCCATTTACCAAATCGGTATTTACCGATTCGGTAATTGCCATTCATTCCTACGGGCCTCCAGCCCATAGGAATGAATGGCAATTACCGAATCGGTAAATACCGATTCGGTAAATACCGAATCTTACCGATTCTGTAATTTTTACCAAAAATGTATCTACATCTCATTTACCTATTCTTAAATACCGACTCGGTAAAAATTCGGTATTTAAGTATAGGTACATTGGGATTACCTACATCTGGCCCTTGATAACACATACGTTGTAACAATAAAAGTAAAAGGGCCAGTCCTCGTGGGAGGTTACAAATGAAGACAAGGCGGTACTAAGGAGAGACTAACAAGCCAAGTACGGAATCAGAAGCCAGCATTTACAAAGGACAAAGTCATAAGCCAATGAAAAATATGGGCGGAGCTTCAAGTGCCATTCTCCAATACAGCATGCCTCGCAGAGCAGAGCATGCACTGCCAAGGCTAGCTCCAAAAATTTTTTTATAATTAGGGCTTCTGGTTTTCTGCTCCAGATTTGTTTTTTAACATTTCCGTCTTTATTCAGATTTATTAGTTGCTCTTCATACCCATATCTTTGTTTCTTATGTAAAAAGAAAGTTGTAACTGGAGCACGGTCATTTTTTGGTTCTATCCTTGCACATCACATAATACGTAATATATATACGTCCACTTAGCACTACATATTCAGAGTGCCCTAACAATATTAGTGTAATGTGTTACACTTGAATTCAGTAATGATATGCATTCACTGGAAAATTAGGAATTCATATATATTGTGCGCCCTAACTTTATTAAAAATTAAATGTAGTCTTTAGGGAATGGATGAAACTATCTTCACACTAAAATGTATTTACTTCAGAAATGAGAATGATTTATGTAAAAGTGTTCACTAATGTTTTCATATTTGAATTTAGAATGTAGTTCACATTCATGATTATGTATTCCATTTTATCTTACATTTACTTAAACAGCAACTTTAATTTAATTCTGAAATCTATGAACTGACCTTTCCATTTATTTGAAGTCATGTGTGAACAAATGACACGCATATTAAATGTGAGCCATTGATTTAATACATTTAAGTTGACTCAAGTAGGCCTGTATTCCTTTTCCAAAAAATACTGCTTTTCTAATTCTGCTTGTGTGTCTTTTTCTTGCAGGTGCATTCAGGGCGGCTGGCATAGGTAAGCGTGGTGGGGGAGTCAACAGATGACAGAATAGGTTTTGTTTATTTATTTATTTATACCTGTTCCATCGTCTGTTTATTTCCCCTCGCACCAGCCTCACCCTCACTGCCCCAGCCCCACCACGTTTACATGTGCCAGCCACCTCTAGTAAAAATTGTGTCCCTAATTCACATGAAATTTCTCCCTAATTTACGCAACTGTTGCATTATTGTCTTGCCAAATTTTATTTGGATTTGTCTGGGAATTATAATTGGGGAGGTGAAAAGTGTTTTAAAGTTTTATTGTAGATTGTCTCCAGCGGTGGTCAGCACATGTAAACGCGGTGAAACTGGACGAGGTTGGGACACGTAGGGAGGAGTATATTTGACAGACGATGGAATAGATATACTTAAATATATAAATAATACCTATTCCGTCATCTGTCGACTTCCTCCCCGCGGCGGCCAGCTCGCCTCACCCCGCTTACCTGTGCCAGCCGCCGCTGGGTGCATTCACATGGTTTGTTAGTTTGAGAATAGATGTAACACTGTATTAGTGATAGAGACCCTGAGAAGAAGACCTAGACAAAGAACATGGAGAACCAGAGAGTTAACTGGCAGTCTCTATTCAGTAATGTTGCGAGGAGTTGCAGGTACCCAATGACGATATTGTTCCCACGTTTGGTCTGGGAGAATTTACGAATGCTGCAGCTCACAATGTGAGAAAGGAAAGGACAGTGGAACCCCTAATGGTGTGAGCAAAGGGTATTACCCAAAAGATTAGTGTGGAAATAACTAGTGTTTCCACAGGTTGAGGTTGACCACTATTCCTTTGGACTTGGAGAGGTGCAGCCCTCTATGCTCCCTCCTTGACTCCTTGCTGAGTGTGGCTTAGGCTAATTTAGGTTTAGGCAAACACTTGTTTCCCTGTCCCTATATGACTCTTGAAAAACGTTCTAAAATGCTGACACCTTCCCATATTTTTCTCTTTTTCTGCATTCCCCCAACGTTTTGAGATTCCTTTAGACTTAATCACCTCATTAGTAAGTTTGGACTCTTAATTAGATGATGTTAGACTTTTCACATGTCCAGGAGAGAGAATATCAGAGTCTCTTCTCTGAGCATCAAATTTAATTATTAATCTTCTATATTGCTGTAACTGAACTTCTTGTTTGTGTTATGCTGATACGCCTCGACCTCTTTAGGAGGTTAGGCTATTATATTATTCTGTATCTTTACAGCATGGCATTAAGATTTATTAACCTGAATTTGACTGCTAACTTGAAATAAATCTTTTTTCTTGATTCACTGGTTCCTGGTCCTCATTGTTTAGCTCTGTTGAGAGGTTTGTGGGAATATGCCTCGGAAGGTTTGGTAGTACAGTGAGTGACTTTTTAATAAATATTTCTATGATAAGGAAAATACAAGGTAGCCACAACTTGGGCAAGGAATTACATTCCTGGGTTTTAAGAACATAGATATAGCAGTACAGTAATCACTATTCAAAATAGGAAGTAAAGGCACTTAACTGGCTGCGTGAGCAGCAAATAAAGAGGACTATATCCGGTGTTGCCTAGTTCTTATGGGCTTTGACAGGAAGTGATGTATGTTTGCATCATGGGAAATGTAGTTTATTTACATATACAACGATTTTCATTGGCTGCTGTGTGTAGCATTAAAAGAAAGAGAAGCATATTACGAAGCCTCCGGTCCTTTAATAGAATTACATTCCTGGGTTCAGGGTGGCGTTATTCCCCAGCTGGACAGGTGCAGAATTAACCTCTTTCCATCTGTTCTTCTTTTAAAGTGTCTAGAAATAGAGGTCACAACCAAAGCCCTCAAAGGAGAAAAATGCGGAGAGTACAGTGAAAACGACAAAGTACTTTCTCTTTGATAGTTTTTCCATCACAAAATCACCCGAGGTGTTTGATTCTTACTTTCTCTATGCCCTTCTCCGTCCTATCACATAGTCGCTGAGATAACGGAGTGGCGCAACTTATACTATGAGTAGTCATGCAAGGGAAGTCCTAATTGGAGTATACACGTAGGTAAATAAATTAAATGATTAAACAAAATGTATGTGCATGAAAGAAAAGGAAAAAGAAGAAGAAGAAAAAAAGCTTTCTTTCCTCAGCTTTGTCCCTAAGGTCAAAAGGGCTTCCTTACAGTACTCGCATTAGACAGGTTGTTTATCTCTGGCTGGTATTTCTCTCTCTCTCTCTCTGTCTTGTGGCTTCCCACCCAGCTCTTTACACTCACTGCACTAGCAACAGCTCTCCTGAGCTGTGGCAGGCTGCTGTAGCTTCTCTGGCGATATCACACAGGTGGCGTAAAACCACTCCTCTCCAAGTTGCTCCTCCTCTTCGGTATCCCCAGTCAGCCTTCCCGTTTCTTTTGCTCTCCTCCCTCTCATTTTTCAACTCCGCGTTTCTTCCTCCTCTCTCTCCCTGTTCCGTCTCACTTCCTTCACCTCCTTAGTCCAACCTGCTCCTCTTAACAAGGCTCTCCTTCCCTGCTGGCATAAGTCTCTCTTTAGTGTCAAAATCTGATGATTCTTTACCCCCTACTACTGTAATGGTCCTTCATTTCCTTCTAGGTTTGATTGTCTTCCCTGCCGAAGACGGATGTTGTAACCCTGAAACAGGTACAGAGATGGGGTGGGTGGGGGTTCTGTCACAGTAGCCAAATGGGTTACACTGTTTATTAGATTGTTTGAATAATGCTAACTCCCTTCACCTCTCAGTGGACATATAAAAGGTCTATTGGGTAATCAATGGTAAGAGGTTGGCCCAGCGCTGGATCATACCTTTTCTAGGTCTGTTTGTATGTAAGCAATAAATATACTTTCACATTGCAATGCGTTTTAGGGTTTGCAATAGTTAGATGCAGTAATTAACCATTAGCAACACAATAATATACTCCTCTGTAGAAAGCCCTGTAGCACAAGCAAATATGTGTACACCAACAGCTATTTTAGATCTGTTACTCATCCTCATTCCATTTTTAATCCTCATGTTGTTACTATGCTAAATTACTGGTCTGATAGGCATGATTGAGTATGTGAAGGGAACATCCATGGGAGCAATTTTTGCTCCCAACCTAGCCATTCTGTATATGGACCACCTGGAGACCAATAACATTCTACACACATCGAATCCTTTCCACAATGGCATTGCCTTGTGGAAAAGATATATCGATGATATTTTTCTATTATGGAATGACTCTACTGAAAACCTTACAGCTTTCCAGCATTGGCTGAATAACAATAGTGGCGGACTTTGTTATACTCTGGCCACGAGCAAAAACTCGATCCCTTTTCTTGACTTACAAATAAGACATACAGAAGGCAGGCTCACAACCACACTACACCGTAAGCCCACGGAGCGTAACACCTTGCTCGAATATACCAGCCACCATCCCCGGGCCTTACGCGACTCTTTACCTTTTTCCCAGTTTCTCCGTATTAGGCGTAACTGCTATTTTAAGGATGATTATTTTGCTGAGGCTAAAATACTTAGCACAAAATTGAGAAACAGAGGGTACCCACGAAAAACTGGTACGTAATTCCTTAAAAAGAGCCTGGTATTGTCCCAGAGAGAATCTCTTAGAACCCAAAGAAAAAAATGCCCAAGACAAACTTATCTGTGTCACCACATTTTCGCCTGTATCAAATGCCATCAGGAAAAGTGTACTTAAGCACTGGCCAGTCCTTAACGCAGGCCCCCTGAAAATAGAAAAACCTATGTTTGCTTTCAAACGGTCTAAGAATGTCAAAGATCATCTTGTTAGAGCAGCGCTCCCTTCACAATTGGTAAAAAAAACTACTATAAATGATGTCTGGGACCTACCGCCACTTATAGGTCATGTCAAATGTGGGGGCTGTATCTGCTGTGACACCACCATAGAAGGGAAAACATTTGAATTTGACAATATAAAATTTGACAGGAGACATTTTTCTAATTGTAACTCTGCCAACCTGGTCTATGCTATCCTGTGTCCTTGTAAACTCATCTACATAGGACAAACGAGTCAGAAAATAAAGTTAAGGATTGGACAGCATAAGAGCAGAATAAAATGTAAAACAACAAATGCCCCATTGGTGGAACATTTTACTGCAAAGGGACACACTGAAAAGGATTTCCTTTGGACTGTGATAACAATTGTCAAGCCACCCCCAAGAGGAGCAGATATGTCTCAGCTGCTGAACAAAGAAGAATTACATTGGATTTTACGCACTAACAGCATTCAGAATGGGTTAAACAGACTTGAAGATTGGACGTCCTTACTGTAAATTCAATCTAATGTGTTTTTACTGTATGAGACAAATTTGTTAAAGTACTGTTTAAAGTGTTTTTTAATAAAAACACGACGCCAGAGCACTATTCACCACCCTAAAATGGCCACCGCTAATACTGCCACTTCACTTCACCCCTGCTAGTCCGTTCACGCTGTTTACCATCCTCGCGTGCACCCTTTATCACTCAACTTCACAGACACGCTCACTGAACAACCGACCGCCAGACTCGTGGCAGCTACTAAGCATCCCCGAAGTAAGTACTAGTCCGGAGGGACGCCCAAAACTGCAGCCTTATGCTAATGTACAGCTTCTAATTTTCGAAGCACTCTTTACTTGCAGATAGCCATTGTGCTCTTCGTTGCATCTTTTCAACTGAAACGCCGTGATTTACCGGCGCCGGATTTTCAAACCGAATCTCGTGGTTGCAGGTAAACAACGCCGCCTCACCCGGGCTCACTCCGAGCATGTATCGCCTGCCTTGCCTATTCTAATAGAGGTTGTTTTGATTCACAGATAATCTGTCAACACGACCACTATCCTTCAAGATCCCCCGGTCTATAAGCCGTGGACATTATGTAGGTCGACAATGCGCTACATTGCACTAAAAGCATGTTAAAAACCGACACTGGCGCGGTCATAGCCACATTCACTTAGTTTCCGCTCAAGGCTCTTGAATAATTGCGTCGAATCGGACTAGAAGCATGTATTAAGCCAGCACACGCCCAGCCATAGCCAAAGTCACCTAAATTCTGTGTTGCACCGAGTCTTTTCACATTAGGTCACATAATGGACCTCGCCCTTCCGACTTCTAATTCAAGTCCATGTAATTTGTTGTGAGAATTCCTAATGCATGATAATTCCATTCCTCACATTCAAGCCACCACGTCGTTTTTTGATAAAAATAGCACCTGACTTCACTCAAAGTGCAACTAAACAGGATCTCAATTATCTGCCTGGTACTCATGTCATTTTTCTTTGTGTTTTTTCCCCTTTTTCCCTCCAAATGTAAATATGTATATATTAATGTGATGGAAAGGTTAAACATTGTTTGTTTTATAATGACTAAGACAACAATAATGTCATCCAATGTCCTGATGATGATGCCCATATTCTGAGATAGGCATCGAAACGTCGACACATAACCCCATATGCAAACTCTGTATATAACATTTATAATTGCAATGGTGTGGTCTAACATTCAACGTCTGTCCCACTGAAACACAAGTGTACAGACCAATTTCGTGCTTCTTTCCATTTTTCCTTTTTGTTGTTGTTTTGTATATGTTGAAGGTCACAGCTGTGCCCGCTTGACATTTTTAACAAACCTAAAACTATTTTTTTGATCCAAAAAATAAATTCCTGTCCGGACGGACAGAAGTCATACAACTTATCAAGTGTATGGTGATTACTTACAGTATACTTGTTATAGGGACCCCTGTTCTGTATAATATGTAATGCCCAAGGTCCCTATTCTATACCTTCTGGGTTCCCTTGTTTTTTGAAACATGAGTATGTGGAGAGTCACAAAAAAGAAGAACCCAAGGATGCCTGGAAGACTTCCACACCTGCAATTGAATGTTATCAGGCAATTAGCACCAGCAGTTGAAGTGCATAAAAAAATACATGGGAACTGTGATGCTGCATGCAATGGAGGTTGGGGTCAGAGAACATGGGGGCAGGACCAAAGGTGTGGCTAAAAAAACAAAATATTTTGTACTTTTTTGGTCTTTCACCTTCAGGTAACAACGTATACAATAAGGCGCAGCTTAAATGGAAAATAAATACTAAGTTAAATTAATCAGTGGGAAATGCACTACAGTACATTATGAAACCTCTATTAGTTAATGCACTACAGAGGTCAGTGTGCGTGACCAAAGAGCCACAGAACTGAATCTTGCTTGGTACAGTGGACATTAGTGACTTGCGTATTTTTAGTGGTACGAGGTCCCAGACTGTGACAGAAATCTCTCTGAGTATATGTAATTATTTTATGATTGATTTACACATAGTATAAGATAGGCTGCTACAAAATGCACATAAAAGTTTACGATAAAAACGTGCTTCTTAAATATAGATATTAGTAATACCCAGACTGCTTGTAATGCACTTTATATAAATGTCCCTTAAAAGCACGCACTTCACAGTTCAGCTGGTAACACCCTAGCACTGCCATTCAAAAATAATACATCTGTGTCACAAGCAAACATCAAGTGATTGCATCAAATAAAGACAATATCAACTTCCAAGATCCCTTTACATTTGCAGATTACCCATTTGTGCACATTTACTTTTCTTTCAGGTATGCAGGCACCATGTCAAGAAAGATTGTTTCTTGAATAGTGTCTGCTCGCCTTCAGTTTCACGACACAAGAGACTCCCTGCCTGACACTTCATCTGAAGCATTTGAACTATCGGAATTAACCATCTTGACACAGTTGTCTTTTCACAGAATTTTGGGTAACAGTTTTTCATGAATTAAAAAAGCATGGGCATGTTTTACCCCTCCGATCCTGCCCACTTTGACCTCTGATTTGCACAGTAAGAAGCCCTCCTATAAAATGAGGTGGCAAACGTCCTTTATCTCTCTAACTGGGCTTGACTAAATGTACCTTACAAGGGAAAACGTTCTGTTAGGGACGTAGGGGCATATGTATCAAAAAAGACCTTTGCGATTCTCAAATTGCGATTTTTAGAGAATCACAATTAGAGAATCGAAAAATGCAATGTATGTAGGTTTTGCTAAATATTTTGCGAATCCTACATATTCCTTATTTGCGAATCGCAAATTGAGATTCCCAAATAAGAAATGCCTTCCCATTCATTTCTATGGGCTAGGAGGCCCATAGGAATGAATGGGAAGACATTCCCAATTTGCGATTACCAATTAGAAAATCGCAAATTGAGAATGCAGTTTCAAGATTGCAAGGGTGCAAAAAGGACACCCTCTTGCACCTCTGAACTATGTATGTCTGCACATGTGGCGCACATACATGCCCTAAGGGCATGTATGTGCGCCACATGGCACTTTGAAAAATGCACTTTTGTGCATTTTTCAAAGAAATTGCAAATTACTACCAACTTGAAGTTTGTGGTAATTTGCGATTCCTTAAGGCCAACTAGCAATTTTTCTGTGCTTCCTACATTGCATTTAAGGAATCGCAATTTGCTATTCCTTAAATGCCATCACAAAATAGAGAATTGCAAATTTTGTGATTCTCTAATTTGCGATGCACTTTTGGGATAACACATCCCTAAAGGCCATTTCCCGTTCACAAATAGGCCGATTCTGAGAATCGCCCCGTTTGCGAAGTGGAAAAGGGCTTGATACATATGCCCCTAGATGAGCTGAATCCTTCCACCTATTTCCGCAAACAGGTTTAGCATACCACTTTGACCTCAGGATCATATGGTATTGACACAGACTATGCCTTTCTCCTTTAGTACAGCAAGACCAAATAAATGGACAATTGTACTTAAGGGGCCTAAGTTTTAGAGTTCAGTGGTAATTTAAAGTCCTCAATATCTGAAAAAAAGGGTAAAACTGTCACAGGATCCCACAAATGAATGACATCCTCAAAGCTATCCTTACAGTGGAGAAAATCGAGCCTACGATTACAAAACTGGAATTAGCATTTTCTCCAGAAATGGGAGATTCTCCATTTCCATCAAATTCTTTGTCAGGACCGATGTGTATGTGTCTCTTTCTTTAAGTGGCTGAACTGCTAGGCCACTGGTGTGGCAGAGGAAACAACTCTGCATTACTGGCAGCAGATAGTCCAACACATAATATCATTGTTTCCCTTAGCGCAGGGTTTGCTCTATGAAGCAGTACCGCCACAACAGCAGGAGCTGCCTCAGGGCAAATTGTCACTGACTCTTCCCTTGCTCCATAAGCCCACCCTTTCCTCCATGGTGCCATGATTTGTCTCCAGTGACTTGTCCCACAGGCCCCTGTCTACCATCACTTGCATCACCTTAGATTCCCCCATCTCTCCCCACATGTACCAGGAGCTGTCCTATTGCCCCACCCCAATTACCTGCCACCCCCTTTCCGTCACCAGCTCCCCCGAATCTGCATAAGATGCATAAGATGTGAAATGTACCTCCAAAATGTCTACTACCTATATATATTTAAAATGTTCCTGACTTGCAGACAATTTATCTCAGCATGACAGGGACAACTTACAGGTTTCTGTGTTATGTTATGTTAATTTAATTTGCTATCACGCACAAATCACCCTGGGAGAGGTAGCTCAGCCCAAGGGCAGAACGCAGGCATGGAAAGACGCTAAGATGCTAAGTTAAAACAGCACTGTCTTGAGCAGTTTTCTGCATTTAATATAGTTATATACATTCAGATGTGATATTGCAGTTCATTCCAATAAGAGGGGGCTAGAGAATAGAATGACCCCCCCCCCCACCCCTTTTGACTTTTTGACATGCGGGACAGCGAGCAAATGTTTCCCCTATATCTCAAGAGCCTGACTGGACAGTAGTACTTGAGCTTCTTGTTTAGCTAACTGGGGCCTTTCCCCATTAACGCATTGTGAGTAAGGCAGCAGATTTTGAAGATTATTCTTTTCCTTACAGGCAGCCAATGTAAGGATCTCAAAATAGGTGTAGATGAAGGGAGTGTACATCTGACTTCTTTATTTACTCCACAAATTTGTGGTGGACTTGCCACCCCAAATTACTGGTCGTCCACCATTTTTGGCATCATGCCAACCCCCCTTGGCGCCAGATGCGAGGGCAGAGAGAATGAAGCCTGCCTCCTTCCTTTGCTCTTTTAATGGCACCTGGTAATTCATAGAAGGACGGCCAGGACATCTACCTGTTTTTAACAAAGTCCCCTTTGCAGCCCTTCTTTATATCAACCCCTGGTCTTTCATAGCTAAAATGTAATTTCTCAGCTGGTTGTACACGGATTATACCCCTAGATTCATCAAAGTCCTGTTTTGCGAGTCTGTAATAGCGATTATTAAGGAATCGCTATTACAGACTCGCAAAACGGGATTCATTTACAAATCACAATTTATTTTGCGATTCCTACAGCTTCCTTATTTGCGATTAGCTAATTGCTAATCGCAAATAAGGAATAAATCCCCATTCATTCCTATGGGCCTAAAGGCCCATAGGAATGAATGGGAAGACATATCAATGTGCGAATCGCTATTAGCGAATCACATTTTGAGTTTGCGATTTCAAGGGTGCAGGGGTGTCCAAAGGACACCCTGTTGCACCCCTGAAATGAAATAGGATGCTGGTGTTACGCACACACATGTCCCAAGGACATGTGTGTGTGTAACATAGAACTTAGAAAAATGTACTTAAGTGCATTTTTCTGAGTTTCCGCTATTTACCACGAGGTTTGACTTCACGGTAAATAGCGGCCCAAAATTGCGAATTCGCAATTTTTAAATGTTTTATGAATTGCATTTAAGGAATCTCAAATAGAGATTCCTTAAATGCAATTCCTTGCAAAATTGCGAATTCTATAATAGCGATTTTTGCATTTGGGATGATGAATCCCAAATGCAAAAATTGCGCTCGCAAAGGGCCAGATTCTCAGAATCAGGCCCTTTGTGAGCCGATTTTACGTTGATGAATCTGGCCAATAATCTTTGCTCCCTTAGTGCCAGACTGCTCAGATAATTGGCAGAGATAGATTGTTTTCTATCTGCAAAGTTGTTTGTGCGCATAAGTCTGAGTTACTTGCACAGATGGCTTCTTGCATGAGTGTAAAATGTCTTGCAATTCACAAAAGCCATTTTTGCACTTCAAAAAAGATGTATTCACATGGAGGTGTCCTTCTGTAAACCTCCTTACTTTGGAGAGGAGGGAGCATTTCCAGGGAGAGAATGCCCTGGAAGCTTGTCAACCCTTACAGACTTGCATCTTTGTCTTGTGGGAACTCACAAACTGTAACTTTGCCTCCATGTTAATGGTTGTAGGTTAATAGTTGAAGATTTACCCTAGACCAGGGCAGGAGTAAATTTCATTCCAGGACAGGAAGGGAAAGGGAACAACCCAAAGTCAAGGGATGCTGGAAGGTTTTCTCCGAGGAGGAAAAGAAAGGAAGAAGTTACCAAGTGCATTTCCACTTGCTTTTTTAACTCATGTTATTATATCTATATATATATTCATTTGAGAAAATAGAATTTTCCAAACCTTGCCTGGAAAGCTGTGAAGGGTGCTCTGATATTTTCAGCTCCATCTTCAGTGTATCCATCTCACTGGCAGATTCAGTTAAGTCAGAGCCACCCCCAGTAGACAGAGCCAAGCTTAACTCACAAACTAGCCTGGCCTGGGGGAAAGCATCAGACCAAGAGATTGGTTACCGCATTACTGGAGACAAACCATTGCTAGAAGGAAAAGTGGAAAGCAAGGCTTCTCTGTTTATGCTCCTAGGATATGGAACAGTAGCTCTATCAACAACAGGTGAACCCCAATTCTCTAAAATGTTGAAAAAAAAACTGATGCTACACCTCTTCAGGGAGTACTAATCCTGACCCACCAGTCTACCTTTGACCTGCCCATAATATTTGTAGTTTCCGGGGGTCATGCATTCCATGCTTTTCAGTGCGCTGTTCAGGGGCGTAGCTTGGTTTGTAAGATTGGGGGGGGGGGGGTGATCTTCGTATTGTACGACAATCAGGTTGGCATATAATGTTTGTAGGACAAGCAGGGTGCATTAGCGAGGCCCAAAGGGCAGTGGAAAGAGAGAGGAGTGCAAATTGTAGGAGTACTAAGAGAGACAATACAATATTTTGTAAAATGACCAATATTTTTGAGGACTTTCAAAACAGAGAGGGAGATAGCGAGTGTGTGATTTCGTCTGTGTTTATGTAAAAATTCCTGGTGAAATCCGATAGACACCTCACCATACCCGACTGAAAGCACCTGTACCCAACTATCAGAAAATATGTTTATTAGAGGGGTGTAAAACCCCAAACCACCAGCCCCCCCCCCCCGAAGCTACACACCCAGAACCGTTGCTCTCTTGCTAGGTTCACGTTCTATAAATACCAACAAAAACATACAAGAGAGCCAAATTCCTGTCTGAACGAAGTTTTTGATTGGAAAACAGTTCTGTAGATTCATCACATTGGACCTTGCTGATTTTGTGTTTCATCACTTGAATGCATAGTTATTTGCGCATTTAAAAAGACCTTCTAGGCCTGTTTTTTTGCCTCATTCACTTGGGTAGTGAATTAGTTTCATTTGATCAATATAACCTTTTTTTATAATCTGTTAAATTTATCATATGTTTGGCAGATGCAGAGAGAGTGTCATCCATTTTCTTTCAATGCCTCAAAGGACTCTTCTTTTGTCATCAAGATTAGCAGGGTACTTGGGTTTCTGTTGTGTAAGGAGAGGTGTGATCAAAGCTACTTAAGTTTTGGAGGAGGCAGATTCATTGATCGACTTTCTCAGTGGTTAGGAGATAGATTTGGAATGCGTATTTTAGAGGGTGAATTAGATAGAGACAGCATACTGTGGAGTCTTCCTTCTGTACACTTGTGGTCTTTTAGTTGAAAAGGTACCTATGTGTCAGGCAGAACCCTGATTAGAAAGAAGAAGGCAGAATTGACAAAATAGTGCAGAAAAGTAAACACACCTCGTATGAAGAATTATGGAAGACACCTTACTTTGTTTACACCCAAAGTGGCATTGGAGAACACTCATTAAGACCTGCAACTATTCCCAGAGGACCCAAGTGGAAGCTGAGTACTACCGTAAAAAGGTCACTCGAAGGTACACAAGAGACAAAAAGATGAGGAGAACCTCAGCTATATTTTTTCCCTTTCAGAAGGAGGTTATAGGAAGGATACCTGAGAGAATCAAGAAAAGGGAAAAACACCTCAACACCTGGAGAAGCCCATCGGTGGTGCTCCCAAACCGCTTCCTGGATCCAAACATCACGTAGAGTTTAGCATTTTGAAACTGCCATTGTGGTGAGCAGATAATGGAAATGCTTTAATACTGACTTGCCTTTGTGATTGTGAATTGTCGGCTATTTCTTTTCTTTTTTGGTCCTCATCTGAAAATTGAGACCCGGCGGTACTGCAGGTGATGTCTGATGGTTGGCGGAGGACAGTGTTCCGCTGCACATTGCCCATAGTCCAGCTGTTTGTGTCTGTGTGCTCTTAGGTGGGGATGGTAGAGGATGAAGAAAGAACAAAGTAGCTCTACAGATGCTCCTTAAATGCCTTCAATGGAATGGAGCATTTGTCAGGCAGGTATCAGAGTCATTCCTTGGAACACTCCAGAATTTCCAGAGGACTTCTGAGAGCAGCCTACCTCCATATAGCATGGGCTGTCTAGTGAAGAACCACGAGCCGGGTGTCGCACGGGTGATGCCCGGTCTGAGAGACTACATGAAATATAAACAAAGTTGCTGTTGTGTGGCAACGGAAGTCCCTGAACCATGCAGGCTCAGAAAATAGTAGTTAATTGTCATTCTAGTACTTACTATCTTTTAGTAAAGAAATATGTGAGAAAAATGAAAGACTAAGTCATTTAAATCTGGTAAACTGAGAAAGGCAAAAGAAAGTCAAAACTGAACTGAGGCACATTGAAGAGGGAGGGCCGGAAATAGTAACCACTTCAGGTGCTATGTCACCACTTTGAAAACACAAGTGAACAATTGCTGAGCTTATTTCCACTAACCCTCACTTTACAGCTAAAAAGGGCCCTGGTTTGGAAAAGCGACCTTAAATCTTCTGTGAAAATAATCGACAATTCAGATCCTCTTCAAGATTATCTCCAGCCAGTACAGTCTAGCTTCCTGATAGATTCCATGGGTAGTTTTCTATCAGCTGTAGAGATACACTCAGATGTACCTCTTAACCCTTTCGATGCTGATGACGAGCTCAGCTCGTCATCACCCACGGGTGTTGTGTGCTGATGACGAGCTGAGCTCGTCATGGTGCCACTAAAATGGCATTTTCCAGCACAGGGGGGGAAAACGCCCAGCAGCCATGTGGTTAAAGCAGGAAGGAGAGTACAAAGGGATCATAAATGTAGGCAAATGGCAAAAAAGGGTCAGAAGAGGCTAAAAGTCCCCTTTTAGCTTGTAGGTCAACATATAACTCTGATACAAGAGCTGGACTAAAAAATATCAAGCAGGCTCCCTATAAAGTTAACTATAAGTTTTGCAACAGTAATTTATCACAGGCGGTGAATGAAGTCAGAGCTTATTAAAAGCAAGCACTTAGGGGCAGATTTACAAGCCCCTCGCGCCGCTATTACGCTGCAGTTGCGTCACTTTTGTGACGCAGCGGTGGCGCAAAAGATGCGCCATGGTGCTGGGTACTTACAACGTGACACATCTGGGAGATGCATCGTGTTGTAAAGCCCTGCACCAGAAGGAGGCGTTCCTGCACAGCATCTGTACATCATGTCCATTCTGTCCATCAACTGTTGTTTTTGCATTTGTCTCCCCGAGTGGGATGGGTATGCTCAGACGTGAGTCCCAGGCTCTCCACACCACTGGAGTCAAGCTATCCTGCCTGAAGACGGCTGATAGCCAGAAACCGGTCCTAGGATGCTTGATTCCAGTCAAGGAAAGACATGGCTAGGCAGTTCGGGCTGAACCATTGCCATGAGGCACAGGGTCAAGGCTGATTTGCATATGGCCATGTCTGAACTGGGGTGGTGTGGAGTGCAATAAAATGATGGATTTAGGCCCGGATCTCTGTACTGGGCTGAATGTATGACATTGTTCTGCATTCTGTCCATCAACTGTTGGTTTTGCATTTGTCTTCCCAAGTGGGATGGGTATGCTCAGACGTGAGTCCCATGCTCTCCACACCACTGGAGTCAAGCTATCCTGGCTGTAGACGGCTGATAGTCAGAAACCGGTCCTAGGATGCTTGATTCCGGTCCAGGAAAGACATGGCTTGGCAGTTCGGGCTGGACTGTTCCCATGAGGCACAGGGTCAAGGCTGATTTGCATATGGCCATGTCTGAACTGGGGTGGTGTGGAGTGCAAAAAAACAATGGATTTAGGCCCATATCTCTGTACTGGGGTGAATGTATGACATTGTTCTGCATTCTGTTCATCAACTGTTGTTTTTGCCTAGATGTTATGTAGTCACACAGAAATTCCTCACTCGATGCAGCTTCATCGTCCACATCTATGGAATAAAGCGACTTGAGAAACTCTTAAAAAACCTCGAGCACTTTGCCTGGTCATTCCTGGATCTGGCCCTCTTTATCTTTAATGAGACATATCCAATTTGAAACACCCTTATGCTGTAGTCTTTTAGCCAACAGTCTACCTGTATTCTCACCATACTCATAAATTTCTGTTTTGTACTGAATGAACTTAGCAGCCAATTACTCTCCAAAGTATTGGTGTATTCTGTTTCTACGGATTGCTATCTGTCACTGACATTCCTCTCTTTTTCCCGGGTCAGCAATAACACAAATAAGTTCTTCCTCTGCTTCACGCAGCTGGTTAATCCAGCCATTTACCCTCTCTTTAATCGCCTTCTGGCGATAAAAAGAGAAGCTCAGAGTCTCCCGCTCACCGCTGCCTTAACGGTATCCCAAACGATTAGCTCGGGACTGTGCCCTTATTTCTCTGAAAAAATTCTGTTATCCAATTCGTCATGTGACTACAATACTCTTGGTCGAGCAGTAATTTTCGCTCAAATGTCCAAGTTGTCGTGGTTGGTTTTGGACCACTGGAGGGAAGTTGCAAAATTAATGGATTATGATCCTAGATTACTCTGGGATGTAACTCACAAAAATCCCCTTTGAGAATCGAGTCTGAAACAAAACAATAATCTAGACGTACACATTTTCTATGGGAAGCAGAGAAGAAAGTGTAGCCAGGATCAAACAGACACAATCTCTGCCAGACATCAACCAGGGCGTGCTTGTGGCTGAGCCCGCGGATAGCTTTAAATGTCTTGCCCTTCATCCCGAAGTATGGGGTATTACTATATAAGTCAAAATTAGAATTCTGGTGAATATTAAAATCCCCACAACAAAACTTTGGGAGAGGGCCACAAAGCAAGTTCAATGCTAAAGAAATTTAGTATAGAAGGGTCATCAAGATTGGAGCCATACAAAGAGCAAACAGTATATGGTGACCCCTGAACGATATGTCGGCAATAGCCCACCGGCCTAAATTATCTACCTTCACTTGCTTAGTGATACAGAAACCTTGCCTGGCCATTATAGCTACACCCCTCGTGTTTGTTGCTTGCCAAGAACAAGCAATCAAATCGAGACTGATTTCCTGCAACCAGGCATGGTTGTTCCACAATACATGAGTCTCCTACAGGCATAATAAGTCTATATCCAGGTGCCTAATAAGTTTGGCTAAGACGCCCCTCTTTCGTCTATCATTTAATCCACAACAGTTTAGCGAACAAATTCGAATAAAGTTATGTCTACCCATCATCCTTAAAAGCAGCCCCGAACAGCCCAATAAAGCCAAAACCCTTCAGTCTTATGTCTCTAAACAAAGTACAGCCTAGAACCAAATAGTACTTTAAGAAAGTTTTGTATTGTTTGCCATAACTATTTTGTGAAAAAGTTAATTGTGGCACCAACCACCATACACCCCTTGACCCAACCCCCTTACCCCTCCACCTTCCCTTGACCCCTTCCCACCCCTGAACTCACTCCTGCCCACCTCCATCCACGGAGGTATGGGGACCATCGGTCCCTGGTGATGCTGAGCTGGAAGTCCCACTCTATCCCCACTGCAAACTCGGTGTGCTCAGAAATATCGTACAGGAGCAATGAAGAGCAGCTATAAAAAAAGAGACACTGAAAGATAAAGATATTAAACCTTGAAAAGCCAGGAGAGCCCAGGTCTAACAGAAAAAGAAGAAAGGAAGAAGTGAACTAAACTATCCCAAACATTAATTGCACAATTAGTTAGAACAAAAAGCCAATCAGATCTCAAAAATATAGATGCACTGCAGTCCATTAATAGTCCTAGGGGCTAAATCAGGGATTTCGTCCCCGTCTTCATAGACAGTAGGAACTCTTTAGCCTGAACCTCTGATTGAAAAAAGTGAGTTTGCCCTTTATAGATCACTTTTAATATGGACGGGTTCAAGAGAAAAATCTGAGCACCCTTCGCCTGAAATTCTGGGATCAATTGCCTAAGGTGCCATCGCAATTCAACTGTCTTCTGACAGAGGTCAGCGCGCACGAAAAAATTGCAGCCTTTCCCGAGTACTTTACGGTCGTGCCTGGCCAGATCATACCGGGATTCCTGGGCCAAAAAGTTATTCAAGGAGATCAAGATGGCCCAAGGACAATTGGCAGGCTGACATCCTGAGTTGCGTTAGTTAAATGGAAAGCGATGCGCCCTTTGCATTTGAGTCTTCCAATCCCATTGAGGGAGATCCGGGAAGGCTTCCTCGAAAAGTTCAATAACAAATTGGCGGATGTTAGAGCCTTCTTGGCCCTCAGGGAGTCCCAGAATTCTTATGTTATTGTGCCTAGCCCGGTTTTCCAGGTCAGTCAGTTTGAACAAAGTGTCATCTCCTATTGATTGTATAGTTTCCACCTTAGATTTCTGCGAAGCCAGATCATCTTCAAGTTGGGAGAACCTAGTTTCGGCTTCTGTTATTCTTGAGGAAAAATCCAAACATGGCTTGGCAATCCTATTGGCAAGATGGCGGCCGCGTGGACCGCCGATTGAGCTGCTCTCCCACTCTCCACTGCTGACCGGTCTTTTATGCAATGAAGAACATCATCATTTGAGTTACCTACTCTGGGAAAAGCCGGGTACTCACTAACGCTGCCTTGGCTGGCTTACCTTTATGATTTGGCGTTATCAACCCTGGTTGTGGAGCACTCCGCTCCCCTGTTATCTGGCATCCTGGTGCCAGGTCAGCTCTGTATTCATCGTGTCAGCTGTTCAGTTTGCGGTACGGACGCCGCCGCTCGTTACTATGCCGCCAAAGACATCCAGCAAAACCATCAGGGGCCGCGGTTCATCATCTGCCTCAGGAACTTTGACAAAGACTCCTATAGCCGATTGCAGGGCCGAGGGCCGGGAGACTGTCAACCCTCAAACAGTGTCTGCAGCGTCGGAGACTGGCAAAAACCATATCACCGGCCGGGGGAAACAGACATTACCTGCACTGTTCAAAGCACAGGCACTGAAAGCCAAGCCGGGTTCAGAGGCTCCGGTACATTGAAATCCCCTGCTCTCACCTCAGGTGGCTGTGCAGAGGTGTCGGCTGCCTTTGTCAGCAGGGAGTCTCCCTCTGTACCTACACTTCTGCCGGTGAGCGAATCGACATTCCAGGATGCGGAGTCTTCAGTCTCTGTTAGTGAAAGACCAGCTCAGGCCTCTGGCTGCACTGTGATTGCTTCCCCAGAAAGTCTAGAAACTGATCAAATTACCATCCAGCAAACAGGGTGCATTCTGGTTAATGCAGTCCCTTCAGCTGGAATACAGAAGTTAGAGGGCGCAGGTGCCTGTAAAACAGGAGTTCTGAGCGGTCAAAGGGAAGACTTAGACTCTTAACAAGGAGGATGACCCAGCAGATAATTTTTTTTCTCTATCTGATGTTTCTAATTCCTCAGAAGAGGATATTCAGGATAAGGACTGGGCTGGAGATGGCAGTGACACTAGTAGCTTTCACTGGGAGGGCGTTGTTGATCACTCTCAGTTGAGTTCAGAGACTGTTAAAAAAGTGAGAGTAATTTCTGAATGTCCAACTTTGACTGAAGGTACCACAGGAGCTATGTCTTGGGATTATTCTTACTCATCAGGCCTAGGAGATAAAAACAACACAATGAATGGAGCAGTGCCTGTCAGCACTGTCACAAACATCGCTTGCCCTGAAAAAATCACGCTAGATACTGTTTACCAGGTGATGAAGGCACATAGTGAGGAGTCAGGGGCAGAAAGCTCCCGTACACAAGGGGCCTGCAGGAAACTACAAATCTCCATCCGTAGGATTGCCAAGACATGTTTGTATTTTTCCTCAAGGACTAGAAAAAACTTTAGTCTATTTTTGGATTAAAGACATATTGTCAATATACTGTATAAATGACTAATAATCTACATAACTTTTTTGTCTGCATTATCTTTATCTTAATAATTTTGTATATTAACACACATTACTAATCTTCACAAAAGTAAGAATCTAGTATAACAGTAAGAGCACAAGGCTTCGTGTGATTCAAATATTATATTCAAGTAATATATTTCAAATCTCTTTGCATGTTATCAACGGGTATGCATCTATCATTTTCCTTCTATTACTTTTGTGTATGCATGATTGGACAGAAACCTCAGGATTGAGTAAAGAAACTGTGGAGTCGAGGTGTGTGGTAATGTATAGACAACACTTTTCCACATGTAATTATTCCTTTAGATCTTCGTGACTCAAGGCTTAAAAAAACAAGCCTTGGCATTGCCAATAGGCCGCGCCTTTTGGACCTTATAAGTGTTTAGTTATCCAGCACAATATCCTTGGTGCAACAACATCAAGTGTTGCATGGCTAAACACTTATTAGGTAATCTTACTGTGTGATGTGTTTTCTATTTTGCTATTGGATCGCTTGATGCATCTTTTATCTCAAACTGTACTGACCACGATTTATCTGTCTGAAAACATATAATAATGGTCCAATTGCAAAGCAAACCAGAGGTTCCACTGGTCCTCTTAGAAGGAAGATTCCATGTTAGTCTATATATTGATCTGTACATAGAATATATATTCACACCTGCTTTTAACAGAGTAGTCCTCAAGACAAAATGCTCTTTGACTCGTTATTTGGCTTGTGCTAGAATGTATAAGGTTCTGGCTATTGACTAGCTTTTGGCTCAACTTTCACTGCCTGTGTATATTCAAATGTATTACAATTTGTTGTATTTTGAATTGGAATATGTAACTATTTACTTTTTGCCTTCTGTAATGTTTCTTACATTTTAAATAAACCTTCATGGTTTGTACTTTGAATCTTGTCTCATGTAGATTTTCCTGTGTGGATTTTCCTATGTGGTTTTAGTTTTTTGTTGTTGCAATTTCCTGTTTGTGGTTAGGGCTCACATCCCTTGAGACTTGATCCATCTAATTAGCCATTGTAATGGTTAATATTAGCACACAAAGGTGGGACTGTGTTACTTCCGTAGAGTAGGGAGACTCCTGCATTCAAGGCATTCCCTGAAAAACGAATGTGATGTTAATGCACATTTTTCCAAAATGTGCAGCCCGCCTCCCCGAATGAAGCCTCCAGTTCCCCAAATGCTGCTAGAGAGAGTCAGAAAAGCTTCAATCTATACATGCTTGGTGCAATCTTTTGCAGCTGACTGACATATCACTCAATTATAGCCAGGTTTGTTATTTAATTCTTCAAATCAGTGCATTCTGGGACTTACAGTCCTGTGCTTCTGTGGAACCCGGTAGATTGACACACCTGATGCTTTGTAAAAGGAAATCACCGAAGTAGTTTCGGATGTTACACCATTTCCTAAGGCTGCTTTTGTTCCCAGCAATGTGACAGAGCAGGAGGAAATAGCTTCTTTTGTCACCGACTTTGAACTGGGTTTGAGAAGCACTGATGGTGAGCCACTGAGGGAAGTGCGTGGGGCAAGGAAGCGGGGCATGTGAAACCGAAAGGATGTAACCATGCGGTGGCAACAACCATGTTTGTGCAGAGCCAGACCGCCTCATACATTAATTACTATTATCTCACCACAGCCGAGGTGACGAGGATGAGGGGAGCCGCGAGATGGATGTCACCCGATGCGGTCGAGATCTCACGTCGCTGACATGCTGCAGAGCACGCACGTCTTGATTACATCTGCCCAGAATCTGCTGAACTCAAAAACTCCTCACAGTGCGTGTATGCACGGTGGCAGGTGAGAAACATACACTTTATCCTGTTTTTGGTTGTTTATGAGACGTGACCGAGTTAAGGGCTTTGAGGGATTCTCCATTTCGCTCGCGCCAGGGATAACAGAAGGAGAGGCCCAGATAACATGAGGAGAAGGCGAACGGCCGTAAAAGTAACACCGCGTCACAGTCGTGAAAATACTGGCTCACTGAGAACAGCAAGCGGCCGCACACCGCGAAAGTGAAAGTGATCGCGATCAAGCGCGGCAAGCGATGCGCTTAATGAGCATGATGAGGAAAGCCATATGGCGCCTCTGCTCGTAAGCGCCTGCCAGCGCACATGCACGCAAGCTGTAGGCAGGCCATGGTAGCATTTCTTGAAGCCCTTACTAAAAGTCTTGCTAATTCAGCGCATGTGCTCGGTCAGGCGAGACCTAACAAGCATTTTTAAGGGAATAGGTCTGTGTTGGCTGCCCAGCCTTTTGTCTTTTCCAATGCTTGTTTTACCATGGTTTTGTTAAACCTCATTTGTTTGGGGGAACTGCCAAACCCTCACCAATGTATTTATTTAAAAAAAAGGCAAATGAATAAAAGCAAAAACGTCTTTTGTAGTCACTGACTCCGAACTGAACTACTTTATGAGCAGATGTTATTTATGTGAAACAGCAGAATGCCATTGCTCACTGTGAATTTAGATAATGGCTGAGCTAACCTTGCTGTCTGCTCAAGTGAGTGGAATAAAATGTGAATGACACAACAACAAACCAACGGGTAAAAAGTGCTGGGTGAGAGCCCCTAAAAATAAATACATTATGTGTGCTTTTTTGTCATATAAAAAGGATTTGACTAAATCCAGGCCTAAAAAGAAAGGCGCAGGACACGGAGGGCCATATGTACGATGTGGTGGCGGAGCATGTTGTTAGCCTTCTGGACTTACCGACACGCTCCACCACTTTGGACACACAAGGCTGCACCATATTTACAAGAATGTGGTGCAGCCTTGTGTTTCCCCCTGCCATGGTGCTAAGTTTCACAACTTAGCGCCAATGCAGGCACCCTTACACCAGAATTCAAGGGTGTCTGTGTGCAGGGGGGATTGGTTATGTGTAGAAAGGTGTCCCTTCCTGCACATAAACAATCCTAAAATGCAATTTTGTAACTTTCACGTGTGCTGCTTCATGCAGCACACATGTAAGTTACAAATTGCATAAATACTTGAACCTCCTGAGGCGGAAAGCCGGGAGTCACGCTATTCAGAATTGAAAAACTGCTTTTAAAACTTGTGTGTAAAATTGCTTTTAATCACTCTGCACCTACTCCCTAGCACTTACCTGGCATTCCCCAAGCAGCCAATCTAAACGCTGTAGGGGCAGGAATCGCTCGCACACCGCCATCACCGGCCTGGAGGAGCCACGGGACACGCCCACCCCTGTTGGCTACGCCTACCCCTGCAACGCCCCGAACTCCTTCCATAAATCATGTGTCAGTACAGGCAGCGCAGCGGACGGGCGCAGCGGGCGCGCCGTCAGCGCGCCAAAGGCGCGCCAAAGGCAAGCCAGTCTGGGCCCGTCCGGGCCCAGCCGGACCCAGGCCCAGTTACTCTGCCCATTTCTATCAAGAAATGCCCTGCCTACACCCGTGATAGGCTTTTGGCCCTAAACACACAAAAACATCCCTCCTGCAATTACACCCATACGGGCGACAACCCATTTACCGGCTGCAGTCGCTGCAATCCTCCCGGCACAGACTCGGAACCCGGTGGACCTCAACTAGGCCTACTCAACTGCAGGTTGCTTGTCAAACACGCTCACGAAATAAACCTCTTGATCCTAAACCATGCTATGGATATTGTGTTTCTCACTGAAACATGGCTCACTTCCAGCAACGGCCCGACATTGTCCTCGCACTCCCTCCAGGATATCAAATCTGCTCTCTGAATAGACCACGTGGCAGAGGAGGCGGCCTAGCCATAATATTCAAGGACGTCTGCACCTGCAGAATCTCTGATGGCAACATCAAAGGCTGTGAAAGCTGCCGCTTCTCCATCCAAATCTCTCCAGTAACATCTTTGTCGGGACTGCTTGTATATCGCCCCCCTGGCCAACTCGCCGAATTCCCTAGCAAACTCATCGACCATATCACCATTGATTGTACGACCTCCTCTAATTATCTCTTATTAGGGGACCTCAATATCCATTTTCTGGACCCGGTCGACACGCAGGCTGCCGAACTCTTACAAGATATCTCCTCCACTGGCCTCGGCCTAAAAAACCCACAGGCCACTCACGACAAAGGACAGTTACCCGATCCTGTCTTCACAAATATCCAAGATCTGTATACTCGCCTTCACGTCCCCCTCCCCTGGACCGACCATTTCCTGGTCCCCTTAGAATGGCACATCAACATTCCCCCACCTCAACCTCCCAAAATCAGAACCCTTATCAGACGCTGGCACAAACTGGTCCCAGATGAATGGGCAGCCAAACTAAGTGAAGATACCCCCCCCTCTCAAGACACCATTACTGCTGACACCGAATTTAATACTTGGGTCACCCAATCTCTGGATTGCATCCTCCCGAGATCTAGCACCCTTAAACGTACCAAGAGAGTTAACCCCTCCCCCTGGTACACCCCCGAATTAAATCTCTTACGGAAGGAATGCAAGAGAAATGATCGCATATGGAGGAAAGATAAGACGGCAGACAAGAAAGACATATTTCGTGCTTCCTTAAAATCTTACAAACTGGAACTCCACAAAACCAAAAGCGCATTTTACGAAGATAGAATCAAAAACTCCTCCTGCTCGGCCCATGAAACCTTTGCCATTCTTAAAGAACTCCTCCATGCTCCAGACCCCCCTGCGAAACCGCTGGATTCCAAAGCAGCGGAAAGTAAATGTATTAAACTAGCCACTTTCTTTGACGAGAAAATTCAAAACATTCTCGCGCCCCTACCCCCCTTCGTTGCTGGCCACTTGGACGGGGACCCTTCTAACTCTCCCCTTTACCACTCTCATTCCATTGATGGCCCCTCACCCTCTCTCGACACCTTCGGCCTAGTATCTACGGAAGGGGTAGCCGAGACGTTGGCCACAATCAAAAGTGGCTCCCCTCATGATCCTGCCCCACTTCGCTTTCTGAAAAAAGTGTCCAGCACCATTATCCCTCCTCTCACGTCCCTCATCAACTCCTCCCTTTCGCAGGGAGTGGTCCCCCCAAGCTGGAAAGCGGCGGTGGTCAAAGGTCTCCTGAAGAAACCCTCTCTGGACCCCAGGACTTAGCCAACTACAGACCAATCTCCCTCCTCTCAGGAAACAGTAAAATCACGGAGAAGCTAGTGAACAAAAAACTATCACTATTTCTTGAGAGCAACAACTTACTCAGGACCTCCCAGACAGGTTTCCGCCCAGGCCAGGGCACCGACACTGCCCTCCTGGCAGCAGTGGAGAAGGCCAGAAGCATTCTGGACACAGGAGGATCAGTGGCAGTGATCCTCCTGGACCTCAGTGCGGCCTTCGACACTGTAAACCATCACACCTTAATCCAACGACTGGGAGACATTGGAGTAAGGGGCACAGCCTTGAAGTGGCTAATATCTTTCCTAGATGGTCGCTCCTTCCAAGTCTGGGAGAATGACAGCCACTCCCCCGCAATCTCCCTCCGTTGTGGAGTACCGCAGGGCTCATCTCTTAGCCCTATGTTATTCAACGTTTACATGTCCCCGCTGGAGAAACTGGTCAACCCGTTTGGCGTAACGATCATCAATTACGCCGACGATACCCAGCTTGTGGTGACCCTATCACACCCTCACCAAGATCCCTCTGACCTTCACAGCTGTCTCTCTGAAATCCACAGCTGGATGAACACCTAAGCGCTGAAATCGAATGGGTCCAAGACCGAGATTCTGCTGCTTGGACATAAAGGGCCCTCCTTGCCGCCGAACATCTGGCCCGACTGCCTAGGTGACCCCCCCGCACCCAAGGAGGAGGTTAAGAGCCTGGGCGTATGGATCGAAAAGGACCTGAGCTTTAGAACTCAGGCCAAAAAGACGGCAGGAATATGCTTCGGACTTCTCAGAGCCTGCAGGAAGGTCTTCCCCCTGCTTCCTGCCACCTCCAAGAAACTATTGATCCAGGGCCTCATCCTGTCGAGGCTAGATTACTGCAATGCAATCTACCTGGGTGCCCCTGAAGCCACATTCAATACCCTGCAGAGAATTCAAAACGCTGCGGCCCGCCTACTCACTGACACCCCCGCCAGATCCTCGGCAAAGCCAGCCTTGAAGCTTCTTCATTGGCTCCCAGTCAGAGAAAGGGTTGCCTTCAAGGCCCTCTGTCTGGCACATAAGACTCTCCATAACAAAGGTCCACCCATCCTCAATGAATTCATCATCCCCTACAAAGCGACCAGAGCTCTCCGTTCTAACGGAGAGAACTTCATCACTGTCCCTAGAGTTAATAAAGCTCGGTTCGGAGGACGCCGCTTCTCGGTACACACGGCCAAACATTGGAACAGCCTCCCCCGGAGACTAAGAACTGAATCCATTCTCCTTCAGTTCAGGAAAACACTGAAGACTCTTCTTTTCCTCTGACTCTTAACCCCCTTCCGTTGCTGACCCCTCCGGAGTTCAGGTTCAAGCGCTGGGATGCTCAAGTGTTACTACGCGCTCTACAAAAACCTTAAAATAAAATAAGGAAAGTGTGGTACAGTGTAGTGTCATAGGCCCACATGCATCAAGCATTTTTGTAGTCGCAAACGGTGCGATTACTTAAAATCGGCCGTTTGCGAATGCAAAAGTGCTTTTTGGGATGCATGAAGCAATTTTAGAATTCGTAACATTGTTGCGAGTTCTAAAATTGCGGGTGCTTTTAAGAAGTCGCAGATGTGCGATTTCTTAAAAGCAATGCATCATTATTTTAAAAAGTGAAAATTCGCAAATAGGGTGCCAAATTTACCGAGTGGTTGAACCACTCGGTAAATTTGGAAAAAGTGTTTAAAATGTTGAAAATGCTTTTTTTTCAACATTCATGTTACGGACACACATGTCCTTAGGACATGTGTGTGTGCAACATGATGCGAAAAATACATTTCAGGGGTGCATGGGGGGGTCCTTTGGACCCCCCCCTGCACCCATGAAATTTTCTAAGTGCCACTCGCAATTTGCATTGACTCCTATGGGCCTTGGCCCATAGGAATCAATGGGAATTGCAAAAATTAACTTAAGAATTCGGTATTTCTTTGGGATTCGGTAAAACTTGCGATTTTTACCGAATCACAAAGAAATACCGAAAAAAATGATGCATAGCATTTTGCACTTCTTAATTTGCGATTCCTTATTTTTCGCAAATTAAGAAATGCAAAATGACACAATGATGCATGTGGGCCATAGAGTCTAGTGTTGTGGAGTGGACTACAGTGGAGTTGAGTCGAGTGGAGTGACATTGCATCTAGTGGAGTGAAGTGTTATATAGTGGAGTGGAGTGGTGTGGTGTGTAGTATATTGTAGTGAAGTATTGTAGAATATAGTGGTGTGTTGTACAGTGGAGTGGGGTGTCATACAGTACAGCTGAGTGTCTTACAGTGTAGTATCGTTGACCGTAGTGTCAGAGAGTAGAGTGGAGTGGAGTGTCATTGAGTGGCAAAGAGTTGAGAGTTGTTGAATGGCATATAGTGGAGTAGAGTGTTGTACAGAGCAGTGTAGGGGTATACAATGTAGTATGGTGTTGTACAGTGGCATAAAGTGTAGTAGAGTGCAGTTTTATAAAGTACAGTACAGTGGTGTAGAGTAGTGCGGCTTACATTGGAGTGGCGTACAGTGGACTATACTGTCGTACAGTGTAATCGAGTAGAGTGGCATAGGGTAGAGTGGACTAAAGTGTCATATAGTGGAATGACATATTATATAGTACAGTACAGTGGAGTGTAGTAAACTGTAGTGGCATAACATACAGTGGAGTAAACTGTTTTAGAATGGAGTGGCGTGTTGAAGAACCGGGCTTTTAGAACCCAGCGGCGCCAGGGGCACGCCCAAAGTCTTCGGATTCACCTGTCTTGGTTTACAGAGACACGCAATACTTCTGGGTGGCGTCAGAGACCAAATTTATTAGCGGCAGCTAGTAACAGTGATCCTAGAAACACAGCATGGTAGTATTTCAGGAGACTGCTCAAATTTGTAGAGCAAGACATCCCTTTTTATACACAATAATCACATTTTATGAGGATACACTCCCACTGCGCCAAAAGTTAACCAATGAAATACATTCTCAAACAAAGTATCACATGACGAAAAGCTCAGTTTGCAATGTCCCAACCCAAAGTTAATCATTGGGAATGTCCCAAATCCAATTTCCACAAGCAGGACAAACCCATAATTGAAAAGCACAATGCATGTAATAAAGAACATAGGAAAGGAAACAATGTCCGATAGTGAGCAAGGTAAAGCATGTGTAAGGAGACTAAAAGTTAACGATGTCCTGAACAATGATTGGTAATCTCAGACAACAATCAAACCAGGGAAACTGACTCGGCAGGGTCAGTTTCAGGCGAAGGCTTACAATTCACCTCGAAGTTAAGAAAGACCCTGTTAATGTGTAGGAATACATGAAGGCCAGGTTGCTTCGTTCGTTCGACCACATTTGTCGGCCTGCATGATGGCAAGACAAAATGGAGGCCTAAACAAAATGGAACCCATGTTCGAAAAAAAATCTCCAAATACACAGCGAACTCGCTAGCTAACGTGACGAATTCACTCCACATTAGCCGCACTCGCTAAATACGGTCCGACATCACCAAAATCGTGACGGAACCATGACCTTTCGTAATGAGGCCCATTTTCACGGAACCACAGACCCTCCTTTTGCCATTACGTAGGCAATAACCTAAACTCACGTTAATCTGAATCTAGGTCTATCATCATCAGACCATCTAGGTGTTGCTGGAGCATCATCCTATTTCTCTCTACTTTTCTCCTCGGGACAGGTCTCCTCAGACACATCGTAGCACAAAGACCACAAACGGTGGGAGCACACTGAATACAAACACAACAAGAGAAGAGAATAGCTTGAGCCATACCAAAGAAAATCAGAACTTTCCATCCCCATTTAGACAACAATTCCCAAAACCATCCAATCAACGACCAGTTTCCTTTGTCTACATGAATAGACTCAGAAACCTTATGCAATCTGGAAATGGCTTGGTACACTGTCGGGGCATTATCTGGTATATAAACGCAACAACTAGATTGGATCAATTTGCATACCCTCCTCTATCTGAGAGTACAACATCCAACGCAACACGATTCTGCAATGTCATAACACGATCAGCCTGTAGCTCCACTGTAACATTACTCAGAGCACCTGCAGTTTCATTTATAGTGGCCTCAACCACTCTCGCAAGCTGTCGTATGTGTCTGCTATTGGCCATAGGACCCCAAAAGGGTAGGAAACCCTTAAAGAAATCTCCTACTTCCTGTAATGCGGTATCTTCCTTATCAAAGACACCTCTAACATATCTTGTCCTGTGGTAATCCATAGCAGCCGTGTACGTAGGGGGAAGCAAAAACGCTACATAACATGTGCCTGAAAAATCAGGTGGCAACCATGTGTAGGCTACCTTTAGCTGGCACAAACGGAGGAGAAGTCTGGGATGCATAAAGGTAGGTTTGAGCACATACACTCTCACCTAGCCGAGCTTTCGGATTTCGACCATTACCACGTAAACAAAAATTGCCTCGATGGGGTACGATCCAAATCGAGGGAGACCTCTTCCGTCTCTCCTTCTCTGTCAGGCTAGTGCTATACCCAGTGACATTCCAACCAATATATGCCTGTGCTTCATCCTTAGGGATAGCATTGTATGCATCGATATCTCTGATCATATCTACTATTCCCTTTATAAAAGCACTATTGCTCAGGTTGTCTCTCATGGAACGCATAGGGTATACTTCATTCGCATAAATGAACATTGTCTGCAAAGCCCATACAGACCCATTAGAAGAAAAAGGCAAAACCAGGTATGGCATACCTCTATCCGTCGTATGGGGCATAAGACCACATACCCAGCAATTTGTAGTATTGACTACCAACTGATGCTGATGCAAAAGCTGTATGAATGAATTGTTTGCGAATTCCAATCTTCGTGTCTGTTCATGTTCAGGCAACAATTTGTGCAAAGAAACAGTAGTAGAAGAAAGCATAGGTTGGATGGTGGGTGCAGAAATCAACAATGTAGCATGTATGATCCAACCCACACAAGCCAATGTGATATTCAAAAACACAAAAGAAAACAGTATAATAAAACATTTGTTATGGACCAATGTACATAATCTCATCTTAAATTTCATTTTCTCAACAACTCTATCTTTTACAAAAGACTCCATCCTCTAACGTGCTGTTCCCGGCAGTTGTTTCTCTTCACTCAAGTGTACGTCTGTAAGTCCAGGGAGCGCCCTAGAACAAACCAGAACCGTTGACCTTGCGTCCACATGGCTCACAACCTTAAGTCTTTATACAGCGACCCTACAGCTGAACCCGGATGGTGGTTCGAAAAAGAAAAACACACAAAAAAAGTCTCTTGTCTGATAGAGTATAGTCCACTCAAAAATATCGAAAACACTCACAACCTTTCATTAGTTCAATCTGCTTCGCAGATTATAGCGCTCTTTGCCAGAAACTGTTTGATCCCGAAATAATGTCTCTGGATTCGTAGTATCAAGTCTCATTGACGAAGGCACAGCTTCTTGCAATCACGTTCAGACTGAGTCCATGTCAAATGCGCATCACTGAAAGGAACAAAATCCACAATTCTCTCACTTTCTGAATCGGGAATACCATCAGCAACGAATTGATCATACGGCAAAGGAAGTGGAAGCTTCTTGGTGTGGGTGGCATGCACCCAGTTTTTCTTTCCGGAAACTTTGACAGCCGTCCGAGTCACCAGAAGAGTTTGGTAGGGTCCAGTCCATCTCGGCTCAAGATTCTTCGTTCGTTGAAAATTCCTAATGAATATCCAATCGCCAGGTTGGATGGAATGTCCTGCATCCACAGAAGCTGAAGGTAAGGTATCATACACCTGTTGGTGAAGAACACACAATTTAGCAGTCATGTAAGTAGTCAACCAACATAGGACACTCAATGTCGCTGTATTTCTTTGGCCGCAGCACACCTCAAACATTCGCCGGACGACCAAACACAACTTCATACGGACTAAGACCCATACGAGAATGCACCGTCGTCCTCGTTGACAAAAGTGCCAACGGCAAAGCATCGGGCCATGCTAGGCCAGAGCTCGCTTGTATCTTAGCCAACTTCAACTTAAGGGTGCCATTATAGCAATCAACCAAACCAGCTGACTGGGGGTGATTAGCAGCATGAAACTTCTGCCTTATTCCCAAACCTGCACACACTTTCTTCAATATCTGGCCCACAAATTCACTTCCGTTATCACTCCATACCATTCTCGGCAAACCAAACCTAGGGAGAAACTCCTTCAGTAAAACTTTAGCTGTAGATAAGGCAGTATTATCCTTTAGAGGATAAGCCTCTACCCATCTTGAAAAGGCACAAACAACCACAAGGACATACTTCAGGTTGTTGCATCACTCCATATGAATAAAGTCCAACTGTAGAACCTCAAACGGATATGTCGGAGGAGCAAAATGACCTGCTGGAGATGGAGTTCCCTTACCAGGATTGTGCTTCAAACAAACCATATAAGTTTTCACCAGATTCTCAGCACATTTCGGAATTCCAGAATTCTGCCATACTGGAGCCAACAACTTACATATCCCCTTCACACTGATGTGAGCCAATCCATGTGCCATTGTAACCACTGGAAGCACATACGCATCAGGCAAAAACCAACGCTGGTGTTCTGACAACTCAATCCAACAACCAGTCGAGTCCAACATTCCCATACTCTCTCTCCACACACTTAATTCTTTCTCAGTAGCTTCAGCCTGAATCGATTTCACACTCTCTATTGTATCTTCACACATTCCTCTATCCGGAACCCATCTCGCAGGGCCTGCAACATACATTCGCCTCGTCACATCTTTCGCCGTTTCTCTCACTACTTCATCCGCAAATGCATTACCACGACCAAAATCATCCGTAACCTCCTTATGTGCACTGCATTTCACAATCGCAACTTGCATCGGCAACGTAAGTGACGCAAGAAGTTCATTCACCAACTGTCCATGCTGAATCTTCGTACCATGGGAAGTAAGCAATCCCCTTTCTCTCCACAAACGTCCAAAGCTGTGAGCAACACCAAACGCATATTGGCAATCGGTATACACAGTCACTCTCTTTCCTTTCGACAACACACATGCTATCATCAGTGCAATCAACTCTGCTGCTTGAGCTGAATTCTGTGGAATACGTTCAGCTTCAACAATCGTGTGCAAAGTCGTAACCGCATACGCTGCAGTCGTATCTCCATTCGGAAGCTTAAAGCATGAACCATCTACCCATAAGGTACCATCAGAATTCGAAAGAGGAGTATCTTTCAGATCAATTCTACCCTTCGTTTCTTCCTCTGTCCTGAGAAAGCAATCATGCTGTTCCTGAACATCTGTCTCTACAGAAATCGGCAACAACGTAGCTGGATTCAACGTGTTGCATCGCTTTATGTGCACATGACTCGCCAAAAGCGTCAACTCATAACCTGACAGACGTGCACTAGTCAAATGCTGAGTCTTAGCCTTATTCAATAAAGTATCCACTGCATGTGGGACCATCACAATCAACGTATTATCCAATACCAGACCAGCAGACTGTCGAATAGAAACAGCATCTGCCGCTGTAGCTCTCAAAGAACTCGGCAACGCCTTAGCTACTGGATCTAACGTAGCTGAGAAATACGCACATGGGCGTTGCTTGTCTCCAAACTGCTGTGTCAACACTGACAACGCACATCCTTCTTTCTCGTGCACATACAACGTAAAATGCTTACTGTAGTCGGGGGTACCCAACACCGGAGCCGAACACAATGTATCACGCAATTCAGAAAAACTCTTCTGACATTCATCAGACAAAGGAAGAGGATTCGGAGTATCCTTAAGAGTAAGTGCCAACAGAGGTTTAGCCAGTAACGAAAAATTCGGAATCCACTGTCTACAATACGAGGTGATACCCAAGAAAGCACGCACTTCTCTCTGTGTGGATGGTACAGTCATTTGCGCAATCGCTTGTATACGCTCTGGGGTCAACCGTCTTCCCTCCTTCGACAAGAGATGACCTAAGTAGGTCACTTCTTGGCGACAATATTGCAACTTGGAAAGTGACACTTTATGATGAAGGTCAGACACATGCCGTAACAAAGAAAGCGTAGTTTCTTTACAAATCTCCTCATCAGCAGCAGCAACCAACAAATCATCTACATATTGGATAAGAGTCGCACCAGAAGGCAAAACAAAAGAATCAAGCTGAGTCTTTAAAGCTTGACTATAAATTGACGGACTCTCACAGTACTTGAAAGAAGGAAGATAGGGAGGGTCTACAGGGGTTAATTTACCGACCCCGACATCTCGATACTCCAACACATATGTAATAACAACGAAAAGAGATGTCTGGTCACAGTGAAAATGTGTGCTGTACTGAAACTAAAGTCAAAATGGGTTTGTATAGCAACAAAATGAAATAACACAGGCCTGAGAAATTCCCATCAGCCCACCCTTATGGCGGAATATCATGTGGGATGCAGATGGTAAATCCAAACCTCGCCCAACCCATCAATTGATGGTGCAGAGATGGATTTCTGAGGTAAAACTCTTGCCACAGTGTGATTCAGATGATGCTGATGATGTGCAGTGCTGTGAAAAAGTGAGTGGAAATATAAAATTGGCTACTAGGGCAAAAAATTATGTTTAATAGGGATTGTCCTAGTGTCAAAATTAAAATAACACCAAATAGTCTGAAAATATGACTATATTATGGCGCTGTGCAGTGAGGTCAACATGTTTCAGCTATGTGGAACAAACTGTCCAGCTTTCTTCAGGACCCAGATTTAATAGCTACTGCAAGAAGTGCAAGTGAGACAAATGTAAGAATAATAATACTGTGCAATACTTATTCAATTACTCCTACCAGGTACTTGGATCCCCAATGTAAACTGGTGGGATTGAATTAATTGTTCTTTCCTATAAAAGAGGAAAACAGTGCACAGAGTATATGATAAAGTTGCATACAGTGATCCCAAAACGAACTAAAAGAAAACAGTACAGACAACACATGAGCAACGAAGAGAAGTCTCTTCGCTTAACAGAAGGCTACAGTCCTCCTGACTATCTTGATTTTATTCAAAAGATGATTTTAGAATATCGTACTCACCCAGCATTGTGTGGGAAGTAACCTCACCTCGCCCGGCAACCGCTCGGGAAAATGAGGCCCCGCTTTGTTATATAGAAATGAGAAAATATAGGGGCACAGTCAAAGTTATATTTGCTGTGTCCAGCTAACTTGCTCTATCATTTCTATGTGGTATTAACGAAATCCAGTTATTACAAAAAGACACTCCCTCACCAGACCACATGGCCAGAACTCAGCTAGTGGCAAAAGAAGATCTGCCTCTTAAATGATCAAAAATCCAAACATAGGAAGGAACCATTTGAATAAAAACCAGACACAATAATAAATTACTAAATTAAGAGTAATGAACATCTCAGTTTTAAATGTTATTAGACTGAGATGTACAACGTCCAAAGAGTGCCCAGTATGAAAAGCTTTCTAGATGCCAAATGCTACTCCTCGAATACACTACCAAGAATCATCAGGAGCCTACCTGACCGTTGGTACCTCTCTCCGGCGTCCGAGAGGGAGTGGAGGTACTGGAAGGAGCGTCAGCGTGCCTTTTTGTACAATGCTAAATTGAATAATCACTCCAATTATGCACTAAATAGCTGGCAAAGTGACGGCAGCTAATTCTTGCTGCGATCGAGTACTAGGCGGGCCGCTACTCTAATTGTGCATGCGCTGTCTCATAGTCCGACCGCTCATGCGCGGTGATATGGTAGACTTTGACCAGCGCTACTTATTGATGCATGCGCATAGGCACAATTGAATGTGTACGTGTCTTGCGGTAGTGTGAGTATGATGTGGCGGTTGGGGTGCTTCATCTTATAACTAAGAATGGCTAAGCCATTTATTTGTTAATGAAATCGAGGATGTTTAGACCTCATATGAAACACAAGATCATATTTCAGTGCTCCATATGTTGGAGAACCTTAAAGCACAGCAAAGCGATGAGATTGAAGAAGGGTACAGATAGTGTCATATGGTTGAAGGGCATATAGGAAAATGTCGATAAAAAGATCTATGCCTTAAAATTATTTTTATTTTGCATGGTGAATATATGATACGGATATAGATAGACTAATGTAGTATACAGACACAAAAATTGGACAGAACGTGACCACAATGATGTCCAAGTAATGCCATTGTGCAGTCCCTTACTATCATTCAGATATAGATAGACTAGTGTAGTATACAGACACATGTATATACAGAACATGGCTACAATGATGTCCAATGTATATCGTCGTTCAGTCCCTTACTGTCTCTCTTAAGTTGAAAAATCAATTTTTGCTCCTTAACAAATAAGAATCTAGATACATCGCTGATATGAGGTGGGATAAAAGGATGTTCCAAGATCACCCACCTCATGTCTTCTGCCGTATGTTTAAGGGACAGAAAAGGATTGGTCAGCCGTGTGGATTGCTTGTGACACCGGATCGTGCTCTTATGTTCACCAATCCTCAAATTGATTTTACGGGTGTGTATCCAATATATCTTAGGGAGCAGGGGCAAGTTATCATGTAAATGACTTTCTCTGTATTACAATTTGTGTGTTTTTTGAGGAGCCAAATTTTACCTGTTCCTAAGTCCACCCTATCTGTTTTGTACGTTTGTGGACAGACACTACAAGAGCCACAAGGGTAGTGGCCCTGGACCAGTGGTAGATCCCAAAGTGTGTTGGTCCTGTCCGTGTTTTGTACTCTCGGTCTTGTATGGACCAGGCTGTCATGCAAGCTGGGTGCTCTCTTAAAGGAAAATAGGGGAAATGGAATGTTGGTGTCTGTTATGTTCAGTATACCCCAATGTTTTCGTACTGTTTTTTGGATCTTGTTGGAGAGCACACTGAATGTGCTGACAAAAGTAAGCCTGTCCGGTGGTGGTTTCTCAGGCCGCCTGTCCAACAGCTCCTCCCGATTGTTGTTCGATGCGCGTTTCCACGCCTTTTTAACAAAATGTTTGGGATATTGTCGTTCCTGTCGTTGGGAAGAAAGTTTTGTTGCATGTTTATCAAACAGTTCCCCGGAGGAGCAGTTTCTTCTGAGCTGAAGGAACTGACCTACGGGGAGATTCTCACGTAACGCCCGTGGATGATGACTGTTAAACACAAGTAAAGAGTTCCTAGCCATGGGTTTGGTATACAGTTTGCATTGTAGTGCACCTGCCTCTTGAAAGATTAAAACATCCAGGAAGGGGAGTCGCTCCTGGCTGAACTTAACAGTAAACTTCAAACATTGGTTTTGGTCGTTAAGCCATTTATGGAATGATTGAATCTCTGAAGGAGAGCCTCCCCAAACCAACAGGATATCATCAATGTATCTCTTCCATAGCACCACTTGATGGAAATATGTGTTGCTATGGTTGAGAACATGATCCTGTTCAAATTGGTGGACATATAGTTGGCGAGGCTCGGGGCAAAAATGCTCCCCATTGATGTTCCGGAGATTTGGAGGAAAAACTGGTCTTCAAATTAATTTTTTTTTTCCATCATAGCTAGTTTAGCACATTCCATATTAAAATTGACAGGGGTAATACTGTCCAAATCACGCAAGGAAAGGAGATGTTGGATAGTCTCAAGGGTCTCTTCCTGCGGAATACAAGTATAAAGAAACTCTACATCAAAACTGACTAAGAGGTCTCATTCGACGTTGAACTCTATATCAGGTAGGAGTCTGAGGACGTCTGCCGTGTCCTGTAAGTAAGTGGGCATTTCTTTTACAAGGGGTCTAAGGAAAAAGTCCACAAATGTGGAGAGTGGTTCCAGAAGGGAACCAATCCCTGAGATGATAGGGCGTCCCGGTGGTGGTCTAGTGGCTTTATGTATTTTGGGAAGGCAGTAGAAGCCAGGTGTGACCGGATTGTGTGTCACCAAAAATCTGGCCTCTTGAGGTGTTATCCATCCATCTGTACTGTCCTCATCTACCAGAGCCTGAATTTCTGTAAGCAATTGTGGTGTCGGATCATCAGACAACCGAGGATAAGCTTGAGGATTGTTCAGTTGTCTGAGGCAGTCTTGACGATTATTAACCATGTCCAGAATCACTGTTGCACCTCCCTTATCTGCCGGTTTTATAATTATGGATGGATCCTTGGAAAGACTCAGGAGGGCATTCCTTTCTCTAGTGGAGAGATTTTGGAAGCTATGGAGGTTAGCATTGTGTAAGGCCATAATGTCATGTGTGACAGCTTGCGTAAAAGTAGTCACCTGTGATGGAACTTGGTGACTGAGAGGGGTGAATGTAGATTTTGGACGTAACCCTGTGTTGGTTGGGTTCTCGTCTGTTGTCTTCTCATTACCATCTTTGTTCTTGAAAAAGAAATGGAGACGTACCTTCCTGAAAAAATTTTCAAGTTCTATTCTCGTCTCAAATGGGTCACCTTTATTTGTAGGGACAAAGCCTAGTCCTTTTTCTAAGACAGCTTGCTCATCTGATGTCAGAGTACGGGAGCTCAGGTTGACCGTTAGATTCCGGTCGCTTCTGTGCTGGTGCTCTGTTGTGCTGTCCTCCTGCTCCGCGTGTTGGGGAACGTGGGATCTGTCTCCCACTGATAGTTTGTTGTCCTCTTTTTCTTCCGCGATTTTGGCCTTGCCCTCGCCCTAAAAAAGGCGGATCTGCAAAAAACTGAGGGTGTTGTGAGTACGGGTGCATATGTTGTGCAAAGGGTGGTGGTTGAAAACCCCTGGGGGCCACCATGGGCCAGTATTTTGATAATTACCCTGGTAGTTACCTTGAATCCCTCCTGTCTGCCTACCCCCTCTCTTATAAAATCGTTGTCCACCACCTCTGGATTGTGCACCAGCTGGATCAGTGGTGTCTGAGTCACTAGAATTAGAATCAGAACCTGAGGTCGAATAGTTGGACCCATATCGTCTTCCTTTACTATTATATCCAGGTGCCACATAATTGTCACTGGTGTAGGGATACATTTTAACCAATGAAAAACGGGCCAAACCTTTCTTGAATTTGTCGATCTTGTTGACAAGTATGTTATCCTTGTAATCTTTATTAGTCTTGTTAGTTTCATCCATGTGTTTTTTTAAAAGTGTACTACAGGTGGCCTTGATTTGTCCTTCTAGTGTCTGAATCTCTATTAAGATGGTGTCTGCTATCCTCTTTGCAGAGCTAATGATCAATATGAGCCAGGCTCGCGTGGATAGCCACGCTATTAGAGACCAATCTCGAAGGAAGTAACCTTGAGGAGCACGCTTGAACCGGAAGCTTCGGCCTCCTAAAGAGAAGCCAAAAGTATCTCTACTCTCTTCAGCAATAGGAATACTAAAGAAAGCATTCTTTAGATCTATCACAGAAAACCAAGCAGCCGAAGCTGGAATCATAGTCAATAAAGCAGTAATGTCGGGACAACAGGAAACTGCGGAACAACAATCTTATTCACTTCTCGAAGATCGATCACAAACCGATACACAGGTGGCTGAGAAGAATCAGTACGTTTAAGGACAGGCAAAACCGGACTGTTACACACATTACCTCTTGTTTCTTCAATCACATCTTTCTCAACCAAATCATAAATGATCTCTAAAAGAGCTCTCTCGCCATCACTCGAGATTCGATACTGCGGAATGCGAGGCAACTTAGCATTCGCCTTAAGGGTAACAACGTATGGTGGAATCTGCAAAAGGTCAACATCATTTGGACCCGTAGCCCAAAGAGTATCAGGGAGAGAAGGCAATTCCAGTGGAAGCCGATCTTTAGACAAATACATCGAAGAAATCACTCTCTTACCCAATGTAAGAGGTACTCCTACAGGAGAGCAGTACGTGTTCAATCTTTTCAACAAGTCCAAACCCAACAGATTCTCACCACAACCTGTCATTAGAATCAGAGGTTCTTCCAATTCACAAGGTCCAACAGAAAGAGACAAGGGACAAGAAACCGGGTTACGAACTGGGGCACCAGAAAAACCTACCGAAACATTCGTCAAGCCAGACAAAGGTGCGCCAGGAAGTTTAGAGTGCATAATAGAACTCTTCGCCGCACCAGTATCCAACAGAAAAGGTTCTGACATGCCTGATGTAATCACTTCAACATAAGGTCCACTCTGGTCTACTGGAACTGACACTACTCCCTCTCTTTGTCTATGGCTGTCCTAGCAATCATTACAATCAGCATTCTCACTCTCAACATAGTAATCATCAGCATAGTATTGAGCCGACAGACCAGTCGCAGCATTCTGTTGATCAAAACAATTCATAGAATTCTGTGGGGGAAAGGTACGTCCATTCTGGGGGAACACACCACGTCCTCTACCTCTAGGTACTTGCTGAACACCTCGACCTCTCACACCAGATGCACCATTCGCACGTTGTAGCAGAATCGGACAACTTTTCTTGAAGTGGCCTTCTTCCTTACAATACGCGCACTGATTAGGGCCTACCGGAATTCGCTGCTGAAAAGACTCTGGCTTCTGCAACACTCTCTGAAACTGTTGAGGTTGCTGAAACTCGCACTGATTAAAACGAGGCGGATACGCCTGTTGCAAAAGAACCTTCGTCTTCAATTCTTTAGTCTTTTTCTCTGCTTTATCTTTCTCATCTTTATCTCTATTCTCGTAATATTGTGCAGTAGCCAATATCTGGGCTGAAGAAGAAACAGCCTATGAACTCTCAGAGTCCTTCAACTTATTACAAAGCTCGGGAAGCAAATTATGGACAAACTTATCCACAAACAACCTTTGGCCACCTTCCGTACTCATATCTTGACCACTGTGATCAATGAACGTCTCTTCAAACCTAGTGAAGAAATCAGACACACTCTCGTCTTTCTTCTGCTTGCATGCTGCTAACTTATCCCAAATCACTCGCATAGCAGGCATCAGATCTTCATGAAATTAATAATCCTACCTGGGTGTTCCGCACCTAAAGGCTCAGGTTTAGCCCCTCCGCCTTGACGACCATCTGCGGCAGTAATATTAGCCCATGTATCTCCTAACTCTACTGCATGATCCTCGTGATGGATCTTCGCCCACAAGGATTGAGGGACTACATTCCCCAACAACATATCTATATCAGCTAAATTCATCACACACGCATCAACTGTCTGGGACAACTTCTTATAATAACCTGCAGTATTCTTACGGGGGTCAGGTAGAGTCTGTTTAAGAGCCAGAACTTCAGCTCTCTTCCACGGAACATGTACCCAAACACATTGAAAATGAGCTGGTACACCCAAGATACCCTGATTAGGGACAGCCACAACTTCCTCTCTCCATACCGGAGGAACTTCTCTCATGGGATACTGCTTGACTTTTCTCCTAACAGAAGGATCAGGTTCAAACAACGGCTGAGAAGGAAGTCTACACCTGAACGCAAGAAGCGTCTCTACCGCTCCTTCAACATCGGGACCCACTATCGTCCCTTTAGCAAATTCGGACTGAACATTAAGTAACTTCGATGGAATCGGACCCATTTCAGTATCGTCCCACTCTTCACAAAGAAAAGTACACATAACATCAAACACATAATTTTGCTTTGGAGCTTCCCACTGTAGGAAAACATCCATAACCACTTGCAGATCATACCTGAAAGCATTCAAAGCCCATCTACGAGCAAGGAGATCTAAGACTGCTCGCTCCTCGAAGCTCGGGAGCTGACTACATGTTTGTGTCCTCACCGAAACTGGGGTCATATTAAGTGACCCAAAAAGAGGAGACAAAAGGCTTGTGACAGTTTAAACCATTCGTTGAGGAGTAGAAGGAGAAGAAGTCGACACGAGAACAGGAGACAAAGTATTCTGAGACGGCAAAGACATAGGATCAGTAGAGAAAGAAGTTAAAGGCAAAGGAGTAGAAGGCAAAGGAGTAGAAGGCAAAGCTGGCGGCCCTAGAGAAGGCTGCGCCGTAGGTGGGAGAACTAACTGTGGAAGAACCGGTGGCTGAACAACTGCAGGAGGCACAACAACTGGAGGTTGCACAACTGGGGGTTGCGGAGGTGCCGTAGCACTCTGCATATAAGGAGGTGGTGAACTTAACAAATGCGACATCAAAGGATCCTTTTCAGAGTCCTTAGTCACATTCAGGACAGAAGGTGGCAAAGCCAGATAACACTTATCAGTGGCCATGCAACGCTGTCTATCTGACACCTCAATCGCACGATCTTCTTCATCTTCTTTAAACTGCCTAGCAGCTTGCATTATCGACATATCCTTATCTTTCCTATCTCTTTTAGTTTGCTTAATTTCTCGCTGTTTGGCTTCCTTACGCCAGAGGCGGAAAGAGTCAAACATCACCGGACGGGCTTTCTTCCTAAATAGCGCAACTTCCAAATTATCTAAGATATCTGATTCCAAACTACCATGTTGTGGCCATTTTAAGACACCATCTTTACGTGTATAGTGGACCCATACTTCATTATACGTAATGGGACCCACTCCATGCTTTGAACATAGCTCATAAGTCGGAGTTCCAACCGGAGGTATCGGACACGAGTCCTCCAATCGGGAATCCCTTTTGCAACTACAACAAAACAAATTCCAAATTTTGCTAAGACCAGGCATCTTCGCTCACTAATCTAGCTTCAAACTTTAAAGGGTTATCTAACACGATACTCTCACAAATGTACGAGCCCCTCAGCTTTGGTATTTGCAAAAACCAAATCAAAGAACCCAAGAAACAAAACCAAGTCGTGGCAGCGATCCACTTATACTTAACTAAAATGTCTTGTCACGCCACCAGAAGACTGTCTATCGTCTCGCTCTACAGATCTTCACAAAAGGGTCCAAGACAGGGCTACAGTCAGGGCAGCAGTCCATCGTAGCCGTCGGAAAGGGGAAGCCTCGCAGCAAAAACCTTCAATCCACATTCGACATGCCGGGGTCGATGAAGTGGGGGCCCTCTTCCAGAATTTCCTCACAAAGCTCCTCACGATCCTCGGGCTTGGACCGGTACAGCTGAAGTCACCCCACGTTGGGCGCCAGTTGAAGAACCGTGCTTTTAGAACCCAGCGGCGCCAGGGGCATGCCCAAAGTCTTCAGATTCACCTGTCTTGGTTTACAGAGACACAGAATACTTCTGGGTGGCATCAGAGACCAAGTTTATAAGCGGCAGCTAGTAACAGTGATCCTAGAAACACAGCATGGTAGTATTTCAGGAGACTACTCAAATTCGTAGAGCAAGACATCCCTTTTTATACACAATAATCACATTTTATGAGGATACACTCCCACTGCGCCAAAAGTTAACCAATGAAATACATTCTCAAACAAAGTATCACATGACGAAAAGCTCAGTTTGCAATGTCCCAACCCAAAGTTAATCATTGGGAATGTCCCAAATCCAATTTCCACAAGCAGGACAAACCCATAATTGAAAAGCACAATGCATGTAATAAAGAATATAGGAAAGGAAACAATGTCCGATAGTGAGCAAGATAAAGCATGTGTAAGGAGACTAAAAGTTAACGATGTCCTGAACAATGATTGGTAATCTCAGACAACGATCAAACTAGGGAAATTGACTCGGCAGGGTCAGTTTCAGGCGAAGGCTTACAATTCACCTCGAAGTCAAGAAAGACCCTGTTAATGTGTAGGAATACGTGAAGGCCAGGTTGCTTCGTTTGTTCGACCACATTTGTCGGCCTGCGTGATGGCAAGACAAAATGGAGGCCTAAACAAAATGGAACCCATGTTCGAAACAAAATCTCCAAATACACAGCGAACTCGCTACCTAACGTGACAAATTCACTCCACATTAGCCGCACTCTCTAAATACGGTCCGACATCACCAAAATCATGACGGAACCATGACCTTTCGTAACGAGGCCCATTTTCACGGAACCACAGTGTTGTACAGTGGATTGAGATAGATTAGACTAGAGTTTGGTACAATGTGCTACTATGGAGTGTATAGTGTTGTATAGTGTGGTGGCATAGTTTTGAGTGGAGCGGCGTACAGTGGAGTGCCACACAGTGTAGAGTGGAGTGGTGTCCAATGGAATAGCATACATTGGAGTGGCGTAGCCTGGAGTGGCATAGCGTACAGTTAAGTTGCGTATAGTGGAGTGTGATTGACTCGACTGGTGTACAGTGGAGGGAGGTAGAGCAGAAAAGTATACAGTGTAGTGTATTACAGTGGACTAGCATGCAGGGGAGTGCCATAAAGTGGAATAGCGTATAGTGAAGTGGCATTGTGTGGTTTGGCATATAGTGGAATAGCATAGATTGGAGTGGCGTACACTGCACTGCCATAGAGTGGAATAGTGTACAGTGTACAGTGTATAGTGTACACTTGAGCAGCGAACCCTGTAGTGGCATACCTGGAGTAGTGTATACTACTGTAGGGTAGAGTGAAGTAGCATAGAGTGGAGTTGCACACAGTGTAACAGTGTAGAGAACATTGGTGTAGAGTGGAGTAGTGTGCAGTGGAGTGTCGTAGACTGGACTAGCGTAGAGTAGAGTGGCATACACTGGAATAGCATAAAGTGGAGTGGCATACAGGGGAGTGGCGAGAGTGGAGTTGGGTAGAGTGGAGTAGCATACACTGATATAGTATACAATGGTTTCTCGTATACTAGAGTGGTGTAGATTTGAATAGCATTCAGTGGAGTAGCATAGAGTGGATTGAGGTATAGTAGAGTAGCGTACACTGGTATAGCATACGGTGGAGTGGCATACAGTGGCAAAGAGTTGAATAGCATAGAGTTGAGTGGCATAGAGTACAGTTGCGTACAGTGTATTACTGTATTGGGAAGTGGTATAGAGTGGAGTGATGTAGAGTGGACTGGCATACAGTGTATTGGCGTAGAGTGGAAAAGCATATAGTGGAGTACTGTGGAGTGGAGCGGCACCCAGAAGAATAGCATACTGTGGAGTGGCGTAGAGCGGAGTTGCATAGAATACAGTGTGGTAGAGTGTAATAGCATACACTGCAGTGGCATGGATGCATCAGCATACAGTGGAATGAGGTGCAGTGTAGCAAAGTACAATAAATTAGCATATAGTGGGGTTGCGTAGAGTGGAATAACGTATATTCGAGTGGCACACAGGAGTTACATATACTGAAATAGGGTAAAGTGGAGCAGTGTAGAGTAGACTGGCATATACCATAGTGGCATACATTGGAAAAGCATACAGTGGATTGGCAAAGAGGGCAGTGTTATATAGCGGAGTTGGTTACAGTGGAGTACCGCACAGTGGAGTTGAGTACAGTGTAGTGGCTGCAGAGTGGAGTGGCATAGAGTTCAATAGCATAAAGATTCACGGTATAAAGTGGGGAAGCATACAGGAGACTAGCGTAGAGTGTAGGGGTGTCGAGTGGTATAGTGTGTATTGGAGTGGCATAGAGTAGGGTGGCTTAGAGTGGCATCAAATACAGTGGAGTGACATAGAGTGGAATAGTATTTAGTGGGGTGGTCTAGATTGAAAAAGATTGGAGTGGGGAGAGTGGGGTTGCGCTCAGTGGAATAGCATACAGTAGAGTAGCAGAGAGTGGAGTAGCGTAGAATGGAGTGGTGTAGACTGGCGTTGCATAGACTGGAGTGGTGTAGAATGGAGTTGCATAAAGTGGATTGGCTTAGAGGAGTGTGGTAGAGTAGAGTGGCATACAGTGGAGTGGCGTACAGTAGTGTAGTGTACATTGAAGTGGCATAGATTGGGATAGCGTGGAGTTGAGTGGCGTACACTGGAGTTGCATACAGTGGAATAGTGTAGAGTGGATTGGCTTACAGTGTAGTGGCATAGACTGGCTTGTCGTACAGTGGAGCTGCATAATGTGAAATAGCGTACAATGTAGTAGTATACAGTACAGTGTGTAGGTTGGTATACAGTGGAATAGCATAGAGTATAGTTGTGAAGAAAGAGCTGCCGTACAGTAGAATGAGGTACAGTGTAGTGGTGGCAGTGGAATAGCGTAGACTGGAGTGGCGTAGAGTTGAGTATCATACAGTGGAGAGTTGTTAAACAGAATAGCGTACACTGGAGTGGGATACAGCAGAGTGAAATAGAGTGGAGTGGCGTACACTGGAGCAGCGTAGAGTGGAGTGGGGTACAATGTAGTGCGTACAGTGAAAAAGCATAGTGTGGTATACTGTAGAGTGGAGCGGGATGGTGTGTCTTGGTATAGGCTGTAGCGGCATACATTGTAATATTGTACTGTGGAGTGGTGTACAGTGTAGTATTGTAGTGTGTAGTTACGTACAGTGAGATAGTGTAGAGTGTAGTGGTGTAGAGAGTAGTGGTGTATAGTGGAGTGGCATACAGTGGAGTGGTGTAGAGTAGAATAATAAGTTCACTGGCATACAGTGTAGTGACGTATAGTGGAGTAGCGTAGAGCAGAGTGATGTAGATTGGATTGCCATACAGTGGAATAGTGTAGAGTGTGATAGCATAGAATGTAGTGTATAAAATTGAGTGTACAGTGAAATAGCGTACAGTGGATTGTCGCAGAGTGGAGTGGTGTACACTGGAATAGTGTATAGCGCAGTGGTGTAGCATGCAGTGGAGGGGCATACACTGGTGTGATGTGTGATATGGACTGGAGTGCCATAGAATTGCTTGGTGTAGAGTGTAGTAGCCTATAACAGAGTGGAATAGAGTGGAGTGGCGTATAGTGGATTAGCGTAAAATGGAGTGGCGTATAGTGATGTAGACTGGAATGGTGTAGAGTATAATAGCATAGAGTGGAGTGGTGAAGATGGAGTGTGGTAATAGAAACTGACGGAGCCTGAAAGTTTGCAAAACATCCATAACCGCTTGCAGATCATACCTGGAAGCATTCAAAACCCATGTACGAGCAAGGAGATCTAAGACTGCTCGCTCCTCGAAGCTCGGGAGCTGATTACGCGTTTGTGTCCTCACCGAAACTGGGGTCATATTAAGTGACCCAAAAAGAGGAAACAAAAGGCTTGTGACAGTTTCAACCATTCGTTGTCGAGTAGAAGGAGAAGAAGTCGACACGAGAACAGGAGACAAAGTATTCTGAGACGGCAAATACATAGGGTCAGTAGAGAAAGAAGTTAAAGGCAAAGGAGTAGAAGGCAAAGCTGGCGGCCCTAGAGAAGGCTGCGCCGTAGGTGGGAGAACCAACTGTGAAAGAACCGGTGGCTTAACAACAGCAGGAGGCACAACAACTGGAGGTTGCACAACTGGGGGTTGCGGAGGTGCCGTAGCACTCTGCATATAAGGAGGTGGTGAACTCAACAAATGCGACATCAAAGGATCCTTTTCAGAGTCCTTAGTCACATTCAGGACAGGAGGTGGCAAAGCCAAATAACACTTATCAATGGCCATGCAACGCTCTCTATCTGACACCTCAATCGCACGATCTTCTTCATCTTCTTTAAACTGCCTAGGAGCTTGCATTATCGACATATCCTTATCTTTCCTGTCTCTTTTAGCTTGCTTAATTTCTCGCTGTTTGGCTTCCTTAAGCCAGAGGCGGAAAGAGTCAAACATCGCCGGCCGGGCTTTTTTCCTAAATAGCGCAACTTCCAAATTATCTAAGATATCTGATTCGAAACTACCATGTTGTGGCCATTTTAAGACACCATCTTTACGTGTATAGCGGACTCATACTTGATTATAAGTAAAGGGACCCACTCCATGCTTTGAATAGAGCTCATAAGTCGGAGTTCCAACCGGAGGTTTCGGACACGAGTCATCCAATCGGGAATCCCTTTTGCAACTACAACAAAACAAATTCCAAATTTTGCTAAGACCAGGCATCTTCGCTCACTAATCTAGCTTCAAACTTCAAGGGGTTATCTAACACGATACTCTCACAAATGTACGAGCCCCTAGGCTTTGGGATTTGCAAAAACCAAATCAAAGAACCCAAGAAACAAAACCAAGTTGTGGTAGCGACCCACTTATACTTAACCAAAATGTCTTGTCACGCCACCAGAAGACCGTCTATCGTCTCGCTCTACAGATCTTCACAAAAGGGTCCAAGACAGGGCTACAGTCAGGGCAGCAGTCCTTCGTAGCCGTCGGAAAGGGGAAGCCTCGCAGCAAAAACCTTCAGTCCACATTCGACATGCCGGGGTCGATGAAGTAGGGGCCCTCTTCCAGAATTTCCTCACAAAGCTCCTCATGATCCTTGGGCTTGGACCGGTACCGCTGAAGTCACCCTACGTTGGGCGCCAGTTGAAGAACCGTGCTTTTAGAACCCAGCGGCGCCAGGGGCATGCCCAAAGTCTTCAGATTCACCTGTCTTGGTTTACTGAGACACGGAATACATCTGGCTGGCATCAGAGACCAAGTTTCTTAGCGGCAGCTAGCAACAGTGATCCTAGAAACACAGCATGGTAGTATTTCAGGAGACTGCTCAAATTCGTAGAGCAAGACATCCCTTTTTATACACAATAATCACATTTTATGAGGATACACTTCCACTGCGCCAAAAGTTAACCAATGAAATACATTCTCAAACAAAGTATCACATGACGAAAAGCTCAGTTTGCAATGTCCCAACCCAAAGTTAATCATTGGGAATGTCCCAAATCCAATTTCCACAAGCAGGACAAACCCATAATTGAAAAGCACAATGCATGTAATAAAGAACATAGGAAAGGAAACAATGTCCGATAGTGAGCAAGATAAAGCATGTGTAAGGAGGCTAAAAGTTAACGATGTCCTGAACAATGATTGGTAATCTCAGACAACGATCAAACCAGGGAAATTGACTCGGCAGGGTCAGTTTCAGGCGAAGGCTCAAAATTCACCTCGAAGTCAAGAAAGACCCTGTTAATGTGTAGGAATACGTGAAGGCCAGGTTGCTTTGTTCGTTCAACCACATTTGTTGGCCTGCGTGATGGCAAGACAAAATGGAGGCCTAAACAAAATGGAACCCATGTTCGAAACGAAATCTCCAAATACACAGCGAACTCGCTAGCTAACGTGACGAATTCACTCCACATTAGCCGCACTCGCTAAATACAGTCCGACATCACCAGAATCGTGACGGAACCATGACCTTTCGTAACGAGGCCCATTTTCACTGAACCACAGTGTTGTACAGTGGAATGAGATAGATTAGACTAGAGTTTGGTACAATGTGCTACTATGGAGTGTATAGTGTTGTATAGTGTGGTGGCATAGTTTTGAGTGGAGCGGCGTACAGTGGAGTGTCACACAGTGTAGAGTGGAGTGGTGTCCAATGGAATAGCATACATTGGAGTGGCGTAGACTGGAGTGGCATAGAGTGGAGTAGCGTACAGTTAAGTTGCGTATAGTGGAGTGTGATTGACTCGATTGGTGTACAGTGGAGTGAGGTAGAGCAGAAAAGTATACAGTGGAGTGTATTACAGTGGACTAGCGTGCAGGGGAGTGCCATAAAGTGGAATAGCGTATAGTGAAGTGGCATTGTGTGGTTTGGCATATAGTGGAATAGCATAGATTGGAGTGGCGTACACTGCACTGCCATAGAGTGGAATAGTGTACAGTGGAGTAGCATACACTTGAGCAGTGTACCCTGTAGTGGCATACATGGAGTAGTGTACACTACAGTAGGGTAGAGTGAAGTAGCATAGAGTGGAGTTGCGTACAGTGTAACAGTGTAGAGAACATTGGTGTAGAGTGGAGTAGTGTGCAGTGGAGTGTCGTAGACTGGACTAGCGTAGAGTAGAGTGGCATACACTGGAATAACACAAAGTGGAGTGGCATACAGGGGAGTGGCGAGAGTGGAGTTGAGTAGAGTGGAGTAGCATACACTGATATAGTGTACAATGGTTTCTCGTATACTAGAGTGGTGTAGATTTGAATAGCATTCAGTGGAGTAGCATAGAGTGGATTGAGATATAGTGGAGTAGCGTACACTGGGATAGCATACGGTGGAGTGGCATACAGTGGCAAAGAGTTGAATAGCATAACGTTGAGTGGCATAGAGTACAGTTGCGTACAATGTATTACTGTATTGGGAAGTGGTGTAGAGTGGAGTGATGTAGAGTGGACTGGCATGCAGTGTATTGAAGTAGAGTGGAAAAGCATATAGTGGAGTATTGTAGAGTGGAGCGGCACCCAGAAGAATAGCATACCGTGGAGTGGCGTAGAGCGGAGTTGCATAGAATACAGTGTGGTAGAGTGTAATAGCATACACTGCAGTGGCATGGATGCATCGGCATACAGTGGAATGAGGTGCAGTGTAGCAACGTACAATAAATTAGCGTATAGTGGGGTTGCGTAGAGTAGAATAAAGTATATTCGAGTGGCACACAGGAGTTGCATATACTGAAATAGGGTACAGTGGAGCAGTGTAGAGTAGAGTGGCATATACCATAGTGGCATACATTGGAAAAGCATGCAGTGGATTGGCAAAGAGTGCAGTGTTATATAGCGGAGTTGGTTACAGTGGAGTACCGCACAGTGGAGTTGAGTACAGTATAGTGGGTGCAGAGTGGAGTGGCATAGAGTTCAATAGCATAAAGATTCACGGTATAAAGTGGGGAAGCATACAGGAGACTAGCGTAGAGTGTAGGGGTGTCGAGTGGTATAGTGTGTATTGGAGTGGCGTAGAGTAGGTTGGCTTAGAGTGGCATCAAATACAGTGGAGTGACATAGAGTGGAATAGTATTTAGTGGGGTGGTCTAGATTGCAATAGATTGGAGTGGCGAGAGTTGGGTTGCGCTCAGTGGAATAGCATACAGTAGAGTAGCAGAGAGTGGAGTAGCGTAGAATGGAGTGGTATAGACTGTCGTGGCATAGACTGGAGTGGTGTAGAATGGAGTTGCATAAAATGGATTGGCTTAGAAGAGTGTGGTAGAGTAGAGTGGCATACAGTGGAGTGGCGTACAGTAGTGTAGTGTACATTGAAGTGGCATAAATTGGGATAGCGTGAAGTTGAGTGGCGTACACTGGAGTTGCATACAGTGGAATAGTGTAGAGTGGATTGGCTTACAGTGTAGTGGCATAGACTGGCTTGTCGTACAGTGGAGCTGCATAATGTGAAATAGCGTACAATGGAGTGGTGTATAGTACAGTGTGTAGGCTGGTATACAGTGGAATAGCATAGAGTATAGTTGTGTAGAAAGAGCTGCCGTAGAGTAGAATGAGGTACAGTGTAGTGGTGGCAGTGGAATAGCGTAGACTGAAGTGGCGTAGAGTTGAGTATCATACAGTGGAGAGTTGTTAAACAGAATAGCGTACACTGGAGTGGGGTACAGCAGAGTGGAATAGAGTGGAGTGGCGTACACTGGAGCAGCATAGAGTGGAGTGAGGTACAATGTAGTGCGTACAGTGGAACAGCATAGTGTGGTATACTGTAGAGTGGAGCGGGATAGTGAGTCTTTGTATAGGCTGTAGCGGCATACATTGTAATAGTGTACTGTGGAGTGGTGTACAGTGTAGTATTGTAGTGTGTACTTACGTACAGTGAGATAGTGTAGAAAGTAGTGGTGTAGAGAGTAGTTGTGTATAGTGGAGTGGCATACAGTGGAGTGGTGTAGAGTAGAAAAATGAGTTCACTGGCATACAGTGTAGTGACGTATAGTGGAGTAGCGTAGAGCAGAGTGATGTAGATTGGATTGCCATACAGTGGAATAGTGTAGAGTGTGATAGCATAGAATGTAGTGCATAAAATTGAGTGTACAGTGAAATAGCGTACAGTGGATTGTCGCAGAGTGGAGTGGTGTACACTGGAATAATGTATAGCGCAGTGGTGTAGCATGCAGTGGAGGGGCATACACTGGTGTGATGTGTGAGAAGTGTGGCTCAGGGGTTAGAGGCGGCAGACCTGGAGCTTGAGTTCGGCCCTGGACCAGGGTTCAATTCCCCGCCTCGGCGGGTCTTGGGCTCAAAAATTCCACGGACTCAATAATTCTCGCTCCGGTGCCTTCTCGACTCACGGGTTCACACTCTGCGACTCTGGGCAATAGCTTGCTTAATCTCCACAACGGCCCCTCGCGGTGGGATGCCTGGCATTCACCTTGTGGATACCCTTGCCAGGGTTATCTCACAGGGGAATACCAGGACGGGTTCCCTAAGCAAGCGCGGAGATGCCCCAGGGTAAGTTGTGCGCTATATAAGTTTCATTCATTTCATTTCATAGACTGGAGTGCCATAGAATTGCTTGGTGTAGAGTGTAGTAGCCTATAGTGAAGTGATGTAGACTGGAATGGTGTTGAGTATAATAGCATAGAGTGGAGTGGTGAAGATGGAGTGTGGTAATAGAAACTGACTGAGCCTGAAAGTTTGCGAACGAATGTAGATGTACTGTGTCAGGAGTATAAATTATGAGGCGTAAATGGTAATTTTTGTTAGTATGTGTGATTAGTGTAATTAGTGTTAAAGTTATATGTTTTAATAAATGCAGTTATATATTGTGCCATGGTATATTGCAGTAAGTTCCCGGCATAGCGTGCTACATGCGGATGATGAGTCAGTATGTGATTGACTAAAGGCTGTATTCACCAAAGGTAAAAGGCAAACATGTAGTTTTGAGTACAGTTTGGCTGTGTTCTGGATTTCGCTGCATTGTGGGTTACAGTCTTAGAAATAGGTAAGTAGTCGGTTGTATTGGTGTTCACCTCCTATTACCACTTTATTAAAGAGGTAATAGGTAGAGCAATGTATTTATATATTTCCACATATTTTTTACAGTAGTTTGGGGAGAACTGTCCATAAAAAAAATGTAAGTAGAGCAGTAATTTGTAGGTATGAGTGTGGTACTCTGTAGACTTTTTTGTGTATAATTTAAATATATTAAAATTAGAAAATACTGTGTAGTACACTATATTTTTAAAATACAGAGCATTACAGTGTATGTTTAATTTTTTAAACGTAATAATTTATTCTTTACATTTTTTCAAGTACTGCAGTACTCCTGAATGACTTGTGAAAGCTATGTACCACAGTACTTCCCTGAAATATTACTACATTTTGCAAAAGTACTCTGACTACAGAGATATCACTAAGTTAAAATGCCTTATCATTTGAAAAAATACTTACCCTACTTACCTGTGGTACTCAAAAGGATCATATGTGCACCATAATGTGTAACCCTGTCAAATTTAATTAAAATGTGTCCAGTTGTTTTCACGCTATGCATGAGTAAAAACTCTATGGGAAATGCATTCGCACCCAAATGCTGTTTGGTAAATTTTCCCAAAATTTTACAACAAAAGTGTGCCGGTGATTTTTGTTGTACATGGAAAGTTTTGGGGTAATCTGTCAAGTGGGGGCTGAGAAAAAGGGGGGACAAAACACATACATTTCCCATGTTAATTCCCATAGGACATTTAGGCACATCTACAGCCCGAACTGCTAAATGGAAATACACCAAATTTGGCAGAAAGATAGACGTTGGTCTTGGGAAGTGCCTTTTTGTGATTTGCTATAAATTTGGTCAGGTTTTGCAGAGTTATTAAAAGAAATTCTAATTTCTATAGATAGGGATGCGGGGGATCAGCAACCTCTCCCGATCTCGTGCTGGGATCTGATTGGCTGTTAAACTATTATGGGGTAACCCAGTTTCCCTCAGAACTTGGGCAATACAGTTCAGAGTATACAACGGCGCATCAAATATCAAAACTGGCCTTTAATAATCCTTTCTCTTGTTTCCCCTCCCCCCTCACTCACTTGTATATAAATCACCATTTTGTATGTTACTTGTGCACAATATGTCACATCGTACTCACTGTATTTGATGCGCCGTTCAGTATAAAGTATATTTGATTGCTGATTTACTCTTTATGCATTGTCACAGGATTTCTATGAATGAAAAATAATTCAAAGATTCAAATCTATAATTACCCTGTCCGTTTTTGTCTTGGATTTGCATTTAATGATTTTTTCAAATGGAGTATTGATTGATGTAACCCATGGCTAATTTATATTTCGCATGATTCATTCACATTTTGAAATAATCAGGTTGCATACCCGACAGAACCATTGTATACACTAAACAGGATCTGATTGGCTAACACAACAAGATGATGGACGAAGTGCTGAAACTTTTCAACCACTCACCCCAGTCAAGAGATTTGGGTTTAATACATTGTTCTTTTGCTCACTATGCCACCCCAGTTTGGACCCAACCATATGCAAATCAGTCTTGACCCTACTCCCCATGGGAACAGTTCACTCGAACTGCCAGGCCAGCTCCTCCCTGGACCGGAAACAAGTATCCTGGGACAACTTTCGGGATATCACCTGCAACATTGGTGTTCAGGAGAGCAATGAACACCAAGTTACCTCAATATATCAATCAGAGAAACAGATGAGAAAGCAACTCATGAGAAAGATTTGGTGAACAAACAAAAGATAAAAACATATGTTGACCAAACATGATGAGCAAAGAACATTATATTGAGCAAAGGAGATTAAGTGCTCACACGATAGATGCGGAGAAGAAAATCTGATGCACATTTCGATGCAGAACCGTTTCTAGTGGCGTCCGGTTATAAACAAGGCTGAAGGTGCTGATGCGCATCGGGTGCGCCGGTGGTGCACCACAGGCAAGCCCATCTGCGCCCGTCCATGCCTGGATCGCTCCCTGTGTCGGTCCCCATGGCCCATTTGTACAAAATACCCCAGACACCATCAGGTACTCGCGGGATGCACTATTGACCCTGAGGTACACTGTTCCCTCCCGATCTCCTGCCAGATCCCATACTCTAACCATATAGGGGGTCCTAGACCCCATTTGGCTAGCAACCCAATAGCCACAGGGACAACTGCACAGCTACATAGTAAAGGCTCCAGTGGTGATGGGGCAAATATATCCTGTATATTACTCAACACCTGATCTCTTTTTAAACATCAGTTGGAGTTCTGTGACTTAGTACAAACACAAAGTGCAGACGTGGCATTTGTTACAGAAACATGGGCCGATGCCAGCTAGGGCCCAGACATTGTTGCTGCCACCCACCCTGGCTGCGCAGTATATCGCTTAGATAGACAATCAAAAAAGAGGGGAGTGGGATTGGCTGTATTTTATCGTGATCACTATAAAACAACTTTTTGGGCCAGATTCAAGGCCTTAGCCTTCTTGGTGCAGCCTGCAGATTCGCGGGCTATTAAGGGAATGTTAGTCTGCCGCCCTACAGGACCCAGATGCGGGTTTGGGGGTAAGCTTAGTACACTAATGGAATCCGCTACCATTAATGAGAATTCTCTGGTATTGAGTCATTATAATTTTCACCTGGAAAAGGAAACAGATCCTGACTCCCAAAAATTGATTGACACTATGAATGTGTTTGGACTGCCTTAAGTTACCAAAGGTTAAACACATAGTGCTGGTCACATGCTGGAAAGGATCTTTTCCAAATATTCTGACATCATGTTACTTCCATCTCTCCCCTTCACTTGGTCAAACTACTGAGTGGTCAACTGGCAGATAAAGACCAAGACCTCTACCATGACTAGAAATACCACCCAACACACCCTAAGTAGAACCTGGCATAAAATACAGCCAGATTAATTGGGCGATGCCATCGCCGCTGGCCCTTGGCAACCAGGGGAAAACCTGGAGCACAGTGTTGAGAATTTTGCACTCTGGCTTAACTCTGCACTGGGCCTAATTGCTCCAAGAATTCAAAAAACTACAAGCAAGAACATATCCCAAGCCTGGTACAACGAAAACCTCAGACAATCAAGGCAGGACTGTCGGAGACAAGAACATAAATGGAGGAAAAATTACGATGTGGAGGAGAAAATTATTTATAAAATCAAACTAGCTGAACACAAAAAAAATCTTAGCAGCTAAAACAGCAAACTAATCGGGGTATATAAAAGCTGCATCTGAGGCAAACAAAACTTTTCTCAGTGATAAAAAACATTATAACACCAACTAGCTCAAATAATGCAGGAACAAATCAAGAATTCTGTCATACACTCCCAGGCTTTTTTCAAGAAAAAGTCACTAATATATTTTATACATTTTCTACACATAGAGCAGGCAACTATCAGGAGGAACATGTCCTAACTGGACTGGCTAAAAAAAGGAGTCTGTCTTCCTTAAGGGTCCCATCAGAAGAACAACTCACAGATTCTATCCTACTTATCAAATCAGGTGCGCCACAAGACCCATGTCCCCCCAATATCATGCACATGATTCTTGCTCAAGTAGCACAAAATCTAGGGCATATTTTTGATAACATGTTTGCAGAAGGATATTTTTTCTCTCACTGGAAACAGGCCTTAATTCTCCTCGTAATAATAAAAGACAATTTGAACGCCCAGGACCCGAATAACAACCAACCAATATCAAGACTTCCTTTTACCGCCAAGCTGGTAGAAAATGTAATGATATATAACAAACAACCCCCCAAAGGGAAAAGGGTCCTAGGGACAGTTTAACGACCAACTCACAGATTTAATCCCACTTAAAATTATATCCAATACAAACAAATCTGGTGGTCAAAAAGAAGGGGCAAAAGGGGAGCAAAAAAACTGATTATATACCCCACGACAAAAGTGTATCGTCTTCTATGCAGGTCTTAATATGCCACTGTTTATGCCTATGTTGCCAAAGGTTTGTAGCTAAACAGATAACTGCTATTTAGTATTTTGTAGCTTTACTAAATAGCAGTATTTAGACCAAAAATAGCATATTAAGACCTACATAGAAGATGATACACTTTTGAACAATTCTCATATTGTAAATTACTACATGAATATCAGCCACGAGAAGAGCTTTTTATTGTACAGATACGTGTTTCTGGGGAAGGTGTTTTTGTAATGTGGATACTTGTAACCCGGATAGAATATATTTACATATCATGTTGGATGTCTGCCCTCTTTATTAGTGACTTATTTTCAATTACAGGGCGTGGTCTCATATACCTGAGTGGTTACCAGGTGAGGTGAGGCTTGTACCTCCCACAAGACAGGTGAGTGTATCGGTTTTGTCAGCAACAGCCAACCAATGTTAGTATGGCGCATACGTCAGGGCAAGGTTGCGAAACTGGTATAATATATCATAACATGTTTTTATGTCTGTTACAGGTGTGAAGACCACCCACTTGTATAGAGGCATTATGTACAAGGTTGTAATTATTTTATGCACATTAGCACTAATATGAAAATGCAGTAGCTATTACAAAACTTAGGTCTTGAAGAAAGCCTGGACAAGTGGCCCACCAGGCTGAAACTAGTTGCCCATCTATGATAAGTGGCCTATTTGTTAAAAGCCACTTTGCTCTTTTTTTAACAGGATTAAAAGGGTTATTGTAATAAAAGTATTTTTCTTCCAAATCTTTTTTAATTATCACTCACATGCACTGCACAAAATAATTTCCATCACCCAACCAAATAGATATCCTAGGTTCGTCTCCTTGAAACAAATGACTATACTAGTCATTCCTTTCAATCTTCCTCTATACTTCCTCTTGTTGTGATTTCAGTGAGCCATACGAAATATGAACCACATTTTCCCCTCGATGACCAAGAGACGTTGTGGTAAAAAGGAAGGAAATTCAAGTGATGACAATGGCCTCTCTTGGCAGTTGATGGAAATCCGACTATTTCGTAAAGGTCGCTTTTCTGACTATTGAGCACACCTGTTGGGTTCTTGCACTTTTCTTGTGTGGTATATAACTAGTTTTTTTGCTCCTCTTTTGTCCTTTCTTTTGACCACCAGATTTGTTTGTATTGGGTAGAGTAATGAACCAACAACTTTCAGAATACTTGGAGGAAAACTCTTTGCTAGATGACACACAACATGGTTTTAGAATACACCACAGCACAGAATTGGCCTTGGTGATAGCAACATAGGAAATACGAGAAGTACTCAATAGGGGTGGGACAGCTGTGCTTGTCCTCTTGGATCTTTCCCCAGCTGTTGATACGGTCAGCCATGGGGTTTTGGCTGACCGTATGCATAGGTTAGGTGTAGAGCAGAGGTCTTCAATCTGTGGTGCGCGACCCCCAGGAGGGCCCTGGAGTCCTGGGCAGGGGGTCGTGCATTTCCAGGCCTTACTTCTGCCTGGAATACAAAACGTGCTCTTCGTTTTGGACAAAGTCAACTATGATCATTAAAATGCTTTAGATGAAGTTAATTGAATGTCATGTGCTGTAAAAGGAAGAAGCCGCCACACATGTAAAACAATCCTTCAAATAAGCCTTCATGCCTGGGTGTCTGCTTGCCTGAATGAAACACAATGTACCTAGGAGTTAGTCTGCAAATGTAAAGGATGCTTGGGAGTGGTTCTGGCCTTAATTGCTCCAATCACTTCAAGCATGGTGATGGCAAAGATGTGTTTTTTTAGTGAGGTGGTTAGCAACTGGGCTGTAAAGTGTGTGCTTTTAATGATATCTGTATTTACACAGCGTTTAGTACCCCTGAGGAGGTGTTGAAGGGACAGTTATGCAAAAAATAAATGCATTACTTATAGTCTGATATTACACAAATCTACATTTGCGAAGCTCCATTTTATCCTAAAACTCTTAGCACATTTTGTATAAGCATGGGCGGAAAATCCGTTTCTCTCGCGGATTTTGCGGATTTTCGGTAAATTCGCAATCCGTGAGATTCGCGAATCTCCCGCAAAATCCGCAAATCCGCGAGCAGCGGATTTTGCTCGCACTGTTCGTGTGAGTTCGCGGCTTCCCAGTACAACTTCGCGCCCCGCGAATAAGTGCAAAATTGCAGAAATACGATCTTAGCAAAACTGAAACTAGGTTCAAAAGTTCAGGCTCATCATTAGTAGCCATTTCCTGTAGTGCTTCCTGAGGGGCCCCTCCAGAGTTCAGTTGCCAGTTGCAACTATTATGTGACCCTGCTCTGAACCTCAGAATAGTTACACATATGCCACAAAGGTCCTGAATTACAGCTAAGGGAGACAAGCAGGAGCCAGGCTGGAAGTTCAAATCCATTAATCAGCCCCTAATTCATTATTGTCAGTTGGGGCAGGGCAGGTGTTGTAACTAATTTTGCAACAATGAAAGCACTTAGCAAGTGCAAAAGATCACTAATCAGGAAGCACTAAGGAAGCAGGTGCCAGCTAAAAAAATATTCTGTGACACATTAATCAGCCCCAAATTAATTCAGCTCACTTGAGGCAGGGAAGGTGTGCTTGCGTTGCCACAATAATGTACACTGACTGGACAACCAGAGGGTGCTGTGATGAAACAGAGGGTGGCATGGGTGGGCCAGAGGGTGGCATGAGTAGTCAGAGAGTGGCAGTGGTGACAGAGAGTGGCAGTGATGAAGAAGAGTGTCCCAAACAGGCTGGGCACGTAGAAACAACAAGTTCGCGAAACTTGCGACCCGACAGGTAAGTTTGCAATTTGCGAAATTGTACAAAACCCTCGCGAACTGGCAGAAACCCGCGCAAACACAAAAAAAAAAAATCCGCAAATTCGCGAGAATTCGCTGATTTTGCGGATTGCGAGTTCGCAAATCCGCAAAATTCGCGAATGCGAGATTCGCAAAATTCGCCCATGCTTAATTTTGTAGCAGTCTGTCTTATAATGTGTATAATGCAAGAATAAAATAATGACTTACACATTCACAGTGCTTTATGTCACAGGCTGTGACCTCATAGCACTAAAAATACACAAGTCAATATTTTCCACTGCACCAACCAAATTTATTTCTGTCACTCTCTGGTTACACACAGACTGCACTGCATTAAATAATGGAGGTTTCATGATGTACTATGTAGTGCATTTCCCACTGAGTAACTTTTTTAATTTATTTTTCATTTAAGCTACCCATTATTTTATATGTCGCTACCTGATGGTGAAAGACCTAAAAAATTAACAAAATATTTTGGGGCGGATTTATTAGAAGCTTGTGCTGCTGGAGCGTCAGTATTTTTGAAGCTTCAGCGGCACAAGAATCTAAATCATATCTATGAGGCGAGGCAAAGTTACCCTGCGTAGCTTTGCATGGCCTCATAGATATGGAGTAAGACAAAACAGCGCAAGTCACTGTGTTGCCTTACTCTGAGTCAAGGAGGCGTTCCATGGACGTTGCAGTGGATGTCCATGGATTTTGACGCTGCCCCAAATTGATAAAACCACGTAAACCTGGGGCAGAGCCAAAACCTTATGCCTTCCCACAGCAGGCGTAACAAGGAGAAATGTTCCCATTTATCCTCATTTTTTCCTCTTTCTATGGAAAGAGGAAAACCCCTCTCAGAATTGTTTTTGTGCAGGAAGGTGACCCTTCCTGCACAAAAACCATCCTGCCTATGTTGGCGCTAGCCACACCTTTGACCACACCTCCAACCACTGACCTTTGTTTTTCTGAACACTGTTTAATTTATTTACCCAATGTATAAATGATTTTCTGTGGGAATTGAGGGCGTTTATGGTTGTCAATAGTTGGTAATGATGAGGAGGCCCAAGTTCTAGAAATTTTTGTCAGGAGTGGGTCCTAATGCCTAAAAGTTTTCGACAGGGGGGTCTCGGCATCAAAAAGATTGAAGACCTCTGGTGTAGAGGGAACAACTTTTGATCTCTTGCTATCTTTCCTGGGAAACAGACAAAATAATGTGAAGATGGGCCAGTTTGTCTCCAGGTCTTTTTCCCTGGCCTGTGGAGGTCCCCAGGGCTTCGCACTGAACCCAACTTTGTTTAACCTTGACGTTACTCCACTTGCTCCCATAATTAAACAAAATCTGGCTTCACCCTGGCCTCATATGCTGATGATACCCAAATTGTGGTATCTTTGGCAAATCTTAAAAGCAATTTGGGTGGGGCTTTCAGCTCATGTATGAGTAAGGCGAGCAATTGGATGGATCTCAACTGACTTAAACTAAATGCCAATAAAACGGAGGTTATCATCTTCGGTAATAACCCTTCCTTCTGGAAACCAGACTGGTGGCCACCTGAGATGTACTCTTTACTCGAACCCTCAAACAAAATAAGAAACTTTGGGTTCCTGGTAGACAAGGAACTGAAGTTTAAGGATAAAGTAAAGAAAATGACTTTGGCCACTTTCTGCTCCCAAAGGCTAATAAAAAAGATAGAAACATTTCTGCCCCCCGAATTTCTCAAAACAGTAACAATGGCACTCATTCTCACGAGGAATGATTACTGCAATGGTCTGTATCTTACGCTTGCAATGGATCTCGCAAAGAGGCTTCAGATACTGCAAACACTGCGGCTCGCTTCCTTTTTAAAATTCCGAAGCATGAGTCAGCCGAAGGAGCACTTAGGAAATTTCACTGGTTGCCAGTCAAACAACAATGTAATTTCAAATCTCTCTGTATGGCCTATAAATCTCTACATGGACATGGGCCAGACCATTTAAAATAAAAACCTCATTTGGTACATCCCAGCTAGGACACTTCGAGCAGGTTCTGCTAGGAACCTGATTGTCCCCCCATTTAGGAAAGCCACCTGGGGTGGACAGAGCTTTCTTAGGACTACTGCCATGCTTTGGAATAGTCGCCCATTGACATTAAAAGCTGCTCCCTTCCCACTCTCTTTTAGAAAAGTCTTAAAGACCTGGCTTTTCACACAGGAGCAGATGTTATTTGCACATCTGCCTGATCCGATTACGACATTGTCACAGCCTAATAGGACTTCGATAGTGCCAAGACGGCCTAGAGCATGTGTTTGCGCTTTATAAGTTACACTTACATTACATAACATTACATATATGACTCCACTTCACTCCACATTTGAGGCTGGGGAAAGGATGTAACCATCTCTATGTCATTATCTGTTCCTGACCTTCCTCGTACTGAACACAAAGGTTTTGGGTGCACTCTGTTCCATGTTCTTTTAATTTAAAATAGTTTTCAAACATATTTATAAAATTCGAGAAGAAACTCTGCCATCTGCTGAGTAATTCTGACATGGCTAACCTCGATATGATTTTGAATACTAAAGACTTTCTAAAAAAAAAGCCTTTGCCTGCTTTTCATGCCTTGCTATACAATCGTGCATGCATTTACATCTGCAAACAAAAGGAGATGATGGACAAAGCGCTGAAACTTTTCAGACACTTACCCCCAGTCACAGATCTGAGTTGAATCCATCATCGTTCTTTAGCTCACTTCGCCACCCCAGTTCAGACCCAGCTATATGCAAATCAGTCTTGACCCTGTGCCTCATGGGAACAGCCCGAACTGTCAAGCCAGGTCTTCCCTGGACCGGAAACAAGCATCCTGAGACCGGTTTCGGAGTAACACCCCTCATCAGCCAGGCTAGCTTGAAACCAGTGTCAAAGTGAGCTAGGTACCCACGTTTGGGCATACCCAGCCATATGCAAATCAGTCTTGACCATTTACAATTGGCCATCTTGGCTGCGGCAAATAATGCTCTTAACTCAATCCAGCTACTTCTAGAAAATAATGTGTGTCCACACATTTGCAAATTTTACACTTAATCCCAACCAATAACCGAATCATTTTAAAGAGCCTGCTTTTTTGTCATAGGACCATTTTTGCCAAAGATTCTAAGTTTCTTCAGGCCCGTTTTTACCAGATCCTCTTCAGTTCCCCTTCTGTAGGTTCCCTGAATTAGAAAAGACAATCCATCCAGCGGCGGCTCCTCTGCTATGGCGGAGGAACATCACCCCCCCGCCAGCTGCCTCAAAACTGCAGGAAAGGAAAAATAAAACCGTAATAAACATGTTTTATTATCGTTTAATTTTTCCTTTCCTGCTGAGTCTTTGAGAGTGGGACCATGGAGAATAACAGGCTGCACGAGGACTGGTGGGCACTGCGCATGACGGTTTGGCCGGTCGTCCCCTGCCGGCCAAACCAACATGCGATTTGCACCTGAGCTGCGTTGCCGGGTTGGAGAGAGCAGGCACAGGCTCCCAGTCTCACTGGGAACACAAATTCAGAGTGCTCAGGCCAATCCTGACGTTGCTGTTATGACACAAGAGCCACATCAGGATTGGCCGCAGTGAAGTCTGAGAGCCTGGCCTACTAAAAGAGGAGATGAAGAGCATGACGCGGCCTGCTGCAAGCACATTTTTAATTTTGTTTTAAAATGGTGTCCCCTCTCTGACCCTTTCTGCTCCCGGCCTGCCACTCTTCCGCGACACCAGCCGCAACTAAAACTAGGGGTAGATGTGTTTTTTAGCAAGCAGTTAAGCTATGGAACTACCTTCTCCTCCGCCTGAATGCACAACCAAGCCACCTGTAATTCAACAAAAAGCATGAAGCTTGGTTATTTCCTGCCTCTTAATTTTGCGTCTTTTCTCTCTTCCTTTTAGCCTCTTTTTATTTAACTTTCGTAAAGTGCCTATGGGCCTTATAATGACTTTGGCAGTGTACCAGTGGGCCACCACACCAGCGCCCCACTTTCACACTGCTGAAGCCATATTATGACTGCCCGCCGGATTCCAACAGGAATCCAGGTCAGGCAGCGCTGCGCCGGCTGGCTCACAGTGGTGCAGTGCTAAGGTTCTTAGCAAGGCACCTCAGTGGAAACAGCATTGTACATTCCTGCAGGAACTAAGGGTGTATGCAGGCAGGGGGCATACAATGTGCTCTCCTGCATGCATCCCCTGATGCTTGTTTCCTCGCCATCACAATTTTCATGGTGGGCTTGCCGCCATGAAAACTGTGGCAGTGAGGAAACTCCAAATATGCTTGGCAGTGATACAGCGGCACCGCCAACATATTAGGGGCCTCAGACCGCTGCAAGACACCAATGATTGCGGATCCCTGGCAGCATGAGCAGTACCATGGTGGTCCGACCGCCCAACTTTGTTGTTAAGCAGTCAGACCACCGGTGTGACAGTAGCCTCACCACCACCGTGGGTTTGGCGGTCCATTCGACTGCCAAACTCAAACTAGGGCTCCATGTCTCCAATGTGGCAGGAGGTATTTTAGCACCTGCCCAAAATAGAAGCCACAGAATAGTTTTGCCTCATAGGCCAAGTGTAAAGAGGCTGTTAGAGAAGAAGAGAGCCTAATGTTGTCGTGGAATTCTTCAATTTCTATTCTAGGAAACAAAGCAGTCAAGAAATTATTGATGATAATGTCACCAATCTCAAAGTTTTAGCTGCAGCATGTAACCTTGAAAATAACAAAGACACTTTCTTTTTGGGTTTTTTCTTTGATAACAATTTTCTTGAGTTTTGCATGATTTGACACTCAGATAGTACAGCAGTATATATATATAGCAGTTAACCACATTATGAGCAAGTAAGATATTATAGGACGACTACTCAAAAAAGAGTCATAAGCGTAAATACAATGAGGAGTGAGGCTCAAGCCAATTGTCCCAGCCAATTCCCCTATATGCAACCTGCTTCAAAGGATAACCTAGGGCATCATACACGGTCTCTCCTGCTGTGCATATCAGTCCACTCCCTTCTCCATGGTGACTGAGAGGGAGGGGAAGGGCTTTTCCAGAGGGATCCCATATCTCACTTGGCCACCATGATGGCTGTTCCTAAGAATGCCTGTTCCTTCCCTGAACCCCGGAACACTCCTTGACCCTAAGCAACAGCTTCAGAGGTGGAAGGTTTGCCTCCCATCCCAGCACATTCAATAACTCTCTCACCACAGTGCTCAAGAATTCCTGAATCCTCTGGCACAGCCACACCATGTGGTAGAAGTTAGTGGGGCATGTGTGCAGCGCGGGCAGGTAAGTTCAGAAAGGAGGCCTGCACGGTGCAGCCTGGCTGGTGTGAGATAGGCACAATAAAGATAATAGGTCAGGATCAAATGTAGCATGGAGCAAATTGTAACAGCTCTGGGTGCCATCATTGCATCCCGCCAATCGTCATTCTCAAGGGGACCCTGCCATCCCTCCCAATCAATCCTGAAATAATCTAGTGTGCCTGGCATGTTAATAATTAATGTACGGTAGATTTGAGAGATGCCTCCAAATCCCAGCACACTCATGAGAACCTTTACCTCCATCGGACTGAACTCAGGGAGAGGGGCAGCATGTGGTATGTGGGCGCATAGTGTGTGTCTCAGTTGTAAGTATTTATAAAATTGTAAAGAGGTGAGTGCGTAATTATCTTGGAGTTACTGGAAGGATTGTATATGGTTCCCAGATCAAATGGCTCTCAGTTGTGTTATGCCAGTGAGGTCCCATTTCCCAAAGTCCTTCAGCACCTCTACCTCACGCAGCCAAGTGCCATGCCAAAGGGGAGTTTAATGGTGAGTTTAGCATCCTTTTTAAAGTGTTTGAGTGCGGCCCTTCTCGGCAGAATCATCATTTTATACAGGGCGATTCCGCCATCAAATTCAGAAAATAAGGACTGGAATTTGTCAAGGTCCTCTTTGGCCTTCCGCACCAGGGACTCGAGATTGAGGGACAAGGTGAGTTCCCAGTTCACTTAGACCAGCTTGGTGGGATTGGTGTAGAGCTAGCGGACAAGTCCACAGAAATGTGCCCTCAATCTAACTCTCAGTAGAACAAACCTCAGGTAGGTACAATCCACAGTGTCAAAATAATTCTCAGTCAATGAGAAGCAAGGCAAGACTGGATGAAGCAGGTGATAGTGGGCCAAGGCAATTTTAACTCACCTGAGGCAGTTCTGGCTGCTGCGGACCAACCTAAAACTGCATTGTTCAGAATGTATGAGTGTGCGTAGGATGCGTTTGAGATGGGTGGCTAGGATTGTGGCATATATCTTGACCTCACCATTAATGAGCAAGATTAGATGGTAGTCAGCGTAGGGTGCCCAAGGGGCTGCGTCTTCGGGATTATCATGATGGTGGCAGCATCTATCTTGAGTGGAAAGAGCAATTTTTTGAAACTTCATTATGGAGAGCATGAAGCCAGGGAGTTGGGATTTCCCGGAATGCTGTGTATTAGTCCGTGGGGAACCCATCTGGACCAGGGGTCTTACCGGAGTAATTGCAAAGATGGCTGCCCCAATTTCTTCAGCCGACAATGGCTTATCCATCATCAGAGCCTGAGAGTGGGACAATCAAGGAAGAGGTACTTCATTTAGAAAGTAGGGGTCAGGTTCGGGGTCCGTTTGAAAGTGTGCCCTGCCCTGTAGCCAGAGAATGCTCCCATTGTGCACGTTGAGTGGCTGTGTGTCTGGGTCATACTGCATGAAGTATAATGTAGGTGTGTATTTGAGTGTGGTGGAAAACAATCTAGTACATAAACAAATCACAACTCCCCCTGAAAATATAGCATTACTTAATCCCGAACGCCCCCAACAACCCCTCCATCCCATACTTCTACCCTAGAAGCATATGTCGCCCATAAATCAGTTACAAATACACAACTTGAAACTGGGAATGGAGTAGTGGACCCTCCGTGGTACAGAATCAGTTGCAGTCTTCAGGAACGACTCTGTCGGCAATTATCAGAAAACAGTGCTGTAGAGCGACCGCATGTCTAGAAACTGGAGAACTATATCTTAGGAATTTGCTGTAGATTGGTGTCCTCCATCTACCCAGTGGGAGATGTAGAGGTCAGAGCAAGGAGGGCATCTTGGCTCAGTCAAGGGTCCCCCATGGCATTGGACAGGGAGAAGTGCACTCAGGATAGTGGCGTCTCCTGCAGATGAGGGGATAGAGAGGGTGATTTGGATCCTTTTGTGCTGTGTCCTCTTCATGAGCAGGTGCGGTTTCTTTTCAGCTTAGGCGCTGTGACTCTCCAAACCGGCTCAAAGGGTCTGCTCTCCAGAAGGGAGATCTGCTGGCCTGTGGAGAGGCGTCCTTTGGTGAGCCACATCTAAGCAGGCTCCGGGGTATCGAACAAGTGGGACTTGTTTACATGGACACCTCGAAGTCTGGCTGGGAAGAGGAGTCTGTATGAGAATCCAAGTGCTCAGAGTTTCTTCTTGACTGCCATACACAAGGAGCACTGCTGTTGTACCTCCTTGGTGTAGTCAGAAAAGAGGAGCACCTTCGCGTCGCCTCACCTCTCGCGTCGTGGATACTATTGGCCTCACCGGCCAATAGTATCCACCAGAGGTTCCATCCACGAACCTACAGGAAAATATATTGATATGTATCTACAACCATTGGTGAAGGAAATGACCACATATTTAGAGGACACTACTGATTTTTTTAACAAACTTGACCAAGCTTCACTTGACCCCTATGCTAACATCATACTATGCACTATCAATGTGTGTGCATTATACATGTCAATTCCACACAACAGAGGCCCAGAAGCGATTGAATCATTCCTTTTGCAACATCCAATCAAAGAGGAATTAAAAGTACTACTACTAGAACTAATACAATATACCTTGTACCATAGCTACTTTTTATATGACGGAGTGTATTACCAACAATTGGTTGGTACATCAATGGGAAATTGTGCAGCCCCCAGCTATGCTAATCTTTTTATGCACAGACTGGAACATGATCACATTTTGAACAACCCAAGATGGTCCAACAAAATACAAAAATTCTGGAGATACATAGACGACATTTTTCTTATATGGGACGGAACCATGGATGAAATTTCAGAGTTCATCACGTACATCAATGACATTGACGACCACATCAAATTCACACACTCAACGAGCTCCAAGAACATACCTTTCTTGGACGTATTAGTTAAATATCAAGACAACAAACTGCAAACGGACCAGTACATTAAAACCACTTACAGGAACAATACACTCCACTTTGTTAGTTGTCATCCTTTTTCATTGAAAAAACATCTACCATATTCACAACTTCTCAGGGTCAAAAGAATCTGTTCTCAATCAGAAACTTACACCAACAACGAACAAATGATTCTATCAAAGTTCAAAGACAGAAAGTACTCAAGTCAAATTCTAGATTCAGCAAAACAACGAGTGGGCAACCTTAGACGTCACGATCTATTGTCTATCCAGACGAGAGAGAAATCCACTAACAGATCTGTTTTCGTTTCAAAATTTTCAACTAAAAGCTCACAAATTAAGAAAATCATCATGAGAAATTGGCAGATGATACAAACTGAACCTGATTTTATTGGAATCTTTAATCATGTTCCACTTTTTGCGTTCCAAAGATCCAAAATATCAAAGATTTATTGGAAAGCACACCAACAACACCCAACACCACATTCACGGGCACTAGACTGTGTCACAATTACAGCCATTGTCACAGTGTTATCCCAGGAAATACATTGAATCATCCAACCTCAGGTAAAACAATGAAACTCTTTACCAATGCTACCTGTGATTCAAAAAATTTGGTATACCTTTTAAAATGTCGTTGTGGATTACGCTATATAGGGAAGACTGAAAGAAAAATAAAAGTTCGTCTAACAGAGCACAAGAGCCCTATCAGGAACACGATCATGAAAGCTCCATTTGCTGCACACTTTGTTTTTTTTTTGTTTCTTTTTATTGAAAAATTATAAACAAACAAGGCAATAAAATACAGTATACAAAATACCGGTTCAAACGAGGGAGGAAAAGGCGATACAGAATCATATTCAATTGACAATGGGAAAGGGAAGGAGGGGAGAAAAGAGTCAATGCGATGTTGAAATAATACAGCCATAGGAACATGAGGTTAGGGGAAAAGCGGAGCATCAGTGTTGGTCGCACTGGGAGGAGTGCAAATGTCACCACGATAACTGTTCCAGGGACCCCATATCTTGCTCCACTTCCAGGGTCGCCCCCGAGCAATGTATACTGTTTTCTCGCTAAACATAGCCCAATCCATATTCTCCCTCCATGCTTCAACTGTCGGTGGCCTCTGGGACACCCACAACTGTGCTATATCCCTTTTAGCAATCATGTTCCCAAGGGTTGCCCACTGAGTCTGTGCCGTATTGTAATCTGTCGGCTCCCAAACATTTAACAAATATCGCCTGGCCTCGGGCAAAAGACCAACACCTGTAACTTCCTCCATCGTTTTATGTACCTCATTCCAGAAGACAGTCACCTCACAACACTCCCAGATAATGTGGAGGAACGTCCCGACAAGTCCGCATCCCCACTTGCACAATCCCTCCTCAGAGAATCCCATTCTAATCAGACGGGGGCCAGTAACATAGACCCTGTGGAGTATCTTAAGCTGCACTAACCGGAGACGAGCCGGAATCGCAACCTCCTTGGGAGAGGAGATAGCCGACTGCCAGTCCTCGTAGTCTAACTCTAGACCATCTCGAGTCCACAAGTCCCGGAGCTGTATCAGTAGGTCAGTCCTATCATTAATTAGTTTCTTGTAGATCAAACAGATAGTACTGTCCGGCACATGACCATCCAGCACCCTATCTTCAAGCGGAGACGACTCCGGGACCCTCTCCCCCTCTGAAAAAATAGACTTCAAGGCATGACGTACCTGGACATATCAAAAGTATTCCCTGTCACTTAATTGAAATTCTGTCTTCAGCTCCTCAAATCATTTGATGTTTCTCTTGACCCACAGGTCCCCCACCTTGCTAATACCAATCAGGTCCCACTTCTCGAACCCCTTGGTCTTCCACAGGTTAACCAGCCTCTCAGATGCGAAAAGCGGGGTCGCCAGAGTCATGCAATCTTTTCATCCCATCGCATTATTCGCGTTGCACCACATATGCACTGCAGTCCTCGTCGGTCCCGACAGATCCCTACCAGCCGATCTCGAGTACAGTGCTCTATAATATTCACCCCCTGGGAACAACCACCTGTCCATAGCAAACGCCGGGTTCAATTTGGGTCCATACATGCCATGGTTAATGGCGCTCAATTGTGACGCCCAATAATACCGCTTGATGTCAGGGAGAGCGATACCCCCATCGTACCACGGGAGCGTTAGCTTAGCGAGCGCGATACGGGATCTACCATCCCAGATTCACTTCCTCTGGAGACGCTCCACTGCACGGAAATAGCTAGCCGGAACTATATCTAATGTGTTTTGAAGAGCATAGAGGAAACGTGGCAAAGACATCATCTTGAAAAGAGCTGCCCGGCCGAGCGGCGAAAGCGGGAGCTTACGCCAACCCGCCACGTCCAATTTCAACCTATTCAACGGTGGCATCAAATTCTGCTCATAACGAGCCACAGGGTCCAGTGAGATATAAATACCGAGGTACCTAAACCCCGACTGTGTCACCTGGATGGGACAAATAACGCAAAAGAAGGGGAACCTCACCGCAGAGTACATATAGATAAGACTTTGTCCAATTTATGACTAGGCCCGAGTTCCTACCAAAGGAGGTCAATATATCAAACAACACTATCAGTGATTTCCGGGGCGACGTTAAGTACAACAAGATATCATCTGCATAGAGCGAGATACGATCTTCAAAGTCAGGGGACCACTGAATACTCCTCATCGAGGGCTACCACCTAATCCATGCAGCAAGGGGCTCGAGGTCCAGGGCAAACAGAATCGGCGACAAGGGACAACCCTGTCGCGTACCTCTCCCCAAACCGAACGGCTTGGAAACCCGCCCATTAACAACAATCTGCGCCAGGGGGTCCTCGTAGAGGAGCCGCACCCAGCCGATAAAACCAGGACCACATCCAAACTTAGCCAAGGCGGCCCACAAATATGGCCATTCCACGGTATCAAACGCCATCGTGGCATCCAAAGAAGCCAAGATGGACGGCTCACGCAACGTTGCAGCCCTCGCGAGAACACCATGCAACCGCCTAAGATTCAGAGCTGTATTTCTGTGCGGGATAAAACCAGATTGATCTTAACCCCTTCCATGCTGATGACGGCCCCCATCCGTCATGCATCACGGTGCTCGTGTGCTCATGACGGCTGGGGGCCGTCATAAAGCCATTGATTCTTTAAAAGCCTAGCAGACGAGCAGGATCGGCCCAGCATGGAAGGGGTTAATGAATCAACTCGCTAATCACAGTTATTAATCGATTAGCCAACAATTTCGCGAGAATCTTAGGTTCAGCGTTTAAAAGAGATATCGGCCTATAAGAAGCACACCGATCCCTTGGTTTCCCTTCCTTATGAATCACCACAATGGTAGCTAAATGCTGATCACCGGGAAGGGAGCCTCTCTCGCGCGATTCCACCAAAAATATCCCGTAAGGAGCCATCTTATCAGGACGCAGTTTATGAAGTTCAATGGGGAGACCATTAGGTCCCATAGCCTTCCCCGATCGCAAGGAGCGAATAGCAAGAGCCACCTCATCCGCAGTTATCGCTGCCTCCATGTGTTCCCTATCTGGTTCAGACAGGCGCGGCAATGCGATATCACGTAGTAACAAATGAGAGTCTTCCGGCCGCTCCGACACAGGGAAATAGACTGACTGAAAGTGCTCCGCGAAACATTGAGCGATCTCCTCAGGGTCGGTGACCCGCTCGCCATTCATTTTCTTGATCACCGGCACAAAACGACTCGCCCTATCTTTCTTATCCAGCCATGCTATCAATTTCCCAGCCTTATCTCCAACATCATACAAACGACCCTGCTGCTCCCTACTCATAACCTTAGCCGCATCCGTAACCAAAGCCTTGTAGTCCAGTTGCTTGAGACGCAAAACATGCAGCTTCACGCGGATAACCCCTTGCTCCGATCCCGCTCCAGATCTACAATCTCAGTTTCAATCTTTACGACTTCTTCATTTCTTCGTTTTTTCGCACCCGCAATCAAAGACAACGCCTGGCCTCTAATGACAGTTTTGAAAGCCTCCCAAAGCGACACAGCGGACGATACAGAACCCTCATTTTCCATAAAATACTGGTCAAGAGACTTAACCAGGGCAGCACGGGTTTTAGGGTTCCGAAGACACCAGGGATTGATCGGGGCCACCCGTCCCTCAGCTCCAGCATGTAAATCCATTTGAAGCCAAACTGGAGAGTGGTCGGACATACCCCGCACCAGATGTTTAACCTCGGTGACAGAGAGGGCCTGTGCAGCGGGCACAAGTACATAATCAATCCTAGAGAGGCTACCATGAGCGCCCGAATGGAAAGTGTATTGGTGCTGGGCAGGGTGTAACAGCCGCCAGCAGTCCACTAAGCCCAGCGTATCTATAAAGCCGCGGAGCCAGGTCTGGGCACTCGTGAGGTCCCGAGAGGGATGTCGATCCTCTCTACCAGACACCACTGAATTAAAATCGCCACCCATTAACAATGTCCCTTCAGGAAGAGAAAGGATGACTCGCCCAAGGTCCGCAAAGGTAGTTGACTGCAGGCCCGGGGCAACATACACCGAAACCAGGGAAAGGGTGCGACCCTCCCACCTACCAGTAAGAGCGACATAGCGCCCTCTATCATCCAGAACCGTCGCATCAATCTCTAGCGGGAGGGAATTCTTTATAAGGATACCTACCCCCCTAGATCCAGAAGTAAACCCAGCATGTGCGACCAAACGATATCCCCTCCTATTCATAGCATGACAAGTGTTGCCTATCAAGTGTATTTCTTGGAGGAGTATCACATCAGGGGAAAAACGTTTCAACAATTAGAACACCACCCCACGTTTTATCCTATCCCCCAGTCCATTCACATTCCAACTAATTAATTTCAAACCCCTACCCCATCCCGAAAATGTAAATAGATCCATCCCTCTCCAGAACTCAGCACTTCAATCAGATGATAAAATAATATGTTGCCTTGCAAAGAACCAAAACACCCAAACAAGAACCCCCCCCACCCCCCAACCATAACCCGTTACAGACCCCCCCACCCTGCACACCTGCGTAAGACTAAAAAGCCACCCCAACTTGCAGTGTGCCTGTCGCCCTAGCATCAAACTAGACTACAAAAAGTAAAACAGAGGAGGATAAGACCCACCAATAGCCCTGCCACCCCCCAAAATATCATTTCAGATCACCCAGTTAGATTGGCGAACCAAACCACTGTCCGAGGCCAACATGAGGATCCAGAAAGCGAAGGCCAAGCGCCTACTCCTGCTCTTACGATCCACCTTCCGCTCCGCCAGATTGTCCCTCTTGGCCACGTTGATTGGGCAAAGTGTCTAGCCAGTCTGCCACCACCTCGGGTCGGTCAAAAAAGTATGTCAGTTCCTCAAATTCAATTCTTAATTTGGCCGGAAAGAGCATCGCGTACTTTAGGTCCATTTCTCTCAGTCTCCTTTTGACATCCATGAAACCTAGTCTCTGTTTCTGGACCGCTTGTGTGAAGTCCGGGTAGAAACTCACAGTAGTATTTTCAAACTTCGTAGGTCCACCCATGCGCGAAGCCTGCAGGATAGCGTCTCGATCTCTTAAATTAAATATCCTAGCAATAATAGGCCGCGGTGGGGCCCCCGACTTTGGTTTGCCACCCGGAACTCTGTGGGCCCGCTCGACTGTAAAAAACTTACTCAGTCCTTTAGGTGCGAGGTGGGTGATTATAAAATTTTCCACAAAGAGATCAGCTGCAGGATCCTCCGCCTTTTCCGGGACCCCTATAATGCGGATGTTATTACGTCTAGCTCTTCCCTCGAACTGTGATCAATTACAGCTCGGGCACCATGCCAACTCGAGCCCCGGGCATCATCCCAGAGCAGGCCTTGCCTTTCAGAGCGCTGTAGCTTCGGTTCCCAGTGTACGATTCAAAATCCGATTAAAGGTTTCGCCTCACCCGTGGTTCATCTATACGAAGTCGCCAATTAAGGACAGGATATATTACAAGATAAATGCGGGAGGTAGCGAGGGTCTCGGGAGCCCTGTGCTCACGCGGCCATCTTGGTTGCGCACGAAGCTCCTCCCGCTGCACACTTTGTTAACAACAACCACAACATTAGCCAAATTAGATTTTTGGTATTGGAGGTTGTCCCTCTCAAACAGGGTGTAGACAACAGGAAGAGACTATTACAGCGCGAATTGATTTGGATAAAAAGACATTGATACATGTCAGCCTAAAGGTCTTAATGATCGGATTGAATATAGTTGTTTTCTTTAATGCTACATTAATCGAAAAATTGTATGAGGAATGAAAAATTTCATTTTATGTTTAATTTTCACTTTATCATGGCACCTTTATATAACCACCCTATCATTTTGACATAACCGGGTTCAATCTACCAATCTCAGTATTTCATATTGTCTTTATCTGGACTTGTTTTCATCCACCCTTATTTACTTTGTTACGTGTATATATTGTAACATTATTCATGGTGAAATGAACTGATATTGAACATTTTGTCATCTTTTTTATTCACATTTTGTCTTCTATCCCATTGTAAGTCTCACATATTATTTTGTTGTTTCCACTTTTTCGGCTCATTGAAGCCAAACACGTTACTAACATCACCACCTTCAAGATGGTCGCGAACTGGCCAGTCCGTCTTCGAGTTTCGAGCTGCTTTTCACATATACGGCCTAGGGTCCGTTTTTGATTTTCACTACAGTCCCGTTACCACTTTAAGATGGCTGCTAAACCCAAGTCCATCGTTGTTTTCTCTCATCAACACACGGGATCCCTTAACCCGAGTTCCGCGTTACCGACCCACTTGGCACAAAGACATTTTGGCACGTCGTCCTACTCACACGCGGTAAGAGTTTTTTAGCACCCGACTCCATCTTCTATCACAAGCAGACTATCACTCGAGACTAATAGTGAAAACACGCTGATGGAACCAGCAATTTTCGCGAACTTCACCGTAACGAGCACACACTCTTTCACCCTCGTAGTTATTAATTTTTTGCTGTACACCTTCTGTTTTATTTTCATCTCACACTCTTAATCCGTTATGCGTTTTCCTAATTTTGTTTGTAACTAAGCAACTACGATGCACCATTGTTTTTTTTTTCCCTTTGCAATTCACCACTCTTTTGTGTTTGATCCAATACAATCAGTCACTTCCCATCCACTCATTTTCATTTTGTTTTTTTCACGAGCATGTTCACCCCACGCATGAGCTTTTTGTAGGAAGAGTCAACTGCCCACACGAGTAAAACTTAGATTTTCTGGATTTCAGGTTATAAGTGAACCACCTGAAGAAGGGCTGGGTTCCGAAATGCATAGGGATACTTACATTGCAATTTGAGAGGATATCAAATGAAGAAGCGATTGTCATGTACTGTTGAAATTTGATGAAATCAATTAATAATGTCAATAATTTTGAAGAATTGATTTGGATAAAAGACTGGATTAAAGAAGTTATCATATCGATCTACCAAAGAGTAATTGCGAATTCTTACATCTACAACAAACGGATTACATTGAAATTAACCACAGAGATAAAATCTCAGAGGAGTGCCAGTGGGCACAGCGCCATTTGTTTGGCTTCTCAGTATTGCTATCTTTGTTTTGACTATGTCCCGTTGTATACTGGTCCATGCAGGTCTGGGAGGCTGTTGGTCGGGCGTGTCTCTCCTTGCCCATGCCAGTGAGGGAGCCGGTGGTACACCCAGCCCCCAGGGGGCCTCAGCCTGCTTACCACAGAACTGTGGCAGCACAAGCAGCCGGACCCCAAGAGGAAGCATACCCCAGTAGCGAAAAAACAATCTGCGTGTCAGCGGATAGAAGTGTGCACCATATTAAGTGGATGGAATGAAACAGGGCTCACAGCATCAACCAAGTCAGGAGGTGCAATCGTATGGGCCGTGTACGCCATGGGCGCTGAGGACTTGGCACACAGGGCCTGTCCTGTATGCATGCAGTAGAGGTTAGGGGCCATTGAGCTGCCAATTCCAGGTGGGGGTCAATGAAGAGCCATCTGAGGACCCAGTCGCTCCAGGAGGGACCCTTCACCAACCTGCCTCCACAGGCCCGATACTTGCCGGAGTTGCAGGAGGCCCATCACGTGCTCAGAAGGTTCTGTGGCATATCCCCGGGACTGCGCCCGATGGGCAGGGCACTCACCTCCTATCTCTGGTGGGAGGCGTGGGCTGCCGAAGTCAGGTGCCGGGCAGGAAGTCATCCAGAGGACCGAATAGAAACCACAGGAGTCCAAGGCCCGCTTAGACCACCTCGCTGAGCACCCAGCCATGTCTCACCCCCAAACACTAAGCCTTTGAGGCACCTCAGAGGATCATCCTGGCAGTCCTCAGGTATGTGCTGGCCCAGAAGGAATCAGGCCCTCCACCTGAAGTCCTGCACTCACCATGTCCAGCTGCGTAGGGCTGCAAAGTCACCCTTAAAATATGCAATGGCCTTGGGCTGGAGTGCAGGAGAGACCCGGGGGCTCGGGAGGGGTCTCACAGGCGAGTAGCGGCAGGGATCTTTCAGTGATGCCGCTGGACGGCGCACAGAGGAAGTGTCCCAGGGCGCGGTGCTTTCCAGGGCCCAGTGGCACCCTGACTCCCAATCAGGCTTTCACCGCCATGTTGGGAAAGGGTGACACGCCCCAACAGATATGCAGGACACCAGTGTTGTCTGCGTTCAGGCACCACCTAGAGCAGGTCCAAAGGCAGCATATGGGACTGTTGTAGAGAAACAGAGGTCCTGATGGCTTGTGGTGGACAGCAGATGACTGACTGGTCTGGAGCACTCTTAGAGTGCGTCCGCCATCTTGAAGCTCCAAGCCACCCCTACAATCTCTTAAGAGACCAATTGAATTAGGTTGTGTTAGGTAAAAAGACGCAGCAGGAGAAATCGTTGCTTTTCTAATCACAGTTTGACAGAGTCAACTAGCATGGCTAAATGCATGGAAATGTTGATTTCATTCTCAAAAGCATTAGCAAGTGTTGAAAGTATATGTGAAGTTGGGGGATGGACGTGGTGAAAGTGAGTGATAGAAGAGATGAAAGGCTGGTAATTAAGTCGGTAAACAGAAGTATGACTCATATTAAAAATGTTGCACCAAGTCTCATTAAGTTATTGTCATGAACTGCCCAGTACTAAAAAACAATGCTTTAAATGTGGTGACATAGGGCATTTTCCTAAAGACTGTAAATAAGACTGTAAAACAGGTAACACTCATGAAGGTTACACAGATAGCAATGCAAGTGTTTCTACAGTGGTTGTTGAAGATAATTCGCCACCAGTTGATTTGTGTTGCAAAAATGAGTAGTGTGTTTTATTAAGTTCAGAAATTTTTATTAATGTTAAGTAAAAACACTTGGGCATTGCCTCAATTCGAGATTGTCTCTACGCATGCCTTGGTTGACATATATTCAATGTTTTTTCTGTGACCTAGGGTACTCTGATTACTTTGAGAACCCCAAATCATTGGAGTCTACTAGCAGAAAAGATTTGAAAAACAAATTCATGGTGCATCTTGAGAACCTTAGATTGACTACTGAAATCTCAAAGTCTAGTTATTTAAAAAATCAATACATTTTATCCACTTATGTAATGCAACCTTATCTTAAATTTGTATTAAATTCTAGGCACACCTTCTCCCCGTATTTAGCACAACAGGCATATATACCTGATTTTAACCCCTATAGAGGCAAAGGTCTTCATGGGAGAGCTGGAAGATCATAAATAACCAGAATCTCCTGCACAGCCCGCAATAATACCCCTACAACACTACACAAAAGTAGAGATGTGTGGCAAGAGGAACTGGGTCCCCTAGATGAAGATGATTGGGTGGAGGCATTGGAGTCTCTGCTCTGTGCGGCGATTGCTGCCCGCCTGTGACTCATCCAATTCAAATATTTACATCAGGCTTACTACATCAGACACAGACTATCGCGCGCCAGCCTGATCACATCTCCACACTGCTTGCGATGTGGGACAACAGAAGGCACCTTTCTGCAAACGGCATGACAGTTTACGTTGCTGTCAAGGTTTTGGAGAGGGGTAATCACATGCATGTTAGAGATCTTGGGGTGGGATGTTCCACTTTCTCCATGGCTGGTTATGGTGCATATTACTGAGAGCCTGGGCTGCAACCGATACAAATGACACCTGCTATTCCATGGCCTCACCCTGACAACGCCAAGGCATGGAAGGATGAATCTCCGTTGCAGTGGTGGTGTGGAAAAAGGGCCTGGACTTTGGATCACTGACAAAATATCGACCTACAAAATATCGACCTACAGGAATATCGAGTCAAAAATATCGAGGGCAAGAATATCGACATCCTATCTACAACATGGTAAGTACAAAAATATCGAAAAAATAATATAGATGTTAAAAATATCGGTTAAAAATATCGTTTTTTTTCTTTTTAAATATAAATGTAAAATAAAGTAAATAACACTAATAAATAAAATGTACATAGTTAAAAGTGTCTAATAATGTTAACAATTAATAAATAATACATATTTAATAATAATACATTAATTAAATATATACAGTAAATATATAATATATATGTACTGAACAATAAATAGTAATAATGATTTTACTAATTTATAATTTAATAAAATATATTCTAATTTACTAATACATTTACAAACATAAAACAATAACATAAATAAAATGTAAAAAAATATAAATAATTAAATATTCTTTTAATATTTATAACATTAATTATTTAAAACGTTGGATAGCGTAAGGGTAATAATTACTGTTCCCACTCCAGAGAGTGCAACTGTAGGGAAAGCGTTGGATAGCGTAGGAGTATAAATTACTATTCCAACTCCAGAGAGTGCAACAGTAGGGAAAGCGTTGGATAGCGTAGGAGTAAAAATTACTATTCCCACTCCAGAGAGTGCAACAGTAGGGAAAGCGTTGGATAGCGTAGGAGTAAAAATTACTATTCCCACTCCAGAGAGTGCAACAGTAGGGAAAGTGTTAGATAGCGTAGGGGTAACAATTACTATTCCAACTCCAGAGATTGCAACAGTAGGGAAAGCATTGGATAGCGTAGGGGTAAAAATTACTATTCCCACTCCAGAGAGTGCAACAGTAGGGAAAGCGTTGGATAGCGTAGGGGTAAAAATTACTATTCCCACTCCAGAGAGTGCAACAGTAGGGAAAGTGTTGGATAGCGTAGGGGTAACAATTACTATTCCAACTCCAGAGATTGCAACAGTAGGGAAAGCGTTGGATAGCGTAGGGGTAAAAATTACTATTCCCACTCCAGAGAGTGCAACAGTAGGGAAAGCGTTGGATAGCGTAGGGGTAAACATTACTAGTCCCACTCCAGAGAGTGCAACAGTAGGGAAAGTGTTGGAGAAGCGTAGGGGTTAAAATAACATACTTATAAATAAAAGCTTTTTTTAGTAATTAAAATTTAAACTATTAAATAAATATAAACCATACACAATACCTATACATAATTATTAAAGACGTGATTATCAAAATATATTTAGCCCAAATTAAATATTAAAAAATACCAATTTATATTATTTAATGACCAATTGATTATTAATTATCAATTATATTATTAACAAAACAATTAATGTAAATACATTATTACTTAATTACATTAAAATACTTCCCACCATATTCCCCTATTAACCCACTACCCGCAACAGAACACATATATCTATTTATGAATTAATGAAAATTATTTACCAATTAATTAAAATGAATAACCAATTAATTAAAATTAATTAGCAATTATTTCAAATTAATTTATAATTCCAACTAATTAATAAATAATTAAACATAATTAAATTACTTCCCATCCTATTCTCCTATAAACCCACAACCCGCTACAAAACATGTTTATCAATTATTCAATTAATTACATTTTATTTGCAATTAATTAAAATTAATTAGCAATAATGAAAATTAATTTATAATTCCTACTAATTAATAATTAATTAAACATAATTAAATTACTTCCCACCCTATTCCCCTATTAACCCACAACCAGCTACAGAACATATTTATCAATTAATTAAAATTAATTTCCAATTAATAAAAAATAATTAGCAATTAATTAAAATTATTTTATAACTCCTACTAATTAATAATTAATTAAACATATTTAAATTACTTCCCACCCTATTCCCCTATAAACCCACAACCCGCTACAAAACATATTTATCGATTAATCAATTAATTAAAATGAATTTCCAATTAATTATAATTAATTAGCAATTAATGAAAATTAATTTATAACTCCTACTAATTAATAATTATTTAAACATAACTAAATTACTCCCCACCCTATTCCCCTATAAACCCACAACCCGCTACAGAACATATTTATCAATTAATTAAAATTAATTTCCAATTAATTAAAATTAATTATCAATTAATTAAAATTATTTTATAACTCCTACTAATTAATAATTAATTAAACATAATTAAATTACTTCCCACCCTATTCCCCTATAAACCCACTACCCGCTCCGGTACTAAAACATATAATTTGCTTATAAATAAATGTATTAATATATAAAATTAATACACATATAATATTATTTATTTTAAATACTTAAGTAACACATATAACACATACATAATAAAAAACAAAAAAAATCATACAAATATCGATATTAGTGTCATCGAAACTAGTGACATCGATATATATGCTATCGATATTACTAACTTCGATATTACTTACATCGATATAAATAATTTCGATATTACTTACCTTAGGGTCGATATTATTTCCAACGATATTCTTGACATCGATATTCTATACCTTCGAAATGTCTAACACGATATTTTGGTAGGTCGATATTTACAACTCAATATTTTGACTGTGCACCCTGGACTTTACCATGGGCCTGGTAATCCCTGTCTTTAGGACAAGAGGGTGCCCCCAGAAACATTTTTTTAAATCTGGAAAAGGTTGGCGGACTACAGAGGGTTATATTTAGAACCTGTACCCCCTGATTCTACTATTGAAGAATAATTGGCATGACTGTATTGAGCTGGGACTTAACTATTACAGATAGCTACTATTGTTATGGACGGCTAGGACCTATGTATATAAGATTCATTTGATTTGTTTGCGGATATAATGTGGCACTATTGTTTGTGTTTATAAAAAGGTATTTAGCAAAATTGCTTAATCTATAAAGGATGTTACAGTAATTGTGAAAATGTTGATATCATTATCTGTGAAAATGTTTACATATTCCTGATGTCCCTTCAGGCACCAGATATTTGTCAGCCATCAACAATAAAATGACGTTGTGAAAAAAATATTCTAGGCACAGATTTAGCTTCACCTGCTTAAGACTGGACATTTTTCACCACCCGAGTAGCTTTCCTGAAATAAATGATTGGTCTACAAAACTACCAAACTGTCCCTGTGATTGCCTGATGGCACAGAGCGCCATGCATGTAGTCTTTTTCTGTACATTTTATAGCAGTTTGAGAAAACATTATATTTTACTTATTTTAAGGCCGTTTTATTTTACACGATGTTGCCCTGATTATCTTTATTTACAATCATTGTCTACCATGGGTGTTTGTTGTAGTATGTATTATGTCAAGTTTTCTTTGATCTGTTTATGCTAGAAATAACATTTTATATTATCCTTGCTTAGTACTTTGGTATAGTTTAAAAAAAACGAATTGACGTATGATGTCTTATTACTGTGTTTTAAGGAATATTGAAACTTTAATTCAGTGTACTTTTATCAATTTCAATTTGTAAGCTTTATTCGACATTTTGTCATAAAAGCATTCACCTAGCCCTATACAATAAATACTACTTATAAAAATACTTCTAAAAATACATATTAAACATTAGATGTCGAATAATACATAGTAAAAGGTCATAAAATTACGACACATTATTACAATTTAAAAGGACACATTCCATAGGTTAAAAAAACATGCTGTATGTCGCAAGAAGATAATTTAAGGATATACATAATTTCATTATAATACAGTAGCCAATAGTGATCGGGTACGAATTAGCCACGACCACGCCAGATATTTTGCTACACCAACCACATATAATGTTGTACAGTCTGATTCAAGTATCCTAAGGGCTTCAGATTGGCTTCGGGTTCCCAACTTTAAGCACACCGGTTTTAACCACTTACGTCTGGGGGTCAAATACAGTGGACAACAAAACAGGAAATGGGAGATGTGTTCAATTTCCTCATTACAATGGTGACAATGTTCATCCCATGTCTGGGACCAATGCTTCTTAAACGCATTTAAAGGTAATGTACCAATGCGAAATTGAAAATAAAGTTTTCTATCATACGGTTTTTCAATTAGGTCCCAAAAACATTCATATGATGGGTACATTTTTAGATTTAAAAAGCGAGATGTTAGATTTGCGCTTGTACTGTCACTAAACATTGCAAGATATATCATTTCCCAATAAAGATCTTTTAGCTTTTCCTTAGAAGGGAAGCAAGTTGGGTCTTTGTTGTCCCATAGGTGGTCCAATTTTAATTTTGTGAGTAGTCCCCGCAACTCCCTTAGCCATGGGATAGTATGGAAACGATCGAATTTGATGACATCCATCAATGCTGCTGCATAGTGGCCTAGCTCTGGGGTCACCATAATTCGCCTCCAATATAGGAGGGGCCAAAGCCTCGCTATATCCACAACTGATTTTCTGCCCAGGTCTAGTTTTAACGGAATTGTTGGTGTACTTTGGGGGACCATTACGACCCCTCTTAGAAACCTATTCTCAGCTCGGCCCAGTTCGCTCAAGTTTGAGAAACCCCATAATTCAGAACCATATAAACAAGCCCCCAGGACTTTCATAGAATAAATTTCCATAACACAGTTCACAGGCTTTGTCAGTGAGGTTCGGTGTTTTAGCGAGATGGCACCTGCTAGCTGTCTAAATTTTAGAAGGGTTGTAGTTATGTGATGCTTCCAGCTCATGTTTTCTTGCAGAGTGATACCTAGGTATGAAAAAGAGTCCACTCTTTCTAGGGGTGTTCCTTTGTATTTTATTACACCCTTAAAAGAGGACTGTTGATTGAGGCACATGAATTTCGTTTTGGTAGTGTTTAATTCTAGGCCCCTTTCGTCACAATATACACCAAAGGCATCAACTACTTTTTGTAACCCACTAGGGGTGTGGGAAAGTAATAATGTATCGTCCGCAAACATGAGAACTGGTACACGAGAGCCGGCTATTACAGGGGCGTCACTAGCAATCTTCTCTAGATGTTTAACGATACCATTTATATAGATAGAGAAGAGAGTTGGCGCTAGGACACACCCTTGCCTTACCCCACGTTCAACCGGGAAGGAGTCAGTTACCTCTCCTTGTTTGCCCCATCGTATCCTTGCGAAATTGTTTTCGTGTAGGCGAATAAGGAGTGTGAGCAATTCCTGTTTTATGCCTGCATCCGCCAAGGTCTGCCAAAGTTTTTCCCTGGGGACCAGGTCGAAAGCGGCTTTTAAATCTACAAAAACTGCATACAATGTCCCCTTCTTCAAGGTGACATTTCTCCAATAAATTGTTAGAAAATGGAGGACTTGGTCGACGCTACTAGTTAGGGGCCTGAACCCAGCTTGATAAGATGACAAGATGTTATTTTCGTCAATCCATTGCTGCAGTTTATTTTGCACTAGTCGGCCCATTAACTTTTGAGCTGTGTCGATCAAACTAATGGGTCTGTAGTTTTTAGCCAGGGATCGGTCGCCTTTTTTATATATGGGAATTATTTCGGCTCCCTTCCATGAGGCAGGCACTTTCCCTCCCATAGCCACTGCATTGGCCAACATTGTAAAGTAGGTGCACCAGGACTTCCGGTCAGATAGAAAAATATCAGCCGGAATTCCGTCCATACCTGGAGCTTTCCCCCCTGCTACACAGTCTAGTACAACACTCACATCCCTCTCAACAAATAGTGGTGCTTTGTAGTAAACTTGTGGAGGAAGGCTAACATTATTAAACATAGGGTTACGGGCATACTGTGGTTGAAAGTATTCTATCCAACTGTTCTTTGCGACATTATTAAAAGGCTGGGGTGCTATGCCACCCTTTGCCCATTTTACTGAAGCCCAGAAGCGCTTAGAGTCCTTGGAGGCACATATCTCCTTAAGTTCTTGCCAACAATCCTCGTCCCAACGCTTCTTAGCTGATTTTTGGACCTGCCTATACTGGTTTCTCGCCAGCCTTACTGCTTCAGGCCTTCCTAGTCTTAATTCCTTACTAAGGTTGTCTCGAGCTGCCCTGCAGCTCTTATCATACCACCCCCTGGTTTCTTGTGCTTTCTTCATTTTATTTGTGGAGATTTTTTTACGGAAAAAACTTTGGATTGTGGTAAAAAGTATCTCATGGGCAGCCATCATATAGTCAATAAAATCAGTCTGTCCAAAATGGGACTTAATCTTAGCAACTTCACCCACCACTACTTTCTTTAGAGTCTCTATTTTAGCGAGATCTTCTAGGAGCATACTCCACTTCAAGTATCGGGAGTTATTAGAACTTACTAGGTCCTGCGTAACCATATGATCCTCTCTAGGATACTCAGATATGTCGTGGTAGGTATGTAGTGTCAGGCACAATGGATTGTGATCACTTTCAATCTTAACCTTCACTTCCATATCTATCAATTTATCCCAGAACCTTACATCCAGGAGTATGTAATCTATCCTACTGGCCGATCTGCCATTATCAAAGGTATTTTTCCCCATAGAATCTGACACTGTCCGACCATTTGCTGCTCTAAGTCCTCTTGAAAGACAAAAACTTTTCAGTTGTATTGCTACCGTGCTCCATTTCCTAATTACAGGGATATCTAGTTGGGGTATACCCCACTTGGTATCCTCATCTTCAGCCAGGACTTTATCCTCCTCACCCAAGGGTTCGAAGGTAGTATTAAAATCCCCGCCTATTATTATATAGGTGGGGTCTGGTAGCTGTTCAATATTATTCTCGAGGCACAATAGGGTCTCTGATGATTTACCCCTGGCTACTCCCCTTGAATACAGATTAAACAGGGCTAACTGATGACCATTTTGCCAGGTAATATCAAGTGCCAAAATGTCGTTAGAGGGTATAGACCTTTGCTTAACCGAACAATTCAAAGTTTGGCGTACCCAAATTATCAGGCCCCCCGAGGGACGTCCCACTCTATTGCTTATTGCCGGGACAAAGAAATTCAGATACCCTTGCCTGAAAATTGGTGTAAGCGACCAAGTTTCTTGGAACATGATGATATCGTACTGGTTAATAAAATCAACCCAATCTGGGATGTTTAACTTATTAGTAATTCCAGCTATGTTCCATGAAATAATTGATAATTGCGGTTTAGCCTGTTGAGAGTATGTCTGAACAATATCAGGAATATTTAATGTTTCTGCAGGGTCTACTCCTAGTATTACATTTTTATTCAATCTCGATGACAACTCAACTTCCTCCAATGTTCTTTCCTGTTCCACCTGGGCTCTATTTTGTTCTTCCAAGAAGGAAGTACAAAATACATCTGGGGCTAGTGTAGATTCGTCTAACATGGAAATCTTAACATGTCCTTGGCCCAACTGCATATTCAGGGTAACAGGAGAGATACATGCGAGTCAATCACACTCATTTAAGTCCGTTAACACAGAATATTGATTATCCAAGCTTAGCCCCCACTCACATGCTGGGTTGGTTCTGGCCCTTCTATTTCCCACTACTGTCCATTTAGTTCTTAATATACTCGGCTTTGCTACTAGACCTCTTCTACTATAGAAGAAATCCAGTGTCAGTGGAACTATTTCAGCTGTCCTACGTTGTGGGGGGAGAATGTTCCGTAGGACATTGGGCAGAACCTCGGGGCCCTTAAAGTTCAAGACCACACAATCCCCTTGAAATTTCTTTGGCTTAGTACCTATCCACCTAACTCTTCTTGCTGTAAGCAGATCGTCTGATAGTTTTTCCTTGCCCCAGGGGGATATATGCATGTTACTACTCAGCCACTGGAGAGCCTTGTTTCTTAAGGAATCTGGAGACTCGATCTGACCAGTTTTCAGCATGGGTGTGTTTGCTAGTACTAAAATAAGGGGCGAGGCTTCAACAATTAATTCAACTGGGGCAGATTCTGGGTTTAGGGTCTCAGGAATGCTGTTGCCCACTAGTTGGGCTGCATCAGAAACTAGGGCCATGTCAGAGGTATTATCATTCCTAGGACTAGTTTGTCGGACTTGATCTGAAGAAGCTTGTAGGCCAGTATTCATGGTCACCCCTAGTGATTTTCCCGCTGTCTCCATTTGTTCAATTTTAGATGCAACTAGATTTGGTATTTCCCCCACCCCCTCGTTGGTTTTCCTTAACAGGGACTCTAGCTTGTTGACCTTGGTGACTAATTGATCAACCTTTGATATGAGGGGTTTCATTAAACCTAACAGTTTGGACTCTAGTGTACCCATGAGCTTAATTAAAAGGGTGTCCTCCCCTTCTTCATTTTCATACTCTTCCTCCCTTATCCCATCCTCTTTCTTTCTCTTTGCTCGTCTAGGTGGGGTTACAGGTTTGTTTTTAGAAGAGCGTAGGCCGCCTCTTCTAGGTGGCGCCTTAGTGATCCCTTTTTTTGCTCTTGGAGCGGGGACCGGTGTTGGGGGGGTATTGCTTTCTATAACTGACTCCTCAATTGTTACAGATTTATCTTGGTCTTCTAAGTTGATCAGATCTGTAAGGGGGTCAAGTTGCTGGTCCGTAGAGGTCATTGAAACATTAGTTTCTAAGTGCTCAATTGGGTCTTCACTAGGGTCGGTGGCAATGAGATCATCAATTACAGACTGAGACACCCCTGATTGGTTGATTTGGGCACAAGGTGGCGAATCCCCCATACCTAGGGAGGACCTCCGATTATTATTAATTTTTGTCACTACCTGAACCAGGTAATTATGCATGGTATTAGCCGGGGTGACAGGCGTTTTTTGTTTGGACATAGTAAACAAACAATGGTTGGCAACAAGGCCCTAGCAATATGTAGCAAAAAATGGTCCAATTACACTGTAGATGTAAAGGTGTTTTACCTTGCCACTGTTCAATTTAGAGGATGGAAGTAAGAGGGATGGCCCAGTCCAGTCTCTCACTGTCTAGAACGGGCTAAAACGGGCCCGCCCTTGGCCCAGGCTTTGCCCCGGGCGTCCCGCTCGCGTCCCGCGACGCGGGTCTTCCTCGACCTTTATTACCCCTGTTGGCGCTCTCCTGGCGCGTGTGCGTCACCCAAGACGCGCCGCCGCGTGGCCTGCCGGGAGCTGTAGTCCCCCGGAGCAGCGGCGCGGTGTCAAGTGCCTTCCTGACCCTTGGCGGTGGCGGCGATTCAGCAGGGTGTCTTTGCTGCAGGTAAGTGACTCTCGGCGGTGGCGGCGTGTGCAGATAGTGTCCCCCGCTCTGCCGGTCTTCCTCGACCTTTATTACCCCTGTTGGCGCTCTCCTGGCGCGTGTGCGTCACCCAAGACGCGCCGCCGCGTGGCCTGCCGGGAGCTGTAGTCCCCCGGAGCGGCGGCGCGATGTCAAGTGCCTTCCTGACCCTTGGCGGTGGCGGCGATTCAGCAGGGTGTCTTTGCTGCAGGTAAGTGACTCTCGGCGGTGGCGGCGTGTGCAGATAGTGTACTTTTATGATTTTACTATGAAATCGAATAATGCATTGAACAAACAAAGTATGATTTACAGTGAACACAGTATAAACATTATCATCGTAACTGTAAGGGATAAATATTAGAGCAATTTCATGAGACAAATGTGAACATCAGCTTATATCAATATAGTGAACTATATCAATCATTAACTAGAAACTAAGGAATGAAAATTAAAGAAGGACAACTATATGAAATATGAAATAAAAGAGTGTACATTTTATAATGAGTTACATTTATTAATATGTGAGTCCAACATACGCCACGTATTGGGCCTAATAACAGAACATTTTTTACGAGTTTGTATTATTGAGGATTGTCCACGTCTCAGGAAAGAACCCATTCCCACCAAGCATTAATTGAAAATAGTTATGCGTCCTTCCAATTTGAAGTAATTGATCTTATTGCATTAGAAATAAGAAAATCAAAATGTTTACAATCATCAGGAGATAATGCACTTTTAAAAGAATAAGATTTTTATATTGACATAGGACATGATAAAGGTAGCTAGATTTTAAATCTCTGGGTAATATTATTCCAAACATCAGACCAAAATGTAAAAATTATAGCATAATTATATATTATGTGCTGTAAATCTCCAGTAGCAGTTCTGCAATGCCAACAGTTTGGTGAATCTACTAGCTTAACTTTAAATAATTTAACTGGGGTCCAAAAACATTGATACAAAAGATAAATATTAGTTTGTGTAAAAGTAGCTGGTAAATGACTAGCAATCTTAGATAACCAGATACATTTCCATTGTACATTTGAAAATAGTATATTTATGTGTGAAGACCATTTTTGATGTAGAACCAGAAAAGCGTAAGGACGGACAGAGAGCTTTTTTTATACGTTAGAACCAATATGTCCTGTTCGACCACACAGGCCTAGATAGAACTCGATAACTTAGCAGAAGGTAACTAATCAAAATAAGTATTAAGGATAGTATTGCAGAGTAATTCACGTTAAAGAAAGAAAGATTGATTTAAATGGTACTGGATGCTTAAGTCGTCAAATGAATAGAACATATTTCCTTGACAAATATCAGTAATGTAAAAAATACCAGCATTAATCCATGAGTTCCAGAAAGAAATATGCTTATTCAATTAAAGTTTTGGGTTAAACCAAAAGGAAATTTTTTATTTTTTATATATTGCTTGCAGACAAAACCAATGTATACATGTCATAGCAATTCTTACAGCAGATATATACAGAGACATTGTTTAAGCACATAAATATCATTGAATAACGTTGAGCCCCAAACAACTACAGAGAGATAAATACCGATGATCTTCTCTCATACAGCAATTTAGAAAAAAAGGGAAACTTTTTAAGATGATTTAATGCTAATAGTAATTTTTTTATCCAAAGATAGAAGGGCAGTTTTAGAGGGTGCAATAGTGGGTGAGATTTTACTAAATTTGCTCTTGGCAGTTGTTAAAAAAGAAGGAAAAGGAAAAAGCTGTACAAAGTGTTTTTTCCAATGTAAGCCATTTAGAGGAGTTAGAAGGATCAACATTTTGAAACCATAGCAACTATTGTGCAACAAGAAATAATATGTGGTATTTCTTAAAATCAGGTAAACCAAATCCTCCTTCACATTTTGGGATTTGTAGAGCTTTAAGACTAAGATGTGCAGGTTTGTTGTTCCAAATAAACTTAGTAATTAATTTATATAGTTTGGCAAAGAAAGTAGAAGGGAGACCTAACGGTAGCGTTGATAGATTAAAAAGAATTTGTTGGGCAATACTAATTTTAAGTGCTGCAGTACGTCCTAGCAATTTAAATAAAGGGTTGACCACTTATCTAATTTCTCTTTCATGATGGTTAGCATTTTAGAGCAATTGATTTCAATTGCATTTTTAATGGAGTTAGTGTCAAGGGGACGAGGGTAGCACTGATTTCTCAGAAGATATGACAGACAACTTACTGTGGCATTGTACAGGCAGGACCCTCCCAAACTCTCACATGACTGCTTTATTTTTACAGCCTCATTCCCAAGGTAAGGCACTAGGACAAGAGACATCTGGAAACACTGCCATGAACGAGCCTGTTAGGAAGTGGGAGTCGGCCGAAACAGAGACAAAGGAATATGACCGCTTTAAATGGACTTAAGTCCCAGAAGTGATGTCGGACGCTGACAAGAAAGTGGAGATGGAAAACAAGACCCGGAGTATGGAAGGTGGCCAGAGGAAGAGCACGGGACCATACAGGCAGTAGGACAAGGTGTCAGGACGAGTTGGGCAAGGAGAAGGCTCTTATCTCTCGCTTCCAGGAGGAGAACAATCTGAAACGGAATAAGCAAGATGAAGACAATGAGAGGAAGCTCGGAGACTACCAGAGAGATGTTGCACCCAGCCATGCTCCAGGAGGAGCGTGGTTTAGTCAGTCACGATTGTGATTCCTAGGAAGGTTTGAGAGGCGGGAGGAGGGGAACTCCATTAGGGGAACATCCTAAAGCTTTTTTCATAAAAGCCTTAGAGGAACCTGATTACCGAAACAATTACCCCACACTACGAAATTAACCCCAATGCGAGAAGAGTGAGATGTAAAAAAAGGAAAACGCTCAAGATAGGGGCCTATGCCTATTTGGTTATTGAGTTCATTTGTTGGAAAGCTCGGCCTAAAATGTTCTATTTTCCCTCTTAAAGCAATATATCAGTGGGTGATAGTGGGAGTATAGTGAATTTATATATAATATTATAGCACAACATCTGGTAGAAGTGTTCTCCCGAGTGGAATTCCTCAAAGAGATCCTCACGGAACAAGGGACCCCTTTTGTGTCCCACCTCAGGAGACAGATTTACCAATATTTTTTATATCACCCACATTGAGACCTCTGTCTATCATCCCTAGATGGATGGTCTGGTTGAGAGGTATAATTGGACGTTAAAATTGCCATTAATTAAGATGCTAAAAGGCGAAGGGAGAAACTGGGATCAGCTTCTACCTTTAGCTCTTTTTGTCATACGGGGACAAACACAAAGCACGAAATGCAAAAGTTGTCGTGTTGTTCCTAATGACAAAGAAAGGAGTTAGTGTAGTCTGTAATGCAAGCGGATTAGAACAGGGTAACCTGGTGGTCACCCTGGGAATCCATTTTGTTGGATTTAATGCCCTCACACACCCTTTCAGGTGTCATGCTTCATCATTTGGGCCTGCTCCTCGTTGGGTCGGCGGTGCAATACCCAACGGGCAACACCTCATAGAGGGGCTCTTTGGCGGAGATCTTTTTCCAACTGCCGTATAGATGAAGTGCGGGTATGGGGCCAGGATTCAGGGTAGACGTTGTTATGTGAAGTAAAATAAAGCTAGTAGTACCAGAGTCAATTTTATTCAGGAGGGCTACTGCTTTAGTTAAAAAAGGTTTCCTAGAGGAGACTAGCGGAAAGTGATGTTTCCTACTCTCTTCTGGAGGATGTTAAAGTCCGGTCAACATGTTTCTTGCTACTCTACAATTTACTGAGCGATTCTTCAGGACCACGGGGACTAGTGAAAAAGTGTCTAAGAGTATATGTAACTGTCTACACTATTGTCACTTGGTATGGTGTATGTATGCTCGTTTGGCTACCATCCTAGTGAGAGAACAGGTGAATATTACCCTTCTTCAAGTTGCGATTGTTAATACCTGTTGGAGGCAAAAAATGGGGAAGGGGTAAAAAACATATCGCAAACAACTCATACCACGTTGCATTAATGACTGTGATCCTTGTGTGTAAGCAACTTCAGATGTAAAAAAAGCAACACCAAAATGTGCAGGCATTTCTTAGAAATGCAACATACACCAGACTCTCTACAATGGCTTATCCTTGAAGCTAGTCCACAAACATCTAAGGAAGGGTTGTTCTACAAAGAACAACGATGGATACATAGATTGGCATCTAACAGTAAGGGCCTGAATGAAGACATACCCTGGGCAAGTCTCTGAAATGAACACCAGACTGACTATACCAACACTACTATACCAGTTAAAACCACAAACACCCCTATAGATTTTGGATATAAGTTCTGCAACTAACAATTTAGGCAACTCCAACTACTTTGACTATTTTATTGTGTTACCGACTTATGGGAACTTTTTATAGAACCCTTAAACAAGGCATCTCAAAGATACATAACTTATCAGTAGATTTAGGACGAATAAATAATTCAACACCGCTACAAAATGGCCGAACTATTTCCTGCCCGAAAGATAACAACATTTGTTACCAACTCAATACCGAAAGACCATCTGTACCAGACAGATATTAAGATCCAATTTACTGAAATATATGTGACTATAATTTAGTGGAGATTAAGACCAACTCCCCTGATTATATCTATATAATACGCCAATACAAGCATATGATTGACACGAATTCATGCACTGATTAGAGCTGTAATAACTACTTGTCACATCAACCTGAAGTGTTAATCGAACAGAGTCTGCCCCTTACAATTCATTTATATAGTCCCGTTTGCAGAGAAAATAAATTCAGGTTGTAAATACATGAATGTGACAACCACTAACCACTACAATATGGCTGCCACTACCATTAACCAATGGAATTAACAGTCACTTCCTTTATAAACAAATCCAACCCCTCCCACTGCCTCCACCCGGTTCCAGCGGCGATGGGTAGGTGCATATAAACGAAGCTCAGGCATTCACCAAGTAAGTGAAATATGCAACCAAAAATGTACAGCAATAATTAAACCGTGTCTATATTGCATACTCCATATAGTTTATACGCGTCTTAAATTATGCGCGCTGTTGCCCCTTGACCGCCGACTTCCCCTTGCCAATAGTGCGTCGAGCACTTCTCAAACGCGGCGTTCATATACAAGCGGTATAACGGTATAACGGCATGGTTTCCAACGAAACAGTAAAGCGATTCAAACGCGCTTTTAATAAGCGCCCCGCCGGCATATGCGTGATAAAGCTATACGGCAGGTTTCTGTTTACGGGAGTGCCAGAGCGGGATTTTACATTGCCGAGCACCGCTTAGACACCGAGGCTAGCGGCGTTCTTATACAAGCGTTTTACCAACTAAACAGTCAAGCTAATTAAATGCGCATTTAACAAAGCGCGACGCCGACATACGCGTGTAGTAGTGACACGGCAGGTTTCTGTTCAGGGGTGCAAAAGCGGGACTGTAAACTTGCTGGTAAATCTAAAATAAGTCTCTGTCCTGAAATTTAAACACTCCGCTGCCCAAAAGAAAACAGTAACTAACATGGGTACGATCGTGAAACTTCTGTCACTTTCATTGGACTAGTTGCATGGGTTTTTACGAAAAGGTGCACTTCATGCATAATCCATTGATAGAAGTTACTTGGAGAACATATGCTTGACAATATCCTGTGGCATTTCTACCTGAACGCACAAAGGGGTCTTGGAACAGTAAACACAATAATAGACAGAGTCCTAACATAAGAATGATCAAAACGGACTCAAAGCGTTCCAATGATCACAACACTATCCAAATATAAGGATTTAAATACCTCTTCCTTATCACCTAGATACTCCAGCGTTTATTAATCATACAGAACAGTATCACATACATACAATACAGGTATTTATATTAACAACCTATAACTTAACATACTGGACACACCTTACCTATGAGCTTGTATCCCAGTTTTTGAACCTAGCAAGTGAGGCACATAAGTTTAATTACATCAGTACACAAACTTTGAATGCTACTTTTAGTGGAGTCTGTATTCACTTGTGGATCTCGTTGACTCTGGAGTGCAAAAAGCAAAATGTACCCATTTTCTTTGTAAATACTACTGAGATCTTTCCCTCTATATAGCATCCTGGTGGAAGATCTCCTGAAGCTTTACCCGCTGGATACTGTTGTTGTCTGATTGTTTTTAACTTTAGGTGAGTCATGAGTTACTGCGTGCAATAATACCAATTTGGTATTTTCTTTTTAAACACATGGTTTGTATCTTCACATATCACTCCCACGAAACCCCACTGTTGAGAGTGCTTGATATACTTGTGTTACAATGACACGCATGAATCACAGCATGTGTTACACACAAGGATCACAGTCATTAATGCAACGTGGTATGAGTTGTTTGCGATATGTTTTTTACCCCTTCCCCATTTTTTGCCTCCAACAGGTATTAACAATCGCAACTTGAAGAAGGGTAATATTCACCTGTTCTCTCACTAGGATGGTAGCCAAACGAGCATACATACACCATACCAAGTGACAATAGTTTAGACAGTTACATATACTCTTAGACACTTTTTCACTAGTCCCCTTGGTCCTGAAGAATCGCTCAGTAAATTGTAGAGTAGTGAGAAACATGTTGACCGGACTTTAACATCCTCCAGAAGAGAGTAGGAAACATCACTTTCCGCTAGTCTCCTCTAGGAAACCTTTTTTAACTAAAGCAGTAGCCCTCCTGAATAAAATTGACTCTGGTACTACTAGCTTTATTTTACTTCACATAACAACGTCTACCCTGAATCCTGGCCCCATACCCGCACTTCATCTATACGGCAGTTGGAAAAAGATCTCCGCCAAAGAGCCCCTCTATGAGGTGTTGCCCGTTGGGTATTGCACCGCCGACCCAACGAGGAGCAGGCCCAAATGATGAAGCATGACACCTGAAAGGGTGTGTGAGGGCATTAAATCCAACAAAATGGATTCCCAGGGTGACCACCAGGTTACCCTGTTCTAATCTGCTTGCATTACAGACTACACTAACTCCTTTCTTTGTCATCAGGAACAACACGACAACTTTTGCATTTCGTGCTTTGTGTTTGTCCCCGTATGACAAAAAGAGCTAAAGGTAGAAGCTGATCCCAGTTTCTCCCTTCGCCTTTTAGCATCTTAATTAATGGCAATTTTAACGTCCAATTATACCTCTCAACCAGACCATCCATCTACGGATGATAGACAGAGGTCTCAATGTGGGTGATATAAAAAATATTGGTAAATCTGTTCCACTTTCGAATTGTTGTGTGACAGAAAACCCCGAATTCTGCTAGAAATGACCAAAGAGGTTTGGGAGAAGAATACAGGGGATAAAGCGGGAGGGTTACTTGATTATGCTAATAACGAAAAAAATGCATAGGAAAACTTAGAGACCTAGCCAACAAAAACTTGGAAAGGAGTCAGATAACACAAAAAAGGGTATGTGAGAATGAGTAGAAATGGCGTAGTTACATGGTGACTGTATGGTTGCATCCCCATAGACATGGGGTGTGTCCCCCGGGCTCCAATAACTCCTTCTGCAAGGAAGGTTGAATGAGTCTATACAACGGTTTATCTTTTTGAAAACGTGTTGTTGTTTGTTGTGGAGAGGTGTGGCTCACTGGTTAGAGGCGGCAGACCCGAGTGCAGAGAACGGCCCGGGACCAGGGTTCGATTCCCGACGCGGCAGGGTCTTGGACCAGGATCAGCGGACTGATAATTCTCGCATCGGTGCCTACTCCGACCAGGGAGCACACTCGGCAACTCTGGGCATTAGCTTGCCTCATCTCCACAACGGCCCCACACAAACGCCGGGGATGCCTGGTTTCACCTTGGAGACCCCCTGGAGGGACTATCTCACAGGGAAAGCCAGGACGGGTTCCCCAGCGGTCTATAGCGCTACAAGGCCTCCGGGTAGCAGTGCGCTTTACAAGACACAACAATTAATTAATTAATTAATTTCATCTTGTTGTTATCACATGGATGAAACGCTCATATTTTTTCATTGTAATTCATGAATAAACATTATGACTTTCCCAATGCATTTCGGCAATTAATATGCCTTCTTCTAGGGGATATATCTAAAACAAAATAAAATAATGCAACATTCAATATCGATCCTACGTACTTCATGTTTCCAGTAAATTTTGATAAAACATGTCTAACCGTGGACTCATAGCAGTGCATTCAAATGATTATGAACAGTAATGTGCTAAAAAAAACATTGTAAACCACAAATGTCTAATCCTGATACTCGTTATTTAAATTGTGAATCACATGACTGTTCGAGTATGTACTGTCGGGCCGAAAGTGCATTCTGAAAATTAACTGTGCTCGGGTCCATTTTAACAAACTATGCCGGCGAAATGAGTAGATTACTACTGGAAACATGAAGTACGTAGGATCGAGATACCAGCAATCAACAAAGAAGGACAAGTCATCACCTCCCACAAAGACCAGAAACAACCACAAATATACAGCAAAAAACATTGAGACACCATCAACATCTACAGATCCTTTTTTAGAGGCAGGCCAAGACAGACAAAAAGACCCAGGAGGGCCAAAAGAAAAAACAAAAGAACCACCACAGACATGGACAGTCACGGCCAAGAAGGACAAACCAAAGACAGTAAAATAGAGGAGAAGTTGGTTATCAACATTTCGGATTTTCAGTTCAATCAAATCCAGATTCAAACTTTACAGAAGGCTACATCGTTTGTCCCAACATCCAACACCAACACGCTCGAGATTGATATCTCTTTCTTTATATTAATGAGAAAATTACACTTACGTCACTTTTTCAACAACGTGGTTCAAACATCCATTGAGACAACGGAAGATCAACTGAGAGGCCTACGTCCCACCAGTGTATATATGGCACCAATGTCCCACAAAACGTCAGATACATTCGAAACGTTGGTAAAAAATGAAATAACCAAAATGAACTGGCAACGTATACCGAAACAGAAGAACTACACTCAAAAAGAAATGAGCATTCTTAAATCCATTGCCTCTAACCCGACATAACATGCGCCAAAGCAGACAAAGGAGGCGCAATAGTCATTATGAACACTACCTACTACAACAGCCAAGCAATCCTCCACCTCTCGGATCAGGAAACATATCTGAAATTAGACACTAACCCTACGGTACAGTTCAAAGCAATCATTGATACTATTCTTTTGAAGTCACTGAACAATGGGATAATCACAGAAAAAACGAAAAAAATATCTCTCACAGGAATATCCAAAAAGTCCAAAATTTTTCTTGGTACCAAAAATACACAAAAACCAAAAGACACCCCCCTGCAGACCGATAGTTTCTACTGTTGGAAGCATTCAAGAACCCGTCGGGATATTCTTGGACAGGTATCTGCAACCGATTGTGACGTCTACATAGACATATATCAGGGAAACTATTGATTTTCTACTGAAACTACAGACTTTAAATTTGATGAATACCCACAATATACTACTGTGTACAATTGATGTCACAGCATTGTATACCTTAATACCACATTCCAAAGGAATTGAAGCCATAGAATACTGCTTACTGAGAACAGATTTGGACAACAGTTTCAAAGTATTTTTAATGGAACTATTGGAATTTACGCTATTTCATAGCTATTTTTCATGGAATGAAGAGTGGTATCAACAAAAAACAGGAACTTCAATGGGAAATTCGGCAGCTCCTGCCTATGCTAATATTTTCATGAGCAGATTTGAAGAAGATAACATATTGAATAAACCCATTTGGAAAAATCACACTAAAATGTTTTTAAGATTTATCGACAACATCTTTCTCCCATGGGAAGGTTCCAAATGAACCCTAGAAAATGAACTTAGACAGCTCAACGACATAGACCCATGCATTCAATTTACTCATGAAATACAGGAGGAATCAATAACTTTTCTGGATGTGAGAGTCACAAAGACACCAACAGGATTTCAGACAGATCTATTTAGGAAAAGCACGGATAGAAATAAGACACTGCACTATTCGAGCTTTCATCCTCAACCCCTCAAAGAACACCTACCATACAGCCAATTCATAAGAGCCAAAAGAATAATATCTGATTGTGAAACATTGAAACAACAGTCTAAGGATATGGTATTTAGATTTAAAGCACGAGGGTACCCTGATCATATTCTCGAACAGGCTCAAGTACGTTCTGCGACAAAAAACAGAAATTATCTATTAACAAGGAAACAAACCAAGACTAAAGAATCTATCACGGTAGTTTCGAAATATTCAAAATCAAACAAAAAATACAGGAGTATCATCAAAAGACATTGGGAAATTTTACGAATTGAACAAGACTTTAATCATATTTTTGATGCGGATCCAATCTTTGCGTATACCAGATCTTAAAACCTTGGAGAACGCCTAAAACAATCACACACTGAGCCCACCGTATATAAGGGGACACAGCCCTGCTGGAACTGCAACCACTGTAACAGCATTATCAAGGGAACAGCCATTAACCACCCGATGAAGGGCAATAAAATCAATCACAGAGCGACATGTGACACCGCCAGTGTGGTGTACATGTTAAAGTGCCCCTCCGGGAAGAAATACGTGGGGCAAACAGATCGCAAGATCAAAATTAGATTGAACGAACACAAATCAAATATCAGGACAAAACAACCGAAATCAACAGTGGCTCAACATTTCATGGAAATGAGTCACAACATCAGCCAACTAAGATTTTGTGTTTTAGAAAACGTATCAAAAGTGGAAGGACAAGATCACAAAAAGAGACTATTACGAAGAGAGAATCACTGGATCTCCACATTGACTAGTATGACCCCTTACGGCCTTAATGACCGTGTGGAATTTACTTGTTATTTATAATTACGTAATTTTGTTCTCTTAATCCGACAAGTGGCAGTTTAGTTCATTGATCCTATCCAGTTCAGATTATATGCATGTTTGTTTAAGCCGATTTCATCACCATAGCAGTTCGTTGAAACACACAATATCCCACACCTTTTTTACAAAAAACTTTATTGAGTTCACAGTACACCGAAACGTACATTTCATGTTTCATACATTGTTTTTTTTATAACGATCTACTGAAATTCACACATTAGTTAGATATCATACTAGCAGTATTCATATCTGATAATCATTGCGTATTGTTACGCTTGTAATAAACCCCCGAGCGTCGCCTAGCAACAGGCGTGACTCGCTCACTTAAACATCCAGAGCACCTTGCTAGTGCTCCCGGTTCATGAGAGGAGGACGGGAGATACAAACATTTTCACGGAAAGCCCATTGTGTGAGAGCCTTGCCGCCTCTTTACTTTGTCTAATGATAATCTACTCATTTCGCCGGCATAGTTTGTTAAAATGGACCCGAGCACAGTTAATTTTCAGAATGCACATACACCCCGACAGTAAATACTCGAACACTCACGCGGAGTACATGCAGTGATTCACAATTTAAATAATGAGTATCAGGTCTAGACATTTGTGGTTTACAATGTTTTTTTAGCACATTACTGTTCATAATCATTTGAATGCATTGCTATGAGTCCACGGTTAGACATGTTTTATCAAAATTTACTGGAAACATGAAGTACGTAGGATCGATATTGAATGTTGCATTATTTTGTTTTGTTTTATATATATCCCCTGGAAGAAGGCATATTTATTGCCGAAATGCATTGGGAAAGTCAAAATGTTTATTCATGAATTACAATGAAAAAATATGAGCTTTTCATCCATGTGATGACAACAAGATGAAATAAACAACAAGTTTTCTAAAAGATAAACCGTTAAGAAGATTCATTCAACCTTCCTTGCAGAAGGAGTTATTGGAGCCCGGGGGACACACCCCATGTCTATGGGGGTGCAACCATACAGTTAATTCGTTACACTTATCATTGGAGAGTGATACCTCGGAGCACCATACAACCATACAAAGCCAAACAATCACATAGTGCGCCCATAATAACCCTTTTGCCATGTAGTTACATGGTGAACGACTGGGTTTTGGTGTTGCCCCTTACCTCATTGAGAAAAATGAAATCATAATGGAAGGGCCCATATAGGATCAGTGCCAAAATAGGTAAGGTTACCTACAGGCTGCAAACCACCCCCCTAAGGGAAGAAACCTTTCGTGTTAATCTGCTTAAAAAAATGGTTAGGCCCTTTACCAAAGAAGGTGAATACAATCAGTCAAGTGTCTCCTAACACAGGTACTATTAGTCTCCTTCCAATTAATGACGCACTCACAGAGAACCAAAAAAAACGAGTTTATGTCAATACTCCAGCCTTTTTACCCACCTGTTTTCTGACCTCCCTGGTAAAACCCATATGGCCGAACATGCTATTCCTATCAACTGGTGGCCATAGTGAAACACAATCCCTATAGAATACCTGCTGTCTGCCGTGAGGTAATAAACAAGCTCAAAATGATGCTACAGCTGTGAGTAATAAAACCCTATCAGAATAGCTGATGTTCTCCAATTGGGCTCAAACCTAAATTTGATGGCATGATCCATTTCTGTATATACTTTCAAACCGTTAACCATGTATCCACATTCGATGCATAACCTCTCCCTAGGGTAGATGAATTAATAGAAAGGTAAGGGAGGCTGAAAACATTACGACTCTAGACCTCACAAGGGTATACTGGCAGGTGCCATTGATAATATTAGACCAAGAAAAGATCGCCTTTGCCACCCCAGAAGGACTGTTTCAATTCACTGTATTACCCTTTGGTCTGCATGGGGCCGCTGCAATGTTTCAAAGGCTTTCGAATAAAGTTTTAAAGAATCATCAATCGTAATCATCTGCATATATTGATGATATAGCCATTTACAGTAGAACCTGGCAACAACACCTAATTCTATGTAAAAACATTCTATGAAAACTACAGGAGGCAAATGAACATATTAATGGAAAGAAATCTAGAGCAAGATACTCCAGAGTTAAATACCAAGGATACGTGTTGGGCAATGGACAGTTGAAACTCCTTGGTTATTACAGGAACTTTATTCCACAGTATTCTACTATAGCTGGTTCTCTAACTGATCTCCTGAAGAAGGAGGTTCTCAACCGAGAAATATAAAACCCTACAGCCCATGTTAAAGAGGCCTTCCAACACCTCAAAAAAGCTATCACTCACATCTAGCCCGGTCCTTACGTCCCCTAATTTTGAAAAACCTTTTCGTTTGCAAACCGATGAATCTGAAGTGGGGATTGGAGTTGTGCTTTCTCAGGTTTATTTCTATAGCTTTGGGGCCTGGAAGAGTCTGAATTATCACACTTGTAGGAGTGTAAATGTTAGAAGTTGTATTGGTACTGTCATTGGCAGAGCTGCCAACGGCAATGGGTAGTGCGAGCTGCGGTAGCATCCTGACGAGGGCCCTGCACTTATTGTTTTACAAATTAAGCACTGTACCATATCCATTATCCCTTGTATGCCTCAGTTGTGTCACAGCTCTGCATTTGAAAGTCCCTCACCGGTGCATAAATACCTTTTTGCTTCAGAGTAGTCTACCTAACGTAATGTCTCTGTGTATCCCAGTGTGACATCGATCTCACAAAAGGTAACTGTTTGGAAATAGTCTAACCACTGACGATTGCTCGGGTTAGCATTCTAAAACATTGTTTTTCGTCCACTGTGCCACTCTAGACAAAGCCCTGCCTTATGCTAATCAGTACTGACCTTGCTCCTCATAGGAACTGTCCATCTGAACTTCCAGAATGGAATACAAGCAACCCCCATGCGGGTTTCAGCCTTCTTAGGCCCCTTCTGATTGTATTTCACAGCAATGCATGGGAGGCCTTCCTTCTTTATACCATAATCCTCCTCTATATGTACCTCACATTGCTGGGTCTTAGACCTTCTTCCTATGCTCCACACTACTACGCTCGATCCCTCCTGCTGATGTATATCTTTGTGCTGTTCCACCAGCATCCTCATCAGTATACGTTGCACTAATATGCCTGAAGCTGTGTCTGTTTAAGTCAAAATGCTATTTCTTAAGCCCTTTTCCTGTGCACAGTAAAGTACTTAGCTTGAAGTGTGCTTTCTGCAGAGACCTCAAGACTCTGTCATTTAGAGTGAATCTCACACGTTTGGGGTTCGGGTAAGCTCTCACTCACAACAGGCTAAATGTCACACCTGGAGAGAAGGGCTATGCCCTGAAATGTAAAGGCAATTCTTATCAGAGTTCAACTTTGTATGAAGCCATACGGGGGAGCTTTAGAGGCATCAATAAGTAGTTCCATCCATTGTGTGATTCTTCTACAAACCCATTTGTTAACATGAGGTGAGGTTTTGGATGCATTAGAGTGCTACTCCGCTAGATTTGTAAACCAGGAGCCTCATTTATGAGCCCTTGCGTCACTTTTACGCCGCCGGTGCGTCACTTTTTGTGACCCACCAGTGGTGTAAAAAATGCTCCTTGTTGCGCCATGTTTACAAAGTGACGCATCTAGGTCGATGCGTCACTTTGTAAACCCCTGCGCCACATTATACCTGCGGCAGATATAATGTATGCAAGGATGGCGTATTGATGCAAGGAAGGGTCGTAGAAGTGACGCAGTGAAATCTATTAGATTTCACTGCGTCACTTCTAGGACGCCATTGCATCAAAATCTTGCGCCTGCCTCACAACAGGCGTAAAACTGACGCAGGCCCTTCCACATGGGGCACGTATTGCTGGAGTTGCGTCACTTTTGTGGCACACTCCAGCAATGCGTCACTTTTGTGCTTACAGATACGTCAGGAATACTGACGTATCTGTAACTCCTTGCGCAATGATGCGTCATAATGTAAATATGACGCATCATTGGTGTCGCAAGGAGGGCGCAATGAAAAGTGACGCATCGCTGTTTTCACGCAGCGATGCGTCACTTTTCATAAATGAGGCCCCAGGAGCCTACAGTAATGAGATGTTGGTGTCATTTTATACATGTTACATTTACTTTGTGTAGTATTCCCTGTATTGCCTTGTGCTTGTTACCCACCCATCCTGGAATGCTATACATGTCACAGTTGTTGGTATTCCATTTGCCACTGCGCGTTTCAAATGTGGTGTCAGTTGCTGCTTGCTGTTAAGAAGATGACGCCGCTGCTGCGCAGCACCTGTTAAGATAATAAACTTATCTTACAAATCAACTATATTGTAGTGTCAACTTACTACACTTTGGTTTGTCATCATTTCACTTGAAGGTACGTCTCATGCTGTCCTTGATATCTAATGATATGTGACATCACTTCCTGTGAGGTCATCAAATATATACTTTCTGCTCAAGACTTGTAAGCTCTGTTTCTGTGTCCCTAACATTTTCTGTAAGAGAGGCATACTCAGGGCCATATGTACAATCCTCTATCGCCACGGGAGCGTCAATTTTTGTGACATTTCAGTGGCAATAGGGGCTTCGCCTTATTTACAAGGCAGCGTTAAGCCACTTAAAGATGCCTTGCAAATAAGGCCCCCTTTCACGCTATGCTTAGCGCAAAAGGGGTGGGTAGTGGGTGTTGCGGCAGGCGTTCCACTGCAACACCCATTGATAATAATGCTGCCCCCTATTTACAAGGGTGGAGTAAATAGGAGGCAGCGCCAATATTAAGACCAGGGAAAACCTGGTCTTAAGTTGGCGAAACGAGGAGAAATGCTATATTTCTCTTAATTTTTGTTTTTTACATGTGTGCTGCCTTGAGCAGCACACTTGGAAAAAGCAAAAAGCCTTTAATTGTTTATGTACAGGAAGGTCCCCCTTCCTGCACATAAACAATTATTTTAAAAAATTGCATTTTGTGACTTCCATGTGTGCTGCATTAACCCCTCCCCTGCTGATGACGGAACCGCTCCGTCATCAGCTACAGTTGAGCTGTGCTGATGACGGAGCGGTTCCGTCATGGCCCGGCCGCCGCGCCTGCGCGGCGCTGATTTCGCGCCTGCGCGGCAGTCTTAATGAGCGGGGCGGGTCATGACGGAACCGCTCCGTCACCAGCACAGCTCAACTGTAGCTGGTGACGGAGCGGTTCTGTCACCAGCATGCGGCGGCCGCGCGGGCGCCCCGCCCCTTTAGCGCTGCGGCGGAATAGCCGCCGCAGCGAAAGGGTTAAACAGCACACATAGAAGTGACAAAACGGCATTCAAAGATAGTTTATGTGCAGGAAGGGACACCTTCCCACACATAAACTGTCTTCCCGTGCACGCAAGTGCAAGGGTGCCTGTGTTGGCGCTACACTGCTAAGTGTAGCGCCAGCACAGGGGGAATCACAAGGCTGCACCATGGTGAAGCCTTGCATTTCTGAAGTGGCAGAGTGAGGCGTTAAGCCATGACGGCTTACGCCTCACTCCGCCACTACCGTTGTACATAGCCCCCTTAGTGTCTACCTTCTACACTGATGAACTTAAGATACTAACACAAGTCAGAGATATTATCAGGGAGTGTGGAGTATAAATTGAGGTTATCATACCTGAGGCTCATTAGCATTAACTAGCTTAACTAAGGTTTCAGCTCGTCATAGATCTGTGAACCCTGCGAAGGGGTAAAAATCAATCAAATTGGTAGCGTTGTAAATAGGTTCGGATTATAAAGACAGAAGAGGTGCTTCGGACCAGCAGTGATGTGCATCATTACTGTTGCTTGTGGCCCCCGTATAGGAATACTGAGGTTGGCACATTCCAAGCGGGTGTAAGAATAGTAGCAGGTGGGTCCCTATATTGGACTAGCAAGGGGGTTTTGCGGTTCATGATTGAGGTGCATTGGCTGAGCTGGCAGGTGCTGCAAGTCAAGATTGAAGGTCATTGCCATATCTGCATGGTTTTCCCGATACAGAACAACCCAAGGGACTGATGTGCTTGCCAGGCTGTGGAGAGGCCGCCATCTTGAACCTTTCAATCGATCACCTTTGTTGCATGGAGCGCATTTCAATGGCCTACAATGGCAGAGACGTATTTACAGGAAAGTGAACATATTCTTCGGCCTTGAACGTCCTCGTGACCCTTCCCAGTTACCAGGGGTAAAAACGAAGATAATTTAAGTGAAGCCCTTTTTCCTGAAAAAGAAACTTTCAGGCGGGGGAACAAAAACCAGTGGGAAGAGAAAGAGTGGACGCCCTCTCCCCACAATGGGTGATTCAGGCTCTCACAGGGACGTCCAATAGCAAAATTAGTAACGCTCCCATTCGCAAAGCAGAAGGGGATGGCGCAGCCAGCGAAAAGAGGCCACCGGCGGTGGGGAGTTGCAGGGGTCCTGGGAGGGAAGGAGGCAGGGGGAAAAAAGCCCACAAAAGGTTGAAAAGAAGCTGGGACACCGTTCAGAAAATAATCACAGATAAAATACTGAGCTAATGGTTTTGGTCTTGCCCTCAGTTGCACGTTTCACACCCATGGAATGCTAAGCAGTGGCCGACAATCGACTCCATTTTGTGAGAATATGGGCCCGACTGTGGGTGAGCTCATGCATATTTACCAGAGAGTGGCGCCGGCTCCGCCCCGCTTTTGTTGGATATTATCAATTACCCGGCAGTGAAAGGTAGGTAGGTGGGTGACTTTCCACATGCGTTGACTTAAAGAATCAGCCGCGAGCGCTTCGGGCCGGAGGGAAGGAAATATGTGGATGTTATTAATGAAGTGATGACACGGGAGGGGCGGCTGACTTGGGGAGAGAGCAGAGAGGAGACACGGGCTCGCAGTGACGGAGACTGTGCTCCCCAGAGGCCTCTCCTGGAACGATCGGCTCTTCCCGAGGTTCAGCAGCGCGCGCCGCACTTCTTTGCAAAGGTGCTTGGGACATGGGCCAGTCCCAGTCCCACCACTACTCTGCACCCTGACCTTTCATCGACACATACACTGGCTTGGATTAGGATCTCGAATTGTAGAAGGCCTTCTGTGTATGACTGCATTTCAGTTTTTGTAGAACATGGGGTACCCACCAGCAGCAAGTATTGGTCCACCATTAGCACAAACTCCCAGCAAGATTGCATATTCATCTCAACGGTCTCTAATGCAGTGTGCTGCTTCTGGTCTACTGTAGACCTTCATGCTCCAGGGTACTTTTTGACAATTAATTTCTGCTTTGCTGGTAGCAGAACAACTGGCGCCTTCAGCCATTAGCTTTATATTTCATCGTCGTCCAACTGACACAGCACTGCAAGCTGCAGTGCTCAGTCTGACAACACTGGGTGTTCTCTGATATTCCACACCCTTCTCCACTCTCAATAAAGCCTGCCTAGTCCACCATCCAAAGTTGTGAAACACCTCGGTTAGGGTTTCCGAAGGGTGGTAAATCCTTGCACCAGCAGCACCGGTTCTCCTATACATCACGGCTCCCCGGCAGGTGAGGGCAGAGTAGCATTTTCACATAAAGGTGAAAACTAGTAATTACAGCCTGAGCACATAGATGGTCCTGGGTTAAAGCAGTTTAAGGGCACTAACTTGTCTGTGTTTTGTGTGATGGGCAAGACAGCAAGGAGTGGTTCTGATGTGATGGCCATCAACCATGGTGTCCGGTTCCCGGATGCACCCTTTTATCGCATGTGCAGAGGTCCCTTGTGGGCAGCAAGATGCCAACCACATATTCTGGATCAAAGTATTAGAAAGGGTTCCGGTTGCAAAGACAGGGTTCAGTATTTAATGTGTGATGGTTTTGTTGTTGCAGTATGCATGAAGAAAGAACACTTCCAGAAAACCAGCACGCACAAAGCCAATAGGTCTTGCCCATGAGCGCTAAGGGCTTTGGCAATGTTTTGTAGCTATGCTGTACAGCAGTGCTGATGTTTTGCAGTGTGGCTAAAGCTACTTAAAACAAGCGTTGGCATAGCCAATAGGTCTCGCCTTTGGGAGCTTATAAGCGTTTAGCCATGCAACAGTTGATGTTGTTGCACCAAGGATTTTGTGCTAGATAGCTAAACACTTATAAATCCCAAAAGCGAGACCTATTGGCTATGCCAATGCTTGTTTTACTGTTATATTGGCCTCTGCATCATGCACAGTTCAACAGCAGGAACAGCTCGGGGTGAGCAGGAAGGAGCAGAGGAGAACCGCAGTAGAGAGAGAGAGCGAGAGATCCATGAGCGAGCCCGGGCCTCGGGTCTTTCCACTGTGTACGGTTCATGCTATATACCACTCGGTGTGGGGTGCTGAAGGCACTGCAGGGTGCGAGCAGTGGCTGTTAACCACTCCTCAAGAGCCCCCGTCACAATACAAGCGGCAAGATGTTCAGTAGGTGGGCGAGGCTGATTCTCATCACTGTCCCCAAAGCGAATAAAAATGCAATAGAAATGACAGAGCAGATTGGTGCAACATCCATTAAAGCAAAGAATACGCAACAACTTTAAAATGTGTGCTCGCTGCATTATGCTAGTGGAATTCTCTGCCCAGTCCCCTCCCAAAATCCTGTGCCTGGTGCCTGATAGAAAATGCAACAGAGAATGTGACTGTCCTACAACACCGGCCCCAGCCCTGTTTCCTCAACCTGACAAACTTAAACGAGTGTGAGTGAAAAGCGAAGACACACAAGCCAGGGGGTACTTACTGTATCGGACAGTCGCATATCACAGAACACTGAGTCCCCCATGCCCTTTGCAGTCAGAGGCGCTCCCAGAGCTAGCCGGCTTCCCTGGTGATACCGGCAGCGCTCCTCCTGCATGCCTGCAAGCACTACATTGGAACCAGAGGAATAAAAGTTCACGCCATTAGGTTTTGCAAGCCACTCCTCCGGCGAGAAGCTGCAAACTCAACAGGTTAATCCTCCTGACTAATTAGCCTGCACAAACCAGGAACGGATCAAGGCTTGAACGCAGCCGGCTGCATTTGTGCCTGCAAGCCCCCCCCCTTTGCGTTTCAAAGAGGCGAGGCGGTCTGATCACAGGTGACAGGCGGGTCACAAGCTAGAGATGTCCCCCCTGTGTTTCATCACATCTTCTAATGTCGCTGCAACTCACAGTATAAAACAAGGCGAGGCCGGGAAAGGTGGGGGAAAGACAAGCGCAGCCGAGGTGGACACGGGGGAGCGGATCAAGGTTTGGACGCCGCCGGCTGCAATTGTGCCTGCAAGCCCCCCTCTGCATTGGAGTAAAAGAGGTCACCTCCTCGATGATGGATCAAAGAGACAGCCCAGCAAAAAAACGATGTAGAGGCTATCATGAGTATGATATGGAGGAAGAAGTTTACCGGCCTGATGCTTCTCCTCACCACTGTGGAAAAACAAATCTCAGCATTTATATGCAATCTGGATCAAAGCCAAAGAGGGTATCTATTTTAGCGAATATATGGCACATGTTAGAGGTTCACATAAGGGATTATCCTCGGTGGGGAACGGGGATGAGGCTTCGAGGATCAGTCCATGTACAGCATTTACCTTGCGGGAGCGAGCAGCGGTGCCATCTTTTCCAAAGTACAGGCACAATAATTGCAAACAGATAGCGCTGCTGCTCGCTCCCGCAAGGTAAACGCCATACATGCACAAGTGCTCATTGGAAACAGTGCAGTACATGCACAAGTTTCCGAAAAAATCCAGAGTGATTCCAAGAGGTCACTCCAAAGGAGCGCTTGCGCGCTACGTAGGCGAGACCTATAAAGCACTGTGATGCAGCCAAAGATAATGAGCTTTTAAAAAAAAGTGCATAAGCAATAAGCACTGGATGAATCATAGTCCTTTTTTAATTATAATTTTTTGATATACTGCACAGCAAACACGCAGCTATACATCATGGATGGATAAAAATTATTGCCAAAGTCAGCAATTTTCATGCTGTACAGCATGACCAAAGGTAAAGCCAGAGCTAATAGCTTCAAAGGCAAGACTTATTGTCTTTGCCAATGCTCGTTGGGTCTTGGCACAACACCAATGTGGTGCTCAGCAAATCAGTTCATCTCCCGAAGAATAAAAAAGAAAAAAATATGACATTTGGCAAAAAAACTTATCACAGAAAGAAAACAATGATGCTCATGTCCCTTCTTAGAGAAAATACATTTGAAATCAGACATCTGTTGTCACAATAAAAGCAGGGATCATTTGTTGTCAAAATAAACACCCGTTCATAAAGCAGAAAAGGGCTTTACTGAAGTGTATGTGGCATAGTAAAACATAGCTACAAATGGCAAGAGGTTCAACAAGGACAAAAGGGATGAAGAAAAAATAAAAGTAGTCCTCAATCAAAGCAACATCAGCAGAAGGCCAATTAGAAGGCAACAAGTAAGAGTGACAATGAAGCCAACAAATGTTAACCCCTTCCACGCTCATGACGAGCTCAGCTCGTCATGCAGCACAGTGCCCGTGACGAGCTGAGCTCGTCATGAACCATGGGATTCAAAGGCTCTCAGCACACAGGAGAAACTCTCTAGCATGGATGTGGTTAAACAATGGGTGGGTTGCGGCCCCTTTTTGCATGCAATATCTCTTAGAAGCGAAAGTGCATGCTGCGCATGTGCTGTCGCAGACTAAATCTAAAAGGCATGTCATAGTTTGGTTACGTTTGTAAAAGGATTAAAGAGCTGAACAAAGAGATTTACTGGCCATTTGTCGAACGGCTGACCCAGAGACCTGTAGTTCATTCACACATACAAATCTGCGGTGAAGGGCAGGTATTGATTTACATCAGACCTTCTGCAGAGTATAAATTATGATTGGTACCTCCCTGGTGACCTGATTGTGCGACAGCCTATGTTGGTGTTGTCACCCTATATTTAGAATCCTTATTTGCTATATATCTTATTGTATGAACTGTTTTTCAGTTTCTTATTCAATGAATTGTGGTATCCCTCTAGATAAAAATGTGTTGGTAATGCGGAATTGAAAAACATTGCCTTGCCTAACTGTAATGGCGGCAGTGTTTTTCTTGCTCAGTGCTTGTTGCCTGCACTTTGATCACAGCAGACTTTTTGTGCTAATAGACTTCAATTTCTCTTGAGAGAAGATTTGGTTGACGGTAACCATAACTTAACAACTTATATATATTTATCATTAGATATTTTTCCAATTAAAAACATGTGTTGCTGTTTTTTGTTGCAGGACTTTCCTGGCAATACATACATGTTACATAGAACCTAGGCCTAATTGTGTGCCAAAATGAAGGGCACTAACTCTTTAGGGCAGTGTTTCCCTAACTGTGTCCCACGGACCCCCAGGGGTCTGTGACATATTCCTAGTGGGTCTGCATGCAGCAGTTTTAAAAGCACTGCAAAGTTCTGTGTACAGTCAGCAGTTTTTGTCCAACAATACAGCTGTCAAGATAACTCCAGTGATTAATGTACCTGCTGGAGAAAGATCTGAGTTTTGTCCAGTGGCAACGTTGACTCATCTAAGGTAGTGCAGTTGTTTAATAAGCCTTCTGCAAAGAATGCGTACCATGCATTAAAAAAAGTATTTTATGTGCCCAGCTCAGTGGGTTACTGCTTTTGTCACAGATATTCTTTTGTTACTGTGCAGTTCATAAATTACCATACTAATTTAGCACAGTGAGCTATGAACTGCGATCAAATAGCTGCATGCAAAGTGCATGGTGTAAGTTAGTAAGTTATGTTTTTTCCCATTCTTTCATTATCCTGATGCTGCTAGAAATGGTTTGTTTGGGAAGAAATAGATTCTTATTATTAAAGTCAAGACTGACCGCTGTGTTATGTTCTGAATCCTGATTTTGTGCTTATTCAGACCAAGCATTCTTAAAAATGCGTACCAGTATGGATGACATGTGAATGCTACACCTTGTAATCCCCTTTGCCTTATGTAATATTTTCTATAAACTGATTTACGCATGTATGATGCATCGTCTCTTTGTGTATGTGATGTAAAGTACTCTGACACCCTGCACTGATAGGAGAGGTGCTATAAAACAAATGAAATATTGTGACTGTGTTGCTATGGAGAGATTAGATCTTAAATAAGACAGAGCCACCCAATTATCCTACGAGGACTGGGTATGATTGATAACAAAAATACAAAGGTGTCCCCATAGGAATTATTCCGGCAATAGTTTCTAATTTATAATTGGTCACAACAAGTGAACATACGTTAAACAATGCATGGAATTATCATCATGTACCATTATTTATTATGGTCAATTCAAAGATGCAACATGACAACATTAATACTACTAACATTCTAGACCTTTTTGCAAGTAGTATACAACATCTTTTGCTTTTTTGTATGAACAAGTGGAATACCATACATCACAAAGTTTTCAAAACATAATGTAAAGATTTCAGGTTTGCACAAAGGTTCACATATAAGCAAAACGATGTTAGACCCCAGCAGGGGAGGCTTAGACAATAGGTTTCCTGTCCAGGGAGGTGCTGCCACCTCCCCAGACAGGCTTTAGTGTATTGAGGCAGGGAGGGTTGCATTCAGTGAATGCTTTTCAGACACCGCCTGGGGCACAAAAGGTGCTCCATGCATTTCATAATTCAAACCGGTTGCTGGGGCACTCATCCCCAGCTTTGGTGCTCATCCCCAGCTTTGGTGCTCATCCCCAGCTTTGGCGTGAAACTGTACAAATGGGAAGGGGTGTTACCACCCCCACCCCAGGTCCACCCACAGGAGGGACCTTAGAGTTAGTCAAACCCCTAAACTTACTATAAGTATAGAACCCCAGTCCCTAGGACTTTAGCTTACCCTGGATGAAACTCTGCAACACATATCCTGGACCTTCGACATTCCATATCGACTGTAAGATGGAAGAAATCTCCCTTGTGGTCAAGGAGTGACTGCCCTGTTCAAACAGGCACCAACAGCATCTTTGCTGATCTGCATTTTGGAAGCTCCCGCCGGATCCCAAAGAATCTGCGACACAGGACATGGACTTCCAGACATCTCTTACCCCGACCTTCGCTCACAGCAAAGCTGAGACCCATGGCGGACCCGAGAGACGTGGGACCGGAACTCCTGGATATCCTGCATTTTTCTACCTGCACTGACTTCACAAGGTATTCCGAAGTTGTGCATTGGGGTGCTTGAATCCCCAGACCGGAGCACCTTTTGCACTGAAGCTCAGAGCCCCACACTCCACGAGTGGCCCGTGGGCCCACTTTGTGCATTTCCGCTCAACGCGTCTTTGCGGTTCCTGGTCCGTTGGCTAGTGAGCCCCAAAGAAGACAATCCTTTATTTCAACTTGCTTTCTTGGTTGCTCCAGGCTTGCTTCAACTTCCCCGCAAAGGAGAAATTCACAGACCTTGCTGGTCTGCACCAAAGCCAATCTGGACATCCTGCATGGGTTGTTTTTGCCAAGGCTTGTTGGGTTCAATCCAGATACCAACACCGCAGTCAACTAGATCCTTTGTGGGACAGCTCGAATCCAGCACCTGGTCATCGTCGACGCCTCCTGGTCGTCGCGGCTGAAGAGACAAACTTCACCTTTCCACCTGAAATCACTGACATCTGGTGGCATCTTTCTATTGCCACCCTGGTCACTGGCTAGTGGCCCATACTCTGTCTCCTCTGCTTTCAGGTTCTTCAGATCTTCAATCCACCCTTGGATCCACCTGGACACTTTTCCTCTGGTCGCCTGCAGCACTTCCTTGCAGATCTCCATTGAAATCGACGACGAAACCCAACACCAAAAGAGACCTATGCACCCGGCTTCAGTAGATGAGGTAACACGAGTACTCTGGTAGTCTCGAGAATATTGGCCCTCCTAGTGTCTATGTCTAAGAGGGTTCCATAGTAGCTCATTTAGAAGTGTCCTTAAATTGTAAAATTGTAACTTGTTCGTTTCCCATAGAAAGTCAATGGTAACCCACAGCTGTGTTTAGACACTGCACGCGTCTCCTGTGGGCCTCCTACATCCTAAACTTGGGTTGTCCTGAGTAGCCCCAGTGATTCCACAGGCCTCAGGCCCGCTTTCTATTTCTCACGTGGTTCTTATACCACTATTTTAGTATATGGTTTGTGAGGCCCATAGGACAAAACGTATACTGTGCAACGTATCGTATGCTAATTAAGTTCCTTGTATTGTACTTTTATCTCTGACCTCATACAGAGTCCAGAGGGGTTGTGTTTAGAATAAATACATATATCTTTGATATATACCTTGTGTGGTGTACTTTCATTTGGTACTCAAGAGATTATAATTGGTAAAACAAGTAGCTTAATTCGCTCTCTGAAGTCTTAGCCTGAAGACTGCTTGCCATTGCTACCCCTACGATAGCTTTCTATAAGGTTGACTGTACAACCACCATCAATAAGGGTCGATTAGACTGGTGCAAGGTGTCCTCTAGAACTAGTGGACATCATATACCAGGCTAATTTCTCACAATCTGTATTTTAGAGTGGGTGTATCAAAGGTTATATTAGGGTATGAGGAGGTGCATCAGATTATCATGTGGATGATGTAATCAGTGATGTCATTTGAGATGTCATCAGTGATGTCTTCAGTGATGTCACTGACCATGTCATGAATGATGTAATATGTGATGTCATCAGCAGTGCATTGCGGGGGCTATAACAGCGGAATTTCTTTGGTTTTGTATGAGTAAAATTTCCAACTAAATATAACATTCCTGAAACCTATGTTTTTTTAGTGAATTTCCATGTTTTTTTAAAAGCGAATTCCTAACTATAACGTCCCTGAAACCTATGTTTTTTTCAGTGAATTTCAAAGGTTTTTTTAAATGCTAATTTCTAACTATAACGTCTGTAAAACCTATGGTTTTATCAGTGACTTCCAAAGGTTTTATAAATGCTAATTTCTAACTACAATGTCCCTGAAACCTATATTGTTTTTAAGTACATTTTAAAAAGACGTGCATACTTTATCTAGGGAAAAACTAACTGTAACAGTAGTCTGTTATAAGTTTCTGATGGGGTGAGATAGCCCAGAACCGAGGCTGGCATGATTCCAACCCTTACAAATGTCAATGGTGCCCTCTCCCCTCTCTCTACACAGCAGCCTGAAACCTGGGACCGAGCGAAGACAGCAGTGTTTGTGCCGGAGGACGAAAGCGAACACTGTTTCTATAATTGGGCCAAGTTTGGATCAAGCAAGCCCCCTTTTGTGACGCGCAGGTCGGCGACGAAGAAAATCCCGGAAACACCCAGACGCCGGTGTGTTCTACACCTGGAGGAGAGGAAGCAGAAAACGTGGAGGAGAGAGCGAAGACCGAACGAGGACGTAGCAAAGGAGAAGAGAGAGCGGACGCGGGCGAGAGAACAGAAAAGCCAGGAGGTCAACGGCAAGGCATATCGCCCAGCCACGCTTCAGGGGAAGCGTGGCTTACACAGGTACGTTCGTGTATCTCGTGTTGGGCGGGAAGGAAGGGGTTTAAACCTCCCTGAATTACCACTCCTGTCACTCCCTGCCCTGAGCACTATCGGCACTCCGCAGCACTTCCTTTTGTTTATGCTTTTGTGCACCGAGTGTCTCCTCACTACCCGTTCCTTTACACATTATAAAAATTGGACACCAGACTGAAGTCGGTTTATCTTTTCTTTTCTTGGGTCCCGGAACGTCTGGGCGGCGTCTGTTCACGTCCCGATCATCCTGGAGTGGAGAAGGCGAAGCGTGGAGACCCGTAAAAGTCGCCTTTCCCCAGAGAAGAAAGAAAGCGAAGGCCCACTTCCCTATTAGAGAAGCACTTTAGGATGAAGGCGATTGTTAAAACCAATAAAACCCACTTTAAGTCCTGTATGTGTCAGTGCAAGTCTTTCTAGTTGGCCACAAGTGGTGGAGAATGCGGGCAACAAGATAACCATCTCTACTCCCAAGATGGAAGACCTGCTACAACACCTTGTCAAAGGACAAGAACAATTAGGATGGGTAGTTGAACAGTAGTTAAACTCAGCCCAAGCAGACAGAGAGACATTCAAGAACACCATATCAGCCCAAATAGAGAGGTTGCAGAAGCTAATGACTGATCCAGCAGCAGCATCCCCTAACCGGGAAGCCCGTCCTCACCCCAGCCCATCAGGGATTTCCCTTCAAAAGTATATGGCGGGACAAGACCCCGATGCATTCCTGCTCAATTTCGAGAGAGCCGCCCTAGCCAGTGGATGGCCGTTGGAAAAGTGGCCATTCTTTCTAGCTCCCCTTTTAACTGGGGAGGCCCAGGCGGCTTACCAGGTCACGAACGCCACAATTAAGACCATCATCTTGGATCACTTAGGTCTCGACGCAGAGGCCTATCGGTTGCGTTTTAGGAAAGAGAGGGGAGCAGCCAGGGAGAATCCTAAGACTTTGTTTTTTGGATTAAAAACGGCCGCCGATAAGTGGCTTACTCCCGGGGGTAGTTCTAAGGAGGAAATCATGGACAAAATCTACTTAGAACAATATCTAGAAACCTTGTCCTACGGGACTCAGAAGTGGTTGCATCAGCATTCCAACCTGACGACCACCCAGGCAATGGAAATGGCCTCCACGTTTGCTAGTGCTCAACCACGACTACACCCTTGGGAGATAGAAACCCCTTCAAACAACCCATCAAGGTTGAAAGGAAACCACGCCAAAATATGGAGACTTTTGTGCCTCGCCCCCCCCTAATCCCCAGTTTTAAGGGCCCACAATGCTTTGAGTGTGGGGCCTAGGGGCACATCGCTCGGCTTTGTCCCCAAAGAAAGAGTCCAGAAGAGCCCATGGAAGTAGGATACCTGCCCAAGACAGTTCTCTATTCCGCTGAACTAGGAGGAGCATATCATGTAAGTGTACGGGTGAATGGGAAAACAATCAAGGCCCTATTAGACTCGAGGTGTAAGCAGTAGGTGATTCAAGGGGTTTTTGTAAAGTCCAAGCAAGTGGTACCAAATACGCTAGTATACATTAAGTGTGTTCATGGAGACATAAAAAGCTATCCAGTGGCAAACGTACCCCTAGACTTAACCGAGGGTAAGACCCACGTGGTCAGGGTGGTAGTTTTAGAGACACTCCCCGAAGAGATAATCATAGGGACAGACAACCCCCACTTCCTTGAACTGTTTACCCAAACCATAAAACCATCAAACCATCAAAAGAACCCAAAAGTATCCCCACTTTTGTATCATCTGAACCTTTCGCCACCAATAGTAGCTTTAAGTTTGCATAAGCAAATGACGCCACCTTGTTCAACGCATGGGAACAGGCACATTTTTGTTGGATTCCAACCAGCCCGAGCACTGCAGGAACGTAGCATGCACCAATCCCCTTCCCCTGCCCACTGACCACTCACAGGACAACCACTATGAGTGTGTCAATGAACCTGAAAAGAGGGTGGTAATGTTGGAGAGACACCAAGTCTCCCACCCTTATATGAATGCAGGACACGGCTCCCTCCTGTTCTTCACGCGTCTGCACCTATGTACAACAGGGAGAAAGACAAACCCTTTATGTGTAAGGTTCCGCCCAGCTAGGTCTCAACCCAAATGACCATGCCCTGCCACAACATACACAACCCCTCTTACCAGTGTGAAGCGCAGGCTCAGTTTCGTGAAGGTATTAAGCACAAAAACATGGCACTCAGGAAATACAAGATAAAGTCTCTTGCAACAGATAGCCAGTCGGGAGTATTTCCGAGCGTGTCCTTAAAGATTTAGAAATGTACAACGAGGGGAAAAAAGGACTTGTGACAGGTTGTCTCTATGCCAGAAAAAAACCCCTTCTTATTCTTTAAAATCGGCCAAGGGACAGGGACAGGTACATGAACCTCGGGAATGCCGAGAACCCCAGCGTTTGTTGACAAAAAGCCTCGCGGAGTGACCCGAAACGTCACTTCCGCCTAAACGAAGCTAAGCGGCGTCTAAGCAAAGACGCGCGGAAACGAAGCCGAACGCTTCGTTTACCCTTAGCGTTCCCTAGCAAACACTTTCTAACAAGGGCAAAAGGTCCTTAGTATTTAACGTGAACGGGAGCCCCCGAACACCCAGAACCAAAGCAAACGCTGGGGAAAATAAACGAGGGAGGGAAGGGGAAAGGGAAACCCCGGGACCCGTAACTCACTAACTACAGAGGGGAGGGGGCAGCCAACACAGCGGGACAAAAAAATACTCTTCTCACGAGCCCGTGAGGAAGAACAAAAATAATGGAATCCAACCAGCAGGAACCTTCTTCAAGCAGCAACCAGCAACCAGGATACCAGAATCCAAACAGCGGCAATATCAAGCAATGAGGTAAAGGTAGGACAAACATTTATCCTACTTGCCACAGGTCATGTGATGTGAAAGCATGGTCACTGAGAGAGGACTAGCCCTGAGCCCTAACAATTTTACCCAAAACAACCCGTAACCCAAATTTCCACGATTCATTATTAAGGAAGGGCTCCTGTATCGACAGGGAAACCCAGAGGACCCCTACAGTTGTTAGTCCCATCCTCTTTCAGAGAACAGATAATTATCATAATTATAATATATATTATATATATTATATTATTATTATCATATTATAATTATTATTATTAATATTATCAGATAATTAGATATTATTATTATTGTTATAATTATAATTATCTTTTTGTACAGTACATTTGTCTATCTCTCCTGCCCTGCACCTCCTTGGGTTTTAAGCGCCGGGACACTCTTCGGAGTAGCTGAGCGCTATACAAAACTCACAGTAACATAGCATAACATAACATAACATAACATAATGTTCTACTCCCACACACACCTTCTTGCGGGGCAAGTAGGGAGCGAAATTTTTATTGGCCAGGGGTTTATCAGGACATAAAGAGACACTGTCAGGCATATGACATCTGTCAAAAGAAAAGTACTTATAGCTCCTGCAGCAGTACCCTTGCAACCGCTCCCAATAATAGGTACCCCTTTCGAAAGAGTGGGGATGGACCTGATGGGACCCCTCCCTAAGAGCCAACGCGGAAACCTGTATGCACTAGTCATAGTGGACTATGCCACTAGATTCCCCGAGGCTTTTCCCCTGAAAAGCCCTACCTCCAAGGTTACAGCAGAGAAGTTTATTGAACTATTTTCACAAGTAGGCTTCCCAAAAGAGATCCTAACGGGTCAAGGCACCCCATTTGTGTCCCGATTGATGCGGGAGGTTTGCAGACTCATAGACCTCCACCAAATCAAGACGTCGGTATACCACCCCCAGACCGACGGACTGGTGGAGCTATATATAGTAACTCTCAAATCTACCCTCAAGAAGATGCTTTCGGTGAATGGAAGGGACTGGGACCTCATTCTCCCCTTGGCCTTGTACATTATAAGGGGAAAGACTCAAAGCAGCTTGGGATGTTCTTCCTTTGAAATGTTATATGGACGCCAGCCCAGGACATTACTGGAAATGACAAAAGAAGCCTTGGAGGCGGAAGAACAAGGGGAAGAACGAACCATCCTAGAATACAGCCGGTCTCTTAATAACAACTTGGGAAAAATTAGTGAATTGGCCTTTTCCAACCTGGAGAGGAGCCAGAGAAGACAAAAGGCGTGCTATGATAAAGGAAAAAAATGGAGACAACTAGAGGTAGCCAATTGGACTCTGGTCTTACTACCGTCATCTACAAAAAAATTCCAGGCTTAATGGATAGGACCATATAAAGTGGTCGGTACTATTGGTAAAACGAGCTATAGAATTCAGATATCATCTCGAAAGACACTGACTTATCACAATAACTTCCTAAAAAATGTATCGGACCTTTCCCGAAGGCCACTAATCTCACCTTACCCACGGGGTCCTCCTCGTCCTCAATGATAGAAGAACTGGTGGTTAATGAAGACCTCAGGCAACCAGAGCAAGAAAGCCTTCACAAAGTATTGAAGCCATTTTCCCGGCTCTTTTCAGATCTGCCCGGGAAGAGCACGATGATAGAAACACCACTAGGATCCATTGTCAAACAGCGTCCCTACAGGATTCCTGCAATCAAAAGATCGGCTGTGCAAAAAGAGGTCCAGGAAATGTTAAGGCTAGGCGTAATCAGGCCGTCCCGGAGTGAATGGTCTTCGCCTATTATAATGGTGCCTAAACCCAACGGTAGTACAAGATTTTCTATGGATTTCCGCGCATTGAATTCGCTTTCCTCCTTCGATGCCTATCCGATACCTCGGATAGACGAGTTGATCGAAAAGCTCGGAGAGGCACAGTACATTAGCACATTGGACTTGACCAAAGGCCATTGGCAAGTACCATTATGAGAAGAGGACAGGAAAAAGACTGCCTTTTCAACCCCTGTCACGTACTCGCGGACAGAGTGGTCCACCCCACGAATCAGCTTTTTGAAATTAAGATGTTGCGAGCACAGACACTACACTAGGGTTGATGCGAGTCTGTCAAGCAAATTACGAATTGAGCCCTGAAGAAGTCACAGATGTGATGAAACGCGTTGGCAACAGGCAATTCTGTAATTTTAATGAAAATTGAATAAAAGAAATTTGAAACCTACAATCAAGACTGTGATATTATCTGTGGGAAGTCTCATAATAAATGTTAAATATATATTGTAAACTACTTAAACCAGCTGATACATTTTTTACACATGTACCTTGGTGCAGGTCATTTTTTGTTTAATCTTCTAGTCACTCTCTAATCACGACTAGGGGGTGTTTATGGGTCACATCCCTGACCTTTCGCACAAGGAATTATAGATCAGATAGGCGTCACATATAGTGAAAATTGTGCAGGTCTGGCATAGCTCTGATGCTTTAGAGCAGTGGTTCCCAAACTTTTGACTCCTGAGGACCCCCATTGAGTTACCACTGGGAGCCGGGGACCCCCAAGCAATTTGTATGAGTTAACTTTCAAACATTAAAACAGTAATTCGAAAAAAATACTCATGTGTGCACACAAAACAAATACTCAAAGTACTAAGGATTTTGGGGCCAGATGTACAACCATTTGATTTAGCGCCTCGCAATTGGCGACACATTGCGAGTGGCAAATTGCGTGTCGCTAAATGAAATGTACAACAGTGTGTTTAACACTTTTTGGGATTTCCAATGAGGTCGCAAATTGCGAGGTACATTAATATTAATGAGCCTTTTGCAATTTGCAAACCCATTGGGAATGCCAGCCCTCCCAGCGATGGTGGCCTGCTGGGCTCTGCAGGCCACCATGTCTCGGACTGCTTTTAAATAAAGCAGTTAAAAAATGCAGCCTGTTTCCATGCATTTAAAAAAAAATGCACTGCCTGCCCTTAAAAAATTATTTTGTATGGACCCCTTCCCATTTGCGAATGCATTACCATCTACTTGAAGTAGGTGTTAATTGTGACTGCAAGGCGACCGCTAACATTTGTACATGGTTTTGAGACTTGTTATTTGGAAGGGAATGCCCCTTCCAAATCGCAAAGTTGCAAAACCTATTTAGAGAGTCGCAAACAAATTGCGACTTGCGAAATAGACTATGTACATGGCCCAATAGGTTTTTGAATGCACAAACGGGTTCGCGAACCCGTTCACGCATATTAAAACCGATCGTACATCTGGCCCTTAGTATTTTATATTGAAGGAATAGCCCCTCTGTCACATGTATTTCATTTGTTTTATAGCATCTCTCATACCATTGTAGGATGTCAGAGCACTTTACATCACACACATATAGAGACATTGAATCATTACATGTAAATCAGTGTGTATATAAAATGTTTAAAGAGTGCTTGGTCTGGAAAAGCACAAACTCAGGATTCAGAACATAACACAATGGCTAGCATTGACTTTAACATTAAAATTGTATTTCAACCCAAATATATATTTTTAGCAGCATCAGGATAATTAATAACTGGGACAAAATATAAGTTACTAACTGGTACCATGCAGTTTGCAAGCAGCTCTTTAATGACAGTTTATAGGTCCATCTGCTAGATTACGATTGCCACTTATGAAGTGCACAGTAACAAAAGAGTATCTGTGACAAAAGCAGTAACTACGAACCTAGGCTCACAAAATGCTGCTTTTTAAGATGCATGTTACACGTTCTTTGCAGTAGGCACATTAACCCTCTGTGCTACATTAGTTAAATCAAAGCAGCCACTGAACAAAACTCTCCTCACTCTCCAGCAGGTACATTAATCACTGGCATTCTCTTGACACTTTTATTGTTGCTGGAAAGCTGCGAATTAAACAAGAAACGTTTCTGTGCTTTTAAAACTGTTGCCCACGGACCCCCTGGGAATGTGTCACGGACCCCTGGGGGTCCGCGGACCACAGTTTGGGAAACACTGCTTTAGAGTATTGGTGTTTGCTGTATGGGTCTGTGAGTAGACTTGTGAGAGGTTTTGGGGGTGAGTGGCTGTATGGGTATGTGAGTGGGTGTATGAGTGGCTGTGTGGGTCAGTGACGGGGTGTGTGAGTGCTGAATGGGTCTGTGATTATATGTGTGAGTGTCTGTATAGGTGTATGAGTAGGTATGTGAGTAGCATTGAGGGGGTGTGAGTGAGTGTGTGAGTGGATTTGTATGTTGGTGAGTGGGTGTGAGTGGCTGCATGGATCCGTGAGTAGGTGGGTGAGTAACTTGGTGGATGTGTGAGTGGGTTTGTGAGTGGCTGAAATGGGTCTGTGAGTGGGTGTGTGAGTGGATGTATGGATCTATGAGTGGGTTTGTGAGTAGCAGTATGGATCAGTGACTGGGTGTGTGAGTACTGTATGGGTGTGTGAGTAGTTTCATGGGTGTGTGAGTGGGTTTGTGAGTGGCTTTATGGGTCTGTGAGTTGCATATTACTAAGATGGACAGGGGGAGTAGTGAATGGACAGGAGAGAGGAGAATGGACAGTTACTGGAGGGAGTATGGGTGCGGAGGGGGACAGAAGTTAGTTAGTTAGTTTTTAAATTTGTATTGCGCAACAGCTACCCAAAAAGGGTTTCCCGGTGCAGACAGAATAGCCAAGATAGCAAAACCCATGAGTTTTATTTATCAAACAGCCAGGTTTTAAGTGACTTGCGGAAAGTGATGTAATTAGCCTCATTTCGGAGCGTGACTGGAAGTACATTCCAAAATAAGGGCCCTAAAATGCGAAGGATTTTCCCCCCATCCGGGCCAGTTTGAATTTAAGGACGACAAATCTTCATTGAGAGGCTGATCTAAGATTACGAGATGGTGTATAAGGTTTGGCCGGCACATGAAGGTAGTTTGGGACTTTTCCTGATTTGATTTTATGCATATAGGCGAGTGTCTTAAATTTTACTCGGTTCTCAATATTCAACCAGTGTAGTTTACATCAATGTATTAAAATAGAAGCAGTTTTAGGGACTCTGCATAGTAGTCTAACTGCAGCATTTTGTGCCATCTGTAATCTGTGGATTACAGGCTTGTTTGATCCCACGTAAAGGACATTTCCATAGTCAAGCCTTGATGTAATCATGGCATTGACTATGGTTTTTCTGGTTGCTTCCGGTAGCATCCAGCAGATTTTACGCAACCATTTAATGATGGTGAAACATGTGGCTGCGACTTTTACTGATTGGGAATGCACACTCAGAGTCTCATCAATGAGCACGTCTAAATTTCGTACTTGCGATGAGGGAGATGGAAGGACGCCCATTTTACACGGCCAATGTTGTTGGCTCCAGAGATCTTTTGTCTTTCCTAGTGTCAGTATCTCTGTTTTCTCTCCATTTAATTTCAGAAAATTAGATTGCATCTAAGCTGCTATATTATTTAGGCCAGTTTTAAGTATTGAGGTGGTGGTGGGGTTATGAGCAGATAACGAGAACATGATTTGTGAGTCGTCTGCATAAGAGTAGATCGACAATCCAGATTTCTCAGCCAGCTCAGCGAGAGGTCTTACATAGAGATTGAAAAGCAGCGGGCTGAGAATGGAACCCTGTGGCACACCATGGGCAAAAGAGTGGGTTTTCGAGCAAGCATTCTGAGAGAAAACTTGAAAAGTTCTGTCTGAGAAAACTCTCTAATCCAGTTCAGGGCTGCTCGGCCTATACCCTCTGCGCTCAGTGTATTTCTGAATACAGTATGCGATATAGTATCGAACACGGCGCTCAAATCTAACAGAATGAGCACCACTGTTTCCCCCATGTCAAGATGATGGCGGATGCCTTCCGTGACTCCTAGGAGAGTGGTTTTGGTTGAAAAACCTGCTCTAAAGCCTGATTGTGACGAATGGAGTAAGTGATTCGTTGTGATATACTGAGTCAGATGCGTGTGAATGTGTTTTTCTAGAATTTTGGACAGTATCGAAAGCAATGATATTGGATGGTAATTATTGGATAGCCCAGGGTCTGCATTAGACTTCTTCAACAGAGGATGTATCATAGCATGTTTCCATGTTGATGGGATAGCCGACTCTTCAATCGAGTATTGTGCAGATGAGTTATCACAGATAACACTGAGTTGTTTAGTTGTTCAAATATTGTGGCCGGTAGAGGATTTTTCGGCGATCCTGACTTAATGGAGCTTAGAAGTGAAACTACATTGTCTGTTGTGAGACGGGGCCAGTTTTTTAGGGAACATACTACAACGTTATTAGTTTCTGATTGCTTAGCGGGGGAATCAAGGATGGGCAGTAGAGTGGAGAAAGGGCAGGAGAGTGGAGAATAGGTTGTTACAGGAATAGAGACAAAAAGTAGAAATAAGCGTCAGAGTGGAAAATGTGCAGAAGATTTGAAAATGGACAGGAGAGTGGAGTATTAACAGGAGAGTGTTGAATGGGTAGGAGAGTAGAGATTGGGCAGTTTCTGGAATAGAGGCAAAAAGTACAAATAAGTGTCAGAGTGACTAATAGGCGGGAGATTTGAGAATTGGCAGGCAGATGGTGAATTTGCAGGTGATAATGGGTATTTACAGAAATATGGGCAAAAAGTTAAAATACGTGTCAAAATGGTGAATGGGCAGGAGAGTGAATAATGGGCAAGAGAGTGAAGAATCGGTTGGAGAAAGGAGAATTTGCAGTTAGTGGAGGGGTATGGGTGCAGATTGGAGAATGGGCAGGCGAGTGGAGAATGGTGAATGTGCAGAAACTGGAATAGAGGCAAGAAGTAGAAATAAGCATCAGAGCGGAGAATGGGCAGGAGTTTGACAATGGGATTGAGAGCGGATAATGGACAGGAGAGTGGGGAAAAGGTAGGAGAGTGGAGAATGGGCTGTTACAGAAATATGGGCAAAAGGTAAAAATAGGTATCAAAGTGGTAAATGGGCAGAAGAGTGGATAATGAGCAAGAGAGGGGTGACTGAGCAGGAGTGGAGAATGCGGGGTTGCTGAAATATGGGCAAAAAGTCTCTCTTGCCCATTCAGAGTGGTGAATGGGCAAGAGTTTGGATAAGGGGCAGGAAAGTGATGAATGAGCAGTGTCTGAAATATGGGAAAGATAGAAATATGTGTGTTGAATATGGATACAGTGGTAAGTAAGAGTGACCAATGTCGAAAGGGAACGATGTGGAGGTGGGCAAGTGAAATTTGGGGCAGAGAAGGCAGTCGGTGTGTACTGCAGGTAGGAGAGGGTGAAATGCCTGGAGTGGGGGCAGCAGTGGATGTGAAGGTCGCCAGAGGGGTGGCAGAGTGTGAGGAGAGGTGAGAGTAGAGGAGGGGTGAGATGGACAGGCTAGTCACTAGGGGAGGGGAGGGACTTGCAAGAGACAGGTGAGGCGAAGCCACAGCTGGGAAGAGGCTCGCTAATGGGTGCATGGTACTGCCAGTAAGGGCGCGAGGGGGCAGTACAAGGACATGGCGTGTGAACTTGGAGACCTGGGAGCCGTGGCCCCTGGGGACCATTACATCTCCTGGCCACTTCAGACTGGCCCTGATCTCTGTGGGTGCCACCTGGGACTCCCCTGGACTCTGGGGCACCACTGTCTGTAACTGGAACGTCCAGCAGCTGTGCCTGGCTCCAAAGCGCAGGAGCCCGCCAGAGCCCCCTGGGGAGGCAGGGAGAACACATTGCATCCAAGGCACTGTGTAAAACATATTGACTGACAAGGCCATGGCCTCTTGGCGCTGCACCTCTCATCAAGCCTCTCCATCTTGAATGCTTGCATCTGGGTCACATAAATAACCAAAGGACATAGCATTGTATGAGTCACTGGATGAATGGATACATGAATCGATGAATGGACAGCGAGCTGCCCAGGAGCACTGCATCAATGTGATGAAGGAGCCAATGATGAATCAATTATCCCCACAACTGTTAAAGAATGTATTGGCGATTGTCGTGTTGCTTCGATATAAAGAAAGGCAACCAAGTTTTTTTGTCTGGAAAGATGAAGTGAACATACTCTGGAACACAAGAGATTCAAGGCACACAGGCAGGCTCTAGGTTTAACCGACACTAGTGCAAGAGGTGCGGGTAGGACCCTTGTTTGACCCCCTGTGTCCTCTTCCGCACAGCCCTATGTTATATGTCTGACAAAGTGTGTGCTGCAGTGTGAGAATCCGTAAAGTGCAAGTAAGTCTTTCACACACACCAAGAGGGTATAAGTGGATCAAAAACTATGGAGCAGATTTACAAGCCCCTTGCGCCACGTTTGCGTCACTTTTCTAAGCCCCTACTTCTTAGTTGAGGTTTAACACATTCACGCTCTGCTCTTACAATGCACGGACATTTATCAGGGCCAAGCTTTAGACACCAGTTTCATGTTATCAACATGGATACTCCTAAGAAGGGGACCGTGTGGCACTGTTTATCTATGTAGTACAATCCACGTGGACTGGCATTGTACGGGCAGTTGTGCCCGCTGCTTGCACGTGCATTTATCTGTTGGTGTATAGGTGAGGATGCGTTTGCATGTTTAGGCAGGTGCGCTGGATGTTCACGTGGAGCACTGTTAAAGTCTGTGCAAGGAAACTTCTCGGCCCATTGATTGTGACTTCCCAGCAGTAATACGTCAATAACAAGCATTAAAAATGCAACAGGTCTCGCAATTGTTTCAGTTAGAGCTATTGCCATTGTAAATGACAATGAGCCATATGTATCAACACATTTCCCAATAGACACAGAATGGGCATAACCCTTTGATACATCTGGCCCAATGTCTTTTACTCATGTGTTAACAGGAACATTTTGAGAAACTCAGTAGATACTTAGAGGTAAATTTGCCAGAGAAATTTACAAGATGCTGCCTTAGAAACTAAAGTAGGAAAAAAAGCTTTGGTACAATCTTCAAATTATGTATTCTGAACTCGGCCTTGGTCAAAGGTACAATACGTTTACACAAGTGGTCGGAGTAGTTCAAACAAGTCATATATACATCAAAGTGTAAATAGAACACATAAAAACAGATCACCATAAGTCAAAAATCATTTTAAGAGCAAGGATTTAATTTTCAATATAGCATCCGCATTAAATGCAATTGTCAGTCAAAGCATTAATGGGTCAATGTGCATTCCTTTTTGGTAGTGCTCATAGGTGTAGGAAGCAAAAAGGGAAGAATAGGGCAGTGTTAGTGAGTTGGCAGTTGAGGGACAAGGTAAAGGTGTTTGTGACATAAATGCAATACACACTATATACAGATAAGCCTTTCCATCCTATAAAAGGTCAGTTAGTTCCTATATACATTGCTCATTTAGTTCCTATAAAACTAACCTAAACATAGTATTGTGAGAAATTATGCCTGCGCTTAGAAAGAGCAAGAGAATATATATATATTTTTAAATGAGATCAATAGAATCCTTGCATGCTCAGAATCTTGCACTATGATAAGCCTAAGGAGTGTTTAGTGCTGGTAAGGTTAAAAACAAAATCAGTGGTAAATTTTTTTAAGAAAGAAGGAAACACCAGAGGGTGGGGCAGCTGCAATATTCAACTCTAGGAGAATATTTGTGTGCTTTTCCTATGACGTTTATGTACACTTTAAATAAATTGTCTTATATATTAATTCCAAAGCATAAAATAACAATTGCTTATAATAAACTGATCTCTCATGTTTGGGACCTATAGCTGTCGGAACAAGCTTGCGAAATTCTGTAAGTATGTCACAAGACTGAGAAACAACGCTTGCTTTCCACTGCTCTGTAGTGGCACTTCTCAACCCCAGGGCTGGCGCCTGCTCCCTGTACTACACATTTATATCATTGTTTAAAATACCACAATTCAAAAAGCCCATTCACAACAGGGGTCCTCTTTGTATGCATAAGGCATTGTACTCCCAACTTTTGTAGGGAGAAATATGTATTCAGCTATTACCACATATTAGTGTATACAGCACATATATTAAGGTGTGGAAACCCCATCGATGTTCCCTCTATTTTGAGTGACCATAATTATTTTGCTCCATCCTTGTCTTTCTGGGGTATGAAGGGTGACATTTTTTCTACTGCGGACAATATTACCCCATTTAGGAACAATAGAACTAGAATAAAGTCGACAGGTGATGACCCCAGTAGGACACTAAAGCAAATCATTTTACATAATCGGGGTGAAATTAGGGACTGCATCCAGTATGATATTTCCCCAATTGTTCTAAGAGTAATTTTAATTGTATTATTATGTATATTAAAGGACTTTTAACTAGGCAGACCCGTAGTACAACCAAAAATAAGAAGGGGTGGTTTGACAATACCTGCACCAAAGCACTCCAGGTACTTAAATATGCACTGTCCAAAACACCGCGAGACAACCTGGTGATCAAAGCCCTAAGACAAGAATATAAAGTAGCTTTAGTAATTAGGAAAAAGGTACTACAAAAGAAGAATGTGATAACCTGATTACCTCAACGTAAACAAGGAACAGCAAACTCTTCTGGGTTACTGTAAATGCCCATTTCCTAAAAAATGATGATGTACCAGAGTTTGGTTCATTCATCCCGGCAGAAAAATGGGTGGCACACTTCTCTGGAATCTTTAATATTAAATTGGAGACAGGGGGGGAGAATACATAAGGAAGTTCATGAAGAGAGCCTTTGCACTCTAGATATCACATGTGCAAAGGTTCTACTGGCAATCAAGGAGAGTGCCGGGGGGCGGGCACGAGGCCCAAATGGAGTTCCAGTAGATGTTTATAAATCTGAAGCGGAACTATGGGGACCTATTTCAACTAGACTGCTAAATTCAGCCGCATAGGAAAAAACACCACAAACGTGGGGCGAGTCTATTTTTGTCCCGATATATAAAAAGGGGGACAAAACTGACCCCAAAAATTATCGCCCAATTTCCCTTTTAGATACCTCCCTAAAAGTCATGAGTAGGGTTTTACTTAAAAGGCTAGAGGAATGGGCTGATGAGCACTGTATCTTAATGCCTGTGTAGTATGTGTTCAGAAAATGTCTGGGGACAATCGAACAATGTCATCATTTGGAGCTACTCATCGGTAAAAACACTAAGGCAAAGATGGATTCCCTTTATCTATGCTTTGCCAATTTGAGTAGCACTTTTGATTTAATTGACCACAATTTACTATGGCAAACCTTGACCAATTTGCGAAGCCCCCATGGCAATTATTAACTTTCTTTCCTGCCTATATGAAAAATTAACTAGCGTGGTTCATTTTGGTCCACTCCCAAGACAGAATGTACACCTAAATTAAAAATGGGACGGGGTATACGACAAGGATGCGTTCTAGCCCCAATTTTATTCTCCCTTTTTATCAATGAGGTTGATACTTATTTACAGAAAATTCAAGTAGATGTTCCCAGGGTGGCTGGTTGTCCGATACCTGTATTATTATATGAGGATGATGCCGTATTATTAGGACGGACCCCACTAGTCCTCAAAAGATTGATGGATGGTATTTTAGGTTTTATGGAACAACGGAGGATGGTAATTAACAAACGTTCACCATGATATGTAGGGCTAAAAAGAAAACTTATAGAACCTTTCACATAGATGGTACTCCAATTTGTACAGTAAATTCCTTCTCCTACCTTGGTATACTATTTTCAGGCAACGGTACATGGTCCTAACATATCACAAATATAAAAGTTAAAATGAGTAGGGCCAACCAAGTGATTTTTAAATTTGCAGCCAAATTGGGCAACCGACCAATCAAGGAGATGGTTACCATCTATAGAGCTAAAGGAATAGGCACTGCTATGTATGGTGCAGGAATTTAGGGCCACTCAAATAGTTGTGCGCTACAAATTGAAGAAAACTTTTCATAAAACGTTTGTTGTCCCTACCATCTTCTGTATCGAACACCATTGCACACCATGAGGTGGGGCTGCAATTTTTAGAGGACACCTTGATGGCAGGACCCTTATTATTAAGTGCACAAATCTGAAAACATGAAGAAACTGCCTTACCAGATCCATCATTCTAGATTGCTTTAGCTTGGATGATGCCCCGGAAATCCCATTGCTTAATACTACACTGGGGAATTTGTTCAATATGTCTGTATGGTTGGACCCTGAAAAAATATAAACTATTAAAAAGAAAGAAACTAAGGCCTCTTTTCTATCATTTAGACAAAACCATAGAGCAAAAATGGAATTGAATAAACCAACTGTGGCTCTATACAAGACATATGTTTTAGAAGAGGGAATAAATGGTTACCTGTTGCATGGGACTCATGCACAGCATCTGTATGTTTTATTGAGGCTGAGATGTGACATTGTACACTATTGTGTCGCATTCCCAAAAATGAAGACACGTCCCTTAGATAAGTGACCCTGCCCATGTGATGATAAGAGTAAACAAAGCACGGTGCACTTTTTATTGTTTTGCAAATTTTATTGGAATTTTAGGAATTTTTATCTGAAGCCCATCTTTGTTAACCGTGGAATATGGTCCCATAAACTGGCAATGAAATTTCTTGTAAGCTTAGAGGATCCTCTGGCATGTTATAAACTGCCCTGTTTATTCTAAAATCAATTACCACAAGGAAAATTATGGAGCTATAAATTGGTAATGGGTAACAGAAAATGCTTGTATTTTTTAATACGCGCCAATTTTTAAAATTATATTATCTGCACTTTTATGGCTGATTTTAATAGTCGAATAAAGATTTTTATGATGATGATGCTATATGCATAAGGCATAGGCAGGAGGTTGTGTTTTACGAAGTGGACATTAGATGTTTAGGGGAGAAGGCTGTCTACTATTGGAGGAATTTTACATTAATTTTGTAGGAGGGTGTTGGCAGCAACCATGCATCTATCGAGCCACTGTGCTTTATTATATGTGCAGGAGGGTGGATAAGATAATAACAGCAATGGGTTTTCCATAGTGCTTCATTCCACAGAATGCCAACTTCACGGCGCTGTAAAGAGCTGCGATCCTTGTTGCACTTTGTGGGTTCTGGAGTTTTGGCGTCAGCAGGGTCGGCAGGTTGTCAGGATAGGTCTTTAGGTGGCATTCCTAGGTGGCACAAGGGATGGGTTCAGTAGTGTCAGCAGGGTGTGTCAACTGGAAGTCAGTGCATAGCACCTGGAGGGACTGCCAGGGTGGGAAGCTGCTGGGTGGCAGACTAGTCTGCCACTACAGAGCCTATAAAGCATCCCCTCATCATACCCTCACGTACTCCAGCCTACAACAATGCCCTCACCCACAAAACCACCAGACAACACTAGGACAAAAGATAAACAAAACTATACTTACAGCATCTTTAAAAAAAATGCAGATATGGATGCAGCCCAAGGACTGATTGAAATGTTCTTCTCCTGCAGGACCCTGACCTCGCCACCACAAAAAAAAGCATTTGGATTTTTAAATGTTCATTGGTCACAAAACATGTGGCTCCTTCACGTATCTACAGTGTTCACAATTTCACATGGAATGCTAATTTGGCATAATTCTTGAGATTGTGAAAGTCCGGTCCAAACCTTCATCGAAATTCTTTGTGTGGGGTGGGGTAGAGTGTTCTGTGACGGGGTGGATAGTGTGGTTTGCCGTTTTCTTTAACTAAATAATTGTAAATTTTTAAAAGATGAAAGTAGCTAAAAAGTCCTTCTCTGCGTAGGGTACTGCAGGGTTATAATAAACCAGAGGCGCGTTTAATGTGTCCGACTGGGAAATAACGTATTCCCTGCATATACAAGAAATATGAGATAAAGAACACAATTAAAATGAGTTCTCCCACCACCCTACCAAAAAAAATAGGTTTGGCCGCTATGGTGTGAAACCTAATTAATACTGTACCAAAAGTGTTATTTTAGTGTGCAAGGCCTTTCTGCAATGTTTTATTAGGGTTTAGAACCTGGAGCGTAAACTACTAGAACCCTGGACACACGACTATAAGTCCAGCCTCAGGTATCACTGTCATGTTGAGGCTCCTCAGGAGGGAGGGTGAAAAAGGGGGGAGATGTCCCACGGGCCCTTCGCTGAATTCCCCTCCCTGCCCCCTCCTTCTCTCCCTCTTCACCCACCCTGCACTCCCAACCTTTCCTCCCCCGACCCCCCACTCCATGCGGGAGGGGCCCTTACCTGGAACAGGAAAGCAGTCCAGTTGGCCTCCATGGCGCGTTGCTGTAGTTCAAAAAAAAAAAAAAGCATCCCCCGTCAGAGTGTACCGGAGCCTACAACAAAGCGCCCAACATAGCAGCGCCACATCTTCCGGTAACCTCTGCGGGCCGAGACACTGCTGCAACGGGGATGCCTGGCCTGCGAGGGCACTATGTTCCTTGCTTGGGAGCCAAGAAAAACCCAGTTAGGACTCGAGATTACACAATGCTCTTGTAGAGAATGAGAGAAAAAGTGTCTGAGCAGTGAAACAAATCACACGAAGGAGGAGATTTAGAGAAGATGGCCACTGTTCGTCCAGTTATAATGAGCGGAATTACCTCACGAGCCAACTTAATCTTGGAACCGTTGAGACAAAAGCAACTGCTTTCTTTTTATTATAGCACATGTTCCTCGTTGTTTTTAATCAGGAGGTTGGGGGCATAACAGAGCAAAAAACAGATTCTATACGGTACGGTGCTTCACAATGTTAATGGAAAGCCAGATTTTATCTACTTAAAAAATGCCATTCCTTTACCAAAGCATCGCAACCTACTTTTATCACAAATTTAAATAAATATACACAGCAACATCTTGGGAGTCCACAACACTACAATGGGAGAATACATCTTTCATTTCAAACGAATGGAAAGGAACCAAGCCCAGAATGTTCTTTCTCAAGCACGAACCGCGATGTTTGGGGGAGCCGAGCGTTAAATGTTAAACAGTCATTACGCAAATTGTAAAAAAAAGTGCTTACCTAGTAATTAAAAGACACTGTGTAACACCACAAGTAATTGATCCAGTCCAGGTGGGCGGGCAAAAAGGAGACAGGGCGGTAACAAGGCAGGACTAAAATGCCTCACTTACAATCGGAGGCCATCATTTAACATGGATAATGACGCACACCAATGAAAACAAGGGGAGGAGCCTACACTTTACTTCTAAAAGTTAATTGATTACAAGAAGCCTCGCAGAGCAAGCAGCGCATGTGCACTGCAACGCTAGGCGAGACCTAAAAACGGGGATGCTATTACTAACATTGCGCTTCGTGAATTTCTGTCATTCCCAAGCGCTTTAAAATAGCAGTTGTGCCAGTCAAGTATAGTACATTAATGGGAAATGTAATGCCCAGTTCAAAATGTGCTTGAGCCCACCTGTGCTCCTGACCCTAACCAATGAGGTATAACTTATCAGCAGCCCATCTCCTTTAATATATTTTGAGCTGTTTGAAGCATCCGGCATTTTGACATGTGACTGAACTGGAAAAATCATGTATCTTTCGGCGCGGAAACTGAAAATGATGACAGCATTGCTAATATGCGTAGGGTGAGGTTGAACAAAGAGCACACATGTAAGTATTTACTGAGGCTTGCGCTGTGATATGAACATGAAAGGTGTAGGTCCCCTGAACCCTTATGGAAAATAAAAGCAGTGAATGGCCTTTGAGCATCAAGACCATGACCTAAGGAACATGTGAAGGATGAGTGGGAGAATGAATGAGTCATCTCTTTTTAATCATGACAAATGGAGCCGTGCAAGCCCACCCTCACTGCATTATCATTTCACAACAACGCAGACACGTAGCTTTTCACTGCATTTTACAATAACGAGGCAGTGCCGGGTCAAGGGGTATCAGTTTAACACATATATGTTACTGACACTAATGCTGTGGCACTTTATAGAGGCATGGCTGTAGCAAATATTGTGCATTAAAGCGGTTCCGATGACAATAAACCACTCAGGTGGGGGGAAGAAGAGACCGGGGGTGCAGAGGAGGGAAGCGGGAGGGGCAGTTTCCAGAGTGCTTTTTACTGTTTTGTAAATGAGTTGTTCATCCATCATCTGCTGCATAATCTGTAGACCCTGTGCGAAATAAAAAATTTCGAGATTCCACAGTCTGGGGGTTTAATTGGTTCCACATCACCAATGCAAGATACACATCTCGGGCCTTATTTATGAAAAGTGGTGCATCGCTGCATGAAAACAGCGATGTAACACTTTTTAGTGCGCATTCCTTGCGACACCATGGATGTGTTATATTTACTGTAAAGTGCCCCATATCAAAAGGAGTTACAGATACCTTAGTATTTCTGACGTATCTGTAGGCGCAGTAATCTTGCATTACTCGAGTGAGTCGCAAAAGTGACGCAACTCCAGCAATGGATCTTACACATAAGCAATTCCCATGGTAAATTAGCCTGCGTCAGTCTTACGCCTTCTGTGAGGCAGGTGTATGATTTGGACTCCGTGCTATAGTATAGTTCCTATTACCCATATAGGCTCTGCGCAATGGGATAATATACACTATAGTTTTGGCATAGGACTCTGAGGTCAGTATGCCTCTATCGAGTACATTAAACGTAATTACGTTATGTGCCAGCTAACTCAGAAGTCACTAGAAACTTCTCGAATAAACAAGAAGGGATTCGTTTCTGACAACCGCATAAACATAACAACTTTGTTTCCCTTAGAATCGGAACAGTCTCAGAATCGTGGAAACAATAGATAACAGTTTCACTCAGTCAATCGTGCATGCTTAGTTTCTTCAGAGTTACACAGAAATAGATAGACGGTCATTTCAATAAAAAGGATTTATTGAACAGTCTTATTTCTCGTGTAAGAGATATGAGCTGTTCAAATCGCAAGACAGTATGTGAAATATAATACATACAGCGTGAGCAGTAAGAAGAAATAATACTGCAATAGCATTGTCTTTTAGCTATGACATATATTCATTTATACATACATAAATAACATAGGCTAAATTGTGAATACTCGTCTGCTGCTTCTAAATAGTTCTACCCCAGTGTACCTAACCTAAGTGTAGTACGAGGTAAGAAGTAGGTGCTGTTTTCTATAGTATAGTTTTGCTATAGTTTGTATTGCCAAGATTGTCAAGAGTACTTCTAGGTTCTAGTCTTCTCCATACCTTAGAATGGGAGAGGTGGGAATATCTTTCCGGATCTCAAGCTCTAACACCCCGCAAAGGGAGTGAGAACACTGGAAGCTGGATTCTCTGCAAGGAGGATGACAGCATCTGGTCAGTGCGTTAGGCTGGGATGCGACTTCTCAGGGAGTCGTGGTTTCTTCAGAACTTGCCGAGGCGAGTCGAGCCGAATCAAATCAAGCCGTGGTTTGCCTTGGTAGGGAAGGTATATTTATACCTGGAGGGTGCTAAGGAATGCTAGCATTGGCGTAAAGTCGGGCAGAGGGAGACGTCATGAATGTACCCCTAATGAATAGTAGTTCATGCATAATAAATGAGTTCTTGGAGAAATCAATATTCCAAGCAGGGAAAGTCCCAATGGCTTTCGAGTCTGGTTTCTAAGAACTCGTTGTTGACGTGGGATGGACAGATGTAGGTGACCATGCCTGTATTTGGTTTGCATGGGCAATGCCTAAATAAGGACTGGGATTCTATGACTAAATAAGGGCAATGTTAGCTGTGCCTATATAAGGACATGTTCCGGAAAACCTATGTACGGTATCTAAATCGAAACACAACACCCACTCCAGTTTCGTATGAACGACATTAGCTAAACATGCTAAAACATATTAAAAATAGCTCCACATGAATTGCTAAAAACAGGTAAACATATTTCTAAAAAATGCATTTAAAACTGTTGCTATGCATGAAATGTAATGGTGTTATACATATAAAAGCAATGTTTCATTCTAAGCAAATGTTAACATTGGATGCTAAATGAATGAACATAAATATATACATATGATGAAAGGGTCCAAAAATACGGAAGAAAAAAGGTTCAGAGCCATTTCATGTCATAATACACAAACAAATTTGTTGTGACAAGGTAACAATGTGTCCCTATAAGTGTTCAAAGAAATCTGTTCTATATAAATAGTTCTACTGTAAGTAGATTACTGTGCCATAAAAAGAAGAAAAAAAATTTGGAGAAAAAAAATTAAACATAGGAAAAAGTTCCAAGAATTGTCTTTGTTTGCAAAAAATGAAGGCCAAATTCAAAGATTGCACGGTACACTGTGTGTCGAATCAAAAGTCAGTATATGGGGCTGGAGAGAACATGAAATCCTCTATTCCTGTTGACAAAAAGTCATCTACCAATGTAGGTGATAATTGGAATACCTCGTTTAGAAGATTAACTGCACATAGATGCGAAGCATTGCCTTCAGCACTGGCAGCATCAGCAATGTTCATTTCCAATGTTACCTGTGCGCCTGTTGTCTCCTCTCGTACCTCAGCAGTAGCATTTGCGTCTGTGAGATTTCAATGAATACCGTCATCAGGATTGGTAGCCGTTGGGGACAACACAGAGGATGGGCCATTACCGGGTCCAGCAGAGTATCCATATCTGTAGGCATGACTGATGAGAGTGTTAGACAGATGTCTAGCACACATTCTTCACCGCAAAGCAGGCAGCGTATAACAGGTAAGATGCAATCTTGCCAGATTGGTCTGAATGTTAGAAACCATGTGGTATTTAATTCTCATTGACAAGGTAAACCCAAAAGTTCTACTATGCCCTCACGACACTTCCTTTCCAATAGAGCTGTCTCCATGGTGCTGGTAGTGATGCAGGTGGATTGACTTGTCATAGTTTAGCAGTAGGAATACAAACAGGAGTCCTGCAATAAGTGCTAGAATTAGTGACAGAAGTTAGGAATTATTCCGAGGACTGCTTGAAAAGGTGTTAACAGTCCTGAACATACGGTCTTACATACATGCACAATATCACTGATATCAGACATGTTTAAGATATGTCCCAACATTTCTGTGAAATGCATAGGGCTGTTTATACTTAAAAAAGCCTGTATCTCAACCGAAGTCCTTGCAATTTGTAGATCATAGGTTTCTTTGGCCGAGGTTAAAGGCACGGTTTGTTGCAAAAGAATGGCTTTCATTCTGCTTAAAGTATCAATTTGTATAGAAGAGATGTTCAGTGAAGGCCATAAAGGTGACTCCCTGACTGTGTCTATTTGGGGGAACAAGACTTCATTTGTTCATCGCATAACGTACTTCGTTACCCATAATGCATTAATTTCTGTTATTCAAGCAGTTGAATAAAGCCCTCCCAATGCATTTTGGCAACTTTTGCCTTTATCAGGGGATTTATCTACAAAATGAATTAAATGCATCAAAGTGAATGTTGGGAAAACATCGATTCTTAAACCACCACCGTGTGATTTTAGTGAAATGTGATATTTCAAACAATTCTACCAGTGTTGTTTAAATCGTGTTTAAATACCGAAAGTATGTCTCACTCTTACTATACTTTTCTTAAGTGCGTTGTCTTGTTGCTATTATGCAATCTATACTCGTTTATCAAAGGTGCTCTTAATTTGTGTAGGTCTCTCCACTAGGCTACTGAAAACGAAGGTGCTCATGCTGTTTAATACCACGCTAAAAAGAAGTTAAATCGCGCGTGTTAGTTTAATGCCTTACTGAGGTAGCTCCGCCGTGTTGTGCTCTCTTTCCGCCTATTCTGCTCGACGCATCAGCGGTTTCTTCTTGTGTTTGTTAAGCGCTCACAAATGACGTCTTACGTATGTGCAGTTTATGCTGCTGCACTTTTAAAGTGATAGTGTGCGTGTGTCAATAAGGACAAAATTGGGTTGAGAAACTCGGCTAGAAAAAGAGAAACAGTCTTGAATGGGAAATTAAACGTCTCAGTTGACTCAGAATTATACGCCGATATGAATGCATATCATTACGTAAAGATCATATGTATATGATACCTGACTTTAGTGCTATTAGTGTGTGTTAGTCCTTCGCTAGTGCCGGGCTCAGGAAATCTAAGTGGTGCCTATACATTGAGTGTATTGTGCGTTATGTATATAACTTAAAGAGAATTAGTCCATACTCTATTACCTAGTGTAAACTATGTTCACCTAGTGTAAACTATACGTTGGTTATACAATGATGTATTATTCCTATATTAAGAGCGATAAACCTTGCTAAGACAATATTACAAAGATGTCCTAGACCTAATTCATTCCATGCCCATGTTCTGATAACCAGTTTATTTTAAAGTTTATAGATAGCACAACAATTCAACCCTCTCATTCAACCCATGTGGTTTCAAGGTGTTCAAATGATAAATCCAATAATTTACTCTTCTTAGCAATGAGTTCTTATTGTCCAACCCTTCTTTTTTATCCACTGTTTCCAAAACACATGCTTTTAGTTGACTGATGTGATGTTGTGCTTCTATGAAATGTTTAGTTATGGTGGATTTCATGACTTTAGTCCTGATATTGCTTTTATGTTCATTGAGCCTTGTTTTAAATTTACGTTCAGTTTGACCAACATATGATTTCCCACATGTGCATTTTAACATGTAATCCGTGTTCGTTGTGTTGCATGTGGCGTTGACTCTTAACTGAATTTTATGTCCTTTCATCGGGTATGTAATGACACTTCCTCTGATGATGTTGTGGCAATTGTTGCAATTCCAACATGGTATCGTACCATTGTATTGTTTGGGATTGGTGTCTCTCGCTGATTGTTTCAATATTTCTCCAATGTTTTTTCAATCTTGTGTATACGAATAATGGTTCTTGTTCAAAAATGTTTTTGAAATCAGGTTCTAATTTGAGTAGACTCCAATGTCTTTTTATTATTTTTTTGTATTCACGGCTCATGTTAGAATATTTGCTCACACAAGTCATTCTGTTATTTTTGGCTTTGGGTTGGGTTTTGAGAAGTTTTTCTCTTGTCATTGTTGTAGTTCTGTTGACGGCTTGTTGTAGTACCTCATCTGGGTATCCACGTAGTGTAAAACGGGTTATCATCTGTTCAGTTTGTTGCGATGATTGAACTGGGTCCGAGACGACCCATTTTATCCTTAACGGTTGAGAATAGGTAAATGCAGTTTCAATGGTTGTGGATGGAAACTTTCATATCTTAAAATGTTGTTTCTATCAGTGGATTTTCTGTATAGGTTTGTTGTAAATCCAGTGGTTCTTCTGGTTATTTCAACATCCAAGAAGTGGATGGTGTTTTCCTGTATTTCCAAAGTAAATTGGATTCTCTCATCTAGAGTGTTCAGTTGTGTGAATAGAGCTGATAATTCTTCTTTTGCTCCTCTCCAAATAATGAAGATATCATCTATGAGACGTAAATACAAAATCCTTTGATCTCTCCAGGCATTGTCCTCCAAAATGTTCCTTTCCTCGAAATCACACATAAAGATATTCGCGTAAGTTGGCGCTGCACAATTGCCCATGGATGTTCCACTTTTCTGTAGGTACCAGATGTTTTCCCATAAAAAGTAGCTATGCATTAGTGTAAACTCTAATAGTTCCATCAAAAATACTTTTCATGTATTCAGTGAGCAACAATGCCTTTTCCACCGCCTCAATCCCTTGTTGATGAGGAATTGAGGTGTAAAGTGACTTTACATCAATGGTTCCTAACACTATAGGTTCATCTTCAGTGATGGTTACTGTTGCCAATTTATTAAGGAAATCTGTGGTATCTTTAACAAATGATTTTATGTTGGTTACACAGGATTGTAAGTATTTATCTAAAAACTTCCTGATGGTTGATACGATCGGTCAGCGTGGAGGTTTCATTAGATCTTTGTGTACCTTGGGTACCATGTAGAAGCTCGGGTTTACAGGGTTCTCTTGGATCAAGTATTTTTTTACCTTTTCTGTAATGACTCCACCGTCAACTGCTTTCTGTATTATTTTTTGCAATGTGCCCTTGATCTCCGTTTTAGGGTTAAAATCTAATCTCATGTAGATGTTTTCATCCGCCAGATGGTTTTTGATTTGTTCCTCATAATATGTTACAGCAGCTGTGATCATGAATGAATGAATGAATGAATGAATGAATGAATGAATGAATACATTTTATTTGTGTGGTTACTCAAAACCATTACAATAAAACAACGAGGTAAAAGACGAAGATTCCATTAAAAAATTAAACAATTTAAAACAATAGACACTGTGAATAAAATCCAAATCCAAAATTCAATGATCATTGAGTCCATTGTGTTTTTTCTTTTTTTTTAACACAGCCGACAGTTGTACATGAGCTAAGCCGTTAGTTCCAGATGGTATGGAAGCTCAACACAGGTACTTGCCCAATTACCTAACCGGGAGAGTCCATAAGCTTCCTGCGAGTCTGTGGTACAAATTTACCAAACATAGCCATATGTTTCACTGTGTCCAATATATACAGTTGATGTATAGCCTCCTTTACAGTTCTAGTCCCCCGTTGTAGCAAGATGGGCCTAAGGTAAAGAATGCGATCTAGGCGCAGGGCTGGGCAGCAGAGTAGGATGTGGGCCAGGGTCTCACGTTTGTATTTGCAGAGCCGACACTCCAGGATCACCCTTTTTGTCGATCCGGGGGGTATAATTCTTTAAGGGGGAGAGGATGTAATCTAAACGCGACAATCCTGTGTAATGCTTCTCTCCCCACGGCCTGCGTGAGATGAAGTTTGGGGTTGTATTCTGTGTGTGGGAGGCTTTGGGACTCATGGAAGCCTCGTGAGACCAATGATTCCAAGTCTGAGGTGCGAGAGCAAAAGCGGACTTGTTTTCTTATTGTGCTTTTGATAGCAATATACTTGATTATCTTGGGGTCCCAGTTTTCGATTGCAAGTTTCAAGATGTCTGTGGCGGCGGAAAGGCCGGTTGACCAGGGATTGCCAGGATCCAGAAATATCATTTTTAATAAAATAGACTTCATTGTGTTTTCTGGTGCTGCCATGGTTAGATAGAAGTATTTACTCAGGGAGGCCATCTCTTCCAGCTTTTATTGGTTCAGGTTAAATTCTAACCGCACTAGATTATTCCTGGTGCATGCGGGTAGATGGAATAGCTTTTTGTAAGCTAAGCAGTGGAGTTTTTCTAGGTCTCTCACTAGTTTCCCTGGAAATGCCTTTTGTGTGTAGTTAAGTGAATGTATTAGTGTCGCCATCAGGACTCTTTGAATTGCCGTTATTGTGTGGCGTGTAGTGTGGCATAAATCTTACAGAGGGCGTAAGTAATGCTTTTCCCTTTCTTATGCATTTTATCAAGGTGAAATCCTGAGCGACCTGTTTCACTGAACGACACTCCCAGATAGTTGTAGTATTGTGTGCAATCCAGAGACAACTGGCCTAGCCTCCATTTTACCAGTTTTTTCTTAGGGTATTGCCCAAAGATTATTGTTTTCGATTTGGATGGGTTTGCGACCAGTTTATTTTTAGCATTGTACGTTGCCAGGGCCGTAAGTGATTTTTGTACGCCTATTTTAATGTAGTCTAGGAGTACCAGGTCGTCAGCGTATTGCATTAGTTGAATCTTAGTATGCCCAATCCTAGGTGTTGCTAATGTAGCTCCGATCAGGGCTTGACCCATGTCTGCAGTGTATAAATTAAAAAGCATCGGAGCTAAAGCGCACCCTTGCTTTAGGCCGCGATCCGTGTCGATTTTCCCTGTAGCAGATTCGCTCGAAAGTTTAGTTCTTACCCAGGTTCTTGAGTATAATGAGTGAATGGCTTGTAGTAAAGATGGATCGATGTTCCAGCGTGCCAACTTCTGCCAGAGGATGGAGCGGTCTACGCCGTCAAAAGCTGCAGAATAATCAATAAAACAAGCAAAAAGCGGCAGGCTTTGTCGTGTCACTGCTTTTTTGAGCTAGATATGAGAGCACTGTTATATTGTCCACTGGTGATGCTCCAGGTCTAAACCCCGTTTGAAAAAAGGGCAGGAGGCCTTCAGTGCTGACCCAGTTTGAAAGTTCCATAAGAAGGGTGCTTGCGTAGGCCTTGCCCTCAATATCAAGCAGGGCAATGATGCAATAATTTTGTGGGTTGGATTTTGGCCCCTTCTTATGTATTGGCTGCAATAGCGACCCTCTTCAGGAATTTGGAACGTCCCCCAAGAACTGGCATTCAGCATACAACTTGGTCAAGGTGTCTGTCCAGAAATCTGTATCAGCCCTGAAGAGGGAGCCCGGCAGGCCGTTGAGTCCCGGTGCCCCATTATGTCTAATCTTTTTTAAGGTTGTATACACTAAAGTTTTTCCTGGAGGTGCTCGGCCTTCCAAAGTTTTTGAGGTGTGGGCAATGATGCCTAGTTCTCCACCCTCATTAAGATCTTTATTCGGCAAAGTTATGCTTTCATCCTCTTTATACAATATTTTCACATGAGCGGTCCAGGTGTCAGCGTCAAGTGAGTTCACTCTGTAGTAGTCTCCTTGAGTTAGAGTCTTTAGATAACGCCAGAACTCTTGGGACTTGCAGGGTCTAAGGAAATCGAAGATCTTCAGCCATTTTGCCTCAATACATTCGCGTCTGGCGGCCCATACCTCCTTCGAGTGAGTTTTTGCGGCTTCTTTGAGTAGCCTTTTGGCAGATGCTGAGCCAGTTTTCTAGTAGGCCCTACGTTTGGCATTTAGTTGTTTGGCACTGTCTTTTATTGCTGGGAAATGTCCAAAAGTGTGTAATGAAAATGGGGTGATTCTGCTTGATGTGCCTCCTTGGAGCAGTGAAGTTAAATTGCGGGCGGACCGATCCCATTGTCTACAGCCAAGATATACACGATTTAATCATGTGTTATGATCTTGATGCTCTTTTTATAACAGAAACATGGCTCAACGACTCCTCTAATCCTGATTTGGCTACTGCCCTTCCCCCTGATTTCACCATCTTCAGGCAGGACAGACCAATCGGGCGAGGAGGTGGGGTTGCTCTCATTGTAAAAAAGTCTTCCTCGTGCCACACATTTGATTTAGGCCCTCTTAAGGGTAGTGAGAGTATCGGCTTCTCGATCAAACTTAATGCCTCTACCTCTTTCTCTGGAGGCCTAATCTATCGCCCTCCAAGCAATGCCACCTCCTTTCTGGACTCCCTAGATGAAGTACTTGGGTCACTCATGTTACGCTACCCTCACTTTACTCTACTAGGAGACATGAATATGCAACTGGAATCGTGCGTCGACCCACATGCCACTTGTTTTCAACATACCCTAAATATTTTTGGACTGGCTCAATTAGTGACCCCTCCTACCCATCAAGCCAGCCACACTTTGGACGGTATTTTTTCCAACTTAAGTACAATGACAACGTCCCCTCCCATTCCACAAATTTGGACCGATCATAGTTTCATTCCCTTTGACATTGAGCAACAAGTCCTAGTTTCATCAACAATAAAGCGCTCCCAACCCTCCTTCTCGGTAAACTGGAGAAAGGTGACCGACCGTATTAAGCTGGACTCCCAGCCACTGGCACAGGCCCCTAAGTTGGTGGGAGACGTATCGGTTGACTCTCGCAACTTCCACGTCTGGATGGATCAGATTATCTCGGAAAACTCTAATTCTAAAAAGGCGACCGTGTGAAGTGTCCCAGAAGGAAATTGAGCACCCCATGGTACACCCAGGCCTTAACTGAGAGCCACCTTCTTTGTAGAATAAAAGAAAGGAAGTGGAGGAAAACATATGATGAGGCTTCAAGAGCCCTCTATGTTCAGCAGAGGAAATTATACCTCTCAAGCATAAAGTCCGCCAAAAAGGAGTATTACACAAAAGCTATCAACGACGCCCATCAGAAGCAAAAAACGGTTTTCTCTATCGTCAAATCCTTTACTCACCCCAAAGCTCTTCAGCCCGAAATCCCCCCCTCTGAAACTCTGTGCAACCAAATTGCAGATTTCTTTGGGGAAAAAATTGCAATCATTCAAAAGGATTTCCCGCCCCCCCTGACCATTCCCACTCTTGGACCCCAGAAACAGGTAGGCGATCACCATCATTCCCTTTGCGGTTTCCAATCTGTCTCCCTCCAACAGACCCGCAAGGCGATTCTGGCCTGCAAATCAGGAGCACCAACTGACTCCTGTCCCCCTCGCATACTGCATCATTTAATTGAGGTAGTTAATCCTAACATCAACGCTATCATAAATGCTTCCTTAGACTCAGGGGTAGGGCCTAACGAATGGAAAAAGGCCATCGTGAAACCCCTGATGAAAAAGCAGAATAACTCCCCTACGGATCTGACGAACATGCCCCCCATCTCACTCCTGCCTGTTCTAGGAAAGATCACGGAACAGATAGTGTACTGGGAGCTAAAAGCATTTGTGGAGAACCATAACATTCTGCACCCACAGCAATCTGGCTTTCGCCCCAGCCACTCTACCGAAACGGCCCTGATAGAACTCTCCGATTCCATCAAGTTCCTGCAGGATGAGGGAAGGAAAGCCGTCCTCATCCTGCTTGATCTCACAGCAGCGTTCGATACAATTTCTCATGTCATCCTGATTGATAGGATGCGTGAGATTGGCGTGACAGACACAGCTTTGGCATGAGTAAAATCTTTCCTGACCAATAGGTCCCAATCTGTGTCTTTGGGTCCCTACCTATCCAGCGAAAAACCATTACATCGGGAGTACCGCAGGGGTCCATATTAAGCCCATTACTTTTCAATATCTATATGGCACCCCTCCTGGCTGTGATAGAGTCTTATGGGATCCTTGTCACGTCATATGCTGACGACACCCAACTCGTCGTCTCTATCGACAAAAACTGCACGGATACAGAGCTGCGGTTTCAGAATTGTCTCACGGAGGTATTTCAGTGGTTGAATACAAACCACTTGAAGTGCAACAGCGGGAAAACTGAAATCATACCATTAGGGAAAGATTTACTCTTTGGCCCTAAGGATTGGTGGCCCAAAGATTCAGAGGCCCCGACTAGTGCAGTGACTTCTGCTCGCAACCTGGGCATGCAATTTGACGCAACCCTCTCCTTTGACGATCACGTCAGGATTACGGCCGGTTGCTGTTTCGGACTCATCAAATCTCTAAAAAAAATGTTTGACTTCCTCCCCATTGCTTCTAGGAAATCGGTCGTGGTTGCATTAATACTCTCCCGACTCGATTATTGCAATGGGCTGATGGCCGGAGTGAAAAAGTCCACTCTGAAGAAATTGCAAAGTGTACAGCACGCTGCTGCAAGATTAGTGTTAAAACTACCCAGGAAATCTTCAGCCTCAGCAGCATTAAATTGTCTCCACTGGTTGCCTCTGCATAAGAGAATCCTTTTCAAACTCCTACTAACAGTTTTTAAAGCCCTGAAAAACATAGGTCCTAAATACGTCGCCAACCGTTTTATCCACTATGACCCCGCACATTGTCTGAGATCCTCAGGGACCAACCTCACCAAGATCCCAAGGTATAAATATAAAACCAGGGGTGGAAAAACTTTCACAGTCCTTGCCGCAAGGGCTTGGAACAACCTGCCCGTAAACCTCAGACTGATTGAGACTGAGAGTCTTTTCAGGAAACAACTGAAGACTTGGGTCTATCAGCAATCCAATACCTATGTGATGGCAGCCATCTAGATCCTTTATCATCCAATCTCATACACGCTCGCTCAGCGCCAAGATGCTCCTTCCGGAGCGATAGGCTGCGCTTAATAAATACCCATGGAAAAGTGTGGCTCAGGGGTTAGAGGCGGCAGACCCGGAAGCTGAGATCGGCCCTGGACCAGGGTTCTATTCCCCGCCTCGACGGGTCTTGGGCTAAAAATTCCACGGACTCCATAATTCTCGCTCCGGTGCCTTCTCGACTCACGGGTTCACACTCTGCGACTCTGGGCAATAGCTTGCTTAATCTCCACAACGGCTCCTCGCGGTGGGATGCCTGGCTTTCACCTTGTGGATACCCTGCTGGGGCTATCTCACAGGTGAATACCAGGACGGGTTCGCTAAGCAAGCGCCGGGAAACCCACTGCGTGTAGCTGTGCGCTATATAAGCTCAAATACATTTACATTTACATTTACCCACAAATACAAATACAAATACAAATATTGCGCCCCTGTAGTTTTTGCTTTGTTGCCAGACAGCCCATATTTTTTTCCATTTCTCAAATTTGTTAATTGGCACTGGCCCCCATTTGATTCTTCTTGATAGTATAAACAGTTCTTCGCCATTTGATTCCCCAATGCATCTTAAAGTGCTGCGAGTGCCTACTGTGAGATTTAGCGTGATCGTTAGGGCAGCGTGATCGCTTTCGTTTTGTTGGTCTACTATGTAATTTACCATGAGATTTTGTGTCCGTCCGCTTAATAGGATGTAGTCTATTGTCATTTGATTGTTGTATGTGGGAGGGCTAAGTGCCCTGGTGCATTCCTTAAAAACAAAAAGTGGGCTGTTAGCAGATTATAAGAGTGCATTAGGGCGTTGAAAGCATTTGTAGCCGTAGAATAGTTGCTTTGTGCTGTAGTGACCCCAATGTTGTGTATGTTAAAGTCCCCAAGGATAATTGATTCCATAGGAGCGAACTGTAGGAGGAGGTTTTCTATCTGACTTGTCAGCTGAGTCAGGTTTTCCTTGGCACCCGGCCCATGAGGATTGTAGTAAACATTAATTAACAGTATTGGTAGCGGACCATTAGTTGTAGATAGGCCTTTCAGGGTGCCTGCCAGTAACATACTTGAAGTAGATTGTATTTTCAGGGAATGCTTGATATATATAAAGATTCATCCAGATGGTCTTCCAAATATGTTGTCCTTGATAGCTGGTTTGCAGTATTCCGCGTAGCCTCTTATTGATATTGCATTGGTTGCCCACGTTTCTTGCATGCAAATTATATCGACTCCTTCTAAAAATGCCTGTGTCGCTGGGTTTTGCAGAAGCTTTGAAAGCCTTGCGACGTTCCAGGTCATGATGATTAGGTTATGAGTGCTGACCGACGGGTTGCAATGCTCGGCTGGACCATCTTTTGGCAGATGTAGTGTGGTCTCCTTGCTTTCAGGGGGACTGGTGTTAGGAATTGGAATTTAAGGCCCTTGACACCCAGGACCAGTCTTCGCTGGTATTCCCCTTAATTGAGCAGGACCGAGTGCATTGGCCCTGATTTGTTGTTACTTTAATTGAGCTGTCACTTGTTAAAGTTATTTATGTACCACTTACTGTCCCATGAAGAATGGACACTGCTCTTGGTCGTGAGTAAAGTGAGTCATTCATGGGTAACTTTTTTTGAGTGTTCTGTTTTTGAGAGGCAGTTTGTTCCTTCAAGTTACTGTTTTTCAGGAGCGTTGGGTATTTTAGCTCAGGCTGGATTGTGATTTTTATACCCCAGTTTTCCAGTTGCTTCTTATTTTTTTTCAAGGCCTCAACCAAGGCTAGATTAGTGAAAACCAGCTCTGTAGTCTTGTTTATCTCGCCTGGTCCTGGGGTAAGGAAGGAGACACTCTCAATGTCTGTTGTTTTTATGATTTCTAGACCTGGGATATTAGCACAAAGTTTTAGAAGATTGCTGCGGTTAAGGATATCCCACTTGCCCTGTGAGAGGTATTCTGGATACAGCAATATTTTCAGGTCTTCGTGATTTATGGAAGTCAAGTTTTGTTGAATAATAGTCTCCTGCGATTCATGGCCCTTTGTGACGTATAGGGTTTCCGTGCAGAGTATCGACGTTCGCCTCTGCCCGGTTTGAGTTAGCAGCCGTCAGCTGAACTTTCGTATCGATCTGTGATCTAGTTGGCATAGGTTCCTTCTCTCTGTAGTTGGTAGGCTTATTATTACCTTGAAATGCCATATGGCTTGGTGTTAGGATGGTAATCTGTTTATTTATTTTTGGAATTTCTCGATTCGTACCGGTCAAACTTTTGGTTAGCGACAAACTCTTTGGGTTGGGTTCTTGGGTTCTTTGCAAGTCGTGCTTGACATCCCAGACTTGATGTCCTTGTAGAAGGTTGGTGCAACGGCTGATTTTGTTTTGTTCCCTCATGTCAAAAAAGTTTAACCGGTGGTCGGTGCGGGTATCCGCGATTTCGCCAGAGTAAGTTTCGAGGTCACCGATATTTCTGAACATGTACAGGCACATGCATCAACGATTTTTGCATGCACAAACGGTGCGATTCGCAAAAATCGGCCGTTTGCGAATGCAAAATCATGTTTTGAGATGCATCATGCATTTTTGGGAAAATCGCTATTGTTAGCGAATTCCAAAAATGCGATTGCTTTTAAGGAATCGCAAATTTGCGATTCTTTAAAAGCAATGCATGATTAATTTAAAAATTGCGAATTCGCAATTAGGGGGTGCAAATTACCACGAGGTTGAACCTCGTGGTAATTTGCGAAAATGTGTTAAAATGCTCGAATTTGCATTTAAAAACACTGTCATGTTACAGACACACATGTCCTTAGGACATGTATGTTTGAAACATGCACTCCAAAATACATTTCAGGGGTGCAGGGGGGGGTCCTTTGGACCCCCCCCTGCACCCATGGAATGCATCAACATTTTGCGAATTCCAATTTGCGAATTCGCAATTCCCATTGATTCCTATGGGCCTTTTGGCCCATAGGAATCAATGGGAATTGCGAATTCGCAAATTGGAATTCGCATAATATTTGCGATTCGGTAAAAATTGCGATTTATACCGAATCGCAAATTTTATGCAATTTAAATCATGCATCCCGTTTTGCGATTCCTTATTTGCGATTCCTTAAAAATCGCTAATATGGAATCGCAAAACGTTTTATTGATGCATGTCACCGGTAGTGTTTTCATTTAAGTTCTGAGTCAGTGGGGGAATATTTGTCTCGTAATGAGTCTCAGTCTCATTATTTTCCGGCAACAACCACTGCCGAATGGAGCCATTATTACTGGATTTATTTTTTCTTTGTTTGTTCAGCTTTTTTAATTTTTTCTCATTTTTCCTGGAAAAATGGTGAGTATCTAAGCTTGCTGGAATTAAAGTACTTTGGATTTCTTGTTCATTGACAGAGTTGGAGGTGGTTTCTATAGTAATTTCTTTAGTTCTGCATGGTTACTGATCCACTGCCCTTGTCATGTCTTGCCGAAGTTCTTTATCACTGGTTTAGGAATTTTGCAAGTTTTTGGTGGTTGTAAGCTCCTTAGTGTTTTGCTGGGAGTGTACGATGTTCCGTTGCCTGCTAGCTTCTTCCTTGAGATCCTCAATTAGTGTATTCTTTATCTCTGGGAGCTTTTCTAAGTTGAGCAATACAGGACTGCAGCCACCGCCCTCTTGTTTGACTGTTGCTATTGTATTTGCCTGGGCTCTGTGAATCAGAGAGTTCAAATGTTCTAGCTTGGAATCTATTCCTGAAATCAGGCCAACAACTGTTTGTAAAATGTTTATTTGAACGTCCAGTTTGTCTGCTTGCATTATTGCAACATTCGCAATTGAGGTCAGGGCATCATTGATTAGTCCTAAATGGTTTTCAAGGATGGGTGGCTTCTGCTCCATTTCTTTTTCTGCTCTCCCTCTGAGCGGGCTAGAGATCAAAGGATAATTGTCATGTGCAGCGCCACTATGGGTTGAGGAGTAGGATTCTGATGATTCTAGTGCTTCTGCATTTGTACTTACTATATGAGCACTGGCTCCATTGGCTCTTTTAACCCCATTAGCTCCATTCACTTCGTTTGCCCGGTGGCCCATTTGGCGTGTCACAAAATCATGGGGTTGCTGAATTGTGTGGGCTATTATGGCTGGACATAGCTGGTATCATAATTGTTTGTGCTGTTCTGTTCCCCTGAACCATGATTATTTCTGGCGAGAGTGGAATAGTCAGAAGCCTAGGTGAATGGGGTCCTAAAATTATGTTAGTGGCATCAGTAAGTGGACTGACAATACTGATGGTTTGTCCTGAACATGATGAGCTCACTACTCCTCTAGGGACGCCAAGTTTGTCGGTTGGCGTGGTATTGTTAAAAAATTCTCTTATGTCTCTATTACTGTCTGTGCTAATAGTTTTTTCCTAGAGATGAGACTGAGACTGTTCTTGTTAGCCTTATTAGCCATAGGCTCATATGGAATGGGAGCCTTTCCTAATGGAGTTGCAGGAGCTAGTGCTGGAGCTGTTAGTGAGTCTCCTGTTTGCTGAGCCTCCAAGGGGCTCTCCTTGGGACTTGACCCCAATTTTATACTCCCTCTGCCCGAAGGGTAGAGCATTTTTACTTTTTGTCGTCTTGCTGACTTATGAGGGTGAGGCTTCTCTTAATGTTGTAGCAGATTTGAATTTCTTGTTCTCATAATTGTAATTGCACTAAGGTTGCATAAGTCTCGTTGAGAGGTTGAGATCTTTTTTTTTTTAGACTGCTAGGCTACAGAAGCTGCAGAGGCTAGCTATTTAGGTTGTAAGGCTAATATAGCCAGTATAATAAGAGTTGATGGTCAATTGAGTTTTAAAATGAGGTCCAAAGTCTGTGTTTTTGGGGGGGGCCTCCAAGCTAAAAAAAGTTGTAGGGGCTGCAGTTGTATTCAATGAATTGCCCTTAGAATATTTCGCAATGAATGTTGTACTTAGATGCTAATTATGCTGCTATGCTGCTGATTATACTGCTTTGGCCACATTAAATAATGTCATGCGGCCCCTCCGCATTCAGTTAGTGTTTGTGGTTTGTAGTTTACAGAAAAGACAGAAAGATAAGTCGTGATTCTGACCTTTACAATGTTTAATCAGTGTTTGTCAGTGTTTATCGCTATAACCTTGCTACCGTAGTACGTGTCTCCAGCGTCTCAGCAGCACCAACAGTCACCATGCCGAAGGAGTGACAGGCAGTTCCCTCCCGCTCCCTCTGTGCTGGAGTGAGGAATTTGAAGGGGGGATTTACAGCTCCAGCCACGTAAAATATACTCAATGGAAGGAACCCTGCTCCGAGGTTCGTAGTTCGTGGTCCGAGGAAAAGGAGGAGGGGCACCGCAATTGGGCAAAGATGCGGGCTCCCCCAACCTCTACCACAGTTTTGGATGGGGGTCTTGGATGGACGTGAAGCGCCAAGCGCCAGGCACCAGCGGGCACTGAGCAGCGGCTGAGCCAAAAACTGTGGTCGAGTTAGAGATTGCGGCTCCTGCCGCACGGCGCCAGAGGCCTCCACATAAACCGAGCCGCTTCCCGCTGCAAGACGACAAAGAGGTGGTGGCTCCAACAGCGCTCGCAACCCCGGTGGCCGTCGAGAAGCCGGGCCACTGCACAACACCCCCGCGGGGGACAAGAGGCGCCCAGCCCCCGGCCGCACAGCCGCGCCCACACTGCTAGAGCACACCAGCGGGCTCCGGGCTCCAGGAATAGACACAGGCAACAGGCAACAGGTAAGGCATGGCTGTGATCATTCAACATGAGGTAACTTCCATTTGAAAGTAGTCGAAATGTTGGATTAATCACTGCGGCTGGTGAACATTGCAGGTGACAAGACAAATTTGCAGTGGAACCGTTAAAGGCCCCGTGTAAATTAATACCCTCACATAAGAGAGAACCGCTTAGTGCATTTTCACAGTGTGTACAGCTAAGAAACACTTCACGCCCCCCACTCCAACATCTGTGTGTGTAAGGTCAATCCCAGGATGTCTTAATGTATTCTTTACCCAACCTTTCATATTTGCCTGCTGGTGTCTGTTTAGGCAATATTGAAAATGGAAAGTTGTAACAGGCAGATCTATTTTGCCATGAATGATCCACTCAGTAGTTGTTTTGTTTGCTACCGTAAACGGTAATGTTTCCAGTTTTTCAATGCTCAGCACTGTATACTTTGCTCCCCTTTGTGTCAGTTCCATCTGTTTATCAGTGAGATTGTATTCTGAAAATAGAGACTTTGTGTTGATAAAATGCCAAGGCACATACCCTGCACACAAGTTTTGTAGTGTCCAGCCTAATAGCATAATAGAACGTAATTGAGACTAGCCTTGTCGCAGTAGAACCAAGTCTTGTTCCATATGTCTATGGCAGAGGATACAATGTTGCCGAATGAATATATCCTAGATGACAGAGTCGTTAACCCATTGTCGACCACAGCGAGCGATTTCTCTAAATGAATACGATCAATTTCTCATATTTTTTCTGAAGCTTCTGCTTGGGTAACCTTCCATATTTCATTATAAGCAGTAAAGATACCGGCATATATGAAATGTTTTTGACGCAGTTTTCATGGACCTAGCAAATCCCTAAGGTCTGCGCCTTCTTTAAGTAAAGATAAGTGCTGTTTCACATCCTCTAGTGTAGATTTCTGGAGCCAATCAAGGCACAATTTTCCTACACTGTATGTTGTTACTACCCCTGGATGCCGTCTTTGAACATAGTGTGGATCTGGCCTATTGATAGTGAAACCCTGTATTTTGTCCAGGAATCGTTCTTGACAGATGTTTGTGACTGTGGACCAGAGCAACCATTTTTCCCAATCAGGATCTGTTGTGATGTAAAATAGTATGTACGTCGACCTCCCCCTGTGTAGTACTATTACTTGCAGGTGCAGGTATGGACGGAGTATTCATTTCTTTAATCTTGGCTAGTCTGGTAGCAGCGGTGGGGTAGGATATGGATGATCTTTTTTACTGAAAACCGACACTACAATCTAGTGTCTGCCGCTCCCGGAATTTTATGCCATATATTCTTACTTGACTAGGGTTGGGATTAGATCTACCAGTGCCACTCTTTAGGGTGCTGTACAAGTGGTCATACTTAAACCTCAATGAGGTTCTGACCACCACCAAAAAGTGGTAGATCACTTTTGATTGGTCCTGAAGAACTGCCATCGCTAGATAAAAGGCAAGAAACATGTCGACCTATTATAATAGCACACATTCCCACACACCTTAAAGTGGGAGGGTGCGTCTTTTAGTTTTTAACCAGGGTAGTGGCCAGACCTCATTAAATTTGTTCTGAGTGGACCATTAATTCCTGTTTTAACTCCTGCATACACCATATTATCACCTACACTCGTATTTCACATTAAGGGCCCTCACACGCACTGCACCCAACCGCTTGCAAAAAAGATCTCCTCTAAATAGGCCCTAGCACGGGCGCTTGATCGGGTATTGCAGCGCCGACCCAAGTAGGAGCTGGCCCGATGATGAAGCAAGACACCTGTTATGGGCGTGTGAGGGTCTTTTTCCAAAAAGGAGGAATCCCTTCTCCCGACCTTACATTTACCCACACACTAGGGTACACTAAATTTTCCACTGACTCTACCTGCTTATCTCATTATGAACTACATACCTTGTTGGTTACTTTAATCTTGGCTAACTCAAGGTAAGACGTTTGTTGGATAGTGTCATTCAAAAACATTATTTGCTTTGGGATGATACAGGCTCTAAACAAAGCTTCTATCACCTGTGCTTGCCAATATTTTGTACCCCAGACAGATTTTGTGTCAATTGTGTCTTTCCAAAGTCGAAACCCTGTCTAGACAGTTGGGCATTAAAGGCGGCAGCATAAATGTTTTGTATTGATAAACATATTTTTCGTGCCTGTCTTGTTCACATTTTAAAAGTAAAATGTTTATGGATTTTGTACCCCTTGGAGGTGTAGGGCAATGTTCCCATTGGTTATACATAAATACATTTCTAGGTGTTGTAGATTTATGCAAGAAATGATGACCATAGTGGTTAAAACAAAAAAGCGGTTCATTGTCTGAGGCACCCTTTAAGTATTCATGATTAGAGAATGCTGCAGACATTTCTAGATCAGACATCATGTTATTAACAGTCTCAAAGTTCCTATCATCAGAAAAGGTACTAGAGGTAATAAAATCACTTAATGAAATTTTAAATAATTGTGGAATCTTCCAAAGTTCCGACGGGATGAATATGTCATATTCAGTTTTGTCCAAAACTATACCATCTTGTATAGGAACGGCTGTGATGTTCACTGCTGACAAGTCTCTTGCTTCACGATGAGATGGTTTGTGTGGTTTCAGAAGTCAGTTCACTCTTTTACTTGCTGTGTCCATTTGAATATATCTTCCATTTATCAGCATACTCAGTCATTACTAAAGCTAGCCAAAGCAGAAAGAAAAATATTCCAGAAACAATCCATAGTTCAATCCATGGTGAAACCAGATAAGTCTTTTTCAGGAAATGTAAAAAATCTGTTGCTTGTTCTTTGAAAGTTCTTTTTGCTGGCGTTGTTTCAGGTTTGCTTGGATCTTCTGAAAACGTATCAAAGTTAATGAAATAGCTATAGGCAGTTCTATCAATGGTTGGAATTGCATCAGGATTTGTTGAAATCGCTGCCACCAGTTGATCACTTGTTACATTGGTGTAGACAGGTGTATCAGGATGAACTGTTATTTGGATTTAAAGAGAATAAGTTCCATAGCAATGTTGCTTAGTCCTGGGAGGCAAGATGGACGCCGATAGCCCGTGAGAGTGGCTGCACATTCCTCCTCTCCGGTGCATGAGGACATTATGGAGAATATTGACGAGCTAATAGCCGTACTTTAATGAGATGTCACTCTCAGACTGCTACTACAAGTTTGCGCCGAGCTTATACCAGATACCCCTGCATTGTACTCTGCTGTAGCTCAAAATAAGGTGGTGAGGCACTGCATCTTCATGTCCCAGAGAGTCCGGGCTATCGTGATGGCGAAGGGAGCAAGAGTGCTGAAGCCGAAGGAGCCGAAGGACAAGGAGAAGGAAAAAGACATCGCGAATCTGAGTGACCCCGGGATGCCCTCCTCTAACTCGAAGGGAGTAGTACAGCACCGCAGGAATGCTACGAAAAAGAAAGAGGACGACAACACGGGCAGAGATGAGGCGCCCCTAAAGGAAAGAAAGGAGCGAGGAAATCTGGGGAAGAAAGCATTAAAAATTCTGGATAACGAAGAGGTTTGCCTTCGTCAGCCTACCTTGTTAGAAGCATTTTCCGCTGTAAACGTGTCGAACTCCGTTACCGCTGCTGCTGCAGGCTTAGCACCGGACATCCAAGTGCTCACACCTGCGTTGGATTTGCAAGGAGGTGAACGGCAGGATGTCGAGATGCCTCAGGCAGCGCTATCGGCCCCCGAGCCACGGGATGATGTGACGGAAGGAACAGAGCTCGGCGATCAGCTGGAGTCTCTACCCGAGACAGTGAATCAGACCCCGGAGCTTCAGCAACCGCAATTGCAACCGCAGGGAGACCAGAATGGCGCTCCTCTCATCGAGGAAATTGAGGTACTTGGTTTTCCTGATTTGACACTTAGCGAAGTCGGGGCACTTAATTTAAATGAAGGGGGTGATGGCGAGGACTTGCAAGTCGTGCAAGATAGGGAGTTAGCTGGGACCAAGGGTAATGGCGACGGGATTAATACTCTCCCCGAGACTCACTCGCTCAATCTGGCCGATCCTGGAAAACAGGATGAAGGGAGCTCTAGCCTCGAGGTGTATGCAAAACAGGTACAGCCAGATGTACGCCACAAAAACTGCGCTGACACTGATGCGCGGGCAAAGAGAAGAGGGGGAAAAATACACCTTTAACACAAGTCCCACCAGAAACTTTTACTAATTTACTAATCCGCCCCCAGGTTCTCCTAGTGACGAATGTTTTTTTTCACTAAATTACGCCGAAAGTGGTGAAGATGTGTCAGGCTTGACATCAACTCCAGAGGGAAGCAGCTCTGATCTATCTGAATTAGAGTCCACAGATGGGGCAGAAGGAAAAACATCATATAGGGGGAATCCTTCTCGGAACTCACAATCAACTAATAGTAGGTTATTAGCTAATTCAAGAAGACCGGGAAGCCCAATGCTGGTGTCCAAAAAACTTGATTGGGACTACTCCGCTACCTCACAGATTTATTTGGAGGGGGAGGCAAATAATCCCTCACACCCATACCCTCAGCCTTTGACTCAAACAGGTAACTCAAATCAACCTGGCACTACTATGGATCTGCTATACAATATGTTGAAACAGATGCAAACTGAAGCCAGAGCCGAAAGTCGGAGGGCCAAGCAGGCTAATATGAAAATTCAAGGCTCTATGAGAAAAGTGAATAAACTATATGCGGACATGGCATCAAGAGTTACTGAGGTAGAGGAAAGAACAGGTCATTTAGAAGATGAAGTAAATGCGTGGCAAAAATTTAAGCAGGATCAGGAGGAGATGGCTACAGATGTGCAATGGAAGCTCGAGGATTTCGAGAATCGCCAGAGGAGAAATAACATAAGACTCCTTGGAATAGATGATAGATTGGAAGGGCAGGATGATCGCGCTTTTGTGATTAATTTGTTTAAGAGCGCCTTCCCTGACAATAAGACCTGGAACTGGGAGGTAGAGATACAGCGCGCATACCGCTTCCCATTTACTCAGAAAAGAGCACAAGAAACCGACAAACCTAGAGCTATTTTGATATATGTGGGGAACTATCTGGCAAGACAAGAGGTTCTCAAAAAGGCTAAACCAGAGGAAAGGCGCACAGGTGAAGGAGTAACTTTTTTCGCCAGACCAGATTTCTGCCACGCTACCGTGGAGAGGAGATGGCGAATGAGACAATTAATAACTCCTTTTCAAAATATTGTTGCAGAAGCGTATCTGCTGTTTCCATGTAAATTGAAGGTTGTCATGAAGGGCTCTGCTAGATTTATCCTTTCAGAGATTAAGGCCCAGGAGTACTTGGCAGAGCTAAAGGACAAGGGGAAGGGTGGACAAAATAACATGGTGGTGCGACAAGGGGCCTCGAAGCAATATAAGAGATAAAAAAAAGAGGACATATTGGTTCCAACTTAATATTATTTATATTTATTTATTTTATTTTATAGCACTTGTAAGGCGCACAGCTACCCACAAAGGGTTTCCCGGCGCCGGACTCGCAAGAACACAATACCACTGGAGAGAGAGCAGTCAAAGCATTTATTTATTGAATAGCCAGGTTTTTACGCTTTTCCTGAAATTCATATAGCTTTCCTCCTTGCGTATATGAATAGGTAGTGAGTTCCACAGCGTTGGGCCCAGGTAGGAAAAAGATCTCCCGCCTATTCTGGCCCGTTTGAACCTTGGTACCACAAAGTTTGCAGCTGTGCCTGAACGAAGACTGCGATTTGGGAGGTAGGGTTTAGCAAGGGCCTGTAGATATTTAGGGGCAGTGCCAGCTTTGATTTTAAATAAATAACTCAGGGCTTTAAAACGAATCCGATTTTTAACCCTAAGCCAATGCAGCTCCCTAAGATGTTTAGTGATCTTGGCGGATCTAGGGATTTTGCAGAGCAGTCTAGCCGCAGCGTTCTGCACTAATTGCAGACGCTTTATCACTGCCTTATTCGAGCCCAGATATAAGATGTTACCGTAATCAAGCCGAGATGTCACTAAGGCATTGACCACGGTCTTCTGGGTAGTGGGCGGCAACATCCATACTATTTTTCGTAACCATTTAAGAATGGTAAAGCATATACCTGCCACTTTGTTTGCTTGTTGAGTCATAGATAGACTGTCGTCAATGATGACTCCAAGGTTTCTAACCTAAGAGGCTGAAGGTGGAAGTTTGCCTAATGACGATGGCCAGTGTGAGTCGTTCCAGAGGTCTTTACTATTTCCTAGCAGAAGGACCTCTGTCTTGTCTCCATTTAATTTGAGTTGGTTGGTTGACATCCAGCTAAATATTTCTTGGAGGCCAACTTTTAATGCAGAGGGGACAAACAAGTCGGATTTGGAGAGTGAAAACAGGACTTGCGAGTCATCTGCATAGGTCATTAAACTAAGACCAAAGTGTTCTACAAGATTGGCCAGTGGTCGTAGATACAAATTAAAAAACAGAGGGCTCAGAATTGATCCCTGTGGCACCCCATGAGGAGAGTGGAATACCTCAGAGCATGCCTCCGAAGAGGAAATCTGGAATGTGCGGAGGGATAAGTAGGATCTAATCCATTCTAGAGCTTTGCCCTCGACACCATTCTCCCCAGCCTGTCAAGCAGTATGGAGTGAGAGATGGTGTCGAAAGCCGCACTCAGATCTAACAAGACCAGTGCTACTGTTTGGCCGTCATCCATAAGTTCTCTGATCTTTTCTGTGACCCCGAGCAGAGCCGTCTCAGTAGAAAAGCCACTCCTGAAACCAGATTGGGACAAATGCAGGATCTCATTGTTTTCCACATAGGTTGAAAGTGCCTTATGAATATGCCTCTCTAGGATTTTAGAAAAAGCAGGCAGTAATGAGATTGGCCGATAATTGGCCAGTATCATGGAGTCTGCGCCTGGTTTTTTAAGTAGAGGGCTGACCATAGCGTGTTTCCATAGAGCAGGAACTGTGGCCCGCTCTATGGAGACATTCAATATCTCTGCTATGGAAGTCAAAGCAGGGTCCTCTAAATTTTTTATGATACTGATAGGAATAGGGTCACGTGGGGAACCCGATTTAATTGATTTTAATAGTTCCTTCAGTGTGTCCAATTTAATGGGAGGCCAGGCTTCGAGATGACATTGTACTCTAGGGACTAGGGCAGTGTTTCCTTCCTTGTCCGTGGCCCTGCTGTCATTTTTAATATTAGAGACAATATTCTCAATCTTATTCGTGAAGAAAGAAGCCAAGTCCTGGCATTGTTGGGTATTGAGAGGGGTAGGTTCTGCTCTAGAGTTTTCACCAGCTAACTCTTTTACCATATTAAAGAGAGTCTGAGATTTATTTTCGGCCATGTTAATAGTGTTGGTGACATAGCATGCTTTAGCTTTCATGCATGCTGAATGGTAACAATTTCTGGCTTTCCGGTAGACTTCTTTTTGGTAGAGGTCGTAGTTTTTTCGCCACTGCCTCTCTAGAGTTTTGCAGGTAGATTTTTCTTTCTTCAGGGCTTCTGTGAACCAGCTGATTGTTAAATGATAAATAGACAATGAGAACCAATAGTAAGAAGTAAGAATTAAGAAGCAGCAGTAATCTGAGAGCACTTGATGGATTGTTTGTTTTAGATTAGATGATAAGTGTAGGTATAGTCGACAGTGCACCGAGGTGGGGGAGGCGGTCATTGGAGTTAGGAGCAGTCACATATAGGTCAGGATTGACCTAATTGCATGTATGGGGGGGTAGGAAGGGAGGTCAGGGGGGTGTTTTGATGCAGGACATGGATCAAGGATAAAACATGGGGTAAAAGGAATTATCAGGGGAAAAATAAGTAATAGGTATGAAATGTATAAACAATACAGTTGTGATATATGGTCATATAATACAAAAGAGGTGTTGGAATTTCTAGATGTGGAATTAGCGACATGGCCCTCTCGATTATTCTCGCTGGGGACTTTAATATAAATGGGGCAGGTGGGCTTTGGGCTAAGGGAAGGAGTCTGTATCACGTGAGGAAACAGAGAGTATACCGGGCACTGACCAATCTTGTAAATAACAATGCATTGATCGATGTTTGGGGATCTTTAAAGTATAAAGACCCAGGATTTACCTACTACTCGGCTCCACATAAGGTGTGTGTCAGATTAGATTACTGCTTTATTCCAAACTTTCTAATGTCGTGGGCAAAGATTCAAAGATTGCCCAGGATACTATCTGACCACAACCCGTTGGTATTAACAGTAAGCATGGATAGTCGGGGGAAGAAAGAGAGGATTTGGACGTTTGAACGGGGTCTTGTGAAAGATGATCAATATATTCAGCATATGAAGCACTGGATCAAAACATTCTTTGAGATTAACAGAGGGAGTGCTAATACGGGCATCGTCTGGGATGCTTCAAGGCTGCGGCCCGCGGTGAAACTTTGAGCTATAGCATTTTTTCTCAAAAACAGGAGAAGGCCAAAATTGCTAAACTGTTTCTGGCGGTGGAGGAAGCAGAAGAGGCCCTAGCTAGAGCAGCCACTCTAGGTGGCACACTGGATCAAGCAATTATCAAGGTGGCTAAGGCTAAAATGGGCGCACAGGAGAACATAGCAGAGAAGGCTGCAAAAACATATCTTATAAATAGGGAAAAATGCTATGAGTGTAGCGAGACGGTAGGGCGCACATTGGCAGCTCGGGCAAGACAGACGGCAGCCTCTGGCGAGATTAGAGAAATCAAGGATGTGGCGGGGAATACTTTTACAGATTCAGAGGGGATACGTGAGGTTTTTAGGCAGTACTATGCTGTATTATACAGTGAGGGGCATCCTAAGGATCCGGATAAAATAGCTGAATATTTACAGGAGATTCCGATGGCAGGGATGATGCTGGACACGGAGAAAGCTTTTGATCGGGTCTCCTGGGACTATCTTTGGTTTATTTTGGAAAGAGCTGGGTTTGGTCCAGGGTTTCTTAAGGCAATTAAAGCACTATATACATCCCCAACAGCTTGTATACGAGTGAATGCTGGTTTTACCTTTCCATTAAAAATCAATAGGGGAACGCGGCAGGGGTGACCCATATATACGTAAAATTGAGGCAAACAACAGTATTTCCCCGATCAAGACCTGTAGGGGGGACTGTAAAATACTAGCTTATGCGGAGGACGTGGTGATAATTACATCGGATCCCACAGTGGCCATAAGCGAGGTGGAAAGGGAGGCTATATGTTTTGGCAAAATATCTGGATATGCCTTAAACGTTACTAAGACTCAAATCATTCAGAATAGGAATCTGGCATGTAATGATTCCCGGGTAGTTCAGTCAGGGACATACTTAGGGGTAAATATCACAGCAGATTTAGATAAATTAGTTGAATTAAACATAGCCCCAATAATAGTCAAGATGAAGAAAGATCTGGATAGACTTGATAATCTGCACCTCTCTATAGTTGGGCGTTCGAATATTATTAAAATGATTTTCTTTTCGAAATTTCTATATATATTTTGGGCAATACCGTTATTATTTGAAACAAAATGGTTTAATATTCTAGAACACATAATAAATAGATTCATCTGGGCAAAGGGAAAGACAAGGAGGGCGATGAGATTCATGACTCTACCAAGGGAGAGAGGAGGGTGGGCTTTACCGGATTTTAAATTATATTATTGGGCAGCCGCCTTGCAGTATATGTCTGGTTTGATAGGAGGAGCTGAAACAGAATGTCAGGACAACCTTGGGACAGTTGATATCTACGCACTGGTATTAGGAATGGAAGCAGAAAATGTATTTTTGAAGTGTACTGATTCTTCCTATTTTAAAAGGACGAAATTTCAGACGGTAGCAGCTGCCCATAATATCTGGAAGGCCTTCACGAAAAAATATGGTTTAGGCAAATTTAATAGATACACTAGGCTGCTACATAATAATATGTTACCTTCTGAGATCTTCTCAGACTCAATATTTGCAAAATGGGGCAGGCAAGGAATCCAAAAATTAGGAGATATAATGGGAATACAGGGAATGCTGCAATTTTCTGAAATTCGGAAAAAATATGATTTGGAACACAGGGATTTTTTTAGGTTTCTACAAATTAGAAGTTACATGTTAGCAAAAAAAGGTGGACCAGCGGGATTTAATACAAATTCAATCTTGGATGTGATTGAAAGAGGTGTAGGATGTACGATTAAAAAATTCTATGCAGAATTGCTTAATGCGAAACCTGGTGACCTAGAAAAGCAGGAGCAGAAATAAGTTACCAAGATAGGCATAGACAAAGAAATATTTCATTGGTCATTAAAAAAGGGACAGGAAATTCTATTCTCAGCATCGCTTCAGGCGCGACATTACAAAACTCTATACTCGCTATATTATACTCCGGCTAGGATTGCGCAATGGGGAGGCAATAGTGGTGTTACATGCCCAAGATGTTCTGCAGATCAGGCGGATATAATACATTTGTTCGCAACATGCACTCACCTCCAAACAACGAAGGAAGGAATAGAGCTGTTCTTAAAAAGATCATTGGGAGTAGAAATCGAACTAACCCCATCAATAATCATTTTTGGAGTAGGGGAGCGTCAAGCTCAGTTGGAATACGCTAACTTTATTTTTGTGGCAATGGCAATTTTTCGATTAATGATTGTGTCAGCATGGCTTGAAAAAACCCCACCTACACAACATGACTGGTTGGGAAGGTTGTTGTCAGCATATAATTTAGAAAAAGCGATTTATGCAAGAAGAGGGAGAAGGGGGAAGAAGGTAGGACTTCAGGTTTGGGGCCCAGTAAAAAGATGGAGGGAAGAGGAATCTGATTAATTTGATGAGAAGAGGGTAGTATAGGGAGAGATATACTTATTGCTTTGTAATTTATGTATATTGTTTTTTCTTCTTATTGTTTTAGGTACTTATGGTTATTGTTATGGATATTGTTTTTATCCCTGCTTTCTGAATCATCCTGCTCTTTCTCTTTCTCTTGTCCATCGTTTTCTTTGTTTACTATGTCTACTTTGTCCATTATTGAAGAAATGTAATAGAAACACCAAATGTAGATTGTGATATGTCCTGTACCAAAAAGGGGGGGAGGGGAATAAAAGGGGTCAAAAACTCAATAAAAATATTTTTGTTTTTAAAAAGCAATGTTGCTTAGTCCTTCATTTCTCACTACAGACCCCTCGATGGTGATGAGTCTTTCAGTTTGAACCTCTTGGATAGTAGCTAGAGGAGTGCATCTGCTGCTTGTTCGGAGTCCACATGGCCTACTGCTTAGTATTGGCCACATAGTGTGGTTTGATCAGATCGATGGACACAAATCTTTTCTCCTTTTTTCCAGCGAAGGGGCGGCAGAAGTACTGTTCTTGATCCATGGATAGCTAGGACAGGTACTGGTTGTCTTGAATGTAAGAAGGCCCAAATTCCTTCTTTTCAGCGATCTTCTCTCTGACTAGATCCCGAAGCTTTGGGATCAAAACATGCCTTGCTGGGATGGCTGGATTTTTCCCAGTGGTGGTTGGCTTCTGGAACACGTTGCTTTGTTTCGATCTTAGTTTATTTAAGTCCTGTAAAACAGCCAATCGATCTTTGATATCAAATGGTTTATTTTCCACCACTGTGTCTTGACAATCAAGATCTGGGACCAACATTCCTGTCCCAAATAGGACCTCATATGGAGTGACACCCCCTAGAGAATTTCTTGGCAAATTGTTTAATGAGCGTTGGACCCCATATAGATGTTTGACCCACCCATCACCCTAACCTAATACCCTAGCTGTTATAGACCGCTTTATGTCCCGGTTTTTCCTTTCCACAACCAAATTTCCCTCAGGATCGAATGGAGAGGAGTATCGCAATGCTATGCCCAAACTGGCCATGGCTTCTTTGTAAGCTCGAGAGCTAAATGCAGGGCCCTGGTCAGAGTATAGTGTGCCTATTGTGGATGTGCCGATAAAGACTCGCAAATCTTTTATAACAGTTCGAGCGTCATCCAAGCACTGAGGCCACATCCATAGGAACCTTGAACACAAATCCACTGCGACCATGATATATTTCTAGTTACCATCCCTTTGCAAGGGACCGCAGTGGTCCAGATAAACACAAGCTCATGGTTTGTGTGAAATCAACAGGGGCATCTGCGTAGGAGGTTTCACTGTACAGACTTTCATATTCTAGCATATTTCACATTCTAAAACATAGTTTTTGGTCTGTTTCCTAATGCCGGGCCACCAGTATCTCTGTTTTAATAACAATACTGTGGCAGAAACACCTGCATGGGCAGAGGCTATCCCTTCATGTGCTGCTTGGATTACACTATCCCCACTACAGGGATTCGAGCAAATGGAACGTTGATTGCATCAATTATATACGAGTATTTGAGTGGTGACTTTTCAGGTAACGCTGCACCACTGCCTTTGCTTGAAGCATTGACAGCAAACAATATCTCATTGTCTATTCTCGTTTTTGAATGAGTAATCGTAGCTACGGAAGCCGTTTGCACAGCCCCCTTCAATGCTTCGTCAGCCAATGAATTCCCTGCATTGTGAACGCTTTCACCTTGGTGTGTATCACGTGAGTTTTTTGTAGTCCGTCTCACTACTAAACTACTTGTTGGGCCAGGCTTTCCCTCCTGGAGGGTATTGTACCTTCCCCTAGTACCGGCAAAGCAACCTCCTTGCCACTTTCAGCGACTCGTGTTGGTGCAACACTCTTGTCTGTCCACTTCTGGCTACCATAATGTTTTCTACCATTTTTTGTGCTTCTGTGGAGGATCCCCCGAGGAGGGTAACATCACCCCAATCCCCAGCCAGGGGAGTACTGCCGCTATCTGTGCTGCCAGCTCAGGGGGCACCTGACCAAGCCCGGGTGGTGCACTCACTGGGGTGGGTGATGCTGTGTCGCGCACCGGGGTAGGTGCCGGGTTCCCCACTCGTACCCCTGTAATCACTGCTGGGACCACCAGTGGCGCTAAGTTAGGGGGTGTTGGTGGTGTGACTGAAGCCGTTGCCACTGGTACACTTGTCGGGGTTGGCGGAGTAGGTATGGGCGCTGCCAGTGGTGCAGGCACTCCGTCGGGAACCATCCAAGGTGACCCCCCTACCACTCGTGACTTGGGGGCCCGAACATAACTCCTCTTGGCTCTGCCCCGTTTAGGCACAGCATCTAGTTCCCCCCTGGGTTGAGGGGGCACTATCACCCGCTTGGGTCTCCCCGATGGTCTTGCTTGACTATCTAAACTCTGACTTATCTCCGCCACGTTCTTCCCCAACTGATCCGCTTTCCCCAATTTTCTGTCCATAGCTGACATTCTGCGCATCATGCCCTGCAACATGAGCTCCATGTGGGAACGCTTAGCGCTGCGCACACTAGACATTTCCCTTCCTTTGCGATTAGTAAACAAGCTACACTGAAAACCAATGCCACACCAATGGGCACGATGTGCCTTGTACCTGTATCAAGTTGGAGGCTCACAAGCTGGCCGTAAGCACCACGCAACTGTGACCGCAACACACCAGCTAGCCTGGGTGCTTGGGAGAGCGCACTCTAGCCCGGCGGCCCAACAGAAGCAGTGAAATGCAGGCCTGCCTGTGTCCTCGGAATAGCGTTGTCCGCCGCGCCACTCTCCGTCAGCTCAATCTGCAGTGCCCCTTTATGATGGCCTACGATGAAAGGAAAGTTAGCGCACAGTAATATCACTCCAGACAGAAAGTTGCCCTTAGCTGCCGCACACCTTGCACCTCCCTTTCTGTACACAAAATGTACCACAGGACCACCCCTGAATGAAGACCCACGATGAAAGGCAAGTTAGAACACAGTACTATCTCCTGTAAACAAAATTGTACCTCGTAATTGAACCCACGCCCTTACGTTGCCCAATGCTAGCGGGCCAGTGCTGTATTACAATAGAACTAGTTCGCTTTAATACACTAGTGTGCATGACTATATGAGCGTAGTATTACTCAACTATAATTTCCCAGCATTTTGCAAATGAAACCCAGGGGGCTTTCGACTTTGGTCTCTCATCCACGTGTTGCCCAGGACCGACCTTGCTTCGCCTGACTAACATTACCTAAATATTCATAAACAGTTCTCGAGTGCTACACTGGAGCGTATATTCTTTGGCCGACTGCAACCCTCACAATGCCCGCAGTTGCTACAGTCACTACGGTCCTTAACAAGCAACAATGCTGCGCCCTGAAACTGCACGCCTGCCAGCTCCTGGCACTTCGTATCCCGAAAGCGCCCGTTGCCAACCGCAATTGCCAATGCGGGCCTCCCTCAACCAGCTCCTGCCGCCTTCCTTATAAACGCCCGCTTTTCCTTGACTCTGCCATCGCGAGTGGGAGGTAGCGATGCCTCGCCTGTTGCCTGGTTTCCACCGCCACCATAAGGGAAAAACTTCTGTCGACTGCTGCCGCAAACCGCGATAGCTGACGAACTCCGATGCCGGGCGATCGATTGGAATCCCTAATGTGTCCAAGGCAAACCTGTAAAACAAAGCAAAATAAAATTATTCAGCCCCTAGCTGGGGGGCACGGAGCGGGCCTGGAGAGCGTGGGGGCAAGAGGGCACCTCCCGCGCTCTCCCAGCCTTTTATCTGGTGGCATACATGGGTGGCTGATCAGGTCTCGCTGGCCCGCCTCCCCCTGGCCCCTCCCCTTGACCCGCAAGCATTCCTATTGCTTCCGGGTCAACGGTGAGCCGGCACCAATCGGTGGTGGGGCGCCCCCGCAGCGTCATCGGGACGCGGCAAAGGGGGGGCACGCCCCACCACCGAGGATACGGGGAAGGGGGAAGCCGGTGCCCCGCCATACGTGCGAGGGGGTAGAGCGGCCCCCCTTTCCTTTCTGCATGCAGCACAGTCACATTCGTATTAAAATGTCGGCCAATTAAGGTCCAACAGCATTAGCCTGCAAATTACTAGCCCAAAATGTGAAAGGCGGGTGAACACACTCACCTATAGTGGTATCTCAGGTGACCCCAGCAGCCCACGTCTAGACTCTTGCTGGATACGGGGGACGGACGGACACAGCTCAGCAGCCTGAATTGTAAAGTCTGAGCGACTCAGGGGAAGATTTACAAGCCTTTTGCTCCACTTTTTGTGACACACCGGTGGCGCATCTCACGGCTCCATATTTACATGGACAGGAAAAGCCACCCTGCATGACTTTTCCTGTCCTTGTAAATATGGGTCCATTGCACGCTTCACTTTGTGTGAAAGGGGTGTTCTATGGGTGTTGCTGTGGGTGTTCCCACGCAACACCCATGGAACCAGACACATTTACAGATTTACAAGGAATCGTAAATCTGGAAATGCGTGTGAATGCTATGTCTCCCCAGGGGAGGCGTAGGGAGGAGCAACGAGGAAAAATGTATTAATTTCTCTTCATTTTATTTTCCTCTTTCTATGTGTGCTGCAATCTGCAGCACACATAGAAAGAGGAGATCACCTCTAACGATTGTTTATGTTCAGAAAGGTGACCCTTCCTGCACATAAACTATCATTGAAACAATGACTTTTTTCAACTTCTATGTGTGCTGATGCAGCACACATAGAAGTTGAAAAACAGCATTTCAGATTGTTTTTGTGCAGGAAGGGAACCCTACCTGAAAAAAAAACCAATCTCCCCATGACTGAGGCATCCTTGCACTATGGTGCAAGGGTGCCTGCGCCGGTGCAAGGCAGCAGTGTAGTAACGGCCAAGGAATGACAAAGCCGTCACGAAGTTAAACAGGAGTGTTTATTCAGTAAAGTAATAACCACTGCGACCTCAGCCACAGCCTCCGCTTCCGCAGCTTGCCTCACACTGATTCCCCGGCGCTCGCCTTGGAACGCTGGTCGCGGTGACATTCTAAGTGATGTCACCGCGAGCAGCTCCATCACATGCAGATATAATGAACAAAAGATATGCCAGAACTGAGATATTGATTTGACCTGAAGGTTTTGTACATAAGTTAGAAAAACAGATTCCAACTCACGCTGTTGCTAGTTAATAGCAATTTATTCAATTATTTTCAAAGGAGAATTTTTTAAACAATTTAGTACATTTTAAACAACACTACACCATATATATACAGTACTCATTCACCTAGTCATCCATATCACAAGCATACAAAATCAGGCATACATATATACATAGAATTTCAGAATGATCACGGAGGAGAAATAACAACACAAAAATTTAGAAAAGGGAAAAACAAAGACAACAAAGGCTGCTCATACAATATTCATCTGTGATATACCATAAATCTGTACATATATACAAAAATTAGAGATTAATCATAAACCACTTAGATAATGTTACACATTGTATATACACATGTTCAGGGTATCGGAATTCACAGTTGTTTGAATTATCAGTTTAGGGGGAGCAGCACTCTGCAAGGGGCCTACGCGTTTCGAGTCCTATACAATGAAGGGACTCTCATCAGGGCCGGGGAGGTTATCTAGAAAAAGAAAAATGGAATCTCTTCAATGTCAAGACCACTATTGGAAGATTGTAAGCAAAGAAACCCGTTCTCTCACTCAGCTTACCCTACTGGTCTGCGAGGCCACTTCACAGGTGTAGAGGACTGGGATGCAAGAGGCTAGACAAAGGATTTCTCAACACAAATCCAGATTAAAAAATCGGGTCGAAACAGCTCCATTGGTTAATCACTGGAACAGACAGGGTCACCAAATCAAGGACCTGCAATGGACTATAATTTCCAAAGTTGAGCGCGACCCCAGAGGAGGTGACTGGGATGCCAGACTCTCCAAAAGGGAAGCACTCTTAATTGTGAAGTTCAACACGGCCGTGACTGGCCTCAATGAACTATCAGAAATATACAAACTCTGATATCCCTGGCAATTCACTGTCCCCCCCAGGCCCCCTGCCTGCCTGCCCTACATAACCGTTTTTAACATCGATGCCCTCCACTAGTACTCTGTCTCAAACACTGGGTTGCACCCTTCCAATCCTCTATTTCAATTTCCATCCGCAGCGCACATGCGCCAGAGAGTAGCGTCCCCGGCCTTCTTGCCAGCCTAGCGCTCATGCGCTAATGAGCAGCACCCCTCCCGGACCGCGCTATATAAACGGCCTCCCCTTCGGAAACGCTATCCACTGCGCATGCGCGAAGGATCAGCGCTCCGGAGACGCCAACAGACACGAGGATACCAATCCCCTCAGGTTTGTACACCTCCTCCCCTGTTTTGAGGAGTAGCTTCCTGCTTGTTACATCATCGTGCTCAAGCACCTTGACTGATACCTTCTTAACTCTCTTTCAGGAGTCCAAAAAATATTTACCAGCACCCGCCCTAACTCAAGTGGGACGCTGTGCTGATCGAGCACTAAGCTCCACCGATAGAGGTAGGCGCTTCACTTCTACCCAGACAGGCTCTCCAAACCTCCTAGGAACGTCAAAATTCCTCATTTTTCGCCCTTCACTTTCCCCCAGGTAATCACACCCCGTTGGGCTCGACTTAGGGTTCTCCACCCATGAGAACACCTTCCCGGTCCGTTGAAATAAATAAAATAAGGTAAGAACCTGCCCATCTGTGAGCATATTTTAAGACCCTTGTTCTGCAGCTAGACTTAACTGTCGCCCTTCGCCTCTCACCCCCCAGTGTAATTCCGCTACTCCCCAGCGAGCGCGACCGCCTGCATCCCAGTCCTCTACACCTGTGAAGTGGCCTCGCAGACCAGTAGGGTAAGCTGAGTGAGAGAACGGGTTTCTTTGCTTACAATCTTCCAATAGTGGTCTTGACATTGAAGAGATTCCATTTTTCTTTTTCTAGATAACCTCCCCGGCCCTGATGAGAGTCCCTTCATTGTATAGGACTCGAAACGCGTAGGCCCCTTGCAGAGTGCTGCTCCCCCTAAACTGATAATTCAAACAACTGTGAATTCCGATACCCTGAACATGTGTATATACAATGTGTAACATTATCTAAGTGGTTTATGATTAATCTCTAATTTTTGTATATATGTACAGATTTATGGTATATCACAGATGAATATTGTATGAGCAGCCTTTGTTGTCTTTGTTTTTCCCTTTTCTAAATTTTTGTGTTGTTATTTCTCCTCCGTGATCATTCTGAAATTCTATGTATATATGTATGCCTGATTTTGTATGCTTGTGATATGGATGACTAGGTGAATGAGTACTGTATATATATGGTGTAGTGTTGTTTAAAATGTACTAAATTGTTTAAAAAATTCTCCTTTGAAAATAATTGAATAAATTGCTATTAACTAGCAACAGCGTGAGTTGGAATCTGTTTTTCTAACTTATGTACAAAACCTTCAGGTCAAATCAATATCTCAGTTCTGGCATATCTTTTGTTCATTATGTTTAAATGCTCAGCCTAGCTGATGTAGAGCAAACTCCCCGTTGTTCTTTGACCATCACATGCAGAGGCGCCGGGGGGCGTTTGAGGAGGAAGATACCACACATCCCCCTTCCCTGCGGAAAGAAAACATGGAATGAAACATGAACAGCAGGAAACAAAGAGGACAAAATGAAACCTGGTCAGACATGTCTTATAAGGCTAGGCCCTAACCTGCTGGAAAGAATGACTCACGATTGTCAGAGTGGCAGGGGCTACATCATAACATATTGATCGAAATGCCTGGGGGGTCTGGTCACTCTCCTGTTGGGCCTTCTGCCTGGGTGAGGGACTGCCAACAGTTTCTTGGTGCTGGAACCTATGTCCTGTCTAGCGTCACCCTTCCCCCCCTTTACGCACTCAGGGTCATTCCCTAGCGGGTGGAACCTCACTACTCTCCCTAGGTTCCAAATTTTTCCCTCCTTGGTCTTGACTGCATTCTTGAATAGTTTTGTGATTTTGGTAGGACTACTATACCCTGACCAACTAGCTCTCCCAGTGGGGGTTCTGATCTTGATGCTATCCCCTACTTTGAATTCAGCTTCCCGTGTGGCCTTGTGTTGGTCATATCTTTATTTTCTTCTTCTCATGGCTTCCTCTTGCCTCTTCAAGCTTTCCGCTCCTTTGGTTTGGTCTGACCAGCCCTTGTGCCACTACATCCACCCTGGGGATAGCTTGGTGTTGGGTATCCTAGCACGGAGTAGCTCAAAAGGGGTGACGCCCGTTGTCTGATGCGGTGTGAACCTGTATGCTTCTAACCGCCTCCACGCCTCTTCTTTCCAGCTTATGCCACTGGCTTTGGCTAACTGGATGCTCTCCTTGAGGGTTTTGTTAAATCGCTCGACCATGCCATTGGTTTCGGGGTGATACAAAGCGCAACGCTTGTGTTTGATGCCTCTTTCCACAAGGAAGTCTTCCATTTCCTTCGAACATAGTTGCACCCCATTATCCGTGAGGATGTTGCTGGGCAGTCCTTCCCTGATGAACACCTCCTCCAGAAATCCGATGACTGTCTTGGTCGTGACTTCATTAACGAACTTTATCTCCGGCCACCGAGAATACAAATCTACTAGCACCAAGATGTAGGGTGTTCGCAGTTCTCCAGACATAGGGCCCACAATGTCTAATGCCAATTCATCCCATGGTCCTGACGGGGGCGGCCTGCATACCATTGGTGGCGTCAGTTGCTTCAGGACCTTGTCACTGTTGCTGCATGGAATGCACTCTCTGATTCTCCTTTCGGTGACCAGGTCCATGTTCGGCCACCAATAGCTCTCTCTGAGTCTTTGTTTAGTCTTGGTGATACCCAGATGCCCTTCGTGGGCTATCTCGACCAGGTTGTCTCTCACTGTTGCAGGTGGTACAAGTCTCGTCCCCCTGAATAGGCATCTGTCTACTATGGACAACTCATCCTTAACGGCCCAGTATGGCCGCAGGTTTTCATCCCATTTGTCTTCTTGCTTCCATCTGCCTTTTATTCTTTTACAAATCTCGTCCAGTATCTTGTCCTCTTCCAACTCTTTTTTCCATGACTCTTCTCCCAACGCTCTCTGGATGGTGCAGACGTCCTCCATCTGAAGCCCATCCTCTTCTTCATCTGACTTCTCTTGCTTCTCTCTCGCCTCCTCTTCACTGACGAGTCTGGATAGACAGTCTGCTGCAAGGTTTTGCGTTCCTGGGAAGTACTCGACGTCGAAAGTGTATTCTTGGAGGCTGACTACCCACCGCCTTATCCTGCTGGAGATGGCACCCAGACCCTTTTTGCTGAATACTTCCACCAACGGCTTGTGGTCAGTTCGAAGAGTGAACTGAGTTCCCCACAGGAAGTCTCTGAACTTTCCTATCATCCAGGATACTGCTAAGGCCTCATTTTCAATTACCGAGTAGTTGTTCTCGGACTTCTGGAGTGACCTTGAGGCAAAGGCTATGGTTTCTTCTCCTTCTTCACCTACTTGGGTGAGGACCGCTCCCAGCCCTTTGGCGCTAGCATCGGTGGTGACTACCGTTGCCCGGTTGGGTATATATGACTTTAAGCTGGGGGCCTTTGCAAGTGCCCTCTTTACATCTTCGAACTCCCTCTGGCACTCCTGACTCCAGTTGTATTCATTATCCTTCTTCAACAGCAGCCTGATGGCGGAAGTCCTTCCCGCCAGGTTTCTTATGAACTTCCCGTAGAACTCTAACATCCCCATGAATGACTTGATTTCGTCCTTGCTCATGGGGGGTGTCAACTTCACGATGGTGTATTGCAGTTCGGCCTTGGGACATATTCCTTCTGTCGTCACCTTGTGCCCCAGGAAATCTAGCTCAGCACAGCCAAACACACATTTATCTTTCTTCAGCGTAAGGCCTTGTGACAGGAACCTCCCAAACACGCATCTCAGTCTCTCATCGTGCTCTTCATGGTTCTTGGCGAATATGAGCACGTCATCCTGGTAACACATGACGCCTGGGATGCCTTTCAAGATGTTGCCCATGATTCTCTGAAACACGGCGGCCGCCGAGACTAACCCGAAGGGCATCCTTTTGAACTTGTATGCGCCCATGGGTGTCACAAAAGCCGTGAGTTCCTGAGACTCCTCGTGTAGTTTTATCTGGAAATAGGCCGAGGTGAGATCGAGAGTGGAAAACACCTTGGCACCCTCTAGCATGCTCATCATTTGGGTGATGTTCGGTAAGGGGTATCGGTCGACCACGACCTCTTTGTTTAATGCCCTTAGGTCGATGCAGAGCCGGACCGATCCATCCTTCTTCTTTGCGGCCACGATAGGTGCCAACCATTCCGTCGCTTCCACGGTTCGATGACTCCAGCTTTGCACAATTTCTCTAATTCGGATTTCACCTCCTCCTGAATGGCAATGGGGAGTTTTCTAACTTTAGCCACGACTGGCTTGGCGTTCTCCTTTAATCTTATTTTGTGACAGTAGTTTTGTAGGCATCCAAGTTCTTCTCTAAACACCCCTTTGAACTCCGTTATGATGTCAGCCTTGTGTTCTTGTATCTCTTGTATCAGAATCTGGGGATTGCTGTTGGGATTGAGATATACTCCTAACTGGGCAAGATGGCCGCTACAATGCTGTAGGGAGCAGTCGCACTTTGCTCTCTCTCCTGCCACATAGTATCATGTGGGTAGAGTGAAGAAAAGGATGCTCTTGCTGGGAGATTGGATCCAGAATTTTACTGACGGAGGTACGGGAAAAAGACGCCTCGCACAGATAGCAGTGGCGATTGTTCAAAAGTGGAGAAGCTGGATTAACAGAGCCCTACATCAAAGAGTATCAACGATGTCTCAGCGCAACAAGGATAAGCAGCTTGGGCCGAGCAAGGGGGCGCCAGTAGCTTCAACTACCGGTGCTATCCCGAAAACGTCTGCCCCAGGTAAAAAACAGACATCGGTTCCAGTGATCGCTATCTCCAAAGCTCAACAAAGGAAAAATGAGCTGGCTGAAAAGAAGGGACAAGCGACGGATGCTGAGACCGAGGCGGAGGCTTCAAAACAACAGAAGGAGACACCGTTAGCCAAAGCGGCGCTCACGAAAGAAAAGGAGAAACACAGAGCGCAGAGGATAAACCCCCTCCCCCTCCCCTCCAAAGACGCGACGGGCATGAGGCAGCCTACCTTAACAGAATCCTTTTCCTCCAAATCGAGTCACGGAGGCCAGCAGCAGGCAGAGAACGAGGTTACAGGCATTGGTCTCCACACGCCAAACGCGGAAGTGAAAGACGTCCTCGAGGACGCAAGTGGAACTGTTGCCGGGCAACCAGCGAAGCCCTCACAGTCTAACACGCATTAAGCGGGAGCTGCCGGTATGGAAGGAAAAGAAGCAGCGTCGATTACGGTGAGCAGAGGGGAGAGTGGGGAAGTGAATGGGGAGCTGGAGGCGCTTGAAAAAATGAATAATACACAGATGATGGATGCTTTACTCTCAGTAGAGGCTGGATTAAACGTGGAACTAAACAGTAATTGCCAAGCTAAATGGGGCAGTCTGACGAGCTTAGACTCACAGCAGCAGGCTAAGAGCAGAGGCGCTAGAGGGGGATCTCCAGAGTTTTACTCTGTTAATGAAGGATCAGACTCAACAGATTTAAGCGAGCAGGAGGGGGGCAGTACTACTGAGGTCACCACCTCTGGCTCAGATTCAGATAACTCCGGACACTCAAGGGATAAAAATAGTCAAAGAAAAAAGAAAACAGGAGCAAGAAGAAGCGGAGAAAGTAATAAAAATAAAAAGTTGTCCTGGGATTATTCAGCAACCTCTGGGATCTACCAAGAGTCTGGGGATGGAAATGGCGCTGGTGGTGCATCCCAGAACATAACTATGGAGATGATGTTCAGTACTTTAAAACAAATACAGTCGGAGGCCAGGGTGGAAAGTCGGAGGGCAAGGCGGGATACAAAGAAAATACAGGCGTCAATTAGAAAACTGAACAGGAAGTATGAGGTGGTGGAAGAGAGGGTGTCAGAAGTGGAACAGAGGACAGGAAGAATGGAGGACGAGATGACGGACTGGCAAGATTTTAAAAATGAACAAGGGAAGAAAATTGAAGATCTTCAATGGAAGATAGAAGATTTTGAAAACCGGCAAAGACGGAACAACGTAAGACTACTTGGAATTGAGGAAGGACTGGAGGGGCAAGACCCAAGGGGTTATGTCATCAAACTATTGAAAGGAGCCTTCCCAGACTCCCAGTGGCAGTGGGAGTCGGAAATCCAAAGAGCGCACAGATTCCCACGTATAATGAAGAAAAATCATAGAGCCCAGCAGAGTGCATTGCCAAGAGCAATGCTTGTGTTCGTGGGGAACTTTCTTGCAAGACAGGAGATTATGGACAAAGCAAGACCAGACGCCAGGAAGACTTTTGATAATGTTACATTCTTTGCTAGACCTGACTTTTGTCATGTGACAGTTGAAAGAAGATGGAGGTTACGGCAGTTGATTTCCCCCTTTCAAAATCTAGGGGCGGAGGCGTATTTACTCTACCCAGCAAGATTAAAGATTGTTAATCGAGGGCAGATCAGGGTGTTCACGTCAGAGATTAAAGCAGGAGAATTCTTGGCTGAGCTTACGGAACAGAGCAGTAAAAATAATAAAGAAAGAAATGCACCTAAAACAACATAGAATATGATACTATTAAGCAACAGGCAGCAGGCAAGGGCAACAGGCAAGGGCAGGAGAGAGAGGCGATCCTACAGCTGAAGAGGCCACACATAGGTCAGGATTGACCTATTTGCCCGTAAAAGGGGGGGAGGGAGACAGGGGGAGGGGGGAGAGATGGGGGGGGAGAGGGGGGGCAGGAGGAGTTCGACATGTGGTTAAATACAACACGCAATAAGGAAACAAAGGGATACATTGCATTTGAGGAAAGAGCACTGCAGGCAAAAGAATATGGGAATAAAAAGTGGTATCAATTGATGGAGAAATATAAGATCTGGCGATGACTTTGAGGATCGCCTCTATAAATATATGTGGTCTCAATAATGGAGGGAAAAGGCAGAGAGTAGCAGCAATGTTAAGAATGCTAAAACTGGATATAATTTGTCTCCAAGAGACACATATTGAAGGAAATAATAAATTTCTACTGGAGCAAATGGGATTTGAGGTGTTAGCTTTTACTAGACAGGATACCAAGACCAAGGGAGTAGCTATATTAGCTAAGAAAGGAGTCTGTAAAACAAAAAGAAAAAAAGAAGATCAGGGGGGGAGATGGGTGATAATTGAGGGTGAAACTAGTGCAGGATGCTGTACCTTAGTCTCGATATATGGTTCTACAGAAGATGACCCAGAGGTTATTGAATATTTGGATCAGGAATTGTCTCTGTGGCCAGAGCCAATCATTTGCTGTGGGGATTTGAACATAAATGGGTTGAACGGTTTGGGTAGGATGGGTATGACGGGTGGTGGGACGTACGGGGGGAGGAAGAAGAGGGTTTGTAAGGCTGTATGTGATCTTATGAGACATAATTCGTTGATCGATCTATGGGCACAGAGTCATCCACCTGGAACGGGCAGTACATATTATTCAGCACCTCATCGACTGGTTGTCAGATTAGACTACTTTCTGATCTCTAGTACACTAGTAGGTGTTAGTCAATTAGAGAGACTGCCTAGGATGTTATCAGATCATAACCCGCTAGTGTTGACACTCCCACAGAAGATAGTGGATGAGGGGAAGACTTATAACTGGACCTTTGAGAGAGGACTCCTTAAAGATGAGGGATATGTGAATAGAATGGCAGCCTGGATTAAACAATTCTGGGAAACTAATAGAGGGACAGCAACAACTGCTATGGTCTGGGATGCCTTTAAGGCAGGCATCAGGGGGGAAACTCTCTGCTTTACGCTGCAACGGACTAAAAAAGAGAGAGAGGAAATGGAAACAAGGATAAGGGAATTAAAAGAACTAGAAGACCTCCTAATAATAGCAATTACCAAGCAGGATCAGTTGGAAGACCTATTGCTAAATATAGAGTTAAAAAAGGCAGAGGCAGGTGAAAGGGTAGTAAGGAGGGCTGCGGCCAGGTATTTAGCCAAAAGAGAGGAGGGATATGAGTACAACGAGAGAATTGGGCACCTCCTCGCTATTAAAACTAGGCAGAAGTCAGCAGCGGGGGAGATTAAGGAAATTAAAAATGAGCTAGGAGTAGTAGTAAACAAGGTGACAGACATACAGGACGTGTTTAAGAGATTCTACACGAAACTTTATGAACAGGATATAACTAAATCAAAATCTGAGATCATAGAATACTTAAATATTATAACGCATCCAGTATTGGAAGAGGACGAGAAAGATAAATTGGACATGAGTTTCACATTACAGGAGATCCAAGAAGCTGTGAAAAGTCTACCCTGTGGAAAAGCTACCGGCCCAGACCAGATTCCAGCAGAATTTTATAAAACATTTTGGGATATATTAGGGAAAGACATGCATGAAACTTTTACTCAAGCACAGAGGGGAGAGTCAATACCACAATCGTGGGCAGGGGCTGACATCATTGTAATTTTAAAGAAAGATAAGCCACCCCTTGAACCTGGGTCATATCGCCCAATAACACTTATGAATTCGGATGCTAAAATATACACAAAATCACTTGCACATAGGTTAAGTAAGGTTATAGAGCACTTGGTTAGCACATCGCAGCACGGTTTCATTCCAGGGAAGGGCACTACACAGCACACAAGGCAAATGATTACGATTCTGGATGCTATGGAGGTTGCAGGAGATCCTGTCGCAGCCATATTTTTGGATGCAGAGAAGGCCTTCGACAGGGTCTCTTGGGACTACCTATGGGAGGTAATGGAGCGGTATGGAATTGGTAGTGGGTACATCAGAGCAATACAGGCTGTGTATTCCAGCCCTACGGCCAGAATAAGAATAAATAAAGGGTATACCAAGACAGTACAGATACAACGAGGGACACAACAGGGTTGCCCAGCATCACCACTTCTATTTGCCCTATATATAGATCCCATTTTACGGAGACTGGAAGAAAACAATAGGATTCCCCCAATCGAGTTACATGAGAGAAGATATAAAGTATTTGCGTACGCAGATGATGTGGCTGTCATCACCAACAAACCAGATATAGCAATACCAGAGATAGAAAGAGAAGCATCAAACTTTGGAGCACTTTCAGGATACAAAATCAATAAAGGAAAAACTCAGATAGTACAGAATAACTATATGATATTTCAGGATAGTAGAGTTGTGAAGGAAGCAACATACTTAGGAATAAAAGTCACGGCAGATCTGGATATGTTGGTAGACCTTAACATTAGACCCCTACTAAGTAAAGTTAAAGAGAACACAGAAAGGATGCATAGATTACATTTGACATTGATGGGACGAATAAATGTAATCAAAATGATAACATTCCCTAAATTTTTATACCTATTTAGGGCAATTCCGCTATACTTTGATCACAGTTGGTTCAACAAGATAGAAGCTACGGTAAATTCATTTATTTGGGCACAGGGTAAAACCAGAAGAGCATATCGACATCTTACACTACCAAGGGAAAGAGGAGGGTGGGGGGCACCTGATTTTAGATTCTACTATTGGGCGGTAGCTTTGCAGTACTTTCAGGGATTAATTGGTGGTGGCAATTCAGAACAGGGAGGTAGGTCACAAGGGTTTTTCAATGTTTACACGGTGTTGATGGGGGACGGGGCACTAAATGGATTTTTGAATACAGTTGATTTTACCTATTTCAAGCACACAAGATTTAAAACTCTCAAAGCTGCCTACACTATCTGGAGGACGATATCAAAGAAAATAGGGATAGGATGATATAACAGGTACACACGGTTGTATACTAACAGATCCCTCCCGGGGAAGATATTTAGAGATCCAGTAATGAAGGAATGGGATGATAAAGGGATCAAGAGAATTGGGGATTTACTGGATCAACAGGGTGGAATTATGCAGTTTCATGAGATCCAAAACATTTTTATGGTAGGGAATAATAGCTTCTTTAAATATCTTCAGGTTAGAAGCTATCTTTCAAATAAACAAGGTGGATCTTTGGGCTTTGGCTCATGTCGTATAATGGATTATATAGAGAACAGCAGTCATTGTACAATTCGTTGTCTATATGCAGAACTGGGCAAATATAAAAATGATGATAGGGATAAATATGTGAGGAAGTGGGAGGAAAAAATTGGTTTAAAACCAGAGGGTTTTCAATTATCGCTTGATTTGGGTCGAACCACTCTATGCTCTACAACCTTTACAGTCACAGCACTATAAAACCTTGTACTCATTGTACTATACTCCGGCAAGGATTGCACAATGGGGAGGTACAACAGGAACCACGTGTTCCAGGTGTGATGCTACTGATGCAGATATAATTCATGTATTTTCAAAATGTCCGCAACTGTATTCTTTGAAAAATGATATTGAAAAATTTATTGATGCTTCACTAGGTTATAAAGTTAATCTGACTGATGAATTACTGTTACTGGGGGTGGTGACAGGGGAAGATGATATTCCTATTGAGTTTATGTTTATGGTAGCCGCGGTATTTCGTATATGTGTTGCAACATTATGGCTGGATAGGGCACCACCAACATTTCAAATGTGGATTGCTAGACTATTGTCAACATATAACCTAGAGAAAGCAATTTATGACAGGAAAGGGAAAAGAGGTAGATCTTTGGGTAAGAGGATTTGGAACCCAATTGAGAATTGGAAAAACAGACCGATAACGTAGGAAGGGGAGGAGGATATGAGGGATTATAAAGTAAAAGTAAAAGATATTAGTTGGAAGGATTCGAAAAGTTGGAAAATATTATTAGTACTGTTTATTTGAATTTGAATTTGTAGGTTTATATTTTTATTGGTGGGAAATGAAATATGTCAGTATTGTGAACATTTAATTGAATAATGTGTGTTGTAAATGTAACCATGATTTTTGGAGAAAATAAAAAATTCAAAATAAAAAAAAAAAAAAAAAAAAGAGATATACTCCTAACTCCTTCTGTGCTTGCCACCCCAAGATGTTGTCTCCTACAGTGGACACATACACTTTGGACACCGTTGCCCTGTTACTGTATTCAATTTTCCCTAGAAAATATCCTTTCATAGAGATGGGGCGACCAGCATACCCCCCTGGCCTTAAATCCATTTTCCTCAAGGTTATCTTTCCCTTTGACACCCGTGAGAACTCCTTTGCATTGATAATAGTTATTCTAGAACAGGAGTCAAACAATGCTTCCAGGTCAACCTCCCCTACTTTTATGGTGTCTTTGGGCTGCTGACCTGACCTTCATCAACCTGCACCACAATTTCCGCACACATGGGGTCGCTGGGACTTTGGACCTGTAACTCTTGTACTTGCACCACGATCTGGTCGCACACCACATTCGTCCTGTCTCTACTCTGTCTACTAACCCCCTGCCCACTCTTGCAGTATTGCTTGAAATGACCTTTCTTACCACACTTGTTACATGTGAATCTGAGGGCGGGGCACTCTTTATCGTTGGCTAAGTGCCCTTGCTTTCCACACCTATAACAGGTACCCTTGAACGATCCCCCCAGCCTGCTCTCCTTCTGTTCTCTGCCCGCTACCTTCTGGCCTTTGACTACGGACACTGCCTCACATTCGGTCACCACTTCACTGACATTGGTCTTGTCATCGTTCTTCTTGTCCCCTGCGTCTTGCTTTATCTCCTTGACACACTGTAGCATGTGCTCTACCTGCTTGGCTATGATGAGAACCTCCCTCAACGGCGGGTCATCTTTAAGCCATAACTCTTCACGCACTCGCTCCATCCTGCAAGCCAGAACAAACTGGTCCCTAATTCTTTCCTCACTCGCCCCACCGAACTTGCAAGTGGCGGCTAATTTCCTCAACTCAGAAACAAAATCTTCTATTGACTCTCCTTCCTTCTGTGCTCTCTTCCCAAAGTGGTACCTCTCCATGATTATGCTAGTCTTGGGGAGGTAGTGCAAATCTAGTTTCTTTAGACTTACTTCGAACTCATTCAGACCTCTTGCTTCCTGCGCCCCTAAGTCTGGGAGGTGGTCTAGGACCTCCTCTCCTTCTGCACCTAGGTAATAGGCCAGCAATGCAACTTTCCTTTCTAAGCCAAGGTTAGGCCCACACACAGTAGTGTAATTTAAAAACACTTTTTTCCATTTTTTCCACTGGATAGTGGGGTCACCTGGGTTGGTTAAGAAAAAGGGTGGAGGAGTCACACTTTGCATGCTTAATCGTCAAAGGTCTGTGTATATATTTACAACCCAGAAGAATGCACAAGCCCACTGGACCAACTGTAAACTTAGGGAAATACACATTTAGCCTGTACCAAACGAAGTATGCATTAAAAGACTACCAGTGAACACACTTCTACTTATAGTGTCATTATCGAAACAAACTTCTAGCAAGAACTTTTGGGGAGAAACTCCTGCACGGCCTACACTCCCTGGAGCAGAGAATACAGTGCATACAACTGGCTGCAGAACAGATTAATGTGATACAGGTGAGTCCAAGGATACATGAGTTGGCGAAGTCACCTTCAACTAGCAGTGGGGATATTAAAGGAACAAAGCAAAAAAAAAAAAAAAAACCTTGGGTTGTCCTGCACAGTCCACACACCCTGGGGCTGACTGTACTCAGCGTACGGCTGACTGCAGGGGAATACTGTCTCCAATAACACGTGGCTTGTGCCCTTAGAAAGGTCAATACTTGGTTCACAATGTGCTCAAACTCGCTATTTCCTTTACTGCCAGCACAGTTCTTATCAGTCCGCTTCAATGGTGGCAATCAGCCTCTTCCTTCGCGTGCCCCTCAAAGCGTTAAAGTCAACACACAGTTCCTGACGAGTCCCGGTCAATTCGCCTTCCAAAAACTGGCAGTGCACATGTTCCCGTGTGGCATTGTATGCGTCTCGCCTGCAGTGTTTTGATTCCACACGCCCTCTGGGATGACAGGAGAAACGACTCACTCACACGCGCCTCGCTGCGTTAATTTTCAAAACCACAGAGCCTTTCTTATTATACTCCCACACTTAAACGGCAGAGCCACAGGGGTGGGAAATGCTTCTCGCAAATGTCTCTCGCCAGATGCGTTGAATCCAAACTCGGCTACCCGCTGAGAGCGATCACAAGGTAACTAGACAGCTGCCTTATTGCGCTAAATCCCTTCGCGCTTCACGTTGTACTAGAAGTTATTCCCCTATCGTGAAGTGCTCGCGCCTCCGGCTTGCATCAGTCAAATACTTTAGCAATTACTCTTCTTCCTCCGCACTACCATTAGCTGAAAGAGGTACCTTAAATTGGAGTCGGTTCTGCTCTCGTGACTGCCTGTCACCAACTACCACACAATCCTGAGGTGGATGAGGAGACCGCGCGCCTCGCTCTCGCTTTCCAGCTCGACCCAGGTGGCGCTACACTTGTCCGCTTGCCAGGCTCCAACACACTAGGACACCACACACACTTCACCGACCGCAGATACCATTGTTCGCCAAACAGGACAACGGTGAAACGTTTAGGTTTAGCGCGCTGGGATGGCTGGCAGGCGTTACCTTACTTCTTGTTAGTGTCTGTGACTGATACGTCCTCACCGACCCACAGTTGCCCTTTTCACGTTCCTCCTCCTCTTGCACCTTCTTCGAGTGTTAATCCACTACACCTCTCGACCCCGAGCTGCTTCTTACTCCGGAAATTCCTCCGCGACGCGATCTGCTTATTCTGCAACCAGATACTATACACAGTCAGCCGGCTCCGTTCCCTCGAGTCAGCTGTTCTTCTTGTTTCCTTCCAGGCGTGTTGAGGTCGCAGATATGTTTACCCTCGTCGCCAGTATAGTAACGGCCAAGGAATGACAAAGCCGTCACGAAGTTAAACAGGAGTGTTTATTCAGTAAAGTAATAACCACTGCGACCTCAGCCACAGCCTCCGCTTCCGCAGCTTGCCTCACACTGATTCCCCGGCGCTCGCCTTGGAACGCTGGTCGCGGTGACATTCTAAGTGATGTCACCGCGAGCAGCTCCATCGCATGCAGAGGCGCCGGGGGGCGTTTGAGGAGGAAGATACCACAAGCAGTTTGTGCGCCAGCGCAGGGGGAAGCACGGAGATGCAACATATTGTTGTAAATATCCCTGTGCTTTCAAAGTGACTCAGTGCGGTGGTGCCAAATGGCTTGTGGCATGCACTGAGTCACTTTCTTGTAATCTGCCCCTCAGTCCCTTAAACCTGGTTTTCCTAGTGGGAAAAATTGCCGAATTTTTAGTTTATTATGGCATGCCCCGTAAATATTTTATTAATTTCTTAGTCAGGTGGACGGACTCGAGTTATGCCATACATGCGGACTTGAGCACAGTCTGTTTGTGAACTTGCAACCAGTGGAGTGTCGCCCAGGCGGGCTTCAGGTTTCAAGTCCAGCACAGGCAGCAGGAGCCTGCTGTAGGCATCTGCCTTCACTTCTTCTTCTGGAAGAGACACGCTGGCTGGAGGCGTGATCCCCAGACCTGGGAGACCCAAAGCAGAACTCCAGCAGAAGCCAACTGCCAACGTTCTTGGCTGCAGAGGTTGGTTCTGGCGAGTGAAGGACCCTCTCCGGGTCGTCAGTGAGTGGTTGTCAGCATTACACTCTGCCTTGGTCCAACTTTGCGCTGGCATGAACTCTGCCTTGACATGAGCTTCTCATTTGTGGCATGATCTGCCTGGGGCACTGTCTTCTTGGGACGTGGTGATGGCCGCTGTCTGCGACCCCTCTGGTAATAGACTTCACAGAGAATCTGCAGCCCGTATGATTTAGTGCAAGCAGATTGCTTTCCTCAGTCTTTCCTCAGCCGGCAGACCCACACAGCCCAGGGGGTCAGCCTGCTCTGGCACTGCAAGTCAGTATACTTCCACTCCCTTGGAAAACAACCTCATAAATATGAGCACATGAAAATAGTAAGGGCTGGCTTCCAAAACAGAACACACATGCTTCCATGACTGGTTCACTCATACACACAATGCAAGATACACACAGGACACACATGCGAATGCGTAACAAATACCAGAGATGTTATCCCAGTGGTCTGGGTTAGTGCATAGAAGCAGCAGTACATTACATGAGTGGGTCACCATACCTTCTCTGCAGTGACACAGATAAAAAGGTCTGGAATCAACTAAACATTAAAAAAACACAGTATGCTGTCACCACCGCTCTGCATGCTAAACCAGAGGACTTCAAATTGGGGTGCATGCCACCCTGAAGGCGCCTTGAATTGATCTCAGGGGGCCGCAAGGAACTGGCCAAGAAGAGCATCATGATAAGAACTGTGCTGTGTTTTAGTGAAAGAAAACCGAGTGGCACTGAGCCACTCTGTACTGGGCCACAAATAACATCTGTTGTCACTCAGGTTCTGGCAGGAAGTAAGTGTCAACACGGAAGAGGCTCCTAAATAGCCATCTAAGTCCCTCCCCTCCCATTTGTAATAAAGGAATACACTGTAGAGACTTTTACACTTTAGGAAGACAGGCTGCCCACGGATATTGACAATCATGGATGTTATTGTATTTTATAGTTCGAAAGAGAGTTTATTGAAGTAAAAGAAAGTATAAATATACAGTGACACAATAAGCAATATATAATCAAACAGAATGAACAATTAAACATTAAATACAACTTTTTTAGTAGAAATGCCAAATGTACATGACTGAAGTGGAATGCCGATACAATCAAAAAGAAATAATAGTATTATTCTTAAAATACTGTAACCTTTATAAAGTAAACAACAATGACATGATTGCATGCAAAATGATATGTTGCTAAATTGAGGAATGCCACGGAGGTTGGGCAACTTCTTGTTGGATGGGAGTTTGGGAGAAAGATTTTCTTGCACTGGCCTCAATGTGTTTTATGACAGATAACCATAAATGTTGGCTCTTTGTAGCTAAATGAATAGGATGTACAAAAGTTGTGTCTAGTCTATGATTATAGCATACAGCATACGACCACCACCAGGATAACTAAGTAAAATATTTCCAGTTTTTGGTGATCTGTTGTAAGGCAACAGCTATCAACAGATCTACAATCTTGATACTATTTGTATAACTGTCCCAAGCGGGTGATAAACTTCCTAAAAATAAGTGAACAACTGAAAAGGGGATTCTAGAACCAAAGACTAAGTTAATTTGAGACCAGACACTTTCCCAAAAAGGGAGCACATGCGGACATGTAAAGAGCAGGTGTTTTAGATCAGCAGAAGAGGATGAACATGTCTAACAGGTATTAGAAATGACAGAATGGAAAGGGGCGACCACTCGGTCCCCCCGAACGTATGGTGGAGTACCCCAATCCCCCCGGGAAGCCATTTTGGGCGGGAGGCGAGTCTCGGCTGGTATGCCCAAAGCGGCGTAGCCGGGGCGCGCCTTTTCCCGCCCAAGAGGGGGTTGTCCTAGACACTGACGGCGCTAGCCACGCCCCGGAGGCGGATTGGAGGTGGGTCCACGCCCGCCCGAAGAAGGATAAAAGGAGCAACAAGCCAAAGAAGCAGCCTCTTGTTCCTGTGCTCTGAAGCTGCACCTCCCCGTTGCACGTGAGCTCAAGACGGAACGAAGAGCCAATTTTGAAGGATTTAATCTTTGTGTTTATTCTTTCAGTGAGTCGGAGTTTCTTGGCCTAGGACCTCGAGGAGCATACGTGGACGATGCCTAGCAAGAAGGTCGGAAAGAGGGTCGGGACTGACCAGATGCTTCGTATGCTGGTGAAGGACATGGCGGAGATGAAGAAACAGATGGCGGCAATGAATGGTGCGGGGGGACCTAAGAGAGTTGTCGGACCAGCACTGCCGGGAGTGGTCCCTAATGGGAGAGCTAGAAGGGCCAAGAGGGGAGCATCGGGTGGTGAGGCCCCGGTTCCCGAAACACCCCCAGCGCTCCCGGCCGCGCCGATCGAGGCCCCGACTCCGGTCCCGAACGAGGGGCAACCAATCCCTGTGGTAGTCACTCCTGTGAATGGGGAGGATATGCCTCCTGAGCTGGCTGCCCAGTTGGCGGCTTGGTTGGGCAGAGAGAACGAGGGGGCCACGGCTGATGATGCCAGGGCAATAATGAAGCAGTTGCGGCAATCGAAAGATGCTGCGAAGGCACCTTGTCCTCTTGTTTCCCCGCAGGCTCCCGTGGAACAACCAGTATCAGTCGTGGGTTCGGCGGGGACTACGGTCGCAGTTACCGGTTCAGGTAAGCACCCATTGCCAATGGCAGGGGAGGGATCGGTACCTTCAAGGAGGGAGAAAGTGGTTCAGCATATCCCGATTGAGGTAAAAGAAAGGATATGGGCTGATAAATATGTAAACATGTTTTCCCTACTGACCGATCACTATGAAATTGAGCATGTAAAAGGTCAAAAAGAGTTTCTGCACCCTAGTGTATGGCGCGCCAAGATGGCTGCTTTCAAAGTTGATGAATCGATAGGCAATTGGGGCAGAGCATTTGGGATGTTCACTGCAATTATGGGGGAACGTAGGCCCGAATTGTTGGTGGAATTAGCCGTGTATCAGACACGTATCATGGAATTTGCTGAAACATATGGTGGTAATCAATGGTTTTGTTACGATAGCATATTTCGTAAGTCCAAGGAGTACGACGCATCTCTGACGTGGGATTGTTTCGACTCCATTTCATGGCAAAAATTGGAGAAGTCAGGCATGGCGAAGTCGCCATCTTTGGGGGGAAACGGGGTCGAGTTTTCCCGCCACTCGTCTGGGGCGCCCTTTCGGGCGGGATCAAGCAATGATCAGCACACAAGGAATAATGGCAACTCAGGTAAAAGAGGGGCATGCTGGAGCTTTAACAGAGGCAAATGTACTAGGCCGCAGGGGTCATGCAAGTTTAGGCATGAATGTACAGGGTGCGGGCAGTCTTCGCATCCCGAGACCATGTGCAGAGCCAAAACGGGTGACACGGGAAGTAGAGGGGGCGCCAAACAGGTCTGAAATAGTCCGAGGGGCGCCTCTCCCTACCCCGGTTGATACCATGGCAATGATTCCTTGGCTGAACGAATACCCGGATCAAAGCTCCGCTGGGGTGTTGCAAGATGGTTTTTCGTATGGTTTCTGCATCCCAGTGGGGGATTTTCAGGGTAAAACACAATGTATGAACCAACTGTCGGTTCTGCAGAATACGGCGGTGGTACAAGCTAAGATTGGGAAAGAGGTGACCCGAGGTCGGGTTGCCGGACCATTTGACATGCCACCAGTTGCTAATTTTGTTTGCTCACCTCTGGAGGTAGTCCCCAAGAAGGACCCAGGGGAATTCAGGTTGATACATAATTTGTCAGCTCCGAGGGGTCTTTGGGTGAACGATGCGATTGACCCGGGAGTTTGTTCGGTGCGGTACGCATCTTTCGATGAGGCCGTTGCCATGTTGAATCGCCTGGGGCCCGGAGCGCTGATGGCCAAATCGGACATCGAGTCAGCGTTCCGGTTGCTCCCGGTACACCCAGATGATCAGCGTCTCCTTGGTTTCATGTTTCAGGGACGCTATTACATGGATAAATGTATGCCAATGGGTTGCTCCATTTCTTGTGCATATTTTGAGGCATTCAGTAGTTTTCTGCAATGGGCGTTCACAAGAACAACGGGGTTTACGCATGTGATGCATTATCTTGACGATTTTCTGTTCCTGGGGGCAGCCGGAGACACTGAATGTGCACAGGCTTTGAATGAATTTTGTGATCTCATGAGACGCTTTGGCGTGCCATTGGCACCAGGTAAGACAGTGGGGCCGTCTACTTCGCTCGAGTTTCTTGGAATAGAGCTCGATTCCGAAGAGGGGTGCTTCCGGTTGCCCAAGGAAAAGGTAATGAAATTTAAGGCCTCGCTGGAAACATGTGTTAGCGAGACGAAGGTAAATTTGCATCAGTTGCAGCAGACTGTGGGGCAGCTGAATTTCGCCCTTAGAGTGATACCGATGGCTCGCCCTTTTTCCCGCTCTATTGCTCAAGCCATGGTTGGCCTTAAAGAAGGGCACCACCGCACAAGGCTCTCGACAGAGGTTCGCCAGGACATGCGCATATGGTTGGCATTCCTGGCGGATTTCAACGGTCGCGTCGTGTGGAACAAACCAGCGGTTTCCTCCGAGGAGCTGGGGTTGTGGACAGACTCGGCAGGGAGTGTGGGCTTTGGCGCCATATTTGGTAATCACTGGTCAGCACAAACATGGCCGTCATGGTGGCACTTGAGTGGGCTCACAGGTAATATTGGTTTCCTCGAACTGTTCCCGATTCTGGTGGCCTTAAAAACATGGCCTGAGGGGTTTAGTGATCGCTCTGTGGTGTTCTGGTCTGATAATATGACCGTGGTTGAGTGTATCAACAGTCAGGCAGCACGCTGCAAATGGATTTTGAGATTGCTGAAGGAAATTGTTCTGCTGTGTATGAGACTGAACGTCCACTTTAGGGCAAGACATGTGCCGGGGGTGTTAAATCAGGCAGCTGATGCGCTTTCTCGTTCCCGTATGCAGGCCTTCTGGGGTTTTCTGCCCACAGCGGACCCGGTGGCGGCACCATTTCCCGAAGCTCTCTGGTCTCTCGGTGACCCGGACTACAAGACCTCGTGGGAGAGAGTCTAGCACCCAGGACAAGGAAGGCATATGAAGGGGCGTTCCGTTCCTATTGGTCCTATTTGGGTTCTGCTAGGGGGGAGCTTTGGGGCCAGGAGGAGTACGTCCTGAAATTTCTGTTATCATTACATCAGGCAGGCAAATCAGTGGCTACGGCCCATAGGCACCGGGCCGCCATTTCTTTCATGGCACAGGCTCATCGTATCCAGGACCCCACAGCGTCTTTTGTGGTACAGAAAGCGCTGCGTGGGTGGCAACGCCTTGAGGGTCGCAGAGTGGATGAAAGGCACCCGATAGGTCTGGAAAGGTTGGCCCTGTTATTGTCCGTACTCCCTGCAACTTGTTCATCTCAATCTGAGACAGTGCTATTCCGGGCAGCTTTTGCATTAGCATTCCATGGGGCTATGCGGGTAAGCGAACTGGTAGCAAGGAACAAGCAGGATACGGGGGGAGGTCTGTGCCGAGAGCACATCCAAATTAAGGGAGAGACAATGGTAGTCTCATTTGCCAAGTCCAAGACCGATCAGGGAGCGATCGGGGACAGTGTGGTAGTCCAGCGGATTCCCGGATCTCCCATGTGCCCGGTTGGTGCGTTGAAGAGTATTTGGCACCGAGGGGGGCATCATGGGGGGGAACCTTGCTGAGGCACGCCGACGCCACCCCACTGACTAGGTTTCAGTTCCAGCGGGTGCTTGCAATGGCAATCGCAGCAGCGGGCCTGAACCCGTGCGATTTCGGGACCCATTCCTTCCGGATAGGGGCTGCTACGGAGGCTACAGCCAGGGGTCTGAGTGTGGAAAAAGTGAAACAGTTGGGGCGGTGGTCCTCGAATTGTTATAAAATGTATGTGCGGTTGCACATGTTGTGAAGCTAATGTCATGCACTCACGCTTCTTGTTTCTGTTTGGTTTACAGTTTCGCGAGCTTACGAGGCGGGGCGGACTGTGCAGTCGACCCGACACCTGGGAACCAGCGGTCAAAGATCACCGGCTGAGGGAAGAGTGGTGTGGGTCGTGGGCCACTCATACGTGAGGCGTGCCGCGGACGTATTCAAAGCAGGTGACATGATTCACATGGCTGGGGAATACGGGTACAGGGTGACCTTCTACGGAAGGGGCGGGCTATGTATTGACCAGTTCCAAACTTTTATGGAGGGTTTGTTAGGGCGGACAAGGTCACCGCCATCTATAATCATAGTGCACCTTGGGGGCAATGATTTGGTGACCACTGGTCGACGAGTACTTCTCGAGTTGATACTATCCACAGTAAGTTGGTTGGCGAGAAGGGTTCCGGGGTGCACGATTGCATGGTCTCATATGATTCCACGGAAAGTGTGGCGGGGGGCTAATTCCGTGTCTGCTGTGAATCATTCGGTAAAGAAAGTGAATAACAAACTTGGTAGACTGTTCCGTACGAGTACATTGCATTCTATTCCTCATGGATGTATCAGGGGGGACCATATGTATCTAGATGATGGGGTCCATTTGTCTCGGGTGGGGAATTCTTTACTCATAGGAGACCTCGTAGCTTGGTTAAAGAGTTTGCAGCCATGACCTTTAAGTAGGAGTTTGGTGGGGGTCCGGATAGCCGGTCAACTATCCCGCCTGTGGCGGTAAGGTCATGATCGGTGAGCAGTAATTGGAAGATCCCTAGAGGTGGGGCGTCACCCATTATGGATGGGAGCGCCTGGGGGGAGGCGGCCATTGGCCCCTCAAATGGGGAGGCGGTCCCCTTCTAAGGATGGGGACGCCGAAAGGGAAGGCGGCCATAGGCCCCTCCCTGGGGAGGAGGGGCTGCGGGCCCCTCCTGGGAATTTCCCGGGGCCAGGACATCTGCGACGGCAGATGTGGTAAGTTGTGTGGGGTGGGAGGGGGGTCTACGCTACCTTCTAGACACCTCACACGAGTCCTCGGACGACCACTAAGATGGCGTCGAGTTAACATGGGGCCCCCGTCAAGACAAGGGAAATTGGAAGTAGGCACAAAGGTACAGTCCTCTGTGCGATCGCCTCTCACAAGTGAGGGGGAGTTCTGGTTTAGGGATCTGACACCGGTTACGACCTTGGCGTTGGCCCGTAATGTTAGGATGTACAATTTCAATGTTGAGAAATGCATTTTGCAGGATGTTTAGTATCTGCTAGGAGAACCTTTGTATTAGAGATGTGTTAAGGTTAGCCAAAACATCGTAATGTGGAAATGAAATTGTACATGATATGAAACTGTTATTTTAATGTTTTAATTTTGTTTCATATTTTTAATAAATACGGCCGGGAGGGTAACTCCCTCCCGCCTTCCAAAAGCTCAGAACTGTTTCCGTATTCCCATTCTTGGGGATTGTGTTGAGAGGGGGTGGGGGGTATCTCAGCCATATGTCTTTTATGGAAAATATCCGGGTGTAATAAAAGTCTATTGTAAAGAAAAAAACATTGGGCCTCATTTATGAGGCCCCTTGCGCCATCGGAATGCCACTTTTTGTGACGTCCTATGGCGCAGAAGCCAGCTTAATATTTATCAAGCAGCACTAAGCCACTTTTTTTTGGCTTAATGCTGCCTGATAAATATCAGTCCCTTTAATGCATTGTTCTGCGTTAAAGGGGCGTGCAATGGGTGTTGCTGGGGCGTTCCCAGCAACATCCATGGCCTTTTACCACTGCCCCAGATTTACGAGAAATCGTAAATCTGAGGCAGTGCCAAAAGCTTACGCCTCCCCAGGGGAGGCGTAAGGGATTCGCAACGGGGAGAAATATCTTTATTTCTCCTTGTTTTTCCTTTTTCTATGTGTGCTGCAGCAGGAAGGCCTGCTGCGCTTCCCTACTGCAAAACCTCATAAATGAGGCCCATTGTTTGTTTGGTGTTTGCAGATCTGGAGGATTTCCTTATTTTGGACTATATTTTGTTCCAAAAAGAGATTGGCCAATTCACCTCAAGATCCTCTTACCACAATAATTATACTTTAGATTTTTCTCCGTCAGCATGCAGACAACGAAGGTGATTGTAAATAGTAGAAGCTTTGGGACATGAATATAAAAGCGTATGTAGCCTATTGACAGGATGGGGAGTGGGATGGCTGAAAGATAAGAGTATGAGCAGCGCAAAGGACTTATTTTAGAAAAGTGTACTTGGTTTGCATGAGGGTGGAAACTCAAAAAGCTGATTAGCCTATGAAAAAGATATAATTTCATACTGAAAAAAAGTTTCTGTGTCCAAATTAAACCTTTGTGTCTCCGTGACTTCAATAAAAAGGTTTGCCATGGATGAGTATACAAATTATTGTCTATGTGGGAGACAAACCTAGGACGTCAAAAGAGTAAATGACCAATTACACCAAAATCAGTAGTGTGAAGAAATGACAAAAAATAAACTGTATACATATATATATTTAATTAGTATAGATAAAAATCATATAGTAACACAAGCTATATGATGAGATAAAAATATAGATCATAAAAATGCAAATACACAAACTTCAGATTAATCTAGTTCCTATAAATCATACATTATATATCACAAGGCACAACACCATCACAATAAGTAATGACATAAGGAGTATGAAATTATTAATCATAAAACACTCGACGCGCGTTTCGGCAGAAAACTGCCTTCTTCAGGAGTCTCTGCTGATATTCTAAAAGAAAATATATAAAAAAAGGAAAATATATATAAAGATGGGGTTTTGTTATTTTAGTTTAACATACATCATTCTCAAACAGCACCTATATGTTCTAAGTAGCATATATATCATTATAAATAAAACTTCATCTTATATCTAGAAACAGTATCATTCTTCACAACCTACCAAAAAAGGACATTAAATTTGGTCATTTCTTGTCATATAATTGACAGATATTTATAACTCCATTGTACAGTACTTAGACATACACAAAACACTTTTCTGTGTAGAGGTAATTATCCCTTTCGATTTGGGTTACATGACCTGTAAAACATTGAGCATAGAGACACATGGTCTAACTTCTACGTGGACCGTAGGGTCCCCTTTGATATCGATGTACACTTACATTGATACAGTTCATGGAAGCTGAAAAAACATCTTCATACATGTGGGTAGTCAGAGCCACTTCATAGAGGCTAATACCTGATAAGAGATAATAATATAAAGATAGTTTTTAGGAGGGGGAGGGATAAATGGCCAGGGTAGTTAGAGGGAAAATGAATAAGTCACTTTGAACATTCAACGCCATATAGATACAACGTCTGACCCATTTTTACTATCTCTCTATTTAGGTGGTGATGTCTAACAGGAGAGAGAAACATATGATTGTAGGGAGTAAGTAGAGGTATGATACCCTTCTTCGTATGATTCCCTGTTGGGAAGAACTGCTTATACAGATGACACAATGTGAATGCTATAGTCAGACAAAGCCCAGATAAAAACAATAAGCAATCTTATAAGTCAGGCGAATCCTTGGCCATACACCTCTAATTGTTTAACTGTATAGATACTACTCGTGTCTAAAAAACGCCTAACTACATAATAGAAGTGAATGATATATATAAAGACGCCTTATGGGGTTGGCGAGAATACCTGGAATAGCAAAACATCGTTTTTATATGCCAAACCGGCAGTCACGAACAGCACCAGGAAAGATATGACCAAGGCTGAAGGGCGATTCTAAACACCGTGTGGCTGGAGATAAAAGGGATAATAAGAAACAGAGGGCGGACATTAGGGAAAAATGCTTAGCGTATAACCTTATATTAGCAGAATACGCTTGTAACAGCTAAACAGAATGTTTAAGATACAAAAATGGAAAATACCTAAAGGGTTCTGATGGAGGCGTATAGGTTCTTGAGCGGGATATATAAATGTCCACAGGAGGTCAACCAATTCGTGGCTGTAATTTAAAAAAAACAAAAAAACACAGATATGTAAATAGATAACCCTAGCTTGAGAGAAGGGGGGTGATTAGATACTTGAAATAAGCATATATATAGCGTTCCAGGCAGCACGTTTTTTTTAAAAATTGTTGCAACTTGGACACATACTTTATCTATTCAATAGAAATGCGTGGAAAATCTGTTTTAATCCGTATTTAGTTTAAGGGAGGAGATCCACAGTGGTGTTGAATCTGATAAAACTGTGGAGATAGAAAGTAAAAGGACAATAGATGTATAGATGCGCTGATCGTACAAAGAGAAAAACTGTTACAAAAAGAGGCTGATGAGCGTAGAGAACGGAAGGCGTGGGTCTGTTATTATCTCAAGGCTGAAAATTGTTCTAGTCGAGACTTACCGTTATGTATAAACGGTGATACGGACAGCAAGATGGTGCTGCTCCAAGTATACTGGGACGACGCGCCTCACAGATATCTGCGGTCGGGAACATCAAGTTCCACTATTGCCGGCTGGTATTTAAAGCCCCGGTCATGGCGCCAAAAAGGTTGTTTGATGTGACGAACGAAATAATGGAAACAAATAACGGACTAAGGGCTACATATTGTAGAGACAACCTGTTCTAAGATGGCGCTACATATTGCAGACAGCGAGTATATTTCGAGGATTGTTGTTATTCACAGGCTACCTAAATAAACGCGATAAATTGAGTCTAAACGCCACATTGATTTTAAAAATGTGGCTATTACAGATGGTATATGGACTTCAAAGCAGATATATATACTATATGGTGGAGATATGACCATTCCAAGATGGCTTCTCCGGATAGTAAAAAATGCAGAAGTGTTTTATATATCTAAATTGTGCAACGAAGTACATCATACTGTTCCATATATACCATATGGTGGAGATATGACCATTCCAAGATGGCTTCTCCGGATAGTAAAAAATGCAGAAGTGTTTTATATATCTAAATTGTGCAACGAAGTACATCATACTGTTCCATATATACCAAGATAAGATATCACTCAGAAGGATGAGGTATGTATATGATTACCATGATGAATAATGGAAAAATGGATAAGGAAAAAAAAAAAAAAAAATTTTATATTTTGGATGGATTGACAAAGTGATAAAAGAATATATATCGGTACATATGTAAACCAGAGTAATTATGCATCTATGAAATCATAGATATATAGAATATATTATATGATCAAGTCGGTATATGCGTGCAATCCAATAGGATACATATAACAGGACTATTAGTCTTGTAGTCAACTTAAGGTAAAAACCTTTGGTAGGAAGGATATGCAGGTAGCTCAGAAGGGGGTGACTATATTTCTGAGGCTAGAACCATGGGGAAAAAAACAGGCATAATCTGAAAAGAACTTTAAATAGATCATTACAGCTAGAGATGTACGTGTATAAAACACAGAGGCTAGTGGCAGCGAGACGTATATTTAAATTAGAGCGTTCTCCCATGGGATTTCCGCATTAAGTCCTTTCTTAAAAGTTCCAAGGGCAAAAATCCAGAAGACTTCCCTTTTCCTTCTGACTTTGTCTCCCCCTTTGTTGTCTGGGAGTCTAATCTTTTCAAGTATCCGCCATTTAAAATCATCTGGGCCATGTTGTTTTTCTGAAAAATGCTTCACTAAGGGCGCTAGGGTCTTGTTTGTACGGATCGCCGACCGATGTTCTGTGAGTCTAGTCTGTATGGGTCTAGAAGTTTCACCTACATAGCCCAACAGGCAAGGGCACATGATGAAGTAAACGCAATTAGCCGCTTTACATTTCCACATGTCGTTGGCACTGACATGGCAGCCATTATGTTCAAAGGACTCACCTGTAATGATATTTTTGCAGGATTTACAGGATGAGCATCTAACAGTGCCTCTGACTGGAAAATTATCTGTAAGGGATCTTTGAACAAATTCTGAACAACTCTTGTTAGTAGTGAAACGAGAATGCACAATCAGATCTTTGAGATTCTTATTTCTTTTATGAGCAAACATAGGTTTATCTAATTTACAATTCGTCGGATTGGCATTCAAAATATGCCAGTTTGAGTTTACAATATGTCGAACCGTATTTTCAAGGGTAGAGTGTTTTGTAATACAAACTAATTGTTTGTTCATCATAGGTGGCTTAGATCTGAGTAGTGAGTCTCCGTCGTAGAATCTTGCTCGCTTATATGAATCTCTAACTAACCTATGAGGGTAGCCTCTGTTAAGAAATTTTTGCCGCATGATATTTTCTTGTGTGTCAAAGTCAGCTAAACTGGAGCAGTTCCTTCTGACGCGAAGGAACTGAGAGAAAGGTATACTCTCTCTTTGACACCGCGGGTGAAAACTTTTAAAATGGAGGAGAGTGTTCCTCGCTGTGGGTTTGACAAAAAGATCGACGACTAATTTATTGTTACTGTGTTTTATTATGATATCTAGAAATTCAAGTTGGTTATTGTTGTATTGGGCTGTAAACTTAAGGTTCCTATCTACCAGGTTGATCCATTCTAAAAATTCACAGAGTGTTTGTTCCCCATTGGTTCAGATAAAAAAGATGTCGTCAATATACCTGGACCAATGGGAAATTGACTCGAAGAATGGTGCTATTTCATTGTAGATCGCTTTTGTTTCGAATGCTGCCATATAAATGTTTGCGATAGATGGGGCAACAGAAGCCCCCATACTAACGCCCTTAGTTTGGCGATAAAGGTTGTTCCCAAATTCTACAATGTTCTCAGTGAGCACAATGTGTAGGAGATCTAGTATAAATTCTTTCGGGCAGTCAATGTTGAAAGTATCGATAAACCAATTTGTTGCAAGCATTGCCTCTTTTTGGAGATGTTACTGTACAACGCTTCGATATCCATCGTGACTAGAAGATCGTTATTTGGGTCGAAAGGTAAATTTTCTACTTTGGATATCATGGAGCCTGTGTCTTTTACATAAGACGTTATCTTCGGTATATGGGGACGTAGAAATGAAATAATGAATTTAGATAAGGGCTCTGTGTTGGTACCTATCGTGGATACAATAGGTCTGTAAGGTGGATCAATTAAATTTTTATGGACTTTTGGCATACCATATATGCATGCTGTTTTGAAATGGTGGTGATTAAGGAACTCAAATTCCTTTTGATTGATATCACCGTTCGTGAGTGCTGCAGCAGTCAAATTATAGATTTTGTTGGAAATGGTTTTCATAGGGTTAGTTTTTATTGGACAGTAAGTAGCTGTGTCAGAGAGCATGGACATCATTTTTTGTTCATATTTCTCTGTATCTATCAAGACAATGCCACCCCCTTTGTCACAGCTCTTGATAACTAAGGTATTGTCTTGTCTAAGATTTTAAGAGATTCTGACTCTTCTCCGCTAAGGTTATAAATTGGTTTGGGTATATATCGGAGGGCTCTCTCTAGCTGTTGCAGAACAACCAATTCGAAAGTCGCAACTTCTGGACCTACCTGGTCTAATGAAGGATTGAAGGTGGATGGCAAGGAGAGATGTCTAGTTTCTTGAGATATATCGTTGCCATCTGCGTGCAAAGAAAAATATTTTTGTAACCTGATTTTACGAAAGAATGAGATAATATCTTTTTGTAATTCAAAGATGTTTAATTGAGAATGAGGGACGTTAGACAAACCTTTAGATAACAATGATTCAGTTAGGGGATCAATATTTTTAGAGGACAGATTGAAGATAGGGATTACATCCCTTGTCCCCAGTATTGGCGATTGCGTGTCTCGCGAATGAATTGGGGTTCCTGGGGTTGATGTTGAGGGTGTTGCTGGTATTGGTGTTGTTGTTGTTGCTGATGGTGGGCTTGTTGAAAATTGCCTCTGGTCTGGTTTTGGAAATGCACCCTCGGTCTCCCTCTCCTCGGGCCCCTGTTGGACAAAAAAGGCTGTTTTGGGCGAGGGCCATTATATTGGTTAGAATGATTTTCTGCCTCATAATAATTGTTAGCACCTTCGTTCTCTGAGTCAGAGGAGTCAGTGAAGTTATTGACTCTTAGAGGTGTTGTTCTGATGTCGTCGACATAATGATTCTGTTTGTAGAAATCCTGTCTCAGATATGGGTATGTTCCTTCCAAGGTGTAATAACGTTTGTCTTTAACTAATTTGTCATTCTTACGTTTATTTAAATATGCACTGAATGATTCCAATTCTTTATTGGCCTCTTCTATTTTCTTCATGGCGTCCTCTATAGTGCCAGAGCTCTTAAGTTTGGTTTCTAATGCCTCAATTTCCTTTTTGATGTCGACAGCCAGCTCTTTGGCTGTCTCAATAATCAGGATCATGAGATCCCTAGAGCATCGATTTGCAATAAGGCTCCATTTTTCCAAGAATGGCCTGTGGTTCACGAAAAGGCCAGGAATATTGCAAACTTTCAAACCCATTGGAATAATGCCATTTTTCAGGTAAGCCAGCATAAATTCCCCGTGGGCTTCCATACGGGTCAGTTTCTTTTTTAGTTCAGTGAGTTTTCTGCAATCTTCACTATTTGATATATTAGTTTGACCTCCATTAGTGGGAGTAACAGTGGTTCCCACAAGAGAGGCGAAAAGTTCGTCTGAGAAACCAAAGGTTTGTAGTTGAGCCATATATGTTCTCGGAAAGGCGTGTACTGACACAGGTTATTGGCAGAAAACAGAATTAAGTACTGACAATGATTGATGTATATTGTAATGATACAAAAAAGGAAAAGCCCTACACAGACAAGCTGTGGGTAAATGAGTATGAGAAAAACAAGGACCCCCTGGGTATCAATGCAGACTCCTAGGGCAGGGTAAACACCTATGTGGGAGACAAACCTAGGACGTCAAAAGAGTAAATGACCAATTACACCAAAATCAGTAGTGTGAAGAAATGACAAAAAATAAACTGTATACATATATATATTTAATTAGTATAGATAAAAATCATATAGTAACACAAGCTATATGATGAGATAAAAATATAGATCATAAAAATGCAAATACACAAACTTCAGATTAATCTAGTTCCTATAAATCATACATTATATATCACAAGGCACAACACAATCACAATAAGTAATGACATAAGGAGTATGAAATTATTAATCATAAAACACTCGACGCGCGTTTCGGCAGAAAACCGCCTTCTTCAGGAGTCTCTGCTGATATTCTAAAAGAAAATATATAAAAAAAGGAAAATATATATAAAGATGGGGTTTTGTTATTTTAGTTTAACATACATCATTCTCAAACAGCACCTATATGTTCTAAGTAGCATATATATCATTATAAATAAAACTTCATCTTATATCTAGAAACAGTATCATTCTTCACAACCTACCAAAAAAGGACATTAAATTTGGTCATTTCTTGTCATATAATTGACAGATATTTATAACTCCATTGTACAGTACTTAGACATACACAAAACACTTTTCTGTGTAGAGGTAATGATCCCTTTCGATTTGGGTTACATGACCTGTAAAACATTGAGCATAGAGACACATGGTCTAACTTCTACGTGGACCGTAGGGTCCCCTTTGATATCGATGTACACTTACATTGATACAGTTCATGGAAGCTGAAAAAACATCTTCATACATGTGGGTAGTCAGAGCCACTTGATAGAGGCTAATACCTGATAAGAGATAATAATATAAAGATAGTTTTTAGGAGAGGGAGGGATAAATGGCCAGGGTAGTTGGAGGGAAAATGAATAAGTCACTTTGAACATTCAACGCCATATAGATACAACGTCTGACCCATTTTTACTATCTCTCTATTTAGGTGGTGATGTCTAACAGGAGAGAGAAACATATGATTGTAGGGAGTAAGTAGAGGTATGATACCCTTCTTCGTATGATCCCCTGTTGGGAAGAACTGCTTATACAGATGACACACTGTTAATGCTATAGTCAGACAAAGCCCAGATAAAAACAATAAGCAATCTTATAAGTCAGGCGAATCCTTGGTCATACACCTCTAATTGTTTAACTGTATAGATACTACTCGTGTCTAAAAAACGCCTAACTACATAATAGAAGTGAATGATATATATAAAGACGCCTTATGGGGTTGGCGAGAATACCTGGAATAGCAAAACATCGTTTTTATATGCCAAACCGGCAGTCACGAACAGCACCAGGAAAGATATGACCAAGGCTGAAGGGCGATTCTAAACACCGTGTGGCTGGAGATAAAAGGGATAATAAGAAACAGAGGGCGGACATTAGGGGAAAATGCTTAGCGTATAACCTTATATTAGCAGAATACGCTTGTAACAGCTAAACAGAATGTTTAAGATACAAAAATGGAAAATACCTAAAGGGTTCTGATGGAGGCGTATAGGTTCTTGAGCGGGATATATAAATGTCCACAGGAGGCCAACCAATTCGTGGCTGTAATTTAAAAAAAAAAAAACACAGATATGTAAATAGATAACCCTAGCTTGAGAGAAGGGGGGTGATTAGATACTTGAAATAAGCATATATATATCGTTCCAGGCAGCAGGTTTTTTTTTTAAATTGTTGCAACGTGGACACATACCTTATCTATTGAATAGAAATGCGTGGAAAATCTGTTTTAATCCGTATTTAGTTTAAGGGAGGAGATCCACAGTGGTGTCGAATCTGATAAAACTGTGGAGATAGAAAGTAAAAGGACAATAGATGTATAGATGCGCTGATCGTACAAAGAGAAAAACTGTTACAAAAAGAGGCTGATGAGCGTAGAGAACGGAAGGCGTGGGTCTGTTATTATCTCAAGGCTCAAATTGTTCTAGTCGAGACTTACCGTTATGTATAAACGGTGATACGGACAGCAAGATGGTGCTGCTCCAAGTATACTGGGACGACGCGCCTCACAGATATCTGCGGTCGGGAACATCAAGTTCCACTATTGCCGGCTGGTATTTAAAGCCCCGGTCATGGCGTCAAAAAGGTTGTTTGATGTGACGAACGAAATAATGGAAACAAATAACGGACTAAGGGCTACATATTGTAGAGACAACCTGTTCTAAGATGGCGCTACACATTGCAGACAGCGCGTATATTTCGAGGATTGTTGTTATTCACAGGCTACCTAAATAAACGCGATAGATTGAGTCTAAATGCCACGGTATATATGGAACAGTATGATGTACTTCGTTGCACAATTTAGATATATAATACACTTCTGCATTTTTTACTATCCGGAGAAGCCATCTTGGAATGGTCATATCTCCACCATATAGTATATATATCTGCTTTGAAGTCCATATACCATCTTTAATAGCCACATTTTTAAAATCAATGTGGCGTTTAGACTCAATTTATCGCGTTTATTTAGGTAGCCTGTGAATAACAACAATCCTCGAAATATACGCGCTGTCTGCAATATGTAGCGCCATCTTAGAACAGGTTGTCTCTACAATATGTAGCCCTTAGTCCGTTATTTGTTTCCATTATTTCGTTCGTCACATCAAACAACCTTTTTGGCGCCATGACCGGGGCTTTAAATACCAGCCGGCAATAGTGGAACTTGATGTTCCCGACCGCAGATATCTGTGAGGCGCGTCGTCCCAGTATACTTGGAGCAGCACCATCTTGCTGTCCGTATCACCGTTTATACATAACGGTAAGTCTCGACTAGAACAATTTGAGCCTTGAGATAATAACAGACCCACGCCTTCCGTTCTCTACGCTCATCAGCCTCTTTTTGTAACAGTTTTTCTCTTTGTACGATCAGCGCATCTATACATCTATTGTCCTTTTACTTTCTATCTCCACAGTTTTATCAGATTCGACACCACTGTGGATCTCCTCCCTTAAACTAAATACGGATTAAAACAGATTTTCCACGCATTTCTATTGAATAGATAAGGTATGTGTCCACGTTGCAACAATTTTTTTAAAAAACGTGCTGCCTGGAACGATATATATATGCTTATTTCAAGTATCTAATCACCCCCCTTCTCTCAAGCTAGGGTTATCTATTTACATATCTGTGTGTTTTTTTTTTTTTTTTTTAAATTACAGCCACGAATTGGTTGGCCTCCTGTGGACATTTATATATCCCGCTCAAGAACCTATACGCCTCCATCAGAACCCTTTAGGTATTTTCCATTTTTGTATCTTAAACATTCTGTTTAGCTGTTACAAGCGTATTCTGCTAATATAAGGTTATACGCTAAGCATTTTCCCCTAATGTCCGCCCTCTGTTTCTTATTATCCCTTTTATCTCCAGCCACACGGTGTTTAGAATCGCCCTTCAGCCTTGGTCATATCTTTCCTGGTGCTGTTCGTGACTGCCGGTTTGGCATATAAAAACGATGTTTTGCTATTCCAGGTATTCTCGCCAACCCCATAAGGCGTCTTTATATATATCATTCACTTCTATTATGTAGTTAGGCGTTTTTTAGACACGAGTAGTATCTATACAGTTAAACAATTAGAGGTGTATGACCAAGGATTCGCCTGACTTATAAGATTGCTTATTGTTTTTATCTGGGCTTTGTCTGACTATAGCATTAACATTGTGTCATCTGTATAAGCAGTTCTTCCCAACAGGGGATCATACGAAGAAGGGTATCATGCCTCTACTTACTCCCTACAATCATATGTTTCTCTCTCCTGTTAGACATCACCACCTAAATAGAGAGATAGTAAAAATGGGTCAGACGTTGTATCTATATGGCATTGAATGTTCAAAGTGACTTATTCATTTTTCCTCTAACTACCCTGGCCATTTATCCCTCCCTCTCCTAAAAACTATCTTTATATTATTATCTCTTATCAGGTATTAGCCTCTATCAAGTGGCTCTGACTACCCACATGTATGAAGATGTTTTTTCAGCTTCCATGAACTGTATCAATGTAAGTGTACATCGATATCAAAGGGGACCCTACGGTCCACGTAGAAGTTAGACCATGTGTCTCTATGCTCAATGTTTTTCAGGTCATGTAACCCAAATCGAAAGGGATCATTACTGTGAGAAGTTGGCCCGATATGCAACGTTCGCTATTCTAGCGACCGCTATGTATCGTTCCAACGACCCTTATGGTGTTTGGTTGTAAGTCAACCTATAGACCAGCTATCCTAGTAGCGTGGATACGAGCAGTCTAAGGCTAAAGACTCGAGAGGGCGCGTTAAGCCAGCTGTTTACCACACATGTACCCCTTGAACACCCAGTGAAAGGACACCACACAAGTGTTATGAAAATAAACAGGATATTTATTAAGATTCACAACAGCCCTGGACTCTTTATGAGGACAGGGTACTAAGCACAAACCAAATCTCTTAGGAAAATACTTCAAGTGCACAATTAAAACAAGTGTCCGAGGACACGGAAAGTTTAAGGTCTCGGGCGGACCCGATAAGGCAAGTCGGAAGCGAGGGACTCGGGACCCTAGAGTAAAGAGGCTATGCAGGCACCGAAATGCCGATTTACCTAGCCACGAGGGCTGCAGCTGCACAAGTCTTACAGGCGTCGGGGTCTTCGCTGACGAGCCAGGAGCCGGAAGAAAAGGAGTTGCTGGCCGGCGACCAGTGATGAATAGTTCGTAGAGATCCAAGCCTGGATCAGAGATTGTTGATACCTGAAAGCAGAGGGGACCAAGTTTGTACTACTAGCCAGTAGTCAGAGGGTACCAGGAGGGCACCGGTTGGCCGTCACCTCGACCAGGTGAGTGGGCGACGCTAGGCTCTGCAGTCTCACGGACCAGGAGGCGTTGTCGGCGACCACGGTGGAGGTGCGAGCTGTCCCACGAAGGATGATGCTGTCGGCGTTGCTAGGCCCAGGATGGGGCAACAAGCCTTGGCAGATCTCAGGGCCACGTGGTGGGCCTAAGATGGTGTCTTGAGTGGACCAGGAGGGTCCGGGGTGCTTCTCGCAAAGATGGAAGCAAGGGCCAGTCTGGAGCAACCAGACCAGCAGAGTTGTTTGTCGGTCGTCGTCAAGGAAGGGCACAAGCCAGCGGCTAGTGACCAGACAACGTGCTGAGCAGCAAGCAGAAGGGCCCCACGCAGATCGTGGAGATGCTGGGGGACTGCACTTCGGTGCTGGAGCGGCTCAGGGTCGGGGCTTCTCGGACCCCAGAGCACTCACCAGGGAATTGCTTCGAAGGTCGTGCTGGTTAAGAGCGTGCAGGTTCTGATGATGGCCGGTCCCTCGAGGTCTCGTCGCACCCACAGATCACAGCTGAGCTGATGACGTGGGTAGAGGTCAGAGGTGCCAGGGAAGCCGGTTCTCGTCGAGCTGGGCCGTCGGATTCCTTGAGGAAGGACTTACAGCAAACCGCAGAGTTCTTAGATGGTGCCCGCTGATGCAGGGTGACTACTCCTTAGTCACAAGGGAGAAATCTTGAGAAGAGTCTTGAGTGTCCTTTCGTAGAAAGTAGTTCTTGATTCAAAGATGATCTAATCTGGAAGGGTCCCCGCTCCGGCCTTTATTCTAAAGAAAGGGGTGGGTACATGACTAGGTCCTGCCCTAAGGGTGGGACCAGGAAGGGGGGTAGTTACACCCCTCTCCCCTGCCGGACTTTCCCCAGGCCAGGGCTGGCGCCCCTGGAACTGGTTCTGACCGGCAGATGCGTAGTGAGCACTGGGGTGCCACTCCGCAGTCACCTTCTCGCAAAAGCCCTACCTACCCAGAATACACAAACCCTGTCTGGGACGGTGCGAACACCGCCCTCGACAGGAAACCCTTTGTCCAAGCGCTCCTCGCTGGAAGGACTCCCAGCAGCAGGAGGTCAGACTCGTGTCTGTGGTGGCAGCATCCATTTTGTGGAGCTGAGGCTTTAGTTAACTTTAACCGGGGTTCACAGTTACGTACATGTCGTGTCCCTCTAGAAGGGCGGAATGCTAACCTCGTCGCCAGAGTTGGTGAGAGGGCAGCATCCCGATTCGTATGACACCTTACTCGACATGTCTTGATAACGCGACACCGAAGTTACCGATGTGGTACGCGTTATCATGGAACAGCCATTGGATCTTGGTTCCGCAAGCTGCAACCGGGCTCGGCTCGGGCCAGAGCCTAGTTCACACGAGCCCATGCACTCTGCCTTCAGGATTGTCAAGGCCTGCCATAGGAGTGACTGATAGGAACTCGAGTGTCCATTGTATGGTTAGATATAGGGCTACTATATCTAAAGCAAAGTGTGATTACACGACTTCGCCCCAGCTGTCATGCAGCCAGTTGTGTCAAATTTAGGAGGCCAGCCAGGGGTGGCATAATACATGCTGCAGCCCCTGGCGGCCCTGGGTACACCTATGCCCTGCGTTACGGGGTCTGATAAGGTGGCCCAGTACCAATTGGTAAATGCACCTAGGGTACATCTCGTAATTTAGAAAGAGAACAGCCAGGCTGTGGGTCTGATTGGCAGGCCCACAGCCAGAGAAAGTCGTAAACCAGTGAAACAAAAGCAAAAAATCTGGGTGATCATAGGATTGCAGACCCTACTCTCCTACATGACCCCCCCCCAAACGTCGGAACAATAAGCTAACCTTGACCAGGTGAGTCTTCTTGTTCTAAGTGGAAATATCTGGAGAGCCCATCGGCATTGCCATGATCAGTACCAGGTCTATGTTCCACTGTAAAGTCCATCCCCTGTAGGGAAATGGACCACCTAAGCAGTTTGGGGTTTTCACCCTTCATCTGATTTAGCCACAAGAGGGGCTTATGGTCGGTCTGAATCTTGAAGTGAGTGCCAAACAAGTATGGCCTCAGCTTCTTCAGGGCCCAAACCACAGCAAAGGCCTCCCTCTCAATAGCTGACCAATTCTTCTCTCTAGGGGTCAGCCTTCTGCTTATAAAAGCAATGGGCTGGTCTTGACCATCAAAATTCAGTTGAGAAAGAACAGCTCCCACACCCAACTCAGAAGCATCTGTTTGGACAATGAATGGTTTGGAGTAGTCCGGACTCTTGAGGATAGGCGCCGTGCACATGGCCTGCTTTAGGTCATCGAATGCTTTTTGACAGCTCACTGTCCACTGAACCTTTTTTGGCATTTTCTTGCTTGTCAGTTCGTTTAATGGTGTCACGATGGAACCATAGTTCCTGACAAACTTCCGGTAGTATCCAGTCAGGCCCAAGAAAGCTCGAACCTGAGTCTGGGTGGTTGGAGGAGCCCAGTCCCTGATTGACTGTATTTTGCTCTCCAGTGGCTGAACCTGGCCTCCACCTACAAGGTGGCCCAGGTATACAACCTGTGTCTGCCCTATCTGGCACTTGGTGGCCTTGATAGTGAGGCCTGCTGCTTGCAGAGCCTCCAACGCTTTCCGCAGGTGGACCAGGTGATCCTCCCAGGTGGAGCTAAAGACAGCAATATCGTCAAGATACGCCGCACAGAAGTCATCCAGCCCAGTAAGGACTTGATTCAGCAACCTTTGGAAGGTGGCAGGTGCATTTTTTAGACCAAAGGGCATCACCACGAACTGATAATGCCCACCAGGGGTTGAAAATGCGGTTTTAGGCTTGGCGTCCTCAGCTAACCTGATTTGCCAATACCCAGCTGTCAGGTCAAACGTACTTAAGTAGTTGGCCGAAGCCAATCTATCGATAAGCTCGTCTGCCCTTGGTATTGGGTGGGCGTCAGTCTTAGTGACTGCATTGAGACCCCTGTAGTCTACGCAAAACCTCATCTCTCTCTTACCACCCTGGGTGTGAGGTTTCGGCACTAGAACTACGGGACTAGCCCAAGGGCTATCCGAGGGTTCAATGACTCCCAGCTCCAACATTTTCTGCACTTCACTCTTGATGCAGTCTCTAACGTGATCAGGCTGCCGGCAGATTTTACTCTTAACGGGCAAGCTGTCACCAGTGTCAACCTCATGGGTGCACCAATCGGTCTGACTGGGTGTTAGAGAAAACATATGTCTGAACGACTGAAGAACCTGTTTACAGTCGCTCTGTTGATGTTCGGAGAGGCTGCCACAAAAGACAACACCATCTACCGATCCATCGTCAGGATTCTGAGTGAGCAGGTCGGGGAGAGGGTCACTCTCTTCTTCCTGTCCCTCATCTAGGGCCATGAGCAAACTCATGTCCTTCCTGTCGACATATGCCTTGAGCCTGTTGACATGAAGCACCCTGTGGGGGCTCCGGGGAGTTCCCAGGTCGACCAGGTAGGTGACCTCTCCCTTTTTCTCCAGGATGGTGTAGGGCCCGGACCATTTGTCCTTGAGTGCTGCTGGGGCCACCGGCTCCAACACCCACACCTTCTGTCCGGGCTGGTAAACAGTCAAGACAGCCTTTTGGTCATGCCAAGCTTTTTGGAGTTCTTGGCTGGCCTTAAGGTTTTCAGATGCCTTCTCCATGTATTCAGCCATCCGCGAGCGGAGGCCAAGCACATAGTCCACTATGTTGGCTGCAGGCTTTTTGAGAGGTCTCTCCCATCCTTCCTTCACCAAACACAGGGGTCCTCTTACAGGATGCCCGTACAAAAGTTCAAAAGGGCTGTAGCCAACCCCCTTCTGTGGGACTTCTCTGTAGGCGAACAAGAGGCAGGGGATCAGGACGTCCCATCTACGCCGAAGCTTTTCAGGTAGTCCATGAATCATCCCTTTAAGGGTCCTGTTGAATCTCTCAACAAGCCCATTGCATTGTGGATGATAGGGTGTAGTGAACATGTAGTTGACACCACATTCCTTCCACATAGCAGTTAAGTAGCTCGACATAAAGTTTGCACCTCTGTCGGAGACGACCTCCTTAGGGAAGCCCACTCTGGAGAATACTCCAACTAGGGCTCTTGCCACAACAGGTGCTGTAGTGGTCCTAAGGGGAATAGCTTCAGGATATCTGGTGGCATGATCCACTACCACCAGTATAAACTTGTGCCCTGATGCTGTTGGTGGTTCCATGGGACCGACGATGTCGATCCCCACCCGTTCAAAGGGCACCCCCACCACAGGCATTGGTATAAGGGGGGCCTTTGTCGTGCCACCTGACTTACCACTGGCTTGGCAAGTGACACAGGAGCGGCAAAACTCCTTGGTATCTTCGTTCATATGAGGCCAGTGAAAGTGTGAGACAAGCCTGTCCCACGTTTTCGTCTGGCCTAAGTGGCCTGCTAAGGGAATCTCGTGGGCCAAGGTAAGTAGGAAACCACGCTGAGACAAGGGTACAACCAGCCTCCTGGTCATGCCAGGCTTGGGGTCTCTTGACTCAGTGTACAGGAGTCCATCTTCCCAGTATACCTTGTGGGTACCTGTGGCGTTCCCAGCAGCCTCAGCAGCAGCCTGCTGTCTGAGGGGTTCAAGAGAAGGGCAGTCTAACTGGTCCTTCCCCAGGTCCTCCCTTGAGGGTCCCCCTGAACCCAAGAATTCAACTTGATCAAGTTCAAATTCCCTAGGCTCAGTTTCCCTCAATTCCTGTAGGTCAGCCTCCTCTGAGACTTGATCCACGACCTGGGGCAAGGGGGAAGGCGCAGCCTTAACCCTACCGCTCTTTTTCTCGGGAGGTGTCTGGTCCGTTGTTCCAGGATCCAGCACCTGTTCAGTGGGGCATTTCCTGACCTGTGACCTGGTCACAGCGAACACATGTGCTGGCAAGCCTAACATTTCCATGTGAGTCCGGTGCTCCACTTCTGACCATTGTGATGACTCCAAATCATTGCCCAACAAACAATCCACTGGGAGGTCTGGACTAACTACAACCTTCTTTTGGCCAGTTACCCCTCCCCAAGAGAAAGCTACAATTGCCATACTGTGATTGGTAGTGACATTGCTTGCATTGGTCACCAGGAATTCTGTACCTGGCATGATCTGTCCAGGGTCCACAAAGTTAGGCGTCACCATGGTGACGCTGGCACAAGTGTCCCTATAGGCCTGAGCCATCTTTCCATTTATGAAAGGCGTCTGTCGGTATTTGCCCAAGGTATTGGGACTTATGTCAGGGGACACGTCCGCGTCCCCTGTACTGACAAGGACAGCCTGAGTGAGTGTGCCAACTAAGTTGTCACGCCCCTCAGAACCCAGGGTTAACCCTACTAAACCCTTGGGAGGCGCACTACCACTGCTGACTGTACTAGGGGGCACAGGTGCCTTAGGGGCTGCAGTGGCAGGAGTCTGCCCTCCTCCTTTCTTGGTGCACTCACTAAACCAGTGAGATTTACTTTTACAGTACTGGCACCATCTTTTGGATTGGCCTTCTTTCTTCTTTTGGGGAGCCTGACCCCCACCCTCTTTGGGTTGTTGGGGACCTGTCGAAGACTTCTGGTCATTTTGTTCCCCCTTAGAATCTTTACCCTTCTGGTCTGCTTTCTTCTGACCACCTTGATTCTGGCCCTGGTTCTGTTTAACTCTCGTACGAACCCATCTGTCTGCCTTCTTTCCCAATTCTTGGGGAGAGGTCAGATCCGAGTCGACAAGATGCTGATGCAACAACTGGTTCTGACAATTGTTTAAAATTTGTTCTCTCATCATCAAATTATACAATCCTTTGTAATCAGTAACCTTACTGCCCAGCAACCAGCCCTCAAAAGCCTTAGTGGCACAATCGACAAAGTCAGACCAATCTTGAGACTGCGTTTTCTGGGTATCCCTGAACAGCACCCTGTACTGCTCAGTGGTTAGGCCGAACCCTTCAACGAGTGTATTTTTCAAGACTTGGTAATCGTTCGCATCCTCCACCCTTGTGGTGAGGAGCTTGTCTCTTCCTTTACCTTCAAAGGAGAGCCACAAGATAGCTGCCCACTGACTCTGGGGAACACCTTGCACCGTGCAGGCCCTCTCCAAAGCAGTAATCCATTTGTGGATGTCGTCCCCTTGTTTAAAGGGGGGCACTATCTTACCAAGGTGTTTCGTATCGAAACTCTTTTCCCTATTGCTAGGTACATTGCTGCCACCAGTGGGGACTACCCCACTTAACTGTTGCTCTCTCGCAAAGGCAAGCCTTTCTTTGGCCAGGGCAAGTTCTTCCCTTTCGATCCTCAGATTAGCTGCCCTTTCCTTAGCTTCGTACACTCTCCGCTGAGGGGACGTCATCCCTCTTTGCGAAGAGTTGCGAGAGCCATTGGTTTGAAGGGATCTGCCAGAGTCTCTTGACAGAGATCGGGCTCGTCCATTCCCAATGTTAAGCGGACCTGACAGTAGCGCCGGGGGTCCCCCAGTACCACTATCATGTTTGCTTAAGTTGGACCTGCTTAGTCTAACGACTTCTACCTGTCCCTTATCTGCCTCATCCCCAGAGGGATCCTCATCCTCATCATCCTCCACATCTTCGTTCTTAGTTGCGAGGTGGATGAGGTCAGGATCGTCTCTGGTTCCCTCGAGGGGAGGCATGTCTCCTTCTGGATTAGAAGAGCTAAGACGGGTCTCAGCTTTTCTGGCATCATAAGTCTCCAAGAGACCAATCAGAAAGGACGTGGTGGGGTTAGACCCCTGCTTGATCTTCCGGGAGTGACACACCTGTCTTAACTCCTTGAAGCTGTGCATCACTCACAGAGCACTGCACCAGACAGGACCGCTCATTCTGAGAAATAGGATTCACTTCTACACTCCCACTAGAAACCTCCGCTCTCAACTTTCGGCGCTAGCTAGCGTCCCCCGGGTTAAAAGAGCCAGGATGGGCGAACGAGCCTTTTCCCACGCCGCAGCAAAGAAGTGGAACGAACTGCCTGTGGCCCTCCGACTCACAGAATGCCATTTGGCATTTAGGAAAAAACTAAAAACTCTCCTTTTCCCCCACTTCGACTAAATCAAGCAACGTTGCTCACTGCACCCGTTCTCTAGCAAACTTAGCGCCGTGATATCCCTTTGGGATGATTGTTAGCGCTCTACAAGAAACCTAAATAAATAAATAAATAAAAAGCTCAGCACAGTATATCTTGAAGGGATGACCTGTGGAGGGTCAACTGACACAAGGGGACACTCAGAGTTTCCTCCTTTGTCCGACATACTGTTTCTAGTGTGGTGTAAGTGATGCACCTACCTACACTACGTGTTTACCTACTGTTCCCTTGCTAAGAGTTGCAGCCAAGGTGTGCTAAGCCTTGAGGAGCTACAACAGCTGGTGCAGTAGAACTCAGAGTATTCTAAGCTTTAGTTATATGTACTAATAGTACTTATGTGATCTTTCAACAAGATATTCTTAGGATACGTGTGGTAAAACAACAGCAAGCTCAAATCCCAACCGCTGCTCACCAATGTGAGAAGTTGGCCCGATATGCAACGTTCGCTATTCTAGCGACCGCTGTGTATCGTTCCAACGACCCTTATGGTGTTTGGTTGTAAGTCAACCTATAGACCAGCTATCCTAGTAGCGTGGATACGAGCAGTCTAAGGCTAAAGACTCGAGAGGGCGCGTTAAGCCAGCTGTTTACCACACATGTACCCCTTGAACACCCAGTGAAAGGACACCACACAAGTGTTATGAAAATAAACAGGATATTTATTAAGATTCACAACAGCCCTGGACTCTTTATGAGGACAGGGTACTAAGCACAAACCAAATCTCTTAGGAAAATACTTCAAGTGCACAATTAAAACAAGTGTCCGAGGACACGGAAAGTTTAAGGTCTCGGGCGGACCCGATAAGGCAAGTCGGAAGCGAGGGACTCGGGACCCTAGAGTAAAGAGGCTATGCAGGCACCGAAATGCCGATTTACCTAGCCACAAGGGCTGCGGCTGCACAAGTCTTACAGGCGTCGGGGTCTTCGCTGACGAGCCAGGAGCCGGAAGAAAAGGAGTTGCTGGCCGGCGACCAGTGATGAATAGTTCGTAGAGATCCAAGCCTGGATCAGAGATTGTTGATACCTGAAAGCAGAGGGGACCAAGTTCGTACTACTAGCCAGTAGTCAGAGGGTACCAGGAGGGCACCGGTTGGCCGTCACCTCGACCAGGTGAGTGGGCGACGCTAGGCTCTGCAGTCTCACGGACCAGGAGGCGTTGTCGGCGACCACGGTGGAGGTGCGAGCTGTCCCACGAAGGATGATGCTGTCGGCGTCGCTGGGCCCAGGATGGGGCAACAAGCCTTGGCAGATCTCAGGGCCACGTGGTGGGCCTAAGATGGCGTCTTGAGTGGACCAGGAGGGTCCGGGGTGCTTCTCGCAAAGATGGAAGCAAGGGCCAGTCTGGAGCAACCAGCCCAGCAGAGTTGTTTGTCGGTCGTCGTCAAGGAAGGGCACAAGCCAGCGGCTAGTGACCAGACAACGTGCTGAGCAGCGAGCAGAAGGGCCCCACGCAGATCGTGGAGATGCTGGGGGACTGCACTTCGGTGCTGGAGCGGCTCAGGGTCGGGGCTTCTCGGACCCCAGAGCACTCACCAGGGAATTGCTTCGAAGGTCGTGCTGGTTAAGAGCGTGCAGGTTCTGATGATGGCCGGTCCCTCGAGGTCTTGTCGCACCCAAAGATCACAGCTGAGCTGATGACGTGGGTAGAGGTCAGAGGTCAGAGGTGCCAGGGAAGCCGGTTCTCGTCGAGCTGGGCCGTCGGATTCCTTGAGGAAGGACTTACAGCAAACCGCAGAGTTCTTAGATGGTGCCCGCTGATGCAGGGTGACTACTCCTTAGTCACAAGGGAGAAATCTTGAGAAGAGTCTTGAGTGTCCTTTCGTAGAAAGTAGTTCTTGATTCAAAGATGATCTAATCTGGAAGGGTCCCCGCTCCGGCCTTTATTCTAAAGAAAGGGGTGGGTACATGACTAGGTCCTGCCCTAAGGGTGGGACCAGGAAGGGGGGTAGTTACACCCCTCTCCCCTGCCGGACTTTCCCCAGGCCAGGGCTGGCCCCCCTGGAACTGGTTCTGACCGGCAGATGCGTAGTGAGCACCGGGGTGCCACTCCGCAGTCACCTTTTTGCAAAAGCCCTACCTACCCAGAATACACAAACCCTGTCTGGAACGGTGCGAACACCGCCCTCGACAGGAAACCCTTTGTCCAAGCGCTCCTCGCTGGAAGGACTCCCAGCAGCAGGAGGTCAGACTCGTGTCTGTGGTGGCAGCATCCATTTTGTGGAGCTGAGGCTTTAGTTAACTTTAACCGGGGTTCACAGTTACGTACATGTCGTGTCCCTCTGGAAGGGCGGAATGCTAACCTCGTCGCCAGAGTTGGTGAGAGGGCAGCATCCCGATTCGTATGACACCTTACTCGACATGTCTTGATAACGCGACACCGAAGTTACCGATGTGGTACGCGTTATCATGGAACAGCCATTGGATCTTGGTTCCGCAAGCTGCAACCGGGCTCGGCTCGGGCCAGAGCCTAGTTCACACGAGCCCATGCACTCTGCCTTCAGGATTGTCAAGGCCTGCCATAGGAGTGACTGATATGAACTCGAGTGTCCATTGTATGGTTAGATATAGGGCTACTATATCTAAAGCAAAGTGTGATTACACGACTTCGCCCCAGCTGTCATGCAGCCAGTTGTGTCAAATTTAGGAGGCCAGCCAGGGGTGGCATAATACATGCTGCAGCCCCTGGCGGCCCTGGGTACACCTATGCCCTGCGTTACGGGGTCTGATAAGGTTGCCCAGTACCAATTGGTAAATGCACCTAGGGTACATCTCGTAATTTAGAAAGAGAACAGCCAGGCTGTGGGTCTGATTGGCAGGCCCACAGCCAGAGAAAGTCGTAAACCAGTGAAACAAAAGCAAAAAATCTGGGTGATCATAGGATTGCAGACCCTACTCTCCTACAATTACCTCTACACAGAAAAGTGTTTTGTGTATGTCTAAGTACTGTACAATGGAGTTATAAATATCTGTCAATTATATGACAAGAAATGACCAAATTTAATGTCCTTTTTTGGTAGGTTGTGAAGAATGATACTGTTTCTAGATATAAGATGAAGTTTTATTTATAATGATATATATGCTACTTAGAACATATAGGTGCTGTTTGAGAATGATGTATGTTAAACTAAAATAACAAAACCCCATCTTTATATATATTTTCCTTTTTTTATATATTTTCTTTTAGAATATCAGCAGAGACTCCTGAAGAAGGCGGTTTTCTGCCGAAACGCGCGTCGAGTGTTTTATGATTAATAATTTCATACTCCTTATGTCATTACTTATTGTGATTGTGTTGTGCCTTGTGATATATAATGTATGATTTATAGGAACTAGATTAATCTGAAGTTTGTGTATTTGCATTTTTATGATCTATATTTTTATCTCATCATATAGCTTGTGTTACTATATGATTTTTATCTATACTAATTAAATATATATATGTATACAGTTTATTTTTTGTCATTTCTTCACACTACTGATTTTGGTGTAATTGGTCATTTACTCTTTTGACGTCCTAGATTTGTCTCCCACATAGGTGTTTACCCTGCCCTAGGAGTCTGCATTGATACCCAGGGGGTCCTTGTTTTTCTCATACTCATTTACCCACAGCTTGTCTGTGTAGGGCTTTTCCTTTTTTGTATCATTACAATATACATCAATCATTGTCAGTACTTAATTCTGTTTTCTGCCAATAACCTGTGTCAGTACACGCCTTTCCGAGAACATATATGGCTCAACTACAAACCTTTGGTTTCTCAGACGAACTTTTCGCCTCTCTTGTGGGAACCACTGTTACTCCCACTAATGGAGGTCAAACTAATATATCAAATAGTGAAGATTGCAGAAAACTCGCTGAACTAGAAAGAAACTGACCCGTATGGAAGCCCACGGGGAATTTATGCTGGCTTACCTGAAAAATGGCATTATTCCAATGGATTTGAAAGTTCGCAATATTCCTGGCCTTTTCGTGAACCACAGGCCATTCTTGGAAAAATGGACCCTTATTGCAAATCGATGCTCTAGGGATCTCATGATCCTGATTATTGAGACAGCCAAAGAGCTGGCTGTCGACATCAAAAAGGAAATTGAGGCATTAGAAACCAAACTTAAGAGCTCTGGCACTATAGAGGACGCCATGAAGAAAATAGAAGAGGCCAATAAAGAATTGGAATCATTCAGTGCATATTTAAATAAACGTAAGAATGACAAATTAGTTAAAGACAAACGTTATTACACCTTGGAAGGAACATACCCATGTCTGAGACAGGATTTCTACAAACAGAATCATTATGTCGACGACATCAGAACAACACCTCTAAGAGTCAATAACTTCACTGACTCCTCTGACTCAGAGAACGAAGGTGCTAACAATTATTATGAGGCAGAAAATCATTCTAACCAATATAATGGCCCTCGCCCAAAACAGCCTTTTTTGTCCAACAGGGGCCCGAGGAGAGGGAGACCGAGGGTGCATTTCCAAAACCAGACCAGAGGCAATTTTCAACAAGCCCACCATCAGCAACAACAACAACACCAATACCAGCAACACCCTCAACATCAACCCCAGGAACCCCAATTCATTCGCGAGACACGCAATCGCCAATACTGGGGACAAGGGATGTAATCCCTATCTTCAATCTGTCCTCTAAAAATATTGATCCCCCAACTGAATCATTGTTATCTAAAGGTTTGTCTTACGTCCCTCATTCTCAATTAAACATCTTTGAATTACAAAAAGATATTATCTCATTCTTTCGTAAAATCAGGTTAAAAAAATATTTTTTTTTGCACGCAGATGGCAACGATATATCTCAAGAAACTAGACATCTCTCCTTGCCATCCACCTTCAATCCTTCATTAGACCAGGTAGGTCCAGAAGTTGCGACTTTCGAATTGGTTGTTCTGCAACAGCTAGAGAGAGCCCTCCGATATATACCCAAACCAATTTATAACCTTAGCAGAGAAGAGTCAGAATCTCTTAAAAATCTTAGACAAGACAATACCTTAGTTATCAAGAGCTGTGACAAAGGGGGTGGCATTGTCTTGATAGATACAGAGAAATATGAAAAAAAAATGATGTCCATGCTCTCTGACACAGCTACTTACTGTCCAATAAAAACTAACCCTATGAAAACCATTTCCAACAAAATCTATAATTTGACTGCTGCAGCACTCACGAACGGTGATATCAATCAAAAGGAATTTGAGTTCCTTAATCACCACCATTTCAAAACAGCATGAATATATGGTATGCCAAAAGTCCATAAAAATTTAATTGATCCACCTTACAGACCTATTGTATCCACGATAGGTACCAACACAGAGCCCTTATCTAAATTCATTGATTCATTTCTACGTCCCCACATACCGAAGATAACGTCTTATGTAAAAGACACAGGCTCCATGATATCCAAAGTAGAAAATTTACCTTTCGACCCAAATAACGATCTTCTAGTCACGATGGATATCGAAGCGTTGTACAGTAACATCCCCCAAAAAGAGGCAATGCTTGCAACAAATTGGTTTATCGATACTTTCAACATTGACTGCCCGAAAGAATTTATACTAGATCTCCTACACATTGTGCTCACTGAGAATATTGTAGAATTTGGGAACAACCTTTATCGCCAAACTAAGGGCGTTAGTATGGGGGCTTCTGTTGCCCCATCTATCGCAAACATTTATATAGCAGCATTTGAAACAAAAGCGATCTACAATGAAATAGCACCATTCTTCGAGTCAATTTCCCATTGGTCCAGGTATATTGACGACATCTTTTTTATCTGGACCAATGGGGAACAAACACTCTGTGAATTTTTAGAATGGATCAACCTGGTAGATAGGAACCTTAAGTTTACAGCCCAATACAACAATAACCAACTTGAATTTCTAGATATCATAATAAAACACAGTAACAATAAATTAGTCGTCGATCTTTTTGTCAAACCCACAGCGAGGAACACTATCCTCCATTTTTAAAGTTTTCACCCGCGGTGTCAAAGAGAGAGTATACCTTTCTCTCAGTTCCTTCGCGTCAGAAGGAACTGCTCCAGTTTAGCTGACTTTGACACACAAGCAAATATCATGCGGCAAAAATTTCTTAACAGAGGCTACCCTCATAGGTTAGTTAGAGATTCATATAAGCGAGCAAGATTCTACGACAGAGACTCACTACTCAGATCTAAGCCACCTATGATGAACAAACAATTAGTTTGTATTACAAAACACTCTACCCTTGACAATACGGTTCGACATATTGTAAACTCAAACTGGCATATTTTGAATGCCAATCCGACGAATTGTAAATTAGATAAACCTATGTTTGCTCATAAAAGAAATAAGAATCTCAAAGATCTGATTGTGCATTCTCGTTTCACTACTAACAAGAGTTGTTCAGAATTTGTTCAAAGATCCCTTACAGATAATTTTCCAGTCAGAGGCACTGTTAGATGCTCATCCTGTAAATCCTGCAAAAATATCATTACAGGTGAGTCCTTTGAACATAATGGCTGCCATGTCAGTGCCAACGACATGTGGAAATGTAAAACGGCTAATTGCGTTTACTTCATCATGTGCCCTTGCCTGTTGGGCTATGTAGGTGAAACTTCTAGACCCATACAGACTAGACTCACAGAACATCGGTCGGCGATCCGTACAAGCAAGACCCTAGCGCCCTTAGTGAAGCATTTTTCAGAAAAACAACATGGCCCAGATGATTTTAAATGGCGGATACTTGAAAAGATTAGACTCCCAGACAACAAAGGGGGAGACAAAGTCAGAAGGAAAAGGGAAGTTTTCTGGATTTTTGCCCTTGGAACTTTTAAGAAAGGACTTAATGTGGAAATCCCATGGGAGAACGCTCTAATTTAAATATACGTCTCGCTGCCACTAGCCTCTGTGTTTTATACACGTACATCTCTAGCTGTAATGATCTATTTAAAGTTCTTTTCAGATTATGCCTGTTTTTTTCCCCATGGTTCTAGCCTCAGAAATATAGTCACCCCCTTCTGAGCTACCTGCATGTCCTTCCTACCAAAGGTTTTTACCTTAAGTTGACTACAAGACTAATAGTCCTGTTATATGTATCCTATTGGATTGCACGCATATACCGACTTGATCATATAATATATTCTATATATCTATGATTTCATAGATGCATAATTACTCTGGTTTACATATGTACCGATATATATATTCTTTTATCACTTTGTCAATCCATCCAAAATATAATTTTTTTTTATTTTTTTTTTCCTTATCCATTTTTCCATTATTCATCATGGTAATCATATACATACCTCATCCTTCTGAGTGATATCTTATCTTGGTATATATGGAACAGTATGATGTACTTCGTTGCACAATTTAGATATATAAAACACTTCTGCATTTTTTACTATCCGGAGAAGCCATCTTGGAATGGTCATATCTCCACCATATGGTATATATGGAACAGTATGATGTACTTCGTTGCACAATTTAGATATATAAAACACTTCTGCATTTTTTACTATCCGGAGAAGCCATCTTGGAATGGTCATATCTCCACCATATAGTATATATATCTGCTTTGAAGTCCATATACCATCTGTAATAGCCACATTTTTAAAATCAATGTGGCGTTTAGACTTAATTTATCGCGTTTATTTAGGTAGCCTGTGAATAACAACAATCCTCGAAATATACGCGCTGTCTGCAATATGTAGCGCCATCTTAGAACAGGTTGTCTCTACAATATGTAGCCCTTAGTCCGTTATTTGTTTCCATTATTTCGTTCGTCACATCAAACAACCTTTTTGGCTCCATGACCGGGGCTTTAAATACCAGCCGGCAATAGTGGAACTTGATGTTCCCGACCGCAGATATCTGTGAGGCGCGTCGTCCCAGTATACTTGGAGCAGCACCATCTTGCTGTCCGTATCACCGTTTATACATAACGGTAAGTCTCGACTAGAACAATTTGAGCCTTGAGATAATAACAGACCCACGCCTTCCGTTCTCTACGCTCATCAGCCTCTTTTTGTAACAGTTTTTCTCTTTGTACGATCAGCGCATCTATACATCTATTGTCCTTTTACTTTCTATCTCCACAGTTTTATCAGATTCGACACCACTGTGGATCTCCTCCCTTAAACTAAATACGGATTAAAACAGATTTTCCACGCATTTCTATTGAATAGATAAGGTATGTGTCCACGTTGCAACAATTTGTTTTAAAAAACGTGCTGCCTGGAACGATATATATATGCTTATTTCAAGTATCTAATCACCCCCCTTCTCTCAAGCTAGGGTTATCTATTTACATATCTGTGTTTTTTTTTTTTTTTGTAAATTACAGCCACGAATTGGTTGGCCTCCTGTGGACATTTATATATCCCGCTCAAGAACCTATACGCCTCCATCAGAACCCTTTAGGTATTTTCCATTTTTGTATCTTAAACATTCTGTTTAGCTGTTACAAGCGTATTCTGCTAATATAAGGTTATACGCTAAGCATTTTCCCCTAATGTCCGCCCTCTGTTTCTTATTATCCCTTTTATCTCCAGCCACACGGTGTTTAGAATCGCCCTTCAGCCTTGGTCATATCTTTCCTGGTGCTGTTCGTGACTGCCGGTTTGGCATATAAAAACGATGTTTTGCTATTCCAGGTATTCTCGCCAACCCCATAAGGCATCTTTATATATATCATTCACTTCTATTATGTAGTTAGGCGTTTTTTAGACACGAGTAGTATCTATACAGTTAAACAATTAGAGGTGTATGACCAAGGATTCGCCTGACTTATAAGATTGCTTATTGTTTTTATCTGGGCTTTGTCTGACTATAGCATTAACATTGTGTCATCTGTATAAGCAGTTCTTCCCAACAGGGGATCATACGAAGAAGGGTATCATACCTCTACTTACTCCCCACAATCATATGTTTCTCTCTCCTGTTAGACATCACCACCTAAATAGAGAGATAGTAAAAATGGGTCAGACGTTGTATCTATATGGCGTTGAATGTTCAAAGTGACTTATTCATTTTCCCTCTAACTACCCTGGCCATTTATCCCTCCCTCTCCTAAAAACTATCTTTATATTATTATCTCTTATCAGGTATTAGCCTCTATCAAGTGGCTCTGACTACCCACATGTATGAAGATGTTTTTTCAGCTTCCATGAACTCTATCAATGTAAGTGTACATCGATATCAAAGGGGACCCTACGGTCCACGTAGAAGTTAGACCATGTGTCTCTATGCTCAATGTTTTACAGGTCATGTAACCCAAATCGAAAGGGATCATTACCTCTACACAGAAAAGTGTTTTGTGTATGTCTAAGTACTGTACAATGGAGTTTTAAATATCTGTCAATTATATGACAAGAAATGACCAAATTTAATGTCCTTTTTTGGTAGGTTGTGAAGAATGATACTGTATCTAGATATAAGATGAAGTTTTATTTATAATGATATATATGCTACTTAGAACATATAGGTGCTGTTTGAGAATGATGTATGTTAAACTAAAATAACAAAACCCCATCTTTATATATATTTTCCTTTTTTTATATATATTTTTTTAGAATATCAGCAGAGACTCCTGAAGAAGGCGGTTTTCTGCCGAAACGCGCGTCGAGTGTTTTATGATTAATAATTTCATACTCCTTATGTCATTACTTATTGTGATTGTGTTGTGCCTTGTGATATATAATGTATGATTTATAGGAACTAGATTAATCTGAAGTTTGTGTATTTGCATTTTTATGATCTATATTTTTATCTCATCATATAGCTTGTGGTACTATATGATTTTTATCTATACTAATTAAATATATATAAGTATACAGTTTATTTTTTGTCATTTCTTCACACTACTGATTTTGGTGTAATTGGTCATTTACTCTTTTGACGTCCTAGGTTTGTCTCCCACATAGGTGTTTACCCTGCCCTAGGAGTCTGCATTGATACCCAGGGGTTCCTTGTTTTTCTCATACATATAAAAATTATTGTGCCATAGTTTAAAATCAAGAACATTTTTGAAATCTCTGGGAATTAACTTTGGATTAGATTCTAGAAGTTTGCAGGTATGTTTAAGGATAGGGGTTGATATAGATTGTGGTTAGCGGGTGAAGGAAAGATACTCTTTAAAGGAGAAAGGAGAGAGATATGAACTTTGAAGGTGCACCCACAAAGGATTCAACTGAGGTTCAGAAAGCCAGCTTGAGGATTGATGAAGTAGGAAAGATTTGTGATATGTGGGGAAGTCTGGAAAGTTCACCCGACCTTCTGGCTTTGGTTTTATTAGTCTCAATAATGACATGCAAGACTTTTTAGTGTTCCGTAAGAATGAAACAGTAAGGAGTTCATTTTTTTAAAAGGATTTTTAAGGAATAGGTACTGGAATATTAGAGATTGTATATAAAACTACAGGAGAGAGCATCATCTTAATAGTATCCAAACACCCCCACCATGACAAATATAAAGGATGCCATTTGGATGTTAGTGTGGAAATCCTTTGTATGGACTTTTCCATACATAAAGAAAGCGTTGTTGGAATTGAAGGGGCAAAATACAAACCTAAATATTTCATATATTTATAATTCCAAATAAAATTTGAGATCGCAAAATCTTCTTTGAATGTATATTTGGTCAAAGGTAATATTTCGCATTTATCTTTGTTTAATTTATAACCAGAAACGGAAGCAAAGAGCTCCACCTCACATAAGAAGGCAGGATTAGAGGATTGTCGATTGGAGATAAATAATAATATGTCATCAACGTATGCTGCCAATTTAATTTGTTTGTTGTTAGCATCAAATCCATGTATATCCTTGTTTTGATGAATTTTAGACAAAAAAGGGTTCTAAGGCCAGATTGAAAGGAAAAGGGGGGCAATGGACAGCTTTGACGTAAACCTATCCCCATGTCAGAATAGGAGGATGTGTTACCGTTTACAAAAACATCTGCTTAAGGATTAGAGTATAAGAGCGAATTTAAAGATATGATCTTTGGACCAAAACCAAACCATTTAACATTTGAAAGAGATACGTTCAATTGACGCAATCGAACACCTTCTTTGCGTCTAAGGCCTCAACTGCTAGTGAGTGAAGTACGTAAGAAGACTTAGATAATATGTCAAAAAACAAGCGGGTATTATCTGAAATGAGGCGTCCTTTCATAAAGCTGTATTGCTCTGCGCGCAGTAATTGAGGGAGATAAGATTCCAGACGCATGGCTAAAGTTTTAGAAAAAATGTTGCATTCAATATTGACCAAAGAAATTGGTCTATCATTTTTGCAGGGTATTGAATCTTTTCTGTTCTTAGGAATGAAACAAATTGGTGTTTCTAAAAAAGAGCCAGAGAATTCAACCGACTGCAAAACAAATGTTTAAAGGGCATGTAACTTAGGAAGAAGCAGTGATGCGGAATGTATAAAAAATTCCACTGTAACCCGTCTGGACCTGGGGCCATGTCTGTCTTGAGTGTTTGTAGAGCATTAAGGAGTTGTGAGATGTCAGATTCTAAGATGTTGTAATCTACATGACTATCAGAGGGATGTTGAGTACCTGAAAGGAACTGAGAAATGTCAAGATCTGAGAGTAGGGATGCTGGTGTAAATAATTATTCGTAAAAAGAGAAATTCATCCAATATTTCCGAATCCTTAATCCTTAGTGTGTTTTGCTAATCCAAAATTGAATCAATGTCAAGCTTGTTGTTTTTGACTTTTAAATAATTCGCTAAGAGTTTGCTAGCCTTGTTCTGGCCACCATAACATTTTGCACTGGACTTTAACAAATAAAGTGCAGCCTTATCAGTCGATTCCTTATTGAATTAAAGTTTCACCTTAATAAACTGAGATCAACAGTCTTTGGGTTACGATGAATAATAGGAATACTCGAATTTCTTTATTCTCTCCAAAAGATCTGTAGCAGTTTCACAAGAAATTCTATGTCTTTAGAAACTAAAACAATAATAAAATCTCTGGTGGTTGCTTTAAATGCATGCCAATCAACAGAGAATGACAAATTATATCAGTCTGATTTAGAAAAGAATATTCATTAAAAAAAGGAGACAAAAGTGGAATTAAAGTTCAAATCCAAAAGGAGAGAGTTATTAAAACACCATCTCCTAGGTATATTAGACTTTGGCGGTAAATCCAGTTTAATGGAAATGGGGGCATGAGCAGATATTAGAATTGACCCAATATCAGCATCTCTTAAAGACTGAGTGACATTATGTGAGATGAAAAAGTGGTCAATTTGAGATTGTGATTGGTGAGCCGGACAAATAAAAAATAGATTCCCTTGTAACAGGATTGCATATTCTCCCAGCATTTATAAGCTTATATTGTTGTATGACATCGAGAAATATTTTATGTGATTTTTGCGATATAAAGGAAACCAATGAATTATCTATAAAAGGGTCATCAACTTGATTGTAATCTTCAGCAAGAATAAAATTATCATCAATGCGGGACGAAATTTGTTGAGCTATAGAAGACCAAAGAGAGGGGTCACTATTAGTGGGAGCACACACGTTAAACAAAGAAATCGGAGCATTCCCAATTTGTAGATTAGTATATAACCATCTTCCAACATCATCAGATAATTGAGAAAGTAATTTAACAGAAATCAATTTATGACAAAGATTCACTACACAATTTTGTTTTGCATCTCCTTGTGAAAAAAAACTTCTCCTACCAAGATTCTTTTTAGTTTTAATGATACAGTTGCCTTTAAGTGAGACTCTTATATAAAGGCAATATCAGTCTCTAGTTTAGCTTAATGTCTTAAAACACGTTGTCGTTTAATGGGAGAATTCAAACCTCTGACATTCCATGACACAATTTTCAGAGATATGGAAAATAATGACGTGACTAGACAATAAAGATAATGATCTAGGCAAACCATCAGAGAATATATAAAAAAAGAAATACAACAACCCAATCATGTGTGTTTGTAATATGATTATAGGTGAGTTTTAAGAAGAAAGAATTCAAATACGGACGTGAAACAGTAAACCAAATAGAGAAAAAAAGAATAGACAGAAAAAGAATCGTAAATCAGAGAAAAACAAGAAATAAATGTGAGAAAGAGAGAGAAGGATGGTAATAGAGATAAAATACTAAGACTAAGTATAACAAGAAAGAGAGAGAAATCCATAAATAGAACATAATACAATGTTAACAAAAAAGAAAATGAGCTAAACATACCTATGAGAATAAGACTCCAAGGGAAGTTGGAGGGGGGGGGGGGTGAAGCCACATGGAACAGATGGTACACCAGGGATTCATCGGAAGGGCCCAAGAGGAGCACAGGACAAAGTACAAAATAGGGGGTAGTCCACAAACACGAATGATAAACCTGCAAGGAAGCAAATAAGGATTAATTATCAATATTAAGTTATAATAAGTACTATAAAAAATAAAGGGGACAAAGGCCCCTGAACATCCAATAGTGGCAACAAATGCTTGAACAAATTGTTATCAATGTTTAAGTGACACTCCAAGATCCCGAATTAAGGATTTATGAACGTAAAAAGATAACAAGAAGAGAACACCACTCAAAGAGCAGAAGTGGGTCCTGAATTAACCATAATTTCAAATTTGCATACAATAATAAAACTCTTCAGTTTGACTGGATCCTCATAAGTTGCAGTCCTTTTTTTACAGGTAACTTTAAATTGGAAAGGATGTAGCAGGCCAAAACAAGCGCCAAGTTGATGAAGATCCGGTGTTAAGTTGAGGAACTCTTTGCGTCTGTCAGAATTAGATTTGGCATAGTCCTGGGAGGAAAATAGACAATTTCCTGACCAAGAAATAAACTTCAAAGACTTAATAGCAGCAAGATCTTTCAGAAGATCAGTCTTTTCAAGAAAGTACATAATGACACCTCTCGGTTTGCATGCATGGGAGACTATGCTGACTGATGGCCCAGTCTATGAGCCCTCTGAATGTTGAGTTGAGAATCCTCAGGCATATGGAAAATCTTAGGAAGGATGGACTTAAAGAAAGAAATAGGGTCAGAGCCCTCTGACCCTTCAGGCAAACCACAAAGGCACAGATGGTTCCTTCTGCTTCTGTTTTCCAAATTTTCAACTTGTTGATGGAGAGAAGAGACTTTGGTCTGAAGAGATTGAATCTCACCTATAGCAGAGCTAAGGGAGTTAATACTCAGTTTAGCTGTATTCATCCTTTCCTCCATTTGGGAACACTTGTCTGTGAAAAGCTGCAATTTAGAGTTAGTTTCTACTACAAATGGCTTAAGACGGGTATCTCCTCCAGCAAGAGCTCCTTTGAAACAGGTGAAGCAGATTTTGTAGGAGAGGGAGGATCATTTTTTAGGCACTTAGTCGTAGCCTTCCCAGTAGTAGATAGGACAGGATTGCTGTTAGATCCAGATGAGGGGGAACCTTTGTGCAAAGCGACTAAAGAGTTCTCCATATTTGACAGTTTTGAAAAAAGAGTAGCAATCCTAATACATTTATGAGTCGAGGTTGGGAGTGGGTTGTTAGCTCTTCTCAGACTTCCCATAAATGTACAAGAGTTTGGGATAATGACTTATAGAGCCAAAATGTTGTCAAAACCAGCTCTGCAGCACAAGAAAAAGGAAAAACCCACACCTCAAAAATATATCTTAGAGGCTAGACAAGTCCTTAGTATAAGCAAAAGTCACACAGAAGAGAAGAATTCCATTTCCACATCAAGGACATGAGGAAAAATCGAGTATAAGCGGGCAAACAGAACTTAAAAATATAGAGTTAATAAAACAGGAGCAGGGTGTGTTGGAGAGATAATAATAAGGCGGTGAAAAAAATGAAGAAAATATAGCTGCCGAAGGAGAAACTCACGTCCTCATTATTGGAATCAACAACTGCGCATCACCACCGAATATGCAAAATGGTGGCTGGCTCGCAACAGAGAACTGAGCCGTCAGCAGGAGAAGAGCTCCACAGGTGAAGAAGAGTGCTGAAAAATGTTGCTGAGTCTCACCGCATCTTCGGATACCTCCTCTGGCTGAAGAAAAGCCACAGGGAGGGCTGTGACAGTGCTCGCTCACCTGCCGGGCCCCGGAGGTGTACCCGGATGCCGACATTCACCGCGAGCTCCAAGCCACGCCCCCATTTTAATTTATTTAAAAGGGATAACTGGACAGTGGTGTTCCACTCCTCGCTCCTGCCTTGAGTGGTCGCTCCCCTGTCTGCTTGCTGAAAGGCGGTATCGTACTGTTAAGCTGCTTTTTACGAAGTGTTGCTCATTTATTTAAACAGCGCCAGGACTCTATAGCGTTTCAGTGTTGTTTACTCATTTATTTCGATAGCGCAAGTATTCTATAGCGTTTCAGTGTTTATTTATCTATTTCAACAGCGCCAGGACTCATTAGCGTTTTTCATCGCCTGGTCACTGCTTTACTGGCTGCTTGCTTGCTCGCTCTAATATTTACCTGCGCACTCTGATATTGACCTCGTGTGTTATCCCCCGGCGCCCTGCTCTGCCCTCCCCTCCATTTTGATTTTGTTGTTGTTGTTGTTCCCTTGAGCCCGCTACGCCTCCCAGCTGAGCCGCCCTCGCCCCTCCCCCCTCCACTATCCATATATGACAGTTGTTCCTGCGCGCAGCATTTACGCGCAGCGTTCGCGCCCAACCCGCGCCGAAGGTGCGCCAAAGGTAAGCCCGTCTACGCCCGTCCGCGCCTGGACCGCGCCCAGCGCCAGACCCCCTGCCCCTCGCGCTGCCCAGCCCTCCCGCATTACCTACGATGCCACCACCCTCCTAGCCCTTAATCCCGGTCGCGCCCCCAACTGCGTCCAAGCTGCTCCTGGACACACCCATGGACCTTTCTCTTGCTACTCCTGCAAATTCATCGGCACCGACAACATCTCCGCTACAACCACACCACAGATTCCCGACCCCAACCACCTACAATGCATCCTTCTCAACACTCGATCGGTCCACAGACACGCCATTGAACTATGGAATCTACTAGACACCATCTCTCCAGACATCGCCTTCCTAACAGAAACATGGATGAACGCTTCCTCCGCCCCAGACATCACCATTGCCATTCCTGAAGACTATAAGATCACACGCAAGGACCGCACCGGTCACACAGGAGGAGGAATCGCTATCGTCCATAAAAAATCAATCCACATCTCAACCAGCTCTGACGTCAACCTCGCCAACTCTGAACACCTCCACTTCCAGATCCACACCGACCCCAAGACCACACTCAGAGGCACCCTCCTTTACAGACCACCAGGGCCCCGCGCAAAATTCAGTGAAGATATCACGGACTTCATCACTCCACACGCGCTCCCCTCCAAAGATTACATCCTTCTGGGAGACCTCAACTTTCACCTTGAAAAGAACAACAACCGCAACACCGCCACCCTCCTGGACAACCTCGCAAACCTCGGACTTAAACAACTGGTCACTTCCCCCACCCACATCGCAGGTCACACACTCGACCCCATCTTCACCTCCAGCAATCATGTCTCCTTCAGCCACACTACAGATCTCCTCTGGACTGACCACAGCTGCGTTCACTTCACATACAACAAGCCGAAACCCACCAACCACCTCCAACCAACTCTGCAAAGAAACTGGAACAAAATCACCATCGACCAGATCTCCTCATCGCTCCTTCAAAACACCCCAGCCCACTCCTCTAACGCAGACCAAGCCGCCGCCAACTTCTCCCTATGGTTATCCAACACCGCCGACATCCTAGCACCACTGAAAAAACGTCAGCGCAAACCTAGCAGCAAGAAGGCCTCATGGTTCAACGATGATCTTAAGAAGTCCAAGAAACTCTGCCGCTCCCTTGAAAAGGCCTGGAAAAAAGACCCATCCACTAGCACCAAGGACGCCTTCAAAAACGCCACCCGCACACACCACCAACTAATCCGAAAGGCCAAGAAAACAGCATTCAAGGATCGACTAGATAACAACGCCCACAACAGCAAGGAACTTTTCAACATCGTCAAGGAATTTACCAACCCCTCGGCCAACTCCAACGACATCACCCCTTCTCAAGCCCTCTGCGACTTCCTGGCTTTATTCTTCCACAACAAAATTGCAGACATCCACAACAGCTTCGACAACCAACCCGAAGACCAACCCACCCAACCATATGCTGAACATTTTCCCCCCTTGAACGCTCTTAACGACTGGAACCCAATCTCCACTGAGGACACCATCCGCCTGATGAACTCCATCCACTCAGGATCCCCCACAGACCCATGTCCTCACCACATCTTCAACAAAGCAGACTCCGTCATAGCACCGCACCTCCGAGACGTCATCAACTGCTCCTTCAACTCCGCCACCTTCCCGGAAAGCTGGAAACACGCTGAACTCACCGCCCTTCTGAAAAAACCCACAGCGGACCCCACCGAACTCAAAAATTACCGCCCCATATCGCTCCTTCCTTTCCCAGCCAAAGTCATCGAGAAAGCTGTCAACAACCAACTCGCCGCCTTCCTCGAAGCCAACAAATCCCTCGACTCCTCACAATCTGGCTTCCGAGCAAAACACAGCACTGAAACCGCCCTCATCGCAGCAACAGACGACATTCGAACTCTACTGGACAATGGAGACACAGTCGCCCTCATCCTCCTCGACCTCTCTGCAGCCTTCGACACAGTCTGCCACAATACCCTTTTACAACGCCTCAGAAACATCGGAATACAAGGAAAAGCACTTGAATGGATCACCTTGTTCCTCACCGGAAGAACCTAGAGAGTCCGCCTTCCACCATTCAAATCCGAAGCCACTGAAGTCATCTGTGGCGTACCACAAGGATCCTCGCTCAGTCCCACCCTCTTCAACGTATACATGAGCCCCCTTGCGGCCATCGCTCGCCAACACAACCTCAACATCATCTCCTACGCGGATGACACTCAACTGATCCTTTCTCTCACCAATGACCCCAGCACCGCCAAATCAAACCTACACGAAGGAATGAAAGAAGTTGCCGAATGGATGAAACAAAGCCGTCTGAAACTGAACTCAGATAAAACAGAAGTCCTCATCTTAGGTACCTCCCCCTCTGCATGGGACGACTCTTGGTGGCCGGAAGCCCTTGGAAAAGCACCCATCCCGACAGACCACGCACGGAACCTAGGCGTTATCCTGGACTCTTCACTCTCAATGAACAGACAAGTCAACGCCGTATCCTCATCCTGCTTCAACATTCTTCGCATGCTCAAAAAAACATTCCGCTGGATCCCCACCGAAACCAGAAAAACAGTCACCCATGCTCTGGTCATGAGCCGACTGGACTACGGAAACACCCTCTACGCAGGTACTACCGCTAAACTCCAGAAGAAACTCCAACGAATCCAAAACGCCTCAGCCAGGATCATATTAGACATCCCACGTAACGAACACATCTCTGGCCACCTGAAAGACCTCCACTGGCTACCCGTCAATAAGAGGATCACTTTCCGACTGCTAACCCACGCACACAAATCACTCTACGACATCGGACCAGAATGCCTCAACTCACGACTGTCCTTCTACACCCCCTCCCGCCAACTACGTTCTTCCAGCCAAGCCCTCGCCACTGTTCCCCGCATCAACAAGACCACCATGGGAGGCAGATCCTTCTCATACCTAGCAGCTAAAACATGGAACTCACTCCCCACCTACCTTCGCCTTACCCAGAACCACCTAGCTTTTAGAAAGCAACTTAAAATGTGGATATTTGACAAGTACGCGTCCTCCCCTCCCTAAGCGCCTTGAGACCCTCTGGGTATGTAGTGCGCTATATAAATTTCTGACTTGACTTGACTTGACAGAACCGCAAAGTCTGACTTGTTTTATAAGATTTTTTTTTTTTTATTGTGAGTGACTGCTGTTTTGGCGAGCCTGCAGATATTTTTTACACAAGGGGAGTGCGACATTAAAACATTTGAAAATCACTATGATAAACCTATGACAGGAACCATAGCCCACTGTCAGTTCAACCAATCAATCAACATTTGTAAAGTGCTGCACTGTCACCCTTAGGAGTATCTGGGCGCTGAGGATGCCGTGCCGTTGTTGAAAAGCCAGGTCTTAAGTCTCTTTCTGAAGTCCGCCAGGGATGGTGCTATTCGGAGGTGGAGGGGCAGGTCGTTCCAGGTCTTGGCGACAATGTAGGAGAAGGACCAGCCCCGCTACAACTGTGATGGATGCAGGGGCTGTGAGCGAGGGCGAGTGAGGAGGAGCGCAGGTGTCTGGAGTTTTTTTTTTTTATTGAGCAGAGCTTTAGATACATAGATACCTGTTCTATTTAATAGACAGTGAAAAAAAACAGTAGTACAATCAATTTGATAGCTTCCATTTTATGGATAAAACTTTAAAAGCAAAAAAGAAAAAGTATTTAACTGTAGCAGCAAATATCATCAACATTAAACATTGACCTTGTGCAAATCATTTAAGGAAAAGTGCAATAACCAATACGGTTTATACATTTAAGTAAAGTGCAACAGTGTAACGTGCAAATATTTTTAAAGTGCAATACAATACAGCTAGCACATTGTTATGAAAAATGGATACTACAATCCCTCCTTAGACTTTTCTAAAATACAATAACTAATGCAGTTAGTTGGGGAAGAGCTGCGCGCGGGACCAAGATGGCTGCGTGAGACCATAGCCCCGTAGAGCCCGCTCCTCCTTTAAGTCTATCCTGTCTTGATCCTGCCACCGAGAGTGAAATTTGCCGGTTGAGTCGGAAAGATAATAGTAGGCGAAAATTGGGACGAAAACGGATGTTTCCACCCCTCCGGAGCGGCATCGGAAGACTCGGGCCTGATACCTTCAGAGTCTGGGAGCCGTGGTATGCCTCTGAGCCAGATGGTAATGCAACAACAGCGGCCTGCAACACCGGAAGCTCCGTGTCGCGATCACAGGCTCGCGAGTAGGAAATAAGGTCAAAGCAGGGAAAGTACATACAACACCATTCCCTGTTTTTGAATGCGCCCTATGTAAGGCACCGAAATGCTCACAGGACTACAACTCCCAGAAGGCCTTGGGCCGTAGTCCCGGAACTAGTCAGCTCACTTACTACATAGTCCCGCCTCCAGAGAGCCTCGGCGCTTGACAAACTTTCCGAAGGCCGTAGCGGATGGTTTTTCCCCGCTGGAGGAATCCTTCCCTTCCATCGAGCCTTCCTTCGCGCAGACCTGTGTGCGTGAGGAGGATTTCAGACGTTTGACCTTCTTCCTTTGCAGCATCAGGTAATTCGTTGCGCGTCTCCAAGAGTGGAAGACTGCTCCTGGAGGAGCTCTCCTCCTGGAGCGCGTTGGAAACCGAAGCTGCCGCGTTGAGTGCTCCGCACTCTCGTAGGTTGCTCCGCGGCCACGCTTGAGACTTCAAATGCCAGAATCGGCAGTCCGGTGAGAATTATCTATTCGGAGCCTCGGTAGCTCTCAGTACTCGATTTAGCTTTTCTTTGTGACCTTTCCCTGAGCATAACAGCTGTGAACAGCAGAGGGCTATTATTTCTGTGTTCACTCTGTACTTCCTTTTATCAAGACACCACTGCTCTTTAGGCCGTTTTTGGTTGGAAAGGATATTTCTGAACTACTGCTCATTTGGTACAAGGAGCAAGGTTTCAGGGTAACTATATGAGCCTATGCCTTAATAGGTTGACCTTTTATTGCCATTACAACCTGACCCTGAACTGTACTATTCTCTCCTTGTGGATTCCAGCACGATATACCTTCAGTCACAAGGTCAGGTGCTGTTAACAAGATCTAAATCATATGGGCTCATTATTGTATGGATCTGGTGCTTGCCACATTTCGTGAGTGTAATACTCTTCTGAATATTGAGTATTGGGTGTATGCTCTCTGTGTTCTTACCTGTCCTCTTTCTTGTCTTCTATATACAGTATCCCAGACAGAGGCAGGTGCCCCAGACCAGACCTGTGAAGCAACAGGATCTCTTTTGTTATTTTGTCCCCTTCCCTTTTCCCTGGGGTACTACCGTTTCGTACATTGTCTTTATACTTTGTAGAGGAGGTAGTGTTCCGGGGAAGAAGGAGGTTATTCTTCACGACATCGTTCCCGCTGGCTGATCTAGACAGGTTAGTGGCTACCTCTTACTTGGCGCTGCTGACATTCCCGACACTCCGGCTCGGTACGGGCGTCGACCTCCCTATCGCCCATTTGAAAGTTGCGACATCGAAGAGGACCGACGCTGCACCACCGACACAGACTGCGTATTGTATGCACGATTGAGGTGTGATACATGGTCCAAGGTGTGAAGTTCTGCTTTGGAACACATAAGCGGCGGCCATTAAGATCCTGTTAATGGCGTCGAAACTGGACAACGAAAAGGCACCCTCTCGGGGTGGAAGAGGGTTGAAAAATGTACAGTCCAATAAGATGGACAGATACGCATAGGCCAAAGGTTCGCCAGTGGAACGGAGGAAGTCTCCGCCGCTCGGGGAGACTCCTTGGGGGAGGCAGTAGAGCCCACGCTGGCTGATGTCATGGTCGCCATAAACAAAGTGCAGACGTCTATGGTGGAAAAAATGGACGCATTGGACAATAAATTAGACACAGTGAAACTGGAGTTTAACCTACTGAGAGAGAGAGCTGTCCATGCCAAGATGAGCGAAAAGGTTAAATCGCTAGACATTAAGACATCCAGCCTGGTGGACGACATGGCGGAGGTGCACTGGGAGGTCCGGGCCTTGCAAGCGGCCCGTGAGGAAACGCGTCGGACGTTGGACGAGTATGAAGGGCGTGATAGGAGGAATAATATCCGAATCCTTGGAATACCGGAGAAATCGGAGGATCAGGCCCCAGATCTATTTGTAGAGAACATTGTGCTGAATCACTTAAAGCCGAAGGACCTCAGTAACGTTTTCTCGATTGAGCGGGCCCACAGAGTGCCGGGTGGACAGCCGAGACCCAGGGCTCCTCCTCGCCCAATGATAGCTAGAGTGCTGAACTACAGAGACAGGGATGTGATCCTGCAGGCAGCACGTTCAGCGGACCCGCTTCGCTTTGAGCACATGACTTTGTCCTTCTTTCCAGACTTCACCCAGGTGGTACAATAGCAAATACAGAGCTTCCTTCCTGTTAAAAGGAGACTGTGGGGAAAGGGGATACGCTATTCAATGCTTTTTCCGGTGAAGCAACGGGTGGAGGTGGATGGGAAGGCATGGTTTTTTGATCATCCAGAGGCGGCATCGGAATGGTTGACAGCACCACACGGCCTCAATCAGAGGAAAGACATGAGGAGGCTGCAGAGGAACAGTGAGACCAGAATTAGCTGAATCACTACTGCCGCAGGGGTTTTCATAGGAAACTTATACATGAGTGTGAATCGGGTGGTCCTTCTTGGAGGGGGGAGAAGGGACTGAGGGCTGAGTTCCCCCTCGTACTATCTTTAGTTCATTTGTTAGGGTCGGGCGACAGGCACAATGCGAGTTGGGGTTGGGCATTGTGCAGGGAGGGGGAGGTGTAAGGGGGGAGGGGGGATATATGTTTGTTAGTGATGCTGAGTTTTTGTTTTGGTTTGAGTTGTGTATGTATGTGCATATTTTTGACTCAGGTGACTATCCAGTTTTGATCTTTCTCACGTATGGGTTCGAAGGCACATGAAAAAAGAGGATCGGGGATGAAAGTGCTGAGCTGGAAAGTTAATGGTTTAGGAGATAAGATCAAGAGGGGGAGTCAACTCATTAGGAGACACTCCCCGGACGTAGTGTTGCTACAGGAAACCCACCTAATTGGGAACAAATGCATGGCTTTACACAGAGGGGGATACAAAATGGTGGTGCATGTGGGTTTCACATCTGGTTCCAGGGGAGTGGGTATACTGATCAAAAACTCCTTCCCCTTCTCTGTACAGAAGACTTGGATTGATCAGCGGGGTAGATACGCCAGCATCACTGGTTTACTCTTCTGTCCATACATATTTGCCACCGGCCCTTCAGTCCGAGACGTTCAGAGATTTGAGTAACATATTCCTTGCGCTTATCCTGGGAGGGCTAGTATTGGGTGGAGACTTTAATTCAGTGCTTGATGGTGAATTGGACCGCAGTCCGCCCCGGGTGCTGGCGCAAGCACAGAGATTGCTTCCGGAGTTCCTATGGACTTTGGGATTGATTGATAGCTGGGGTGCACGCAACCCGAGATCCGTGCAGTACTCCCATGTTTCGGCAGCGCATAGGTCCCTGTCCCGACTTGATAATGTCTTAATTCCAGGGGCAGCGGCGCCTTCGATTGTGGAGGTCAGATACTTGGGGAGAGGTATATGAGACCAATCCCCGCTATGGCTTAGTCTCACGCTTGAACTTCCGGCAGCAGGTAGAGTGGCTCCTGTTGGGGCTTGGAGATTGAAGGACCCCCCGGTACAGAAAGAAATTCTTAAGGTGGCAGACAGATACTTCCTGGAGAACGAGGGATCGTTGCATCTGCCGGATCACTTTGGGAAACTTATAAAACCGCCGTGAAGGGCGAAGTGTTGTCTATTGTTTCGAGGCGGAAGAGGGAAGAGCAGGCGGTGATTACCAGGAAGGAGGGGGAGGTCACGCGTCTTGAGAGGCAGTTTGCAGAATCACCCACAGCGGTGGGCCTCCACCTATTGAGGCTCCGGGAGGAAGAATATAGGACTTTGGCTAGAGCGAGCTCTGTGGCGCAACATAATGCGACATAGAGCCGTATATATGAACATGGCGATAAGGCCGGGAAACTGATTGCTTAGTTGGAGAAGAGGGAGCGAGCATCTAGGTTAGTCCCGGAATTGGATAGTCAACAGATGATGATGTCGCCCAGGCTATATGGCAAGTTAACTCCGGCAAGGCCTCTGGTCCGAACGGAATACCTATTGAGCTGTATAAGTTGAATGCCAATAGAGTAGCACCGTATCTCCGCGCCATGTTTCTCGAGAGTCGAGAGAAAGGAGAGCTCCCGTATGATCAGCGAGTGGCCAATATAGCTGTTATTCATAAGCAAGCTAAGCCTAAGACGTGTTGCTCCTCCTACAGGCCCATATTGCTCCTCAATGTAGAGCCCAAGGTCCTGGCCAAGCTCCTTGCTACCAGATTAGTGAAGGTGATAACAACCCTGATCCATCCGGATCAATCCGGTTTTATGCCGCGGCGCAGCACAGCATTGAATCTGCGTCGGCTGCATGGAGTACTTGGAGGGGCTTCAAGGCTAAGGGAGCCGGTGGTTCTGGTGTCCTTGGATGCCACAATGGCATTCAATAGAGTGGAATGGCCATACTTATTTGCGGTTTTGACCAAGCTGGGTTTTGGTGATGAGTTTGTGAACTGGGTGCGCTTACTTTATACTAAGACACTGGCGAGGGTAGTGGTTAATAACTGCAAATCCCGGGACTTCTCCCTCAGAAGAGGTACCAGACAGGGGTGCCCTCTGTCGCCGCTGGTGTTTGCATTGGCAATGGAACGGTTGGCGGCGTGGGTGCGCTGGGACATCACTATATGCGGATTGTGCTGGACACCGGAATGGGAGGACAAAATATCGTTATATGCAGATGATGTACTGCTCTATCTTACTAAAACTAAGACCTCCTTCCGATATTTTCTGGATGTGCTTACTATCTTTGGGAGATACTCCGGTCTAGCTATAAATTGGAGCAAATCAGTACTTTATGTCCTTGCCGGAGATCCCCCAGAGGTCCTGCATACATGCCCCATCCGAATAGAGAAGGACAGATTTAAATACTTGGGAATTTATGTCTCGCTCGATCCAAAATGATGCTATGATAATAATCTTGTATCTCCTCTGACTCGATGCCGAGGCGATGTGGAGCGCTGGAAGACTCTCCCGCTGCCATTGCTCGGCAGAGCAACCCTGTTTAAGATGATGGCACTGCCACTATTCTTATATGCGTTACAGAATGCAATGGACCCCGTACCAGCGGTTTATTTCAAAGAGATAGAGGCCCTTCAGCGGTGCCTCTTGTGGGAAGGTGGGGCTCGTATAGCTTTTAACAAATTGACTTGCTCCTGGTTTGATGGTGGTATAGGGCTGCCTGACGTGCGAAGGTATTACTGGGCCTCACATCTAGCCGCGTTGAATCACGTTGTATATGGAGTCCCCGGAGATCCAGGCTATGCTATGGATAGAGGTCAGGCCCTTGGTGGCAGGATAGATAGAGCGTTATATTCTAGACTGGGTAGGTTTCCCCTTACGGGTCCAACGGCACATTCAGTACAGGTGTGACACGCTGCCACCAAAAGTTTGGGCTGGGAGGGCAGACATACATTGGCCACTCCGTGGCTTAATTCTGAAAAACTGGGTAGCCTATGGAAATCCAAAGGGTTTGATAAGTGGGAACTCATTGGAATTACTCAGATTAAGGATGTGTGGGGGAAAAATTTGATACACACGTTTGACTCACTTGCAAATCAATATAGTCTCCACCAGAATGAATACTTTCGATATTTGCAGGTGAGGCACTCGTTAGCACATATTCCTGAGGGAACGGAACTCCCTGAGGCGTCCCCGGGTCCTTGATGGTCATATCCCAGACAAGACTATCTCCCTGATATATCGCAAGTTAATTATCAACGCAGAAGACCCACTGGTTAGGCTTAGGTCCCAATGGTGTGCGGATGGCCTTGAAATGGATGATGAGGACTGGACAGAGGCGCTATCCTCCCCCAAGGTAGTCGCTGTTCAGATGAGGCTTCGCCTGGTCCAACTGAAAATGCTCCACAGAGTTTATGTTACCGGGCCACGGCTCGTGCGAATGGGCAGAGCGCCTAGCCCAGCATGCAAGAGAGAATGTGGAGAAGTGGGCACATTGATGCACATTCTTTGGCACTGTACCTTCGTACAAAATTACTGGGAGAAGGTTCAAGAGAAATTGAGAGTTGTGTTGGGGTTGGAAGTACGTATCGAAGTCCGTAGATGCCTCTTGAATGTATGAGAACGGACGGGTCTCAATGATTATCAGAAGCAATGGGTGACGTTGGCGTGCATGGTAGCCAAGCGAAACATTGCGCAGTTGTGGGGCGCCCGCCAGCCGCCTCAGGTGCATAAATGGGAAGAAGACCTCGACTGGTGTATGATGAGAGAACGGGCAGTCTATGTTGCCAGGGGCTGCCCCGGAAGTGGGGGAAGGTGTGGGGGGCTTGGAACCAGTATCGTGGAGGCCTTTGTGAAGCCCCCGGGGGAGATCCGGATATTGCAGCACAGGAATCCCCATGATCCCGATGTTTCTTTTTCTATTAATTGCTTGATCCGGCACAGTGCCCAATGAACCGAAGTGTTGTAAATTGATTGCATTCACCTGAGAACTTATTATTTCTATTGTTTTGCTTATTCCATAATAAAAAGAGTTAAAAAAAAACTAATGCAGTTACGAATGTTCCTGAAATACCGATAAAGTGCAACAGTATAAAGGGCAAATGCTTCTAAAGTACATTACAATACAGTCACAGCATCAATATATAAAATGGATACTACAATTCCTCTTTAGACTTTTCTAAATCAATAAAAAACTTCCAATTCTTTTCAAATTTCCTGGATGTCCCGACCCGGCTGGCGTAAGCTTTTTCAAATTCTCGGGTCCTTTTTATTTTGTTAAACCAAGTCAAATACGAAGGGACTTCACTAGACTTCCAATTCTGGAGAATTAATGAAGGGGCTACAGTACAAGAAATAAATAGGAAGACTTTCTCAGCCTCCGTTAAAATCATTCTATCTTGACAGAATCTGAATAACGCGGCCTCTGCCTCGAGAGGAACACCCTTCCCAATTGTTGACTCAATGTCAGCAAAAACAGCCTCCCAGAAGGGTCTCAGCCGAGGACACCCAAAAAAGATATGATGCCAACCACCTTCCCCGTCTGCCTGGCAGCGGAAGCACTTATTCTCAGCTTCCGGAAATCTTTTTTTTAAAGCGGCTAGAGTCAGATAGGAGAGCCATCCTTTAAAAATTCGCAGTACGCAAAGATTTGCTTCCTAAATGGTATATGGCCTCCCAGTCATTCGGGAGAGGGTACACCCTGTCTCACGATCTATTTTAGCTAAATGGCTCCTCAACACAGAGATTTGAACCGGTTTATGTATCAACCGGTACCAGCTCCCCACACCGCTCACTCTGGCCCCATAGAGAGCTACCATCAGTTGATCTGGGGTGTCTAAAATACCATTTTTTTTTTTTTAAAGTGGACAATTTGTAGATATTCGAAAAAAGGGGGTTTATGATGGCTTTCTGCCGTGGCCATTACCTCTTGCCAAGAAATTATCCTATTTTAATTATAAAATGCCTTAATCCGACTAGTCCACAGCTTTCCCAATGCTAGTATGTCTAGATCGGAGTTGGAGACCAAATCTGGAAATTTCTCTCAATTTTAAATATTGGAGACCCGAGGAGCCCGTATTTTTAAAAAATGACTGAAGTCTAAAAGTCACATCCTTCAGGGTCTTATACCTATTTTTTTCGGGAGTTTGGAAGTTTTTAAAAACACGGGGGTTTGCAGATCACTTTCTTGAATCATTTTATCTAAAAAAAGCTATCTTTAATACATTTAGGTCACATGAGTCCAGATATCAAATCTATGAAGGCTGCCTCGTAGTACGTTCTTAAATGAGGCAAGGCTAAGCCCCCTTGTGCAATAGGTAGTTGAACCACTGTCAATTTAACCCTAGGTACTTTATTTCCACAGACAAATTCTCTAAGTAAACTTTCTAATTCTTTAAAAAAAAGACATATTTATCCTTATTGGGACATTGGTAAAAAGGAATATAAGTAACGGAGTATAGACATTTTAATTAGCGAAACTCTTCCTACTATCGATAGGGGGAGTAAAAGCCATTGTTCCAAAAGTTTCTTAATTTTCTCCTTCATCCCTAGATAATTCAATTTAAATAGCTGGTGGTATTGGCTAGACACATATATCCTAAGATACCTAATTGAATCTGGTTTAATTGCTTGCGCCCTCAAGCATGATGGAAAATAATTTAAATCTGCATTGAGGGCAAGAACTTCCGTTTTATTTGAGTTTATTTTATAACCGCCAATTAGCTCAAACCTTTTAAATTCCGTTGAAACCATTTTGAAATTCTCCTTGTCTGGAGTTAGACATAAAATGATATCATCTGCAAAGAGTTTCAACTTTGCCATGCCAGAAATGAGTGGTTTAATCGTCGTATTATTACGTATTTTAATTGCAAGTGGCTTGATAAAAAAAGTAAAAAGTAAAGGCGAAAGCGGGCAACCCTGCCTGGTCCCACGGTTTATTTTTATAGTCCCTTCTTGTTTCGAGTTGATGACTACCTGGGCCGTGGCCCCATGATATATATTATGAAGCATATTGACCACCTGAACTGGAAAACCGAACTCCTCGAGAGCAAAAAATAAGGTTCTCCAGTTCACAAGGTTGAACGCTTTCTCTGCATCGACCATAACTACTGGCAGGAATAGAGTTCGTATTAAAAAAATTCAAGGCATGTATTAAAAACTGGGCATTCGCCGTCATTAATCTGCCCGCTATAAAGCCAGTCTGATCACTACAAATAGTCTCCTAAGCCAGTCTGATCACTACCCTAGGCTGCAAATAGAAAGCGCTCGGCCCACACTTTCATTAGTATTTTATAATCTGAATTCAGCAGACTAATGGGCCTATATGAATTAACGTCTGCCGGATTTGTACCCTTTTTAACAAAGGATACAATTATCGATTCTTTAAAGCTTGTTGGAACTAAGCCGCCTCTTTTTATATAGTTAAATAATTTCTTCAAGGGAGTGATCAGATCCCCTAAGAACACTTTATAAAATTAAATCGGGAATCCATCCAGTCCACATGCTTTAGCTCCAGCTGTTGCTTTAATGGCTGCAGAGATCTCATCTGATTGCACATCTGATCACACTAAACTGATCCTATTATCTGATAGTTTGGGAATATCCATATTCAAAAAATAATCCTGAATCTTCTCCTCCACCAGATATTCAGTAGAGTAAAGTTGATGAAAATGTTCCAGAAATATCTGGGTAATCTCGCTGCTATTGACTACATCCCGACCTGTCTGGGGGTCGAGCACTTTTAATATTAAGGTGGCTTCTTGTTTTTTTCTAGCTGGGATAGCCATGAATTTACCTATTATTTGGATTTCCTCATAAACCCTTTGTTAGAACAATTGAGAACTACAAATCTCCTCCAAAACAAAAAAATCCCTCAGTGCTATTCTTGCTGGCTCTAGATGATTAGGAAGCAACTGGAGTTGGGGAGCGTATTCCTTTTCCACCTTTAATTTTAGTTCAGCTATGCTTGAGTGGCCGTAAAGGCAATTATGTGGCCGCGAGCAGCCGCCTTGAACCCGCCCTAAACTGAGAAGGGCTCTGCTGTATTCTCATTGATATTGAAATATTCAGATAGCCACTTTCTAAATTCTTTCACCCTGTCCTGATTCTGCAAAAGGAGTCGGTCCAGCTGCTACCTGGGCCGCTCCCTACCTTCTCCCCTTAACACCATTTCTAGCTCCAAATACGCATGATCTGAGAAAGGATTGCACCCAATATCAGCCTTAAGAACTTGAAGGGATCTAGTAATGAGAAAAAAATTGACCTGTGACGGTGTTCGAAAACGATGTGAATAACAAGTATAATATTCTTTATCAGGATACATTTCCTGCCATGGATCTGCCAATTGATATTCCGTTTTAATGGCTTCCACTAACTTTTTGGTATTGGGTTTCAAATGTTTTTTATTTTTATTAGAAGTATCCTTTCTCAGGTCCTGTATGAAATTAAAATCCCCTCCAAAAATGAACTGCACAGGGGCACCCAACATAAGCCCTTTTATTTCAACCAGGGCTGAGATATCATCTGACACAGGACCATAATAATTTATGAAATTTAAGATTTTCCCCTGCAGCCTTGCTACCACCCAAATCCATCTGCCATGTACATCCCTAGGTATTTGTACAAATTCCCAGGGGAGTTGTTTTGAGATATAAATGGCGACTCCTTTCATGGCAAGACCTGCAGATGCAAAACAATATTAAAAAAGACCCTAGGAACAAATAATTTAGGAGAATTAGATTTTAAGTGTGTCTCCTGGAAGAACAGCACTTGGGGGTTAAAGGATGTCAACCACCTTATCAAAGCACCAACCTTCATTTTGTTTAAAATTCCGTTTACATTTACTGATAGGATCTTACATTTACAGGTTTCCATTATTATATTTTTCTGTCAACATTTTTGATTGTATATTCTCAGTATCTTCTGCTCTTACTCTTTTTTTCTGCAATACACCCCGACCACCCCACCCTGCCCACCCTTGACAGAACAAGCCCCCCCGAAATGTGGAAGAACCCCTTCCAACCATGCTAACCACATTTCTCCCCTCCAATCTACCCTCATGTGTGTCATGACATTACACCCTGAGCGACCCCACTGACCCCTGGGCCCCTACAGTATTTTCAGGGAAAAAAAATCCTTTAACTGGCTAGTAGACACATCTTATATTAAAGACAAAGAAAGCCATCCAGTAGATCTAGCTATTTATCCATGTTTATACACTTGACCCCGTCACCCCAGGCAAGACTATCACTACTAGCCAGTTGGCTAGCCAGCCAACCCTACTTATACTTGCCATAGGTAAATCTACCCGTGTATTAATATTCAAGTGCTAGACCCTACCGAGATATCCTTCAATAAGGGCTGTGCTTCTTCTAAATCTGAAAACATGAAGAACTTCCCTTTAACTAAAACTCTCAGTTTCGACTGCTGAGCAATTGATGCTTGAGCGCCATGAGCTTTAAATAGATGGAGAATTTTGACAAATTATTTTCTCCTCCGCGTTGCAGCGGCAGTCATGTCAGAAAAAATGTGGCATTTGTTAGTCTCAGTCACAGAAAACTGTCTCTGCTCGATCGCTCTTGTCAGGATTCTCTCCTTAATCCAGAAGTCTGCGAAATTCAGCAAGATAGTTCTAGGAATGGTGGAGTTGGGGAAGCGTTGAGCAGGAACTCGATGGGCTCTTGTAATAGTGAGGTCACCCTCAAACTCAGGCAGAACATTCTGTTTAACAAATGAGTTTACCCATTGGAGGGGTTGAGAGCCTTCTATGCCATTAGGAACCCCGACAATCCGGAGGTTAGACCTTCGAGAGTGATTTTTGAGATCCTCGAGTTTGTTCTCAAGAACATTTTTCTTTTTTGCCGCCTCCTTTGCCTCTCCCTTCCCCACATTCATTTGGTCCTCTAATACAAAGATTCAAGTTTCCGATTCCTGTAATCTAATAGGAAACCCAGTCATTGTTTCTTCAATTTCCCCCAATCTTCGATGAAGGGCAGTGATCTCTATTTGCTGCGCTTTTTTTATTTTGCGTATCACTTCTAGAATGAGATTCAGCATATCTCTGATTTCTAGCTGATACATCCCCTTAGTCTCCGTGGTTTGCCAGGAATTATTTAACAGGGCATCAGTGTAAATACTCGTACTTCCCACCATAGGATCTACCTGCACCGATGGAGCCGCAGATGGTACTCGTACTTGTCCTTGAGATCCTTGTTGCGATTGCGACTGCAAATGGGGATGTAGTAGCATCAAGTACATGGGAGTCTCAATCATGGTCTTAGTACTTTTATCAGCTGAATCTTGCACCTGAGAGGAATTTAATCTCAATATTTATTTTTCCGCCACGTTCAAGGAGGTTGAAGGTATGAAAGGCACTGCCAAAGCTTGTACTTGGGTTTGTGCGTGAGTCTGAACCTGCTGTTGCTGGGGGACCCCCAGATAGTTAATTTCGGGGTTTTGTTGTGTTGTAAGCTAGTTGCTGGGAACTATTAATCCTGATGAAACCAGTCCTATGTCCAGCGATGAGGCATTGGGTGGCTTGGAGGCTGAGCCCAAGGTTAGAGAGGAGGATTGTGGGTGTGCTGGTTGTGGGGTAGTTTTTTTTATAAACAAAGGAAATTCCATTATTTCTTTTATGTTTTTCGTCGGGCCGTCTTGAGTCAGACTTATTGATGTCACAGCAGCTTCAACCAATTCCAATGTAATCCTCGCCTGATTGGCCCCTGATTCCACTACATCCAACTGCCCCTCATCTTGTAAGGAGACAGAGGTGGGGGGGGCTCATCTTCTGAACTCACCAGGGTGGTGTCAAGACCTGGGGGGCTGGAATTTTTCCCATATCTTTGTCCTCAGCAGCCCAAAGTGCGGCTTTCTTCACCAAAGCTTGGCGTGTTTTCACTTTAAGGCTGGTTGCAATGTCCGCTATACTGGGTTTACTGCCAGTGTTTCCATCCTTCTGTGGTTTACCCATTTCTCTCCTTTTTCCTTTTTTTTTTGTTGTTTCTGGAGGGTTGATGGCATTTCAGTTGACGGTTGAAGTAGGATGGTCCTTGATCATATAGGCATTTGTGAGGATCTGTAACTGGCATCCCTTCTGGATGGGTAGCTAGTGGAGATTTCTGAGGTGAGGGGTGATGTGTGACCGTTTGGGAGGGTCCAGGATGAGTATTGCTGCCATGCTCTATATGATTTGGAGTCTTCTGTGGAGATGGATGGACAAGCCCACGTAGAGAGTGTTGCCTTAGACGAGGCGGCTGGTGACAAGGAAAAGGTGAGGGTCTTTCTGGTGTTGATTGGGATCCATCTGAAGATTCTGCATAGTGAGGAAGCAGGAGGTGGCGATTTACGTTTACTTCTTGTTTCATGATCAATTGGCTGTCGATGAGAATCCCTAGTGCATGGTCTGTTGGTGTTGGAGTTGGTCCAAGTTCAGCTGGTCTCAGGCGGAGGTGTTGTTTCCGAAGATCAGTACTTTTGTCTTGTCAGAGTTCAGTCTGCGGCTGTTGTCTCTCAACCAGTTGGCTACGCTGGTCATGGTGTTGGACAAGTTGGTTTTGGCATTGGTGGGGTCCTTGGTGAACGAGATGATACGTTGAGTATCGTCTACTTAGGAGATTATGTTGAGGCCATGGGATCTGATGACGTCTGCGAGGGGGGTTATGTAGGTGTTGAATAAGGTGGGCCTGAGAAATGATCCTTGGGGTACATCGCATATGATGTCCTTGGGTGCGAAAGTGAAGGGAGGCAGCTGGATACTCTGTACGCATCCTGTAAGGAAGGAGGCGATCCACTTGAGGGCGTCTTGGTGTATGTTGTGAGGCATCCAGTAGCTGATTTTGTTCCAGATATTCAGTGAGCTGTTGGTTGATGGCCTTCTCAAGTTTTTTGGATGGGTAGGGGACCAGGGAGATTGGTCAATAATTCTTTAGATTACTGGGGTTGGCAGAGGGTTTATTTAGGAGGGATATGACTTCTGCATGTTTATATCTGTCCGGGAAGGTTATTGTGGTGATGGAGGTGTTGAGGATGCCGGTGATTTCTGTGCTGATTGGGTTCATTCAGAGGTTGAAGAAGGGGTGAGGACAGAGATCTGTGGCGCTCAAGAGTGGATGGACAATAACCTGGTTGTGGTGGTCTGGGTGGTGAGTGGAAATGAGTTGGTGATCATTTGGCTGGTGTTCGCTGGTTCGTGTATGTTGGTGTCATTGAGGTAGAGGGGGGTGGATTAGAGGTTGAAATTGTTGTAGATGGTGGAAATCTTGCGGTGGAAGTAGTTTTAGAGGGTGTTGCAGAGTTCTTGTGAGGGGTGGATGGTGTTCTCTGTGTCTGTCGGGTTGGAGACCAAAGAGGACAATCTTGGTACACCACCCCAAGTTACAGGACAGGTCCATGACCTGACTCATGTCAAGGGAAAGATCTATCCCTTTGAGCTGTGGCTAAAATAAAGAAAACAGGCTGCCTGAAACTTGCAGTCAGGCTCTTAGGAGAATGCAACAGGATAGTACACCATGCAAGGGACATTCCATATCCAACACAGATTCATACTTTCTATAAGTTGAAAATGAGTCTTACTGTGGCTTTTTGGATTGATTGCAGTTTTTTGTAAATGCTCATTTTGGGAAGCTACAGAAACAATGAGTTGGAAAAATCTGACTGGGATTGGATAGAAATATTTACCACAGTAATCTTTGAGTAAAGGAAAGGAAGGCAGAGATTTGTTTAATGAGATTTGACATGAGACAGGTCCAGGACCTGACTCATGTCAAGGGAAAGATCTATCCCTTTGAGCTGTGGCTAAAATAAAAAAAACAGGCTGCCTGATACTTGCAGTCAGGCTCTTAGGAGAATGCAACAGGTTAGTACACCATGCAAGGGACATTCCATATCCAACACAGATTCATACTTTCTATAAGTTGAAAATGAGTCTTACTGTGGCTTTTTGGATTGATTGCAGTTTTTTGTAAATGCTCATTTTGGGAAGCTACAGAAACAATGAGTTGGAAAAATCTGACTGGGATTGGATAGAAATATTTACCACAGTAATCTTTGAGTAAAGGAAAGGAAGGCAAAGATTTGATTCAGGATGGGTGGTTGGAAAACAACATGCCCTAATCACTGAATCAGTGTGCAGAATAATGTCTAGATTTGGGGCCATGAAGATTCCAAAGTTCCTTACTACCTGCATGGAGTGAAACAGTTGTCAAGTGCAGAAGACCACAGTCCATGTTCCCAGAGATGATCTAACAGCGTTACATATAAAATCTTTTATGTTGAGGGAATCGGAAAATGGCTGCCTATCTACCCCATAACTGACTCCACGGTGCTAGGTTGCATTTCATTTGACCAATGTGCATGGAAAGACTTGAGCCAATTTATGGATAGGCTGCTCATTCTTATATTTGATAACCTATACACCAAAATGTGATGATCCACAACATTGAAGGCAGCTGAGAGATCTAATATGACTACATCCCAAATCACTTTCATCTAGCATCATGCGGAAATTATCCATTATTAGTTCTAAGCTGTATCCGGGGTGTAATCCTGCCTCAACACCATCTGCATACATATGTACTGTTGCAGTTGAGCAATGACCACTTTCTCCCCCATTTTTCTTCTAATCTTATCTATGGCTCTAGCAGCACTGAAGATTCACCTCGTTCATAGATTGATCACTACTAGATAACCATCGGGGTAAGGGTTCTCGTGGCTTTACAAATGCATCCTGCTATTGGGTAGCCAGGACTGGATATCAATCCAGTGTGTGGATCTGTAAATACTCAGTAACCACCTTCTTCTTTGATGTTAATTTAACACCAACACCAAATATAAGTTTACGAATATAAAATATTCCTCCAGCTTGTGAATCCATCAGAACTAAATACCTAAGCTGATTATATTTTTACCAGTGCAATTTATGGTTCATTCAGGACGCAATACTCAACCTAATGGTATATTTATCAGTGCTAAATATCCACCACAGACATGGGTCTACCAGTGTTGAATATCTCTCCTGCTTTAGGGTTTTCCAGTCATGAATTATGTTGCTGTGGCTTTACCAGTACTGAATGCCCTTTTGCTTACTATCTCTGCCAATACTAAGATGCCCTTCAACACATTAGGTCCATAATACTAAACATCCATATAGCTCATGGGTCTTTGCTATATACCCATTTTTTGAATAGGGCTACCAGTAGTGAAAATCCATCTCCTCATTAGTGTATCCCATGCTCACCATGGGTTCACTGGTACTAGATACTCAAATTCCTCATGGACATACCAGGTCCTATCTCCTCAGACTCCAAAACTTTTGAATATCCTATCGATCCAATTAAGACTGGTGTGGATTTAGGTGGAGAGGTACCAGGTTGCTGGAATTTATGATGCTGGCTGATATCTTCACACCTAGATGCTCCCATTATGAGTTAAACTCTATGGAATAAGGAATAATGGTGCACACTATTTTTCTTAGTGGAATTTCCAATTCCTTGGGGATTGGCCACCTACTGCTCTCAGTAGGTAATAACTGTATGCAGGGGCCGAGGCGCAGGTGAGGGTAGTCAGTGGCAAAGGTGAAGAAGGGAAGTGGAGCATGTGGCAGTCAGGTAGGAGCATTATATGTTCCTTTTCTTGTAAGGGGCATTGGGTGCCTGCAGCCACTACAGCAGGGTACATCTCCAATCCTTTTGCAAAGTGGCTTTGATGGTTGGATATTCTTGCTGGTAAAATGGGGTCCAGTGTTCCTCACTCTGAACATCTTGCTGTGAGAACATCAGGTCATTTATAATTGAGCGGAGATTCATCTCAACCTTGGAGGGGATCCCCGCCTAATCGGCTGCTATGAAAGCTACAGCCTTGTAAAGGCTGTGGCCAAATTAGTATCCTCTGACTGAGAAATATAAAGTTCTGATAAGGTCTAGGGCAACCATCTAACAAAAACGACTAAAGCAAATGTAGGACTCTCAGGGGCATATGTAAAACAGAATGACGTAGCATGGTGTTAAGCAAAACTTGATAACGCCACGCTTCGCCATTCTGAAAATGCAGGGATGCACCGTATTTACAAACACATGGTGCACCCCTGTGTTTCCCCCTGCACTGGTGCTAAATTAAGCTGCCTAGCACAAACGCAGGCACCCTTGCACCATAGTACAAAGGTGCTTGCGTTGGGGGGGAGTGATTGTTTATGCACAGGAAGCAATCATTCATGGCGTTTTGCTGTTTCTATGTGTGCTGCACAATGCATCAGCAAAAATGGGGAGTAATAAATCATTTCTCCTTGTAGGACCAGGGTGAGACAAGGTTTCCCCTGGATTTAATTTTGGAACTGCCCCATTTTTACGCCACCCTTGCAAATGTGGAGGAACATCAAAATCAATGGATGTTGCGGCGGAACGGCCCTGCAGTACTCATTGCCCACCCCTTTCACGCTAAGCATAGCATTATAGGGTGCCATATTTACAAGGTGGCATCATATGCAATGTGTTAGGCTACTGAATGAGCACCCACTAGAACAACATGATGTGCATCTGTCCTGTACGCAAGTGGAAGACCTTAGTGTTCAATGTCTTTAGGCTGGCCCATTACTTGATCCCATCTCAATTAATACGTTTGGAAGGATGGGCATCAATGATTCACTTGAAAAAATCAACAAAACATAATGGACATTGATTCACCAAAGTGCCATAAAAAGCAGAAGTGACGCTACACACCCTTTGACATCTAATGGCATTAGAATGATGAACCCTTCTCCCATCATTAGTACCTCAGGCGTCTCATATTTGCTTCTGAGAAGCTAACAGAAAGTACAGGAAAGAAAACTGTGGAAAGTAAATGGTAGTTAAACACTGGGTATGTTCTGTTGCTGCTGCTACCTTCATAAACCCTGATGGCTAGCGTTGGCCTGAGCTGTGCCATGGGTACAAAAAGCAAACCATGAGTGGCAGCCGCTGTATAGGGCATCGCTAACTAAAGTCCATGCAATACATTGTTGCTCACTCATGGGTACTCTCATGCATATGACCATAGCAATAAACTCGCAATATCAATCAGTGCATTATTTTCATACATGGGAAACTGAGTTAGATCGGCTTACCATTCCGAAATGTACTAAGATGTGTCCAGTCTCTGATAGCAAGCCAAAAAATAGACTGATCTTCAAAAGATGAAAAATAATATATACTGCAACCGCTGGACTATGTAAACGAAGTTCACGGTAAACCCTTCAATTGCATTTCACAGACAGTATCTCTTTGAGTGTTTATTGAATAGAATCAGGTCACTTCACCACAACTTCAGCAGCTCTGATCCCCTATAAGGAGTGAGGAGCGACAGTCTAATATACAAAACAATGAACTATAACTCAACAACAATGTGACATTCAGTCTTGTTCATATGTTTAGGGAATCCATGTCCAGCCTAAGGATGCACATTAACTCCCAAGTGGTCCTCATCCAGTCACTGTCTAAAGGATGTAGTCTTTGAAAAAGACCCAGTGACTCTCATGCAGAATCATGGGATGTAGCCACAGAAACTGTAAACTGTGAAGACTTTGACCTCAATTGATTGACGGTCTGTGGATCACTGGGGAATATTTTGCGTTGGCAAGCAGCCTGGACCAGGGAATTGAAGGCCTGCATGACTTTATGATACAATGTGGGTTGTGGCAACTCCTAAGCCAATGCGTGATGGAAAGAAACAAGCTGAAGATAAGTAGATTTGTTAATATTGGTGGAATGGCTGTGCTGATGGACAGTTGGCCATCAAATATTAATATTATATTAGAACATTGGAATGTTGGGAGCTCCAGTGGACACAGGTAAGTGGCTCAGGGCTAATACTGGATGGCATTAGCACCAACATTCCAATGTTTGTCCTTCTATTTTTCACTTTTTAATTTAGAGCATTGCAGCCTAAGTGGGTGGAATGTTCTGATACCCTTATAGCCCTTCTACATCAGGCTATACCGGTTGTTAAAGGCCGTCTCCCTCATTATAGACCCTTGCATGCTTCTCAGATCTATACTGTGTGTTCAGGACCTTTCACAACCAATAGTGCCCCCAGATATAAGGCTATGCTGGAATTGATTTTGTCCACATCCAGGAGTAGTATATTGTAGCAGCATACTTTTTTTCCATTGATCGTGGAAATGTGCTGCGGTAATCTGCATGTTGTAGTTTGTGAGTGATGTAGCTGTTGCCGACTTCAGAGGTGACTTGGTGAGGAGATTTGCACCTGACTATAGAAAGCAACATTCAAAGAGCTAACCTCATTTTCTAAGTGTGTTTGTGGTTAGACCAATTCTGCCTCAATGTCTGGGGTGAAAGCACATGCCATGTTTTGACTTGTCCATCATCGTCACATGCTCAGAGAGTATGGGCTGGATGTTAAAGACACACCTTTTTCTTTGTAATGTAATATTGGAACTTCCTATGGGAGTACTACTTTGTATACTCAGAAATGCTATTTATGAACCTCCGGGCAAAGATATCTGTGTATAGGCATAGACTAAAATGCCAGTCATAAAATTTCTGTTAGTAACTTTATGTGATCACTTCGGTCATAAGTCTCCCTTGCTTTAGGGAGTGGAGACTTAAAAATCCTACTACTAGGTGGAAATTTACTCCTAGAATTGGTGAATATCATATAGGCTGGTGCCTTCGATGACTTCTATGTGGAAACTGCATGCACTCCCTTTGTGAATTGGACCCGGTGTGCTTACTGACCTCCTAGGCAGCAGCAGTTCCTCCATGGGAGCTAGGCGTGCTGCGCCCCCCCCCCCCCCCCCAGCAAACTGCTGCGCAGAAAACTGGAAAAATAAAATGGTAATAAAAGGATTTTATTACCCTTTTATTTTTCCAGCTTTCTGCTGAATAAAGAGGGTAGGATGGGCCAGTCCATCATTGCTTCTGATTGGCAGCAATGACGAGTGGCCACTTCCACATGAATTGCGCATGTCAGTTTGGCTGCCTACATTATTACAGCCAAACAGACATGTGCAATTCAATCTCTCTGGTTGGAGAGTAGGCCTGGGCCTTCAGTGCTCTTCAGAGGGCTGAGGCAGCCTGCTTCAGCCAATCCAGACAATTCTCTCATGCAGCATGAGAGGAGTGTCTGGATTGGATAAGGACTTGTGGAACTTCACCCTCAGAGTGTTCTGGAGCCGGGGACTGAAGAACACCAAGGACGTTGTAAGAAAGGATGTCCATCCAAAATAGAAATAAAGTATGTTTATTACAGCAAAAAGGATCCCATCCAAAAGAAGGGTCTGGTCCACAGCAAATCCAGGTTCTAACTGCCTCTCCATAGCTCATAACATAACATTCCTTGAAAGAACATTTTGCGACACCTAGCAACATCAGGATGCTACACATCTTCTCTCCTTAAAACAAAGAAATAAAAGTAAACATAGAAAACAAATCCTATTTAACATAGTCTCACAGATACTTTGGAGAATGAAATCCTATTTAACATAGTCACGCAGATACTGAGGAGAATGAGTAACTCTTGTAGACTTACGAGTCGAAGGAGGAAAACTTCGAAGACCAGAGGTCACAGCAGTAGACGATGCCTTATGACCACGAAGAGTTTCCTGTTGTGAATCATTCTGCTGCGAAGTTGAAGAGGAGTCAATAAAACGATGTGCAAAGATTTTCCTAACCACCACCACCCTGTTCAAGTTCCAAATACGGTGGTCATCAGTTTAACTGCATTCTTGAAGATCTTAATAACCCTCATGGGCTTCAAAAACCTTGAACAAGATTTTACATTAGAAGGATTCTTTATGATAACCCAATCACCAATTTGAACCACAGTTCTTTTAACACATTTTTTTACATCATGATGTTTCTTTGACTCAATCTTTTTGGACTCGGCTAGAGACCAATCGCTGTTTTCATTCTCTTTAAATGGATCAGGTTGCATATCATTTACCCAAGATGGTGTTACAAGTGTATTAGGACACCTGCCTCTAAAAAGTTCAAAAGGTGTTCTCTTAGTTACAGCATGGGGTGAAAGCCTATAAACCTTCATCTTTTTAAAGATTTCTGTGTGCCAATTAAGACCTGCAGATTTTGCAATGCCAATAGTTTCTTTAAGAACTCGGTTGAATCTCTCAACCATGCCGTTGGTTTCTGGGTGGTACAAAGCAGATTTTTTGTGTAAAATATCACATTTGGAAAGAAATGTTTCCATTTCTTAAAAAACCAGTTTAACACCATTATCAGTAAGAATGGAATTTGGTAAACCTTCTCTTTCAAACATTTTCTCCAAAAAATAAATTACACGTTTAGTTTCAATACCCCGTGTAATGGGCCATCTTGAGTAAAAATCCATGAGTACAAAAACATAACAATCAGAAGCTGAGGAAAACACAGGACCAAGAATGTCTAAACCAGCTTTCTTCCAAGGTGCATTCGGGCGCTCTCTTATGACCATGGGTTGGATTTTAGGTTTTGCCACCTTATTGCTCAAAGCACACACAAAACAATCCCTGATCTTGCGCTCCACTTGTAGGTCCATACCTGGCCACCAATACGACAACCTCAACCTTTCCTTGCATTTAGAAACTCCCAAGTGTCCCTGATGCGCTAATGATATAAGCTCTTCTCTAACAGAGCTTGGGGGAATAAGCCTCATTCCTCTTAAAAGCAAATCATCTTGCACAGAAAGCTGATCCTTAATGTGCCAAAATGTATCAGCTCCCATACCATCTTTCCCTTTCAAAGGCCAACCATCATTTACATTTTTCATAACTTGCCCTAAAACTAGATCTTCAAACAGATCCTTCTTCTACCTATCTTTTCCTACAATACAATCATCAATTGCACCAACTAACTCATCATCTTCATCAACCTCATCATCCAGAATATCCTCTTTAACCGAAACCAAATGGGACAAAGCGTCCGCAACCTTGTTGTCCACACCTGGTAGATACTTCACAGCAAAATCATAATCCTGCAATCCCACAACCCATTTAGTAATTCTACCCGAAACTGCATCGATACCTTTCTTTCTTAAAATCTCACATAAAGGTTTGTGATCAGTTCTAATCTCGAATTTGCCTCCCCAAAACAAATTCTTTAGTTTTTTCACCGCTCAATACACAGCAAGAGCCTCCGTCTCGATCACAGAATAGCGTAACTCAGCTCCTCTCAAACTTCTAGACAAAAACAAGATAACATTTTCCTTAACACCATCTCTTTGCAGAAGAACTGCTCCTAAGCCTTTAAGACTCGCATCAGTCACCAAAACAGACTCTTTCTCAGTATCAAAACTACTCAATTTGTGGGTAGAATTCAACTTTTCTTTAATAACACAAAGTTCTCCTTCGCATTCGTCATCCCAAACAAATTCACAGCCCTTCCTAAGCAGAGTTCTCATGTGTGCACATAAAGAGGCAAAACCATCACCAACCTTATTATAGTACTCTGCCATGCCTAGGAAGCTCATTAACACTTCCTTATTAGTCGGAGAGTTCAACTTTAGAATGGCAGTAATCAAACTCTCTTTAGGCATAATACCAGCAGCAAATATGGTATGTCCCAAATAATCAATGGACTCCCTCCTAAATTTGCATTTCTCAATCTTCACAGTGAGATTAAACGCATTGAGTCTGAATAAGACCTCCATAACTCTTGCATCATGTTCCTTGTTGTGCTTACCAAAGATGAGAATATCATCCTGATAGATCCTAACCCCTACAAGATCTTTCAAAACATTCTCTAATGCCCTCTGAAACACTGAAGCAGCCAAAACCAGGCCAAAAGGGAGTCTTGCAAAACAAAATATTCCATAAGGGGTTATACAAGCTGCTAAATCCTTGGATTCATCATCCAACCTAATTTGGTGACAAGCTGACCTCAAGTCTATCATACTGAAAACTTGAGCTCCTTTTAACAACATCAACATGTCAGAGATTTTAGGCAGAGGGTAGCGATCAACCACAACATTCTTATTTAGCTCTCTGAGGTCCACACACAAACGGAGGGAGCCATCCAATTTCTTTGCGGCGACCACTGGAGCAAGCCAATGTGTTGCCTTTACTTCCTCAATTATACCATCTTGTTTTAGGCGTTGTAGTTTATTTTTAACTTGCTCCCTGACAGCTACAGGTATATTACGCACCTTACAACAAGAGGGTTTTGCCTGATCATGCAGACAAATGTGGTGAATATAGTCTTTTAAGCAACAAAACTTTTCGAAAAAAACCTGGGGAACCTTTGCCAAATCAGTAAAATCACCATCAGAAGATCGACGAACAGTAGAAATTGAAGAGGACTGAAAATTGTCTTTCAAAATTATGGGAGGTGAAGAATTCGGATCAAGCATGACTCCAAGATCCCTTTGGTTAAATCAACTCAAAATGCTATAATCGAGAGGAGGAGCTACGTGCCTAGGCAAGATGGCCGTGTAGACTCTCGGTTCCGCCGAGTCTGTCCGCTGGCCCCAACATCCTGACCTTCCTCCTGCCTCCTGAGCCCAGAAAACTGCATCAGAAGGCGAGCTGTGCGCCTGGAGCTTGAGTTGGCGCTCCAGGGCGGCTCCGTTCAAACGTTATGGCCGCTTAAAGAATCGGGCCTGTCAATAACGGAGACCGGGGGCTGGAGTAGTTCTACCAGCCGCCCTGGAGTTGATCAACACCGGGGACCTGAAACCGGAAGTTCCGATCGGGTCCCCATACAGACGGCACAGAATCAGTGGAAGCGGCAGACTGCGCTGCCGACGATATAGCCGAGTACCCCCACTCCCCCCTACTGGGCGAAGAGTTGAAATGGCCCTGGTGCATAGGGAGCAGCCGCTTTACGGGGGACGGCGAGGGAAGGAAATTGGCAGCGGGAAATCGGCGGCGATAAGTGTGTGCTGTGGGACCATCGCCCCCCCTCTCGGTGAAATCAGGGTGTGGTGTGGTGGTGTGGCACCCCTGGTGGGTTCCACTGCGCCACCTGTATTTTCCAGTGCAAGACCCATTGAAGGGCCTGTAGTTGGCGTGGCGGGCCCGAAGAGTGAGAAGAATTGTGGTGGATCTCCCAGACCTGGTGTACCCGGACGCGGTGAGTTGGCGGGACGGGATCGCCTAAGGCGTCGAACTACCCCCGGGGCGCCTGCATGGAGTTGCTGTTGGGGACCTGACTGCAATTGTACTTTGGGACACTGCGGAGCTGTGTGGAGTGCCACTGTGAGGTTGACTGAGCACTAGACAGCAGGCGAAATGGCATCTAAGCAAGAGGGGGAGAGACACTCCTCGAGAGCGCTGAGGGTCTTGAAGCCGGTACAAAGCAATAAACTGGACCGCTACACCCAGCCCAAAAATTTGCTATCCGGAGCGGGGTCTCCAATGGTGGCTTCAGGGACGCACTCGGACAAAGAGGGCGAAGTCACGCTACAAGACATTATGGGTGCCATAGATGGGGTTAAAACCTCTCTGGGGCAACAAATGGAGACTATGGACGCCAAGTTGGATACGGTGTCTATTGAAGTGAATCTTATACGGGCGGATCTCACTAAGGTGAACGAGAAGGTTAAAGCCTTGGACATTAAGACATCCAGTTTGGTGGACGATGTAGCCCAGCTACAGCAGGATGTACGTGTTCTCCAATCCTCCCGTGAACAGGCGGAACGTAAACTGGATGAGTATGAAAGTAGGGTCCAGAGAAATAATATACGAATACTCAGAGTTCCTGAGAGATCCGAGGGACCTGCTCCTGATCTCTTTGTGGAGGTCCTGAGGTTCCGTGAGAATCGTAATGACGTTTTTGACTTGTTCGGATATGGACGAGTTTGGTATCTATGAACCGCAAATGACGAGTTTAGTGGGTGTACATGTTTTCGCTATTCTACGTTACACCATTCGTCTTATTCGTGGGCTTCTTCATCTGAACCCATGGGTTCCATTTTAGATACGGCATCCATTTTGTTTCTTGCCCTCAAGTAGTCAGCGAACGGACACTGTCCGCTTCTTGACCCTGGGATTCCCAAGCTCTCGCGGAAGACACGTGTTCCTTTGAGGGTGTCTTTATGACGAGGGGGATGACACTGCAAAGGCAGATGGCTCCGCTCGAGGCTCATCTTGCCGTGCCGGTCTATTGTTTCAGCCGTGCATGCATTAGGCACGAATCCTTTGATCCTGCAATCGTGCTTCCGATATTGCCCCCTACACTCTTTTTCAATCTGTTGTCTATCTTTGTCTTCCTTGCACCTGTTTCTGTCTCTTTTCTTAACTCGTTTACAGCCAGAATGGAATGTACTTACTGGTGAGATAACGTACTTTTACAGTTGGGAACCGGCGATGCTACTGTAATTATGTTCCGGGCTCTTGAATACATGAAAGCAACCCTTTTGAAGTTTACTGTGGGAACTGAGTTGTAACCTTTTGTTCGCCATGTTGTGCTATGACTGAAATATGTATAAAAGGAGCGATCCACTGTTGCAATTCGAAGCAGTCTCTCAGAACCTACACGTAGTGTACTTCTTGCGATTTCTGTATCCCTGCAGTAAATAAACCTTGATCTTTGACGCCTAAGGAAGTGTCCCGTGTCTCTGTGATTTGTACGCCGGAACAGGTAACCCACGAAGGTTTCAGGTGTTGTCCCCTGGCATCGCTGGGCCTTAGAATAGCCCAGTCCTTCAGTTGGCGCCCAACGTGGGGCGACATCAGCGGTACCGGTCCAAAGCCCGACGATCGTGAGGAACTTCGTGTGAAATCTCCGAGGGAAGGTGCACCCCGCTTCATCGATCCTGTTGTCAGAATAAGTGGTCCGAAGACTTTTCCCACGAAGATTCTCGCCTCCTGACGGCTGCGACGGACTGATGCCCTGACTGTCGACCTGTTTTGGCGCCTGGCGTAGTCCTTTGTACAGCGAGACGATAGACGGGCCTTCCTGGTGACGCTATTGCTCTTTCAGTTAAGTATTTGTGGGTTGCTCCCATAGTCCTTGGTCGTTGTTGTTGAAACTTGGTTGTTTGCATGGTTCCATTGCATTTGTGGTTCTTAGTTGTTGGGTTTTATTTGACGATTGCAATTGCCAAAAACCGAGGGTCTTGCATTTTTGCGAGGACATCGTAATTCGATAGCCCTTGAAGTTTGTAAACTCGGTTAGTGTGCATGATGCCTGGCCTAGTACTTTGTTTAGTTTCCTTAAATGTTGCGGTACGGATTCCCGGTTGGAGGACTCATGTCCGATACCTCCAGTTGGAAGCCACTTTATGAGCTCTATTGTCGTCACGGAGTGGGTCCTATCGTATATAATGATTATTGGATCCGCTATACTAAAAATGATGGTGTCCTTAGTTGGCCACCCCATGGTAGTTTCGAAACTGCAATTTTGGACAATCTCGAAGCAAAATTGTTTAAGAAGAAAGCTAGGCCGGCCATGTTTGATTCCTTCCGGTTATGGCGCAAAGAGGCCAAGCAGAAAGAAATCAAACAGATTAAGAAAAACAAGAGAGAAGGTATCATTACGGTGATGAGAAGTGCAGAGCAGTTTCAGCGAGACAAAGAAGAGAAGGAAAAGGAAGTTTTTGCTAGACTGCAACATATGGCAGTGGGTAAGTGTTATCCCGTTTTACCGTCAAGTTCTGATAAGAAGGGAGAAGAAGCGGTAGAGGACCCTTTGCTGTCCTATCTACTGAAATCACCACCTCCATACGCACAGGATACTACAGCTCCTGTGGTTCCTCCTGTACCTCAACCTGTTGTTCCGGCAGCTGCTGGTCAGCCTGCTGTTATTCCTGTTCTCCTGAATCCTCTTGTTCCTCAAGTTGTCCCTGCTCCTGTACCTGCCCTTCTTCCTACTGCTCCACTGCTTATACCTCCTCAGTCTATTGTTCCCGCTACTTCTGCTCTTTTGGCTACTCCTACTGCTCCTACTGCTCCTACGTTTAGCCCTCATGTTGTTGCCCCTGTACTTCTCTCCTCTTCTCCTTCTGTCCGTAGTCGCATACCTAACGCTGTTGCTAATCTTTACTCTCCATTTGGACCGATCCTTGGGTCGGATGTTTCTGATGTCTCTCAGAGACGAAGTCAAATTCCTGGTGGTAGGGAGAGTGAGACGTTAGTGAAAATGACGCGTAAATGGATTGGGCATCCTGCTAAGTACACCCCGCACATAGTTTGAGACATTCTCTCAATTTAATGAGCCCACACAAAGATTCGTGTTTGAGGAAATGTGTAAATCCTTACGAGAGGAGTGGGATAATGATGATGTAGACAATGTACCGCCCGAAATGACTGAACTCCAGAATCAGTTTTCGAACGGTATGATTGTGGGTAGTAATGTTCGACGTGCTTTAGAGCGTCTCTTGTCATTCCGATCTACAGTACAACCTCGAGTATTGTTTAATGATGCCACTGAGGAGTGGATGGCACAACCTGGTCAGTATACCATGCGAGAAGTTCCTCCAGTGTGGATGCCAGGTGATGCTACTGTTAATCCTGCAATTTTGCCACACTTCCAGAGAGTCTGGATACACCCCCCGTGGAAACGATCAGAGGTTTTACAGGTGAAACAAACTTTGCCTGACCCCCGCAAAAATCCGGCAGGTTATTATAAAGGGTAAACAGACAAAATATCGACTCCAAAATATCGACTGGACATAATATCGACTTTAAAATATAGACTGGACAAAATATCGACTGGACAGAATATCGACTACAAAAATATTGTTTTTAAGGTAAGTGAAGTAATATCGACTGTATAAAATATAGATAGCAAAAATATCGAATTTTTAATGATATATAATACTTTATAGTGTATATTTATGTAATAATATGTGTGAAAAAGTGTGTATTAATGTTATAAAATATTTTATTAAATGAATTTTGTTTTTATAATAATTGCGTAATGTAATTCTGTAGCGGGTTGTGGGTTTATAGGGGAATAGGGTGGGAAGTAATTTAATAATAATTAATTAATTAATAAATGTTTGTAAATATTTTTAATTAATAATTAATTGATAATTAATTAATATTAATTAGTTAATTAATTAATATAATTTAGTACATATTTTTTAATAGTAATTAATTGGTAATTAATTATTTGTAATTAGTAAATTACATTAATTAGAGTAAATTTTACATATATATAATTTTGTGTTATTGTAAAGTCATTAATTGGGGTAAAATAATATTAATTATTAAATTAATTACAGGTAATGTGCTAATATATTTACTTTATTGTTATTGTTAATTCATAATTAATTGGTAATTAAATAATATTGATTAATTTTGGGTAAAGGAGTATTTTTAGGGTTCAGGGTCAGTTTTCAGTTTTTGGGTAAAGGGGCATTTTTAGGGTTCAGGGTCAGTTTTCAGTTTTAGGGTAAAGGGGCATTTTTAGGGTTCAGGGTCAGTTTTCAGTTTTTGGGTAAAGGGGTATTTTTAGGGTTCAGGGCCAGTTTTCAGTTTTAGGGTAAAGGGGTATTTTTAGGGTTCAGGGTCAGTTTTCAGTTTTAGGGTAAAGGGGTATTTTTAGTGTTCAGGGTCAGTTTTCAGTTTTTGGGTAAAGGGGTATTTTTAGGGTTCAGGGTCAGTTTTCAGTTTTTGGGTAAAGGGGTATTTTTAGGGTTTAGGGTCAGTTTTTAGTTTTTGGGTAAAGGGGTATTTTTAGGGTTCAGGGTCAGTTTTGGGTTTTTGGGTAAAGGGGTATTTTTAGGGTTTAGGGTCAGTTTTGGGTTTTTGGGTAAAGGGTTTTTTTTAGGGTTCAGGGTCAGTTTTTAGTATCTTATTTAATTATAGTATGTTAATATATATATATATGTTTTAACAAATAATATTGTAAAAAATTTTTTTATTACTTTCATTTATTATTTAATTATTATAAGTTAATGTAAGTATTTTTAAGTATATTTTAGTAATTACATTTTAATATTAATTTAATTTAACACTGTTTTTTATAAAGTCGATATTTTTTACAACTATATTATTGCAAACGATATTTTGTACTCTATATTTTTGTACTTACCTGTTTGTAGATACAAACTCGATATTTTGACTGTCGATATTTTGTCCACAATATTTTTGCTAGTCGATATTTTGACACTCGATATTATTTCAGTGATCCTATTATAAAGAGTTATCCCAATTAGTGGATGCTACTATTATGAGCCTTGCCGATATCGACATGTTGTTCAGTAATATAGTACCTCAACCAATTTGGGCAAAGATCCGTCAAGAGAATCACGTAGAATGGCACTCTGAAACTAAAACTTGCTAAGATTCAAGCAACGACTGGTCTGTCATGGCCTGATGCCTTGCCTCTAGCTCTCTGGTCGACCAGGGCGACTGTGCACTCTCGAGTAGGGCTTAGCCCATACGAGATTGTTTTCGGCCGTCCCGCGAACATTTGGGGACTCCCGAGGCCTAAGGCATTTGATAGTCTCGAATACCCAATGTTGATTGATTATCTTTATGATCTGACTGCTAAACTGAGGTTAATTCATCAACAGGTTTTTGAAGCTCTACCGGCACAGACAGAGGGTCCTGGACATCGGCTCCAACCGGGTGACTGGGTTGTCACCCGCAACTTTGGGAGAAAACGTAACTTAGAGCCAAGATTTGTGGGTCCCTTCCAAGTTCTGCTGGCTACAAGGACTGCAGTTCGATTGGAAGGCAGAAAGAATTGGGTGCACGCCACCCACACCAAGAAAGTCCCGATCCCTTTGCCAGCACATTCTTGGGTTCGAACTGGGATTGCCTCAATGGAAACAGAGGCCCCTCTACGTTTTGTGCCGTTTAGTGATGCTCAACCTGTAGGAGACACTTCATTGCAGCCAGATACATCTGTCGAATCGTCAGCATTGGAGAATTCAAGGCTTGAACTGGCATCTGATCAATCAAACACTGGTTCGCAACCTGACCAATTATTTGAAGAGCAGACTCGACCTGGAAGAAGTCGATATTTTCTTCGTTCACGTGACAAAGACTAATAAAAATCCTTTTTGTTTTTCTTTTTGAATTCATCTTACCCCCTTACTGTTGCCACGAACATTATGAACACTTGCATCTTCTATTGATTTTTGAATTATTTTTCACGTGTGTTACTTTTTTTTTTTTTCCACAGCTAGGAGATTTGCATTAAAATTGAATGTTTGATTAAAGAAAACCTTTTTCATCCGGGTTGACTGTAGGGCCGTGCGGGTACTTCCTTCTGTTTAGCAGGTTCCTGACACTAGGTCGGTTACTTTTGTCGATTCCTGGGAACTCCTGGGAATTGATAATCGCTACTCAGAACGAAGTGCGTCAAGAACGTTACGGACGGTTTTTAGAGGATGGATTTTTCAAGCTGTTGGAAGTAGAGAGGATGTCGGCTCAAAGATCGAAATTACATAAGGTTGTACGAACAAAATGCTTTCTGTTTCAGGTATTCCTGCTGTTTCTATGCTATTAGTGGGTGGAGTGTATTTTGGAATACAGTCATTATTGCCTTCCGCTTCACCTACTTCTTCTCCTTCTGAACTGAATTCTATTCCCACTGTTTCTCCACATTCCTTTCATCCTCTGCCCCAACATGAACAGGTTAGACGTGCGGAACTCATGAACAACTCCTTTGTCCAGCTCCTACATCAGCATCAGTTAGTGATGAATACTACTAACTGTTGGGTATGTGGGTTAATGCCACATACCATGGGCAGGGGTATTCCGTATTTGGTTCTTCCTTATAGCTCCCAGGGGTCAGCTCGAGCATTCCAAACTATGTTCGGTAGTGCACTAGATTCCTACCCCCATCGAGAGCCACGCTCTGCAGATCTTGGTCCCGGCCCGTACCACAAGCCTTTGGCAAGAGCGATTGTTGACTTAGATAGAGATATATATATATATTTTTTTTTAATTTTTGAAAACCTTTATTGTAATGATGCACACAGCTATTCAGCCTAACATCCCGGAGGCAAGGCAGCAAGGTCTCAGAATGGTTATAGTGCAAAGCGATTCATAGCAGGACAGTGCAGGTTATTTTTTATTTTATAGACAAACAAAAACGTAAACAGAGGCGCCCGAGGGCGCAGAAAAGGCAATGGAAGGGAGAAATGGCTATGAGTCAGTAGGAGGCGTAAGAGGCTAGAGAAGATTTAAAAAGGAACTTAAGTAGGATGTAGGAAAAAAGGGGGGGGGAAATGATACCTTTCCAAAATGGTTGAAACTTTAGGCAGATAGTGTTTGTCCAATTGAGCAATGCAAGTCTTATATTCATTAAGACTATTGTCATTAAGATCAGGAAGATGGTCAAACACCTCTTGACCCTCTGATCCTAAACAGTGTAACAATAGCGCAGTTTTCCTCTCCGCGCTTAAGGAGGAACCACACACTCTGGCATACCTCTCGAAAACCTTCTTCCATTTTTTCCACCTTATGGGTGGATCACACGGGGAAGTTGAAAAAAATGGAGGAGCAGTTACGTTCTGCATGTTAGGTTAAAAGCAAACAGTAAAAAAAAAAAATTGCAACCAATAACAAGATTTTACGATGTAACAGTTATGCACTGCAACATGAAATGCCTTTCACCATGCGGAAAAGAAAGTAAGAAACATAAAGTTTCAAATAAACAGGACTGAAAAACACATAATTTAGAAATTCAAAAGAAGCTCACTGGCTTGTGTTAAAGTTTGCACACAAAAATACTATTAAATCATCAAACCCATCACAAAGTACAGGAAAAAATACATTTTCTCTTTTAAAATATAATAACCATGTAATTAGAGTGAAGTTGTTGTAAAACACAATCGCAAAGTGATAAGTAAAAAAATTGGGATGTGCCAAAAATGAGAAAATTGGTCAACTGTGTTAAAATATCAAAGTTGAGCTGCAGAGCATCACTGTTATAAGGTGAAAATAACTAAATGCGGAAGCGTAATGTTACCTTGAAAAAAAATCCAGATTATAAACCGAATGGCCCAAAAACACGAAGCAACAATAAAAGGAAAATAGCTGTGCGCATTGCTTAGATACGCTCAAACACAAACTTAAGATGGCCGCCATGTAGTTGACGTCATCACGCCTGCGTGAGTTGTCAGACGCTTGAAGACGAAGCTGCGTGATGACCCAGACGTCTGCGTTGTTCCGGAACGATGCAGGACGATGCAGGATGTGTGACGATGAAGAAATGACAAAGGTGGTTGTGGAGAGGAAGCCGTCCCTACCTCTCCGGGGCGACATCCGAGACAGGGGTCCCTCCCCTCCACAACGGGTCGCACAGCGCCCCTTCCATATCGGACTTCCCCTCTTTCTCATTACCCACAGGAACCGGCAACAAACACCGAGACCGAAGAACCGGAAACGACCCCGCATGACCCCAGAAGTGAAGCACCAGTCGAGGAACCGGAATCAACCCCTTTCGAACCCGGAGGCGCTTCTACAGAAACCAGCCCGGAACAGAGAAAAGCCGTCTGGAAGGAAGGAGAGTCGTTCACACCAGCGGACTCGTGGCAGGAGACAGCGGTAGGCATGGAATCCCTGACGGAGAGCGGAGCGGAGAAGCAGAGCGGAGACGAGGACGAGGAAGAGGACATCTGGACGGAAGACTGGTGGCGTCCTCAGGAGGTGGCTGGAGAGCGGCCGCAACTCGGAAGAGAGTTGCGGCGGGGCACGTGAGTACCTACTATCCTTTCTCCGTGTTCCCCCTGTACATAAGTGTAAAATACTGTATAGAGACCCTCACGAGCACCCAGCACTATATATATATATATAGGTAGAGAAGTATCACTGGCAATGTATAAACTCCTGAGCACTGATTCCTGACACCTACAAACACCCCTACTCATTCCCTTTCTTACTCGTCTTCTCCATCCTACCCTACCGGCCCTTCCTCACGTTCGGTTTCTGATCCCTTCACTCCCCGGTGTAGGTGGAAGTACTCAATAGTCCTTGCTGAACTGGACTAACCCCTGTATTCTCTCTCCCCTGTATACCTCCGAGGAGTACCAGTGCCCTGTATTCATCAAGACGACATCAGCCCAGCAGAGGAGCACACCCCACGGCGTCTACCCTACACCTGAGCTAACCCAGCCCTGCACTTCCACCCAGGATTCATTCATCCAACTCTGTTACTAAAGACTGTTGTGCTCTACAAACTGCAAATAAAATCCACTGACCATAGCTCACTATATCCGGCCTCCCCGCCTGTTATTCCGGTCCGCCCAACCCACGACTCCACAGTGATGCAGCGTGGAATTCCAGAAAGGTAAGGGTTCTTTGAATGAAGGCAGAGTTCTTTGAATGTTTAAAAGAAAACAAGAAGTCACTTGTAGACGCCGCGTCTGCCCTCTAACTAAAATTGCAGATGTGGCTGTTGTAACAGGCCTGCTCCGAAACCAACTCCCAAACCCGACTTTTGCAATGTTACAAGGGGCGAGTGTGCAGCGAAATTCCTTGCCAAAAACAGAACACAAAAATAACAATCCCGCACCGAACTCATCTCCCAACCCCTTACACAAGTACATACATGGGGCAAGTGTGCGGCGAAGTTCGCTATAACTTTAAAGACGATGTGACACAGTATGAATTATAACTAGGCAGGGGCACGCCGCAATGGTCAACAAGGGAATAGATTTCAAATAAAGTTCCAACGTAATGATAGATAAATCAAAATAGGCACGAAAAGTCAAATGAAGTATAGAAGAATAGAGTCTTCCCTTAAAAGCATGAAACAGTACCTTGTGGAAGGAAGAATCTTCAGATCCTTAACTCGAAGTGAAAATCCACGGGAAGAAAAAAAAAAAAATCCTCTGTTATAATGATAATGTTGAGATCCTTAGTGCCATCCCATCCTCAGTCGCCAAATGTAAGAAAGGATGTCCATCACAATAGAAGTTAGGTAGGTTTATTACAGCAAAAAGGATCCCATCCATAAGAAGAGTCTGATCCACAGCAAATCCAGGCTCTAATGGCCTGTCCATAGCTCATAACATAACATTCCTTAAAAGAACATTCTGCGACACCTAGCAACATCAGGATGCCACAGGCGTGCTGCGGGCTCAGGTAAGTGAACGTTTTTTAAAAAATTTCAAATGTTCATTTGTATGTTTTTTAAATTGTATTTATGTTGTCCTTTTAATTGTATTAATGTTGACTCACCATTTTTGTGGGTCCACAACCGCCACTGCTCATAGGTGATTTCTGAGCAGCTGGCTACCACTTGGTTTAGAGTCGAAAAGAAATTTAGGGCTAGTTATGACTACTGCAGCCATGATTTTAAATCTTAGGGGCATATTACCAACGAGTAGCGATATTTATCGCTAACTAGGCCTTGCAACGATTTTTTTATCGCTAAGCATCGCCGGAAATTATCGCTGAGATAACTTGCTATTAGCAACTTTTATCTCCAAAGCGATAATTTTTCCGGCGATAGCGTGAATATCGCTGAGTATACAGCGATATTCACGCATTAGTGACAAAATGCTCTTAGCCATGTTATCCACCTCCCATTGGATAACATGGCTAAGAACTGGTCTGAGCAGGCGTTAGTTTTTGGCGATAGCGGGAATATTTCCATTGCTACGCCCGCCTTGCTAATAGGCGATAGCGACTGCTTTCAGTCGTTAACAGGTTGGGTACGCCCACTTTGCATGTCATTAGCGATAAACATCGCTGACATGCAAAGCGGACCCCAAACCGCTCGCTATCGCCTAAAAGCTGTCGCTAACTGCTGTTGGCGACAGCTTGCTAATAAAGCGATAGAATTATCGCCGCTTAGTGGCCGAAAACGGTCGCAATACCGGCGATAATTGCCTATCGCCCCACTTGGTAATATGCCCCTTAGTTATTCCATCATGTGTTGTTGCTCATACTCTGATAAGGCTTGCAAACTCAGTGAATACATTAATTCCCATTCGGTAACAGTGCATTGGAATTACTGGACACTCCCAATGAGGGCATGCAAGTCCATCTCAGGCACAGTGCCTGGTCACATCATTACAGTAAATAATAAAATGGGGCCTGTCAAAAAAAAACAGGATTTTCAAGAAAACATGTTTTTCAGCTGCCGTTTTCAAAGTTTAAGATAGTCAGCGCCAATGCATGGTAAGGTACACTAATTTTACTGTTCTGAACTTAGTCAGTTCCTTTATTATTCTTATGATAATATTAGCAAAAATTCATGTTTCATAGTTATTTAAAGAATATTATAAACACTGACGTCTCCATCTTGTAAAAGTTAACTTTGCCATTTGTGGTCCGTCACAGCCCAGCGAAGTGTATTTTAGCAAAGAACGACCTCATGTAAAGGAGCCAGAGAATACATAAATAAAGGAGTCCGCTAATATGCAGGCACTGGCAGCGACGAGGAATTTCATAAACCAATGCCAGGTGTAGACGTATTACAAGGTTGAGGTCTTTACGTCATGTGTGATGGTGCATGCCCATGTCAATGTGGCATGATGTTAGCAATGCTTATGCGGTGCAGGAAAATCTGCTGTTGCCAACATGCGGTGGGATTGTGAAATGGAAACATTCAGGCTACAAGTAAAGTATTCCCTTCTCTGAAAAAAGCCCGGAATATAAAAGAAAGACTAAAAAAACACGAAATAGCCAGAGCGAAAACCTCGGGTCAGGAAGATGAGAGCAACTGGTGATTAGATTCCAACACAACATTTATAAAACAAGAGAGACGTCGATTCAAATCCCTTGGGATAATTAAAACCACGCCAGGGGAGAAAATGACAATGACAGGGGGAGGGAAAGAAGTCAAATCATAATTTACATATTAGATGAAAGGTATTTGATAATTTCAGAAATATACGGAATGGAAGTACAGCTAATCCTGATCCAGCGAAAGGAAAGGATGAACTTTTCACAATCAACCAATTACTCATAGACACATTTACATTTCCTGACTGTTTCGCTGGGGGTCAAGTTTTATTTCACTTTGATCTGAATTAGGCAATGCCTATTTAATCTTCACGGATCAACACTCTTTCTTTGGTTATTGGACCATTAGTCGAGTAGTTGATGGTGATATTAACAATTTAACTAAATTAAGTCCGGGTAAGTTTCAATGAATTTTATCTAATAACCCATTCAAAATGAACGCTCATTTATACTGATTCACAGTGCAAACTCCATCAACTTTCATGGGAGAGAAAACTAATTTATCAAATACGTTCCATTCACAGATTTATTCAACAATTCAACGCATTTGAAGTGGATAGATGGAGAGACAAAAGACATAATATATCATACATTTGCAAAAGCTTTGCAAATTTAAGACAAAAATGTAACTACCTAGTAGTGAAATGGGGAAACCCAACCCCTGGCCAAAAGGATTTGTGGGGGTCAACTGACAAAGACTATAGGACAAGTACAGGATAGGATTATACTTACTACACTTCTCTAGTACTCTACGCACTGGGGCGCATCCCTCTCTTACACTCCCTCCCTCCTCAATATTCTTTTGCAATTCTTCAATCTATTCAGGCTGGTTTTCAGAATTGAATCTTCCCAGTCTGTTCTTCTCAGGCAGCAATCAATCAATCAATCAATCAAAGCATTTATATAGCGCACTACTCACCCAGAGGGTCTCAAGGCGCTAGGGGAGGGGGGTCTGCTACTGCTCGAACAGCCAGGTCTTGAGTTGCTTCCTGAAGGCGAGGTGGTCCTGGGTCAGGCGGAGGTGGGTCAGGAGGGAGTTCCATGTCTTGGCGGCGAGGTAGGAGAAGGACCGTCCCCCTGTGGTGACTCTTCGGATGCGGGGGACGGCGGCAAGGGCGTGGTCGGTCGATCGAAGCTGGCGTTTGGGAGCGTAGAAGTTGAGGCGGCTGTTGAGGTATCCTGGGCCTTGGTTGTGTAGGGCTTTGTGTGCGTGGGTGAGGAGTCGGAAGGTGATTCTCTTGTTGACCGGGAGCCAGTGCAGGTCTCTCAGGTGTCCGGAGATGTGGCTGCGACGGGGGATGTCCAGGATGAGTCGTGCTGAGGCGTTCTGGATCCGCTGGAGTCTCTTCTGGAGTTTGGCGGTGGTTCTGGCGTAGAGGGAGTTGCCGTAGTCCAGACGGCTGGTGACGAGGGCCTGGGTGACCGTCTTCCTGGTCTCGGTGGGGATCCACCGGAAGATCTTACGTAGATCTTACGTAGCATGCGCAGGATGTTGAAGCACGACGAGGAGACGGCGTTGACTTGTCTGGTCATGGAGAGGGAGGAGTCCAGGATGAAGCCCAGGTTGCGTGCATGGTCTGTTGGTTTGGGTGCACTGCCTAGGGCAGGGGGCCACCAGGAGTCGTCCCAGGCGGAGGGTGAGGATCCCAGGATGAGGACTTCCGTCTTGTCCGAGTTCAGTTTCAGGCGGCTGTTCTTCATCCATTCGGCTACCTCTTTCATCCCTTCGTGAAGGTTGGCTCTGGCGGTGGCAGGGTCGTTGGTGAGGGAGAGGATCAGCTGGGTGTCGTCGGCGTAGGAGATGATGTTGAGGTTGTGCTGGCGTGCGATGTCTGCAAGGGGGCTCATGTAGACGTTGAAGAGGGTTGGACTGAGCGAGGAGCCTTGAGGAACGCCACAGATGACTTTGGTGGCTTCAGATCTGAACAGGGGGAGGCGGACTCTCTGTGTCCTTCCGGCGAGGAAGGAGATGATCCTCTCCAGTGCCTTCTCCTGGATGCCGACGTTGCTGAGTCGCTGCACTAGTGTACAGTGGCAGACAGTGTCGAAGGCCGCGGAGAGGTCTAGGAGGATGAGGGCTGCTGTTTCTCCGTTGTCAAGCAGTGCTCGGATGTCATCGGTGGCTGCGATCAGGGCGGTCTCGGTGCTGTGGTTGGCCCGGAAGCCAGACTGCGAGAGGTCGAGGGATCTGTTCGTCTCGAGGAAGGCGGCCAGCTGCTTGTTGACGGTCTTCTCCATGACTTTTGCAGGGAGCAGCTCTCGCCCACTCCTCACTCAGCATCGACGTGTCTTATCTACTCCACCTTAAGTCACTCAAATATACCCCTTCATTCTGCATGTCCCACCCTCAAAAGTTGCAAGTATTCATGAATCATGGACTGCGATTGGGCAAGGACAGTGGGGTTGTCATGACCTCATGCTGTCATTCTTGATTTCTTAACTAATTCTTTGTCTAGTAAACCCTTCCCACTTAATTTATTCATTTTTCAGAAAAACCTCCTTTCACACACATTCATAAAATAGATTAGATACAAATTTGATATAATTCTTTAGTTGAGAAACGTTCCCAGGCATCTGTACTTGACAGCCGGTCAATGATTCGGTCACCAGGTCCCTTTGAAACTTCAGTGCGCAGACTCAACTTGTATTACATCTCGACTGCCATCTTTTCTTTTGACTTAGCATATCAGGCCCAAACGCACACTATTAATAAAGGAATCATAAACAGATGTTATTTTCTCAAATATGTTATTATCACTGTTGACCACCCACTTCTACTCTATCCCATGTTATTTTCTTTTTTGTTAAGCAAAAGCATTAGCAGCAACAATTCTTTTAAAATCCAGGCAAGCATATGCCAGACACTTTGAACCTCAAGACCTACAGTTAGTGAAACCTTGCACATGCGTGAGAGTTTCCCTCTCACATGGGTTAATCACATGAATATTACACTATACTGGTTCGCACATGCGCAAGATGATTTCCGGTTTCAGGTGGGATTTCAGTTAAGCAGCAAATTATTCTTTGTTATTTAAGCAAGCAGAAAGCCTTTTTCCCCATGTATGAATGTCGTGTGTATGTTAATTTTCTTTTCTCTTCTATTTCTATTTGATTCGAGCAAGTTTCTTTTCCTCGAATCCTTGCTCCTTCAATCCCACAGCAAGACATTTGTTTGCATTGGATTAATGAGAAGCCCAATAAGTTTAGATCTCTGCTGCCTTGATAAGTGCCATATTCAAACCAACATTTTTCCAAGGGGGTCTGATGAGTGATCAAGTGCTGATAACTTTACTGTCCCATACCATTTGCTTTTGCCAAGATCCCCAGAGTGTAACAGGCAGGAAAGATACATGATTCTATGTAAGGGCTTCTCAAATGTCATTGGTGCATCTGATTGCACACACAAATTAAACTTCAAATTAAACTGAAGCAGAAAGATTGGGCAGTGTCAATGGTTAATTAATTTTCTAAGCACACCATACCATCATTCACATATGGAGTGACATCCTTGGTTGACATCACATCAGGCAACAGTACCCTGTAAGGAGATTTGACCTTGTAGGCTAAGTACTTCATGTTCATTATTCAAGTTCCATGGACAATAGTCTTGGGCCAATAGATTATTACATTAGCTCAGCCCTATCTGAGATCATTTGTAGCTACTTGTTCTCTACAAGGTTTTTAGTGAGTTGAACATCAGATAGAAAATGTATGTGACCATCCTGTCTTTGGCATCGCTCATCAAAATAGGACTGTTGTTGTGCTGTGGGTCACTGTTTTTTTGCATGGAAAAGAAAATGAGTAGTTGTTTAGAAACAGACAAGCTCAAATATTAGGAAAATGAGATGGTAGATGATAATGTTGCCCAATTTTTGAGGAATTCACCTGCCATTAGAGCATTTTGGTGGTGTGCACTATTCTTACTTCCTTTTTGTAAATGTTGAGCTGTTGGGTTGCGGAATTTGGCAGTCAGTGTGTAACATAGAGCCAAGGTTCAGATGGTTGGATGCCTGAGTTTTTACAGCTACTATGTTCTTTACTCTGTACAACTTTGTTCCAGCTCAACGACAGGCAAAGGAAGCTTATCTTTGTGTAATGCCCATAATGAATATAATACAAGGAAACCATTGGCATAATAATGGTGGCGGCAAGTGAACTTCATACTGATCATTGGAAGTAGCTTTCAGGAAAAAACACACGTTTAAAACAGGAAAACATGGCAAACAATGTGCCTGAACAAAAAGGATACACTGTTGCCTGCACATATCAATCAATCAAGTGACCTGTAAAACACGACTACTCACCCGTAAGGGTATCCAGGCGTTTGGGGGGGCAGAGAGGTAACATAGAGGTTGCCACTTTCAGCTGAGAGTGAGAAGTGAGACATTGAATAAGAGAACAGAGGGGCATGCTTCCATGACTGATCCTTTTTACCATCAGGTGGTTTCTGGGTGCTAACAAGGACGTTGACGTTTTTTTGGGTCTGCCTTCAGCCCATCCAAGGAAGCTATAGTAAACTCTACTGCAACTGCTTCTAAGGATCCTTGGATCTCCTTTTTGAGACCTTCCTGGTGACTGCCTCAAAGTGCTTCTTGGGTGTGTGTAAATGATAAAAGGATGTAGAAATGTGTTTCTTCTCTAATTCTTCTTTTGCACCACAATACTTTACCTCCTAACCTAGGATTTCTCTTGGTGTTGACAGGATTTATCCCTTGAATCTAAATAGGAACCATTTCTGGTCTAGCTTCTGCCCTCCTCGCTGGTGCTTTGCTGAAGCCCAAGAGTTTATGTATCTGTCCAACATCAATGACTTCCTTGTTTCTGTAAACTTGTACAGAAGTAAGACGTGGACTGAAAGTTTTAGAGCAGAGGTCCAGTGATTATATTCATCATTCCCTTAAATGTAACAGTCTTTCTACTTGGACTTACCGATTTAATCCTTTTCTAACATGTGGACTTCAATTACACTTTAATTTGTTTTTACCTTTAATAAACTTCCTCAAAGTTTTCGGATATTTCTCATTTGAGCTTTTGTGAACAGCCCCCTACACAAGCATGTAAACATCTAATCTGGAATTAATTCTAGAGTGGCTTTTGTGCTCAACACTGCCAACCCTGTGTCATAGAAGGCCACCAATGGTCCTGTGAATTCAGTCATTCATAAAGGTAGTTCGAATCCATTCAACCCCCAAAACGATGCAGTAACAGTGGCCTCCTTCTCTCCTTATCGCTGAACCTAGCTATCCCTCCAAGCACTTGCTGGCTGTATCTCTGCCTGGGACCTTGTACAGTGCTCTGTTGCCATTTGGCTAAGGTTGACCAAGTCATACATGCATGCAAAGAGATACCCTCTTCCTCATACCTAGCAAATATATATTTTTGAACCTGCTTGCTAGCTAGACACACCATATCTTCACTCTAGGTACCAACATGTTCAGTATTCAAGTATACCTCTCCAATCTTGTCATCCTTTCCTCATAAAGACCGTAGTCATTATGACCTGTAAGGTTTTCTTTCATAAAGTTCCAGGTTCATTTCCTCAAAGGCAATCTTTTTTATTTGAGGACCAACTGCCTCCTTAGCTGCTGTTTGCCTAGTACTGGGATACTGTCCCAGGTAGGAAAGCAACAGGTTCAGGTAGAGTGTTTCCTTCCTTTTCAGTAGAAGGTTTTGCTTCCACAGTTCCTTTCACAGTTTATTTGACCATCTACTGAGCGACTCTGTTCCACATCTTCCCTTCTCTTGTCTCTATTCTGTTGTTAAACCTGGTAAAATGCTGCTTTCATCTAGCTAAATTAAAAAACACAAAATGTTTCCTCTTCTGGATTGTTATGTGCACTGAGAATACGAATGTCAGGTTATTGGCTACCAAACCTCAATATTGTGACATAAAGTTGTGAGGTTTGTGTTCTAATCTAAGTGTATGGATGATGTGTTTAGAAGGAGAAAGCAATGACACTTTGCAGTAAATAGTACAGGTCAAAATAGTACAGAGAGGAAATATGGCCGCAGAAAGCAGTAGGTCAAGTGCATAGCTCTCCTCCCTTCTGAAGATGGCAGGCAGGCACAATGGGCAGTAAAATCAAGCACAGTTAATGAAGATGGAATTATGTGGCAGTGGAGGACCAAATTGTATATCAGGATTGACTAGATTATCGAGCTAGAAAAGTCAAATTATGTGGCATTACGCAGCATATCTGTAGCAGCAATTTCTTGCTATTTTTTCATGTGAACCCACATTGATACAAAAGGGTTCCAGTACTGTAACGCAAAATTATGCTCCCCCTCCCCTTGCAGAATGCGATGAGGGGCCCCTTAGTTCACATATCTGACAGATGTTCATTGGCCTTGGGCTGAATTAGGGTTCCCTTAGAAGATGAGGGCCCTCTTTAAGGGGTTGGGCCCCAACCCTGCGCCACCGGGGTTGCAGGGGCTTGCATTATTCCAATGACATGCAAATTACAAAGATGTTCTCAGAATTAAAAGTATACTTATTCCTCAAATCATATTGAAAATGCTCTGGGCCAATATTTAATGACCTTATTTCACTTGGAAGCACAGGAACACCATTTTATTAACACTGCCTGTAGCGTCCTCCCCATCCTGGGTACATGCAAAGGATCATGCCACACACTGAGATTGGTAGTACACTTCTTTGTTCCTCAGTATGTAACTCTTAACTCCTTCGACGCTCATGACGAGCTCAGCTCGTCATGCAGTACACCTCTCATACACTCATGACGAGCTCAGCTCGTCAAAAACAATGGAGTAAATGAAAAGTCAGCACAGGGGAGGAATTGCCTTAGCAGCCATGGAGTTAATGGAACATTCTACATCATGAATTCTATTACCCACACATTTCTGACTCATAAGATACTACATCCCCTCCTTTGTTAAATAAAAAGTAGAAATAATGCCTATATACATCATAACTCTTCAATACGCCATTTCAGTGCTCAAATCAATTGCCCAGTTCTAGTCATGTGAGGTTGAGAAATTACAGGAAAAGTTTCCATGTCTGGCACTGGTGACAAAGGCACTAGTACAGTCGTTGGGCTCTCCGGACTCTCAGGTGGATAAGTCTTACTTCTGACATCTGGAGCAGGTGAATGTCAAAGCAGGTGCTTGAAATGTTAAGAATTTCGCATAACGGACTTTCCAAGATGGTAAGCAGTCAACATGTGTCCTTTACTAGTCACAACCCCCTCAGTAGGTCAGCATCAAAAGGAGCATCAGACTTGCATTTCCATTTCTGCCTGACAATGACTTGTTCTCCTGTTTTGAACAGGATGCTCAGAGCACAGCGGCATATGTCTGCATAGTTCTTCATTTTTCATTTGTTAAAAGAATCAGTGTGGAGAAGTTTAGCAATATCAATAGATCTCTCAGTGGTTGATTGTGGCAACTTCCAAACATTAAAGTGACAAGCTTTCACCTGTGGTAGAATGGAGAGCTGACCTGTATGCACTAAGCGAGCCTGAAGAACTGACTTGAGTTCACGCTTTTCCAGCTAAATGGACTTCTTGAGAGTGCTCATAAATCTCTCAACAACACTGTTCGTCTGTGGCCAAAGAGGTGTGCTTTTCTGATACATGATATTTGGATGAGTGAGAAAATCTTTAAATTCTCGACTATTGAAAGGATGGCAATTATCAGATTTCAAAGTGGAAGGAATACCCCATGTTGCAAAAATACTTTCTAATCTCTAAATGAATCTGTCATGAATAGTTGATGATACATCTTCCGCAAAGCGAAAACAGAAATAATAATGAACAAACACTAGTAGATGATGTCCATTGTCGAGGGGTCAACTCTTTTTTAACTCTTTCATCAAGATGAGGGAACCACACTCTGTCCCGTAGAGCTTGTTTAGTAGCAACAACTCCAAAATATCCTTACTGGGCCAGTTCAATAACTTGTTGTCTCAGACTCTCAGGTATGATAATTCTCAACCCTCATCAGATGATGCCTTCTGGACAACTGAAAGATCTTCTTGCACATTTTTAGATTTCTGGTATTCAAGGTCCTCATGAAGAGGTTGAGTATGTTTTCGCCACAATTGATGTAAATCATTCAATCAATCAGGATTTGTAGAGCACGACTACTTCCGCTGTCAAGGTCACGAGGTACTGTTGGATAGTGCTGCCTGTTCTTCTATTGGTTGAACATCCTTGTCTTGAGGCCCTTCCTGAATTCCTGGAGCAATGGTGAGACTCTGAGGTGCAGGGGAAGGTCAGTCTAGCTCTTGGCTGCCAGATAAGAGAAGGAGCGGCCTTCGCTGTTTGTCCGGCGGATGCGACAAATGGTAACTAGGGCGAGGCATCCAGATCTGAGATTCCTGGCTGGCTGGTGAAAGTTCATGCATTGGTTGAAGTATGTGGGTCTTTCGTTGTGTAGCACCTTGTATGCATAGGTGAGTAGCTTGTAATAGCATCTCTTCATGACTGGAAGCCAGTGGAGTTTCCTGAGGTGAAAGGTTAGGTGCATCTGTCTGGGGAGGTCAAGGTTGAGCCTGGCAGCTGTAATAGTGTCTTTGAGTATTAGCAAATCTGTGTCAGTGCTCATGGCAGCAATGATTTGTTCCACTGATATGGAAGCAGGGGTACTGGATTTCACGATAAAGTTAACATAAGCTTCTGCTGCTTCAGAAATAATGCCACAACACAGTATTGGTACACGTGAGAAGTATTCAGAGGGGTGTAATCACTTCCTTGACAATGCACAATCGTATAACCATACTCCTGCAATCACAACCCCACCTCTCAATGTAGGGGGGCATCTTGGTTTTAGGATTGCCAAAAATGTTGAGCTATGCTTGGTGGTCGGTGACAACTGTGAGATGCTTTCCAAACATGCACGGATGTATGTCGTTACAACGCATACTTTTACAACGCCTACCTTTACAACGCATTTTTTGCACCGCAACATCCATTATAACGCATTCCATTACAACGCATGCCATTACAACAAAATATTTGAAACTACCTTTACAACGCATTCCACTACAACGCATACTACATTTACAACGCATACCATTACAACGCATACCATTACATTGCATGTATGGTAAGTATTGGATAGTGTAGGGGTAAAAATTACTATTCTAACTCCAGGGGGTGCAACAGTAGGGTAAGTGTTGGATATTGTAGGTATGCGTTGTAATGGTATGCGTTGTAATGACTGCGCTGTAAAGGCATGCGTTGTAGTGGTATGCGTTGTAGTGACATGCGTTGTAATGGTTGCGTTGTAATGCCATGCGTTGTAATGGATGTTGCATTGTAAAAGTTTCGTTGTAAAGGTAGTGCGTTGTAAAAGTTGCGTTGTAAGTGTTGTTTCCCAACAGGAACACATGAAATGTTCACAAGTCCACACTACAGCGAGGCTTTCCTTTGCAGGCTGTGGATAGGCAAGTTCTGTCAATGACAAACTTCTGTTAGCATAAGCCACATGGTGTCTTAGGCCATTGGGATGTCCAGTTTACTGGGCAAGGATGGCGCCCAACCCCACTGTGCTTGTATCAACAGCAACCTCCGTCTGCAGTTTCGGATCAAAGTATGCCATTTCAGTGGTCTTCTCAATTGCAGGCTTGATTTTCTTGAAGCTTTGTTCACATTCACGTGACCATCGAAATGGAGCATTATGTTTAGCTTAGTCTCTCATTGGGGCATTTACAGTGGCACAGTAATGTATTTACCTTGAACAGTAACTAGCCATAACAAGGAAGGATCACAGCATAGTGGGAGAGAAGTGAATGTCAAGGCTTGTACTGTATTTGGATCCAGAGTCATTGTCCCATCAGAAAAGATATGACCACATAACTTGAGTTTGGTTTTATGAAAGTCACACTTTGCCGCATTTAAAGTGAGACCTGCATTGGCAAGTATTTGATACACTTGTGTAAGAGCTTTATCATGATCCTTTCATGTGGCCCAAAGAACTAGTATGTCATCAATGTAATTCAAAGCATTTGTGACTGGCTGTATTATGTGACAAATGGCATCCTGCAATAGTTCTGCAGCTGATGACACTCCGAAACTTAGCCTTTTATATCTGAATAAGCCAACATGAGTCAAAAAGGAAATATTGTACCTGCAACTTTCTTCCAGGTCGAGTTGGTGATACCCTTTGTTCAAATCAATGCTCAAAATACTTTAGCTCCAATCAGCTGAGTAATCATGCCAACAATATGAGGACCTGGATGTTGTTCTCTTTCAGTTGCCTTGTTCGCTTGGCGCCTATCAACGCAGATGCACACAGTTTCTGCACTGTCCTTCTTTGATGCTACCATTATGACTGTCATTGGTCGCGGCGCGCAAGCCAAATCCCGCAAGTCAGCTCAGGAGCGAAGTCAACCCAGGAGCACTTAGAGCCTGGATGTGTCCATGACCAGCGGAGCTACGGGGGACTCGCGGTCCTAATGAGGAGCGAGAGAACTCCCGGCTTGACGAGATTCGGAGCAGCACCTGTGTTTCTCCAAGCGGTAAGAGGGGCGGGTGATCAGCCCTAGAACACTGGCGTTCTTGCTAATTTTTCACGCCACATATACCGGGAGTGTTAACTGTCCACACATTCATCGGCCCTGCCGAAGTGAGGCCCATCGCTGTATTGGCTGAGGGAGTTGACTGGTGACAAGCGTTATAGCGATGCAATGCAGACAGTGTGCAGCAACTTTTCTTCTGTTTTTCATTTCTTTTGACCACGTGTTTTGTTTTTTATTGACCCAGCCATCTTGGGCATTATTGCCTCAGCTCGATTTCCTCCAAAATGGTAGCTAGATGGAAATGGCAATAGAAAGAGGACGATGAAATAGAAACTAACAAGGGCCTACAGCTACACGATGAGCTAGGATCACCAAGACAGCGGCCATCTTGGAATTACTGTTTATAGACTCCAATAAAGGAAGAGCTGAACTTTGAAACAACATTGGAAAGTATTGTTTTCATACGACCTAACCAAGTGTTATCTAATTAAATATTTTCTATTCCCGATGAGGATACTACCCAAATGATCACCAACAAAAGAAATTAAAGGATAGCAAAGTCATTAGAAGAAACCACAGAAAGACTCAGGGGGCAAAAGGTTACATCTGAGTTGGACATAAGGAAACCAAGGGGAATAGAGACACCAACAGGAACCGCAGTAGACTTGTAGACGTTCTGAGACAGGTAATGGACTAGAACAGTGTTTCCCAAACTGTGGTCCGCGGACCCCCAGGGGTCCCTGGCACATTCCCAGGGGGTCCGCAGGCAGCAGTTTTAAAAGCACTGCAAAGTATCTTGTTTAATTAGCTGTTTTCAAAGAACAATAAAAGTGTCAAGATAACAACAGTGATCAATGTCCCTGCTGGAGAGACAAGAGTTTTGTTCAGTGGCAGCTTTTACTGAACTAATGTAGCACAGAGGGTTAATATGCCTACTGCAAAGAACTTGTATCATGCATTTTCAAAAACATTATTTTATATGGAAACTGTCATCAAACAGCTGCTTGCAAACTGCAAGTACAAGTTAGTGACTTATGTTTTTTCTCAGTCTTTCATTATCCTGATGCTTCTAAAAAGGTTTATTTGGGTTGAAATACATTTTTATTGTTAAAGCCAATGCTAACCACTGTGTTATGTTCTGAATCCTGACTTTGTGCTTCTCCAGACCAGCACTCTTTAAAAATGCCTACCAGTATGAATTACATGTGAATTCTACACCTTGTAGTCCCCTTTGCCTTATGTAAAATTTTCTATACACTGATTGACACATATGATTCACTGTCTCTATATGTGTGTGATGTAAAGTGCTCTGACATCCTACAATGGTATGAGAGATGCTATAAAAAATGAAATACATATGACAGAAGGGGTATGGAGCGATGAGAGGCACTGTTGGAGGGTGATAGGGGGGGAATCATTGAAGAGCCCCCAGAAAGATTGTCGCATTCTTGTGCATAGTTAGGTCTTCAGTTACTATTCTTTAAAAGCTAATACAATTCAATATATAATGATAAATGTGTTGTAGAATGCACCATTAGTTCCTAAAGTTCTTAAGGGGAGAGCCTCACAAAGCCCCCTTTGTAGGGGTCAGGCTCAATCACTGCACTTGGTGTGCACCGTATGGGCACTGGTTTGAAATAATTTGCCAGGGCTGCTTTGGGTTTCCAGTCTGGCCCGGGCAGGAGCAGGAGCCTTGTACTGCGAAATAAAGCCAACCATTGAAAAGTCACGGAGATGCAGCACCAACCTTCCCATTAACTTTTTTTGTTTTCTTGCAAATTCTTTTAATATAAAATACAACAGAAGTGGCGGATAGTGTCACTAGCCTCCTTGGCTTAACAGCACACTTCACCACTTCAGAAACGCAGGGCTGCACCATATTTACAAGAATATGGTGCAGCCCTGCGTTTCCCCAGCGCTGGCGCTACACTTAACAGGGGAAGATTGTTTATGTACAGGGAGGTCCCCCTTCCTGCACATAAACAATCTTGAAATGTAATTTTGTCACTTCTATGTGTGCTGCTTAATGCAGCACACATGGAAGTTACAAAATTTCATTTTTTTAAAGGTTGTTGATGTGCAGGAAGGGTCACCTTCCTGAACATAAACAATCCAAGGTGTTTTGCAAAAACAAAGAGAAATGAAGCATTTTACCTTGTTTCGCCAAGTTCAGACCAGGTTTTCCCTGGTCTTAATTTTGGCGCTGCTTCCTATTTATGCTGCTCTTGTAAATAGGGGGCAGTGTCAAAATCAATGGGTGTTGCAGGGGAAACGCCCATCGCAACACCCACTGCCCACCCTTTTCACGCTAAGCATTGGGTGAAAGGGGGTCTTATTTACAAGGCACCATGAAGCCACTTTAAGTGGCTTAACATTGCCTTGTAAATAAGGCAAAGCCCCTATCGCCACAGGAACATCTCAAAGTGATGTTCCCATGGTGATAGGGGCTTGTAAATATGCCCCTAAATCATTAGTAATTCGAGTATTTGTTTTGTGTGCACACATGTTAATTTTTTCTGAATTACCTTTAATGTTTGAAATTTCAATCCCACAAATTGCTTGGGGGTCCCCGGCTTCAGTGGTGGCTTTATGGGGGTCCTCAGGAGTCAATAGTTTGGGAACCACTGGACTAGAAGATACATCAAAATGAGGTCACCTCCGCAAGACCACCCCGGAGTAATATACATCGCCATTGGGAATTATGTCCAGAACCAATTTAAAATCAGCAGGCCATAATTCTTACATCATAAAGTACCCAACTAACCTATTTAAGAATGCAGCCAAAAAATTCAAACACAATCTAATTAGAAAAAACCCAAACAGGCGGATCTCGGAGCCCTCCTTTAATCTAAACGAAGGATTATTGTAAATGACTTGATATATTTCACCAGAAAAACTGCTAAATGGCGCACTGTCATTATGAAGATGCTCAACATAAAAAATATAAGCAATATCCCACATGGTACTAAACTATTGATCATCCCATCACCAACATTAAGAGCGGAACTATGCATAATTATCTACAAGAACGGCATTGTGCTTATACAAGCAGCCAACAATGAATTAAAAAAGGTTGACAACCTGTTTGCAACCTTAAAAGAGTGTGTAGATAACACAAGGTCTCATCAATACCTGACCACACAAGCAATCACCCTAACACCAAAACAACCACAATGGACGTCATAACACCTAGAGACCCTCACCAACCACAACCTACAATTCTGTCAGGAGACACTACTTTGACAAGAGACACACTTGACGGGAACTGTACAGAGATAGAAGAATCCCTACTATACGTTAATATCGTCCCTACGATGTTACATCAGGAAAAATCAGTGCCTCTACCCCAGGATATGATTACTCCCACACATAGGCCATTTAATGGGAACCCCCATCCAGCAATAAAGGGTAGGGCAGATAACACCCCTCCCATACCCCCCTCCACAACAGTACAAGTAGCACCTGCGTCCATACGAAACTCATATCCCCCTAGCTTGATATTAAGTTCACAGGACATAGTGAGCGCATCTCACATCATACATACTAGAGGCGCAGACACCCAAACTAATGACAAAGAAAGGAACACTGAAAAAGTCACGGATCTAAAGCACCGGGGCACAGACGAAACCCAAAATAGGCAGATGCGCACTTCTAGTATATCACCTCATACTGAGAGAGAAATCGAAACTCTTCAAATACAAGCGGGCAATATGTCGCAGGACATTCTAAATGCACTATAAACTATGGAAAAAATACTAGAAATCACTGTAAGCACTCACTCCAAAGTCGAGCTCATTCAAAAAGCAGTGCACGATCTTCAAGGAAAGAGTAAAGGGACAGCCATGCCATTTTCAAATAGGCATAATCGACCATACAAAAATCTTAAATGCAAATAGAACGTCTGAGCCTAAGAACAGAAAACCCAACATTAACAACCTAAAAGAAGTCCAGCTAACCACCAATACTCAAGAGATGAACTCTGGTAGCCCAGGAAAACCACTGCAATGCCTACCGCTCAACTGTCGTTCCGCAGCAAAACATGCCTCAGACATTGCTGCCCTCATCATTAGTCATAAAGTTAAAGTGACAATCTTAACAGAAACATGGCTCACAGAATCTTCTTCCCCGTTCATAGATCTACTGGTGCCTCCTCATTATAACATTGTGAGATTAGACAGACAGAAAAAGACAGGAGGTGGTTTAGCCTGCCTACACCGATCTGATATCGAGGTCAGCCAAATACAATCCGACCCTCTTGAATCCTGTGAATACCTCGGTCTCTGCATAAGAACTGGAGATAATCAAAAGGTGCAACTTGCATGCATTCTACCATCCACCAAGCAATAATTCCCCATTCATAGACCAGTTAATGGAGATCATCATGGATAACTCTAACAGCAACACCAATGATATATTCCTAGGCGACTTTAATTTACACTGGGACGACAATAATGACAAACAGGCCAACGCAATTAAAGACTTTTTAGCAGACCTAAACCTTACTCAAGCCTGCGCACTGCCAATACACTCTAAATGGGCAACCTTAGAATGGGTAATCTCCAGAGTCAAGGATATTGCAATCCACTCAATTGTTCCTTGCAATTGGTGGGATCACCATGCCCTAACCTTCCACATATCCACCATAAAAAAGAACAAGACCACGCAACCTGTCAAACTTAGAAAGTGGACAAGGGACACCAAAGACCCTAATATTGAGCATTTAGTAGCAAGATGTGAGAAGGATCTAAATCAGCTTGCTGAACATTAACGAACTCACTGATCACTACACCATATCAATTCAAATATAGTCAACTCCACCATGCCGCTAAAACTGAAAAGAGTCTCAGAGAAAGATAAAAATCCATGGTTTAATGGGATACTGAATAAAAACAGGAAGAAGCTGAGACTTGCATCAAGAAAATGGAGACAGCACCCATCATCCCCCCAGCTAAAAACTCTCAGAAAAATCAGAAACGAATACAACAAAAGTGTTCTCAATTCCAAAAAGGAATTTTTTAGATCGGAACTGGATAACGCCAAAAACAGACCACAGAAACTTTTCGAGATGTTAAAACAACAATCCAATAAGTTGGCAAAATCTCCACAAGAAGCAACTAAAACTCAACTGAGCTGCGAGGAATTCTCAACATTCTTCACAGACAAGGCCAACACGCTAGAAAGAGATCTCAGGATGGCAGCAGACAACCTCTCTAGCCAACTATCACCACAGAACGATGCTAATATGAAAAACGGGCATGATAGGACAAAAAATAAAGCACAATGGTCGACCTTCAAGTTATTTGACCAGAATACTTTTGCCAAAAACTTGATTACATAACTCAGCTTCTAGATGTGTTTCCTGTAATAAATTGGCGTGGGCTTGAGTATTTTTTAGAAATTCACAGACCCTTATTTGTTTTTTACGGCTCCCCATACCATTTAAATTCCAGGAGAGAAATGTGTTATTCATTGCCATGCTACCAGCCATTATCTAGTTTAATCAAGCAGTTGGCCCCCCTCTGTAATTTAAACTGCTGGCATAACAATTTTATGACATATGAGGACATTTTTATTTTTCACCCCGAACCCAGTGCCTCCCAATCCCTCCCCTGAGGAACCCTCCCATTATATCAGGCGTTGATCTCGCCTTTAGGGAGTCCCTCGCACTCACGACACTACCTTGTGAAATGATTTCTATTTATTATTTTTTTCTCCTTTTTTTTTCCTATTCTCCACCAACAAATTCTACCCAATCTATCCTATTATTCAGTTGGGTTCAGGATGTGTTGTGTTCTAGGCAAAAAGGAATAAAAAGGGGGTTAGCCATAATTGTTTGAGCAAACAAGGGAATTAGGGTCCAGAGTTGGGATACCGATCAGTCTGGAAGATGGCTGGTGGCAGTCCTCTCTATAGGTAGTTTATCTTATACGTGTGCGGTATATTACGGTCCTAATGAGGATAATCTCAGCTTCCTTCTAAAGTTACAGGAAATCTTGATACAGCACACAGCGCCACTAATACTCGGAGGCGATTTTAATTTAGTGTTTGACAGTCAGTTTGATCGTACATCTAAAGCTAAGTATAATGTCCCAAGAAATTCTTTCCTGGTTCTTAAAAATATCATGAAAGAGTTTAATTTGCAGGATATATGGAGAGCCAAGCATGGAGCTTTAAGGGAATATTCCTTCTACAGTAAAAAGTATAGGCAATATTCCAGAATCGATTATTTTTTGGTGGACCGTGTGCTTATACCAGACATAGTTTCAATTTCGTATATCCCAGTAGGTCTCTCTGACCACTCTGTGGTTGAATTAAAGGTTAATTCTAAGGCCAGATCTCTAGACTGTAGATGGACTCTGGATAGAACACTTCTTCTAGATGAGGAAATTATAGTTAAGGTCAAGGATAGTGCAACTGAGTTCTTTTTATTTAATATAGACACAGCCCCAGACCAAATAGTCTGGGAATCATTTAAAACTTATATGAGAGGGATCTTGAGCTCTCAGATGGCCCATAAAAGAAGATCTATTAAGGAAAAGGACTCTAACGACCTTGATTCCATTAAAAAGAAGGAGCAACAGTTACAGTTGGCTGCCCTGGAAGATAGAGGTAAAATTCCGAAATTAGAAAAGGAACTTTTAGAATTACAGTCACGATTCAAAGCAAGAGCGGAAAAATCAATCAAGGAAAGATGGGAGATCAGTAAGCTTAAGAACTTTGAGTATGGTGAAAAGTGTGGCGCTCCTCTCGCCTGGAAAGCAAGATCCGAGAGGAGTAGGAATAACATCAACTCCTTAATCTAGCAAGACACGGGGTACTGCTAGCGAAAGATGAGGAGAGCAGGGAAGAAGCAAGAGGTTTTATGAAAGAACTATATTAAAAAAATAACTGTTTGGGAGTTGAGTATTTGGAGCAGTGGTGGAACTCGAGGGAATTGCCCCAACTGAGTGAGTCTGATAAATCTATTTTAGCCAGTGATATCACCGAGGGGGAGATAAGAGCACAAGTGAACAAGATGAGTAGAAGCAAGGCTGCAGGCCCGGACGGGTTACCGACTGAGGTTTATAAAGACAATCTCGTGGAAATTCTACCTGTATTATTGTTACTCTTTAATAGAATTTTTCGACTGGGAGGTGACATTCCACCCTCATGGTCAGAAGCCACCATTGCCTTGATAGTAAAATCAAATAAAGACCCTAAAAAGATCGAATCATATAGACCTATCTCCCTCCTTAATTCAGATCTAAAGATATTCTCTGGAATATTGGCGACTAGACTGGCCAAAGTGATTAAGACCATAATTCACTCAGACCAGAGGGGATTCATACCTGGCCGTCAGCTAAACGAGCTCACATTTTAGGTGATTGAGCAATAGACGTAGCTGAGGAGAGAGGACTGCCGCTCACCATTGTAGCGATTGATGCTGCAAAAGCATTCGATCAGGTCAACTGGGTCTTTCTATGGGAGGCTATGGCAAAGTTTGGGTTGCCATCTTCCTTTACTGAAGGACTAAAATCACTATATAGGAGTCCTCGTGCCAAGGTTTTGATCAATAGCGGCCTGACCAACTGGTTTAATATCTCCAGAGGCACGAGGCAAGGCTGCCCTCTGTCCCCGCTTCTTTTCGATATATATATCGAGCCCTTTGTTTACTCCTTGTGACTAGATCCTGTAATTACACCATTTAAATTGGGAGAATTAGAGTTAAAGACTGCATTATATGCTGATGACCTTCTACTTTACACTGCCAACCCTGCTGAGGCTATTCCCAGATTATTTAAGCTAGCAGAAGAATTCGGCACAGTGTCAGGATATAAAATAAACAAAGGAAAAATTGACATATTGAGTTGGATATAATCTGACCCCGATACCAGGTGCCAAACAAAAAATTTGATATTTGGGCAAATACCTCACTCAGAAACTAGCGGACGTTTCTAAAACCAGTTGGCAGATAGTGGTAAAGGAGATAAGTAAGCTGTTAATTAGATGGGGCAGTCTACCCTTGAATATTTATGGTAGAGTTAACTTGATCAAAATGATCATCCTCCCCAAAATCACCTTTTTATTTAACAATATCCCCCTGATCTTCAATCATAAAGATATCGGTAATCTTCAAGGGAAGATTGGGTCTTTTATTTGGGCCACCAAATCCTCTAGGATAGCGTGGAAGAAATTAAGAAGGGGGTTAAAGGTGGGGGGGCTGGCTCTCCCTGATTTGCTCTTTTATTGTTATGCTTTTCAGTTTAAAAATGTTAGACTCCTCCCCAATAACTTGGACTCTTCCTCTCATGGCTGTCTCTTTCGAGCAATGTTATCAGACCAGCAACAAGGCCTAGAATTTTTCCTCTACAAATATGGGGATCAAAAATACTACAAAAAGGTCAGCTTGAAGCTTCTACAGGCGGCACTTAAGAACTGGCGGTTTATATACAAGATTCTGGGGATCCCGTATTATAATGTCCAAGCTCCAATATGGGATTCCCCGGGCACTCCAGAATGTCTATTAGATCGATTGGCTCTCCCACTGAGGGAGGCAGGCTTTGTGAAATGGGGTGACCTCTACAATAACTCTCAATTAATGGACTGGGAATCTTTATCAAATTTAACGGGGGGGTCCCTCACAAGATTTAAATACTATCAACTGTCCTCTTGGTGGGGGAGGAAGTGTTGGGGGAATGAGGAGAAGATCCAGATCTTAGACTCAATTAATCAAGGGAGAGGATGGAAAGGGGAGATCTCACTCTGGTACAACTCTTTAGTGGGTGCAAAGGATAGTATAGAGTCTGAAATCACGAAACTTTGGGATAACTTGTTAATCGACAATACTGATGAGATGATGAAGGTTTGGACAGACTCATTTACAATCTCACAGATGATCATAAAACCTGCTAACCTCAGAAGGAACCACCTATTCACTGCATATAGGGTATACTGGACTCCCGCGAAACTATCAAAGATTTCAGTGAATTCATATTATTGTCCAAGATGTAAATTCCCTACAGCTGATGATATACATATGTTTGTGGACTGCCTAGAAGTCACTAGTTACTGGCGGCAGGTGTGTGGGTTTTTAGAGGAGGTACTATTAACACCAGTTACTTGCAGTTCAAGATTGATTCTCTTCGGCCTGCCACATGGTTATAACATCAGAGACAGTGCCACACAGTTTCTATTCTATGTTATTGTCATTGCAAGGAGGGAGATATGCAGAGAGTGGAAATCTGAGGCCCCCCGAGATTCGCTGATTGCCTAAGAAACATTATGGCTATCAGCCAGTCTGATATGTTATGTAGCAGAGAGGGTGCTACAAAGGTATGGCCGGCGTTGAAAGTATGGTCCGATAAATAAAGAGTCCAATGATTATGTCAGAGGTTTGTGGTCCGGTCCTCCCAAGGGGCAAGGTACAACGGAACGATAATGGGAGTTGGACAAGGAGACAGCCTACCTCTGGGTGACCTTTGTGGCCTAGCACTCAATCCAGGGGCGGAATAAAAAATCGATTTGTGCCAGTGGCCCTGAGAGAGATCCCATCTAGAGTTGATACTTTCTGGTGGCATATATGAGGACAAAAAAAATTTTACAAAAAAAATAAAAGAATACCATTGCCAAAACTCTCTCGGATATCAAACCAAATAACCACTTAAATGACCCCCTCTTCTCTAAATGTCTAAAAAGAATCAACCATATCGTCGTCCCAAAATGGACAAAAATAATCAATGCCTCACTTTCTCAAGGGGTCTTTCGAGAGTGCCTAAAACAGGCCAAGTCCTCCCCATCATCAAAAAACCTACAACAGACCCGGCAGACCCAAATAACCTTCGCCCAGTAATCAATATTCCATGACTTGCCAAACTAATTGAAAAATGTGTGCAAAATCAACTGAGCAACCACATCACTAATTTCAATCTGCTGGACGGCTGCCAATCTGGTTTCAGACCCGGCCACAGTACGGAAACATCAATCTTACATATAGTGGCAGATGCACTATAGGCTCTGGATCACAATCAAATATGTCTACTAGTTCTTCGTGACCTGTCTTCTGCTTTTGACACTGTAAATCATGAAAAATGTCTAGCCCGGCTTGTAGACAGGATAAGATTATCTGGAAATGCTCTGAAATGGTTTGAATCCTTCCTTCAGAACAGAACACAAAGATTCCTGGTCAACCAGACGCTATCCCCATCATGCCCTAATTCGATTGGAGTCCCTCAAGGATCAACTTTATCTCCATCACTATTCAACCTATATGTCGAACCTTTTACAGAAATTCTCCGACACAAAAACATATCCTATCACATGTACGCAGATGACACCCAGATCTACATCAAGATCTTGTCATTAGAAGAGATCAAGTCAATGAATGAGGCCTTGAAAGTGTCATTACAATGGTTAACTAGCAATCATCTGAAATTAAATGCACAAAAAACGGAATTCCTATTAATATCACATCCAAAGAACCCCGCAATGTGAAGGAATGGACCAAACTGATCACAGCGCTAAACTGAACCCTTACCCTAGTTGACTCAACCAAATCACTAGGAATCAAGCTTGATAAGAACTTAGACATGAAAGCCCACATCAAATCAATGGCAAAAAACGCCCGGTTTCACTTGATGTTTATTAAAAAGGTGAAACCACTCATTACTACGGCGGACCTCAAATTTGCAGTTCAGTCTTTAGCTATATCAAGGATTGAATATGGATGTACAAAACGAACAGGTCTACCTAAAATTTGCACAGCACCACTAAAAGCCTGTCTTAATGCGGCCGCAAGACTCATTACAGGTTCTAGAAAATGCAACTTATTTCCCCACACCTGAAAGCATTAAACTGGCTACCATACGAAGCCAGAATTCAACTTAAATTAGCATGTATTACCCTCAAAGCGCTCACTACAAACCACCAACGTACTTAGTCCAGAAAATGGATCTATCAGGGGGAAACAGACCATCCAGGAGTGCCAGAATTCAACTTAAATTGGCATGTATTACCCACAAAGCGCTCACTACAAAACACCAACGTACTTAGTCCAGAAAATGGATCTATCAGGGGGAAACAGACCATCCAGGAGTGCCCGAGAGCTTCTGCTGAAACTGCCCATCTTTCAGAAGAAGAAAACGTATGACAGAGCATTCTCCGGAGAGGCCCCCAGAATCTAAAATTCACTCCCTCCAAACATTAGAAAAATTCCAAGCACGGCAACATTCAAGAAGGACGCAAAGATCTTCCTAATGAGCAAGTTCCTTCCCTAGGCTAGACTGTTCATCATCTGCATCGTGGTTAATAGCCGGACGTTGCATAGTCCTGTCAGATATGGATGCATCCTGCTCAAAAAGACCACAAAGACACCAAAACTAGCCAAAGACTGATGACAACTAGAGCTGACGTACGTGTTACCTCTACAGATCAAAAACAAATGTAAGGATAAAATCACCAGTTAGCTGCGAAGACATCTTTGACTGTACAGGACTACAATTAATGGATCTTTGTAATATTGATGTAAAACATTTGAAAGGTACACAGTGAAACCATATGTATAATACTACTGTTATACCTTTGGTACACTAAACAGATCCTAAACTTGCTGTTGTTGAAACTGTTAAAAAAAGGGATGTACTGGAATCACATATATATATATATATATATATATATATATATATATATATATATATATATATATATATATATATATATATATATATATATATATATATATATATATATATATATATATATATATATACCAATCTTCTCGTACAGAAAGTACAACGCACTCCACACAGATAAATTCGGACACAATGCTGTCTGCTAGTCAAATCCTGGGTTTATTTCATAACCACAAGCCAAAAACAAACCCTACGCGTTTCGGCGGACAACCGCCTTGCTCACAGGTAAGTGTTGTTGTTTTACCATAGGTTAAATAAAGTGCATGTGATACATTAGAACAAACAACATCAAAAAGGGACAAACGTGCTGTTAGGAGTCAGCCATCTTTCAATGGGTTAGTTGCAATGCGTGAAACATTATTGTATATGCATTAGAGCCAAAAATTAATTAATTCATCAGTGTGCCAACTTGAATTAGACAATGTTTAAAATACTTTCTTTACATTGCAGCTGTATTTACATGCCTTACAGGCCATGCATGTAAAGAAGCCCTTAACATCCAATGGAGATTCTTTCTTTTTTACAATGTCATTGCTGCATAACCTATCTTTAAGAGATTGTCCCTTCCTGAAGGTTACATTGGGGATTATGAAAACTAAGAGACTTGGTGGCATCAGATCATGGACTAACCCACTTGGGTTTGAATCTTGGAATTCATCTATTTTGTTTATATTGTTTTGATTGTTATATTTACTAAGATCGGGATGTGGATCAGGCCCTATCCCTAACAGGTGTATTTGCCCTCTTGTCCTTGATTTTGCCACTGGGCAAAAAATATGATTTTCAGACGTTTCATATACAAAATATTTAACAACATTTAAAATATTTATCCTTGGATATACATTCTCTGATATTGGGTTATGCCACTTGGCTAATACAATACTCTAATGTACCTAGTTTCCCTACAAACGATATGCCAAAGGCAATATATTATCCGTGCAGGCGTGTCCTATGGCTGTCCAACATAACAAACGCGGGAGGCTCTATCCCAGCTAACATGTTATTATTTCTAAAAACATTGTCTAATTCAAGTTGGCACACTGATGAATTAATTAATTTTTGGCTCTAATGCATATACAATAATGTTTCACGCATTGCAACTAACCCATTGAAAGATGGCTGACTCCTAACAGCACGTTTGTCCCTTTTTGATGTTGTTTGTTCTAATGTATCACATGCACTTTATTTAACCTATGGTAAAACAACAACACTTACCCGTGAGCAAGGCGGTTGTCCGCCGAAACGCGTAGGGTTTGTTTTTGGCTTGTGGTTATGAAATAAACCCAGGATTGGACTAGCAGACAGCATTGTGTCCGAATTTATCTGTGTGGAGTGCGTTGTACTTTCTGTACGAGAAGATTGGCATAATTTCGGGATCCTCCAAACCCGACCGCACCGCCAGCGAAGAGTCCCGGTTTGCATGGAGGAAGTGAAAGTGAAATATATATATATATATATATATATATATATATATATATATATATATATATATATATATATATATATATATATATATAACTCAAACAACAAGAGAGAAAGGGTCAGAATAACACTCTCATACCCCTTGTAAATACAAATACAATTGTCAATCAACAAAAGAGTGTTACTGTAAGTATCCAATACTAAAAACAGAGGGAAAAATTATTCCAAGTGTAATGAAGCATCAGAGCAAAGCTATAGATCCAGTAGGAAAAGCTAAGAAAAAAATGGGAGAAAACTCGAGTGCACGTGAACAGAGAGCTAAATAAAAAGAACCCTCAGGCCCCAGCACAAGGCTGGTAACCAGTTATCTTCATCGGACCCTCATTAGTAGCAGGAAAAGTGAAAAGTGCAATTAAAAAGAGTATGGACTACTCCTCCAAACTATTTTAATAAGAGGGTAGCTCTAACTCTATTAAAACTAGTGTGTGAAAAATGTATTAATTTTTCAGGACTACTAAATGGTTATGTGAATTTGAACCAAGGAGTCCTATTCAATAATGTGAAGAAAGAAAATAGTGAAAATGGTCAACATGTTTCTGCTTATCGAGCAAATTTAGCTCAGCATTCGTCAGGACCAACGGAAACTAATACTACTCGATGGACGACACCCCTAAAAGTGTCATACCCTCAGGGTAGCAACAAGGAAAGATACGACCTGAAATTATCGCAACTTCTTTATGGACAATTCATCCTCAATATACTCCTCATTATAGGAGAAACGAATTGATATCTGTAAAGATAAACAGACAAAAAAAAAAAGACTATTGTAAAATTACTGCCTCATTATAATACTCTGTTCGTGTGCAGCAGCCTAGTAAGGCCACAAATCACATGCTGTAAGTAAAAATTTCCTTTTTATCAAAAAGTGTTATTTATCACTAATTTCAGACAACCCTATTACTCAAAAAACAGCATGTAGACAACGTATTAACGCAATTCTGTTACACGTTGGGATTATACAAACATTAGTGACATAGAAACAGTGCTCGACCCTACAGCTATGTAACTTTTAAAGATACACCTTTAGGAAAATGGAACGCAGTTGTTTCTGTCTGTTTAAAATTGAAGGTTTGCATGCGCTCATTCAACCGCTATAAATAATTAACGCATGCTTCATTCACTTTCAGTTTATACTGAGCGTGAAGATTTCCTCCCGTTGCCATGCCCAGGGGGCCCACTACACTGTGATTAGGTGTAAGTGCTTTGTTTTCTCCCTCTATTTTTGGAGTATTTCTGAGCCCTTGATGCGTTCCATTTTCCTAAAGGTGTATCTTTAAAAGTTACATAGCTGTAGGGTTGAGCACTGTTTCTATGTCACTAATGTTTGTATAATCCCAACGTGTAACAGAATTGCGTTAATACGTTGTCTACATGCTGTTTTTTGAGTAATAGGGTTGTCTGAAATTAGTGATAAATAACACTTTTTGATAAAAAGGACATTTTTACTTACAGCATGTGATTTGTGGCCTTACTAGGCTGCTGCACACGAACAGAGACTTATAATGAGGCAGTAATTTTACAATAGTCTTTTTTTTTTGTCTGTTTATCTTTACAGATATCAATTCGTTTCTCCTATAATAAGGAGTATATCGAGGATGAATTGTCCATAAAGAAGTTGCGATAATTTCAGGTCGTATCTTTCCTTGTTGCTACCCTGAGGGTATGACACTTTTAGGGGTGTCGTCCATCGAGTAGTATTAGTTTCCGTTGGTCCTGACGAATGCTGAGCTAAATTTGCTCGATAAGCAGAAACATGTTGACCATTTTCACTATTTTCTTTCTTCACATTAATGAATAGGACTCCTTGGTTCAAATTCACATAACCATTTAGTAGTCCTGAAAAATTAATACATTTTTCACACACTGGTTTTAATAGAGTTAGAGCTACCCTCTTATTAAAATAGTTTGGAGGAGTAGTCCATACTCTTTTTAATTGCACTTTTCACTTTTCCTGCTACTAATGAGGGCCCGATGAAGATAACTGGTTACCAGCCTTGTGCTGGGGCCTGAGGGTTCTTTTTATTTAGCTCTCTGTTCACGTGCACTCTAGTTTTCTCCCATTTTTTTCTTAGCTTTACCTACTGGATTTATAGCTTTGCTCTGATGCTTCATTACACTTGGAATAATTTTTCCCTCTGTTTTTAGTATTGGATACTTACAGTAACACTCTTTATATATATATATATATATATATATATATATATATATATATATATATATATATATATATATATATATATATATATATATATATGTATATATATATATATTACTGCTGCTATATCCATTGTATTTTAAACTGTTTACCTCATGTTACTGTGAAGTGCTCTGATACTCTTGGGTCTCATTCGCGCTATATAAAACTCTACAAATAAATAAAATAAATGGGTGATTCCCATGGCGTCGAACTAGTGAATCACTCGATAATGTCGTGCTTCATAGTGTCTCAAGTTCTTTCTCAACAGCCTCTTGTAAATGAAATGCAATTCAACAATGTCATTGAGCAACAGAACGGTTGTTCCCATTGACCTGAAATTGCACTTTCATTGTCTTCCTAGTCAATGAAACAAGGATGAAAGCTGATTTACTATCTCATGATAGGCATTGACATTGTAGTTTACAGAAAGGAGCCCCATGTCAACAGCAGTACTGAAACTGAGTAAGCATGCACTCGATGAAGTGCCTTGCAGGACATGAATTGGTGCTTGTACTTTTGTCTTTTTATGCTTTACAGTTGCTGTGAATGAACCTTGACTTTGCAGTGGTGTTGAAGCAGCCAACATATACTTTTTGGGTTTTAACAGGGTTTAACAGGGCACTGGACACAGTTCATTGAATTTTTCTAATGACATAATGTTCATCAACGCTCCACTGTCTATGATAAAAGGTATGGAGCACCCATTCCCCTTCCATGTGGTTTTGGGACAGTGTCCAAATGAATTTTGCACTTTCACTTGTTGACCGAGCTTCGATGAGCATTCTTCCTTGCAAGAAGCGAATCCTATGTGTGCACATCGGCCAAAAGGTCAGCATTTACATCACAAACCTATCTTCCTCACTGTCACATGACAATGACGGTAGCAGACGTTTAGATGAGGAACTTTAGGACGATCAACGTTGTTCAGTTTCTACTTGCCACAACTGCTTGGCCTTGTGGGCATGGTTTGAACGTCTCTTGAATTTTCTGACATTGTTTTCGTTTTCTTGATGTGACGCACTTGAACCTGTCCTCCATTTTGATTCTCAATGTGATGCACTTGATCTTTCCCTTGCTTTCCAAACCATTACAAAATGGTTCTCTTTCCAGCAGCCTTTGCATATGTGTCTGGCTGGACATTTACCTTCATGTGGAAAGGAAAATCCACATCAGAAGCACAACTTCATTTCTTTGGAGACATTACTTTATGGCCTTCTACCTTCTACTTACATTTCACACTAAGTGCCTCCATGTTAGCTGCTTGTCTGTCAGCTCTCTGTATCACTTCTTTTACTCATTTACCCACAAAATTCTTTAGATATTTAATGATCTTTTTGCATTTACTTTTTCCAGTGTATCAATGTATTCATCAAACCTTTCGATCCAGAAAGTCCACTTATCATCATTATTCTCCTTTTTGGCGGTATTGAAGTGAGGCAGTTGTTTTAGGAATGCAACATCATAGCTTGTGGATATTTCTGCTGTCTGGAGTGGAGCTCACTGGGGCAGCATCTTCTGCCCGCTTGGACCAGCACCTTCATCAAGCACTAGCAATGTGCTAACATTTGGGTCATTGATCCCTCTTTCTAGTAGTGAGATGCTGCCTTCTCACCCTAATCACCTCTTTGCATTGTATCTGGTTTCTACTGTGTTGGAACTGACCCTTCTTGCAGGGTCACCCCCAAACTTTTTGCTTCTTCCTCCTTTATTTTTCCTGACCCGTGGCTGTTGGCAATAGGACTCTGCGCACTTTACCACTGTTGATCAGTGCTAAAGTGCATATGCTCTCTGTGTAAATTGTTATTGTGATTGGATCTAAATGATTGGCATATTTGTATCACCATGAAGTCCCTAGTAAAGTGCACTGAGTGTGCCAGGGCTGGTGATGACAAATGCTACTAGTGGGCCAGCAGCACTGATTGTGCCACCCACATGAGTAGCCCCAAATTGGTGTCCCAGGCCTGCCACCGCAGTGCCTGTGTGCAGTCTGTGAACTGCCATGTCCTCCTGGTCAGTGTCCCCACTGACCAGGCCTAACCCTTCCCTTTTTGTGCACATTGGTCACCCCTACTCCAAGGCCCAAGGTACCCCCCTGGGCAGGGTGCAGTGTGTGTGAAAGGTAGAGAGTGTACTGGTGCAGGTGACATGCTATGGTAGTGAAATACAGCCATTTTAGTTTTTCACTATTGTAAGGCTATTTTGCTCCGGTATACAGCAGGAATATCGACGTGAAAATATCGACAAGCAGAAATATTGAGGTAAGAATATCGACTGTGTTAAATATCGACGAAATAAATATCGATGTTGTAAATATCGTTTTTTTAGAATAGCAGAAATATCGTCATAGAAAAATATTGTTGTATAGAATATAGTTGAGAGAAATATCGATGTATTTAATATCGATATAATAATTTGTTGTGTTATATTTATTTATTAATATGTATTTATTATGTTAATTTTATTGTAATTTAATGTTTTCTGTGATTATTAATAGAAAAAATGTAATATTTTTTATAAAATATTTGTAAAGTTTTTAGGAGCGAGTTCTTGGTTTTATAGGGGATAAGGGTGGGTAGTAATTTAAAAATATTGTGTAAAATTTTAAGTTTAATTTACAAATGTAACGAAAAAAATTTATGAATTTAGAAATTTGAAAATGATATTTGAAATTAATTTAGATATTTTCAAAAATGTATTTAAATTAAGTATGTGAATGAATTAGTAGCGGGTTGTTGGTTATATAGGGGATAAGGGTGGGTAGTACTTTAAAAATTGTGTGTTTATTTATCATAGATAAAAAAAATTGAAAAAAAAAATCGACATTTGAAATTTAAAATGTGAAATTAAGATATTTTAATAATTTGCATTAAATTAAGTGTGTGATTGTTTTATTAGTGGGTTGTTGGTTATATAGGTGCTACGGTTGGGTACTAAATAAAAATACTGTGTGTTAATTTTTAATAAAATGTTACATTTTAATAAAAATAAAAAAATCGAAAATTATAATTTCAATATCGAAATTAATTTAGAAATTTAAAATGTATTTTAAAATTAAGTGTGTGAATGTTTTATTAGTGGGTAATTTCGTTTATAATGGATAAGGGTGGGTTTTAAGTGTAAAAATGTGTGTAAATTATTTATTTCAATTTTTTGGGGGAAAAAAATAAAATTATTTTCCAAATTTTAAATTAGAAATTATAATTTTTTTATTTATTTCAAATTTGATATTTCCAAAAAAATGAAAATGTTGCAGGAGTTGTTAGTTAGGTTTATAGGGGGAAGGGTGAGTAAGATTTGTAATATTGTGCTTTACTGTCCAGCACTTTCCCTGAGTTATGTTTGATTGGAGTTAGAATAGTAAATTATTATGGTTTACTGTGAAGCACTTTCCCTGAGTAATGTTGGAATTGGAGTTACAATAATAAATTAATATGGTTTACTGTCCAGCTCTTTCCCTGAGTTATGTTGGATTGGAGTTAGAATAGTAAATTATTATGGTTTACTGTCCAGCACTTTCACTGAGATATGTTGGATTTGGAGTTAGAATAGTAATTTATTACGGTTTACAGTCCAGCACTTTTCCTGAGTTATGTTGGATTGGAGTTAGAATAGTAAATTATTATGGTTTACTATCCAGCACTTTCCCTGAGTTATGTTGGAATTGGAGTTGGAATAGTAAATTATTATGGTTTACTGTCCAGCACTTTCCCTGAGTTATGTGTGATTGGAGTTAGAATAGTAAATTATTATGGTTCACTGTGAAGCACTTTCCCTGAGTAATGTTGGAATTGGAGTTACAATAATAAATTAATATGGTTTACTGTCCAGCTCTTTCCCTGAGTTATGTTGGATTGGAGTTAGAATAGTAAATTATTATGGTTTACTGTCCAGCACTTTCCCTGAGATATGTTGGATTTGGAGTTAGAATTGTAATTTATTACGGTTTACAGTCCAGCACTTTCCCTGAGTTATGTTGGATTGGAGTTAGAATAGTAAATTATTATGGTTTACTATCCAGCACTTTCCCTGAGTTATGTTGGAATTGGAGTTGGAAGAGTAAATTATTATTGTTTACTGTCCAGCACTTTCCCTGAGTTATGTTGGATTGGAGTTAGAATAGTACATTATTATAGTTTACTGTCCAGCACTTTCCCTGAGTTATGTTGGATTTGGAGTTATAATAGTAAATTATTATGGTTTACTGTCCAGCACTTTCCCTGAGTTATGTTGGATTTGGAGTTAGAATAGTAAATTATTATGGTTTACTGACCAGCACTTTCCCTGAGTTATGTTGGATTTGGAGTTAGAATAGTGAATTATTATGGTTTAATGTCCAGTACTTTTCCTGAGTTATGTTGGATTGGAGTTAGAATAGTAAATTATTATGGTTTACTGTCCAGCACTTTCCCTGAGTTATCTTGGAATTGGAGTTGGGATAGTAAATTATTATGGTTTACTATCCAGCGCTTTCCCTGAGTTATGTTGGATTGGAGTTAGAATAGTAAAGTATTATGGTTTACTGTCCAGCACTTTCCCTGAGTTATGTTGGATTTGAAGTTAGAATAGTAAATTATTATGGCTTACTGTCCAGCACTTTCCCTGAGTTATGTTGGATTTGGAGTTAGAATAGCGAATTATTATGGTTTAATGTCCAGTACTTTTCCTGAGTTATGTTGGATTGGAGTTAGAATAGTAAATTATTATGGTTTACTGTCCAGCACTTTCCCTGAGTTATCTTGGAATTGGAGTTGGAATAGTAAATTATTATGGTTTACTATCCAGTACTTTCCCTGAGTTATGTTGGATTGGAGTTAGAATAGTAAATTATTATGGTTTACTGTCCAGCACTTTCCCTGAGTTATGTTGGATTTGGAGTTAGAATAGTAAATTATTATGGTTTACTGTCCAGCACTTTCCCTGAGTTATGTTGGATTGGAGTTAGAATAGTTATTTTTTATGGTTTACTGTCCAGCACTTTCCCTGAGTTATGTTGGATTTGGAGTTGGATTAGTAAATTATTATGGTTTACTGTCCAGCACTTTCCCTGATTTATGTTGGATTTGGAGTTTGAATAGTAAATTATTATGGTTTATTGTCCAGCACTTTCCCTGAGTTATGTTGGATTGGAGTTAGAATAGTAAATTATTATGGTTTACTGTCCAGCACTTCCCCTGAGTTATGTTGGATTTGGAGTTAGAATAGTAAATTATTATGGTTTACTGTCCAGCACTTTCCCTGAGTTATGTTGGATTGGAGTTAGAATAGTAAATTATTATGCTTTACTGTCTAGCACTTTCCCTGAGTTATGTTGGATTGGAGTTAGAATAGTACATTATTATGGTTTACTGTCCAGCACTTTCCCTGAGTTATGTTGGATTGGAGTTAGAATAGTAAATTATTATGGTTTACTGTCCAGCACTTTCCCTGAGTTATGTTGGATTTGGAGTTAGAATATTAAATTATTATGGTTTACTGTCCAGCACTTTCCCTGAGTTATGTTGGATTTGAAGTTAGAATAGTAATTTATTATGGTTTACTGTCCAGCACTTTCCCTGAGTTATGTTGGAATTGGAGTTAGAATAGTACATTATTATGGTTTACTGTCCAGCACTTTCCCTGAGTTATGTTGGATTTGGAGTTAGAATAATAAATTGTTAATGTCTTTTTTTAAAAAATATTAAAACAAAAAAACAAATTTTTAATAATATTTCTAAATATTATTACATATATTGAAATATTTCAGATTATATTTAATAACATTTTTATAAAAAACAATTATACATTTTTATAACATTTTTAAATTTATATCACAAGTTTATAAATGTATAAAGTACAATAGTAATATAGTCTTGTGAAAAAAACAGTATTTATTGTTAGATTTGTTTGTAGATGGAAACATTTAAACTTTTTTATAAAAAAAATATGTTTCTATTTATTCAAATTTAACATTGCAGTATTTGTAACATAGACATTGTAATTTTTTATTAGTTAGCATGTTAAATTTTAAAAAATTATAATAAAATTTAATATGTTAATTAATTTACATATAATTGGCATTTCCAAAAGTATATACATAAAATTGTTCAAATTTTTATGTTATAAAGAAAAAAACTTTTTACTCAATAAACATATTTTTAATATACAATAATTGTTTTAATATATATTTTGATATTTAAAAATGAATGTATATTTTACATTATTCATATGTTTATTGTAAACATTTAGAAAGTTATAACAATTTAACAAAAATAATTTGCAATTTTTTACACATTTTTTCATTCATTAATATGGGGATTAAGTCCTATTTTTGTTTTTATTATGCTGCCATTTTGTTTTGTGTTGTTCACTTTTTAGTCTATCTACATCGTTGTTTGGGTCATTTCTGAAGACGGAACCTCGCGGTTGGGAGCTGCTTCGTGTTTGTTAATGTAAGTTTACTTTTAAGTTACTTTTAAGAAATTATTTAGCTAGTTTTAGTGTATATGTGTTGCTATGTGTCTTATTTAACTGTTCATGTGAAAAGTACGTGTTATTTAAGAACGTTAGTGATAGCGTACTTAGTTTGCTATCTAATATGGATGTAATGTTAATGTTTTGTATTAAAGTATTAGTTTATGTATTTTAGTACCTTTTATATGTTATTTCTTGGCTTTGTGGGTTTAGTATTTATTGCGGGTGGGTTTTGTTTGTACTTTATTTACAGGTGTCCATTTTAGTGACCAGATGGATTTGATCTCGTTTTTTTTTTTACATACAGGGAAATGTTTATATACATTTCCTTATTTTTCTGGATTTTGGAGCGTTTTTTATCGTGATTTATTTTCAGGTTTTTTATGGCTCTGTTAACCAGAGGATTTCTACGTTGGACTCTTTTTATACAGTTGTATTTTTTGCATTTTCTGGGGTTTAATTTGATGATGTGGATTGCTTTTTGGTTGGATTCGTTTTGAAAGCATCTATTTTGAACACATTCTACAGCTGCAGAACCGTAAGTTATTATCTATTTAATTTTTGGGGTGGTTTATGTTTATTGGTGAATTTGTATTTTAATTAGTTATATTATGTCTTGTGATAATAATTTATATTTTATATTTCATGACATAATTTAACTAATGTAACAAAAAAAGTCTATGTTATTTATTGTTTGATGGTTTGCTATTTGTATTTTGTTAAAGGATAGATTTTGCAATTAGGTCTAAGTATTCTAGACCTTGGATACTTGGGTACATTCTTGTTTTTTGTTGTAAGTATTCGTACATATTTACTGTTTGTTTACTTAGTTTTGGCCCTATTTTTGATAGAGATTGTTTGATTCTTAGTTCTTTCTAGCTTTGCTCTTTTTTGATGCATTGGATTAGTTTATGAAGTGTTGGTTATGTTCTTCCTATTGTGGCTGGGAAGGCATTATGCCATCCTTCTACCGCGCTGTTTCTTTTGGCTTTTTGTGCTATAGTGCTAGCATACACATTCCACCATGGAATTTGGAATTTAGGTTTTCTGCGGTGACCAGAACGATGTAATCTTCCTACCCAGGTGTCTTCAAAATAGTCTAAGAAGGGAGTTAATTTTTTCTCATTACTGCGGTAGAAAGGGCTGTCAAGTAATACATTGTAATAATTAGCCACTTCTGTTGTTGGGACATATGCCAGTGCTATTAATTTTTTATTCTGGTAAGCAAAGTTGCTGTTTGTAGAATATTCTATGCTTAAAGTAGATTTTTGTAAGTGTCTCCATATACTTTGGTTGTAGTGATAATAACACCCTTGTATTGCAGTGTGTGGATATATTTTAAGTATAGCTTGAATCATAGCTATTTCAAAGTCTATTATGATTCTTTGTGGGTAGTAATTATCTGTAAAGTCTTTGATTGTTGTTAAGATTTCTGTGTAGGTTGCATTTGTTTTATTTGGCAGCAGTGTATACATTAAGGGGATATTAGTTTCCTGGTATTCACCGTGGATGGTGTAAAGTTGATAGAAAGGTTTTGGACACACTTTAAAAGTTCCGTCCATCATCCACGATTCACGCGATTTTAGTTTTTGCAAATTGCTATTTGTTGCAAATAGTAAAATTCTTTTATCATGACTTTGGTTATCATACATTAAGAATTTATCTTCATTATGGGTAATAGTATATTCTGGATATATTTTAATCTCTTCAAAAGTTTGAGGTGGTGGTGGAGTTGGATCAGAAGCTCCTTTAGTTTTAGCTATTAATCTTTTCAAGTTGGGGATTGAGGGTAACTGTCCTGTTACGTGTTCTGGGACTTTGGTCAAAACATTTTTCAAAATAGTGGTGCTTGTTTCTTGGGAGCCTGTACTAGCTTCTCTGAGTGTCTCTAATGCTTCTCTTACTTCGACTTCTGTTACATTGAGTGGGTGGTTATGCTCACGTACATTTACAACATTGTTATCAACAGTAGTTGCTCTACCATAGCATGCAGTTGAATAATATTTACTACATTTCCAATGGGTTTTATTCACTTTGACTTTTTCTTGGGTGTAGGCATAACCCATGTAGCTGAGCATAATTTTTCCTTTTTGAGATGTTATAAAAGTAGCTCCTTCTACCATTTCTAAGGTAGATCTGTGAAGACATATATATGTTTTTAGTAAATATGTTAAACATTTATTTCAATGTTTAGGTTAAAATAGTAAATTTAAAAATGTACTTACAATGTTGTTTTTTCAGCTATTCTGATGTTTTCTGTTCTTATATTCAGAGTTTCACTGTTGAATTTCCTGCAGTTGTGGTAGAGAACAATAGTAATTAATAATATTGTTTGATGCTTGTTTGTTTCTCTTTTCTGATTATTAATTGACACAGTGAGTATACTTACTTAATTTTGTAGAAGCTGTTGTTTGTGTAGATGTAGATTGGTAGATGAAGTTTGTTGAATCTGAAAAAATAAGTGTTACTATTAGTTATTTATTATATTTGGATATATTTATTGCTCATACCATATCAAGTCATTTCGAACTTCTGTTTGCTATATTGTTATTTATTTACAACTTTTCTATGTAGGCATTGATAAGGCTGTTCATATTGTAGTATATTTATTTATTGTGGCTGTTGTTGATAGGGTTTTTTAGTTCAATTTAAAAAAAGAGAGAGAGCATTTATTTAGTACAGGGAGTTTAGCTAACTTTCCTGAGGCTTTTATAGTACATAAAATGGTAGTTCACTTACTTGAGTTGTAGTAGACTGTGTTGTAGTAGTTGTTGTAGGTGTGTATTCTCTTCTCTTCAGCAAAGTAACCGTTTTTCTCCAAGTTTGGGCCAAAAATGGTAATTTTAGTTAAGTATGTAATTGTTTTATAGTAGTTAGTTAAGTATTTCTTCATTTTGATTGGTTTAATTACATGTATTTTAAATTCATTGGATGAGAACGTTAGTTTGAATTTGATATCCGTTATTTTAAAATGAGGCTGTTTTATTTGTAATTTTGTTCTAGTATATATTTAAAGATGTTTTGTATGTGTTTTATATTTATTGTTTATAATGTTAAAAATGTTTAAATATGTGAAGTGTTGATAAAAGTATTCAAAATAGAGGATATTTGAAATATTAAGTAGGTTTATATTAGTGTTTTACAAAAATTATATATATTTTAAATATATAGTATATTTATATATGTTTTTAAAGCATTATTTTCAATTTAATAATTATAAAATATTAAATTTGTTGAGGGTATTGTGTATTTAAGGTTATAGATAAAAAGTCGATATTTTTAGTATATTTAATTAGGTAGTAAGTATATAGATATTTGTGTTATCGATATTTGTGTAGTTGGTAATGTTATTTCAAGGATTGTCGATAATGTTGTAGTCGATATTTATGTACTTGATATAATTGTGAACGATAATAATGTAGTCGATAATAAAATATCGATATTTGTGTTAATCCTTGTTTAAGTATATGGTGACGATATTTTTGTAGACAATGTTTTTGCAACAATATTTTTGTAGGTCGGTGTTTTTGTAATCGATATTTCATCATGGAACCTCTTGCTCCATAGGCTAACATGGTGGATGCTGGCTACAGTGGCTACCAGCATTTCTTCCCATTGGAACAATATAGGACATAAGAGTCTAGTATCCCTGAACTCTGAATTTAATAACACATCTTTTAGGAAAGATTGTTTTTAAATCCTGTGTTTGAGAACAGCACTTTTAGAAAGTTGCTGTTCTCTTGTCTGACCCTTCTGTGTGCCTTGGCCTGTTTGTGTATTGACTGTCTGGTTTGAGAGAAACAGGGGCGGGGGATTCTCCAGGAGGCTGGCTGAGTCAGCCCTAGGCTGAATGACTGCATTTGCAACTTGAGTGGTGGGAGTAGATAGCACCTGGGCCTGACTGTGCCTGCCTTTCGCAACGCTGGCTCCACCTCCTGCTGGGCAGCTGACGACCCTGCCCCTCACTCTGAAAGGAAAGGAAAAGCCAGGAAAACAAAGTGCTCAAGAAACACCCAGAACTGGTTCAGACTGGGCTCAGGGCCCACATGCACAACGAGAACAAAGACCTTTAGGGGTATAAGTACAGGAGCCCTGAAAACAGAACATTAGATCATCCTGGAATCAAGAAGGAACCTCTGCCAAGGAGAAAGCTGAAACTGAAGAAGGGAGATTGTCCAGCTGTTGCTCTGCTGGATTGCCCTGCTGTTGCTTTGCTGCCAAGGAGAGGGGAAGGACTTTGCTGTGCTGTGTCCCCTTGCTTGAAGGAATCTCCAAGGGCCTGAGAAGAGCTGGCTCCCTGTTCTAAAGTCCCAGGAACAAAAGGACTTCACCCCCAGCTTCCCCTGAGCTCTACTGAGAGAGTTCTGTCCTTCCTGGAGTGCTTAGCCCATGTGTGGTGCCTCTGGAAGTTGTACCTGTGTGGGGAAGCTGGAAACTAAGCTTGAGAGACTTTGCTAAAAAAAAGTTATTGCATCGCTCGCTGCGGAGCGTATCCCTGACAGTTCGAGACTTTTCTGCCGCTACGGAGGTCAAGATCGTCGCAGCGCCTGTTGCCGCTGTCAGAGTCGTCGCATCCTTCATTTGCGGGATGCACCCGATCGGTGCGGGAAGTCTAACATCGCTGCGAGCGTCGTCGCAGAGCCTGTCGCCGCTGGGTGAGATCGCCGCACAGCCTGCTTGCGGACCACATTCCGTCGCTGCGAGAGTCATCGCCAAAGCCCACGCATCGAGGAACTGCGAGACAGAAGATCACCGCTGGTCCGCGCATCGTCGCCCTGGAGATCGTCGCACCTCCAAAGATTGTCGCATCGTGCCCTTGCGAGAACAAACTTCCTACGGAACCTATGCACCGTAATCCATACAAGTGGCCTTCCTCTCCATACAGACCAGATTCGTCGCAACACGCACGCTGCTGCAGTGGGGCTGTCGCAAACGCCTCCTCAGGGTCTCAGGAGCAACGCATCGCTTGTTTTCCACCGCACCAGCTTCTGCTTTTGGAACTTGGTCGCAACTAAAGGTACTGTGTGTGAAACGTGACGCAACTGTGAACTTTTCACGCAACTGTGGATTATTTTTATCGCAACCTAAAGAACTTTTATTACAACCTTAAGAACTCTTTTGAAACCATATTCTTGAACTGTGTATGTTGGATTTTTGTTGTTTTGGTCTTGTGTAGTTTAGATTAAATACCTTTATTTTTCTAAACTGTTGTGGAGTTAGTTTGTGGTGTTTTTACTGTGTTACTGTGAGTGTTGGTTCAAATACTTTACACATTGCCTTCTGATTAGCCTTGACTGCTCTTGCCAAGCTACCTAGAGGGTGAGCAGGGGTTGTCTCAGAGGGTTTCCTCCTTGCCCTGACTAGAAGCAAGGGTCCCTATTTGGACAGTGGTACCTACCTCTGCCAACTAGAGACCCCCATTTGTAACATACTGCCTTTAACATTTCTTTGTATCAGATATGTTTCCACATTTTAACGCTTTCTTACACTCAGCTACCACTGCCTTTATCGCTTTTCTGTATTTGATTGTTGCGGCTTTTAGCGTCGTCGTACTGTATGAATGATGGCTCTGTGTTAGTCTGTGTCGCAGTATCCCTTGTCTCGACTTTACCAGCAACGTTTTAGCCAACGACAAATAAACATTCTGTAAGGCTTTCACTTTCTTCACTTGCTGTAGAGGTGCTATGACTCCACATACGCCAACCGTCGATTTTCACTTCCACTGAGGCACATGTGGCATGCACGAGCAGTGTGCGGGGCCACTGGAAACTCTCCAGGAGAGCTCTCTCAGCTCTTCGTTTGTGGGGTTTACATAATCCCCTATCTCATCAGCAGGTGCAATGTCCTCCCCAGCCCAGGTACATACAAAGGATCACGCCACAAATGGAGCTTGATATTACACGTCTTTGTTCCTCAGCGTGTAACTGTTAATTGAACATTGTACATCATTAATTTTGTTACCTATACCCAAACACTTACATCACTGTTCTACGAAGTCCGTCTCGGACCAAAAGAGTACCGACAGCTCAAACTCACAAGACACTACAGTACCCTCTCTACCACTCAAAATTATTCAGTATTAATCTTACTGTGCTAAACTGAGCAGAAAACAAGCCTGCATGCACACACTTAATATATTCAAACTTGCGTCCCTTATTTTGTGTATTCCAGTAATGTGTTAGAAGTGAGTTTTTGTTATATGCTCCGTCCACTCAGTTCACCACTAGAAACACCAGTTTGCATTAAACGACATCCAAGAAGAACATAATGCTACATTCCTTCGCTGCACCCAGCGTCAGAGCAAACATGGAGGTCAGAATCACTGGGGTTCTGCGAGTGTACTGGGACCCTGCCTGATGCAATTCGCAAACACACCGTCATTCGCAAAAAGGAGATGCTTCAACATATTAGCTCAAACCTTAATTCAAGTTCACAATCCTCAGAAAGATACATCTGGCATTCATTATCACAATATTAATAAGTAATGGGACAACGCTGCGGCTTCAGACTAGCAAGCCCTCCTACTGACCACTGATCAGAACTAGGCAGTCCTGGTATCAAAAACTCCAGTGTTCGGCTGCTAAAGTGGCTAACTTCTAAGAAAAACCTTGGGGCGCTTCTTTTTTGTTCTTTTACAAATAAATCACTGGGAGCATATGGATTAAGCAAACCTTATGCTTGAAACTGCAAACATAAAAGATACGCCACATATGTCACACTTAGCTGTTAAAAAGATTTGTAAATGAATATCTTGTCAACCTTAGCTAAGTTTGCTGGTTTACTCAAAACTGTGTATACAAGCGCCGAGATACCCTTTTGGGTGATTAGTTGCGCTTTATAAATCCTGATTGATTGACTGAATTGTAATCAAGATATTATTTGACCTTGTTGTATTACTAAGATACAACATAATGAATGTGCACATGAAGTAAATGTCATTTCCCACTGCAAAATGCAGCTTGGGCAGTCTCTCCAGGTATGCAATATATTTCTCTCGAATTTTGGTTGCTATATTAAAATGCCTGCTCCAATGGTGGAAGAATCCCTAATGGAAAACTGACTGCAAGGTATGTTCAGAAAAGATCTCTGACCAGGACACATTCTGATGCTGTTTCCCCAAAGGGTGGGACTCAAACTAGATCTACAATGATGGTGTGCCCTTTTCTGGAATAGTAGCTGATGTAGTGAATGAACAGAAGATGAGCTTCCTTAACAGTGGGCCATATGAACAAGGCCCACTTGACTGAGTAAATGCATGGAGGGCCTCTCTAGAAAGTGAACCAGGGCCATAAAGGCTTTGGCGCTCAACTGACAGTGAATGAACAGAAGCCCATCTGAATACCCACAGTTAGAAAATGTGCAGGAGACACTTAGGGGTTTCCCCTGTGGGGAGCCTGCACTGGATCTAGATCAGCCCTGCAGCTAAGTGCCTTTGTGGGGGCCTATATCTCACCTAATAAAGTTGCTTCTCTCTTTCATCCTGGTACTTAGAGTAGTGTCCTGTTGGCGAAAGTTGGGGTCCTGATTCCAGAAGCATTGGAACTTTCTGAACAACTGATGATTTCGGTATTGCATTGGATAAAAATGGCAGGATCAAAGTCATGAATCCTTGCTCTGCAGTTCTAAGTCAAAATCAATGGGTCCAATCAGAGCCCCATATCACACCAGAAAATGTTGAGTGTTACCTGTGTTTTAAGAGATATGGGCCACAACAGTACAATACCCCCGGGGACCCTGGATGGTAGCCCATTATTAGTACCTACAGTCCCACTTTGCCCCCTCTTGGCTAGATGGTACACAAGACAATTTTCTTTTTCACGCTAGGACCTACAACCGTGTACTGTTGGCCAAAACCAGTGAGCCTATTCAAGAGAATTGTATCCTACAGTACAGATACTGCATGCCAAACGGCCTGTTGGAAAGTAACAGTCAATATTTGTTCTCACGGTGCAGGCCGGAACTAGTGGGTCCAGTCAGTGCCCCAAGTCTTACTTGATATATCTACCAAGATCAGCTGTCTAAGAGGTACAGTCAGGTATACTGTAAGCAGGGTGGGCATTCCGTCGCAGGGAAGCCTTGTAAAAGTGACTCAGTGGAGTCACTTTATGACACGACTGCATCAACACCTTGCACCTGCTTGAAGCAGGAGTAAGGAGTGACGCAGCATGATTGGAATAGGCATTCCTGACCACTGTTGGAGTTGCGTTGTGCTTACGACAATATTAAGTATCCAGCAATGCGCTGCCTATCTGCCAAAAGATGTGTCAAGTATCTGTCTATCCTTGCGCCACGGTGCGCCGCATTGTAAATGCAACGCGTTCATGGCGGAGCAAGGCTTTTTTTCAGTCACACAATTTCACTGACGCATTACTGCTAATATACAGAGATGCGCCCGTCCTTGTAAATCTGCCCCCTGGTGTGGTTTATTCTCTCATAAAAGCACAAGTTATGCATATTCAACACCCGCTTTTCTGTGCTAGCGAATAACAAAATCTGTCCGGAGTGCACCCCGAGGTGTGAACTCACCGAGATAGCCCTGTCTCCCTCATTGCAGTGTGCGCAGACTGCCTCTGAAACAGGCACAGATGGGGGGTACCACTAGGCTTATCTGCATATGGTGGCCTTTGCCCTGGCTCTGTGCAGAAGCAGGCCCCATCCGACTGATAATCGTGTAATTCGTACAATCGACGCCTATTCGTTGCTTCACTGCTATCCACTGTAAGAAGCGGGTGTTCTTTTTTCTGCTATTTTTTTTACTTGTGTGGACTTTTTTGACAGTTTTGGTCAGCTGGAAATCGTTAGCTTTGAAACCCTGAGTTATAATCTCATTTTTTTCCAGTGGACCTAGACTGTGTGGCCTTGGCCCAACTCACTTACCTCTCTTACTCATTTCCCCATTATCCTAAATTGTTAGAATAAATTAACAGTGACCATCTCATTCAATGCATATGCTTTTTTGTGTTCGGGTGGACTTCCGCTTGCAATTTTTTTTATTTGTGGTGTGTTTTGGCAGCACTTTCTAGAAAGTACCTCCAGCACAAAACTGCAGTCCAGCAATGCATTTAAAACATAGGCCATGCCATATGCTTTAGGAAACCATTCTGAATTACCATGTGTTTGTAAAAACTCCCTGCTGCTTCAGAAATCATGACATGTATGTTTGTGGGGTCCCAGGATGTTTCAACTTTTTAAAGTGAGAAGTTCCATTTAAAGAGAAGCGAGTGCGGAAGGCAGACACAGGCCAGCTACTGTCTCTCTGCACGCTGAGGTGCGGCTTTGGAAGACACTGACAGCAGCCCTCAGTTGTTTTACGAAGGTGTATTTAGTACTACTTACAGCTTGCTTGAAAATGCACCATTTGATCACTCTTTTTTCAACATTTTCTCAGGGAGGACAACTCTTGAGTCCTAATCCCTCCTTATGCCGGTGGAGCTGGGTCGGCAGAGTTCACTCATACACATCTTTACGCCCCACCACTTTCAAAATTCACCAGTCGCCAATGCTAATTATGCCCCCAACCCCCCTGAAAAAATGTCTGCGGATGCCCATGTTTGTGAGGCCACTTCCTCAAGGGTTTCCGGGAGGAATCACTGTTACAGAGAGAGAGAGAAAGAAGCCCCAGGAAGGCTCAGGAAAACTCAGAAGAGTCAGAGGTTTCACAGGAACAAGGGGGAAGCAGAGGCATACAGGAAAGACAAGAGGAGGAGATAAAAAGCAACAGAAGTCGCGCCTGACCCCAAAATGGCCGCCGAGACTCTTGCGAGAGCTCGCGCTGCCTTCTCCACTTCAATTCTTTAGTTTTGCGCTCTTTGCTAGGCACTTACCGGAGGGGTCACTGGGTCGCTTCTCTTTCCTGTTCCTCCTGCAGCGATCGGGGTGGGCTCCCGTGTCACTGCTGTTTCTTTGATGTCGCTGTACTCCTGCACTCCTTCCTCTGGTCACAATGCGATCCAGGGTGGGCTCCTGGTTAAAATCGCGATTTCTTCACGTCGGACGATTCCGATCCCGCTTTGTCGCCAGTTGTCACGTCGCCCACCCTCACAGACCACGCAGGAGACAGGAAGGTTGTGGTAGGCAATTTCTTTATTATGACAATAGCATCTTGGTGCAGCATGCCCTGTGCCCTGACCTCTTGCTCCGAGGTCCTGATCCCGAATGCCCTCCTCCCCTCCCCTGACCGGATGTGGTGTCCGGTGTCCCTGTCCCCAAGCCCTGAGTCCCCAGGGTCCTAGTGCCATCGTGTGGGCACGACAGATGCAAGGGATAGAATGAGAGAGCCTAAAGAAGGAGCAGAGACCGTGAGAGAAATAAGATAAAAAACATCTAAAAAAAAGAATGTACTTAAAGAGGGGCAGGATGAGGAATAGAAAAAGAAGATAAGAAAGGCCAAAAAATAATGAAAGAGAAGAGAGAGGAAATAAAAACACTGTGAAGAAAAGTAGGAGCTCACTGGAAAAGTTATTTGTGGGGGCCACCTACCCTGTTGCTGTTGTGTTCTTCGGTCCTGCTGTTGGTTTTCTTTGTCTCCCTCCCGCCGCTGCAGCCCATACCACCGCGGAGCGGCCAGCGAGGAGAGGGGGGACTTCAAAACCCGAGAGCCCTTGCGGTGGAAGCCGCCACCACCTTACCGTGCCCGGAGGTGCATAAATTAGAGCGGAGCCCCCGCGTCGCAGGATCACAAGCGGGTCAGGCCGGGTTAAGCCCGGGACAAGTCGGGGACCGTCTGTGGCCGTCAGAGGTCAGAAGAGGCTGGGCAGGGCCACCTCTCTGACATCTCATCCTCTGAAAATTAAGACTTTTTAAATTTGGACTGCCGCACCTGGTTGCAGGGGGTGTGATAGTAGGGCACTAAATTTTGTCTGAATTATCTCTTATTCATCCTCTCTTACTATGGACAAAAGGATAGTGGGGGACAGGGTGGTGGGCACACTGGATGCCTTTCTCATAAGAGCAGAATCAGTATTAATTCACGAGATTGAGGCCACTGAACGAAGACTGTCCCTTGATCCTGCTCTTTTAAGGAAAGGATCACTACCATTGCCATGTGCCCAGCGGCCTATCACCCATATAGTACCAGATGCAGTTGTTTCTACTACCCACTCTTTGTCCAATTCACCAAGTTTGTTCCCACTGGTCCAGACCAGCTTACTCTTCAGCCCCAGAGTATTGTGAATATTCTAGCCATGGTAACGACAAGAGGGATAAAGGCCTTGGGTGCTACTAATAAAGAACCCCCAAATAAACAAGCATTTGCAATGCAATAGGTCTCGCATTAGGAACGTTTGAACTATTGATATTGTAAATGACAAATTTGTTATTTATGTGTTGGTTTTGAAAACAGCAAAATTAATAGCTTTGTCATTTACAATGCCAATGGTTATAACTTTTGCAAATGTGACACCTGTACCATTTGTAATGCAATATGTGTTGTATTTACGTAACTTAAATGTGCTGCTATTACACATAACAATGGCTTTTAATTTTTTTAATAAGTAATACTTAAACAAAACTTATTGTAATTTATAATGGCAATAGCTTAAACTTTTGTAAATAACTTTTGTGGAGATTATGTTTAGTGTATTTTATTGTGATGAAAATCCAAGAACGGAAGTGAAATATTAACATCTTCTTGTGACATTTGTAATAAAGCTTGAAACATTGAGAGAACATATTTGAACCAGTTGTTGTTGAATGGTTGCACAGATTGATGCTGTGGTGGCGCTGAGTGAAGCTGTGGTGATGCGATAGATGGATAGAGTGAGGGAGATAGATAGATAGATAGATAGATAGATAGATAGATAGATAGATAGATAGATAGATAGATAGATAGATAGATAGATAGATAGATAGATAGATAGATAGATAGAGAGGGAGATAGATAGATAGATAGATAGATAGATAGATAGATAGATAGATAGATAGATAGATAGATAGATAGATAGATAGATAGATAGATAGATAGATAGATAGATAGATAGATAGATAGATAGATAGATAGATAGATAGATAGATAGATAGATAGATAGATAGATAGATAGATAGATAGATAGATAGATAGATAGATAGATAGATAGATACAGTGAGGGCGATAGATAGATAGATAGATAGATAGATAGATAGATAGATAGATAGATAGATAGATAGATAGATAGATAGATAGATAGATAGATAGATAGATAGATAGATAGAGTGAGGGCGATAGATAGATAGATAGATAGATAGATAGATAGATAGATAGATAGATAGATAGATAGATAGATAGATAGATAGATAGATAGATAGATAGATAGATAGAGTGAGGGCGATAGATAGATAGATAGATAGATAGATAGATAGATAGATAGATAGATAGATAGATAGATAGATAGATAGATAGATAGATAGACAGATAGATAGACAGATAGATAGATAGATAGATAGATAGATAGATAGATAGATAGATAGATAGATAGATAGATAGATAGATAGATAGATAGATAGATAGATAGATAGATAGATAGATAGATAGATAGATAGATAGATAGATAGATAGAGTGAGGGCGATAGATAGAAGGATAGAGTGAGTGTGATAGATAGATGGATAGAGTGAGGGAGATAGATAGATGGATAGATAGATAGATAGATAGATAGATAGATAGATAGATAGATAGATAGATAGATAGATAGATAGATAGATAGATAGATAGATAGATAGATAGATAGATAGATAGATAGATAGATAGATAGATAGATAGATAGATAGATAGATAGAGTGAGTGAGGGCGATAGATAGATAGATAGATATCATAGATAGATAGATAGATAGATATGATAGATAGATAGATAGATAGATAGATAGATAGATAGATAGATAGATAGATAGATAGATAGATAGATAGATAGATAGATAGATAGATAGATAGATAGATAGATAGATAGATAGATAGATAGATAGATAGATAGATAGATAGATAGATAGATAGAGTGAGGGCGATAGATAGAAGGATAGAGTGAGTGTGATAGATAGATGGATAGAGTGAGGGAGATAGATAGATGGATAGATAGATAGATAGATAGATAGATAGATAGATAGATAGATAGATAGATAGATAGATAGATAGATAGATAGATAGATAGATAGATAGATAGATAGATAGATAGAGTGAGTGAGTGAGGGCGATAGATAGATAGATAGATATCATAGATAGATAGATAGATAGATATCATAGATAGATAGATAGATAGATAGATAGATAGATAGATAGATAGATAGATAGATAGATAGATAGATAGATAGATAGATAGATAGATAGATAGATAGATAGATAGATAGATAGATAGATAGATAGATAGATAGATAGATAGATAGATAGATAGATAGATAGATTGATAGATAGATGGATAGATAGATAGATAGAGGGCTAAAGCAATGCTTTAAGCGAGACCTAATAAAAAGCAACTTAGAACAATATGGTCGTCAGAGATGCCTCATTTTTTTTATGAAGAAGGTTTCGCTGCAGTAAACGAATTCTGTAAATTCGAGCTTTTTTTGGGGCGTGGTGGGGGGTGGGAGTGGGTGGGGAATGAAAAGAAGAATTTGCATTAGTTGTAACCAAACAGTGACAAATGTGGTTGGTGGTCTATGAAGTTATTTCACCTATATTCAGAATTTTCATTACGTTTTCTGATGGTGATGCAGAGACTCCCGTGGCAGGAGGGAATTCTTAGGACAGATGACAAAACAGAAAAAAATAGTCGCTTGATAAACATGAAAGTCCACCAGATAGTAAAATATATGTTACACATTTTTTATCTATTTTTCTTTCTTGCTGTACCTGACACTATAAATACGCCAGGTAATGTTTTTGAGATGCACAATTAACAAGGTTTGAGTCACGGCGTTGGCTTACTATCAAGTCGTTGATGTGCTAATGGATATGTGTAATCGATAACAGCTGTAGGTATTTAAATAAAAAAATAACCTGAATACTGTTTTACATGTTTTAGGCAACGCAAATAAATGTTGCATACCCTCCTCCTACAGCAACATTATGACGCATCAAGCAGAACATCAGAGACACAGTAGCCTTTTTTTTAAACCTTATTCTGTTTTATGTGTATTAGGTAATGCAATAAAATGTCTGCATATATTTATTATACAACATTATGGTGCACTGCGCAGAACATCAGAAAAAAGTAGCCTTATTTGCAACAGATTGAAAACAACGAAACATGGGGACAAAACACAACAGAGGCATCCTTTGCATAGATAAAAAGAAATGTGGCGTAATGACTAGAGCTGCTAAGCGGTAATTTTGGGGTTGTGGTTTGGGTCATGGTGTTGGCTTACTATTGTGCCATTGATGGGCTAATTGATATGTATAATAGGTAACAGCTGAAGGTAGTTAAATATACTGACAGACGCAAAATTCCCTACAAATGTATTCAAAAAAACAAAGGTTCAAAATATACTTAATGCCTCCGTGACTGCATAGAATGCATTTTGCAGTGACAGGCAAGTGCCGGTGAGTCAGCGGAGGGGGATGCAGACCTCTTATGTTCACGACCTGCACCAGAATTAGCTAAATTCTGGAATAATATGGGGGCATATTATCAAGGGGGTTTATCTCCGCTTTTTTGGCTTTAAAAGCCAAGAAAGCGGAGATAAAATTATCTCCCTATTACCTAGCTGCCACTAACACCAGTAAGTGACAGCTAGTAGGAGATAGCGACCATCTTGGGCCCCACTTTGCATGTCAGTGATATTTTTCACTAATGACATGCAAAGTGGGCGTGCCAAGATGTTAGCGACTGAAAACAGTTGCTAACATCGCTATCTCCTATTACTAACTTTTGGAGATATTCACGCTAAGCGGGAATATCTCCAAAAGCTAACACCTGCCCTGAGCAGTTCTTAGCCATGTTATCCAATGGGAGGTGGATAACATGGCTAAGAGCATTAGCTCGCTAATGCATGAATATCGCTGACTTTTCAGCGATATTCATGCTTTGCGGCGATTTTTACAGCATTTGCGTTAAACCTTGGTAATACCAAGGTTTATTTGGGGTAAAAATCGCCGCAGCGCTGCAGTAAATTTTGTCTCTAACCAAGCAATAGCGATAATTATCGCTATTGCTTGGTAATATGCCCCATGGTTAACTTGGTCCTGGAAATCGCGGGTAAACCCAAGATCTGCAGCCCAGAACTTTGCCTATTGGGATTAATGACTAAGTCGAATAAAATAAAAATTGGAAAATAGATGAGCAGACATGGCACGGATTCACACAAAAGGACAAATGCCTTGCCGATTGACGACTACACCACAGACTAAAATTAGGACACAGTAATTGTTAAAATAAGCTTAGACCATGAATAACTACACAAGACTGTGGCCCATGTTGGTTTTGCATGTTCTCTGTTAACTGTGCTAAACGACATTAACAAATAAAAAAAATATTGTAGCATAATAAACAGTAAGGCAAATGGCATGTGCAGCAAAATGTGTGTATATGGGAAAAATGTGTTTCTAGTTTTTGCAATGCGAAAGCATGGAGTAATAATGAAGGTACGCTGTGGGCAAAGTAGTAGGCAGGGAGTGCAAAGGACCGCAGTAATAGTCATTTGGTGAGTAGGTAAATGAATGCTGGGCACGCGATGCTAGTAGATTGTTGTAAGGCGAAATATGTGGTAAGAATAGGGAAGTGGAAGTGCGAGTGTTTCTGAAAGTTGAGTTTTGGAAATGATGTAGTGATAATGGCATGCTAAAACTTAAGTGGTATATGTAGTATAGTAGGCATGTTTCTGAAAACAAATGTAATTTGATTAGTAGTAAAAGAGGAGCCAACAGGGGAAGGGGAAAGCAAAAAAATAGAGTGTTTCCCTGGCGCAGTATAATGGGTAGTGGTAACTTTGAATGAAAGGGCCTGATATAGTAAAAGAAATTGTATGAGCGCAAACGCAGCGTGCAGATCGAGCTGTGTTTAAAGAATAACATCGGGTATGTCCGATTACCAAAAGAACGGAGGAGTTGGCACGGCGCACAGCTTGTGTTCGGAAAGGCAGTTTAGTTTGATGATTAATGGTTTTTAAGAAAAGATAAAGGTGCTCCTGCAGGTGACGCAACTGTCCTAATGCGTCAAGACTGTTGAAAGGTTGAGTGCGCTACTGGGGCGTAGGCGCATCCCTGCTTCTGGGCACACTCGTTTGGTTCGTTGTTTGAGACACAACAGACTCCAAGAAAGTTCAACAAAAGTTCCAAAACATCAAGTTACTGTATTTTATTTTGGATATTTCATTTTCAGGTGTATACGTTTTCCATATGTAACATCACGTAGTTCATTTTTGTCAACATAATCGAAGTTTATCAGGAATGCTCCAATGCATTTCGGACCCGAAGGGCCCTTTATCAAGGAGCGATTGCTCGTGGAGTCAGCTCAGAGCTGACTCCACGAGCAATCGCTCGTTGATAAAGGGCCCTTCGGGTCCGAAATGCATTGGAGCATTCCTGATAAACTTCGATTATGTTGACAAAAATTAACTACGTGATGTTACATATGGAAAACGTATAAACCTGAAAATGAAATATCCAAAATAAAATACAGTAACTTGATCTTTTGGAACTTTTGTTGAACTTTCTTGGAGTCTGTTGTGTCTCAAACAACGAACCAAACGAGTGTGCCCAAAAGCAGGGATGCGCCTACGCCCCAGTAGCGCACTCAACCTTTCGATTACCAAAAGAAGGCACAGTGAAAATGTCTTTGGATTGGTGCGTTACCTTGCCTAAAAAAAACACTAAAGGGATATGTTGCTTAATATGCGCGCAGTGTGCGTGCAGATAAAGCAGGACAATGCACTGCAATACCAAAAATGGAAAATGTGCACGCATGTTTTGGATGTTTTGTAAGTGCGTGCAAATCAAAATTGGGAGCTAATTATAAAGAGAGTATCGCAAGATCATATATAGGAGTAAGCAAAGGGCGCTTGCAATAAAGCGTCAGGCAGATTTCGTTTGCAGTACGTGCCTGTGCCAATTCGGTGTTTATTTGGGTGTAATAAAGGAGGACACGCTTAGGTATGCTGTGTGCATAAACTCAAATCTCGCGTAAATGAAATGTTTGCCAGGAAATGCATTTCTTGTCCTGCTATAATCAAAGGTTGCCTACTAATGGGGGTGAAAGAAATGTTCTGTGAAAAAACTATGCAGCGCCGATGGTTGTTTATTGTGTAAAAGGGTTGTGTGGTATGCTATGTTGTATTTGGTTTCTGTAAGGAAGAAACCAACGTAGTGCATGCCACAAAACCCAACAAACAAGCCTGTGTGAAATGTTTTTTTTTTTAGCCTGCAGCATGTTTGTCCACCAAGCTTTACACTTGTGTGGTAGAATTGAATGTAGCAGGAACAGACGATAGTAGAGTAGATATTAGATGATAAGACTCCCCTCCAAGACAAACAAAGGGTTAGAGGGCATGTGTCTGTGTGACAGGAACATCTGTTCAGCAAAGCATGTCACGCACTAGCAGTTTGTTAGTTTGAACACGTGAAGGACCCTGGAAGATGCAAAACAACCCTGCACGCTCCAAGAATTCTGTATAGCTTTGTAAATGGAGTGCACGCGATAATACCTGGGCTAATAAAACAAGTCAAAAATAGAGAGCGGGGCAGAGATAGAACGTGGAAAAGTGAGAAAGGCAAAGTAGAAAAGAGAGAGACAGCGGGACAGAAAGAGATGGGCAGTCAGAGAGAGAGGATGGGACAGGCAGGGGAAGAGAGAAAGAGGGGCAGAGACAGACACATTGACAAAGAAAGAAAAGCAGCAGAAGCAGAGAGCGGATCAGAGAGGAAGAGAAACACAGGGGATACAATAGAGGGGCAGAGACAGACACAGTGGAAATCACAGAGACAGGGAGGCTGATACACAGAGGAAGGCAGAGGCGGACTGTGGAAAGATAGATCCAGAGACAGACACAATCCTATTATCTCAAGGTGTGTGTGCATTCGTGGTGCGAAATTGCCAAGGTGAACGTGCAATTATAGCTGATGAAGGAAGAGAAAGTCAAGAGAAATACCTGCAAGGGCGTGATGAGGATCTGAGGGGGGAGAAAGACAAAGAAGGGGGCGGATGGCGATGTCATGTCAACAATGGGGCATATTGAGTCAGGTTGAAGCTGAGCAAAGACAAAATAACTTCCAAGGAGATCGCAACAGGTCCGGGATTGAACTCACCTGTAACCAGGTGATAGTTCAAACCCGGTTCAAGGGTAAAATTATAGGCCGTAGGTACGGTCAGGTCAGGGTGGAGAAATGGCAACAGACGGGTGCATCTGTGCTCGAGGGACCTGTAAGAGCAAGGTGCGAGAGGGAAATGTGGAAACTGTAGTCGGACGAGGCTCTGGTCGGAGTATGGAGTAGAGTAAATGAACACAAGGAATGAAAGCACATGTAGCACAAGGTGCACAATTCAGTTCCGGCTACAAAGAGATACAACTTAAACAAGTTAAACGAGGGTGAAATTAAAAAAAGCTCTTGGCATTGCTGTGGGGAGAGGGGAAGGGGGGAGGATAAACGCGAGGCACAGCATCAACTCGCCACCGATGGTTAAGCTCTCGTTAAGCCCCAATATCTCTCACAAGCTCAATGCGCAAGTGCATTGACAGGCTCGACCTAAAAAAGAAAGGGGCGTGGTGCCAAGATACATAAATCGCCCACAGCACCCAGCGGAACGAGCGGGGTATTTGTCTTTGGTAATTCAAATACTAAATCCACAGCTAACCCCCCTACGGATACTAATAATCCTCCGTTAAGTAAAGGGGACATTTGTATTTTATTAAAAGAGCAATTGGCAGCCTTCCTAGAGCCGATTCTAAAAAGATTGGACTTGGTTAATAGTCGATTATCAAAGATTGAAGTAGCACTGGCTCGACCGCCCCAAGTAACCCCGGCACAGTCTAGTAAACAGGCCTTAACATGCACTATTCCAGTTAGAGTAGGGGAAATTTGTAGGGACCAGGGTGGTGTAAAGACGAACGCCCAGATACTGGCGGGAGGGGAGCAACAAGCGGGGAGGAGTAGGGGCACACCCGCTCAGGGTTCAAGTGTTGACAATATTTTACCCGATCGAAGGCTACAAGAGACAGAGGGACCTCGGAGGCAGGAAAATAATGGAAATGATGGCTGGACAGAGAGGCCCCCTCACCTCCACTTACCACCCGAAGCAACTCCCTACACAGCAATACTAGCAAATGTCCCCCCCCCCTTATCCAGGGATCATATGAGCACTGGTCCACCCTTAAAAATAAGGCCCTCTACTACTTAAATAAAAAGACTGGCTTAGGGGATACCTTATTTCAAGAGTTGAAAATGGTAAGACGCATTGACTGGGTCGGACATGCCGCAAAAACCTTGCCAAGAGACTTGGTGGTTTTGAGCTTCAGGTCTCCAGGTCTGGTCCGTCACATTCTTGAGATGGTTGGTCACGACCCATTAGATAGGGCTGCCATTGGTATTCTTCCCCTTGGTTTCTTTTACAAGCAATTCACCTTTTCTAGACCTAGGAATGCCCGAGCCCCACAGGGTGACTGCCTTAGGCCTGACTTTTCTATCCAGCTTAACAATCACTTTGAGACCTTTTCCACGCTTGAGGAAATTGATTGACAGGGGGTGGACGCACAGGGAGGTTTAGTGAACAGGGGTGCTGAGGAATTGGCAGGGATCATCACGCCGCCTGGCTCCTTTATTCCAGCAGTGTGTAAAGCACCAACCCTCTCCCAAACTCCTGTGGCATTGGTGCCAGATAAACTCTTATTGGCAAAAGTAGCCACCTTTGGGCGTGCTGACTCTGCTCCCCAGATGACTCCGATGGCTATATCTTCTTGGAACATAGCGGGTCTGGAGTCAAAGGCTTTTTCAGCCGACTGGTCATCCAATATCGAAGGTGTAGATATTTGGGCATTCCAAGAAACCTGGGCAACTGCTCCCGTGTTCCACGCTGGGTATTTAAATTTCTCTAAACCAGCAATAAGGGGCCATAGAGGGAGAGCAGTGGGGGGATTAACCTGTTGGGTAAGGCAACATGAGGGGATAACTGCAGAGGAGATCTATCTCGATAGTCCAGACATTCTGGTCATTAGAGTTAAATCTACAAAGGGCCTTGACTTACTCTTGTTTAATGTTTATGCAAGGGGTCAACCGGTTGATAAGTGCTCACAGGTTATTGTTGCATTAGAGACATATCTTGCAGAAAGGGCTCAGAATGCAAATCTACTAATTGCAGGAGATGTTAATACCTGCTTTGAGCCCCTGGGTGAGGAAGATGGTAGGCTCAGTTATGAGGTGGATGTGCTCTGGGGTGTGCCACAGTTGGACCTCCAGCCAATTAAAAAATGGACTGAGGTGGCCCTCCAAGTTAAAGGTTTGTGTTTGGAATGGGGCCCCAGGGCGGTTAACGGAAGGACAGGGTCCGACGCTCTGGGTGCGGCAACCTTTGATAATGGGCGATCTCAAAGCCGCATAAACTACATTCTAGTGAATGTGGAAATATGGTCACTAGTTTTAGACATGGAAGTTCAAAGTCGCCCTGAAAGTGACCATAACCCCTTGGTCCTCACTCTGAACGACAAGAGCTTTTGCAGCACGCTTTTTATGGAGGCTGATACCTGTCCTATCCAAGTAATCGTGGCTAACGATCTGAGAAGGGTCCGATGGGCCATGGTGGCCCTTGATGAAAGGAAGAGGCAAGGAATCAGGGCCCTAGTGTCAGGGTCATTAAAGGAACTTAATGAATGTGGAACACAAGAGGTTCTTAATGATAAACTAGCAGGGATTCATAATGAGCTTTTTACTGGGTTAAAAAACTTTTTTATCAATACTAAGCTAATGAGGAAGATCTCCAACCTTAAACCCAACTCATGGTACAATGAATTGTGTAGGCTTGCTCACAAGGCTTTAGTGGCAGCCATTAAATCAAGGAACCACCGTACTATCCAACTGTCTAGAGTAGCCTACAAATCTGCTTACGAAAGGCAAAGAGAGATTGGACGAGGGGCGCTGGCAGGTCCTGCTGCTAGCATGCCAAGGTAGGACCATGACCCAGTTTTGGGACTTGATAAAATGGGGAAATGGGCAAAGGTCAGTTATCCCAAATAACAATGTGGAACCGCAGCAGTGGGTTGCCTTTTTTGAAGCTCAATTTCAGAAGGGCACTAAAAGTGATGTACATGCCCCGCAGATTAGCTTAGAAACCCCCTTGCTATTTAGCACTAAAGAGGTTGAGGCAGTTCTGAAGATTATAATCTTGGGAGGGAAGAGGAATTTGCGTCCATTCAGTTCCCCTGAATAGGTACCTTAACCTCTTGGCTGCTGCGGTAATTTTCCTGCTGTGCTGGGGGGCGGGGGCGCGCACAGCGCCCCGGTACTGAGCTCGTCATGAGCTACAGTGCTCCTGTGCTCATGACGAACTGAGCTCGTCACGGCCACACCCTTTTCAATAGAACGTTCAGCACAGCAGGGGAATTATCCCAGCGTGCGAGCGTTCTAATGGCCATGACGAGCTCAGTTCGTCATGAGCACCGGAGCACTGTAGCTCATGACGAGCTGAGCTCGTCATGAGCATGCAAGGGGTTAATCATCACACAAGGGAATGGACACTTGTATCTACAATACCCTTTGGTTATTTGTTGACAACCCTCATATAAAAATTATAAAAAACAGTGTTGCTCCAAAAACGAAATTTATTGTAAAGAAGATGCACACTGCAATTAAAAAGGGAAATAGTGATATATTGGGTAATCGAGTTACAGGATTACCATATAACTCTATCAGTAGGTCGACATGTTTCAGCTCTATTGGGCCCAGAGGGTCTGTAGAGCTTTCGTCAGGACAAAACAAAAACAAAACTGAATACTCACACTATTAGTGTAGTGTTCAATGGAAGTATGAAAATTTCACACTCAGATTCCTTGATTATCGGTAAATCTCTCCGCATCAGGAGGACCTAAGAGTCGCTGTACACAGGGCGTTTGCCTCGTGTTGGTTGCAATTGTTGCTAGTGCTGACTCTGCCCCTTTTAATTGCAGTGTGCATCTTCTTTATAATAAATTTCTTATTTGGAGCAACATTGTTTTTTATAATTTTTCTTTGTGGCACTGCACTCTATCCCTCTGGACCAGCTCTCACTATTTCTGGACACTTCTACACTTTCCAGAGGTTGCCTCGGGTGAGGCAGGCATATAGCACGTCGTTTGTCAACCCGATGACTATGCCATGACGCCAGAGAAGGGGCGGAAAAAAGATACACCGCACTAATAAAACCTCAGCGTCTATGAGGGTTGTCAACAAATAACCAAAGGTTATTGTAGATACAAGTGTCCATTCCCTTGTGTGATGATTAAAGTTCTGAAGATTATCCTAAGTGGCAAGGCTCCTGGGCCTGATTGCATCCCAGCAGACTTATTTAAGCAGGACCCCGATCTCTGGATCCCATATATTACGAAACTAATTCACTCCATAGCAGGGGGAGCTCCAATCCCTGCATCATGGTGCGGGCGGAAATCATCCCGATTTATAAGAAGGATGATCGCTCCGTGCCGGCTAATTATAGGCCTATAAGCCTTATCGATGCCCTGCAGAAAATCGTAGCAAGAGTTATATTGGGCAGGATCCAGTGCTGGATGCTTGAAAAGGATATCCTTACCCCACTACAAGCAGGGTTCCGGGCCCATATAGAGACCCTGGACCAAGTCTTTAGATTTGTCATGCTTTACTGGAAGGAGTTTCTGCTGGGAAAAGGTATGATCTTTGCTGCTTTCGTGGACCTAAAATCCGCGTTTGACCTCGTTCCAAGATCTAAATTGTGGGACGTTTTGCTAGGACTGGGGATGTCCAAGGAACTAGTTTCCTTAGTGGTAAGACTTCATAGTTCCAATTATGCCCAGGTCCGCTGGGGGAAACCTGGGGAGGTCACAGAGAAATTTGTAGTGGGGAAAGGCATCCGCCAAGGGTGCGTGCTGGCTCCCACCCTATTTTCACTTTTTATAAATGGGGTGGTCCAGTACTTCAATAACTTCCCTATGGACGCGCCTATGCTAGCTGGCCAAAGGGTGCCCCTGCTCATGTTCGCAGATGACACCCTGATTTTATCGAAGATGAGACAGGTGCTACAGCTGTCTCTGTCTCGCTTTGAGGAGTTCTGCTGCGATCATGAACTGGTGGTCAGTGTAGAGAAGACTAAGTTTATGGTGCTCCATGGGGTTAAACCCATAACATCAAGAGTTTTCATGAGTGGAAAACTCTTGGAGCAGACTAATGTCTTCACCTACTTGGGGGTTATCTTTGGCGAGAAATTGAACTGGTCTTCACAATTAAAGTTACTGGCGTTGAAACATTCTCAGCTAGCAGGATCATTGATAAAGGAAAGTAGGCAGTCACACACCAAGCCGAAAGCTCCTGTTGTCAAAATGTACTCCACTAAAATTATTCCCGCAATTTTGTACGGGGCTGAGATATGGGGAGCATGTAATTTACATTGTCTAGCACTAGCCCAGAACAAATTCCTAAGATCAATCGTGGGCCTCCCCAAATCTACCCTGCGTATCCCCCTCCTGTTGGACTTGGGTTGCCATGCACTAGAGGATATTGCACGGTATAGGATGCTGACCTTCTGGAGAAGGCTTTGGATTACACCAGAACTACACTTATTTGCAAGGGGCCTGACAGAAGTCAGGGGACTGGACTGTTCGAATAAAATCACATGGTTATCTAATATTAAATCTTTGCTCATCGAAATGGGGATGAGGGATTTGCGGGATAGTCCAGAGTCTGCAGATTTCCCATCTAAATTAATTTTTGAACTGCTTACTGGAACCTCATTAAAATCAGGAGGTACTCCACTTTGACTAGCTCTTCCCTGTCTAGAGAGTTTTGTGAGCTTAAAGATGAAACCTGTATGGAAAGCTATTGGGATCTAATAACGAAGCCTAGAGATCGCAAGCTTTACCACCAGTTCCAAGTGGAGACACTACCACTTAGGAAGTTCACATGCAATTGGATATCAGGCACAGGAGATAAACTTCCGTTTTGTCCTGATGAAATTGAAGATATTGGTCATCTCCTTTATGTTTGTCCTGCCTATCAGCAACCTCGGAATGTGTGGCTTAAACCCTTATTTAGATCTTTGGGTACCAGTTCTGCACTGGTCGCCAAACGGCTATTGAAAGCTGGTTGTAACGAGTTCGCAGTTATAGGGGTGGCGAAATTCCTGAGTTGGTCCTGGGCCCTTCGGGAGAAAAACAGGGGGTCCTTATAGTTAGCTATAGATATTCTTGAGTATGGCATGGTATGAAATAGGAAGTAATTGATTTTTAACTTATGTTGATTGTATATAAATGAAAAGTCTTGTGCGTGTGATATATTTAATTGTGTCTTAACAAATTGTTTAAAAATGTAAATCTAGGTATTTATATTTTTATTATAAACGGCAAATTTTTATTGAAAATGTTTACACTGTAACTAGGGCCGTGCCCATATGCATTGTGTATTTTATTTTATTCTCTGTCTTTTAAGATGAATAATCGCAATAAAGACTTTTTTTAATTGAACTGATTGAAAGGAAAAGGGAAGGAGGAGATGTGAGGAAAAAAGTGATGACATGGAATATAAGAATGCCGAAAGGAAATCTGAGCAGACTTGTCAAGTCACCCGCAATTTGCAGGTGTCACCTGATTTCCGTGCTTAACACCTGCACACCCGCACAATTACAGTGACTCTCAAAAGGTTGGAAGGGACAGGAGTTGCACCAAACTGCTCTTGGTCTTTTCCAATGAGGAGCTACCCGAGCCATCATGTGCAGGTGCAAAGCAGATAAACTGGCCTCGATAGCCGCATCTGCATGCCCTTACTGCCCTGATTTGTCGATGCTTTCCAATACGTGTTGTACAGGGAGCTGAGCCAGACTGGATACCAAAACCAGCCCTGCCAGAAATGTCCAAGCCAGTCCCACAATGCAGGTGACCATGACTAAGGTGGCGCCCTGAAGGCATGTGTGGGTCCTGGCAGCCCCTTCCTCTCCAAAAGGAACCCCTGAAACTGCAGTCCACTGGGCAAATGCCAGAATCCTGCAGTGGCTGGTTCAGCCTATGCAGGTAGGCAGAGTAAGGTGTCCCTGGTGTGGAAGCAGCTCTATGCAGTCAGACCCCTGCGGCAAGCCAGGTAAGAAGCCATGACCTGACTTTTTCAGGCAGAAAAACACTGACTCCAGCCCAGCTCTGACTGAAAGTTTGGATTTGTTAAAGAACGGATGGTACATGTGTTGTGTACACAAGATGACTGACTGCCATGCAACCCAGATAGCATTAGAGGCAGTGACTGGCAGAGCTGGGCAGGACTGAGGGTCACATTGACTACAGGCTCAGCTGATGCAGAATTCATCAGGTTCTACCATATGATATATAAACTTTTTTACATTGGCCGAAGAATGCCAAAGTTACTGCAGTGCTACGTAATCAAATGATGGACAGAATGCTGAATAAAATATACATTCACCTCAGTCAATAGAGCTGGGTTAAATGTTATGTTGTTATGTTATGTTAATGGCTCTTTTATCGCGCATGACTCACCCAGGGGCATCTCAGCGCTCACCAAAAGAGGGGAAAGAAGTCCTGTGGTTAAGAGATTCAGAACAACCAGGTTTTTAGTTGCTTCCTGAAGATCAGGTAGGTTGGGGATTTTCGCAGTGTCACTGGAAGCGAGTTCCAGTACTTTGGTGCAATAAATGAGAAAGCTCTACCGCCTGTGCGGGTGAGTCGGATTCGAGGAATATTCAGTAGAGCAAGGGCATTTGATCTTAGATTGCACTCGCTAGTATGCTTTACGAGTTTGTCCCTAAGATATGCTGGGCCTTCCCCTCTTAGGGCCTTAAAAGACAGACAGCAGATCTTGAACATTGCGCGCTTTTGGATTGGCAGCCAGTGCAGTTTTTTTAGCAGAGGAAGGGAGGGGGTTCCGGGGGGGCAGTTCAAGACCATTCTGGCCGCGGTGTTCTGTATTACCTGCAGCTTAGATAGGGTAGAAATTCCTACCTCTGCTAGTAGGGCATTGCCATAATCCAGCCTACTTCCTATCAATGCCTGCACCACTGTTCTACGGTGCTCCAGGGGAAGATAGAGGATAATTATGCGTAGCAGGCGTAAATTATGATAGCAAGAGCCTGCAATGTTTTTCACATTTTCTTTCATGTCAAGTTTGGCATCCAATTGGATTCCCAGACTTTTTACTGAGGTAGAGGGTGTTGGTGCTAATCCCAGTTGGGGAGGCCACCAATCTGCTGCCCAGGGGCCTGCAGACTTCCCCAGCAGCATTAACTCATAAATCCATTATTCTTTTGCTCACCATGCCACCCCAGTTTAGACCCAGCCTCATAGGAACAGTCCAGCCCGAACTGCCAAGCCAGGTCCTCTCTGGACTGGAAACAAGCATCCTGGGACCAGTTTTGGGGTATTACCCTTCATCAGCCAGGCTAGCGTGAATATAGTGGCACTGTGAGCAAGGGTCTGGGAAAAAGGACATACAGATATAGCGTATTCCTGCCCTTTCCTTTTGCAGTTGGGCAGCACAGCAGGGAGGCCTGCGCTGCTGCCCTACGGCAAAAACCCATTAATACAGCCCTGAGTTTTCACTATTCGAGAGTAAGAACAAAACCAACTTATAGACAGTTTGTTCTGCTTCGCACTATTTGTAAGACGGACAAGACTCCCAGATAGGAACTTTAGAGCAGAGTACGAATATCCAGGGTTTAAATGGGCTGGGTCTTGCCGGTGCTGAGCACCGGCAGTTCTTAACCTCTTCGAGGCTCATGACGACCTCAGCTTGTCATGAGGCACAGTGGAGATGTGCTCATGACGAGCTGAGCTCGTCATAACGGCCGTGGAACGCCCACGCGGGGCTAATTCCCCTCCTATGCGGGGCGTTCCATTAGGTGGGCGGAGTCATGACGAGCTGAGCACAGCTCCACTGTACCTCATGATGAGCTGAGCTCATCATGAGTACCGCAGCGCCGCACCGCTGGAAATTAGCCCCACGGCGAAGGGGATAAAAGAGGATGCAGAGACGGGTACCTATTGGGCTCTCCATTTCTGCCCTCAACCTCAGGTTGGAAGATAACATTTTAACTCTGCAGCAGTACCACTGCTCAAAGACTTTGATGTAACTTCAAAGAGACTCGTTTTAGTTCTTTCATTGTCTCATCATTTCAGAACAGAAGCATTTTCAATATTATATACAACAAAGCCATAGTCGTTGCTCATTTATTATATGCAACTAACAACTATTGACAAAGCCAATTGCCCTGTTTTGTTTAGGGTGCAATATTACTTGTTGAATTATATATCTGGATGCAATGACAGAAGCAGGAAAATACAAGTGGGGCGGCACACTATGCTAAGCACAGAATTTTAGTTTGAGTGTTTTTAAGCCACGACCCAAATTACATGGGCCACGACCCAAATTACATCGGCCACGCCCCTTTAAGAGACCCCTCTCCCCAGTTTTTCATCCCACTTAAAGCCCTGCCAATATCCTCTAAGCACCTACCTGTCATGTGAACACGGTTGCAGCCACGCCCACCCCGGAGTTCCTTATAACACAGATGAGCGGCGCGTGCGAGCATAGCTTTTTGGCCATATTATACGCACGGGTCTGAAATCTGTTTAATATCGAGTTCGGTTGTTGTTTGATGCTCCCCTTTTCGTATCATTAAATATGAAACCCCAACGCTTCTTTAATTAAAGAGCCTGCGGGCCCTCTTGTACAGTAGCCACTAGCATAAGCCCGCCGGGCCAGTGGCCTAGCACAGGCCCCAGCCCCCGCGGCGCGGGGGCAACTCTTCAGCGGGATCCATGCAGCCCGAGGTCAAGGAACCTGTGGCCGTCATCCTATTTCGCAGGAGTTACGCCACTAACCGGGGCATCTCCAGCGTGAGGCGGCCTTTGGCAGCTTGGAGGCCCGCGGCCAGCTGAACTCCCAGACAGAGCCGTCAACACTGCCGCGGACCTGCGCAGCTGGGCCCCTCTGTCACCTGCTGCCATCGAGATCCGCTCACTGTGCAGACAGAAAACTGTCAAGGGCGGCAAAGCGGCTCACTGATAGCTGCGCGGGAAGGTCGGGCCATCAGTTGAGGGAGTACCAGCTTTGTAAGCAACTAACAAAAGAGAGCGCAGAGAGCGCCAGCTGTGAGCACTGCAAATACAAAACGCGAGTTAGCTGCGCTATGCAGTAATGTGGGAGCCTGGGAAAACATATTTTGGGGGCCCTGGTTTGGAACAACTTAGAATTTAGTTACTCATTATCTGCTAATTCAATCCCCATGATGGTAAACAAAATTGAATCCTATATTAGTGGTTAAGAATGACATCGAGAAATAGACAAAAGTAAATTAGAGTTAATTTTCCCAGGGCCCCCTGGAAGGTGCAGGCCATGTCCAGTTGGCCTCTATGCCCAGGCCCTAAAACATATCTGGCTCTAAGAACAAACTATTATCAATGCCTTCTCTTTCAACGGCTACTGGCTGTCTCACCTGCTAGTAACCTCTTAGCAACTTTAAGATGGGAAGCTAAATATTTGGTTCAAAGTTTGACAGGCCATCTAAGTAAATGCACACAAGATGCATAGACAAGACAGAATCGGATATGTTGCAAAACAGAAAGAGAGAGCAACCAATGAGCAGGGGGTGTAGAATCTGAAACAACATCTTCCCGATAATATTCAAGGCATTAAACAATGTTTGATAATTTTTTTTCCACATGATTGATAGCACAGTGTCCTATGTAGCGCTCTAGTGTTTCGCGGGTCTCGGCTGAGACCCGGAAACACATCCACACATGCCAGGAGTGGCCAGAAGGATATAAATTAAAGTCCGGAGGTCGCTCGTGGCTTCCGGTCCGAGACACTAAGCTTGTGGTCTGTTGTATATTATCTGGTGTCCCAAGTGCGTAGGCCCCAAGCAGGGCATGTCCCCTACATCCTACAGGCCGCTACTTGAGGTATGGAAGCAGGGCAGGCCTGCTTACAGGAGTCCCTCATAGTACCACGGACAGTGGTGTCTGCGCCTGAAACATCATTCCCTAGAGAAGTAGATCGGCCAGGACGGTCGAGGGATTGCCAGTCAGGCCACCCACTTACCTGCGAGGGTCTCCTGGGATTGTAAGTGTAGTGGACCTGGGTGAATACTTAGTCAGATTTCCTGGGCGCAAAGCTAGAACATGATAGACCTTTCCTTTCACTGCACACAATTGAAATGGCATTCATCATTCTGTTAAAGCTAAAAGGCTTGTGTGAGAGAAAAAAGAAGGGATTTTTTTTGCTAGCCAACAGTGAAAGTTGATGGTGGGAAGGTGAATGTGGGTAAATCCCTTGGTACAAAAGAAAAGGCTTTAGTGAGTGGCGGTGGAGGAAGGCAAGAGTTGAGTAAAGAGTATGGCCCATATGTTCAAAAGCGTTTTTGTGGTTTGAAATGGCCCAATTTTGCACATCTGGCTGTTTACGACCACAAAAATGTTTTGCAATATGTACAAAACAAAATTGTGATTCACTAACATTACAGAATCACAATATGTGTTTAACGATTTAGTGTATGGGAGGGGCATGTTTAGGGCGTCCTTTCCAACAGTGGGGGCCGCCACAAAGTAAAAGTGGTAGGGCGGGAGCACAAGGCATGGGAACGCGGGACGGGGAGCCAGGAGAAGGGGTTAATACAATTTTTAAAAGAAGGAACACTTGCCTCCAGCCGCCGCAGGCCTCCCGCTTCGTGCCTCGGTTTCCTTGTCCCAGCAGATACTGAGACTACGTCACAGATTCCCTGGGCAATCCCCGCGCTGCTCTCATGCTATGAGAGCAGCACAGAGATTGACCTGAGCGGTCTGAAATGACGCTCCGCTCAGGACAGGGAGGATGTGTAGATTCTCCAGCCTGGATGTTTAATGCAGCAGGGCAGGAGAAACCTAAGTACGCATGAGTGTTTGGCCGGCCTGTGACAGCTGTCCAAACACACATGGCCACTTAGAGAGTGCACATAGCACTCCTCTTCAGCCCTCCCAGGGCCCTGTCCTCACCCCTTCCTACTGCATGCTGTTTCAGCCTGTAACTGAAAAATTAAACAATTAAGTACATCGTTTTATTTTTCAGGTGCTAGCTCTGAGCCACCAGTGGGGTGACACTCCTCTGCCATTGCGGCGGAGCCACCCCTGCCTTCCAAATACCGAATTGCAGTCCTATGTATGAATGTTTTGCAACTAAATTACGGTTGTAAAACATTCCACTTGTACCGACACCTGTTGGTTGGTGGTATCCATTCGTAAATGGGAAAGGGTCCTGACGAGACCACTTCCTCTTTGTGTATGTTGAAACAAATATTTTTTAAGAGTGTACCATTGCCTACTCTATAAAAATGTAAACGTTTCATTTTATTTTCTGAAACACACCCTGTTTTACTTTGAGGAAAACAAGCTCTGCATTAAAAAAAAACAAGATTGCTCTATTAAAAAGCAATCACAGACATGATCGTCTGCTGACCTTAGCAGGTCATCGTCCCTGTGATGGCTGCAATTCCTAATGAGAAAATTACAAAAAACAATTTGATGGACAGAATGTAGATCAATGTCTTACATTCACCCCAGTACAAGGATCTGGGCCTAAATCCATCGTTTTTTGCACTCCACACCACCCTGGGTCAGATAATGGCTTTATGCAAATCAGCTCTGACCCTGTGCCCCATGGGAACAGTCCAGTCCGAACTACAACAGCCATATCTTTCCCAGACCGGAATCAAGCATCCGAGGACCGGACCGGTTTCGAGGTAACACCTCTCATCAGCCCGGCTAGCTTGACTCCAGTGGTGTGGAGGCTCTGGGACCCACGTCTGAGCTACCCCAGTACACTCAGGGAGAAAATTACAAAAAACAATTTGATCAGCGGCGGCTGGTCCATGGGGGCGTTTGGGCGCCGCCCCCCCTGTTTTCTCGCCGTGCGAGAAGGCAAACAAAGGTAGTTATTACCAATGATAATAACTACCATTTGTTTCTGCCTTGCCTTCGCGCACGGCGAGAAGAGAAAGCAGAAGTTTGGTTCCTGTGTGGGCGGTGTTACGCGAGGGCAGGGGGGAGCGGCTTGCCCACTGTTGGTAATACTGTCTGTTTGGGCTGCCTGAGAGGCTACCCAAACATACAGTATTTACAGTGTAGGCAAGCCGCTCCCCCCTGCCCTCGCGTAACCCCTCCCACTCTCCCTGCTCTCTGTATGCTGCTGTGCTGCAGCATACAGAGAGAAATGACGTCAGTAGGGGGCAGCCGGCCGAACCTATCACAGCGCTGTGCTGTGGTGGAGGGGAGGGGAGGGAGGCTGCCTGCAGCCTTCCTGCTGCGTCACGACGAGTCGAGCACCATGGAAATTTCAAACAGGACGGCGCCGCGGGAGTCAGGACTTGAAGGCGGGAAGCGGAGCCTAAGGTAAGTTAACTGTTTCGGCCTGGTTGATTTATAAATTATATGTACAAGAGAATTTTAAAGTGTTTTGTGCACGATTGAATTATAGATTTTGTTTAGTTAATTAGAGAGGGCGTTATTAAAGGTGTGTTTCCGTTTTACCGTCCCTCCGGGCAGACCACTATCACGATGCCTGGAGTGCGCAAATAAAAAGAAGGAACAATCCTGCGTTTTGTGTGACATTGTCTTTACTTCTTCCCGGTGATGGAGGTGTGGGGCTCGAGATGTACAAGAAGTGCCTAAAATGTTTAACTTGGAAGTTTCAGTTACAAGTAATTTAACGGGGGGCGGGGTTCTGATCACTTATTCACCTGCCGAACCTCCGTGAACAAGCAGGGCCTGAAATGTCCCTTTTAATACCCCGGTTTGTATTTTCGGCTTGATAGCAGCACAAAGGACCCTATGAAATGCAAGCTGCAGAGACCACATTCCATGTCCGCTGGAGCGCCCACGGCAGCGCCAGGGTTGATTGTACACTGATTGCTCTATTTGTGCCACTCGTGTTTCCTCGGGGCACCAAAACACACAGGTGTTGAGGGAATACTATCAGGGATCGTGCATGGACCTAGGTGACAGTTACAATTTATTCGTACTCAAACTAATGATATCGGAAGAATGAGTTTGTCCTGCATGGATTCGAACAGGTTACCAGCTAATTACACTCACATTTTAGCAGCGAATATTTAACTTACTGAGCTACTATGACTGCATAGATGGTTTAAATTAATTTGTAATACGGTTGTTGTGGGTTTCCTATAGTGCTACTTGACTCATGCATGCAGCTTAAATAACAGAAAACAGTGTTATGTCAGCTTTAACTCACAACAAATAAGATGCTTTTGTTTAGCTAGTTTTCTGAATGACATTGAACAGCTTTTGTATGCTTAAATAAATGAATATATGTTTGTCAAAGGACGACACCGATTTAGAATAAGGATCGTTGTTCTCTTGAGCAGTGCATCTCCCAGATACATCACTGCCATTGTACTTACTATTACAAGTGTTTGGACGGAAGCTCCTCAGTTTAGAAAACTATGCTTATCCTATCTACGTCAGGCTGTGAATAGTTGCTGAATTCTTGTCATAGCCGCTCCATAGTATTGCATATAACTGTGGCCTAAAAAGAATTCGCAATGTGTCAATTATCTGCCTGGCTGAGAATAGACCCATATACTGAAGCAGTCCAAAAGAAAGAAAAGCATTTATGTAGCAAAGCTCAATGCAGAATTCAATAAACTATTACCAGATTATCTGGAGGATTTATTTGAATGAATATGAAGGTTACGTCTTCAATATGTTCTTTATAAATGATATTAACCCCCCCCCCAATTATTTTACGCCCTACCACTTTCAAATGTCACCAGCCGCCACTGAATTTGATGGACAGAATGTAGATCAATGTCTTACATTCACCCCAGTACAAGGATCTGGGCCTAAATCCATAGTTTTTTGCACTCCACACCACCCTGGGTCAGATAATGGCTTTATGCAAATCAGCTCTGACCCTGTGCCCCATGGAAACAGTCCAGTCCGAACTACAACAGCCATATCTTTCCCAGACCGGAATCAAGCATCCGTCACAAATGAGTCACAAATTGCGACCTACCTCATTAACATTCAGGAGGTAGATCTATTTTTGACCCCACTAGGAATCACTATTTGAAGGTTGTAAGTTTTCATACATTAAGAATTGCACTTTCTTAATTGTGATTCAGTAAAAATCACAATTAGGTAATCAAAATTCAATTTTTTGCACATATGGCCCGATGTGTTGTAAGTTGCACCTTAGTTAAGCACTTTGTGGTGATTTAGTCAAGGAGACACAATATTTTTGAGTATGGCAAAAAGCATGTCATATGTTAACTTAAGGAAAGTTTCGTAATCGCATTGGAAATGCTTCAAAGGATGAGATGGAATTATGTCAGCAGATGTGGTTGGTTGAGCATGCCATTGGTTGATGACGTAACCTGTGCAAGGCTGGCCGTACGGTGTTCTATGAGTTTTCAGTTGCATCCCTGTTTGACGAACGAAGGCACACCATGGGTCGCTTTGTTAAAATTCGATGGATGACACTACATTTGTATCATTGCAAAAGGATGAAAGCTACTCACTGGATGATGCAGGAATTAGGTTAACAGGATAATTTTGGTCCCATCAATCAATCAATTTTATCATTTGTAAAGCGCAGTACTCACCCGTGAGGGTCTCAAGGCACTGGGGTGGGGAATGCTGCTACTGCTCGAAAAGCAAGGTCTTGAGGAGTTTTCTGAAGAATAGCAGGTCTTGGGTCTACCGTAGGTGGATGGGGAGGGTGTTCCAGGTCTTGACGGCGAGGTGGGAGAACGATCTGCCACCGGAGGTCGCTCTTTGGAAGCGGGGGACTGTTGCGAGGGTAAGATCGGTGGAGCGGAGCTGACGGGTGGGGGTGTAGAAGCTGAGTCGTCTGTTGAGGTACGTTGGTCCGGTGTTGAGGAGTGCCTTGTGTGCGTGGGTGAGGAGCGTGAAGGTTATCCTCTTGTTGACTTGGGAGCCAGGACAGGTCTCTCAGGTGGGGTGTGATGTGGTTGCGGTGAGGGATGTCGAGGATCAGGCGTGCAGAGGCGTTCTGGGTGCGTTGGAGCCGTCTCAGGAGTTTGGTCAAGGCTCCTGTGTAGAGGGCGCTTCCATAGTCCAACCTGCTGCTGACGAGGGCCTGGATGACCGTTCTTCTAGTTTCAGTGGGGATCCACTTGTAGATCCTGCAGAGGGTGTTGAAGCAGGAGGAGGAGACAGTGTTGACCTGTTTAGTCATGGAGAGGGTGGAGTCGAGGATAACCCCTAGGTTGCGTGCGTGGTCTGTGGGTGTTGGGGCGGTTCCCAGTGCGGTCGGCCACCAGGAGTTGTCCCAGGCCAAAGGGGTGGATCAGAGGATGAGGACCTCTGTCATGTCCAAGTTCACGTTCAGTCGGCTGTTCCTCATCCATTCAGCGACGGCCTTCATTCCTTCGTGAAGGTTGGTTTGGGTGGTGTGGGGGTCCTTGGTGAGGGAGAGGATCAGCTGGGTGTCAGCGGCATAGCAGATGATGTTGAGTTCGTGCCGACAGGCGACGTGGGCGAGCGGTGCCATGTATATGTTAAACAGAGTTGGGCTGAGGTATGAGCCCTGGGGTACGCCGCAGATGATCTCGGGGGTTCCGGAGCGGAAGGGGGGAAGGCGGACGCTCTGTGTTCTGCCGGAGAGGAAGGAGGTGGTCCTCTCCAGGGCCTTCTCTTGGAAGGAACTGGACTGGAATAAGGCTATAAAGTTTTGAATTTAATTGAAATGACACTAGACTCTGGATTAGGGAGGTTGGATGCAATCCATTAAATGTGACTTTGAATGAAGACATATGTTTGTTACAGTGTGAGTCACAGAAAATTTATCATAATTACAAAGGGTTCTTATCTGTCAATACATCTAAAATTTTCTTTGGGTGCTATTAACTGGATGTCATTTGTTGAGAGAACCTTAGGGTGAGAGTCTGAACATGTCATTTGATGACCTGGGTGCATAGCTTGTGTAAGGTTGTGCCCATACAAATATGACAGGATGTAAGGATGTCATTTGTGAGGCACAGAGCTCTGTTTCATGAGGTTGAGGACTTGGGCACACAAGAGTACTCCAGAAGACTGAAAACATGTATCTTCATGAGAGTTGAAAATCATGCCACTCTGTGGGCATTGTGTAACGTTATTGAAAGAAACACAGTTTTATATTGGGTGTGGCTGGTTATATATATTTGGATTAGGATGAGATTAATTGCACGAAGATTGTATCACGTCATCAGATGAATGTTAGATCTTATTATTGTGTGAGTCTGGAGGTATGTCATTAGGCAAAACTAATAGAATAAAATTGCATGAGACCAAAACCATGGCAACAGATGTGACTGGGAGTTTTTATAAGATAAGACAGAGCACTAAAAACGTGTAAGATAGAAGTGCTTGTATTTATTATTCTTATAATTATTATTATTATGAGTATTTCTACCACTACTGTTTTTCTTAACCCCTTCGCTCCGCGGCAAATTCCCCTGCGGTGCGAGAGGGGGCGGGGCTGTGCCTGGCGCTGCCACACTAAGGACGGCTCCCGGCCATCATGAGTCACAGTAGGTGTGTGCTCATGATGGCTGGGAGCCGCCAGAATTCCGCCCACTGAATTATTCTCCCGCACAGGCGGGGAATTTACCGTGTGTGCGGAGCGGCAACGTTCGGACGGCTCCCAGCCGTCATGAGCACAAGATTACTGTGACTCATGACGGCCGAGAGCCGACATGAGCACTCAACGTGTTAATACTGATTTGGTTTGTTTTCCTTTTTCAAAAGTACGCTGAGAAGGAGTATGACAGTGATTCTATGGGAGTGACGGCACATTGTATTGAGAAGGCTTGGAGCTGTCACCGGTTGTGGCTAGTAGTCCGACAATTAAGAAGGATGGGAGTATGAATCTCAAAACAACCCCAGTGGTTCTGAGATTGCAGTGTTTAGTGTTCTAAATTTTAATGAGGTTTCAAACACATTTTTATACAATTCTTTGTGTTTTCCATAGTGTGGGGTACCAAGCAGGTTTGTTCGCGAGTTTAGTCCCTTGCAGAAGTAAGTAAAGGAGGCTGCACATATTTAAATCCATGTCCTCTAAAGGGATAAAAGCAATCCGTAAACGTTGTTTCTCTTGACAGTGTGTGACTACAGGGAGCGTCTTACACCCTTACAATATGATGCCTAACCCGAACCAATCCCATGATGTGGGTGATGTGTAATGTTCTTTTAAATATAAGTCAGGGATATAACTTTCCCGTATTAAAATACATTCATTTATGTACCAAATAGGTTACGTGTCCCCAACCCTCCAGTCCTGATGAAGACCCTACTGCAAGATTATAACAATATCTGCGCCTACAAGGGTCGAAACGTCGACATCTGATAGCCTTTCATTATCAACTCCACACCCTATTGGTTTCATTCGCTGAACTTTTGGAGTATGATATATGTCTAAAATAATATATTTGAACCTGTTGGTCCTGTTTTTGGTACAGAATTTGTAACTGTGCGAAACAAGCTTCTAGTGTTGATTGTACCGCCACCTAAGAATCTTTTCTTTTTTCCTCACCAACTCCCATCACTATCACATTTCCCTCCCCGCTTTTACCCTCTGGGGCACTGTAATTAACCAATGCTTGATTATTGTGTAATCTGTGTATGTGCAGTATAACGTCCCATTGTGAATTAAAACAATGTGGACTAAAGCTTTGTTGATTTGATTTATTTCTAATTATTTGGTTAATGTCTCCCTGTTACTGGGACCCCTTCGCTTTACACGCCTACTCACCCAGGTCCCCTTAACCTTAACTGGGTAAAACCCCCCTATTAATACTCTACTTCGAGCAGACGATGTTCTGCGAGGTTCTTCTCCATGTTCAATTCATTTGACCTGTGCACATCATGGCTGAATTACTATCCTATTCCGAGGATTATATTGACAAACTATTAGAGGATCCTAACAACGTATTTATTTCCTCCGATATCCCAACTATTGACTTTTCACTCAAGGACAAGATTTCCCGTCTTGAGCGGTTGGAGAAAAAGCTGATCCGCACTCGGTGGCACGGCCATCTCCTCAAGAAATACCTCCAAGAAAATATCATTCCCATCGGATTGCAAATTAAGATCGAACCAGCTATCTTTGTGGAGGTACCTAAATTCAGAGAGGGATTCAGCCACGTGGTGAATAACTGCAGCCGCCATTGGATGGTCCTTGGCGTGGAAACAGCTGCCGAACAAATTCAAGTTATCACTGCTGAAATTAAAACCCTAAAGGCAGAAATATCGGCTGATGCGAATTTTGCTAACGCCAAAGACACTATCACCAACCTAGAAGCCACACTCAAGGACTTCGACCTTACAACCCAAAATCGTAAACTTGAGAAACTGGCTTGTGACATTAAACTATATGATAAGAAGAAAACTTATCCATATCTCCAAGAAGACTACTTCCGACAAGATAATCAAGGCAGATTTACTAACCGAGGCCGAGGAACATTTAGAGGCAGACGCAACTACTACACTTTCTCAGACTCCTCCCACAGCTCAGAGGGCGAGCAAGATCAACCAGGTCCCAGTTACCAACAGAACTATCCGGACTTTGGTTATAATCAGCAGTTTCAATACAACCCTTTTTTAGGGCAACGCCAGGGGTCATGGCGCCCACCCCGTGGCAGAGGCAACAACTGGCAACGCGGCCAACAACGTGGATCTCAACCAAACACAAACTCATGGAATGGAGGTCGTGGCCAACCATCAAAGCAGGTACACTTCCAACCAGAACCACAACACGGGGAACGTGTTACCCGAAACAAAACTTACAGATGGTAACAGGCTTTGAAAACCTACAGACCGACACAAACTCCGAAAGCCACCCTCGGTTAAGACTATTGGGGGGTGCTCCCCCTCAGGCCGATAGTCCTGTTGTAAATATATCCAGACACCCTTTGAACAATGATGACATTAAAATCCTAGCCAAAGGCTTATCATATGTTCCTACCAACCACCCTGACTCATTTATCATTCGCACTGAACTATATCGATTCTTTCGTAAAATACGGTTAAAGTATTTATTTCGTAACTCAATACCGAATATTCAATCAACTGTCACTGGATTGAGACCACCGTCTACATTTGTTCCATTCAACAGTGCAATGTCGCACAAGATTCTGGCATTTGAATCAGTTGTGCTTAGGGACATATTACAACTTCTGGAAACGAAATGCTACACCAGATTTAATACCAGCAAGAATGAAAAACTGGCTCTTCAAACTTTGGCACAAAATGCCCAACTTGTTATCAAACCGTCAGACAAGGGTGGAGCAATTGTAGTGCAGGATGTCAGCTCCTATGAATCGGAAATTCTTCGTCAGTTAAATGATGGTACTAGTTATCAATTACTAAGATCAGATCCTACACAAGCAATTGCACGTGAAATTCTTGAAATAACCCAAGCTGGCCTAGATCAAGGGTTCCTATCGGAATTAGAATTTAATTTCTTGAACCAACCACATCCACGTCTGGCAACTATATATACCATACCAAAGATTCACAAATCGATGACAAATCCCCCTGGCCGTCCCATTGTTTCCGGGTGCGGCTCAATCCTTGAGCCCCTGGGCAAATATATTGATTTTTTCATAAAACCGATTGCAGAGGCCACCCCGGCCTATCTGCGGGATACCATGCATACCATAAATATTGTAGAAGGATTAGCATTTGACGCAGATCACCAACTATTAGCCACGTGCGATGTCATATCATTGTATACGTGCATTCCTCAACAGGAAGCACTTATGGTTATTACTCGTTGTCTGAATCAGCGACCTGCCCCAGTCCAAGTACCTACGGAATTTATTGTTGCTTTACTCCGTATAGCTATGACCAAGAATTTTTTCATTTTTAAAGAAAAATTCTACATCCAAATGTCAGGAGTTGCAATGGGGGCTCCATTTGCCCCTGATGTGGCCATCCTGTATATGGCGGCTTTTGAGCAAGACACTGTGCTTAGTCAGATCAACCCATTCAAAGACCACCTCAGTTTATGGATGCGCTACATAGACGACATCCTACTGATATGGGACGGTGGTCTTCAAGAACTAATGCTATTCTTTGGATGGTTGAATGAGCAGTCCCAATTCATCAAGTTTACGATCCAATCAGACAATCATCAGATTAACTTCCTGGACCTCACGATATATGAGAACTCAGGTCAATTACTAACAACCCTTTACCGGAAACCAGCTGAAAGGAACTCACTCCTGCACTACGACAGTCACCACCCCCGAGCTCTGCGGGACAACCTGCCCTTTGGGCAATTTCTCCGCATTCGTCGAAATTGCTCAAATAAAGAACACTATTTCTCTGAGTCTGAAGAACTTAAACAAAGGCTGCTAAGCAGAGGATATCCAAAATCATTGATCAAACGAGCAAGGAAGAGGGCGTGGTTTTACCCTCGTGAAGAGCTACTTGTTCCCAAGACTGAACAAGATCAATCTGAACAAAGAATTGTGTGTGTGACCACCTTCAATACGAAAAGTAATCAAATAAAGCGCATAATCAACCACTACTGGCCACTTATCTCCGATGATATCCTACAAACCAACCCGCCATTACATGCTTTCAAAAAAGCAATAAGCGTCAAAGATCATGTGGTGCGCTCTTTCCTCCAAACATCAAAGGATCCTAATCTTTATGTCCAGCCGCTGGCTGATGTCGCCATGCGTGGGAACCTCTCCATCGTGTCCTACGCAGACGACACGCAGCTTGCGGTTGCGATTAGTGGGGCTTCCGATCTCGAGGCAGCCAAGTTCCGTGAGGGACTCATATCTGTGGCCCACTGGATGAATGATAATTTCCTACAATTGAATGCTAAAAAAACCGAGGTGCTCATTGTGGGGAAACAAATTCATCTGTGGGGTGACAGCTGGTGGCCACGCGAGCTCGGTCCTACCCCTACCCCTGTCACTGAAGTCAAAAACCTCGGGGTATGGTTTGACTCCCAACTGAGCTTTTCCACTCACACTAAAAAGACCGCGGCATCTTGCTTTGGAATCTTGCGTCAGCTTCGGTCCACCTTCAAATACTTTGACGCTCCTACACGTCAACTTATTGTGCAAGCTTTGATTCTGTCTAAATTAGACTATGCCAGCTCTCTTTTTCTTGGAGTCAATCAGGCTGAGCTCTCCCGTCTCCAACGCGTCCAGAACGCTGCCGCCAGGGCTCTGGTTGGTTTGCCTAAATTTTGTTCAGCTAGGAGAACCATTTTTAATCTCCATTGGCTCCCGGTGGCACAGAGAATAAAGTTTAAATCTTTGATTTTGACATTCAAAATCCTTAAGCTTTCCTCTCCTCAGATTCTGCAGCAACTCATTTCTCCTTATGTTCCAGCTCGTTCTCTGCGGTCTTCTGTTCTCCACCTTGCCAATGTTCCCCGTTTCAAGAGATCCAGGATTGGCGGCCGCTCCTTCTGAGTCCTTGCCGCCAAACTGTGGAATTCCTTGCCCGTCCACATCCGTGCCATCGATGAGCTCCTGGCTTTTAGGAAGGCGGTTAAAACTTTTCTTTTCCCCTTAGCCCCTTAGTTCTTGTTGCCGTCGTGTTGTGTTTCCCACCTCCTGTCCGGTTTTGTTCTGCACTAGCGCCAGGACGCCCCTTTGCTGGGGCAGCTGTGCGCTCAATAAATCAGGATAACATAACATAACATAACATAACAATCACCACTATGTGGAATTTACCTCCAATTGTGGGCCACTCCAGATGTGGCAGCTGCAAAGCATGCGAAAGCACAATCCAGACCAAAGAGTTTGCATACCGTCATCACAGAATTTCACTTAAGACGCATACCAACTGCAACTCTGTTAACATAATCTATGCCATTCTATGTCCATGCCAACTGATCTACATCGGCCAGACCCAGCAGAAAGCAAAAGTGAGGATACTCCAACACATGAGCCGAATCCGGTGCAGAGTGCCAGGCGCACCTCTCGTTGATCACTTTTCAACCGCAGGACACACCCCCGAGAGTTTGAAATGGGTAATTATAGAGAAAGCTACACTCGGACCCCGGGGTGGGAGCATCTCCAACATCCTCAATACCCGTGAACTCAAATGGATGTTTACCTTTGATTCAATAGAATCAGGCCTTAATGAACACGACAGCTCTTTTTCCCAATTGGCCACCCTGTCTTGAATATTGTCTTAGTTAAAGCACCAAGGCCTTTACCTATACATGCGGGGTACGCAATTGCTTTATAAGTCATGCCATTTCCCTGTCATCAACTTACAAGTCATAATAACTCCTTGCACTTATTTGACATACTGATCTGAATACATGTACTACCTATCAGCCATAGGTCTACAATAAGTGTTGTTAATCTATAATGTGGCCTTACCCTCATGGGAGAGGTACGCCACTGCTTGGCCATTTACGTCATTCAATCTTAATTGTCTATCGGTCAGAAATCTTGTACAGCGCGTCATGTGGCCTTTACCCTCATGTGAGAGGTACGCCACGTCATGTTTAACATGTTAGTCTGTAATGAGTATTCATTCAATAGACTTCGTAAAAATGTTGTCATTAAGTCACCTATTGGCATTGTCCTAAATTGTTTCATCACCAAGTGTCCTATATGCGTCACTAATGAACTCAGTAAGGCAGTTTAGTCAATTATTTTAATTGGAAATTCTATCCTTCGAAATATTGACCCCATCGCAACCTACCAGGTCCAGTGTAATTTTTACAAAGACGCCCTAAATACAGTAGACTATCACTGTTTGATTCGTATTTCAACCAGAATTACCCATTTGGATTTTAAAAGTAGTCAGGACTGTATATGGCATGTTCCACGTAAAACACCTTTTTCGGTTAGTCTTTTTACTATGTTTACGTGAGTCAGACATCACCACGTGACCCGGTTGTCAGGGTGATATTCCAAACCCGGAACTCCGCGTCGCCATTGCGACTGCGAGACCAGACCCGAACCGGATTAGCTCCGTGAACGGTAAGCGTTCACTAAGTCAGGATCCTGTCCCTACGTTTACAAACAACTTGTCCCAATACTCGATCGTCAACTCAACGATTGATTGTCCTTGCCCTGTATTTTAGACGCAGCCTTTGAAGCATTGCTGCCCGACTGCTCTAAGCACGATCTCTGCCGGACGTGTTCACGCTACGGCACCCTGGTGAGTCTTCAACCCGTCCCTTGGGCTATCTGTCAATTGAACCGATATTAATGTAACTATGGTCCCCTAATTAGCGTTTTGTGCCTTGAACTCGCTAGATTATGTCGATGGTACTAACGGACCCCCTCAGACCCGTGGAATTACTGTGAACAGCGTTTGGGCTACATTTTGGTGAGTCCCCCGCCGCCTCATAAGTCTATATAAGTGAATCCAATTACTGCTTCTTTAAATATATACTGGTTTGTACACCTTGATTTTAAAATTACAGATCTCTTCATTCCAATCGACCTTGAACCCACGCACAATCGGGTCCTGTGTACACCACGTGTGTGGTAAGCCTTCTCTGTCAGCCAGTTTTATATCAGTACTAACTAGTAGTAATGCATGCCATCAGCAAACAGCAGGTCTTCTCCCTGCTCATGTGATTACACTATAACCACCAGGAGTATTCACTGACTTCTTAGACTGTCCACCCCTGCGGTTTCAGCCTATCCTCAACTGCTCTTCACCAACTGTTTTCAATTTTATATTTTTATATTTGGGATTCTTTAATATTACTTAACCACGTGCATACTGTGCGCCCTGTGCTGCACCCAAGTAGAGGCATTTTTTTGCCTGTATTCCCAGCCAAGTCAGCGGGATACATGTTCCAACCCGAGCCAATCCCATGATGTGGGTGATGTGTAATGTTCTTTTAAATATAAGTCAGGGATATAACTTTCCCGTATTAAAATACATTCATTTATGTACCAAATAGGTTACGTGTCCCCAACCCTCCAGTCCTGATGAAGACCCTACTGCAAGATTATAACAATATCTGCGCCTACAAGGGTCGAAACGTCGACATCTGATAGCCTTTCATTATCAACTCCACACCCTATTGGTTTCATTCGCTGAACTTTTGGAGTATGATATATGTCTAAAATAATATATTTGAACCTGTTGGTCCTGTTTTTGGTACAGAATTTGTAACTGTGCGAAACAAGCTTCTAGTGTTGATTGTACCGCCACCTAAGAATCTTTTCTTTTTTCCTCACCAACTCCCATCACTATCACATTTCCCTCCCCGCTATTACCCTCTGGGGCACTGTAATTAACCAATGCTTGATTATTGTGTAATCTGTGTATGTTCAGTATAACGTCCCATTGTGAATTAAAACAATGTGGACTAAAGCTTTGTTGATTTGATTTATTTCTAATTATTTGGTTAATGTCTCCCTGTTACTGGGACCCCTTCGCTTTACACGCCTACTCACCCAGGTCCCCTTAACCTTAACTGGGTAAAACCCCCCTATTAATACTCTAACTGATATGTAGGCCACATATGTGCACTTGCAAAAACTTGTTTTCACTATTCTCACTAATTTTGTGTGTATGTGTTATACACGTTTTACACTTATTTCCTACAATTGATATATCTTTCGTCTGAAGTGCCTTTAAATTTATACATATGTACAGACACTATTATACCTACTGAGGGATTCTTACACTTGTGTACATGTTTCTACACACACAAAAAGGGTTGTTGAGCTTGATCATGAGAAATGTGTAAGAGCAATGCAGAAAAGTATATATTTTCCTTTTTAGCCCAGACCATAACAAGGAAAATGTCCTATGAATAGTCTGTATAGTTGCATGCTTTATAGAACTATGAGCGAATGTATGTAATATTACTACACTATACTGGTCCTGAAGAAAGCCAATTGACCCAATAGGCATTTAATGTCTGAAACATGTCGACCATAGATGTCTAGGGCCATTAAACCCCTGTGACATTCCATTATTTTTAACTTGCAAAAGGACCTCCCGAATATGTATGAAACAAGGATTGGGCAGGTTTAGCAGACGCCAAAGTTGAGGCTAGGTCATTACCATCAGTAGGCTACTGTGGGCCAAATCACGATTATTGCGAACCACTTAAAACTTTTATTGCAAATCTCTTAGAATTCTCTGGTCCAATAATCATGGTAGGAGATTTCAATGTGGTACTGGATCTAAAATTAGACAAATCAAACAAAACCAGAGCGATGATGACGCCTAACTCACGAGCACTCTTAAAAGCCATGATGACTCAGCACACTTTGTGTAACCTTTGGAGAGAAATAGCAGGTAATTTACAGGGTACATCTTTTCATAACAAGAAATATGGGAACAGATCAAGAATAATTACTTTCTGGTAGAATGGAGCCTCAGAGAGGCCATCTTAGATATTGGATATAAGGAGGCTCACCTTTCAGATCACTCAGCAGTTACATTAACACTTAAAAACAGCAATAGGTATGTAGAAAGAAGGTGGACATTATACCGCACCATACTGGCAGACAGTGGAGTAATGGGTAACCTGAAGGAAGAGGTTAGAGAATGTATTGACATCAATAGCTGAACAGCTACAAATGGAAATGTTGGAATACCCTAAAAGCATTTATTAGAGGCAAGACTACTAGTGCAACCTGCCATAGGAACACGTTGTATAGGAGTGAAATCTCTGAAATGGAGCGAATAGATATGGAGATAAAAAGATCGGAACTAGAGGGAATCAGAGCAGAGTTAGAAAAGAATCAGCTTCTGTTGAGGAACCAAATATCAGAAATCCTCCCAACAAGGATTAGAAAGAAGTGGGAGGCCAGTAAGCTAGTACATTTTGAGTATGGAGAGGGGGCAGGAAAACTCCTAGCCTGGAAGGTTAAGATGCGTCAGAATAGAAATCAGATTAAGGAGGATCAGTCCGGTAATATTCTGAATAGTGCGACTGAGATCAGATAGGCCTTTAAGGAGTTCTTTCGAATCCTATATATGGAGGAGGAGAAGCCTGTAGATGCAAAGATTGAAGGCTGGTTAGCTGAATCTATATAGACACTAATCAGCAAAAAATCTTAAATCAAGGGATCACTCAAGAAGAAGTGGTTAGGGCCATTCAGTCTATTAAAGGGGGCAAAGTGTCTGGGACAGATGGCATCCCAATGGAGCTTTATAAAATCATGGCGGAGGTGTTATCCCCTCTTTTGACATCAGTGATGGGTGAGATACTAGATCAAGGAATTCAGATATCAAAATCGTCGAATTGGGCCACTGTTACCCTTATCCTGAAGTCGGGTAAAGATCCGGCTATATGTGAGTCATATAGACCAATATCTCTCCTATATTCAGACCATAACATTTTTACAAAACCTTTGGCTAGCAGACTAACTACAATTGCGGGCCATGCAATTCACAAAGATCAGAGAGGCTTTGTGAAAGGGAGGTATCTGCATGAGCCCACCTATGAGCTAATCGGGGCTATTGATTTTGCAACAACTTTTGTCACCCCTCTAGCAATAACAACACTGGATGTCTCTAAAGCATTTGACAAGGTGAGATGGTCTTACCTATTTCCAGTGTTGAAAAGGTAAAATCTAGGGGACAAAAACTGTAGAGCAGCACAGCTAATATATCAGGAACCTGTAGCATGGGTCTTGGTGAATGAGAAGTTATCTTCATCTTTCAAAATTCTCAGGGGTGGATGTATGACGGTACGACGTGTACCGTCACAACGCATGCTTTTACAACGCGTCCCTTACAACTCAAGTCGTTACCACGACTTGCGTTGGGGGCGCAGATTGAGAATATTATAATTTACTATTCTAACACCAGTCCCCGTGGACACTAGGGAAGGTGTTGGAATAGTAAATAGACTATTCTTAATCCTCTGGCACCCTCCAGCGCAAGTCGTGGTTACGACTTGCGTTGTAACGGATGCGTCGTAATAGCACTGCGGAGTAAAATCCGCATCGTAAAGGATGTTCCCCCTCAGGGGTGCAAGACAGGGCGGCCCTCTCTCAACCCTCCTGTGCAACTATTATATGGAGCTCTTTGCTTTTAGACTGAGAAAAAAAAAGAAAAAAAGAAGGATTGGGCAGGCAATGTTTTGGGGGGGGATTCTTTTTTTTATTAACCTCAGCTCAGCAAGTATTACAATCAGGAGACAATTACATCATATCACAGTATGACTTTTTACAAATAGTTGTAAACATTTAGCTTTCCAATGGCAATACAGTCTCTGCCTACAATGCCTCTCTTCCACCCCATTAAAGGCCTCTGTAGGACTGCCAGGTACCCCATATCTTTTCCCACTTTTTCGGGCACCCTCTGCACTTATATATTGCGTGTTCTGCTTGACTGCACCAATCTAGGTCAGTTGTCCTTTATCTTAGTGTTGGCATTTCTGCAGCCCCCCATTTTCTCACTACAATTCGTTTGGCTATCCAAAATGCTAGTGTCACCCATTGTCTTGTGTATCTGGGCCAATCTTCTTTTCCGACAATCATCAGTAACACCCATTTCGGTGTTAGGTATACCTCAACTCCCATGAACAATGTTAGGACCTCCCCGACTTTTCACTAAAACACTTGTAACCTTGGGCAGTCCCAGATAAGATGATAGAAGGTCCCTTTTAATCCACACCCTCTCTGACACTTTGCATCTCCACTTCTATTCATACGATATAACACCGTCTGGGGTAGTAAACTCGGTGGAGCACTTTCAACTGAATTAGTCTAAATCGCGCCCTGATCGCCACTTCCTTCCGGCCTTGTAATGCTTCCATCCATTTTCCCATCTTCTACAGGACCAATATCTCCCTCCCAGGTTGCCATCAATAAGTTCAGCACCTCTGGGGCATTATTGACAATTTCTTTGTATATCAGAGAAATTGCCTTTTCCAACAGAGGCTCAGTCAGTATTCTGTCCTCTAGCGGTGCAGTTTCCACCAGTGTCTCCCCTTCTTTGATATGGGTGCATATGGCATGTCCTAATTGTAAGTATCGTAGCCAATCCCCTTTTCCCATTTCATACTCTAATAGCAGGGTTGCAAATGTGACATAGGCTTGACCCCTCCATACATCCCCAAGTGTTTCAATGCACAGCAATTCCCATTTCTAAAAATCCTTCAGTTTATTCACCAATCTTAGCCCGGTACCTACCCAGAGTGGGGTCATCCCAGTCAATGTACTCTCCCACCCTAGGAATTTTGTTGCTCCCCGCCATTCCAATACTACTGTCCTGGTGTGGTGCGATACTGTGCTCGCCAATCCTCTACTATATAACAGTATCTGGGCCCACCTTTACCCATGGCTAATCTATTGACTCTATAAGCCGGTTCTATTCGAACTCCCAAAAAAATCCATTTACCGTCCCTAGTTGGGCTGCCCAGTAGTAGCTACGCACATCCGGGATTGCCAGTCCTCCATCAAAGATCCCTATTTGCAACTTATGCAAAGCTATCTGGGGGGCCCTCCACCCCAAGCACTGTTCGCAGTTTTGCCTCTTCTCTCTGGAAGTATAACTGGGGTACTTCATATGGCGTATTTTGTAGAGCATACAACAGACGGAGAGTCATCATTTTAAACAATGCTGCACGCCCCATCAGAGTGAGGGCCAGGGTCAGCCAGTGTTTGGCATCCACGCCCAACCTATCAAGCTGAGTGCCTAGATTACGGTGATAAAATTCCTGGGCACCTCTTGTTACATACATTCCTAAGTACTTGAACCCTTTAATCTCTACAGGGACTCTAAATCTGGATGTCAAGTCTGGGGCACTCCCTGCCAGTGGGAAGAGCACCGATTTATTCCAGTTAATTTGGTTTCCAGAGTATTCCTAATATATTCTAAATATTTGAAGTATCCTATTAATTGACTGGCGCGGCCTTGTCACATATAACAGGACACCATCAGCGTACAATGAAATACGTTCCTCCCATTCCTCCCCAAACGGTATCCCCCATATCAGGGGATCTTGATGTATCCATGCTGCCAATGGCTTCAGGGCCAGGGCAAACAGTATGAGGGAAAGAAGGCACCCCTGTCTTGTGCCCTTTTGCAGGGGAAACACCCTTGGCACCATGGCTATAACCCGCACCCTGGCTAACAGATTTTGGTAGAGTAGTCTTACCCACCCTATGTATTTTGATCCAATCCTAATTTCCCAAGCACCGCAAAAAGATAGTTCCACTCCACGCTATCGAACGCCATTCTGACATCCAATGAAAGGAGCCCTGCCTGCTCATTCGGAGTTGCCTCCATAAAATGTAGTACCCCGAATAATCTACACAGATTAAGTCTGGTCCCCCCATGGGGCATGATCCCGATTGGTCTGGGTGCACTAGTGAGTTGATCACCCTGCCCAATCTTATGGACAGAAGTTTTGCCAAAGACCTTACCTTCAAAATTGAGCAGGGAGATGGGCCTATATGAACCACACTCCGTAGGCGGCTTGCCCTCCTTCGGTAAAACCACTATTAATGCCATTCTCTGATCTGCTGGGAGTTTACCATCCTCTTTGGCCTTTTGCAACATAGCTAGTAACTGACCTGTCGTGCCCTCAGGTAGACATTTATACATCTCAACCGGAAGTCCCTTAGGGCACGCTGCTTTGCCTGATTGCAGTGAGAGGGTGGCTGCTATAATTTCCTCAATTGTTACATATTCCTCTAACATTTCTCTGTCTACTTCTGACAGATGCGGGAGCTTGATATCTTAGAAGAAATCACTACAGTCTTGTTCCGTTTTCACGGAGGCGGAGGCATATACCTGCTTGTAGTATGCTGTGAATCCCTCTGCTACGTCTCTCCCCGTGACAAGCCCATTCCCCTTTTGGTCTATCAGGCCAGGCACCCACCTACTTGTGAGGAAATGTAATTCACTTTTAATCCCTAGGCTGTTGTTTAAGCGCTCTGCTTACAAACACGCTGAGCCCGTCTGCTCATACTTGGTGAGTAGGGGAGGGTCCGATGTTGAAGCAGGCCACATAAGGGACCTGTTGGTGAAGACTCAACAAAAATATTCCAGATACTTGCTGATCACACCAATTTACCTTGGTGTAGATCTCATACTCTGAAGAGATATACAATGGGCCACTCAACTGTCTTGCAGGTTTTCTAAGATAGGTTAACCCTCCATATTGTGGTTACCACAGTATACAGCCACTTATTCCTGGCCTGCAAAACATTGTAAATAATACCATTAATGTCGGGTTTAGTAACCCGCCTTGCTCTTCAAGGGACTGCTTCTTCAATTCAAGCATTTCTGTTAAGTTTCTTACATACGTTTTTAAAGTCAAGCCAAATATGTGTATTTGTTGAAATTTCCAATAATTATTCAACACTTAAGTCGCATATTTCTGAAATTGAAACAAAATAATACTCAATGATTTTATCCTGCAAGTTGTTTATCACATGTAATCCTCTAAGGATTGTTGCATTTGATTTGTCCTTTATTAGAATGAATTTGCATCTCCTTTATATTCAAGTTTTAAATATATATAAAACAAAAACATAATAAAAATATTTATGGACCTTGTTCACCATTACCAGTAAGTTATTCTTGATATATATATATATATATATATATATATATGTATATATATATATATATATATATATATATATATATATATATATATATATATATATATATATATATATATATATATATATATATATATATATATATATATATATATATATATCTGGAAATACTTTGCTTAGGAGTTCTTTAATTGTACTCAAACCCAAATATAGTGTCTGGGTATATTTATATGGAACCATACTGTTGTTATTGCAATGTCCTTCTTCCCATGGTTATTCATAGTCCATGAAGTCAAGATCATGTTTTTAGTCTGTCATCCATGTCCATTGCACCTTTTATTGTCCCCTCTCTTATAGAAATGAATTCAGGTTCAACCATTTTTTCAAAGCCCCTGTTATTAGCTCTCTAGGGTAAAAATCCACACGGTTTCCTTTTGTAGTAAAAGTTTGCTTCTATTTATTTCTGGTTAACATTGTGACATGCTTCCTTGAAATGCAGATCTATGATAGATCGCATGTTCTCTGATTTGATGTAACCTTTATGTATAATGGACTGAACTTTAATCCTTCTCTGCAACTTGCCTCAATTTGCCAGAGAATTAGAGTAAAATCATAGTGGTATAGGTCGTTGACTGGAAAAAGGTGTACATTAATGTAAACAGAACTGACTCAGTACATCCTGTGTTATAGCTTTCGCCAGGTGACTTTGGTCACCATTGAGTAGTGCTCTTCCTTCCTGAATGCCTGGGCACCTTAGTGATCACGTATTTTGGAACCCTATGAAGTTGGATAAGAGATTCATTCAGTGGCCCTTAATGAAACCAGGGCCTCAGCTGATTCTGGGTTCTGCATTTCTCTGGAGAGCTAGAGCCATTGGAGCTCAGTGTTTGAAGGCCATTGTCTCCAGCTCCCTGTAGTTACGGCTGCAGGCACACATGAGTGGAGAAGGATAACAGAAGAGAGAGAGAGAGAGAGAGAGAGAGAGAGAGAGAGAGAGAGAGAAAGAGAGAGAGAATGGAAGATAGGCAAAGAACAAGACTGGTACGAACATTGTTTCTAAGGTTACTTTTGATTGCCAGTGTGTGATCCTTTTTGTCAAAGAAATGGAAATACCACAGCATTTAAAATCAATTTTTGGACCCGCAGGCAGACCCTCATTTTTCCTCAGTACAGCTGAAGTGTATGTGGGAAAAATCCAAAAATCATTGCAGGACAGTTTCTACAGGCCCAAAAGCCTGCCTTATCCATGGGCCTAACTTTATGTTCTATACCCTGTGGAGGCTGGTTTCAAGGTACGACTGTTTCCTACCACCCCAGCTCCAGTGCTTAAAAAAATAATGTACATCCTTTAGTTATTTATTTCTTTTTACTTTAAACGTTTTATATAGCATGAACATGACCCATGAGGATATTGGAGAGCTTTACAAGTGGAGAAGTGTGGCTCAATGGTTAGAGCAGCAGACCCTGATGCAGAGGTCTGGCCCGGGACCAGGGTTCAATTCCCACTTTGGCGAGTCTTGGGCTCAATTTCCTCTGACCTGATAATTCTTGCCTCGGTGCCTATTCTAATCTTGGGTCCCACTCTGCAACTCTGGGCAATAGCTTGCTTAATCTGCACAACGGCCCCAACAGCGCTGGGATGCCTGGCTTCACCTTCGAGGTGCCCAGGAGTGGACATTTCACAGGAAAAGCCAGGAAGGGTTCCACAGTGGTATGCGTTACAGTACTAACCAAAGAGATTCTATCAAAGAGAAGTGAAGTGATGATTTTTATTTTTATTTTTACTAGTAGTAGTGGTACTAGGCTCTCTCTTAGAAGTGAAAATATGAGAGCACAATGTGCTTGTTAAAATACCCCTCACACACTAAAAAACCGTTAGTGTCATGCTTCATCATAGGGGTCTTTCCGCCCCTATAACGGGACGGGCCGTGCTACGACCAGACGGCTACGCGGGAGCACTCAAGTTGTGACAGAGGCTATGTGTGGGTGCATGGGTATCAGTGAGAGTGTAGGGACCTAGAACTAGTGAGTGTGAAAAAGAGTCAAAAAAAGTTAAAAATTCCCTGGCATAGTAGAAAAAAATACACTTTATTAACTTCTCTAGCTGGGAACATTAAGAAGGGGTTGTGAGGTAGAGCAGTAGCTAGCTACCTAGTCAGGTAGCTAGCTACTGCTCTACCTCACAACCCCTTCTTAATGTTCCCAGCTAGAGAAGTTAATAAAGTGTATTTTTTTCTACTATGCCAGGGAATTTTTAACTTTTTTGACTCTTTTTCACACTCACTAGTGCTAGGTCCCTACACTCTCACTGATACCCATGCACCCACACATAGCCTCTGTCACAACTTGAGTGCTCCTGCGTAGCCGTCTGGTCGTAGCACGGCCCGTCCCGTTATAGGGGCGGAAAGACCCCTATGATGAAGCATGACACTAACTGTTTTTTAGTGTGTGAGGGGTATTTTAACAAGCACATTGTGCTCTCATCTTTTCACTTCTAAGAGAGAGCCTAGTACCACTACTACTAGTAAAAATAAAAATAAAAATCATCACTTCACTTTTCTTTGATAGAATCTCTTTGGTTATGTAAAGTCCTGCTTGGAGGGTGATCCTATCAGTACCTCTACGCTCCTCTTTTTGGTTTGGGTATGCGTTACAGTGCCAGGACACCCCAGTTGGGGTATTAGTGCGCTTTACAAGTACAAATTACATTACATTACAAATGATCAGCGAGAAAGGACATATAGATCAAGCAACAGCATAATCAATTACAATATAGGATATGGTAGCTCCCCCATTGAAGGAGGGACAACCTAAATAGCAGAGACTGACAAATTAAAGAAACAATCAAAACAGGTGGGTAATAATCATGAGTGTAGTCATCGTCGTCACATGTCGGGCATGGAGAAAAGAGTTCCTGGGTCCTAGGGCAGAAATTTGTTAATCAAAAATAATTTTATGTCCTTCTTGAAAGATGCAGTTGAGGGATTCCGTCTGATTTCAGGGGGCAAGGAGTTCCAAATTCTTGTGCCGATACCAGGGAAGGCTCGGTTGTGCATTTTCTTTTTATAGAATTACTGTGGTTGCAACAAATAAGTTGCTGGAACTTCTAGGATATCTGCTGCCACCTGAAAACTCCAGTTTTCTGTGAAAGGTATCTTGGGATGTTGAAGTGAAGGGCTTTATGGGTCATGCAGGCAATTTTTTACCGTGTGCATGTTCCATAAAGGAGCCAGTTTAGAGATTTCAGATCGGGGTAATGTGGTTGTCCTTTTAGATCCTATGATCCTATAATGAGGCTTGCAGTGGAAAGGTCCTTAAAGGAGTCCACTTGGATTGCAGAGGTTTGCACATAGGTAGTCCAAACTCGGAATCACTAGGGCTTCAATTTTAGACTTGAAGTCATTAAGGGGGAGTAAGGGTTTAATTTTTCTTAAGATGTTCATTTGGCAGTTCACTCCTTCGGTAGCAGCACTGATGTGCCTCTGCATGTTCAAATTCATGTCTAGAATTATTCCAAGTGATCTTGCTGAATCTATAATGTCTGACAAGCAGATATAAGCTGTTAGTTGTTTAATCCATTCCTCAATATCGGGTGAGTGTTTCGGCAGGGATATTAAGAGAAATTCTGTTTAGACAGTGTTTAGTTTGTATGTGGTTGCTTGACAGCTAGGTTTTTGTTTTGCAGAGTTAAGTTGAGGGAACTGATGTCTACATGCATGGAGACTTTCAGGTACAATTGGTGTCATCAGTGGTGGATGATCTCAGAATTTCAATTAAAGGCCCCACAAACAAATTCAAGAGAGTGGGTGAGAGCGAGAACCCCTGTGGATCCCCAAGCATGACTGGAATGACCTTAGACAGGGACTGATTAACCTTGAATCTATGAGTTTTGTTGTGGAGAAATGAGGCGAACCAGTTTAGGCCCTACCCTTTTGTCTAGTATGTCTAGCAGGTTGTCATGCTTAAACGTATCGAAGGCTGATGATAGGTCAAGGAGGATTAGAAGGCAAGCTTCATTCTGTTCCAACATTTTAAGAGTGTTGTCAGCTATGTTCATAAGAACCGATGTGTGCTATGTCCATGATGTAAACTGGATCGGAATTGGTCAAAAAGTTGGAATTGTTCTATATGGTTACATAGTTGGATGTGTACACATTTTTCGAGGAGCTTCGCCCGAGTCAGAATGTTGGAGATTGGGGACTAAGGGCTAGATGTAGGTAATTCCCATTTACAGACTCTTAAATACCGAATTTTACCGATTCGGTATTTAAGAGTCTGTAAATGGGAAGGGGGCAGATTTAGGTTATTTTAAAATCTGAATTACCGAATCTGTAAAATTCGGTATTTACCGATTCTGTAAATACAGAATCTGTATTTCCCATTGATTCCTATGGGCTTTGAAGCCCATAGGAATCAATGGGAAATACCGATTCTGTATTTACAGAATCGGTAAATACCGAATCCTGCAAGGGTGCAGGGGGTGCCACTTTGACACCCTCTAGCACCCCAATTCCAGGCTTGTGTGCCATGTGGCCCTAAGAGCATGTCTGTGTGTCACATTGCACAGGTGTGCATGCATAGATGTGCATGCACACCTGAATTCAGTATTTTACCACACAATAGGATTGTGTGGTAAAATACCGACTCTTAAGGGCCTGTGGCACTGTAAACTGTGCCACCTACATTTGTAATTACAGAATTGGTATATTTACCAATTCGGTAATTTACCGAATCAGTAATTTTACCAATTCGGTAAATATACCGACTCTGTATTTTTTAGCCCCCTACATCTGAAAACCCTAATACCGGTCGGAAACGGCCGAAATCGGCCGTTTCTGATCGGTATTAGGGCTCCTACATCTGGCCCTAAGTTGTTTAGGTCAGTGTAATCTTCTGTGGGCTTTTTTTGAATGAGGGTACCCTGACCCGACATTAGGCAGTTGTGGATAGAGCCTTGAAGAATTGAGGCATTTACCAGACACACTCGGATATTGTGGAATGGATTACCAAATTTTGAAATACAAATATGGAAATTTAGCGGCACACATATGGAAATTTAGCAGCATTTTTGCAGCACTTTATTTTACTCATAATCATTCATTTTCAGCCTGAAATCAATGGAAACTGTTTTAGCAGAATAATCCACTTTAAAACAGGCATGCTTAAAGTGTCTGCACCTCTACAGAAGCACAGATCCCATCCTAACCTCGTGGGAGGGAGCTGTATTTCTCCCTGGGATGTTCTAGCGCCCATGCATGCACCCCTGCCAGGGCACCGCTGCCTCCGAATCCGTGAGGCAGGACACCTCTTCCTCAGGCATCCTAGGGTGCATGATCGTAGTGGCTGGTCCTAATAAGTGAGAAGACTGCATATGAAGGTCACCTCCTCTTTACCTGGTCCAGTACTCTCAGGTCGACTTGAGCATACACCTAACACCCTGGTACTATTCCTTGTGCATAATACACAATGGCATCCTAAAACCTAAGAGGAAGTTAAGATCACATAAGCTATCACTCAGGACTGACAAAAACCTCCTAGAACCGTACTGCCCGCATTCTTCTGTCATGACAGCATTCAGTGGGGGTCGGGCTTGGATGTGTCTTCATAAGGCACACCATCATGCCCAGAGTACAAGCACTCGAGGAGCGAACTGCTCTTGTTGAACTGCCTTGAATTTGATAAGGAACCACCTCCCCTACTGATTTGTAGTATTGAGAAATGGCCTGCCTGACCTGCCTACGTATGGTTTGTGACGTCGCCTTTTTACACCTGTTGACTGACCCATAGGAGATAAGAGTGAGGTAGAACACCTAAATTCCTTTGTATGAGTTAGATCAACGGTCAGAGCCATCTTTAAATCTAGGGAAGAGGGATTACCTGAAGGGAAGACAGAAAACACACGAAGAACAATTTCTTGTACCAAATGAAAACGAGATTGTAGGTTAGGAGCAAATTTCGAGTTAAGTCTTAGTATGACACAACCTGAACAAACTTAAAAATATGGAAAGGAAGTTACCAGGGCTCCTAACTCCCTTTTATTTTTAGTTGAGGTGATTGTAACCAAAAAGGCTTATTTAGCAGAAAGCCATGCTGTAATGAATCTGCTTTTCACAAAAAGGACAGATCCTAACTGCAACACTCCCTTAGGCCGAGGAAAGACCCAGCACTCTCCCAAAGCGAGGTAATAACACCAATCCGAGTTTATGGAATATAACACATATACATTTATTAATATACTACTTCAAAAAGCCAGGCCGAATACATTAGTTATGGCAGACACCCAAGTAACAAATGGATAATTGACATAAAAGGTCAAAATAGAATGCAATATATATATATATATATATATATATATATATATATATATATATATATATATATATATATATATATATATATATATATATATATATATATATACAGCAACAGCAGTATTTCAGGGCTTCGCATTCCATCGACCCAGAGAGACCACACGAATCCAAAACGTAAATGAAGGCACAGGGTTTATTAAAGTCTAGTCCAACAAAATCTGACGCGTTTCGGGCATCCGCCCTTGCTCACAGACAGTCAGTTAGTGCGGCATTCACATTTAAGTACCCAGAGCTTCACAGTTTTTTTCAATGTGTCAATTAACATTTTTTTCATTGGCATTTTTTTCTTTTTTTCAAACACTACACAATGTGATCATGGAAAGGAAGGACATACTCCATTGTAAGTACTACAAAGTCTGTTTTCCAAACATACATGTTAATAGTTAATCTTCACTACACATTAGATGGTTAAAATCCATAATATATAAAAAATGAGTTAGTTAAAATCCATTATTTATAACAATGTATTCAATGGGCAATAAATGCGACAAAGTAAATACATTTAGACGCAAATAAAATGATATATATTCCATCTGTCCAGTGAATGTCATAATATGCATTGTGTAAATATATGAATTAAACAAATTCCATACCCTCAACCCTCCCAAAACATCGGAAACACTGACTGCCTGCCAAACAGATAGCCAAGACATTGCGGGAACCTTGCCATGTACAGAACCACCTTCCGCCTTACTAACAGCGCTCATGGATCTCCATGCACAAAATCGCACTGACTTCTCCCAAACATCGCTTGCAAGTCAAACGCAAAGCTTACAGAACAAACCTATCATCACCACGCCCTTCAAACCCAGATCCAAGTTCAATCCAATTATGCCACGTGATGGTATCGATATTTACAATGAACATATCGTCAATGAACTGAAACAATTGAACTTTAAAACTAACGCTACAAGAAACAAAATATACAAGCGTAACAGAACATATGATAATCTGGTAACTAAACTCCAACGAAATAACCAGATTATCATTCGAAACTCTGATAAAGGAGGAAACGTGGTGCTTTGGAATAGAGATCAATACATGAGTGAGGCCATGTCACAGCTGAATGATCGTAACTGCTACAAATTAAGCAGTGCTGCAGCAGTGAAAGAAACATCTAATTCTTTTTTCCTCAAATTACTGGCCTGGAAGAGTGCGGGCCTAATCACCAAAGAAGAATACCTGTACATGAAAAATGAATATCCAACTATTCCCAACATTTACTTTATCCCCAAAGTCCATAAAGACCCCTCACATCCGCCGGGAAGGCCAATCATTTCCGGAAGGAAGGGCTTGTTGGAACATACTTCCAATTACATCGATTACTTCCTGCAGGACTGTGTTACTGGTCTGGCCTCTTACCTCAGAGACACAAGTGACTTTTTGGACAAAATCAGGGATTTCTCCTGGAATCCGGGGTATTTGCTACTAACCTTAGATGTGTCATCCCTCTACACATGTATTGACCACAGGGATGGTTTAAGAGCATTGGATTTCTTCCTTACCAAAAATAGACCTGCATGCCCGGAACACAATAGCATGTTGCTGGACATGGTGACTTTCTGTCTTCACCACAACCTTTTCACCTTTAACCAGACATTTTACCAACAGGTGCGTGGGGTAGCTATGGGGGCCAGCTTTTCCCCCAGCTATGCCTGTATCTTTATGGGCTGGTGGGAGGAGCTGGTCCTAAAGGGGACCCGTGGTGAGTGGTTTGAAAAACATGTGAAAATGTACTACAGATATATTGACAATCTTATATTTGTCTGGGAAGGTACAAGGGAGGAAGCCCTTGAGTGGGTTGATTTGTTAAACATCAACAACATCAATTTGAAATTTACCTGTACCTTAAGTTCAACTAGCATCTGTTTCCTAGACGTAGAACTGTACATTCTTAATAACATGTTAGAAACCAAACTTTACAGAAAAGAAACAGCTGGTAATTCCATACTCCATTATACCAGCTTCCATCCCAAACACCTAATTCGAAGCATCCCTTACGGGGAAATGCTGAGAATTAAAAGAATTTGCAGCAACCCCACGGATCTCTCAAAAGCACAATATGAATGCAAAGAGCGATTCCTGGCTAGAGGTTATCCCATGCACATTATCCAAACTGCCATGGACAAGACTAAGGATCTGGACAGAACCCTTCTTCTAGTTCCTAAAGCCATCAGAAATCCCCCCACCCCACCTGTGATTAAGCCAGCGGAACCTGATAGTGCCAGGCTCATTGTGCCGTACAGTATCCAACAGGGCGCAATCACCAAGATTATCAACCAGAACTGGTCACTAATACGCTCTGATCCCATAATTGGTCATAAGATGCCAGCCAAACCCAGTATCACTTTCAAGAGAGCTATCTCTCTCCACAATAGTTTGGTTTCCAACTGCCCAGAGGTTATTCCATCGAAGGATTGGCTAAAAAGCTCACGGGGGTTTAGCAAATGCCATACATGCAAAGCCTGTAATTATGGCATCAATAAAACCAGTTATTGTACAGCCTTCAGCAATAAGGAAATCAAGATCTCCAAATCCCTCCATTGCAAAACAGAGTACGCCATTTACATCTTGGAGTGTACCTGCCCCCTAAGGTACGTAGGGAGCACTAAACTACCAGCTAGTGCCAGGGTACTCCAACATATCAGAGCTATTAACAACTCCGACCCTACCTACCCGGTGGCAAGACATTTTCGTGAGGTCCATAACAACAACTTGAAGGATCTCCATTATTATGTCATCGACACTGTTCCAAAAACGAAACAGGGAGGTGATAGGGAACGCATCATGCGAATGTTGGAAACTAGATACATTCTAAATTTCAACAGTAAAAGCCCCGGAGGTCTGAATAATACTGAAGACTTATACACATGCCTGTAACTAACTTCTTTTAGCTACATCCCCCCTACCAATATCATGTCTGAAATTTGCGGTCTGTTGATCTCTACCATTTTTGTTAACCAGCCCCCTGCATCCTTTTCCAATTCTTCAGATGCATTACATCAGCATCGGGTGTACCATATTGATCATTGGCACCCTATGCCCAGGTCTATATTTCGTTTAAATTAGAAATAGACCTTACATAAATTGCCCCATATAACCACCCTTTGCCTCTCACTCAATCCTTTTCATTTAGGATTTTTTAAGAACCGTATTTCATTTTATGAATTATTCTCACTAATGTTTTGAGCACTTATAGCACTTTCATGCACTTCTTGCAACTGTATCTAATCATATTTTTTTTGGACTGCCTACACAATATAATGGAAGGATCTTTGATCAACCCAACGGCATTATGCCGATATTTTTCCATCTGTCCAGTGAATGTCATAATATGCATTGTGTAAATATATGAATTGTGTCACACTTACGCGACATTGCGGATTTGTAAATATGGTTCAATGAAATTATATGTTTTTATATATACATATATATTTTTGTACCTCAAGAAGCATATGCATATTTATATTTATATATACATATATTTTTCCATGAGTATTTATACCGAAAGCCATGCATTTTATGCGGATATATATTTTTGTGAAAAGAATACTTTCTTTTCCTTTCTTTTCTTTAAATGCAAAATTTTCTTATGACATTACTGGCATTGATGTACACTTCTAATTTGTCTTTCCACAAATTTTTGTGGTATTTCACAATGCGCAGTCTATCTTCTAAACAGCGTTTAAATGTTGCTGGATCACACACTTTTTTTTATGTCACTCACACTTGCATCACGTGCTCAATGTGCTAGCTGTTTATAAGGTCCAGTAAAATCTGTCGACGTTGTCATGTGATCAAGCCACTTCGGTGGTGAAACGCGTTATGGCGGACTTTTAAAGGAATAAAACGCTACAAGCCTTTTTGCACTTACCTTGGGCTCGTGTCTGCTTCTTTGGTGCTGGATGGAAACTTTGTCGTTGCACCCAATCTGTGTTAGCAGCTCTTTGGATATATATATATATATACATATATATATATATATATATATATATTACCTACTGGCGGTCTCCAGTAGGTATATATAGTTAGGATTTTTTCTCTATGGGATTTCTGAAAATTCTATGTCTAATAACTTTGGCGTTTGTGGACAGAATCGGCTGAAATTTTCAGGAGAATGGCACATTTTGTTTCTGAGCAGCTCCTGGAAATTTGGGGGGGTTCGGTCAAGGGGGGGCAGAGAAAAAAGGGGGGTCCCAAAACGCGTTTTTCCCATGTTAATTTCCATAGGGCGGTTGGACTCACTTTTAGCCCGAACGGCTGAATGGATTTCCACGAAACTTGGCAAAATTGTAGGGACTGTTAGCCCGATGTGCCTTTGCTAGGTCTCAATATATGTGCTTCAGTGGATTTTGAGAAATTAACGTTTAAATCAAGATATATATCTGTAACAGCGCTCCGGGCAGCGATCCGGTTAGCGAACTTTTCGTGTATCGGAACTTTGCGATGCGAAGCTGATTGGCCCTCCGGTGTCTGTCAACATTCTAAACAGTCCGGAGCGGCCGCCATCTTGTCTCTCGGTAGGATCGAGAGACAAGAGGAGGCCAAAACAAAGGGGGAAATTACCATAAGGGGGCATAGTAGATCCTCGTTGACCCCCTAGGTTTTATGTGGAGGTTTTAAAAGGGCCTAGGAGGGTCCAAAAACAAAAAAAATTTTTTTTTTTTTTTTGCGTGGTAAGCGCCAAGTTCGCGAACCGGAAAGCGTTCTGGGCAGCGTACTATAAGGATAAAAGAATGATAGACTTTTCTAATACTGTATGTTAATTATTTGTTGTTTTTGTTCGTTTTTTTTTATTTATTTATTTATTTTGATTTAAAAAAAAATTATTTATTATTTTCATAGTTCATTAAAACTTCCAGCATTACATCATCTGGAATCTCGTCAAACATGGATGTTTCTATGTCTTGTAAGCTTTCAATAAATTGTTCATCAAAAGATTCATCCATATAATCTTCATCCACATTTTCTTCAGTTAAAATGTCTTCTGTTGTAATGTTGAAGGAAACATTGGTTTTTTCGTGCTCCCCTTCCATTTTTTTGCTGTAAATTGCATAAAAAAATAATTATATTAGAAGAGTTAGGGCACTGTTGGGTTTAAGTTCAGACATGTAGTTCTGTTTTTTTAACAGTGAAGTTAAAGTAAGTAAATTCATAATTATAGCAGAGAAGTGTAAGTCAATCAATAAATATAACAGAGGAGCTTATCTGTATCTATAACTATAGCAGGGGGACAGTAAATAATTATCAATAAACGTGTTTACAAATTAATTTAAAGTGCCACTTACAAATTATCAATCTACTTTACAGGGAGGTGAAAAGGCTCTTGAAATGTAGTTCAGGAAGTAGCAGTGAAAATGGCTGTGTTTCCTTCTCTTCCTTTATATATATTCAGGTATATAACCAATCAAATGTCAGGCAATAAAAATTGTAAATGAAAGTAAAGTTTTCATTGGTTGTCAATTCCAATATTTTAGATGTGTTTTGAGAAGTAATTTACCTCAGGGTATTTAGATAGGTCTACAGGCTAAATGGCTAAATGAAATTTCAATCAAATTTGTGAGAATGAAAGGGATTGTTATGTAGTATGAGCTAATCTATATTTGGTGAGAGTGTCTCTAGTCGTTTTTCTGTAAATTACTTTCCCACCTTTTTTTAGGACCGCTTTCTGGAAAGCGGCCCGGTTAGCGAACCTTAAGCGTCACGGGAGTCCACCATTTTGTGTTTCGGTCGCTTTAAGATACAAGATGGAGGGCAAATAATGTTCAGAATGGGTAGAAGGGGGCACGGTAGACTTATCTTGACCCCCTAGGTTTTCTGAGGGTGGCTATTTGGTGAGAGTGTCTCTAGTCGTTTTTCTGTAAATTACTTTCCCACCTTTTTTTAGGACCGCTTTCTGGAAAGCGGCCCGGTTAGCGAACCTTAAGCGTCACGGGAGTCCACCATTTTGTGTTTCGGTCGCTTTAAGATACAAGATGGAGGGCAAATAATGTTCAGAATGGGTAGAAGGGGGCACGGTAGACTTATCTTGACCCCCTAGGTTTTCTGAGGGTGGCTGAGGAGGCTTATATGTGCGGAAAAAAAACATTTTTTTAAAAAATTCAGCGAGGTTAGCTTTCGGTTAGCGAACCGGGTAGCGCCTCGGGGAGCGTATTTTGTGGAAAATTAGTGACAAAAAGTTAGAAAAAAATAATAATTGTGAGTGATTAGATGAAGGGTAGCTCTGAGAAGAGCTTTTGGGTTTATGGTATATTTAGGTACTTATAAGTAGGTACCAATGCACAGTCTTAAATTCAGAATGAAAATTCTGTTGCCCTCATCTGAGAAGTGAACTCCATCTCCTCTGTAGATATCTTGCATGTAGTAAAGCAAGTTATTGTTGTACAGGGAGCCCATTCCATGGTCTCTCATGAAAGCTGAAACAGATTTGTTTACATGCTTCCTCGACTTCTCAATTTGTGGACAAAATTGGTTGGACCACCTCCATTTCTGTCTTTGGCATATATTGGAATATACCAAGGCAGTTTGAGTAAAAAGTGCCATTAATTGCTCAAAGGTGTCCTTTAAAAGCATTTCCAGACCTACCCCTGTCAAAGTGCCCAAATCATTACCTCCACAGTGCACTATTAACAGGTCAGGTTTTGGCAAATGCATAAAGGTTTTCACCAATGGTATCAATTGGTGACATTTTAATCCTCTTTGGCCCAACCACTTAATTTCCACATCTTGTAAATTGAGGTTGTGTAAATTTCTGTTCTCAGCATACCTTTGAGCCCAGTGGATGTAACTATGTCCAACAATCCAGACCTTAAACATGGTGGGAGAAGGTTGTGCTGCAGTCAGATGAAGTGTGGTAATGAAAGGGCAGTTAAAACAGTAGGAGGTTGTAAAGAAAAAAAAACTGTGGATTTCCAATGCTAATGATTCATTAGCAGTGATTGGTGTATTTCCATTTCTGAAAACAGAAAGTTAGGGTGCATGGATGTGTTCTTTGAAAGATGTAATTTGAATGGTCAAGGAAGAAACTTTTAATGAAAGATTGCACTGGATACGCAGGTGCACTGAGAGTTCAGAGTTCAATTGAAACATTGTTGTGTGAATTTGCAAACATGAGAGGTCTTCCAGGAGGTCGTTGCTATGGAAAAAAGGCAGAGAGGGCAGAGGGGGGAAGGGTTTTGATTTGAAAAAAGTGAGGGAAGAGTTATGATAGGTGATGAGAGATATGTGAAATGAATATCTGTATTTCTGTGCTTTCAATAGCTGCAGACTCTGGAGTGCATCCTTTTTCTTCTGCTGAAGACAATTTGGTGTATTTCTGAGACTGTTTTCAAAACTCAAAAAGTATTTGCTAAGGTGAGAAAAGATTTATTTATTTTAGATAGAGAATAGTATGAATTAAGGAGAAAATGATGAAGAAAGCTGTGTTTTTAAACTGTGGCTTTGTCTGTAGTGATATAGAAATAGATTTTGTTACTTTGAGAAATTGTAATTGCATATTCGGTGTAGCATTCTGGAATGCAGTAACACAAGTTATTGTTGTATATGAAGCCCATTCCATGGTCTCTTATGTAAGCTGAAACAGATATGTTGTTTATAAAAATAATTTTTGAAATCAATTATATTTCTGGATATGTACTGCTAGAGCTTCATGGGTTGTTTTGGGCCATATTTATAAGGCATTTGAGTGTCTTTGATGTTATTTTTCCTTTTTAAATGGAAAGCATTCCTCATGGGGCAAGTGTCTTGTAAATACGCTCCCACCTGCGCTTGGCAAATTTAGATTTGGATTATGGGAGTTACATAGCCATGTTAATAATGTCGAAAAAATGGTGCTAGGGCATTCCAGAAAACGCTTTCATGTGTCTCAAGGACATTTTCAGTCATTTCTTCTTGAATGCAGGTATACAATTGATTTATATGCTGTGTTTAAAAACGATTCTTTTCTATGATGTTATTTTTTCCTTTTTAAATGGAAAGCGTTCCTCATGGGGCCCTGAGCAGTTCTTAGCCATGTTATTTAATGGGAAGTGGATAACATGGCTAAGAGCATTTGCTGGAAAATGCATGAATATCGCTGACTTTTCAGCGATATCCATGCATTGCGGCCGTTTTTTTCTCGCATTTGCGAGCAGTTCTTAGCCATGTTATCCAATGAGAGGTGGATAACATGGCTAAGAGCATTTGCTGGATAATGCATGAATATCGCTGACTTTTCAGCGATATTCATGCATTGCGGCCGTTTTTTATCGCATTTGCGATAAACCTTGCTAAGGAGAAAATGATGAAGAAAGCTGTGTTTTTAAACTGTGGCTTTGTCTGTAGTGATATAGAAATCGATTTTGTTACTTTGAGAAATTGTAATTGCATATTCGGTGTAGCATTCTGGCATGCAGTAACACAAGTTATTGTTGTATATGAAGCCCATTCCATGGTCTCTTATGTAAGCTGAAACAGATATGTTGTTTTTAAAAACCATTTTTGAAATCAATTACATTTCTGGATATGTACTGCTAGAGCTTCATAGGTTGTTTTGGGTCATATTTATAAGGCATTTGAGTGTATTTGATGTTATTTTTTCCTTTTTAAATGGAAAGCATTCCTCATGGGGCAAGTGTCTTGTAAATACGCTCCCACCTGCGCTTGGCAAATTTAGATTTTGATTATGGGAGTTACATAGCCATGTTAATAATGTCCAAAAAATGGTGCTAGGGCATTCCAGAAAACGCTTTCATGTGTCTCAAGGACATTTTCAGTCATTTCCTCTTGAATGCAGGTATACAATTGATTTATATGTTGTGTTTAAAAACGATTCTTTTCTATGATGTTATTTTTTCCTTTTTAAATGGAAAGCGTTCCTCATGGGGCCATGAGCAGTTCTTAGCCATGTTATCCAATGAGAGGTGGATAACATGGCTAAGAGCATTTGCTGGATAATGCATGAATATTGCAGACTTTTCAGCGATATTCATGCATTGCGGCCGTTTTTTATCGCATTTGCGATAAACCTTGCTAATAGCAAGGTTTATCTGCGATAAAAATCGCCGATGTGCGGCGATAATTTTTGTCTCTAAACAAGTTATCGCTAGTTGTTGGTAATATGCCCCCGGGTTTTTGTTTGCAGGAATCGGGAGGCGGGAGAGTAGCACTGAAATCAGTAGTCTGACGCCTGAATCGGGAGGGTTGGCATGTCTGGATTCTCTACAGCTGGGGCTAGGTGATAGCCTGGGACCGGCCTGGCATCTAAAATGGCTGCCGTGCACGACAAAATTGTGGCATTGTAAAAAAGACAAGATGGCGCAGACAATGTTTATCAATAAGGATTCATTTATAACGAAATATTTTATCGCACTGACAAATTGGTGGTCAACACTTCCTGATTTCCTTCGAATCGAACGTTAACAGACGTCACGCAGCAAAAAAAAAAAAAAGCTCACGCACAGCCGCTGGAACACATGTATCAACATATATGAGCCTTCTCAGCCACCCTCAGAAAATATAAGGGATTAGGATACGTCTCCCGCACCCCCTTATACTTAGTAATTTAATTAAAACGAAGCACAAAATGGTCTCCCGCACCCCCTTATACCTAGTAATTTAATTAAAACGAAGCACAAAATGGCGAATTCCCGTTTCGCCAGCAGTTTGCGGCCCAGTTCGGTGTTCGGAAAGCGCTTCTACCGTGAAAAATATATTTTTTTTATTTTCCCCACGGGACCCTTTAAAAACCCCAACAACATTCCTAGGGGATCAAGAGGGGTATACCTTGCCCCCTTTCATTAAATTCCCCCTTCGTTTTTCACCTCTTCTTCTCTCTCGATCCTACCGAGAGATAAGATGGCGGCCGCTCCGGTCTGTTTAGAATGTTGACAGACACCGGGGAGGCAATCAGCTTCGCATCGCAAAGTTCCGTTTCGCAGGTGGGAGCGTATTTACAAGAAACTTGCACCATGAAGAACGCTTTCCATTTAAAAAGGAGAAATAACATTATAGACACTCATATGCCTTATAAATATGACCCAAAGCAACCTATGAAGCTCTAGCAGTACATATCCAGAAATGTAATTGATTTCAAAAAATCGTTTTTAAACACAGCATATAAATCAATTGTATACCTGCATTCAAGAGGAAATGACTGAAAATGTCCTTGTGATGCAGTGCTGGTGCAAAAGATTTTCTATGTTAAATAATAAGTAGGGCGTTAAGTTTTTGATGACTGTTATTCATTTACTGTTTGGTAATAGTGGTTAATAACATTTTTTATTATATTTTTCCACAGATTCAACTGCAGATCTTTTTTTATTTTGAAAAATGCCAACAAAAAATCGTATTAGAAAGGCTAGAAAACGTCAAAGACAGCAGGATGATGTTTTATTGCAGCAGTCCTCTTCCCCAAATGCTTATCAAAACACCAAGAAAGCTCCGGGTAAGAGCACAAAATCATTCTTAAAAAATATTTTTAGTAAAAAAAGTATTTTTCGCAAAAATGTTTCAGTTCAGAAAAAGAAGAGTAATTTAAATGGAAAGGAAAGACCCATCAAAAATGTTACTGGTAGAGGAAGAGATAACTCTGTGCATGATAGTAGAAGGAAACAACAGTTTAGGGACATTCGAAAACGAATGTTCCGTAACAGGATAATAGTTAATTTAGTAAAAAATATTAAAAAAGGCCAACAGAAAGCGGCATTTTATAAGAAGAAGAAAAATGTAGAGAAAATTATTGATCATGCTTTTGAAATTAAGCGAAAGTTGTTTATTTTGGTAATCAATAGAATTAGGAAACTAAGCAAGGTAATTTCTGATTTCAAAACAAACAGTAGATGGAAGAGAGTAGTAAATCGTAGTAACTTTTGTGAAGTTTTTTCCGGAGAATGGATGCATAGTTCAAGTTCTGAGGCATTTTTTAATGAGGAGAGTTATTTTCAGGATAATGATTTGATGTTTGCAGTTGACACCAGTGGTCGAGCTTATGAAGTGAAGGATGGTTGTCCAGTTGAAAAAGAAAAACTTGTGACAACAGAGACAGAAGAGGTGCTAAGTGATGAGGTTTTAGGAAGACGTCCTAAGGGTCCTGTGTACATTTGGAAGTGTAGTTCTATTTGCAGTGTGCGACAGGTTTCCATCAATTTGCTTTGTGATTTTATACGGACATTTAATAAGAAAAGTTTGAAGCAGAAAATGAAGTTGTTGCAAGATTTAGATCCTTGCAGAGTGAGACAAATGACAGGTTTGCGTGGTCATTCACTGGCTTGTCTTTCCAGGAGAGTATGCCAGAGTGTTTTTCATCATTTCAGGATGGTAGCAGTGCATCATAATAAAGTGAGAAAATTAGTGAGAATGTTGTATTATGCTAAGAGTCCAGCAATTATGCTTAAACAATTATGTGCTGCTCTTTTGCATGGTTCTGAAATAGATGTGAAGAATATTTGTGAAGAAATTGAGTTTTGTTACTTTAGTAGTAAAGATGAGAATGTTCAAATTGACCCTGAAGTAGAGGGTAATGTTGAAGATAATGTACAGGTTTCCAGTACAGATAATTTTCAGAAGGAAATTGCCACGTTTCAGATGAAATCAAGTGAGAGGCCTAATTTCACTTGTGTATGTTGTCGACGCACTTATTATAAGAATCAGACTAAGGTAGTGGATTTATATGCAAAAAGTGAAAGGGAAAATAATAGTGAATGGAAGGATTTTGCCACATACTTGATGGTAGAAAATTATTTTGATTTAGGATCGGATCAACGTGTGTGTACTTATTGTTGTAATAAATTAAACCAAAACCAGATGCCTGCTAGGGCAGTTCATAATAATCTGGAATTGGTTGAGATTCCTTCTGAATTGAAGGATTTAAATACTTATGAATCTATTTTGATTCAAAGTATCCATCCCTTTCAGGCTATTGTAAGAATGGAGCCAAAGACAGGGAAGTTGCCTCCAGCAGATTTACAGATAGGATTAAAGGGAAGAGTTGTTTATTTGCCTCTAGATTTGAACAAAAACATTACCACAATTGGAATAGAAAAAGTGGAAGAGGAACCTCTGGTTATCTTGGTTAATGGGGTTCCGACAAAGAATAAGAAAATATGGCAAGATTTAGTGGATGTTAGGAAAGTCAAAAAGGCAACAGTGTATTTGAAGAAAAATAATAAGTACTATAAGAATGTATATGTTGCAGAAGAGGAAGTAAGTGATGAAGAGGATAGCGATTTGTGTGCTGGCCAAATTGAGAAAGTAGAGGCCTCTAAAAGTGAAGAAATATATGAACATTATAGTGTTCATCCTTTGCATTCCAAGGAAGTCATGGGGAATGCTATTGAGTTGTTTCAAATGAAACAAGCCAAAGGGAGTCCCATTAGTGTTTGGGAGGAAAGTTTGGAAACTCGGTGTTTCCCACAGCTATTTCCCACAGGTCGAGGAGGAAGATATGATGAGCGACCTCATCAAATTCCTGCGTCTGAATACCGGACTTTACGATTGTATGCAGAAGATCCTAGGTTTCGTCAATGCATTCCCTATTTGTTTCATCTCCTGTTTGAAAGCGATCTGTCTGGACTGTCATATGCAGTGAACCACATCTTAAAAAGTGGTATACAGATGCGAAATATCTCGGCAAGGGACTTTATGCATAAAGTCAATGTCCAAGACAGTATTTTGGATTCTCACTTAATTAATCTCATGGCGTGTCAGCGTGGTACTAATGAGTACTGGTACCGTCGTCATGGTGATTTAAAATGTATGCTGAGGAACTTAGGAACTCCGACATGGTTCCTCACTCTGAGCTGTGCCGAGTATGGCTGGGAAGACTTACTTGAATTTCTACGAGAGGCAAATGGAAATATTGAAAACATTGAATTCAAGACACCTGGAGAACTGTGTTCTTTGGATCCTGTGAATGTATGCAGGTACTTCAATCATAGATTTGAAGCTATGATGTCTTTCATCACAAATAAGAAGAATCCACCTCTTGGAGAGGTGTTGGATTTCTTCTGGAGAAAGGAGTACCAAGCAAGAGGTGCTCCTCATATACATATGTTGTTGTGGATCAAGGATGCACCTAAATTTGGAACAGATCCGGATGACTTAGTGATGAATTTCATAGAACAGTATTCTACGTGTGCTGTTCCAAACGCAACGGAGAAGAAAAGCCTAAGAGAACAAGTTCTACGTTTCCAAAGCCATCGTTGTGGAAAGTACTGTCGTCGTAAATTCAGAAACAAGGACAAGTTCTACACCAAATGTCGTTTCAACTTTCCACGACCGGTGATTTCTAAAGGAAAAGTGAACAGTTTGATGTCTTCACTGCGACATAATGTGACGAGGAAATCACCCAAAAATACATACAATTTGAAAAGGAACGAAGAGTCCAAGTACATCAACGACTACAACCCAGTGATTTTGTCCATGTGGAATGCTAACATGGATATACAGTTTGTGGGTGACAACTGTATGGCTGTGGCTCGGTATGTGACATCTTACATCACCAAAAAAGAAAAGACAGAACTGAAGGATATGTGGGAGGACATTTCCCATGAAAAGAGCCTCAGCAAGAAGTTGTACAGTTTCAGTCTGAAGATGTTGTCGCATCGAGAAATCGGAGCTTACGAATGTTCAGATCGATTGTCTTCAGCAAGTCTCTATGCCAAATCCAGGAGTATTGTTTGGGCGAGTCTTGGTCTTGCTGCAAGGCGAAATCGGGTTCTAAAACCTGTCCGGGAAATTGAATATTTGGCAGAAAAGGAACCAAACAGTACCGACATTTTGAAGACCAACATGTTGGATACATATTATCCAAATCGAAGCAGTCACCTTGAGAATGTTTGTCTATATGAGGTTCTACAAAATTATATATTCAAGAGGAACATCAAAGAAGATATTGAGAAAGGAGTGTATGCTGTAATTGGAAGTGAGGGATGCCTGGTCAAGCAAAGAAAATGCCAATTATTAAACCATCGAAAATTGAGTGGCGAATCTTCAGAAAAAAAGGAGTTTTTCTATTTAGCACTTTTGCAACTTTTCAAGCCTTGGCGTGCAGAAGAGGAACTGCTTGGAGATTTCCTCTGTTATGAAGACTCTTTCACTGCTGCTAAGGATACCATAGAATGTCCTGCTTTTCCCAAATATCAAGAAATGCTAACTTTGGAAATTGAGCAGGAAGCAACGATTGCAGCCGAGATTGCCAGAGACAGTTCTCAGGACAGTCAGAGTTCTGTTTCATTGAGTCAAGGTCCACTTGGAGGACCTATTATCGAAAATGAAGCTGCCACTGCTATGAATGAAGTGGAAAGAGCCATGGCACATGCTCAGGAGGATTCAGTTAACTTAGAAGACTTGGAAAAACAACTCAACGTTGAGCAGAGGAAAATATATGATGAAGTTACCAAGCAAATTGAGCATGGATTAAGTCATGAGAAGAAAGAGTGCTCATGTACATCGTTGAAGCCTGTCCTACTGTATGTGAGTGGAGAAGCGGGAACTGGAAAAAGTTTCCTCATTAAAGCAATTTCATGCTATCTGCAGGAAAGGACTGAGTCATCGCTGTCTTGTGTTGTCACCGCTCCTACTGGACTTGCAGCACATAACATTAAAGGTATTACTTTGCATCGTCTACTGATGCTGCCGGTGGAGCATGACAACAAATTACAATATCACAAGTTATCTGGGGATGCTTGCTGTGAAGTTTCAAGAGTCTTGAGGAAAATGAAACTACTTATCATTGACGAAGTAAGCATGGTTTCCAATGTCATGCTTGCCTTTGTGCATTTGAGAATGCAAGAAGTACTTAAAACTGAATATGATGTGTTATTTGGTGGCAAACACATCATTGTTTTTGGAGATCTTCTGCAGCTGACACCAGTAAATGGAGAACCTGTGTTCAAAATACTCACGCATGAAGATACCAGGAAGTGCCTAGGGAGCATTGGCAACGTCAATATATGGTTAAACTTCAATTATGCTGAACTGCATGAAAATATGCGTCAGGCAAAAGATGAAGATTACAAGAATATTCTACAAGATATTAGAATTGGAAAAGTGACCGAGCATGGAAAAGAAGCTTTAAATGCACGATTACTTTCAAATTTATATCCCGAACAAGAGATTGTGGCTGAGAATATTTTTCAGAAAATTACTGAGAAGAAATCCGGAATATGTTTGATGCCAACTCTTGCAGAATGTGCCATCTTCAACAACAAAATGTTGAATTTAGAAAAGCAAGAGATTGTGAAACTTGAAGCTATTGACAAAATAGAGCACATGGGATCAACAATTATTTTGTCAGAAAATTTGAAATCAAAATTGGATTCATTAGAGAAGACTATATCTAAAACAGCGGGTTTTGAAAAGACTTTGAATGTGTGTTTAAATTGCCGAATCATTTTGAGAAGAAATTTACATGTTGAAAGAGGTCTGGTAAATGGATCAATGGGTAATGTTGTTGATTTTGAGAAGTACAGAAATAGAGATGGAATAGAATTTTTAAAAATTAAATTTGATGGCATTGAGGAAGTACAGCTAATTGGTCGTTGTTCTGCTAGGTTTTTGCTTGTTAAAGACTTATATGTTCGCCGTAAACAGTTTCCTGTTTGCTTGGCATATGCGGTAACAATTCATAAATCGCAAGGTTTAAGTGTAGACAGTGCATTGGTGAATATTGGCAGTTCTGTGTTCAAGGAGGGTATGGCATATGTGGCATTGTCACGAGTTAGAACTTTATCAGGATTGTACTTGATTGACTGTGATGTCACAAACATTTGTGCGGATCTAGATTGTGTTAAGGAATACAATAGGTTAAGAAGAGAGTATGCGCCACATTTGCCTCAATATCCTTTGTTTGAGAAACGTGTGGTAGACCGGAAACGTAGAAATATCAGTAATAGTAGGGAGGTTGTTGCAAAAAGACTAAAAGTCAATGAACCGAAAATTGTTAGCAGAAAGAAAGTGGATTCTGTTGAAGATGTTGTCGGTTTTCAATTTGAAAACAGTTCTGGTGTCAACTGCTATGCAAATGTAGTGGTTAATGTTCTCTTTTCACTAGAGAGTTTAAAAGAACAGATTCTGTTGAATTCAGAACAAATTTTATGCTGTTTGTTGAATTCTGTTTTCGAGAAATGTAGCACTGATCGAACAAAAGTAGAAAGTGTGTCTGAAGTTCGTTATCTGTTAGATGAATGTTCAGGTCAAACAGACTTCTCTGAAAATAATCAGCAAGATTGTCAGGAGTTTTTAATGTATATGCTTGATGTATTGCAAGATGAGGGTGTAGATGTAGATCACCTGTTTGGGCTTTCTTATCAATGGCAGCATGACTGCGAGAATTGTAGGGTATCAAGTACTACTAGTGTAGACTCAGAAAGATTTATATATTTAACTTTGCCAGACAGTAAATCAGTCTCCTTTAATAAGCTAGTAAATGCAGCGGATCACAACATGGAGTGTAGCCAATGTAAATCTGAAATGATGTCAACATTATTTATACGTAGATATGGACAGTATGTCATTTTAATGATCCAACGATGTAGGCCTGATGGATCAAAATTGTCAACTTTAATAAAAAAAATTTGTGGCTTCTCAGCTTTCAATATCAGGAAGGACTTTTGTAACTGTAGCAATTATCTATCACGATGGTCCTTCAACAACATCAGGACATTATACAGCTTATTTAAAGTCTCGAAACGGCTGGTCATTCTGCAATGATTCCGTTGTAACTTTCAAAAATAAATTGCCGTTTGACCTTAAAAATTCTTACCTGATGTTTTTAAAACCAAAATTTTAATGAAAGAATCTCGGGATTTCCTGTGAAGAATTGCAAAAGGTTCATGAAGTAGAGGGAATGTAAGTCTGCAATGCTGTCTAGATTATTGGTCCAAAACTTTTAATTATAATGTCAATTTAAAAATCCAACTATATAAACCTGATGCAAGTAAGTCTGCTTCATAGTAAGCAGTATCAGTGTCATAGGAATAGGAGAACATGAGTGAAAAAGAAGGGTAAGATATTAGTAGTCCAGGATTGTGAAAATAATCTTAAATGTATTCTTTTTGAAAGTTGCGAAAATAGAAAATGTCGGGATTTGATTGGAAGAATTACAAGAGTTGCGAATCGCGGCAACATGATTTGGCCTAGTGGAAACATGTGATAGAATGAGAGAAGTCTTTTCTTCTATGTAACATATTTTTCGAATCGATGGAGGTTTTCTTTCAGAAAGTGGCGGGCCTAAAATATTTATAGCACAACAGAGTGGACGCTGTTCATAGGAGATCCTTCGACGTCATTGAAAGTAAGTTAATTTTAAGGAGTTTTGAAATCAGATTTCTTAGGTTGTATGGGTTTTTTAAACACAGTCATTTTGATTGTGTTTTTTTTTCCCCGCTGTTACATGATGAATACCTTCAAGTCACTGATTTAAGTGAAATTTGATACATTCTGAGAACAGCAAAAATAAACCATTTAACATGTATAATTAATGTTCTTCTGTTTGTACTTATGATATACATTTAGAAATGTGAGGTAGATATGGAGAAACTGAGTCTTCTGTAAGTGTCAATTTTAATGCTTACAGTGCTGTACTTCTGGGTACTGTTTTTTTTAAAAAAAGGAATAGGCCTCACCTCAAAGAAAGCTCTTGAAAGCACACATCTTATTTGCATCCTGAAACAATCATTTAAAATATTAGACACAATTTTATGATGGCTTTACATCTTTTTTGCGCTGCTATTGCATCACTATTGTGAGACATCAGCAGTGCAAAAGAAGTACCATGTTCCAAAATAGGTCTCAGTTCATCAGCATGAAGATACTGTTTGTTTAAAATATATATCTTTAGGATTGTGTAGGGGACGTAGAGAAGCAGAGGCTTCTGTAAATGTCAAAGTTGTTGAAAAAGTGTTTCTTCTTGAACCTTTTCCCTTTTCTTTTCTAATTTTTAAATACATGTTGTAATATTTTTGGAAATGTTTGTTCTCTCTTTTACAGATTGAAAGTATGAAAAAATATTTAAAAAAGGTAACAAGAATTATAAGGTAAATGTTTTCTACTCTTTTTACCCGCAATGCACTGCTGATGATGTCACTGACCATGTCATGAATGATGTAATAAGAGGACATGTTTACTTTATTGGTAGGCCTGCACATGCTTTATCTGCTCTGTATTCTTCAACAAGTGTAAAATTGATCTGTAACCCTGAGTAGGTCTCACCTTAAACAAACCTCAGGAGACATCACACCTTATCGTCATCCTGAATTAATAAATAGATCTATTAAACAGTATCTCTGGTTTACTCCCTATAGCTGTCTTTCTTTTTACATTACTCTCTGTTTACTTCCCTTATACTAACTCTTCTTTTTTTTTTTAAAATATTTTTTTGGTTCGCTTCAAGTTCGCGAACCGGGCAGCGAACTGGAAAGCGAACCAAAAGAAATAGAGCTTGCCAGAGTGCTAAACATTCTAGCAATTTTATTTGAAAGGGGAGGTAGTTCTGAAAAAAACTTTTTTTTAATGTTTTTGTTGTTTTATTTATTTATTTATTTTTTCTGAACATTTTTTGTTTTTTTTGTATTTTTAGAACAGTTTTATGTTTTTTTTGTGTTTTTCATGGAGGGGAAACAACAAAAAAACAGGCATTGAAAAGGGCTCAACAGGAGCAAAGAAAAAATTACTGCTTGGGTGGGTTAGGGCAGTTATGGTTATCAAACACCAAGTTGATTAAGTTTACGCTCATGTTGCCACATGAGAGCATAGCACCACAATGTATGCACGTAAACTTCATGTGCTTGAAGTTTGGCTGTATGTTTGGCACAGTTTCCTGTGCCTCTCTTGCAGTCAAAGATATATTTGAAGTTGATCTGGCCACAGGAGTTGTCAGGGGATTATCTTGCAGGTCCCTTAACTCTGCCCGGCTGTAATTTAATGGATGCCACCTGACCATATGGCGATGCATAGTATAGTTGCCCATACTATACTTTTTGTCTGTGCATCGAGATAATCTTTTTTTGCAAATTAGGCAGGTGGCATATTTGGCATTAACCTTCTTCTCCCCTCGAGGAATTGAGAAAAACTGCCAAATAAAACTTGTTTTCCTTCGGGAAACACGGGGCAACTCCTGAATAAATTCAGGTTCATCAGTGTCCTCTTCTTCTAAGTCGTCCTCTTCCTCCTCTCTGTTGGAAATGAATTGTGATGGTGGTCCTCTCTTGTCATGAGGAGGTTGAGGTGGTGGTGGGGGTCCACCAGCTGAAGCAAAGATAGAAGCCATTGCAATCAAAATGGAAAATGGTCTTTCTCTCACCAAGATGAAAGTCAGAGTGAGGAAAGAAGAAGGGGTTTACATGATTTGGGAAAAGCAAAAGTTCTGAACCAATGAAAAGTGTTATTTTTAGATCACATGACCTAGTCATACATCATTTGGAAACCAAAAGTGAAATGAACCAATGAAAAGTTTGATAAACAAGTCACATGACTTGTTCCGCTTACGTTACGCGGTGCGCGCCGCGTCCCGCATCGTTTCCGGTTCGCGGTCCGGAGCACTTTCGGGAGCGCTAAAGCGGCGCGTCATAAGACGCATGACGCGACAATGATACGTCGCGCTTCCGCGACGCGTCACAGTTCCGCTAACGAAACGCTTACCGGTTCGCGTACTAGATCGCGGCATCAAGATGAGCTAACGGAAAGCTTCCCGGTTCGCTTACCGGAAGCGAAGAAAAAAAATATTTCAAAAAAAATTATCAATAAACATCTAAAATATATTTTGGGTTTTAAAGAAGAATACATTTTACAGCTACATATGTTAGCTTTTAAAAAACCAATGAAATTCACAGAAAAAACCATAGGTTATAGTCCATATATAGTTAGGAATTTGCATTTACAAAACCTTGAAAATTCAATGAAAAAAACATTGGTTATAGAACATATATAGTTAGGAATTTGCATTTACAAAACCTTATTTTACTCGCATAAAACCATTGAAATTCCATATATAGTTAGATGCGCTAACTATATATCGCGCACCCGCAATCCACTGCTGATGATGTCACATATTACATCATTCATGACATGGTCAGTGACATCACTGATGACATCACTCATCTCATTTGACATGACTGATCATATCACTGATGATATCATTCATGTGATAATACCATGAACCTCTTCAGACTCTAATATAACCTTAGATACAATCAGTGTAAACAGACAGTCACAGACTGTCACTCATCCATGGAGTTACTCACACACCTAGTCAGTTATGCAAAAAATCAATCACACCTCCATTTTCTCAACTATACAGTTATACACACCTTACTTATTCAAACATATAATAACACATATTTACTCTCTTATACAATCCCTGATACATGTTCACAATGATCCATACAGCCACTCACACATTCACTGGCTCTTATGTACAGTTATTTATATATGTCAACTCTCACATGTACTGTGTTTTACATATGTACTTACTTTGACATGTAGCACTGAGATATCCATTCACTCACTAATACACTCATGCACAGTCAACCGCCCATACAGCTGTTTCCACATGCACTTTTGAACCCATACATATAGTGAATCAACTACTCACACATCTATGTACAGAGTCACACACCTCCCAGCCACCCAAACACACACACTCAGTTTCCCATACAAATACTTGGACGACCAATGAATAACCCATACAGTTACTCATATAGCTACTGATCAACTTATGCAGCAGTTTGTAGAACAACAAATATAATGATGCACAAATTAAAACCCAGTCACTAACCCATGCACTTAGTGAGACACATTTAATCACTCACTCATACAGTCAGTCATGCACCTACTAAATCCTTCATCCAGACACTTATACATCCACTCATTCTTCAAAATATAAGACATATTTTAACTTTACAGAAACATACAGTCACTGGATGTTGTCATCAGTGATGTCATCAGTGATGTCATTTGAGATGTCATCCGTGATGTCATCAGTGATGTCACTGACCATGTCATGAATGATGTAATATGTGACATCATCAGCAGTGGATTGCGGGTGCGCGATATATAGTTAGCGCATCTAACTATATATGGAATTTCAATAGTTTTATGTGAGTAAAATAAGGTTTTGTAAATGCAAATTCCTAACTATATATGTTCTATAACCAATGGTTTTTTCATTGAATTTTCAAGGTTTTGTAAATGCAAATTCCTAACTATATATGGACTATAACCTATGGTTTTTTCTGTGAATATATATATATATATATATATATATATATATATATATATATATATATATACACATGTAGCATTGAATGGAGAAGAATAGAAAGAAATAGAAAAGGTTTGGTTAAGAACACCTCGCCAACTGATTCAGCAACATCCTGCCAGCCCAAGCTGAAGGGCGTTCGGATCTGCAGCCCTGGTAGGAGTTCAGTCAGGACACAAGTTCAGTCACCGTCCACAGCAATACATCTATTCTGTGGTGAACTTCCACCTGGCCCACGGAGGCCCCTACCTTTTATACCAATACTGACGTAAAGCAAAGCTTCTAGAAAGTCTCGCCCCTTCTTCATCAGAAAAAAACGAGCTGGCTCGTACCAGTCCGCGTCAAGGCCAAGACAGTGGCAGGCCAAGCTTCTGTGTTTTGGCTTCGAGGCGGAGTTGTATATTCCACAGATAATATCCAGTTCTCTCGGGTCAGTGATGTGTGAAAAACAAGTGAGGAGCAAAACATGCCCTCCCCGCCTCGCAGGGTATTGAAGGATTTCAACGTCGTGCAGAGTGACGGCTGATACCTTCCGCGTTCAGAGAACTATCGAGATTAAAACAGATTGTTCCTTCCCGAGCATTTCCTTGATTTTATCCAAGAGGCAAGCTTGTTGTACGCATCCCACCCTCGATACTAGAACAGATGGTCGATTTGTAACGACGTTGAAATCCTTCAAAACCCTGCGAGGCGGGACGTCTCAAAATTAACATATTTTCCTAATTGCGTGTGCCCTTGAGGCTACAGAGATAAATACCTTTCCTGGCTTAATGCACTATGTCTTCCCAACATAGGAAGAGAGTCCTTTTCGTTTTAAGGGAGTTACAATATTAATTTACCCTCGTCCTGATGATGGTCTTAGAGAGTTACCCATAAAGACCGAAACGTCGACTCCCAACCTTATCCAAAGAAAATTGTCTACATCCTTTTGGATAGGTGTTCTACAGGCTTTACAGTGATTTTGATTTACCTTCTGATTTCCATCCTGTATTCCTGTTCTACATATTTTTCTGTATTGTATTTTTCCCTTGATGACTGAATTTTGATAAAATCTATTTTTGCCTATACACATGCTCAATAGTCTTTGTCTCAAATTGTATTGTTCCATTGTCTAGTCTTGTTTTGTTTAGTTAGTCCTAAATATATACCTGTTCATTCAATTGGTAACGAATTAAATTCACTCAGGTCAATTAAGTTACCTGCATACTAGTTACAAATCACTAACTTTTATCAACAAACTCCTTTGGAGGCTACATTACCCAGTTCCTGAATTAGGTCACCAAAGGTGATACTCCAAGGTATCAAACTACTAATTACATTAAGCCCGACTTTATGCCCAAGTCAAATTAATGTAATTTTTGTTATGTGCAACGTTTTAAAAAGTTGACACTTTGTTGGCCAAAGTCTCCTGTACCCGTTTACGGTTGCAGCTGGGGTCTGTCCCAGAGACAGCTTTATGGCCTCTTGGGAGACATGTTAACAACTCTCAGGAAAGGACACAATAGATGCCTACAGGTGGGAAAGGTGTCACTTCACCCTGGCAGGAAGCCACACATGTGTTGGCCCAAAAGGCAAGCTTTAATGGAGAAGCGGCCTTAGAAGGGCAAATGTCAAACACTTGGGAGAGGGCTGCTCTGTTGTTTAGGCAGACGGCCAGCACCTGGGACAGAGGGGGACAAACCATTGTGAAATCGTTTTGTTAGTGGCATGTAGCACACCTGGTAGCCAAACCTCTGCATGCCAAGAGAGGGGTTCTTTCAGGTTGGAAGGATACAGAATGGACCCTTCTGGGATAGATAGATGCCACACTTCACAAAAAGTAGTTTAGTCATCAGGAGAAAAGTAACCTGATAACCTATAGGCTAGTGACTGTGACCTCCAAGAGGACAATTTCTAGTCATAAAAAAGGCATCCCTGGCACGCAGAAATCAGATCTTGTTGAACTGGAAAAGAGGAATATAGAAGGATTCCCTGCTACAACAAGAATCCAGTGAAGAGAGGCTGCACCGACATAGACTGCACCTGCTGCACCTGGTGGCTAACAAAGGAAAGGACTGTATCTGCTGTGTCCTGCTCATGGGGATGTTGACTCCCGAGCACAGCTGAAGCAAGAGACTCTTGGCTGACGTGTTTGCAGTGCAAGGCCATAACAGCTGAGGAAGCCTGCTGGAGCACGTTGGTAGCCTAGATTCCTGGATCCCTATTCCTTGTGCGCTGCAACCCAAGGACCTGGATCCAAAGTTCAAAAGTTGCCCATGAGTCTACTGGCCCTGTGAGAGTTGTCAGAGTGCAGTTTGGACACCCAGAAGGCAAGTTACCGACAAACGAAGGGAACTATTGAAACTGCTGCATCGGGAGAGTGGTAGCCCAGTTGCTACTGGACGTCTGCCAAGCTCAAGAGCACTTTGAGGGACGTCGACCCCAGTGGCCAGGATTGCCTCACCAAGCTGATGGACTGAGGAGTAGCCCCAGAAAGACCCATGTTGACTGCACAGCATTTTCAGTATCCTTGAGCAACTTCAGCATCCTGTTTCTTTTGCTTCAAAACTACTCCAAAGAAGTCAATCGCATGGAGTCACTAATGTGCAAACTGGACTGAAGTCACCTATTCTCATTGAGGTAAACTGTTTCTGTGGACCTTGCTGGTCCAACTGACTAGTCCTTTGCCTACCCATGTTTTTCTTGAAAACGTTTTTAGGTGGCAAATTTGATGAATTTGCCAATGCTAAAAAAAGTTGTGATTTACTGTACCTTGTAAAATCTGTATGTTCGGAGCCCTATGGTGGATCTTTTTCATTTTGGTGTCCACAAATATATAAATATTGAATCTATTTTTATAAATTGATTGTCAGATTTTTTGAGTGTCTTATTTCCTTCTTCTTCAATAGTTTGTGTGCTGTTTAAATGCTTTACACTTGTTCCTTTGGGTAAGCCTGACTGCTGAGACCCACAGCTATCCAGGGTTAAGCTACAGTTTCAATACAAAAGTGGGAACCACCTGTGGACAATGTTTAACGGGGTCCAGTGTACTTGTCCAGTCAACTAATTAGCAAAAGAGTACAAAGTTCCCCCGGGGAAACGAACAACTAAGAGGTATGTGTGTGTATGGGAGTATGGCAGAAGCAGGGAACAGGGTGTTCCCTTGTTAGAACTAGAAGACCTCACACACCCAGAAACATAGGTGTCATGCTTCATCATTGGTCTCTTGCTCCTCGTCAGACTGGCGCTGCAATGTCCGATGGGCGCCGTAGGCGCTCTTTGTTGGAGTTCTTTTGTTACAGCCAATGGTTGAGTGCGTGAGAGGGGTCTGGTGAAGGTGTAGTCGTGAGGGAATAGTGAGATTAAAAGAAGGTGGGTCAGTCCACAAGGGTCTTTATTCACGTGGCTGACTCCCTTAGTTAAAAGGGGTGGGAGGGGAGATAGGAACTGTGAGGGGCACAGTGGGCTAACTCAACCCTCTAAATAGGTCGACATGTTTCTTGCCTAACTGGCAATTCTTCAGGACCTCGGGTGCTAGGTACTACACATTGGAAAAAACACCATAAAATAAAGGAGAGAGATACAACCTCACTGGGTCAATCAGGGAGCAGACCAAGTGGTCCTGCTCTAGCGGGGAGATCTAAAAGAAATGTGTAGAAGTAAGCCGGGTGCATTGACAGTGGCATTATCTCAACAACAATAGGTCACCACAGTACTCCATGAAACACACATACACAGAATATTAAACAAGGATGTATCGAAGGATACATTAAATGTGCAACTCAAAGTAGTTTGTCCATAGCCAAAACAATGTGGTGTAACAGTAATGAAAACATTTATCAAATGAATGAAGAGGCTATCCCAAGGTAAAGAATGATTGGGCTAGTGCTTACCCTAGGAGTATCACTAGTGGGCCCCGCAGTCTGTTCCTGTGGGGCTGCTCGTTGAGGTAAGGTACCTGTAAAAAGGAGACATATGCAGGCACACAGATAGTGTACTTGGTGTCAGTATAAAGTATGGTGAGGGGGAGGGAACATATAAAAGGCCTCGGTGTCAAATAGGCCAGTAGTGAGGCTGTTAGAGACGAACATGCCTCTTGGTTAATTGGCCAGGAACGGCTCGTTGTTGTTCCCGCCTCCACCTCTAAGGCAGTGCCGAGTGTAGTCATGCCTCAGAGAAATCCCACCCGGAGGGCGTGCATGGAGCCCTCCATCATACCGATAGGTGGACAAACAGGGGGAAAGGAGCAAACTTGTTCTGCATCAAGAAGAACGTACCGTCATCACCCACATGAGATAATGAGGCCATTGCTGTACGAATTCCTAGTTCTTTATACACTCCCCCGCAGTCCCACCCATGGCAATCAAGAGGAGCCAATTCACACACAGACCATCAAATGCAGATTTAGGTATCCGTGAGGGCATGGGGTAGCTCGAGTGAGGCCCTCGAGGCCGGTGGTTAGGGTGTCACCAACAAGACTCGTAAAGGAGCCAGAACCAAACAATGGCATTCTCTGACATACAAACCGACGCACCGCTTACCTGTAGCGCGAGCAGCCTGGGTGTGAAAACCTACCCCCATGCAAGGCACCCCCGTCGGTGGCGCGGAACAGCTTGTGCCGGTGTGTAACAACAACCGGGATTAAATAGTATGTCCCGCACTTCCGCGTAGAGATCCCCGCTGGTGGGCGTGGTCCTCGGCACTCCTGTCTGCGCACGCGCGGGACCGGTGGACGCGTGTAATGGGAGGCTACCGATGTTTAAGATTGCAAATGCGGCGGCCATCTTAACAGGGGGTGGTATACACAGAAAGGAGTACCCACCCCAAAGTACAAAGGGATTATGCCCTTAAAATAATGTCAAGCTGATACTGGTGTGACCGCAGTGGCCCTATTCTCATAATTACAAGGTGAGTGGGAGAAGGTGATGACGATTACGAAAATAAAGCGTATCGTCGCAGGCTACCGATAATATTTGTTGACAAGGTGTGGTAGCCGGATTGGCATGGGGGTGGTCTAGACAGACACAAATGTGCCCATCCTCGAGTGCACCATGACATTGATCCCAAATTATATCGAGAGTAACTGTGCATGACCCCAGTATCCCTTGATAGTAGTAAAGGGGGGGAGGGGGGTAAGATGGGAGAGGAAGTCATTGTTAAGAACCAATGGTTGCAATCCAGGACAGGGTTGGATCGCCATGGCAATTTGTTATTCAAAAATGAATTCTGGATTTTGTTCAGCTCAGAGGAACACAGGGCAAGGTTATGGCAGGAATGCCAGTAAATGGTAGTTTCAGAAACACAAGGGGGTTCATCTAGCAAGTGATGCCCATGGGACAGAATCATTCAGACCCAGTGTGTCCACCTGAAGGTGATGTATCCATCGCTGTTCAATTCTGAACAGGGCTTGTTGTGTTATAGATGGGTGAGACTCAAGTACTAGCCACTTAATATTGTCAGCTTGGTGGCCATGTTGGACATAATGTTCATAGAGTCTTGTATGGGTTTGTGAGCAACCAGTGTTGCTCTTATGTTCCATGATTCTTAGTTTGACTTGCCTCATAGTCATGCCAATGTAGTTTTTTCCACAAGGGCTGGTCAGTAAGTAAATACATCTGGAACTGTTACAGTTTGTATGTTTATTCATGTGCCAGGTAAAGGTGTCTGATAATTTAATGTCTTTGCATTGTACTGTCTGTTGGCATACAACACAGCCCCCGCAAGGATAATGACCCACTACCGGTGGAAGCCTCCACAGGGTACTCTGGCCAGTGGTAGTTTGTTTCTTGGGGCGTGTGTGAATGAGAGCATCTTTAAGATTGGCCGTGCGTTTGAAGGCAAAACGGGGGCGCGGGATGTCAAGGCCCCCTGTGTTCAGTAACCCCCAGTGTTTGTTCACAGTTTTTTTTCAAGAATGCTGAATTCTTTGTAAAGCAAGTCGCACAGGTGATCACGTCATCAGGTTCTTTTTGGTGTGTCTCCAATAAGCCCTCTCTGGGGTTATTGAGGTCTCTTTTACGTGAGTTTTGGATCAGTCTTGTGGGATACCCTCTATCCTGTTGTTTGTGTTGGAGCAGGGCAGACTCTTTTTTGTAATCAGAAGTGGCAGTGCAGTTTCTGCGAATCCTCAGAAACTGACCAAAGGGCAGGTTTTCCCGTAAGGCTCTGGGATGGTGGCTTTCAAAAAGAAGTAGACTATTCCTGTCCGTCTCTTTGCGATATAGGGAGGTGCTCAGTCCTTCTTGGTCCAGGCAAATAGTTAAATCCAAGAATGGTATTGTGTTGTCAGAGATTGTGCCTATAAATCTGAGGAATGGGTTTTGATGGTTGATCCACGTACAGAAGGCGTCGCAACTATCCCGGTCCCCCCGCCATAGAACCAGTATATCATCGATATACCTGCGCCAGAGTGTAATGTTCTGGATGAAGGGGTTGTGTTCTGAGTGGATACATTGGTCTTCGAAGATTGCCATGTAGATGCAGGCTAGGCTAGGAGCAAAAGTCGAACCCATTGAAGTCTGGTGGAACAGTTGGGACCCATATTGGAAAAAGTTCTCAGTTAATGCTATACTAGCAAAAGCCATAATGAAGGAAATGGGTGTGGGTGAGTTCCAATCTTCCATCCGGAGAGTGGTCTCACCTGCTTCCAAGGTGGGCTGCTGGGGAATGTTCATGTAGAGCGCCTCCACATCCAAAGTTAGGAGGAGGTCGACGCTCTCTCTCCCCTCAATGGACTCAATGAGGCGGAGCACATCTCTGGTGTCTTGGAGAAAGGATGGTATCTTTTTTACAACAGGTTGTAGGAACACATCACAGAATTTGGACAATGCCGGAAACTATTGGTCTCCCTGGAACGGGGGTGGTACCCTTATGAATTTTTGGTAGGGTATAAAAATAAGGAACAACCGGGTCCTTAGTGAGTAGAAAGTCAGCCTCATTTTTAGAGATCCATTCATTGGTCTCTCCTTCCATAACCAAGCTGGTGATAGTGGTAGTGAGTCTTGGGGTGGGATCAGAGGCCAGTGGTCTGTAATGGCTTATATTTGCAAGTTGACGCCTGCATTCAGTATCGTAGTCCATGGTATTTTGGATTACAGTGGCTCCCCCTTTGTCAGCCTGTTTGATGACAATGGAGAATTCGTTCCCTAGAGTCTGTACAGCTTGTCTTTCCGCATTAGTGAGGTTTTTAAAGGTATGTGTATTGGGTTTATTCTCCAAGGTCTTGAGGACTGCTCTCTCAAAAACCAGTATTTTGGGTGGAACCATGCCATCAGTTGGGGTAAATGTGGAAGGCTTTCGCAATCCAGTATCTATTGCATCGTTCTCCGATGTTTCACCGAAGAAGGAACGTAGGCGTATTTTTCTGAAGAATTGCTTAACCTCACACATTTCATTGAAGGTGTCTGGGATCAGGGTGGGGACAAAGCCCAAACCCTTTTCAAGGACCTCGGTCTCAGTGGGGGTCAGGGATCTCGTGGAGAGATTAACTATTAAACTCTCCTCCCTCTAGTTGTGCTCCTTGTTTCCACTGACGTTGATGTGGTTGGTTGGTCTTGGAATTGTACCCCTTTCTGATTTCCCCCCTTTCGTCTGACGAGGAGCAGGAGACCAATGATGAAGCATGACACCTAGGTTTCTGGGTGTGTGAGGTCTTCTAGTTCTAACAAGGGAACACCCTGTTCCCTGCTTCTGCTCTACTCCCATACACACACATACCTCTTAGTTGTTCATTTCCCCTGGGGAACTTTGTGCTCTTTTGCTAATTAGTTGACTGGACAAGTACACTGGACCCCGTTAAACATTGTCCACAGGTGGTTCCCACTTTTGTATTGAATTTCGAGCGTTGGTTTGTCCCACGGAACCTTCTAGGTTACCTACAGTGACAATTCACTGTCAGGACCATCGGGTCCCCGGAACCATACCCCGGTCCCTCTAGGGCTCCCCGATATTAATTTTCCGACCTTGTTAAGCTCAGGAGTAACTGCATACTAGCCAGGAGCGATCTTCCCAGTATAAAAGACGTCCCAGGCTTGAGCTTCGATGAGGAGGCTATAGCAGAGGCATTATGATCGGCACCCCCACCCTTTGGGACTGGAGGTGCCACTGCCTCAAACTCTACCAATGATGATTGGGCCACATTGACTATAATGAAGAAAGAATGGCTCAGGATCACTGTCCATGGTATCATGATGACAGAATATTTAAGGGCCAACATAGCCCCACAGGGGCTTCTAGTTAACATCATAGCAAGACTCTTTCTTGAAGATAGCCAGTTCAAGGGAGTTTGGTGTCAAGTATCATGGAAAAGACTTACTGTTTCTAATCGTTAACACAGCCAAGAGATTGGCAGATGCACTATTAGTCAAAATCACAGCCATGGAGACAGCCATCAGACGTACTTTAACTAAGACCCCCTTTATTACCAAACTGGTGGAAATCAACCAGGAGATTTCCGATAATCAAGAATTCTTACTTAAACAGAAAATTACCAAACTCCAAAAAGACGTGACCAAGTTCGATAAGGAGAAGATATACCCTTATCTCAAGGAGGGCTACACTAATAAGAAAAATAGCTACTCTTCTGATGAGAGTTCAGAGTTTGGCAACCGCAGGGGCTCATCCAGTAGTGATTCCAGCAGAGGGTACCCCTCTAACAACAAACGCAACCAGCACCGGTCCAAGTGGAACCAAGGTTTCAATCAGGGTCAAATATTCCAGGGACCACCAATGATGATACCACCTTGGCAATACCCCTTCTATCCCCAGGGACCACCACCACAGTTCTTTCCCATGAACCCTCCTTTTCACGACAGAGGTTGGGGCAGAGGAAGAGGGCGAAAGCGGGGAAATCAGAAAGGGGTACAATTCCAAGACCAACCAACCACATCAACGTCAGTGGAAACAAGGAGCACAACCAGAGGGAGGAGAGTTTAATAGTTAATCTCTCCACGAGATCCCTGACCCCCACTGAGACCGAGGTCCTTGAAAAGGGTTTGGGCTTTGTCCCCACCCCGATCCCAGACAGCTTCAACGAAATGTGTGAGGTTAAGCAACTCTTCAGAAAAATACGCCTACGTTCCTTCTTTGGTGAAAAATCGGAGAACGATGCAATAGATACTGGATTGCGAAAGCCTTCCACATTTACCCCAACTGATGGGATGGTTCCACCCGAAATACTGGTTTTTGAGAGGGCAGTCCTCAAGACCTTGGAGAATAAACCCAATACACATACCTTTAAAAACCTCACTAATGCGGAAAGACAAGCTGTACAGACTCTAAGGAACGATACCTCCATTGTCATCAAATAGGCTGACAAAGGGGAAGCCACTGTAATCCAAAATACCATAGACTACGATACTGAATGCAGACGTCAACTTGCATATATAAGTCATTATAGACCACTGGCCTCTGATCCCACCCCAAGACTCACTACCACTATCACCAGCTTGGTTATGGAAGGAGAGACCAATGAATGGATCTCTAAAAATTAGGCTGACTTTCTACTCACTAAGGACCCGGTTGTTCCTTATTTTTATACCCTACCAAAAATTTATAAGGGTACCACCCCCGTCCCAGGGAGACCAATAGTTTCCGGCATTGGCTCACTGCTTGAGCCCTTGTCCAAATTCTGTGATATGTTCCTACAACCTGTTGTAAAAAAGATACCATCCTTTCTCCAAGACACCAGGGATGTGCTCCGCCTCATTGAGTCCATCGAGGGAAGAGAGAGCGTCGACCTCCTCCTAACTTTGGATGTGGAGGCGCTCTACACGAACATTCCCCAGCTGGCCACCTTGGAAGCAGTTGAGACCCCTCTCCGGATGGAAGATTGGAACTCACTCACACCCATTTCCTTCATTATGGCTTGTGCTAGTATAGCATTAACTGAGAACTTCTTCCAATATGGGTCCCAACTGTTCCACCAGATCCAGGGGACTTCAATGGGTTTGACTTTTGCTCCTAGCCTAGCCTGCATCTACATGGCAATCTTCGAAGACCAATGTATCCACTCAGAACACAACCCCTTCATCCAGAGCATTACACTCTGGCGCAGGTATATCGATGATATACTGGTTCTATGGCGGGGGGACCGGGAGAGTTGCGACGCCTTCTGTACGTGGATCAACCATCAAAACCCATTCCTCAGATTTACAGGCACAATCTCTGACACCACAATACCATTCTTTGATTTAACTATTTGCCTGGACCAAGAAGGACTGAGCACCTCCCTATATCGCAAAGAGACGGACAGGAATAGTCTACTTCTTTTTGAAAGCCACCATCCCAGAGCCTTACGGGAAAACCTGCCCTTTGGTCAGTTTCTGAGGATTCGCAGAAACTGCACTACCACTTCTGATTACAAAAAAGAGTCTGCCCTGCTCCAACACAAACTACAGGATAGAGGTTATCCCACAAGACTGATCCAAACTCACGTAAAAGAGCCCTCAATAACCCCAGAGAGGCCTTATTGGAGACACGCCAAAAAGAACCTGATGACGTGATCACCTGTGGACTTTACAAAGAATTCAGCATTCTTGAAAAAAACTGTGAACAAACACTGGGGGTTACTGAACACAGGGGGCCTTGACATCCCGCGCCCCCGTTTTGCCTTCAAACGCACGGCCAATCTTAAAGATGCTCTCATTCACACACGCCCCAAGAAACAAAACTACCACTGGCCAGAGTACCCTGTGGAGGCTTCCACCGGTAGTGGGTCATTATCCTTGCGGGGGCTGTGTTGTATGCCAACAGGCAGTACAATGCAACGACATTAAATTATCAGACACCTTTACCTGGCACATGAATAAACATACAAACTGTAACAGTTCCAGATGTATTTACTTACTGACCTGCCCTTGTGGAAAAAACTACATTGGCATGACTATGAGGCAAGTCAAACTAAGAATCATGGAACATAAGAGCAACATTCGTTGCTCAAAAACCCATACAAGACTCTATGAACATTATGTCCAACATGGCCACAAAGCTGACAATATTAAGTGGCTAGTACTTGAGTCTCACCCATCTATAACACAACAAGCCCTGTTCAGAATTGAACAGCGATGGATACATCGCCTTCAGTTGGACACACTGGGTCTGAATGATTCTGTCCCATGGGCATCACTTGCTAGATGAACCCCCTTGTGTTTCTGAAACTACCATTCACTGGCATTCCTGTCATAACCTTGCCCTGTGTTCCTCTGAGCTGAACAAAATCCAGAATTCATTTTTGAATAACAAATTGCCATGGCGATCCAACCCTGTCCTAGATTGCAACCATTGGTTCTTAACGATGACTTCCTCTCCCCCCTTCCCCCCCCCCTTTTACTACTATCAAGGGATACTGGGGTCATGCACTGTTACTCTCGATATAATTTGGGATCAATGTCCTGGTGCACTCGAGGATGGGCACATTTGTGTCTGTCTAGACCACCCCATGCCAATCCGGCTACCACACCTTGTCAACAAATATTATCGGTAGCCTGCGACGATACGCTTTATTTTCGTAATCGTCATCACCTTCTCCCACTCACCTTGTAATTATGAGAAAAGGCCCACTGGGGTCACACCAGTATCAGCTTGACATTATTTTAAGGGCATAATCCCTTTGTACTTTGGGGTGGGTACTCCTTTCTGTGTATACCACCCCCTGTTAAGATGGCCGCCGCATTTGCGATCTTAAACATCGGTAGCCTCCCATTACACGCGTCCACCGGGCCCGCTCGTGTGCAGACAGGAGTGCCGAGGACCACGCCCACCAGCGGGGTCTCTACGCGGAAGTGCGGGACATACTATTTAATCCCGGTTGTTGTTACACTCCGGCACCAGCTGTTCCGCGCCACCAACTGGGGCGCCTTGCGTGGGGTTAGGTTTTCACACCCAGGCTGCTCGCGCTACAGGTAAGCGGTGCGTCCGTTTGTATGTCCGAGAATGCCATTGTTTGCTTTCGGCTCCTTTACGAGTCTTGTTGGTGACACCCTAACCACCGGCCTCGAGGGCCTCACTCGAGCTACCCCATGCCCTAACGGATACCTAAATCTGCATTTGATGGTCTGTGTGTGAATTGGCTCCTCTTGATTGCCATGGGTTGGACTGCGGTGGAGTGTATAAAGAACTAGGAATTCGTACAGCAATTGCCTCATTATCTCATGTGGGTGATGACGGTACGTACTTCTTGATGCAGAGCAAGTTTGCTCCTTTCCCCCTGTTTGTCCACCTATCGGTATGATGGTGGGCTCCATGCACGCCATCTGGGTGCGATTTCTCTGAGGCATGACTACACTCGGCACTGCCTTAGAGGTGGAGGCGGGAACAACAACGAGCCGTTCCTGGCCAATTAACCAAGAGGCATGTTCGTCTCTAACAGCCTCACTACTGGCCTATTTGACACCGAGGCCTTTTATATGTTCCCTCCCCCTCACCATACTTTATACTGACACCCAGTACACTATCTGTGTGCCTGCATATGTCTCCTTTTTACAGGTACCTTACCTCAACGAGCAGCCCTACGGGAACAGACTGCGGGGCCCACTAGTGATACTCCTAGGGTAAGCACTAGCCCAATCAATCTTTACCTTGTGATAGCCTCTTCATTCATTTGATAAGTGTTTTCATTACTGTTACACCACATTGTTTTGGCTATGGACAAACTACTTTGAGTTGCCCATTTAATGTATCCTTCGATACATCCTTGTTTAATATTCTGTGTATGTGTGTTTCATGGAGTACTGTGGTGACCTATTGTTGTTGAGATAATGCCACTGTCAATGCACCCAGATTACTTCTACAAATTTCTTTTAGATGTCCCCGCTAGAGCAGGATCACTTGGTCTGCTCCCTGATTGCCCCAGTGAGGTTGTATCTCTCTTCTTTATTTTATGGTGTTTTTTCCACTGTGTAGTACCTAGCACCCGAGGTCCTGAAGAATTGCCAGTTAGGCAAGAAACATGTCGACCTATTTAGAGGGTTGAGTTAGCCCACTGTGCCCCTCACAGTTCCTATCTCCCCTCCCACCCCTTTTAACTAAGGGAGTCAGCCACGTGAATAAAGACCCTTGTGGACTGACCCACCTTCTTTTAATCTCACTATTCCTTCACGACTACACCTTCACCAGACCCCTCTCACGCACTCAACCATTGGCTGTAACAAAAGAACTCCAACAAAGAGCGCCTACGGCGCCCATCGGACATTGCAGCGCCAGTCTGACGAGGAGCAAGAGACCAATGATGAAGCATGACACCTAGGTTTGTGGGTGTGTGAGGTCTTCTAGTTCTAACAAGGGAACTCCCTGTTCCCTGCTTCTGCTCTACTCCGATACACACACATACCTCTTAGTTGTTCGTTTCCCCGGGGGAACTTTGTACTTTTTTGCTAATTAAGCTACAGTTTAACAAATAAACCTGACTGGTCCTAAGTTAGCTGGTAGTGTCTGACATGGTGAAGTCACATAACTACAAAATACTGTACACCCCATTTCCTCACAATTAGACTCAAAGTTATGATGTCACTGTGATGTTATGTTGAGGGGAGGGGGGTCAATGAGCATGTAGTGTATTTCCTACAAAATGTGTAACTTTGGATGATTTTGGGAATAGTGCCTCTACCTAGACTGCCTCTTCACCAGGGCCGAACTGATGATATGAGCACTCTGGCATTTCCCTTGAGGGTTGGTGGGTAGGTCACCGCTTTCAGGGGTATGCCCTTATCCATGCCTAAACTCTAAAAAATACCCTTAACATTCTATACCCAGACCCACCCCTAAACCCTAAAAGTACCCTTGCCAGCCTATGCCCATTCCCACCCTAAACCCCAAAAAATCCTTACCACCCTATATCCGTAACCACACCTATCTTTATTTCCCTTTCTCTCTCTCCCTCTCTCTCTCTCTCTCTCTCTCTCTCTATATATATATATATATATATATATATATATATATATATATATATATATATATATATATATATATATATATATATATATATCGTCCAGAACTCCTCCAAAGGAAGAAGAGAGGCCATACCAGGGGAAACAATGAATATATATATATATATATGTATAGGTCTTCTTCCCCCTGTGATCAAGGCAAACCGCCGAAACATTAGAAAAAGGGAAGCAGGCGCTGCTGGACCGTGTGACATTCTGAACTGCGGCATTGGGCCTCAATATGTGAGTTTTGCATGGCAAGTGCTTTGTGGGCTGCTCGTGCCCATTTCATTGAGGCCGCCCTGAAGAGTCCTGGGCTCCGGAAACGAGAGACTTTGTTTGATATATATATATATATATATATATATATATATATATATATATATATATATATATATATATATTTTTTTTTTTCTTTTTTTTTTTTTCAAACAAACACCCTCGATTTGAAAGTGCACTCTGCGGCAGACATATTGAGGCACCCCGGCGACTTGCACATGAATTTATTTCTTCGCCTTACGCGTTTCAGACATGTATTCTCCTTGATCACAGGCATAGATACCAAGTCAAGTCAAGTCAAGTCAGAGAATTTATAAAGCGCACTACATACCCAGAGGGTCTCAAGGCGCTAGGGGAGGGGAGGGGGATTACTTGTCGAATATCCACGTTTTAAGTTGCTTTCTGAATGCTAGGTGGTTCTGGGTAAGGCGAAGGTGAGTGGGGAGTGAGTTCCATGTTTTAGCAGCCAGGTATGAGAAGGATCTGCCTCCCATGGTGGTCTTGTTGATGCGAGGTACAGTGGCGAGGGCTTGGCTGGACGAGCGTAGATGGCGGGAGGGGGTGTAGAAGGACAGTCGTGAGTTGAGGGATTCTGGTCCGATGTCGTAGAGTGATTTGTGTGCGTGGGTTAGCAATCGGAAAGTGATCCTCTTATTGACGGGTAACCAGTGGAGGTCTTTCAGGTGGCCAGAGATGTGTTCGTTGCGCGGGATGTCTAATATGATCCTGGCTGATGCGTTTTGGATTCGTTGTAGTTTCTTCTGGAGTTTAGCGGTAGTGCCTGCGTAGAGGGTGTTTCCGTAGTCCAGTCGGCTCGTGACCAGAGCATGGGTGACTGTTTTTCTGGTTTCGGTGGGGATCCAGCGAAATGTTTTTTTGAGCATGCAGAGAATGTTGAAGCAGGATGAGGATACGGCGCTGACTTGTTTGTTCATTGAGAGTGAAGAATCCAGGATAACGCCCAGGTTCCGTGCGTGGTCTGTCGGGATGGGGGCTTTTCCAAGGGCTTCCGGCCACCAAGAGTCGTCCCATGCAGATGGGGATGTACCTAAGATGAGGACTTCTGTTTTATCTGAGTTCAGTTTCAGACGGCTGTGTTTCATCCATTCGGCAACTTCTTTCATTCCTTCGTGTAGGTTAGTTTTGGCGGTGCTGGGGTCATTGGTGAGAGAAAGGATCAGTTGAGTGTCATCCGCGTAAGAGATGATGTTGAGGTTGTGTTGGCGGGCGATGGTCGCGAGGGGGCTCATGTATACGTTGAAGAGGGTGGGACTGAGTGAAGATCCTTGTGGTACGCCGCAGATGACTTCGGTGGCCTCGGACTTGAATGGTGGAAGGCGGACTCTCTGAGTTCTTCCGGTGAGGAACGAGGTGATCCATTCAAGTGCTTTTCCTTGTATTCCGATGTTTCTGAGGCGCTGTAGAAGGGTGCTATGACAGACTGTGTCAAAGGCTGCGGAGAGGTCGAGAAGGATGAGGGCGACTGTGTCTCCATTGTCCAGTAGAGTTCGAATGTCGTCTGTTGCTGCGATGAGGGCGGTCTCAGTGCTGTGTTTTGCTCGGAAGCCAGATTGAGAGGAGTCGAGGGATTTGTTGGCTTCGAGGAAAGCGGCGAGCTGGTTGTTGACAGCTTTCTCGATGACTTTGGCCGGGAATGGAAGGAGCGAGATGGGGCGGTAATTTTTGAGTTCGGTGGGGTCCGCTGTGGGTTTTTTCAGAAGGGCGGTGAGTTCAGCGTGTTTCCAGCTTTCCGGGAAGGTGGCGGAATTGAAGGAGCAGTTGATGACGTCTCGGAGGTGAGGTGCTATGACGGAGTCTGCTTTGTTGAAGATGTGGTGAGGACATGGGTCTGTGGGAGATCCTGAGTGGATGGAGTTCATCAGGCGGATGGTGTCCTCAGTGGAGATTGGGTTCCAGTCGTTAAGGGTGTTCAGGGGGGGAGAGTGTTCTTCATATGGATGGGTGGGTTGGTCTCCGGGTTGGTTGTCGAAGCTGTTGTGGATGTCAGCAATTTTGTTGTGGAAGAATGAGGCTAGGGAGTCGCAGAGGGCTTGAGAGGGGGTGATGTCGTTGGAATTGGCCGAGGGATTGGTAAATTCCTTGACGATGTTGAAAAGGTCATTTTCAAAAGGCATCTCTGTTGGTTTTTTATCAGTTCAGGAGCACTCTGGTGGGCCTCTCCCGCAATGGCAATGGATATTGTCTGCTTGATAGTCCTTGTAGTGCCTTTATTTATTAGTTATTCCCTATAGTTCGTGCTGCATGGGTATTATTAACTATTTATTGATGCAGCCCCCAGTGGGTCTCCACTTACAGTTTGCCGAGCTTGTGCTGCCTCTGCTGCCGAAACCGAGCTTGGAAAATTCCTAATGCTCTCGGCCCCCACAAATATATATATATATATCTATATATTTATCTATATATATATATATTTTTATATATATATATATATATATATATATATATATATATATATATATATATATATATATATATATATATATATTATATAGGTAGTTACTGTAGTTCCATAGGAAAAGCGTTTTTTGTGTTAGTAATAATTTTGGTATTGTGCGACGAATCTCCACAAAACATTCCAAAAAGTTACTGTTCTTTTACTAGTTTATGCATGAAAAGTTTCAGGGTGATTAATGAAGAGGGACCTAGGAAAAAGAGGGTCCCAAAACATAAAAAAATGCATTTTCCATAGATATGTTTAAAAAGGTATTCCATAATAATTGTTGAATTAAATTGCACCAAATTTGGCAGGAAGCAGCCACACACCCCCTCCCTTTATGAATACAGCCCCCAGGACATAAAAATAGTGAATGTGACCCTGCCCACATTTTTTTCTTCTTTTTTTCAATCCTCCAGGAGTCCTGTGGTGTCAGGGCATTTTTGGCTGATTTGTTTTTGTTTTTTGGCTGAACTCCATCTCCTCCTTTAGAAAACAATTAAAAACTTGGCAATTCTCAAACTAGTCGCATTGTTTCTTTCGTCGTTTGCAGGTACTACTCTGGTCCAGCGCCAAGACACCTCAGGATATGCACGCGCTTTATATGTTTCACTAACATTAACATTAACATTTTGGCCCCAGGGGATTCCGTCCGGGTCCCCCATAGGGCCTAGGGGGTCAGGGTATCCCTAGACTGCCTCCTTATAGGATTGTTCTTATTTATTTCAGGGTAGGGGGCTAAGATCTCAAGTGCTGTAATGTCTACCGGCAACATTTATTTCATGTTGCTGGCAACCAGTCAGTGTGCTTATTCCTGCAGGAGTCTGAATCAGCAGGAGCAAAATAACCCAAGGGGAAAAAAGCACTCTGGGTCAGTCAGAATGCTCTATTTTTAAATTGGCGCTTTTGTGAAAGTCTATCGAGCCTCTTGCAGACCCAACCGTCCAGGTATACAACTATTTTCTAACCTTAATGTCTCAAAAAGTACTGAACTGATTTACACCAAATCACAAATGCATTGTAAATGCTGTGTAGTAAAGGCACTGCTTGGTAAAATCGTTCTTGTAAAGGATGTTTTCCCTTGAGAAGGTTAGATATGCTACTTAAACAACATCCCTTTTAGAATACGCTTTTCATTCTGTTTAAAACATTCGACTGACTCTGAGTTTGGGAAGGGCAGAAAGACCTGGAATATCTTTGTGTGGTAGCCAAGCACACAGCCATGTAGAGCTTTAGGAAACACGTTTTGAATTTTGACGTTTATTTGATTAAACTAGTGGAGTTACACCAGAATAGAAAAATATAATTGTACCTTGAACTGAAGCCATTGTTTACCTTGTTGCAGTCTAGCTGGAACCACAGTGAGACTCATGGTGTGTTTTTTATTTGAGATCCAGGAAGGAGTGCACACAGTAACAAGTTCAGCTGATCAGATTTGGACTGTGCTCATGTAATCAGGCCTTGGGATGATCGAGATGAACAGTCCACCAAGTCCATTAACAGGATCCCTATACAGGCCTATGACCAGTACTTGTTTTTTTTGGTCAGGCAGAGCTGGTATAGTTGAATTCCGCACCGTTGGAGTTTCTTCAGGCAGTTGACAGCGTGGCGCTGTTTCCAAAGTTTGTTCTCCAGGTCCAGGCTATGCTGGTAGATCTGTCTCTCATCCCCATATACTTTGTAACAAAGGTTTTGTTGTGTCATCCTTGAGTGTTCCTCATTGAAGAGGATTGGAATGAAGAAAAAACTTTGGAGGAGTCATTGGGTGAAGCCATTGGTTGTTGATCCTCGGACCCATTGAGTGCTGTTTTGCAGAGCAGAAATGAATTTTAGGCCAACAGCACCCATTCCATGGCAAGCTGTCAGGTGGCCATTCAGGACTTGGAGTTCACTAGTCCTGAAGGCAGCCTAAAATCTAGCAGTGTCATTGCAAATGATGGCGGTCAGACTTTCCCCGAGGTGCAGTATCCTGACCTCCGATCCCACATTCAACAAAGAAGCCAGGCTTACAGTCATTCATCTGGTCGTCAGGCCCAAGGACAGAGAACAAAAATGGAAACGTTCTGCTTTTTCCAGGTTCTTTACCATGGACGGAATGGCCAATGTGAGTATGTAGTTTGACAGTGTAACTGGGTCCGCCCTGATTTTGCTAGGAGGAGTACAAATGGCATGCTATAGTTTTTCCCAAACTTTGCAATGAAGGGCATGCATTGAGGACACTGGTTACAAGAGGGGTAGCGTTGCAGATTTATTTCAGGCAGGTGAGGATTTTTAAAAGTGGCTATGTTCATTGAGATAGCCGAAGAAGGATTCTTCACAATAAGGGTCTTTATATCCCCAGGTTCATGGTGCTGCAAGTCCTTTAGAAAGGCCTGAAGTGACGCTTCAAGAAGTGCCTCAGATTAGGCCCTCGATCCTCTTTTTTCCTTGTTGAAGGTGCATTTTGATGATGACACCCTTGCAGATGAGTATAGGCACTAAACGTCCCACTGCGGCAGCCCTTTTGCCAGAGAAAGCTCATTCCTATGCCGGCGGGCAAGGCTTAGGCTGTATAAGTAGAAATAAATGTTGGGTCTATGTGAAAAATTCCCTCTGGCTGTGGAAGCTCTCCTAAGTTGTGTGCTTTTATTAGATTGATACTACTAGACAGTACATATGCTGTCTGTTGCAAGGCATATTGTGGCTTACGAACAACATAGAGGGGCTGGGAGCCAAGCCACTGCTTATCATTGGTTGACTTTCCTTGTCACTCTCATCTGCCTGCTTCTTATTTGTGCCCCAGCTTGTCAAGATGGTTTTGTCCCTTCCATGAATTGCCTCTTTACAATCGGTTTGATTGTCTAACACTTCTGCTTTCTGTTCTTATTCTTCTATTTTTTCTTTTGTTTTGAGCACTCCATCAGAGTGCATGTGTTTGTGAGCAGTCTCCCTTGGGGACATGTCTACCCTTGCAGGGGAATCTATTGTCCATTCCTTTCCCTGTTGCGCTTGCCCATGTGCCACCTCCCACTATCCACCCTCCATGATTCATTCCCGTTCTGTCCTTCTGCTTACCCTCCTCTGTGTTGTTTCTATGTCCCACATGCCTTCTTCTGTGTTGCTTTCAGGTTAGTCCTGCACCCTCCCCTAGTTGCTTGTGTGTTTGTTGTCCCCACTCTTCTGCGTGCTGCATACACCCCTCGGTTGCTTCTGCTTCCTTGCCTCACTTAAAAAAAATAATGCCATTTTTTTTGTTTTTCTAGTTACCGATCCAAGGAAAAAAAGCATCTGCGTGATCTTGTATATGAGCACATGTGTAGTGCTTGCATTTGCAGAATGCCACGGGTCATACATTCGCAGGAGTGGCTTTTATTATTGAAATGGCACGAAATGTTATTCCTGTGATGTCGTTTTGATTTGTGCATCACTGATTATGAAGACTCTATTTTCTGCTACTGGTTTTTTACTCTGGCGAGTTCTATATCTGATGTCGCTTTCCATGCACTGTATATGTATGTGCTTGCTTTTATGGCTTCCACTGAATAAAGACTATATTGATAGACACGGGTAGCTGCGCCAATCACTTTTTTGTCTTTTTTTCTGTGATTTTGTGCTGCATTCCTAAAAACCATTGGCAAAACCAAAAGGTCACAAATGCAAGACTTGTCTGGATTTGCCAATGCTTGTTTGTATTATTTTTCAGTAATCTATGAGCCCTGACACCTACTAACTACTATTTGCTCATGGTCTTTTTCTTTCAATTGCTAACCCATGTCATAAGCGTTCTGGTTGACTTCTATATATGCAAGTCATTGAGATGGTCATCAGAGATATATTATATTTTAAAATGTCTTACATTGCAAGTTGATTGTATAAGGCTAAGCTAACACTCTTAAAATGTATGTGTTGTTATAGACTCAGAGATGCAGGAAACATATACCTAGTGTAGCCTAGCATTTTTCCTATTGGACAGCTGTGAACGGCCAGTTGTCACTTAAGACTGACATCTGCAGGGCCTTAATCACTCATGAGAATACAAAATACTCTGAATAAAACCTGCAATAGCAGGCAGACTGAGCAGTGGTGTATCTGGATGGATTCTTTTCACCATGACAAATTTAAATAAAGGAGAGCACCTTTACTTCCATCCGGATCCGTTCGTTGTCTCCAGGGTACCTTATTAGGACCCTTACCTGTGGCTTTCCCATTGAGACCTCCCCAGAGGTTCTCTTCAAACTTATGAATATATGCGTTGTGTTTCCATGACACTATCCCTTAATGGATATCCGTACCCTTGTGGATGTTAATGAGGACTGACTCATAGACGACTGGCTCTACAAACCCTGCCCTACCAATCCACGTACCCACGATTACTCCAGGCAACTATCACTCAATGTTATGTTATCTATATCCTGATGATGACATCAAGTGATGAAGAATTAACACCTCCGGTGCTCATTGCGGCTCCCGGCCATCATGAGTCACAGTAGGTGTATGCTCATGACGGTCGGGAGCCGTCAGAATGTTGCCGCTCCACCCATGCGCGGTTAATTCCCTGTCTGTGAGGGCAAGTTAATCAGTGGACGGAGTTCTGACGGCTCCCGGCCGTCATGGACACACGCCTACTGTGATTTATGATGGCAGGAAGCCGTTATGAGCATGGCAGTGCCACGCCCACCCCCACCCCGCACCGTGGCAAAATTCGCGCCACGGCGAAGGGGTTAAACGCTGTTGACTTACAAAAGTGGAAATTTTGGCTTTGACTTTTGACATGATTTTATATTTCATCACAACTGTACTGATTCATACATAACTTCAGTTTGAATTCTGGTCCAGTACGCTATTGCAATTTTTCTTTATATGTCTTCACATTTTTCACTTGCACCGTTTATATTTTTTTCACAAGCACAGGGTGTTCACTATTTCACTGTAATATACAGCCTTAAAAATGTGGTTGAAGCTGCATTTTGATTAATGCTAATCTGATTTATTTCCTTTTCTGACAATATTACTGGATGAGATTATGTTCTTGGGACTATTTTTGTAATCATGTAATGTATATTATAATTAAGTTATCTCATTAAGTATATCCCCTTATAGATTCCCGTTGAGACATTGTTATATGTTCCTATATTTACCCAGGTCTCCACTGGGACTGCAGGTGTCTCCTGTAGTTAATTATACAGTTCCGTTTTTTAACACAGAAAACCTCAAAAACAGGTACTGTTATTATAGGAGTACAGGTTGGTTTCTTGGTGTCTCCAATGTTTACTTTTTTTCAGTGGGAACTCTGTATTGTTTCGACTTGGGATGATACATCCGAATTTGTAACTAAATTCTTGTACTATAAAGCTCCTTCAAATATCGATTTTTTTTCAGGACACTCTTAAAAAAAGTTTTAAAAAAATAAAAAAAATTCTACAGTCAGAATTACACAAACCCGACTTGTGAGTTTCTATCTAGAACAAGGATATGTGTGATGGAATAAAAGGAGATGGGGAAGAGAAACATTTTAGTTCCAAGGAGCAGACATTGTTCACATTGGATCATACGATCCTAAAATTATAAACATTTAAATGAAACTATTAAGCAGACAATCTATTTTGGTTTCACAAGGAAGGAATTAATAGAACCCATAATGCTACAACAGTATTAATCACATTTTGTATTTGGAGGTGTGTTAGAATGTTAAGCAGTTATTAAAAAAAGTGTTGATTGTAAATAGTTCCTTTCAGATAACAACTGAATAATCTACTGGATCATACACGTGGAACTTAAAGACCAATGAATGAGAAAAAGGTTTGGTAAAGGAGATGCAAGTCTTGGAGATACCAAGGTGGTAGGTTAAGTTTGATGTTGCAACCTACAGACTGGGGACGCTATGTCAAAAATGCTATAAGGAACATCTCTGGTCTGTACTTACATAGCACATTGATTTGCGTACTGAAAATATGACTGTAAGGGATTTTGTTAAGGGTCTACAAATAATGGGAAGATCTAGAAGAGGCCAGACGCCACTTGCATTCAAGACACTTATACAAAATCATCACATTTCAAAAAAGAAGCAGCCAGAGGTAACAGTATTGAGAGTGTATTGTTAAAAGAAGTAATATATTCATGTTCAAAGTTGACATCATTGTCATTTAAAGTAAAGAAAGAAAGGGAATGGTAAAAAATTAGCAAGAACAATGCACGGCTATATGTGCATGCAAACCTGTCCAAAAAGCCGAGACATGGGATACTTCAATAGACTGGGGAAGGGTAATATATTTTCACTGGCAAATTGTTTATTCTCTACATAGGTTATTAGAAAAACAACTGGTTTTCCTAAGTATAGATGAATTCACTAGCCCGGTAAGGGCTTTATTGCCATGCAAAACATTTTGATACATAATGACTGAAATACTGCACACTCATATGGCAAATGATCAAGAATTGTCTCATCAAAACAGACCATTGCAGAAGTGTTCACGGTGATGATGAATGGTTCATACCTAATAAGATTTGTGAACTCCTGCTGTTTCTTAAGGATGGATCTAGCTGTATAGTTACTGTGAATGAACAGGCTTAATGTTATATTTATGAGTTATTTTCATCACCACAAGAAGCAACTATGTTTCTCTATTGGCCAAATACTAACACGCTTTTATATGCAATCTATGACAATCAGTTTAGTTTCAGTGCTATTAAGGCAGGAGTAACGTTGAAGTGAGTAGCCAACTATCATACATCTCAAGAATCATATAGTGCAACTTCAGTGGGCTTATCTAGCACCACTAATTGAGAGACTAGATACTATTTTAAGCATTTCTATTCCAAACAGAATCGTTTTACACTTAAAATCAGCTAGTAAGGGGCTCTTAAAGTGCATTTCATAGTAGTTAAAAATCAACTTTTAAAACGTTAGGATATTTTCCATTTAGTCTTTTTTCCAGCCTTGGCTCCAATAAATCAAGTGGGGAAAGGAAAATGAATTGTGATATTGCTAATAAAGAGTTAAACCAAAGTAGTGTTTGAGTGTAAATCAAAGAAATGAGGAAGAGTGGGTTTAGCTAAAGCCACACGTCGGAGCATACGTCGGTGGACAAAGTCTCCTCACTCATGTCAAAGGTGTCCCTCTGTCTATTACCGGAAGTCTCACGAACTAACATTGGTCTCTCATCCGGTCAACATGCACAAAAGTTTTCTACTGCATAGACTTCCAATGTGGCTGAAGAAGTGTTTCAAGCCCATGCTAAAAGAAGGTTAAGTAAGGCGAGAACTGACCAGAATTGACCCATTATTCATTTAACTGTGTTGATTATGTGATGATTTTATGGTGTTCAACCAACAAAAAACAAACATATAACACCACATTTTATACCGACTATTTACAAAAAACACACCTAAGACCTTTTATTTACTCTTGTAAACTGCTTTGTTGAATGTAACTACCAAGTGTCACCAGTTTCTTGAAAAATGTGTCACTTTAAGTTGTTTCTAGATTGACGCACCATTTGATGTAATTGTTTTGTATATTATTTATTGAGTTTTTAATTAACTGTTTTATGTGAATCGAGGGCAGATGTTTTTAGTGGTGGTGCAAATAGAAAATCCTATTTTGCGAGTCAGTAACCTATTACCGACTCGCAAAATAGGGTTTGTGAGTCGCTATTAGAACGGGTGTGTAAGGGCATCCCTTTCTAATAGCGGGCTGCAGGGGGATGTATGCATTGCGGTTGCAAATCAATCACATTTACCATCAATTTCAAATTGTTTCAGCGTCAGCCTTCGTCTGGACACAGTTACAGTCAAGGCTGACTGAAGATAAAGAAGTCAGCTGCTACAACAAAAAAGGTGATGGATGGAATACTTGAATTAGTCTCATATATATATATATATATATATATATATATATATATATATATATATATATATATATAGGTATATATAGTTAGGATTTTTTCCCTATGGGATTTTTGAAAATTCTATGTCTAATAAATTTGGCGTTTGTGGACGGAATCGGCTGAAATTTTCAGGAAAATGGCACATTTTGTTTCTGAGCAGCCCTTGAAAATTTGGGGGGGTTTCGTCAAGGGGGGGCCGAGAAAAAAGGGGGGTCCCAAAACGCGTTTTTCCCATGTTAATTTCCATAGGGCGGTTGGCCTCACTTTTAGCTCGAACGGCTGAATGGATTTGCACGAAACTTGGCAAAATTGTAGGGACTGTTAGCCCGATGTGCCTTTGCTAGGTCTCAATATATGTGCTTCAGTGGATTTTGAGAAATTAACGTTCAAAAAAAGATATATATCTGTAACAGCGCTCCGGGCTGCGCTCCGGTTCGCGTACTTTTCGCGAAACGGAACTTTGCGATGCGAAGCTGATTGGCTTTCCGGTGTCTGTCAACATTCTAAACAGTCCGGAGCGGCCGCCATCTTATCTCTCGGTAGGATCGAGAGAGAAGAAGAGGTGAAAAACGAAGGGGGAATGTAATGAAAGGGGGCAAGGTAGATCCTTCTTGACCCCCTAGGAATGATGTTGGGGTTATTAAAGGGTCCCGTGGGGAAAATAAAAAAAAAATGATTTTTCACGGTAGCAGCGCTTCCCGGGCCGCGAACTGGGCCGCAAACTGGTAGCGAAACGGGAATTCGCCATTTTATGTTTCGTTTTAATTAAATTACTAGGTATAAGGGGGTGCGGGAGACGTATCCTGATCCCTTATGTTTTCTGAGGGTGGCTGAGGAGGCTCATATATGTTGATACATGTCTTCCAGCGGCTGTGCGTGAGCGTTTTTTTTTTTTGCTGCGTGACGTCTGTTAACGTTCGATTCGATGGAAATCAGGAAGTGTTGACCGCCAATTTGTCACTGCGATAAAATATTTTGTTATAAATGAATCCTTATTGATCAACATTGTCTGCGCCATCTTGCCTTTTTTCCAATGCCACAATTTTGTCGTGCACGGCAGCCATTTTAGATGCCTTGACCAGACCCACTCTCTGCACGCCGTCGATTCTCAGCACGGCTCCCCACCCTCGCAAGCATCTCCCCCACGCACTGGTCACCCCGCTCTCTCTCTCATGCATGGGCCATAAACTTCCCCCCATCTGCGCTGCTCTTCCCTGAGAATCACACCCTGTGCCCGCCCGACACCTCCCTTTCACCCTATTCACTACCGCACCCTCTGACACTCCTCTTCCTCTGTGTCCAGGCCGGTCCCAGGCTATCACCTAGCCCTGCGGATGTAGTTTATGGCCCCAGCTGTAGAGAATCCAGACATGCCAACCCTCCCGATTCAGGCGTAAGACTACCGATTTCAGTGCTAGTCTCCCGCCTCCCGATTCCTGCAAGCAAAAACCCGATTCCTCGGGGGTTTCAGCTGACAGGGCTTGGTATTGTGTTACGTGCTAATTTTTCCAGGAAACGTCAGAGGGCCGATGCAGGGGCTCTAGAAGGGGTGATAAACCATTTAAGCCTCATTAACAAGCGCATGGTCTTTTAAAGATCTGTGAAGTACTCGGGCGGCGGTGTGTGTGTGCCCTCTTTCAGGAGCGGGCGGGGGGGGGGCACTGCCAGCAACTTGCCAGGCCAGGCAGTGTTCAACACTTGCATCACCCTTTCTCTGCCTGCTATTGCGCTCCATGCTTCGGAAAGGTAAGAAAAAGAACGTGCATTTGAGTTTGAAATGTCCGATCCTGTAGCAGCACACTTCCAAAGCCCACACATGACAATAACCCGATTCAAGGCCCCATTCACCCGCTTTTTTAAAAATATATAGAACTCCAACAAAGTAGTAGGATTATAAAACTTTATTAACTTATAAATATATAGAACGCAACAAAAACTGTAAATACATTTAAAAAACTTTTGGAAAAAAGAAGCAACAATGGTCAGTAGCTGTCTTTTGTGCGAATAATCCCAAGGCAGCACAACGTGCTGAGTTCTGGACGGCACCCAGGTGATGTTACCTGGGTGCCGCACTGGTTTTTGGTATCCTACAATGCAGCTCAGAAAAACAGCGTGGGGCGCCCCGGGGGGTGCGCGGGGAGGCCTCGTCAGTAGCGGTCTGTTGTGCGAATAGTCCCAAGGCAGCAGAACGCGCTGAGATGTGGATGGCACCCAGGTGATGTCCAGTAAGTTGCCGCACTGGTTTTGGTATCCTACAATGCTGCTCCGAAAAACGGCGTGGGGCGCCCCGGGGGGGGCGTGGGGGAGGCGGCGTGAACGGGCCTCCCCAGGTGGAGGCTCGTCTGCTGTACTGGGGCGCCCCTTTACCGTTTCAGTTGCCATTCCGCCTGCTTTTGCTACACTGTGCCTCTTCCTCCATTCAGCTGTTTATCGCCCGCTCTTGCGGCTACAGCGTCTCGTCACCATGTAGTTGAGTTGCGCCCACTCTTGTGGTGCAGCGATAGGCGGCTGCCATAGGACTCTTAAAATGGCGGCGGCTCTTCGGATTTGGGCCTGGTCCACTAAAATGGCCCTGGGACACCTTGGAACTCGGACGCTTGCCTGCTAGGGCTTGGGCTCCATTCTCGAAAGCGTCCCCTCAGCCGTGAAGATTCTACAAAAGTCTTGGGGGCCCTCGACTCCTGCAGGCTTCCAGTGGGGAGCGGCTGCCATTATTGCTCGCGGAATGACCACGACGAAGCCACGAGATGGTGGTGCTTTCATGCTGACGCCAGCTTCAGTCTGAAACATCCAGAAACAAGGTGGGGCTTTCATCGTTTGGGAAAAAAAAATGTTCTAAACCAATGAAAAGTGTTATTTTTAGGTCATATGACCAAGCCTTCCATCATTAGGAAACCAAAAGTAAAATGAACCAATGAAAAGTTTTATAAACAAGTCACATGACCTGTTATGCGGCATAGGGCTACAAAAAGCGTAGAAAATCCGTTGGCACGTGAGGCGGCGTCAGTAGCGGACCGATGTGCGAATAGGCCGAAGGCAGCACAACGCGCCGAGATCCGGATGGCACCGAGTTGGTGTCCAGCAAGTTGCTGCACTGGTGTGGCTATCCTACAATGCTGCGCCGAAAGTCGGCGTGGGGCGCCCCGTTGGCCTGTGAGGTCGCGTCAGTCAGTGGGGGCTGTGCGTCTCCCCCAATATGGAGGCTCCTCGGCTGCAGTGGGGCGCCCCTTAGCGTTTCACTCGCCGTCCAACTGAGTTGCGTCCGCACTTGCGGCTACAGTAGGCCGAAGGCAGCACAGCGCGCCGAGATCTGGATGGCACCGAGGTGGTGTCCAGCAAGTTGCCGCACTGGTGTGGCCATCCTACAATGCTGCACCGACAGACGGCGTGTCCAGCTGAGTTCCGGTCACTCTTGCGGTACAGTGACTCGAACGCGCCGAGATCCGGATGGCACCGAGGTGGTGTCCAGCAAGTTGCCGCACTGGTGTGGCCATCCTACAATGCTGCGCCGAAAGACGGCGTGTCCAGCTGAGTTCCGGTCACTCTTGCCGTACAGTGACTCGAACGCGCGGAGATCCGGATGGCACCGAGGTGGTGTCCAGCAAGTTGCCGCACCGGTGTGGTCATCCTACAATGCTGCGCCGAAAGTCGGCGTGGGGTGCCCCGTTGGCTTATGAGGTGATGTCAGTAGTGGACCGATGTGTGAATAGGTCGGAACCAGCACAAGGCGCCAAGATCCGGATTGCAAGTCCTGGATGTTGAGTGCCATAGTTGAGAGTTCTGAGCAGTGTTTGTAACACTGTCTGAAGCTTATTTGCACCTGCTGCAGCTTCACTATTGCCCTGGTGTGGCCAAAGATCGCCCATGACATAGGCGGCCGGCTCCCGAGGTCCGGCGGAACTTTTTTCCTTTTCCTTTCTGCATCTTGTCCCACAATCCGTTTGACCTGAAGACACGACCAGGTCCCTGAATGTGTGCAGGGGGACGTTATTGATTAAATCAAAATGGCGGCTTCACACAAAGCTGACACAAGCGTTGCTGTTGATGCTATACAGACAAAAATTGGTTTTCAGTTTGTACATTCTTCAGGATTTTTTTTCCATCCAAGACTGATTGAGAGTTTGTAGAACAATGGCTTCAGATTTTCAACATACTACTCTTCAACATTCTTCCTAAATGTAACAATGTGAGACTCACTAGGAGAACAGCTGTTTATCTTTCCTTTCAAAATGCTGCCAACAATATTTTCTGAATGGAAGACACCATCTTGTAGCATAAAGGGCCGAAAGGGGTTCTGGTCTGGCCGATGGTTGGTGGAGACATTTTGACTATATCTTGGACCTGCCCGGGCCTCGCCCAAAATGGCGCCGGTATAAATGGGACTCGTAACTCGTTGTTGTGTACTGGTTGAACAACCTTGATATCACGAGATATGAATGCAGTTTTGATGCTCATGGCGGGCGGGGACGAGAATTGATTGAATATTTCGACATCCCTATTGATATTAAGTTCTGATGTGTTATTGATTACTGTACTATTGAAAGTTCGAATTAACGTCACCCATGGTACTTGCACGCAAATGTATATCTAGATAACTTTTTTGTAAGTGGCCCTGTCGTATTTTAATTACAAAATGTACGTCCACCGATTCCGCAACTGTTAGACACCTTAGTTCTTGCAACCTAATGGCCCGCTCGTTACGTTCCTCTACAATGTAAATGTCTCCTCATCATATACGATTTCAGTTTGCTCCGGGGCCGGCCCACGTGGTTATAGGCCCGTATTTGTATACTGACATTTTCACAATAAAGGTTTTTAAAACAAAACATGGTAGTAGTATTTACATTGGTAAAGTTTTTACTTTTAGTCACTGTTTTCGAATCAGTAAAAGGCAAGTGAAAGCAGTCCAATTACATGACGGATAAAAGGTATAATACGTAGGAACGCAGTAAAGATAAATGGTCAAGGGCAGTTGTGTTTTCCACTCCTGCAACATAAAGTGATCGATAAGAATCTGATAATCAGGCGTATCGGCGACTAAGACAGCAGGCCGAGCCTCTTTTACTCAACGGCTCCGTCATGGGACGAAGAAACGCCCTTTTTCTCGAAAAAGGAATATATTTTACTTGCAGGACAGTTGTAAATTTTCCGGGAAAGTACATTAGCCTGGAACATTATAACATATATGTTTAAAAAAAAATAATGTTCGAAACCAATAAAAAGCGTAATTTTTAGGTCATATGACCAAGCTTTTCATCATTAAAATAACAAAAGTAAAATGAACCAATGAAAAGTTTTATTAACAAGTCACATGACCTGTTATGCTTACGTTACGCGCTGCGCGCCGCGCCCCGGATCGCTTCCGGGAAGCTGCGCTTCATGCACCGGAGCACTTCCGGGTGCGCTAACGCGGCGTGTCATATAACGCATTACGCGACAACGTAGGTCAAGAATATAGTCAAAATGTCTCCACCAACCAGCGTTCGGAACACAACCCCTTTCAGCAGTCCAAAAAGTTCTGTTAAATGACAACAGAGGGGACAGGCAACAAGAACCATCAGTCAAAGAGGGGAGGGCAAGTTCTTCTCTACCGGGTCATGTTGGGGCGCTACCGGAACTGATCGAATTGGTAGTCTACAGTGTTTCTGGATGTTTCAGACTGAAGCTGGTGTCAGCATGAGAGCACCACCATCTCGTAGCTCCGTCGTGGCCATTCCACGAGCAATCATGGCAGCCGTCGGGTGCCCCCAAGACTTTTGTAGAATCTTCACGGCTGAGGGGACGCTTTCGAGAATGGGACCCAAGCCCTATCAGGCAAGCGTCCGAGTTCCAAGGTGTCCCAGGGCCATTTTAGTGGACCACGCCCAAATCTGAAGAGCCGGCCGCCATTTTGAGAGTCCTGTGGCAGTCGCCTATCGTTGCATCGCAAGAGCGGGAGCAACTTAACTACATGGTGAGCGAGACGCTGTAGTCGCAAGAGCGGGCGGTAAACAGCTGAATGGCGGAAGAGGCACAGTGTAGCAAAAGCGGGTGGAATGGCAACTAAAACGGTAAAGGGGCGCCCCACTACAGCGTGTCTTCAGGTCAAACGGATTGTGGGACAAGGTCCAGAATAGAAGAGTCATCAAAAGGCAAAAAGTTCCGCCGGACCCCGGGAGCCGGCCGCCTATGTCGGGGCGATCTCAGGCTACACCAGTGCTATAAGACTTGGGGAGGGGGTCGGAGCCAAGCGTCTTCTCCGAGTCCGTGCCATCACACCGCCCCTCGGGGGCCTCCGTCAAGCGGTTTAGGGAGGTACCATATCACATTGTTTTCAAATGCAGTCAGGTCCACAAACGGCCCTCACTTACTTTGAGAATAGTGAAGCTGCAGTAGGTGCAAATAAGCTTCAGACAGTGTTACAAGCGCTGCTCAGAACTCTGAACTATGGCACCCAACATCCAGAACTTATGCCATTTGAGAATGGCAGTGACATCGAAGCAACTCAGGGACCAAAACCATTAACGTTCTTTCACGTATGAAAATCTTACTTGGGGAGGGGGCAGGAGCCAAGCGCCCCCTCCCAGTCCGCGCCACCACACCGTATGTTGAAAATCTGAAGCCATCGTTCTACAAACTCAACCAACCTTGGATGGAAAAATCTAGAAGAATGTACAAACTGAAAACCAGTTTTGGTCTGCATAGCATCAGCAGCAACGCTTGCTATCAGAGTGCATGAGTTTCATGCTCGATCGATTGAGCTAGCCGGATCGGGCAACAAAAAGTATAAAATAGTTATGTAAATAGTTATTTAATAAAATGTTTTACCCTGTTACTTTGCTGGTGTGTTGTATATATTTTTAATATTTGCATAGGGTTTGTCGTTATTTTGGGCGGGGTGGGTGACGGAGCCGAGCTGTCTTGCAGCCCTCATGGTGTGGAGCTCAGTTCATCTCACTATTTTCGTATTTCTCATGAAGGGTTGTTCCTAATGTTTCTATTTTAGCGAGGTCAAAAAGAGATCCAATTAGTGGCCTACTGATTTTGCTCGATTACTTTTATTTTTTTACACGATTTTTCACGATTTTTCACTATCTGCAAAGACTAAACAGAGTATTGCGACTTTGTGCTTGTTTGTAAATAGAGAATGAACCAAAGAGAATCAATTGTAAAACAGTAAATGCTTGGATAACAATCAATCAAATGGAGAGACAAGCAGGCGCGACGGATTACAACGGGGGTAAAGGCCTGCGTTAACTACCCTTCACTATCTGCAAAGAGAGAGTACTACTAAGAGAAAAGAGGGGAGGGGGGGCAGCGTTCAAAGCACATCAGCGTGCATAAACACGAAAAATTTTTTACCTATCCCGTACTTGACATTTGACAGCTTTTGATATTTGCTATTAAAAAACCATTGAAATTCACAGAAAAAACCATAGGTTTTAGGCCATATATAGTTAGGAATTTGCATTTACAAAACCTTGAAAATTCACTGAAAAAACTATTGGTTATAGACCATATATAGTTAGGGATTAGCCTTTTCAAAACCTTATTTTACTCACACAAAACCATTGAAATTTCATATATAGTTAGTTGCACTAACTATATATCGCGCACCCGCAATCCACTGCTGATGATGTCACATATTACATCATTCATGACATGGTTAGTGACATCACTGATGACATCACTGATGACATCTCAAATGACATCACTGATGATATCTCAAATGACATCACTGATGACATCACTGATGACATCTCAAATGACATCACTGATAAAATCACTGATAACATCTCATTTGACATTACTGATCACATCACTGATGATATCATTCATGTGATAATACAATGAACCTCTTCAGACTCTAATATAACCTTAGATACAATCAGTGTAAACAGACAGTCACAGACTGTCACTCATCCATGGAGTTACTCACACACCTAGTCAGTTATGCAAAAAATCAATCACACCTCCATTTTCTCAACTATACAGTTATACACACCTTACTTATTCAAACAGATACTAACACATATTTACTCTCTTATACAATCCCTGATACATGTTCACAATGATCCATACAGCCACTCACACATTCACTGGCTCTTATGCACAGTTATTTATATATGTCAACTCTCACATGTACTGTGTTTTACATGTGTACTTACTTTGACATGTAGCACTGAGATATCCATTCACTCACCAATACACTCATGCACAGTCAACCGCCCATACAGCTGTTTCCACATGCACTTTTGAACCCATACATATAGTGAATTAACTACTCGCACATCTATGTACAGAGTCACACACCTCTCAGCCACCCATACACACACACTCAGTTTCCCATACAAATACTTGGACAACCAATGAATAACCCATACAGTTACTCATATAGCTACTGATCAACACATGCAGCAGTTTGTAGAACAACAGATATAATGATGCACAAATTAAGACAGTTTAGTCACTAACCCATGCACTCAGTAAGACACATTTAATCATTCTCTCATACAGTCAGTCATGCACCTACTAAATCCTTCTTCCAGACACTTATACATCCACTCATTCTTCAATATGTAAGACATATTTTAACTTTACAGAAACATACAGTCACTGGATGTTGTCATCAGTGATGTCATCAGTGATGTCATTTGAGATGTCATCAGTGATGTCATCAGTGATGTCATTTGAGATGTCATCAGTGATGTCATCAGTGATGTCACTAACCATGTCATGAATGATGTAATATGTGACATCATCAGCAGTGGATTGCGGGTGCGCGATATATAGTTAGTGCAACTAACTATATATGAAATTTCAATGGTTTTGTGTGAGTAAAATAAGGTTTTGAAAAGGCTAATCCCTAACTATATATGGTCTATAACCAATGGTTTTTTCAGTGAATTTTCAAGGTTTTGTAAATGCAAATTCCTAACTATATATGGCCTAAAACCTATGGTTTTTTCTGTGAATATATATATATATATATATATATATATATATATATATATATATATATATATATATATATATATATATATATATATATATATATATATATATATATATATTACCTACTGGCGATGGCCAGTAGGTATATATAGTTAGGATTTTTTCCCTATGGGATTTCTGAAAATTCTATGTCTAATAACTTTGGCGTTTGTGGACGGAATTGGCTGAAATTTTCAGGAAAATGGCACATTTTGTTTCTGAGCAGCTCCTGTAAATTTGGGGGGGGGTTCGTCAAGGGGGGGCCGAGAAATAAGGGGGGTCCCAAAACGCGTTTTTCCCATGTTAATTTCCATAGGGCGGTTGGACTCACTTTTAGCCCGAACGGCTGAATGGATTTCCACGAAACTTGGCAAAATTGTAGGGACTGTTAGCCCGATGTGCCTTTGCTAGGTCTCAATATATGTGCTTCAGTGAATTTTGAGAAATTAACGTTTAAATCAAGATATATATCTGTAACAGCGCTCCGGGCAGCGATCCGGTTCGCGTACTTTTCGCTTATCGGAACTTTGCGAAGCGAAGCTGATTGGCTCTCCGGTGTCTGTCAACATTCTAAACAGTCCGGTGCGGCCGCCATCTTGTCTCTCGGTAGGATCGAGAGACAAGAGGAGGCCAAAACAAAGGAGGAAATGAAGGAAAGGGGGCAAGGTAGACCCCTTCTGACCCCCTAGGATTGATGAGGGGATATTATAGAGCCACGCTGGGCCCAAAAAAAAAAAAAAAAAAAATCTGTTTTTTTCGCCGTAGAGACGCGTCTTGGTACGCGAACCGGGCAGCTAACCGGGAAGCTAACCGGCAGTGTAACGGGAGTCTGACGAGTAGCTGATTGGCTGTCAACATTGTGACCAGTCCGGAGCGGCCGCCATCTTGTCTCTTGGTAGGATCGAGAGACAAGAGGAGGCCAAAACAAAGGGGGAAATGAAGGAAAGAGGGCAAGGTACACCCCTTCTGACCCCCTAGGATTGATGAGGGGGATATTATAAAGCCACGCGGGGCCCAAAAAAAAAAAAAAAATCCGATTTTTTCGCCGTAGAGACGCGTCTTGGTACGCGAACCGGGCAGCTAACCGGGAAGCTAACCGGCAGTGTAACGGGAGTCTGAGGAGAAGCTGATTGGCTGTTATCATTGTAAACAGTCTGGAGCGGCCGCCATTTTGTCTCTCTGTGGGATCGAGAGACAAGTGGTGGAAAAAAAAAAGGTGTAAATGAATGAAAGGGGTAAGGCAGACCCCTCCTGAACCCCTAGGATTGATGAGGGGGCTATTAAAGTTCCCTGGGGGGTGAAAAAAAAATTGCGATTTTTCGCGGTAAAGGTGCTTCCTGGTACGTTAACCGGGCAGCTAACCGGCAGCGTAACGGGAGTCCGACATATTGTGTTTTTTGAACGTTTGTGATATGTGCACGTGTGGATTTTGTCTAATTAAGGTTAAAAAAAAATATATATATCTTTAAGCGTGTTCTGGCGCGCTTACGTTTTGGGTTTGGTTTGCGCTGCAGAGACGATACGTCACGGTTATGCGATGCATCATTAGGCGTCTCACGGGCTACGTGATACGTCACTTAATAAAGAATATATTTTACAGCTATAGATATTAGCTTTTAAAAAACCAATGAAATTCACAGAAAAAACCATAGGTTATAGACCATATATAGTTAGGAATTTGCATTTACAAAACCTTGAAAATTCACTGAAAAAAACATAGGTTATAGACCATATATAGTTAGGGATTAGCATTTAAAAAAACCTTATTTTATTTGCACAAAACCATTGAAATTCCATATATAGTTAGTTGCACTAACTATATATCGCGGACCCGCAATCCACTGCTAATGATGTCACATATTACATCATTCATGACATGGTCAGTGACATCACTGATGACATCACTGATGACATCTCAAATGACATCACTGATGACATCACTGATGACATCTCAAATGACATCACTGATGACATCACTGACATCTCATTTGACATTACTGATTACATCACTGATGATATCATTTATGTGATAATACATCTTCAGACTCTAATATAACCTTAGATACACTCAGTGTAAACAGGCACTCACAGACTGTCACACATCCATGGAGTTACCCACACACCTAGTCAGTCATGCAAAGAATCAATCACACCTCCATTTCCTCAACTATACAGTTATACACACCTTACTTATTCAAACATATACTAACACATATTTACTCTCTTATACAATCCTTGATACAAGTTCACAATGATTCATACAGCCACTCTCACATTCACTGGCTCTTATGTTCAGTTATTTATATATGTCAACTCTCACATGGAGTGTGTTTTACATATGTACTTACTTTGACATGTAGAACTGAGATATCCATTCACTCACCAATATACTCATGCACACAGTCAACTGTCCATACAGCTGTTTCTACATGCACTTTTGAACCCATACACCTAGGGAATCAACTGCTCACACATCTATGCACAGAGTTATAATCTCACACATCTATGCACAGAGTTATACACCTCCCAGCCACCCACACACATACTCAGTCTCCCATACAAATACTTGGGCAACCATTCAATAACCCATATAGTTACTGATATAGCTACTGATTTAAACATGCAGCAGTTTACAGAAGAACATAAATAATGATTGCCAAATTAAGACACTTTAATCACTAACCCATGCACTCAGTGAGACACATTTAATCATTCTCTCATACAGTCAGTCATGCACCTACTAAATCCTTCATCCAGACACTTATACATCCACTCATTCTTCAATATGTAAGACATATTTTAACTTTACAGAAACATACAGTCACTGGGTGTTGTCATCAGTGATGTCATCAGTGATGTCATTTGAGATGTCATCAGTGATGTCATCAGTGATGTCACTGACCATGTCATGAATGATGTAATATGTGACATCATTAGCAGTGGATTGCGGGTCCGCGATATATAGTTAGTGCAACTAACTATATATGGAATTTCAATGGTTTTGTGCAAATAAAATAAGGTTTTTTAAATGCTAATCCCTAACTATATATGGTCTATAACCTATGGTTTTTTCAGTGAATATATATATATATAGTTATAGGGACTTTCAGCCAGCCATCTCCAGCCATTGTTCTGTTGTTGTATAATTGACATTTTTCTTCCACCCACTACAGCATGCTGCAGTGGGTCTGCCAACTTAAGCTATTGGTTAACTTCACTGTGAATGATGGCATTGTGCCCTTTCACAAGTAGCACATCCATAAACTCAGTGCCGGGGATGTTATGGCAAATTGTGTTTTTTGAGGCCCCAAAAAATATTTCCTTGTATCCAATTTCTTCATATTAACGAGGGTCTTGCAGTTTCCCCAACAATAAGGTATTGCAAAAACATGACAAAACAAACATTGATAAAACTTGTGCCCTTCCTTCATGTATGTTTGTAATGGTATACTCTTTTGGTCTGGGGTTAGCCGAGGCCTTGTTTATTTTACTAAAATTACATATAAATAGTATATTTATAGGGCTTTCAGCCAGCGCTCTTCATCAGTGCGTCTGTTGTTGTGTCATTCATATTTTTCGTCTGCTCATTACAACACATAACATTGGGCAGGATGTGAGCCCACTATTGCCATCGACTATCTTCATTGGTCCACAGTATTCTGCTCTTTCCCAGGTAGCGCATTCACATATGAATGGAGTTCCTTCTGTGCTACGAACAGCTATGGCAATGTGTGGTTTTTGAGGCCCAAAAATATTTAGCATTTAGATAGATTTTTGTAATGGGGAGGGTGTAGCAGCCAACCCAACTGAAAGATTTTACAAAAACTACGACAAAACAAGCATTGGCAAAGCCATACAATGGCATCCACAGCCAGACTCATTGGTTTGATAGTGCTTGTTTTACCATTCTTTTGAATTTGTCTGTGTGCAAAAAATTCAGAATCAGTTTGCCATTTCTATTTCAATTGAGTCTGTAACAGTGGCAGCCGGCATGCATTAATCGCGGGTGGGACGTGGGTCGCATGGGGAGGAGGGTGGGGTTAATAATATAATTTTTTTTTTTAAATACCTGCCCGCAAACCGGGTCCCGCGTTTCCTTGGCACCAGTCCTGCTCTGCGCCTACCCCCGCTTTCCTGCCTCCAGCAGGAACAGGAAGCAGGCAGCCTCCCTCCCCTCCCCTAAGCCAATCACAATGCTGCAATGGCAGCATTGCCATTTTCTCAAGGAAAAAGGGCGCAAGACCTGGTTTGGGTGGCCGCAGAGAGCCAACCATACAGTCATTGCGCCCTCAGGAAGGGGCACACCACTCTTCCCTGCTCGAAGAGCAGCCCCACCCACCCGCCCACAAACCTACCCTTCTGTTCTGCTTTCTCGCAGTGCAAGAAGCAGAAACATAAATTCGTAGTTATTACCATTTTATGTTTCTTCTTCTTGCAGTGCGAGAAAGCAGGGGGGTGACGCTCCTCCACCCTAGTGGAGGAGCCGCTCCTGGTCTGTACAAAACATATTGGTGAGCCATTTTCCATCTCTTAACTAAAAAAGCTCTACATGTAAAGTATTGGAATGCCTGATCTTCAGCTCTGTGTCTGCTGGATCTGTGCACAAGCTGTGGAGATGTTCATTGTATCGGACAATACAGTGTGTGACATAGTGTCCTTCTACATCTCTCCGCCGTGTAGGCTTAGGTTCAAGATATCGGGGCGTCCATTCACCATCTATGTGTTAAAAGATTTTGTGTACAGTATAGGGAGGGTTCCATGCTCCATCTCTCACCCAGGTGGGTCTGTGTGTAAGATTATGGGGTATACATTTTGCATCTCTATATCCAATTGGTTTGAGTGCAAGATATAGAGGTGAAAAATGGGCATTTGACCAAAATGTTGGGATGTGTGTTGTGTTTATGGAATGGGCTAACTGGTACCATTTTTATCGACCGTTCTTTTCCGTTCCTGGATGTTCTCCACTATGAGGGGCAAGAGGGAAGGTCAGCCACTTTCATCCGTGCTCCCTTCTGGCAGGGAGCGTGTATTTGTGTTTCATACTAACTCAAATAAATAACATTAATCTACATGGAAATATGCAATGTGAAATTCAGTGAACAGAGGAAAAAGCAGAAATAGATCCAAGCATTCCTATGAATGTAAACGAATCCAAGAGTCACATTAGTTGTTTGTCTCCTCTTGTGCCTGTGAACAAAACTTTATAACAATAAATAAAATTACAGTCAAAATCTCTTATGTCACTTTGAGTCCTCATCAGACCTGAATGGCTTAGCTGAGCACTGGAAATAATACCAAATGGTTTCCAAAAAGTGTGATGCTTTGTAAAGGCCAACATAGGGTCCACCCAGCACAAAAAGTTTCCATATGGCTACTAATGGGCTAACAAGCATTGGCAAAGTAAATAGGTTGCGCCTAAGCAAGATCTATTGACTTTGCAAATATGTTTTAGCAATGGTGTATACCAGAGTGGCTGCTATTCAGAATGGCTAAAAGTTAGTGGGTGAAGGAAAGTGGCATGGAGTGTCGTAAAGAAGATTAGAGAGGAGTGTTATGGAGTGGCCGAGAGTTGCGTAGAGTGGCGTACAAAAGAGGTGAGTAGCGTGGAAAGGAACGAAGTGGATTTTTGTGGAATAGCATACAGTGTTGTCCAGTGTCGCGTAGGGAGTAGCAAATTATAGAGTGGAAGGGAATAGAGTTGAGTGGTGTAGAGTGGAGTTCCATGCCAGAATGGAGTAGAGAGTCGTAGAGTGGAGCGGTATAGTGCCGTGGAGTGGTGTAGAGCAGAGTGGAGTGGTGTAGAGAGTGGAGTAGAGTATTGTAGAGTATGTAGAGCAGAGTAGAATAGCACACTGTGGAGTGGAGAAGAGTGGAGTAGTGTGTCATAGACTGGAGTGGAGTAAAGTAGCATGGAGAGGCATTGAGGGAGTTGTGTAAAGCGTTAAAGAGTGGAGTAGTGTCATAGAATGACATAGAATGTAGTAGAGTGCTGTAGAGTGGAGTGGCATATAGTGGAGTAGAGTGTCAGCAGAGTTTAATGGAGTAAATCATCACAGAGTGAAGTATCACGGCGTAGAGTAGAGGGGAGTGGAGTATAGTGATGTAGATGGGCCTAGATTGAAAAGGCGTAAGGTATATGGTGCAGAGTAGACTGGTGTAGAGTGTAGTGGCAAAGAGTACATTTGTTTTGAGTAAATGTACGTAGACGTAGAGTGCAATGATGTAGAATAACGTAGATTGCAGTGGCATAGCGTAGAGTGGTACATAATAGATTGCAGTGGGGTAGAGTGCAATGGAGTGGAGTGGCGCGGAGTGGAGTAGAGTGGCATAGAGTGAGAGGCATAGAGTGTAGTGGTGTAGAGTGCAGTGGTGTAAAGTGAAGTGGTGTAGAGTGCAGTAGAGTTGCGTGGATTTGAGTGTTGCAGAGTAGAGTGCAATGGCATAGAGTGCAACCATGAAGAGTAGAGTGGCGAGTGCAGGGTCGTAGAGTGGTGCAGATTAGAGTGGTGCAGAGAGCAGTGACGTTCAGTGCAATGTTGTAGAGGCACATAGCGTGCAGTGGCAAAGAGTAGAATGTTGTATTGTAAAGTGGCGTAAAGTGCAGTGGTGCAAAGTAGTTGGCATAGGTGAAGTGGCATAGGGTGAGTAGAGTGATGTAGAATGCAGTGGCGAAAAGTAACTTGTTTCAGAGTAGAGTGGAGTGGTGCAGGGTAGAGTATAGTGGTGCAGGGTTCACCACAGTGGAATAGAGTAGAATGGTGTAGAGTAGAATTGTGCAGCACTGATTGCAGTGCCATTGAGTGGAGTAGAGTACAGTGGCATAGAGTAGATTGCTTCAGAGTAGAGTAAAGTGGTGTAGAAAGGAGTGGTGCAGAGTTGAGTCGAGAGGTACAGAGTAGTGAAGCAGAGTGCAGTATTGCAGAGTAGAGTATTCTAGACTAGAGTGGCGTAGAGTGCAGTAACATAGACTGGAGTGGTGTATAGTGCACTGGCATAGAGTAGAGTGGTACAGAGTAGAGTCTAGAGGCTTAGAGTGAAGTGGCATAGAGTGCAATGGTGCACAGTAAATTAGAGTGAATTGGCGTAAAGTGCAGTGGCGTGGCATAGAGAGGTGCAGAGTAGAATGCAGTAGGCATAGAATAAAGTGGCATAGAGAAGAGGGACATAGAGTTCATTGGCAGGGAATGTAGTGCAGCAGAGTAGAGTGTAGTGGAGTAGAGTGATGCCGAGTAAAGTGACAGTGCAATGGTGTTGAGTGGCGTAGAGTGCAGTGGTGTAGAGTAGAGTATAGTGGCATACAGTGCAGTGGTTCTTCACCCTAGGTCCGCCCGCCCCAGCCCCCGCTGACCCCGTCTGGGGAGGCCTGTACCTCACTTCCATGCCCCCGTTTTTCTTCACGGGCTACTGCCCTTGAGGCCCCCTTGCAATGGGTGGCCGGGTGGTCCTGCAAGCGTGCTGAAACTTGCATGATGCCCCCCATGTACAATCACCTTTTTCGAACTTCCATCATATTTTTTCAGCTTTGCTATTGCCTTGATTATTTTCCTTGCACCCTTGTCCCCGCCCCTTATTCTCTCTTTGCTGTTGATGCCTTCCCTGGCTGCCACCATGTGCTTAGTGAACCCTTCCAGGTCCTGGAAATCCCATCCCATTATTGGCCACACCTGTATCTTCTCTCTGAAACCCTCATCGTATCTCAGCCATGGATCGCCCTGATACTGTTGCCGTGCTTCATGCACTTTTTGCTCGTACAAAATTAACGTTGCTGCACTTTGGGGGAAAATTTTCAATGACAACACATGCCAGTGTTCTGAAGGCTTTCAGCCAATTCTCTATTGATCTTTCTACTCTGGGTTTGTGGCGGTCCCTCCAGTCATCATCTTTTTTGACTTTCCCTGCTAAGTCCAACCCTGCCTGGCGCACTTCCAGCAGTGAGAAAATGTCTATGAACTCCTTCCTCCATATCCTCTTCTTCACTGTTAGTGGGATGAGACTGGCCAGCCCCAACAGTTTCGTCGTTGTGGGAGGGTCACTCGGGGAAGGGTGCAGATATTCGCTGGTTGGCTTGCCGCTCTGGTCCGGGCCCTCCCCTGCCCTGCTTATGTCCCTCGACCCGGGGTCGGCTGTCCCCTCCTTAGTGGTTACCCTGGGTCCTGCCTCCTTATTCTGAGTAATGCAAAAACCACAGGTGATGGACAGAATGCAGAACAATGTCATACATTCACCCCAGTACAGAGATCTGGGCCTAAATCCATCGTTTTTTTGCACTCTACACCACCCCAGTTCAGACATGGCCATATGCAAATCAGTCTGACCCTGTGCCTCATGGGAACCGTCCAGCCCGAACTGCCAAGCCATGCCTTCCCTGGACCGGAAACAAGCTTCCGAGGACCAGTTTCTGGCATTCCAGCCGTCTTCAGCCCAGCTTGCTTGAATCCAGTGGTGTGGAGTGCATGGGACTCACGTCTGAGCATACCCATCCCACTCGGGGTGACAAATGCAAAAACCATAGGTGATGGACAGAATGCAAAACAATGTCATACATTCACCCCAGTACAGAGATCTGGGCCTAAATCCATTGTTTTTTTGCACTCCACACCACCCCAGTTCAGACATGGCCATATGGAAATCAGTCTGACCGTGTGCCTCATGGGAACAGTCCAGCCCGAACTGCCAAGCGATGCCTTCCCTGGACCGGAAACAAGCTTCCGAGGACCAGTTTCTGGCATTCCAGCCGTCTTCAGCCCAGCTTGCTTGAATCCAGTGGTGTGGAGTGCATGGGACTCATGTCTGAGCATACCCATCCCACTCGGGGTGACAAATGCAAAAACCATAGGTGATGGACAGAATGCAAAACAATGTCATACATTCACCCCAGTACAGAGATCTGGGCCTAAATCCATCGTTTTTTTGCACTCCACACCACCCCAGTTCAGACATGGCCATATGGAAATCAGTCTGACCGTGTGCCTCATGGGAACAGTCCAGCCCGAACTGCCAAGCGATGCCTTCCCTGGACCGGAAACAAGTTTCCGAGGACCGGTTTCTGGCATTCCAGCCGTCTTCAGCCTGGCTTGCTTGAATCCAGTGGTGTGGAGTGCATGGGACTCACGTCTGAGCATACCCATCCCACTCGGGGTGACAAATGCAAAAACCACAGGTGATGTCCATCAACTGTGGTTTTTGCATTTGTCACCCGAGTGGGATGGGTATGCTCAGACGTGAGTCCTATGCTCTCAACACCACTGGATTCAAGCAAGCCGGGCTGAAGACGGTTGGAATGCCAGAAACCGGTCCTCGGAAGCTTGTTTCCGGTCCAGGGAAGGCATGGCTTGGCAGTTTGGGCTGGACTGTTCCCATGAGGCACAGGATCAGACTGATTTGCATATGGCCATGTCTGAACTAGGGTGGTGTGGAGTGCAGAAAAACGATGGATTTAGGCCCAGATCTCTGTACTGGGGTGAATGTATGACATTGTTCTGCATTCTGTCCATCAACTGTGGTTTTTGCATTTGTCCTTATTCTGAGTAGCCTGGCTGGTGTCCCCCTTCTCCTTGCCTCCGGCCCCTTTCCTGCTGCCCCAGGTCTGCCCTTTGTTCCAGCTTCTGGCTATCCCCTTGCTCCTCCCTTGCCCACTGGAGGCTTCCTTGTAAGGGGGCTCCTGCCCCTAGCCATTGCCACCACGGCTTCCATGTCACTGGGTGAGCAGCCCCTGGTCCCCATGGTTCCCCCTAGAAATCCTGACGCTCCCAGCTTAACCCTGTCTGCCAAGGGAGTGGCATGGACCGAGGCCCCTGCATTGCCCCATTGCTCACTCCCATTTGGGTGCCTATATTAAAGTCCTGCCCTGGTCTTCCCTCTTCTGGACCATCCCGCCACGCCCTCACACACCCTGTTTTGTCGCTTTGCACACCATGCTTAACCCTCCCTTTGTTGGTCCCGTCTGCTCGCCGTCCTCGTGTCTCTTATGGGGCGGCCATGCTGGCTATAGACCCCTCTTCATTGCTGCTCCCTTCGGTTTCTGAGCTAGACACCAGCTCTCAGTCCGACTCCGAGCTCAACACCTGCCCCGGTGACACAACCCTCTTGCTCCTGGCTTTCGGGGGTTCCTTCCCCCTTGGTCTACTCCTTTCTTGGCCTTCGCTGGGGCCACCGTTTTGGCTGTATGCCCCTTCGCCTCCACCTTCTTAGGGGGTAGTCGCACTTGGGATGCCTGCTGTGGCCTCTTCTCCTTCCCTGGGGCCCCATCCTTGATTTGCTGGTTCACCCAGCTCTGCCCCTTCAGGGCAATCAGGGTTCAGGCTTGTTCCACCCTGGCTTGCAGGTCATCGTCCAGCTCGGGCCCCGTACCTCCTCCGCGTCTCTTTTGTCCTTTCTTGGCAGCCTCTGGACGCACCTGGCTGGTCCTCCTTGAAGCGAGCCGGGGCTGCTTTTTCTCCCTGCTGCTTCCTGCTTGCTGGCCATTCCTGCCCAAAATTCTATGCTGCCCTCTGTTCTTTTGGTGGCTTGGTGCTTGGCTGCCTGCTACTTGTTACTACTGTTTCAGGCTTACCTGGCCGCAGTGTGTGCCCCAAAAGCTTTGCTGTTTGCTCAACTCCTTGGTCCTGTATGACCGACGGCCCCCAGACACAATAAAGGCAAACTAAACCCAAAATAATGCTCCACACGCTACTTTGCCCTTAGTCCAAACTTCCTTAGTGTCATGCCCTGACTTCCCTCCGCCACTGTAGCTTTAATTGTAATTCACTATTTAAGACGCTTAGAACAACAGAACGCCGCTTTACGTTCTTGCGTCTAGCTCCTTCCGTTGTGAGTTCCGCCCGACTTGTCTTGCCTGACTTCCGGTTTGCGATTGCTCCGTTTCGCTTCCTGTGTGATTTCTGCCTTCTCGGCGAAGGTGTTGTGTGCGGCTTCATCCTTTGTGCCTTATCGGCGGAATCGCTGTTAGGTGACGTCTTCCCATCTGATGTCCTCTATTGTGGTGGTTACCGTATTTGCTGTAATTTTCCTATTCCCCCTTTCCTTGAGCCCCGCCCGGCGGCCGGGACGTTCCCCGCCATCCGGCTGGGTTCAGCCTCCACTCTCAATCTCAGTCCTCAGGTGCTCCGCCCGGCGGCCGGGTTTGATCTCCGCCATCCGGCTGAGCACCCTTACAGCTCCCTTAGCTAGTCAGAGTCTTTACCCTCCCCCATTTTCCTGCTGCTTCGCCCGGCGGCCGGGATTTTCCCCGCCATCCGGCTGGGCACTGCTAATTTCGTTGTTTATGTTACTCCTCACTTGTTGCTGGATTCTCCTGTGCACTTCTTCATTCCACCCATTCATGGGCCATCTATATATTATTTCTGGGGCTCTTGCGTGAACCAGAGTGTGGTGCATATTCAAGCGCCTCTTCACAGAATCACGGTAACTGCGCTGTGCGCTGCCTTTCATTATATATATATTTGGTGACTACTTTGTGTTAGGACCTGAATGTATTTCCTGTCTAACAGATATTAATGCAAGATACATGGTATTGGCTCAAGCTCATATCCATACCTACAGAAATATTGGATGTTCTCCCAGAGTACTCCAAGGACATACAGAGTGAGAATTACCCTTTAGATACTGACATTCACCAGCATAGAGTGGGAAAGATATATTTACTGTTTTTTTGTCTTCTTTGCAATAGAAAAAACGAACACCTTATTCTACCCTTCCTATATGTTCTACAGTCCAGAAAAACAATTGTGGTATGTAGTGGTGTTATATGTATTATAGACATGGTGTACATTAATATTGTGGTTAACAAAGATAGACAGTAATACTTTTCTTCCTTTTCAGCCTACCTGTTATCAAGCATCCATTCTGAAGTTCACAGTCAAGCTCTATTGTCTTCCCCAACCTTTCCTTGTTTTGTTTCCCTGTTTTCCCCTGGCGAGCCATTCGATACTCTAGTGTTTGATAGAGTCGGAAGGCCGTAGGGGAAGGCTGAGGATTACTCTCCGGATTCCTGCCGCTCCTGCGGAACCTGCTTGGAAATCATTACAGAACGTAAAGGCCACTTGGTGTGTTCTGCCCGAGCGTCATGGATCTAGGAGCGGTCTCCCTAGCAGATGTAGCCGGCATGTTGGGAAATTTGCAGGCAGAAACACAGGCCTTGATCACCAGGGTAGATACTCTGCAACGACAACAAACTGCAGGGGCTGCGGGTGGAGGGACATCAGTTGTACAGGTCACTCCTCCTCCTTCTATTCCTCTAGCACCCCCTGAAAGGTATGCAGGGGACGCGGCTCGATGCGCCGCCTACCTTAGTCAATGCCAGTTGCATTTTTCTTGTAAAGCTAATTGCTTTCCCTCTGATCTGGTTAAGGTAGCGTTTGTAATATCATATCTAAGTGGTTCTGCTGCTGATTGGGCCATACGTTTAGTAGACAGAGACGACCCACTATTGCATAGTTACACAGCATTCAAGAGGGAATTCCGTAAACTGTTTGACAGACACATGTATAGCCATTTCTCTGATACTGAATTGTTAAGTCTTAAACAGGGGAATCAAGATCTCGTTGCTTACATAATATCATTCCGCAGATTGGTGGTTGAATCCAACTGGCCGGAAGAGAAACGCAGCACAATGTTCTACAGGGGCTTGAGAGACGATCTAAAAGATGCCCTCTCACAGATAGTTGACCTACCTACATCCTGTACAAATATTATTGATTTAGTAGTTAAAATTGAACACCGGATATAAGAAAGGAAGAAAGAGAGAGGAAATTTCGAAGCCAGATATGTCCCTATTAAGGAGAAAAAGAGTACTTCAGAGAAGACTAGTGATGATAGTGAGCCCATGCAGATAGGCATAGTAGGAGGACCGCTGACGCCCGAAGAGAGACAGAGAAGAAGAACGCTTAGGCTCTGTTTGTATTGCGGCAAAGCAGGTCATTTTCTAAAGGAATGTCCTATTAAACCTACACAATCAAAGTACTCGGGAAACTAGGAAGCCTGGGATCTTATGAGACGAGGATCCCGGGTAGGTCTGGCCTTACAGTCTCTTCCTCTGATTATACTACCACCCCCACTAATCATTTATATGTGTCTGCATACTTGACTCATTGACAGAATGGACTACATGTTTTAGTAATGATAGATTCCAGGGCATCTGGGAACTATATGGATGTGGAGTGGCATAAGAAAATATGATACCCTGTGCAAAAAAAGAGATAGTTAGTAATGTTACTACTATAGATGGCAGCTCTCTTATCTCTGGTCCTGTAATACATCGCACAGTACAAATGCACATGAAAATAGAACCCGATCATCAAGAAGATATAATGTTTGATTTAATCTGTTCTCCACAATTTCCGGTGCTCCTGGGTATTCCTTGGTTGAGGTCTCATAACCCTAATATAGATAGGGAAACTTCGACTATAACGTCACCCCCTGTTACTTGTCCACATCCAGTAGGGGCAGCTATTGAAGAGGTACCCATCGGTATTGCAAGGAGTGATATTATCTCAGACTTGCCATCTTGTTATCATGATCTACAGTCGGTCTTTGATGCTAAAGAAGCTGAAATCCTTCCTCCACATAGGGTCTACGACTGCCGTATTGATCTTGAGAAAGGGGCAAGAATTCCATGCAGCAGAGTCTATGCTCTCACAGAAAAAGAGAATGTGTGTCTGAGAGAATATTTAGACATGCTTGAGAAAGGCTTTATTCGGCCTTCCCGTTCCCCTGCTTCTTCATCTCTGTTTTTCATCCCAAAAAGAGAAGGGGGTCTTCGCTGTTGCATTGACTACAGAAAGCTAAACTATGTCACTATAAAAAACCGTTATCCTCTGCCTCTTATCGCCTCCCTCCTTGCCAGAGTACGCAATGCCCAATTTTTTACCAAGTCGGACTTGCGTGGGGCCTATCATCTTGTACGGGTCAAGGAGGGGGACGAGTGGAAGACCACCTTCTGTACCAAGTTCGGACTTTTTGAGTACCTTGTGATGCCCTTTGGGCTTTGTAATGCCCCTGCGGCGTTTCAGTTTTTCATAAACGAAGTGCTAAAAGACATGCTTGACGTATATGTAATAGCATATATAGATGATCTGCTGATTTTTTCCCCTTCTATGACAGAACATATACATCATGTACGTAACGTGTTGGAGCGCTTAATGGAGAACCGATTGTATTGCAAGTTAGAAAAGTGCACATTCCATAAACAAGAGGTCCCCTTTTTGGGTTATGTTGTATCTCCTTGGGGCCTCTGCATGGATTCCACCAAGGTGGATGCCGTTCTCTCATGGCCTGCTCCTCGTAACGTAAAGAAAATCCAAAGATTCCTGGGTCTGGCCAATTTTTACAGACGGTTTATTCAGAACTTCTCAGCCCTGGTGTCGCCCATTACGGCCTTGTTGAAAAAGGGGGTCCCTTTTTCATGGTCCACTGAAGCCGATTGTTCCTTTCGGCAACTTAAGGAGGCCTTCACTAGTGCCCCCGTCTTGCATCATCCAGATCCAACCCTGCCCTTTGTGGTGGAGGTGGACGCTTCCCAAGTGGCAGTGGGAGGTGTTCTGTCTCAGGCGGATTCTGTGTCAGGAGAGTGTCATCCAGTAGCCTACTACTCACATAAATTCACCCCTGCTGAATACAACTACGCCGTGAGAGATAAAGAGCTCCTCGCAATCAAAAAGGCATTTGAGGAGTGGAGGCAATACCTACTGGGCGCTAGATATCCTGCTGTAGTGTATACAGACCACCGTAACCTACAATATATCAAGTCGGCTAAGGCTCTGTCCATGAGGCAATTACGTTGGTCCCAATTCTTCAGCGAGTACGACTTTACCGTCCAATACAGACCAGGGAAAAGAAACGGCAAGGCGGATGCCCTATCCCGACTGGGGTTTGAACACCCCACAGAATCAGTAGAACAGACCTTTATAATTCCCAGAGCAAACATCATAGGGGGCATACTGACTGAAGAAGATTTCGTGAATCAGGTTAATAAATGTCAGGTCACAGTAGACATGCAAGCTCTAGTAGGCTCCCAAGAAACCTCTACTAAGGAAGGATATGTTTGTGTACAGGGGGGAGTGGTATTGCCCTCTCGTGAGTTGCAAGAACAGGTCATGAAGTGGTATCATACTCATCCCGTGGCAGGACATCCAGGGATCAAGAAAACAACCAAAGTTGTACGTGACCGTTTTTGGTGGCGTACTACGCTTAAAGACATGGAATCCTTTGTTAAGACATGTCATGTATGTGCTCAGACCAAAGTATCTCACCAAAACCCAGTGGGTTTACTCATGCTTTAGCTTCCCCACCAGGCCCTTGGCATACAGTGTCTCTTGATTTTATAGTGGAGTTACCACTCACTAAAATTAAGAATAATACCTTGTTAGTAGTGATAGATCTATTCATGAAAATGGCTCATTTTGTGCCTTTGGGGGGTTTGCCCACAGCTGTTGAATTGGCATCTGTATTCATGCAACAGATAGTCCGACTCCATGGTCTCCCTTCCGTCTTGGTTTCTGATAGAGACTAGAGGCCCAATTTGTATCACGTTTCTGTAGGTGTTTATTTTCTTTGCTCCAGATAGATGTTAGAATATCCTCTAGTCACCACCCACAGTCAGATGGACAGACAGAGAGGGTTAACCAATGTTTTGAACAGTACATAAGAAATCAGGTATTGCAATCCCTAGTAGACTGGGACGAACTAGTATGGTTAGCTGAGATATCATACAACAACAGTCCACACACCTCTATTAATGCCACCCCATTCTTTTGTTCTTATGGTTACCACCCTAAGTTGTTGCCTTCAGGAATCCCTACAGAGCGTCCGACCTCCGCAGCAACTGATAGGGTAGTGAGACTACAGAAAGTACATAAGAATACATTAGACAGTCTAGAAATGGCAAAGGTGAGATACACGGAAGGGGCAAATTTACACAGGAGGTTAGAACCTATTTACACACCAGGAGATGAAGTGTGGCTATCCACGAGATACATAGCACTAGGTGGTCCACGCAAGTTCAACCCCAAATATATAGGCCCCTATAAGGTGATAAAGATGATTAATCCAGTGGCCATGAAATTGGAACTGCCCCCTTCATTCAAGGTCCACCCGGTATCCCATGTTTCACTGTTGAAGCCGGTTGAACCGGGTACTAGACTGCCTAAGAAACCCGCTCCTATAACCATTCAGGATACTGAAAAGTATGAGGTTGAGGCTTTACTAGACTCCCGTAGAGTGGGGAAGAACCTTCAGTACTTGGAAGGGTTATGGAGTTGAAGAGCGCACATGGAAACTAGCTTCTAATGTCCATGCACCTCGGCTGGTACGTGTGTGTCATCTGAAATATCCTGACAAGCCCAAACCCGGAGGGGTGCATTGTAGGGGGATTGTGCTGTCATGCCCCGACTTCCCTCCGCCACTGTAGCTTTAATTGTAATTCACTATTTAAGACGCTAAGAACATCACAACGCCGTTTTACATTCTTGCGTCTAGCTCCTTCCGTTGTGGGTTCCGTCCAGACTTGTCTTGCCTGACTTCCGGTTTGCGATTGTTCCGTTTCCCTTCTTGTGTGATTCCTGCCTTCTCGGCGAAGGTGTTTTGTGCGGCTTCATCCTTTGTGCCTTATCGGCGGAATCGCTGTTAGGTGACGTCTTCCCATCTGACGTCCTCTATTGCGGTGGTTTCCGTATTTGCTGTAATTTTCCTATTCCCCCTTTCCTTGAGCCCCGCCCGGCGGCCGGGACGTTCCCCGCCTTCCGGCTGGGTTCAGCCTCCACTCTCAATCTCAGTCCTCAGGTGCTCCGCCCGGCGGCCGGGTTTGATCTCCCCCATCCGGCTGGGCACCCTTACAGCTCCCTTAGATAGTCAGAGTCTTTACCTTTCCCCATTTACCTGGTGCTTCGCCCGGCGGCCGGGATTTTCCCCGCCATCCGACTGGGCACTGCTAATTTCATTGTTTATGTTACTCTTCACTTGTTGCTGGATTGTCCTGTGCACTTCTTCATTCCACCTATTCCTGGGTCATCTATATATTATTTCTGGGGCTCTTGTGTGGGCCAGAGTGTGGTGCATATTCAAGCGTCTCTTCACAGAATCACGGTAACAGCGCTGTGCGCTGCCTTTCATTATATATATTTGGTGACTAGTTTGTGTGAGGACCTGAATGTATTTCCTGTCTAACAGATATTAATGCAAGATACATGGTATTGACTCAAGTTCATATCCATACCTACAGAAATATTGGATGTTCTCCCAGAGTACTCCAAGGACATACAGAGTGAGAATTACACTTTAGAGACTGACATTCACCAGCATAGAGTGGGAAAGATATATTTACTGTTTTTTTGTCTTCTTTGCAATAGAAAAAACGAACACCTTATTCTACCCTTCCTATATGTTCTACAGTCCAGAAAATCAATTGTGGTATGTAGTGGTCTTATATGTATTATAGACATGGTGCACATTAATATTGTGGTTAACAAAGATAGACAGTAATACTTTTCTTCCTTTTCAGCCTACCTGTTATCAAGCATCCATTCTGAAGTTCACAGTCAAGCTCTATTGTCTTCCCCAACCTTTCCTTGTTTTATTTCCCTGTTTTCCCCTGGCGAGCCATTCGATACTCTAGTGTTTGATAGAGTCGGAAGGCCGTAGGGGAAGGCTGAGGATTACTCTCCGGATTCCTGACGCTCCTGCGGAACCTGCTTGGAAATCATTACACTTAGTTTTAATACCTAGGGGAGAGAGTGCCCCTTGCTCTGTTTGGGCCTTTTTACGCTCCTGGGTGGCCATTAGGGGACCTCCTGCTGGTCTCAGTACTCCCATCTCCTCTGAGAGCAAAAACAAACTTCATCTATCCTGCCAGAAGTTCTCCCTGTAGTGTGTGATTCCCGCCCCTCCGTTCAGTAATCGGGGACCTCCGGTTGGTCTCAGGTCACCACTGCAATCGTTACCTTTAAGGCTCGTGTGCCTTTAAGGCTCACGTTGGTCCTTCAGTTGGGACTGCCCCCCCCCCACACCGATGTAGCCTTCTCTTTTCCCCAGGTCAGCTGCAGTATGGTTCTCTCCTGCAACGAAAGCAGGTTGGAGCCCGCCGCTCGTGCTGCCCGAGTCCGCTGCAGGAGGTTTTCCTCCTCCAAGAAAAGGGCGGGAAAGCCGGTTGAAGCCTGGCGCTCGAACCACCTTCAATTTGCCCCGCCGATTCTTGCTGCACCGGATCAGTTGGTCGGGCGGCTGGGTTGCAGGTGAAACAGCAGAGGAAGATCAGGCCCCAGCTCAGTGTTGATGCAGTTTTCCCAGCGGCAGTAATCCTCGAGCCAGTCCTCTGGCTCCTGGTAGGTTGTGTGCAATGATTCCACGATTATTCCTTCTTCTGACCTGCGAGGAGGGGGGTATTTGCCAATCTGGCCTGTTGCCCCTTATTTATCCCCCTCCGCCTCATCAGCTCGCCCACCGGATTGGGGGGGTTCACTCTTGCCCTGGGGCAACCAATTCTGGTCACCCCTTCCTAGCAGGCTATTTAAATGTTTGCGGCGAGGAGTTTTCAGCCTCTGGCCGGCGTTTGGCCCGGGCCCCTAGTGGGTCCGGCTTCGCCTCCCCCGGCCCGGGTTTCGATTAGCTTAGAGTGTATTGGTTTTGAATAAATTGATGTAGAGTTCATTGGTGCAGAGTGCAGTGACAGTGTACAGTGTGTAGAATAGAGTGGCGTAGTGTGGAGTGGCATAGAGTGGAATGGCATAGAATGGAATAGAGTGGCGCAGACTGCAGTGGCATTGAGTAGATTTTTTCAGAGTAGAGTGCAGTGGAGTAGAGTGCAGTGGTATAGAGTAGAATGCTTTAGAGTGCAGTGGTGCAGAGTAGAGTACAGTGGCAGGGAGTGACGCGATGCAGAGTAGAGTGGCATCGAGTTCAGTGGTGGAGAGACCAGTGTTGCAGAGTAGAGTGGTGTAGAGTGAAGTGGCATAGAGTACAGTGTTGTACAAAGCAGTGGCATAGCGGGCAGTAGAGCGGCATGGAGTACACTGGCATAGAGTGCAGTCATGCAGAGGAACGTGTCAAAGTGCAGTGTTGTAGAGTGCAGTGTCATAGAGTGTAGTAGGGTAGAGTAGTAAAAAGTAGAAAGAGGCATAGTAGAGTGATGCAGAGAGCAGTGATGTAGAGTGAAATTATGTAGAGTGACATAGCGCGCAGTGGCATAGAGTAACATGTTGTAGAGCATAGTGGTGTAAAGTGCAGGTGTGCAAAGTAGTTCGCATAGGTGCAGTGGCATAGGGTGCATTGATTTTGAGTAAAGTGGTGTGGAGTGCAGTGTTTAGAGTGCAGTGGCATAGCATAGTCTGCAAGACTGCAGAGGCGTAGAGTGGCCCAGAGTAGAGTGCAGTGGCGTAGAGTGAAGTATAGTGGCGGAGAATGCAGTGGCATAGCGTGCAGTGGGGTAAAGTAGATTGTTTCAGAGTAGAGTGGAGTGGTACAGGGTCGAGTGCTGTGGCATAGAGTAGAATGGTATAGAGTAGAGTGGTGCAGCATTGACCTCAGTGGCATAGGGTGGAGTAGGGTGGCGTATGTGCAGTGGTGTAAAGTAGATTGTAGAGCACATTGCTGTAGAGTGAAGTGTTGCAGAGTGGAGTGGTGTACAGTAGAGTGGTGCATAGTGGAGTGGCCCTAGACAAGAGTGGTGTACAGTGCAGTGGCAAAGAGTGCAGTGGTGCATAATAGAGTGGGGTAGAGTGCACTGGTATATAGTAGAGTGATGCAGAGTAGAGTAGAGAGGCACTAAAGTGGCATAAAGTGCAGTGAAGTGGAGTACAGTAGAGTACAGTCATGAACAGTAGAGTGTCAGAGTGCAGTGTCATAGAATGCAGTGGGGTAGAATGGTGCAGAGTGCAGTGACCTATAGTACAGTGGTGCAATGTAGAATAGAGTGGGATAGAGTGCAATGTTGTTGAGCGCAATGGTGTAGAGCACTGGTTCCCAATCTGTGCGCCAAGGCACCCCAGTGTGCCGTTAAAAGTAGCCAGGGGCGCAGCGAAAAGATGTGCACCAAGCACGCAGTTTGTAAACTATGGACTAATACACAATAATAAGGGTAATACCAGGGGGTGGAGGGCATCATTCTGCAGACAGAGATTTCTAATCAGTGGCAGCTTTATTCTTGCAGTTCAAAAGCTGGAGGTCCAGAGGCCAGAAAGGTGCAAGTGGTATAGCACATTTATTAGCAGTTCAGGCAGAGCCTTTCTGGAGAGGAGGATGGGGCCTGAGGGGGAAACACAAGATAAGCAAGCAAATAGACGGGGCTGCCTGGAATGAGAGTCAGAAGACATACTGAATAAGGAAATAAAACATCCTGCAGCGATTAAAGTAAAAGTAAACAGCCTGATTTTACACACAACCCCCCTGATAATGATTTATAGCGCCTGGGAGTCACCTCCAAATCAGCGCTGCTGGCACAAGTGGGCTGGTGAAAACTCATGACTAATAGCCGCTTTCTCCAAGTTACACATATTATGAGAAAATATATAATGTGCCTTCTGCTAAGAGCTGTGTAAAACCTGTGGGTTAGAGCACTTTTGGAAAGACTAACCCTGGATTAAAATGCAATCGGTGTGCATTTGCTTTCCTAATTTATGGTTTGAGGGCAATACTTGCCTATGTCTGCTGCTATTAGTCATTAACATGAAATTTGCTATTTGTTTTATTCATGTCCTCCTTCCAGGGACCAAGTAGTGTGTGCTCCCCTCTGGGTATAGACCCCATAGGAGAGTAGGGTCTGCTTCCTATGGTTACCCCCACTTTTTGCTGTGATTCACTGGTTTTCGACTTTAGTATGGCTGTGGCCCTGCTAATCAGGACCACAGCCTAGCGGTTCTCTCTCTAAATTGATACCATGTACTTTAGGTACATACCAGATTGGTTAATGGGTCACCCTTGTGAGCTCCTGTATATGGTACCTTAGGTACCCAGGGAATAGGTGCATCTTAGGTCTACCAGGGGCTGTAGCATGTATTGTGCTGTTGTATAGCATTTTAGGACCCTAGTGTAATTTTCCCGATTCATGCCCTTATATAGGTATAAATCACCTTGTCCTTATATAGGCATAGAAATCATAACCATATTTGGACATAGCCTATGCAGTCCAAATACAGGCATGGATACTTCCACTAATTCCGAAAAGCCACAACGAATTCTTGGAAAACTCGGCTTCAGCAGTCAGGGACTTCCCCTTGTTGAATATTGATTTGTCCAAGAGCTCATGGAGTTTTCAAAGAACTGCGATTCTTTGATGACATTATTATGTCCAAATTTACGTCAAACTCTGCACCTTCAAGGTATAAATATGCCTACACTTGCCCTAGCAAACACACAGTGGTTTGGAGCAGTTCGACTATCTACTTGCCCGACACAGCTCGCTGCAGCAAGTACCGAAGGAAGCCGACCCTCCAGCAGACGCACTGAGAGAGACGCTGTCTTTTCTCTTGCCGAGAAATCCAGCTCCAGTTTTTCCAAGCTCCCCTTGTGGGGTGTTGGGAAATCGAGTCCCGAGACAGCGAGATACCAGACCTCCTTCATTCTAAACCAAGGTACGGAGCTGATTAGACCCTGAGAGAAATCTTGGATAGATTCTTGGCAAAGAATACTAAACTTATGCTACACCTCACTTACTTCTTCCCTCGTACTAGACTTAGGTCATGTACATTGGAGTAGGCGTATTTTAGAAGCACCAGTTGAGTACTTTTAGTATTTATTTATTTATATATGTATTTTATGGCTTAGAAACCATACCATGCTTTTACAGCATTAGTTAATAATACTCTTCTTGCTGTACGTATTATACTTTGCAGCCAGTATTACGATTATAGCAGTTAATTTATTCTGCATGAGAAAAAAAACTGTTCAATAAATACTTTTATTGAAAACGCCCGTCTCTCTATTTCTCTGCACCTCTGATGAAACAAAGCATTCACGATTGACTAAGTAAAATATCTATCTATTGTTTCCACGACTCTGAAGATACGTTTTATCTTGGGGAAACAAAGTTGTCATGTTAATGCGGTTGTCAGAAACTAATCCCTTCTTGTTTATTCGAGAAAGTTTCTAGTGACCTCTGAGCTAGCTGTCACTCACAATTAAGTCTAATATATTCGATAGAGACCTAGTCGACCGAAGTCCTATGTCACATCTATAGGATAGATTATTCCAATGCGCAGAGCTTATTGGTAATATAGGACCTACACTACAGTTTCATCCCTGGTTAGCCTTCCAAACTGACACCACAGGTCTGCAATTGCAGCCTGGGTAAGGTGGTGTATTCACCCCTTGCTTAGATATAGTATACCTATGTCTAAACCTATATCTGGATACATATACACCTATAAGTCACTCCTATGGCAGGCCTTGACAATCTGGGAGGCAGAGTGCTTGGTTTTGTATGAGAGGGTGCCCTAGCATGAGCTGAGCCCCTCTGCAACTTTCAGAACCATCACCTATCGCTGTTCTATGATATAGCCATACCATATACTCTTAGGTCATTATAATCCTCGCGGTTAATGCTAACTTTGGTTTGGCTTTATCAAAACATGTCGTGTAAGGTGTCAAACACTTTAGAATACTACCCCCCCCCGCCAGTTCTGACGGTGGGGGTAGCATTCTAGTGGGAGAAGACATGTAGTTACTGGTAAAACCGGTTAAAGTTAAACAGAGAGCCAGCATCACAAAATGGATGCTGCTGCCACAGACACGAGTCTGCCCTACTGCTGCTGGATGAAAATCCAGCAGGGGAGGCCTGGACAATAGGTTTCCTGTCCAGGGAGGTGCTGGCACCTCACCAAACAGGCTTTAGTGTATTGGGGCAGGGTGGGTTGCATTCAGTGAATGCTTTTCAGACACTGCCTGGGCCACACAATGTGCTCCATGCATTTCCCAGTTCAAACCGGTTGCTGGGGAACTCTGCCCCAGCTCTGGCACGAAACTGGACGAAAGGGAAGGGGTGTTACCACCTCCTCCCCAGGTCTTCCCATAGGTGGGACCCTAGAGTTAGTCCACCCCTAAACTTACTATAAGAATAGGAGCCCAGTCACTAGGACTTTAGATTACCCTGGACGAAACTCTGCAACATATATCTTGGACCTTCGACATTTCATATCGACTGGAAGATGGAAGAAATCTCCCTTGTGGTCAAGGAGTGACCACCCTGTTCAAACAGGCACCAACTGCATCTTTGTTGGTCTACATTTTCGAGGCTCCTGCCGGATCCCAAAGAATCTGTGACACAGGACATAGACTTCTAGACATCTCTGATGCTGACCTGCGCTCCCAGCAAAGCTGAGACCTGTAGCGGACCCGAGAGACTTGGAACTGTAACTCCTGGACATCCTGTATTTTGCAAACTGCACCTACTTCCTGAGGTATCCCGAAGTTGTGCATTCGAGTATTTGAAGCCCCTGCCCGAGCACCTTTTGCACCGAAGCTCAGAGGTCCTACAGTCTACGAGTATCCCGTGGGCCCACTCTGTGCATTGTAGCTTGACGCACCTTCACCATTCCTAGTCCATTGGCTAGTGAGCCCCCTAAACTGCCAATCTTTGATTCCTTAAGCTTTCCTGGTTCCTCCAGGCTTGCTCCTACTCTTCTCCAAAGGAGGAGTTCCTCAGACCTTGCTGGTCTGCACCAAAGCCAATCTCGACATCCTGCGTGGATTGCGTTTGCCAAGGCTTGTTGAGTCCAATCTGGATATTGACACCGCAGTCAACTAGATCCTTCATGGTACAGCTCGTATCCAGGTCCTGGTTGCCATCGTTGCCTCCTGGACCTCGTGGTGAAGAGACAAACTTCACCTCTTGCACCTGAAATCACCCGACATTGGCTGGCAGCTTCCCATCGCCATCCTGGTCCCTGGTTAGTGACCCAGACTCTGTCCCTTCTGCTTTCAGGTTCTTTGCATCTCAGATCCACCCTTGGATCCACCCGGACACTTCGCCTTTGGTCGCCAGCAGCATGTCTTCACAGCTCTCCATTGGAATCGACGACCAAACCCGACATCAAAAGACACCTATGCACCCGGCTTCCGTGGGTGAGGTAACTCGACTACTCTGGTAGTCTTGTGGGTCTTGGCTCTCGAAGTGTCTAACTCTAAAAAGGGTTCCATCGTAGTTCACTTAGAAGTGACCTTAATCTTTAAAATTGTAACTTGTTTGTTCCCCCTAGAAAGTCAATTGTAACCCGCAACTGTGTTTAGACACTGCATGCGTCTCCTGTGGCCCTCCTACATCCCAACCTTTGGTGGTTCTAGGCAGCCAAAGCGATTCCACAGGCTCTAGGCCAGCTTTCTATTTCTGAAATGGTTCTTATACCACTATTTTAGTATATGGTTTGTGAAGCCCCTAGGGCATAACGTATACTGTGCAACTTAACGTATGCTAATTAAGTTCCTTGTATTGTACTTTTACCTCTGACCTCATAAAGAGTCCAGAGGGGTTGTGTTTAGAATAAATACATATATATTTGATATATACCTTGTGTGGTGTGCATTCATTTGATCATTCAAGAGATTATAATTGGTAAAACAACTTGCTTAACTCACCTCTAAGTCTTAGCCTGAAGGCTGCTCTCCACAGCTACCACTAGGAAAGCTTTCTATAAGGTTGACTATACAACCTACCATCAATAAGGGTCGTTTGGACTGGTGCAAGGTGCCCACTAGAATAGTGGACATCATATACCAGGCCAATTTATCACATTGGTGTGCAGCGTGTGGGATTACAGCTTGCACTGTTTTACCAAATAATCTTGAGAATATCATTTGAAAAATCACATTTAGGTACCAGTAGGTACATATAAATCAAGCTTAAAATACATAAGTTCTACTGAAATTAGAAGTTGTAGGTGTTAAGGGCTTAGCACAACCGGACTACAACTCCTAGAGAGGTTCTAGTAGGAAACTAAGTAATGTAGGTAGGTGCGTACACCACACCTCACTGGATGTATGACGTTACAACGCATGCTTTTACCATGCATGCCTTTAAAATGCAGTTTTTACAACGCATGCCTTTACAACACATAGTGCTTTGGGGCGCTGGATAGTGAATAGTTTAATTTACTATTCCAACTCCAGTCCCCGTGGATAGTAGGGAAGGTGTTGTAATGGTTTGCGTTGTAAAAGTTGCGTCGTAAAGGCACTGCTTGGTAAAAGTTGCCTTGTAAAGGATGTTTCCCCACCTGACTAGTCATGGCTTTAAAGGCAGGACCTAGTGGGTCTCTGCAAGATGACAGCCTAGTGCTGCCATCTAAATATGACACATTCTCTTTTCAAAAGTTAAGGAGCTTGTATGCCATAAGAAAATTAATGCAAGAACAGAGTCCCACCACCCAACGCCTGATAGATATCTTAGTGGCAGATGACTTAGCCAAAGCATCAGATTCAGATACACAAGGTAGTGGGGATAGGGGCCATCCATCATCTGAAGAGGTTTCAGGACTCTGAAGATGATGAGGATGCAGACCAGGAAGAGGTTAATGAACCCAACCTGGAAGAAACTGGGCTACTTGGAGTGGAAGTGGGCCAAACTGGGCCTCCTTCCATCCCCCCACGTAGGCCTACTGGTGTACCTAGAAGGCAGAGTTCACCTTTAGTGGAATCTGAGCATTCTGATACATCAATATGGTCCTCTGCCTCATCTCATAGGAGAAGAACTTATCCTGAGAAGAGGGAACATGAAGCTAGAATGAAAGAAGTCAAGCTGAAGAACAGAAGGCAAGAGATTGCCTTAGAAAAAGAGACCCTAGCCCTTGACAGAGAGAGAAAATTGGCAGGACTAGAGTCCCCTGGTGGCAGCAGAATCCCTACACAACTTGCTTAACTCACCTCTAAGTCTTAGCCTGAAGGGTGTTCTCCACAGCTACCACTAGGATAGCTTTCTATAAGGTTGACTTTACAACCTACCAACAATAAGGGTCGTTTGGACTGGTGCAAGGTCCCCACTAGAATAGTGGACATCATATACCAGGCCAACATCTCACAGACCCCACCACCCACTCATATTCATTTCCTGACATGCCTGTGACTACTGAACTTTGTCTTCCTAATTTTCTATTTTGCAAATTTTAAACACAACTGGGCTGTGCAAGCACAGTGATTGCTTTTCAGTCTTTTATCTAGTCCTGTGCACTCAGACACATCCAGCACCTCCCTCCTGATGTGCGCCACAGATTGTTTTGAACCAAACCTCTTGTTAGAGTTTGCACAGTGTCACCCCCATAGTCCATGGATATTTTTGTCTAATATGTGTCACTGCTTTGAATGTCCTGTTTGAACAAGCCAGGTTTTGTGTGCGCCCCAGACTAGACTGATGCAAAACAAATGGACCGCTGAAGCATCATAAATTGAAATGTACATTCCGCGGGAGCAGGGAGGCTGATATTCTACTTGTTACGGTAAGAGTCAGAACGCTACCCGGTAGTGCATCTAAGCGATTAGTGGACTATAGGCTCACTAGAGAAATGTTTTAGTTATTATAGTTTTTAAAAAAGTATGAATTAACTGTATGTAATAGACCCTGTTCTTAATACAATACGGACTAGTTTTCGTACCAACCGAATATCGTTTTTTAAACAGTGCACACGCCCCAAATGGATGTTTATATTACAACTCACATGATTACCATTGGCCTGTTCTATATATTAAGCCCACGATCTGGCGGGAGTAATACAGAAAAATTGAATGATATTCCTGGCACTGCCGTTATGAAAGCTGAAGTCTAATTAAGTGGGCCATACCAGGACAGCATATAAATGTATATAAAAGTGAGGCACTGATATGCTGAGCAATTTACAGCAAGGCACCTTTACTCTATAACAAAATAATCAATATGGCTGCCTAGACTGCTTTAAGCACACATGATAACAAGTGTACGCATTTGTAATTTTTTAATAAATGCGTATAACATCAGAAATACGAGCGACTTGGTTTTATTTCACACACAGGCTGCGAGGAAGGGAAGAATAACAAAAAGGACTTATGGATAATTGAGAGTACCGGTCCATTTTAATTTCTAAAAATAACCCTGTCCACATCGCATTGGTTGTCGAGGTAAGTCCATAACCCTTTAGAACCCGCGCCATACATATGCGGTTGATATAATACAAGATGGCCAAATAATGAAGTCTTCGCCCCATATTTGTTTTTGAATATAGATAAAGTCAAGAACTGTCCACAGCGGCCTTTTTAATCACCCCAATTGACATATCAAAACAGTGGCTCCTGCGGAACCTAAAGTGAATTTTTTTTGTGAATATCTTTCTAACATTCAGGTAAACAATCTCAGCCTTCTTTTCTCTAAGAAAACACTAATGATAAACAACAATAGATTCTAAATATGAACTTTGTTTTTCTTAGGTTAACTTATAAGCCATTTACAATTGAATCTCGGGAGAAGTAACAAATCCTCCTGAACTGGAACAGTTGAAGTTTGTCGTATAAGAAACTGTAAGGTATGTGAACAAGCATTCACGCAGATATCCAATAGGAATTTGAGATCTAATAATTAGATACATAAAAACGTTGCTAATTGGATAAAGTCGAGCGGCATTTTATGCGACAAGAATATGATGTAAATACCTAAATGAGATGACATTTAGATTGTATATTTAAATTGCATAGTGACTTTTATAACAGTCAAATAGCAAAAGAAAGAAGTCTAGAGTAGCAGACTTCAGGGCATTTAGGAATGAACTGTTGGACTAAGTGTTTAAAAATGTTTAAAAATACCTCAAACTGAAGATGTTTTTTATGAATGCAGACAATTTTTGTGTTAATGAATATATAAAATAAAGATAAGATAGGATATTACCCTAGTGGGAAATGTTGAGTAGACATGTTGCTAAATCACCTGTGTGCAAAAAACAGATGTGAACTTTTCTTACATTTTGATCTGCTGAAACTATTTTAGTCCTGAGGAAGGTGGAATTATTCAAGAGATCACCGAAATGCTGCGTCGACTTTTTAAATAGTTGTGATTAGATTGTAACCTAATTTGGGAGGAATGATATTATGATTTTGTTTGAGAATAATGATTGTCCCTATACACATTTTATCGCAACATTTTAAATTAAATAAATATGTTTTTTAACTCATCTTTTTTTGTTTGAATTGTAAATGTAAATGTAAATGTGTGTATACTTGTAAAGCGCACTGTCGCCCCATCTCGGGGCATCCTGGCGCTGTATACCGCAGTGGAACCCTTCATGGCTTTCCCTGTGAGATGCCCCCTCCTGGGCACCCCCAAGGTGAAGCCAGGCATCCCAGCGCTGTTGGGGCTGTTGTGGAAATTAAGCAAGCTATTGCCCAGAGTTGCAGAGTGGGATCCATGATTAGATTAGGCACCGAGGCAAGAATTATCAAGTCCGCGGACATTGAGCTCAAGACCCTGCTGCATCGGGAATTGAACACTGGTCCCGGGCCAGACCTCTGCTTCAGGGTCTGCCGCTTCTAACCAGTGACCCACACTTCTCCACAATTGTGAATAATATTTGAGGTTTTGTCACATGTGGTGAACAATATAATGAATGTTATGTGATAATAGTATTATTGGTTTTTGAGGGAACACTGATCTAATAGAGTGACATTTGGTCTAGGATACAACAGTCAGTTCTTCTTTTTTGAATATATAGGGACTTGTTTGTAACTCTTTTGTCTCACATCGCGTCCCTTCAGTGTCTACTTTTGAGGTAACTCCCTGTTCTTTAAAAAAATAGAGCGGAGTGGTGCAGAGTGGTGTGGCCTAGACTGGAGTAGTGTAGAGTGCAGTGGTGCATAGTTGAGTTGAGTAGAGTGCACTGGCATAGAGTAAAGTGGCGCAGACTAGAGTAGAAAGGTGTAAAGTGAAGTGACGTAGAGTGCAGTGGTGAACAGAAGATTACAGTGGCATATAGTGCATTGGTGTAGAGTGCTGTAGAATGGTGTAGAGTGGTGCAAAACAGAGTGACGCAGAATAGAGTTGCATAGAGTAGAGTTGCATATAGTTCAGTGGAAGAGAATGCAGTGCTGCAGAGTAGAGTGTTGTAGAGTGTAGGTGTGTAGAGTGCAGTGACGTAGAGTGGTGCAGAGTAAAGTGACGGAGTGCATTGGTGTAGAGTGGCGTACAGTGCAGTGGCATAGAGTAGAGTAGAGTGGCATAATGGCAGACTGCAATGGCGTAGAGTTTACTGCTTTTGAGTACAGCGGTTTAGTGTGCATTGGTGTAGAGTGCATTGGTGTATAATAAAGTGGCGTATTGTGAAGTGGTGTAGAGTGGAGTGGCACAGAATGGAATAGAGTTGCGCAGACTGCAGTATCATAGAGCTGACTGTTTCGGAGTAGAATTAAGTGGCATAGAGTGCAGTGGTATAGAACGTCGTAGAGTGCAGTGGTGCAGAGGAGAGTACAGTGGCTTAGGGCCAGATGTAGGTAAATGAGATTTACCGATTTTTAATTACCGAATTTTACCGATTCGGTAATTAAAAATCGGTAAATCTGAGGGGTGGATATGTAGGAACATCCAGATGTTCCTTTTACCGAATCAGTAAATATCTGTATTTACCGATTCGGTAAATACCGACCGGTAATGCCCCATTCATTCCTATGGGCTTTGAAGCCCATAGGAATGAATGGGGCATTACCGGTCGGTATTTACCGAATCGGTAAATACCGATTCTGACAAGGATGCAGGGGGTGTCACTTTGACACCCTCTAGCACCCCCAAAAAAGGTTCGGGGGCCATGTGGCAGGCATACCTGCCCTAAGGGCAGGTCTGCCTGTCATATGGCACAGGTGTGCATGCACACATGTGCATGCACACCAGAATCGGTATTTTACCATCAAATAGTATTTGATGGTAAAATACCGATTCTGTAATGCTTGTGGGACTCAGAAGAGTCCCATCTACATATCACTTTTACCGAATCGGAAAAAATACCGATTCGGTATTTTACAGAATCGGTAAATTTACCGATCGGTAAATTTACCGATTCTGTAAAATACAGGGCCCTACATCTCAAATTGCATTTACCGGTCGGTAACGGCCGAATTCGGCCGTTACCGACCGGTAAATGCCTACCTACATCTGGCCCCTAGAGTGGAGAAATGCAGAGTAGTGTAGCACAGAGTTCAGTGGCGGAGAGAGCAGTGTTGCAGAATGGAGTAACGTAGAGTGAAGTGGCATGGAGTGGAGTGGTGTAGAATAGAGGTGAGAGGTGCAGGATAGAGTGTAGTGGCATAGAGTGGAGGGATGCAGAGTAGAGTGGCATGGAGTGCATTGGCATAGAGTAGAGTGGTGCAGTGGCATAGAGTACAGTGGTGTAGAGTGCTGTGTGGAAGAGTATAGTAGATTGGTGTAGAGTGCAGTGGCATAGAGTGTAGTATAGTGGTGTGTATTGCAGTAGAGTGGCATAGAATGCAGTGGCGTACAGTGCAGTCAATGCAAGTAGAGTCGATGAAGTGTTGCAGAGTGCAGTGGGGTAGAGTTGTGCAGAGAGCAGTAACATAGAATACAGTGGTGCAGAGTAGAATAAAGTGGAAGAATGCAGTGATGTAGAAAGCAATTGTGTAGAGTGATGTAGTGTGCAGTGGCATAGAGTGCGGTATCATAGAGTGGTGTAAAGAGCAGAGGTGAAAAGTAGTTGGTATAGGTACAGTGGCGTAGTGGGCACTGGTTTTGAGTAAGGTGGTATAAAGTGAATTGGCATAGAGTGCAGTGGTTTAGAGTAGACTAGTACAGCGTAGAGTGCAGTGGTACAGAGTACAGGGAATAGTGTGGAGTAGAGTCATGTAGAGTGTAGTGGCATAGAGTAGATGGTTTCAGAGTATAGAGGAGTGAAGTGGAGTGGCGCAGGTTACAGTATAGGGGTGCAGGGTAAAGTGCAGTGGCATAGAGTAGAGTGGTGCAGCTTTGATTTCAGTGGCAAAGAGTGGAGTAGAGTGTCTTGTTTGCTAAGGACATCTTAGGGACTTTTAGAAAGATGACCCAGGAGTGCATTCCGCCCGTTGCTTACCATTGGCTTTGTGGTTTGTGTGAGAGGGTGCCCTAGCATGAGCTGAGCCCCTCTGCAGCTTTCGGAACCATCTCCTTATAGCTGTTCTATGATATAGCCATACCATATACTCTTAAGTGCATTATAATCCTCGCGGTTAATGCTAACTTTGGTTTGGCTTTATCAAAACATGTCGTGTAAGGTGTCAAACACTTTGGAATACTACCCCCTCCCCCCCCTCCCCACCAGTTCTGATAGCAGGGGTAGCATTACACCCTTCTAGAGGGAGAAGACATGTAGTTACTGGTTTACCCGGTTAAAGTTAAACAGCGCCTCAGCATCACAAAATGTGTGCTGCTGCCACAGACACGAGTCTGCCCTCCTGCGGCTCGACGAAACTCCGGCAAAAGGAGGCCTGGACAGTAGGTTTCCTGCCCAGGGAGGTGCTGGCACCTCCCCAGACAGCCTCTTTGTGTATTGGGGCAGGGAGGGCTGCATTCATTCAATGAATGCTTTCCAGACGCTGCCTGGGGCACACTAGGTGCTACATGCATTTCCCAGTTCAAACCGGTTGCTGGGGCACTCAGCCCCAGCTCTGGCGCGAAACTGGACAAAGGGGAAGGGGTGTAACCACCCCCTCTCCCGGTCCACCCATAGGAGGGACCTTAGAGTTAGTCCAACCACTAAACTTGCTATATGTATAGAACCCCAGTACCTAGTACATTAGATTACCCTGACCGAAACTCTGCAACATATATTCTGGACCTTCAACATTCCATTTCGACTATTCAAACAGGCACCAACAGCATCTTTGCTGGTCTGCATTTTCGAGACTCCTGCCGGAATCGGAAGAATCTGCAACACAGGACACAGACTTCCAGACATCTCTGACCCCGACCTTTGCTCACAGCAAAGCTGAGACCCGTGGCGGACACGAGACGTGGGACCGGAACTCCTGGACATCCTGCATTTTTCTACCTGCATCGACTTCCCGAGGTATCCCGAAGTTGTGCATTGGGGTGCTTGAAGCCCCAGCCCAGAGCACCTTTTGCACAGAAGCTCAGAGGCCCACACTCCACAAGTGTCCTGTGGGCCCGCTTTGTGCAGTTCAGCTCTTCAACGCGTCTTCGCGGTTCCTAGTCCGTAGGCTAGTGAGCCCCCAAGAAGACAATCCTTTGTTTCAACTTGCTTTCCTGCTCCAGCTTCCCTGCAAAGGAGAATTGCCTCAGACCTTGCTGGTCTGCACCGAAGCCCATCTCAACATCCTACGTGGGTTACGTTTGCCAAGGATTATTATTATTGGGTCCAATCCGGATACCTACACCGCAGTCAACTAGATCCTTTGTGGGACAGCTCGAATCCAGCTCCTGGTTGTCGTCTTTGCCTCCTGGACCTCGTGGCTGAAGAGACAAACTTCACCTTTTCACCTGAAATCACCCGACATCTGGTGGCATCTTACTATCGCCGCCCTGGTCACTGGCTAGTGGCCCAGACTCTGTCTCCTCTGCTTTCAGGTCTTCAGATCTTCGATCCACCCTTGGATCCACCCGGACACTTTTCCTCTGTTCGCCTGCAGCACTTCTTTGCAGCTCTCCATTGGTATCGACAGCGAAACCTCACACCAAGCGAAACCTATGCACCCGGCTTCCGTGGGTGAGGTAACACGAGTACTCTGGTAGTCTCAAGGGTATTGGCCCTCAAAGTGTCTAAGTCTAAAAGGGTTCCATCGTAGTTCATTTAGAAGTGTCCTTAAATTGTAAAATTGTAACTTGTTCATTTCTCATAGAAAGTCAAAGGTAACCTGTGTTTAGACACTGCATGCGTCACCCGTGGGCCTCCTACATCCTAACCCTTGGTTGTTCTTAGAAGCCCCAGCAATTCGACAGGCCCTAGGCCTGCTTTCTATTCCTCACGTGGTGCTTATACCACTTTTTTAGTGTATGGTTTGTGAGGCTCTAGGGCAAAACATATACTGTGTAACTTATCATATGCTAATTAAGTTCCTTGTATTGTACTTTTACCTCTGACCTCATAAAGAGTCCAGAGGGGTTGTGTTTAGAATAAATACATATATATTTGATATATACCTTGTGTGGTGTGCTTTCATTTGGTACCCAAGAGATTGTAATTGGTAAAACAACTAACTTAATTCGCTCTCTGAAGTCTTAGCCTGCAGACTGCTGGCCATTGCTACCCCTAGGATAGCTTTCTATAAGGTTGACTTTACAACCACCATCAATAAGGGTCGATTGGACTGGTGCAAGCTGCCCACTAGAACTAGTGGACATCATATACCAGGCCAACTTCTCACAGTTTGTATCTCACATTTTCTGGCTTTTTATTTGCATAGAGTGCAGTAGCGTAGAGTAGATTGTTTCAGAATAGAGTGGAGTGGTATACAGTAGTGGTGGAGAGTGCAGTGTTGCAGAGAGAAGCTGTGCAGAGTGGAGTGGCCCATACTGGAGTGGTGTAGAGCACAGTGGCGAAGAGTGCAGTTGTGAATAGTAGAGTGGGTAGTGTGCATTGCGTAGAGTGGTGCAGAGTAGAGAGGCGTTGAGTGAAGTGGCATAGAGTGTAGTGTCAAGAGTGCAGTGTGCAAAGTAGATTAAAGTGACGTAAAGTGGTGCAGAGTGGAGTGCCATAAAGAAGAGTGTCATAATGTAGAGTGGCATAGAGTTCAATGGCAGAGAGTGCAGTGCTGCAGAGTAGAGTGGTGTAGAGTAGAGGTCATTGGTCTAATCTGCAGTGGCGTATAGTGGTGCAGAGTAAAGTGATGTAGAGTGCAATGGTCTAGTATGGCTTACAGTGCATTCATTTTGAGTAAAGTGGTGTAGACTGCAGTGGCATAGAGTACAGTAGCATAGAGTGCAGTGGTGTGGTGCGGAGCCGGTGAAGAGTTAAATAGAGTGACGTACACTGCCATGCATAGAGTAGATTGTTTCAGACTAGAGTGAAGTAGCATAGAGTGTAGTGGTACAGAGTAGAGTTTTGTAGAGTGCAGCGGTGCAGAGTAGATTAGACTGGCTGAGAGTGGATTGGCATAGAGTTCAGTGGCGTAGAGTGGAGTGATGCAGAGTACAGTGGTGTAGAGTTCAGTAGCATAGAGTGGCATAAAGTAGAGTGGTGGAGAGTGCAATGTTGCAGAGTTTACCATTGTAGAGTGCAGTGGTGAATAGTAGAGTGGCATGGAGTGCATTAGTTTAGAGTGCAGTGTCACAGACTGGAGTGGCGTATAGTGGTACAGAGTGAATAGAGTGGATTAAAGTGCAGTGACAGAGTAAAATAGCTTAGAGTGCAGTGACATAAGTATAGTGGCGTAGTGTGCAGTGGTGCAGGGTAGATTGGCACAGAATCCATTGATTTTGAGTAAAGTGGTGGAGAGTGCAATGGCATAGAGTGGTGCAAAGTAGAGTGTAGTGGTGCTGAGTGCAGTGGCCTAGAGTTGATTGTTTCAGAGTAGAGTGCATTGGTGCAAAGTAGAATGGCTTAGATGGGATTGGCATAGAGTGCATTTGCCTACAGTGGAGTGATACACAGTAGAGTGCACTGGCTTAGAGTGCGGTGGCATAGAGTTCACTGTTGCATAGTAGAGTAGCGTGAAGTGGTCTAGAGTGCAGTGATGGAGAGTGCAGTGGTGCATAGTAGAGTAGTGTGGCGTAGAGTGCATTGGCATAGAGTAGAGTGGAGTGGTGTAGAGTAGAGAGGTGTGGAGTGGTGATAAGAGTGCAGTGACTGTGTGGAGTGGAGTGGTGTATAGTAGAGTGGCATGTAGTGCGTTGGTGTATAGTGCAGTGGCACAGGGTAGAATCGCTTAGACTACAGTGGTACAGAGTAGTATAGAGTGGCTTAGTGGCAGGTACAGAGTACAATAGTTTAGAGTGCAGTGACGTAAAGTATAGTTCTATAGAGTGCAGTGGTGCAGAGTAGATTGGTACAGAATGCATTGGTTTTGACTTTGAGTAAAGTGGTGTAGAGTGCAATGGCGTAGAGTGGTGCAAAGCAGAGTGTAGTGGCGCTGCGTGCAGTCGCACTGAGTGCAGTGATGCAAAGTAGAGTGGCTTAGATGGGATTGGCATTGAGTGCATTGGCATACAGTGGAGTGATACACAGATAGCATTGGCGTAGAGTGCAGTGGCATAGAGTGCAGTGTTACCGAGTAGGGTAACATAGAGTGGAGTGGTGTAGAGTGCAGTGGTGAATAGTGCAGTAGTGTGGAGGTGAGTGCATTGGCATAGAGTCGAGTGGAGGGTTGTAGAGTAGAGAGGCGCAGAGGGGTGATAAGATTGCAGTGAAAGTTTGGAGTGGAGTGGTGTAGTGTGGAGTGGTGCAGAGTAGAGTGCAGTGGCGTGGAGTGAAGTGGTGCAGAGTAAAGTGGAGTATGCATGATATGGTAGCATACTGCCATTACAGGCAACACCTCTTCAATTGAAATTACTATACTATTACATTTGCATTCAAAAACAGTTTTACTGATAAAAGTATATGGCCCACAACGAAAATGTGTAGAAATGTCATCACCCAATGTATTGATTTGATCGTCAGCACAGTTAATTTACAGACATTTATATTTTGTTTTGTGCTAGAAAAATAATAACAAATAATAACATTGTACAGACTTCCTCAAGCAGCCCCCAGTAGCCAGCAGGATTGTCACATAAACCTTCTCACTTTGAAGTCAGAGAAAGAAAATTAAACACTAAGCTCCTTGGAAGACGCAGCCTGACATTTGACCTCTGTATTTGAATGCAGAGCAAATTTGAAAAGATAAGAACAAGATTTAAAGGAAAGACAGCAAGTTTGTGAAAGGATACAGTAAACAAGCTTTGGGCAAACAGAAGGACGAACTGGAGTTGGACAGCCTAAAGCAACTAAAGTCAGCAAATAGACAGCCAGAAAATGTGAGTTACAAATCACAAAGCCAATGGTACGCAACGGGCGGAATGCATTCCTAGGTCAACTTTCTGAATGTCCCAAGACGTCTTTCGCAAACCTGGCAGTTGCACTGTCTAATAGGTTTCTACCTCAAAAGGGTCACACTGGTATGGAAAGAGGAGCTCCCGAATAGCAACATGTCATGTTGCTTGGGTTAAGGTAATCCTTGCAGCACAGATGTCGCCTGCATAGGAAGCAAATTAAATTAGGTCACACGGGTGATGTCTCCTGCCCCAAAGACGTTATTGCCACAACACAATAGTAGAATATTTGGCATTATGGCTGCCCATAGACTCTTCTGGGGCATAGGTTCCAATGGTGCAAAGATTTCTTCTGTTTTTAGGATTGCTTAAAGGAAACATGGTTTCACGCCTAAACAATCTGAAGTATAGGTACATGTTTAATTAAACAAGTGAGGCCTACATACTGGGTCTGCACCGCAGGGGCTGCAGGGGCCTGTCTTATGTTCCTGATGGCAAGGTCAGTGGCAGCTTACTCTCGCAGCAGTGAGCAAGACAGTACACCAGCGGTGTCACAGAATAAAACACTCTCACCTCTGAAAGAAGCAAGGGTTGACTTTCTTAAGAAGGTGTATTTGACTCAGTCTTCTTCTCCGAAAGAAAAAGAAAAAGAAAAAGAAGTTCCATTGGGAAGATGGTGCATGAATTACAACCAGTAGCAGTAGGCATGGATCGGGTGTGCCGGGCGGGAGAGCGGAAGGGGTGAGGTGATCTTTAAATTAAAAAAAACACTTACCTTATTGCCGCGTCTCTCTTCCATCTCTTTTAAAATCAGGAACAGACCAGGAAGCAGCTAGGCTCCCCTGAGCCAATCACAGCGCTGCAATGCAGCATTGTGATTGGTCTGAGCACCGTGGTTTGGCGCTCAGGGGGGGAATAGGAGCCTGGCCAAGTTCTCCATCCAGGCTGTAGTAAAACCTGGGTGGAGAACATGCAAAGTGCACATGAATGTTTGGCCGGCCCAAGAAAGCAGGCCAAGCATTCATGCGCACTTGGAGTGGGGAAACCACTCCTCCGCCTGCTCCTCTGTCATCAAGCTGCAGCATCAGGAACAAATAAAAAGATAATAACGTCAGTTATTATCAATTTATTTTTCCTTTAATTAGCTGCTAACAAGCATTGGGGCAAAACTCCCCCGTCTTAGAAGAGGAGCCGCCATTGATTACAACTAAGGCTCCCTGTTTTCCGTTTTTAGTGATTTTTACAGATAAATACAGACAGAAAAACATTTCTTTTCTTATCTGTATTTATTTTTAAATGTGGATAAAAACGGAAATGAAGAGCTTTTTGAGTAATTCTAATTTCACTTTGCCATGACTGCCAAGCCAATAACTGTGTGAATTGAAATTTAAGGGGTTTAAAAAGGAAAAGATTAGTAAAGAGGCTTAAACAACAGAAGATATTCACAAGGCTAATACTGTAATGTACGTATTTTCACATAAGTGCATTGATTTATCTTCTGCAGGTGCTCATATCACTGAAACCTGGCAGGCATTCAAGCATGGCTCCATATTTATTGGTTAAATAAATGTGGAAATCTACCAGTTTCAGCTTTTTTTTTCACAAAACCCATAGTAAATATGGATAAATACAGATAAAGTTGACAACAATTAAATATGGATAAATACAGACGGAAATGTAAAAAATATACACACCATAAAACCGGGAGCCCTAATTACAACCCATGAGAGAGAAGCGACCTCCCTCTGCACGGCTCCAGAGTACGAACATTCTGCCAGCAAGGATCTGGTTCGCCTTTTATACACTGCTCAGGGCAGTCTTTATGATGAATATTTCTGTTACAGATAATTTTTTGCTCATATTCATTTTGCTCTGAAGAAACTGCCATTAATGCTTCTGCTTTTCATCTGCATCCACCGGCTGATAGGAACCCACTGGTCTCATTTGGGAAGGCGCCTTCGTTTTTATTGTTTACGCAAGAAATATATTTTAGTGTACAAATAAATACACAACGTAAAATACAGAACATTGAATAAAAACAAACCCAAGCCGTTCAATTACTAGAAAACGTAAGCAAACTTCACATTAGCTATCCTTCTCCGCTTGTGACGTAAACAAAGCTTTAACAGGAATTTAGCATCATAACGTATTATAAAAGTTTGAATCAGCACCAAATTACTTTAATCTTTCTGAAGGAATGCCTGGTAGGGTCAATTAAGAACCCAAACCTCTCAATCCATGAAATAACTGGCCTCTAGCTGAACAAAAAAAACTCTTTGTTGTTACACATCCCAGTGGTCTACAGGTCAAAAGCCAATTTTCCCAAGGATCTGCTTATTATCATTAAAAGACTCAAATCTGTTAGTGACCACCCACACCTGACCAAAGTTGCTGCAAAGGAAAAATCTCTTCTTGAAAACCTGGAAATTGCAGATGTAAAAGCTATCCTGGATTAAATGGCAATTGGAAATGCACCTTGTTATAGGAATCTATAAAAAAAAAATACATCTGTAAAATACAGATGTTTAAACATATGCGAAGAAAGAATATCCATAGGTATCGGAGAGCCTGTTACTAAGATGAATCACAGCCTCAACACAGGTAAAAGCAGAGAGACAGAGGTAAACAGTTCTATAGATTCCCATACCCATGAATAGAGTTAGCTCGAGTCATAAATTCAGTTGCAAGTAGTATGTAATTCCTTATCTAGCATTGAGGGTCAAATCACTTCAATCCAGACAAATCCATCTACTTTCTACTGCAAGGAGCATATAACACCAACAACACCAATATTTCAACATGGTAGCCGATACGGCTGTCAGTGGACATTTTGTGCTCGGTCCCTAAGACACTAACAAATCCACCACTGCCAACTGGTGAATCCATTTTTTTTCCTATTTTCATGTCAGCAGGTTACATAACCCTTCAAGAGTTACACCCTCCTCCACCCAAGCAGGTCACAGAGCCTAAAGTTTCAAAACTCGTAGTGGCAGTGCAAATAGACTTGAATATCAATTGTCATACCCTTATACTACTTGTGCAAAATAAACATTCACCCTTAAATCCCTTAGTACCGGTTAATATGAATAATAAAACCAGCTGATAAAGTTAGTAGCATTGTCTTATTGAAAACAACATATTATGAAACTGACCTTTAAAACCACTGGGCATATATACAATCCCCTATCGTAAGAGAAACATCACTTTTAGTGATGTTCCTGTGGCGATAGGGGCTTCGCCTCATTTACAAAGGGGCAATAAGCCAGTTAAGGTGGCTCAATCCCACCTTGGAAATAAGGCTCCCTTTAACGCTACACTTAGGGCCCGATTCTGATGCGGTTAGGAAATCTTCCAGATCGAATCGGTTTGGAAATGGTTTCCAACCTACTTGGATCAGTAGAGTCCGACCGACCGAGTATGATGCATCTGGATGCTTCCAGATACGATTTGATTGGACCCCCATTGACTTCTATGGGAGCCTATGTTCCTAACCGCATCGTAATCTGGCCCTGGGTTGGGAAGACACGTTCCCGATCCGATTCAGAACGAGCAAATTCCATTAGGAGGCCTTCCTAACGGCATCGTAATCGGGCCCTAGGTGGGAATGCTTTCCTAGCCGCATTGGAATCGGGCTCTTAGTGTGAAAGGGGCATGCAATGGCTGTTGTAGTGGCCATTTTGCCGCATCACCCAATAAATTTGGCCTGGCCCCCTATTTTGCAAGGGTGGCGTAAATAGGAGGTAGCGACAAAATTAAGACCAGGGAAAGCCTGGTCTTAACATCGCGAAATGCAGAGAAATGCTTTATTGCTACTCTTTTTTTCTGTTTCTATGTGTGTTGCTTTGTACAGCACACATAGAAACAGCAAATTACCATGAATGATTGTTTATGTACAGAAAGGTGTCCCTCCCTGCACATAAACAATAATTTGAAAAATTACATTGTGCAACTTCTATGTGTGCTGCACAATGCAGCACACATAGAAGTTACAAATTGCCATTCTGGATTGTTTATGTGCAGGAAGGGACACATTCCTGCACATACACAATCATTCCCTCAAGGCAGGCACCCTTGCCCCATGGTGCAAGGGTGCCTGCATTGTCAGTAGGCACCTGAATTTAGCGCCAGCGCAGGGAGTAATGCAGGGGTGCGGCCAATTATTGTAAATACAGCACATCCCTGCTTCTCTAAAGTGATGGAGCGCGGAAGTAGCAATTTTGGTGCTGAGCACCGCTATGCCACTTTCTTATACTTATGCCCCCAAATGTCTAATACACAACGCTATCTTAGACAGAATTACAACTCTCTGCATGTAAGAGTCTTCACAGAGCTATGATCAATGAAATGTCTGTCGTCAACCCTGATTCAGTTGAAATAAATACATTTTTATTAAGACAATCCCTGCCATACCAATTTAATGTATAGTGCACAAAAACCTCTGTCCACCAGACATAGTATAGATTATCTGAAGACCCGATTAGCACAAAGACATTTCTAGAGTACATTTTCTACAACCACAATGAGGAACTTTTGGTGTCTTCAGATGTGAGTCGGTAAACACTTATATACTCCAATATGAATGACTTTGACTTCTGTTGAATTATCTTGATTTCTAACCACATCCATACCAATTACTCATGTATGCAATCAATGCCTGCAGGAACAATTAACTGATAGCCAAAGCGCAGCTTAGCCCAAAGTTTCAAAATCCTTATGCATTTCACCATGGTATTAACTTTCTAAATATCCTTATCATAGATCAAAATGTCACCTTAAAAACTAATCTCAAAAACCGCACAACTGGACTAGGTTTCCCCCTGTCGCCCCTCCTCTTTGCCCTTTTTATAGAAGCCCTAGAATGCTTAATTCGACAGACACCGGAGGTTACTTGGATGAACCTTTTGCTTGCAGGAACTTTAGCATTCCCTTATGCTGATGATGTCCTTTTGACACTAGGTTCCCCATGCACTTCACTCCCAGCTGTACTGACTATTTTTGAAGACTTCCAATGGGCCACAGGATTTATAAGGTTGATCTTGACAAATCAGATATTCTAAATGTATCTCCTGAAACTAAGAAGGTGGCCAACCTGTCTCCTCGCTTTCCCCTTTGGTGGCCTCGTTCCATCATTAAATATCTCAGAATTCAACTTACGCACTAGATCTTGGAGCTGTTTGAGGCCAATTGCCCTCTCCTTCTTTTATCTACAACCAAAGATCTACAGTCCTGGGGGAACCTAATGTTGTCCTGGTTTGGCAGAATGAATACAGTCAAAATAAATATACTCCCACACCTCTTATACTTATTTCAAGAACTTCCAATATGGCCTTTTTCTTCCTACCTAAAGCACATTCAGCCTTAATCTGGAAGGGTAGGGCCCCAAGACTTTAGGAAAAACGTATGACTCAATCCAGGCAGACAGGAAGACTGGTAACTTCTAGTATTTCCACTATTATACAGCTGTGCAACTGCAAGTGGCGGTGGATAGGGGTGGACAGCAAACTCAGCTCCTCCGGCAGAGTTTTGGCAAAACTCCATCCCCCGCTGCGTGGCAGAACTTTTTCTCATGCACGGCTCACCAATGGTAAGAAGTCAATCCTGAGCAAGAAAATCAAGCGTTCCCTTTGAGAATTCTCATAGCAGGCAGTTGCTGCAGGTCACTACTGCGCTTGCTTTGAGAAAACTGTTGTTCGTTGTGAGGAAGTTTCCGATCGAGTAGAAAATCTACTCGAGCGGCAGAAAGAAGCAGCGCTATCTATTAGGATTGAGATAAATTACCACGTATTTAGAAAATCAACTTATTTACCATGTTAGAATTGCATTTAGGAATGCGTTTAAATGCTATCGAAAAGCTCTTTTTAGAAAATGTCGCACAAATAAAACTTTTAATGCATTTTGTTAGAATATTAATAAATAAATCAAAAATATATATCATTATATTCATGTAGAAATAGAAGATGTCTTTCTAAATGCTTCATTAATAAATGTGTATTTAAAAATAAAAGGATTTGCACCAAGTAGCTATACTTTACCTTGTGTAGTGACTAGGCCCAAAACATTTCCTTTAGACCTTTACTCATAGTAAAGCATTCTTTGTGACTGCCTAGCATTGATGTTATCATATGAAATGTGCTATTTCTAATATCACTTTCATATAGTTCCTCACCTCATAATTTCACTTGAATACAATGAACTTATTGAAATTGTATTGAATATATGGTGACATAGACTTTATAAATGTTGCCTCCGAATATTTTGAATATTTGCTTTCAAATTACTGGATAGCCTTTCTCTATACAATGAGCTTACAGTGCATCTTTAGCTTAGGTAAGAGAGCTTACATTGAGAACTTTCCTTCATGTAACAATTATGTTAGGAACTGTATCAAACCAAGTGCAGACTGTGGGAATCGGAAGAAGATGCATCGCCTGACTGACGACACCACCTCGTGAACTGTTCTGATTAGACATCGAGTGAATACAGCTACACAAGTCTATACTTGTGTGAGAAGAACACTATATAACTAGTGTTCCTAGCTAGCTTGGTACAACACACCTCTTTACCCTTGCCCTCTCCGGTGGTCCTGCTTCTGGATTTTCCTTTGACTCGTCTTTATGGAGAGTTGATTTTTCTTGGATATTCCTGAGGTGATTTGCTTTATTTTTGTGATGCATGCTAATGCACAAATTACTTTTCTAAAATACCGTTGCTATTGCAATGGTTGGGGAACTCGACTGAGTTTCCGGGGCTACTCTTCATGAGAAGATGGTCTCTCTTTATTCACTCTTTTCCAAAGGAACTCTTTAAAGGCTCTTATTAGAATAGGTTCCTTAGTTAGATTATTGGGTTTGTTTATGGATCACTGTATTCTTTTAATGTTTAATTCTAAACATTTCTTTATTTTCTGTAAACTACTCAATTGAATAAAGATAATTAGAGACTAACTTTATGATATAGAAAGCTTTTAAAACTCTCCCAGCCTCTCGTCATTGACTCATCGAAATTCTAAATGTCTATGATGTTTTAGTGACTTTCCTCTAGGGAGCTCTAATTCTCAGAACGGTAGGAAAGGTCCATCAACTTCTCCAGAACCTCTAGGATTGTCTATGGCAAGAGTTGTAAGACAGTTGTAAAATAGATTAACCATCTTGGAAAGTCCTATTCGGGCTCCAACAGGATCATGTTCAGTCTAGTAGTTTTGTTGAAGTGAGGTACTTTGGGGAGTACTTTGCATTTTGTTATAGCTGGTTTATTTTGTATTATGAAATCCCAATAAAGAAATTTATAAAAAATCAGTGCGAACCTCGCAACGGACAACAATTCCGACGCTCGTGGAATCTTGCTAGGTTTTTAAGTTAAACTATGGGGAACTCCACTTAGTGAAACTCTGAGAGGCTCGCCCACCCCTGGTGGTGGATTGGTCTACCTTGCAATCTGAAAAAAACTCGAGGCAGATGGACCAAGCCATAGTTCGCAGACTCCTGTGGGATCTGGTGTAGTTGAGAACCACAGGCCTACTAACGCTTATCCACGGAGCCCTGTTGCAACAACGCTAAGGACATGGGATAAATATGCGACAGCACAGGGCCTGGTGTCCTACTTATTCCCCTACACACCAGTAGATTTCAACCCGACCTTTCAAGCCACTCTTGATGCCCACGCCTTCCTTTCCTGGTGTGAGTGAGGGTGTAAAATGAATGCTGACATGTATGATTCTGCTATGGCTAAAACCTTCTGGAAAAGTAAAACAGCTCACAACCTTCCCCATTTAATGCAACTGTTGTATTCGCTGGTTCAGCACTGGGTCACACAACTCATACTATGTGCAGGAGCCACTAGAGCCAAAAAAAACCCTGAAAGTCCAATTCCCCAAATTGGTGGGTACAAGGGGGCACAATTTAGCACTCAGCTTCTCCTGACAAATGAGACTCCATAGACATGGAGACATAACACTGAGTGGGAAAGGGTACTGAGTAGGTAGATGGAATCTAAACACATGCCTAAACTGCACAGGAACAAACACGCCGCATTGGCGTATATTCGTGGATGGGAAATAAATTATAAAGTCTCGTTTAGTTGGCCCTACACCCATCATAGATTGCACTGCATATTGCTTTGTCCAGGTGCAGGAGGGGTTGTGGTGCACAAGGCAAAACGTTTCACATATGGTGGGATTGTCCAGTTATTAGACCTTCATGAGGAGAGGTTTCCACACTACTGCAGAAGGTTTTGACTTTTTCCATTCCATCTACTCCAGAGGTGATGCTCCTGAGCTTCAAACACCCTGCCCTGACTCCCATGACTAAAGACGAATGGCGCATGTGCCTACAGTGCCTGGCCTTGGCAGAATTCACAATAGTTCACTGCTTGAAACGTCGCCTATACACAATGGCACCAATGTTACGGGCAAAACTCTAGGTACGAGCGCCTAACGAGCAACATCCGGGGGTCCAATTTAGCATTTCAACTACAATGGAATTCCTTGGTTTGGTGCTTAGGGAGGTGACATCCAGCTTGGCCCTCTCCCTACAATGGAAGGCGCTAAACCTATTTTACTGTCATTGGGAAGAGGGATCTCTACTCTCAATTGTACATCTCAGATCCTGGGGGCAGCCTTCGAACGGCGTGTAGGAGAGGTGTTTGTAAGAAACTATTTTGCTTTCGTAGGTGGACGCTGGTTGTTGTTTCATCCTTCGGCAGTTGGGACTAGCAATAGGAGGCAGGGGGCAAGGAGGGATGAATGAACATGAGGCAGACATACGATGAGGAGATGATGAGCATGCCCCATGTGGACGGATAAATGTGAACGCTATGTTAAATTTTAGCCAGCGGCGTTAACCGCTCTGGTAGGCCTTTCTTAGTTGTGCTTGTATCGATGTGTGACTACTCATCTATACTGTTTTTAAAATGCTAATAAAAGGTTCCCAACAAAAAACTAAAAAGCAATACCCTCAGTGATTATCCGGTGTGCATTCTTACATACTCTCTGCTTTCAAAGGAGTCACCTGTGATGAGCATCAGGAACTAAAGTAGAATGACAGGTCTATGGAAAAGGTGGAGAATGGGCCTTACAAGCCTGTCCATAGAATGGTAGCAGTACACAGGAGACATAAAGGTCAAGGAGGAGTTATCGCAGGAAAAGTTCAAGGACTATATAGGCGGAGTCAGCACTAGACAACTTGCCTAGCAAATCGTCATGTGTTGTAAGTGTCTGGCTTGTTTGTACCAATTCACTCCCAGCTTACTTCAGCCTATGTATTTGTTTTGTTCTTTTCAATGGTTCCCCCCACATTGGAATTGTCAGCTTTTTGTTGGTAGCTAGTTAGCTCTCTTATCTTTTTGTGCTGCGGTGTTACGCTCTGCTTCTCTCATATTTAAGGCTTGTATCCTGATCACCCCTCAGCTTGTCAGTGTCAGAAACACGAGTGAACTAGTAAGACCTCCACGATCTGTTTGCCTAACATGCTGGGTTGAGGTAATGGTCACTATAGAATTAATCTGATGGCATGTAAGGTTTTGAAGTATTATGACCTGCAGAGGTTACTCTATCCAGTCTTGTCACCCAACACTCAGACCACCCACCACACCTCCTCAGCTGTGAACAAGAGATTCTGCTCCTATCGGATTCAGTTTAGATCTTCTGGTTTTCGCCCTAACCCATCTCTTTCTCTATGGGTATGTGTATTTGGAAATTGACTCATAGTCACATTACTGGGGTATGTCAGGGAGGAAAGAAGCGACTGCCATCAAAAAGGTTGATTGCTGACATACTAAGTCTCAAATGATGAAACTTATAATAACAAACTAATATCCCACAGTACTTGCTGATCAACCCATTTTATGTTCTGAAAATCTGAAAATAGGACAATACTGTTGCCAATCTAGAGTGAACGTACATAAACTGCAACAACTGCAACCAAGGGTCTGATTGAGATATTGCCGGACGGGTTACTCCGTCACAACGGTGATGCATATCCGTCCGCCGAAATATAAATCCCATAGGATGTAATGAGATTTATATTTCGAAATTGGGATATCTATTAGCGCTGTATTAGGTAATCCATCCGTCATGATCTAAATCAGACCCCAATGCTTCAAGCGGGGAGAGTTTTAAAACCACCGCCTCTTCCTACCACCGATGTGCCAATCGTTTTCTCTGAACACTGAAAAAAATATTGGAATCATTCTGCAACTGGGTCACATGGATTCTAGTTACCCTACTCACTTGTAACAGAACTAATTTATAATGTATGATAGTAAGCCACATAACCTACTTCAAGGCTGCCTGGCCAAGTGAAAGTTCAGCAGCAAATCAATGGGCACAGCCCATTTATCAGACTCAGATGCATGACTTGAACACAATCACACCTGTAATTATCTCACCTGTTTGGTTATTGATCTATTGGAGCTGTTACTGTGGTGAGGAAACCATGAAAAGATATTTCTCAATGCATTGGATTATGTCTTTGTTGCCCTCAAAATGATATAAATGATCACATCAAGTGCTGCAGCTTGATCTACAGCTAATAGGCTCCATGGCTTTTTTATGCTTTCCCCCGAAAATGTTATTGGTTAAATGTTTGCATTGACCTCTAAGAACATAATGCATTTTCTATGATCTACCTATATGAATGTGGCAATCCATCTATTTGAGGCCACCATTCGAAATGTTTTCTTTTCATTTTATTTCTTTATTTGAACATTTCTATACTGCAACCAAAAACCAAGGAAAGTATGCGAGCTCTGGTCATTTTCAGATGACCCAAGGCAATTGGGCATTAGTTCTTGGACTCAGATTGTGACAGTAAAAAGACTTTCCAATGGTCTCCTGGGGCGCATCCTTTCCATTGAGCACAAAACCCCAAAACTAGCTAACAAGTACAGCCCTTTGTCACTTGAACCCCAGGGTGTATTGAAGTCGAGCACTCCAATTTCTACTCACCGAGGTGCTGTGGGGTAAAAAATTGAGCACCCAACAAACCAGCCAATATCAATCAATACATCCATATCTAGCCTGTGCATTTACTTTTAGAAGAAAAAGTACTTTACTTCTGAGCACAACACAATACTGTACATAAATTGTGATTGCACACTTTAAATGGCATGCCAGTATTTTAGGTAATTGTCACGGTGATCTTGGGTAACAGCCTAGGCTGAAACACTAATACAGGTATAAAGCAGTAATTTAATGCAAATTGTATCTTAGACCTCTGGCAGGGAGTTTGAGGTCGTTGTTTATGAGGGGCTTCTGGAACTTAGTTGACCATTTGCCCTAAAAGTTGATCTGATCAGAAGAATTGGTCCCTCTCTCCTGTAGTCATAACTGCACGGTGCTTTTTGGTGTTTGTAAAAAGGCAGGTCAGGTTTGCAAACGCCTTGGGTCAGTGGGTATAGCACCTCTTCAGGTGGTGTACTTCTATGCACTGCCCATCAAGCAGAGATTTATTTGACTCTGTCCCAGCCAAGGTGAAGTTGCCGTCCTCCGAGCTGAATGCACGTGCACACGTCAAGTCAAGTGAGAGTTGGCAGTGCTGCACTGAACCTTCTTCAAGCCTCAACATAAGCTCAGCACACCAGGCCATACCCCAAACAAATTTATATTTGCATATAGCCATGTCTGAACTGGGGTGGCAGAGTGGGCTAAAGAACGCTGATGGATTAAACCCAGATCTTTTGACTGGGTGTGATTGTTTGATTGATTCAGATGCTCCGTCCGTCACCACCCCCTTTTGTACCGCATCCCCCAAACAAAGGCAGGCCCCAAACCCAGGTCTCAACAGTGGCGATAAGGCCTTGATTGATGTCATCTCTGCCTAAGGAGGGCAGCATCCTCCTAGGCATAGCACCTCCAGTGGCATGACTACAAGCACAGGAACAAGGAGAAACTGGCCAGGAACCTTAGGGCAGCCATGGGGTCCGGTGGAGGACCTGAAGACCAGGAGGAGCTGGACCCACTCGAGGAGCAGGTGGCATCACTCATCCCAACAGAGTTGGTGGCAGGAGGTGGCTGACATGACAGTGCTGCGCCTGAGGATCAGGGAGAACTTCGGGGCAAGTGAAACATGGGAATATATGGGCGAAACTGTCATGCAGTGCGGCGCATCAACACACTTTACTGCACCAAGCTGAGCTGTGTGCAAGCGAAAGGGCAGGAATGTCTCACATATTAGCTCACCCATCACTGTGTTAGAATTGCCCAGTAATATTTTATTATGTCCAGCCCTGCCAAGTTTCTCTGGTCTACGTGTGATGTTTTGACCCAATCAAGTTTATTCTTTGAATCCTGGGACTTGTAGTGTAATCTACAACATGCCTGATCCGGACAAAAAACCTGGGGGCCTATTTAACACCTTCGCTGCTAAGGCAATTCCCCTCCTGTGCTGGCGATTTTATTTTTCATTGTTTTATGACGAGCTGGGCTCGTCATCAGCACACGACCACTGTGCACCATGACGAGCCCAGCTCGTCATCAGCATCGAAAGGGTTAAGAACTTATCATGCAGTGCTGCACAGCAAGTCACCTTGCTGCGCTGCACTCTGTGACAGGGAAAGGGCAGGAGTGTGCCTTATTTAAGGTAATACAGCTCATTCCTGCCTTTTCACCTGCGCTGGTGCCCTTTTGGCAGCATAGCGCCCATGCAGACACCCTTGCACAACGAAGCAAGTGTCCGTCTTGGGGCTAGGCCTCCAAAAGTGGAATGCAATGAAATGTAAGGTGATTGGACTTGCCAGAGGGTGAACTTCAACCATGTTGCGTGCAGCTGTCCTGATCTTCTGGGTGAGTTTCTACAGGTGTTGGTTGTCATGTAAGACACTACCCTACCTCTTATCTTCCTCAAATGGTTATTGGGGGTGAGGGTGGGGGTGACTGCAAGTGATGCACAGTAGAGGTCTATGATTGTTTGTTGGAAGCATAGATGGTGTGTGAGCTAGGTGGGTCCCTGGTAGTGTGGTGCCTTGGAGATGTGGCTGAGCATCTTGAACTACTAATGTGTCTGAATGGGGAGCCAATATATCTTCAGGAGGTGAGATGTTGTTTGTGGGCCACAAGGTAGGCTGGCTAAGCATCTGGCTCTGCTGTTTGTTAATTTCCCAATTGTATAGCAGCTGTGCAAAGATGCTGATGTAGAGGGCATTGATATACTACAGTCAACATGTGATGAGGGCCTTAGTGATGGTTTCACAAGTTTCAGGAGGGAGCCATTAGGAGAAAGGTCTGACTATGCATAATATGTGAAAGCAAGTGGAGGTGAAATAGGGATTTGTGAAGTGTTAGGGTGGGGTAGGTGTCCAGGATGAGGGGCATGTTTCTGGGAAGGTTGGAGGATAAGGTGTTTGGGCTTAGTCGTGTGTGTAACCAAGGTAGGTAAATATTGCAGAGTATTCTCACTACTGTCTTGTGTGGTTCAGGAACAGCCATTACTATTACATACAGGTTGGCATGCTGGTCAAGTGCATGATGTAAAACATGTTGATGGTGTTGTGTCTCCTGAAAGTCAGTGTATGATCTGTGTGCCATCAGGGTGTGAGATTAAGTACAGTCCCTGAGTCAGAATGATGATTGACAGAGGAGTAATGTGCAAGGACAAAGTGAGTGGGACTGAGTGAAGACATATGTGGTACTCAGCAGATTAGTATCTTGGGTTCAGAGGAAATGGTGTGAGCTTGAGATGTTGAATATTTCCAAGTGGGGCGATGGCCATCCCCTTCAGAGATGGCTCACAGTGTTCACTGTTGTGGACTCTGGAGATGACTATGTGTGTGTGTGCTAGGAAACTATTGGATTTCACCTAACTAGGCAAACTAGGCTATATACATGCCTTCACTCAATCCTGTAGTGTAAGAAGGTGGCTTGCTTGTGTGGATGTGTGTCAAATATGATCCCTTGGCATCACTACTGCACAAATTGCATGCAAGACAGTACAGCATGCCAGATTGGTGTGTTGTACTGTGTGAAAGGCACAGCACAGATAATATGTTATACATAAAAAGAATATATTACCTTGTCAGCGCTGGGTTCCAAACTGCTGGCTAGAGGTAATGCAACCACTTTGGTGATACGGTATAATGGTCTCATCAGTGGTATCAAGAAGCTAATGTTACAAAAGCGTAGGCACAAACCAGAAAAGCAATGTAATATGTCAAATGGCGCCCTTAACTGCACTCACTCTAACAGGCATTGTAGGCCAGTAGGCTACTAGCTGTGTGTCAGTAAACAAATAGGTCCCCTTCTTCATTCAGAGGTTGTGTGAACAATGTAAAGTTATAGCCATGTGAAAACCAACAAGCATGCAACATGGCTTCATTTGCTTGTAGTAACATTTGTTCCACATATCCCTGTGTACTTTAAAATGAATGCAACATCAACAACACGTCCTGCTGAGCTGCAAGTCCTTGAAGAACAACCTGTTGGTGATGCCATCCTACCCCCATGGATGTTGAGATCTTCCAACAACTCCTGGACTCTTTTTAACCTTCTCCTCCGGTCGTGGCAAGGGTGGACGATGGTGCTCGGTCCCCAGAAGAACCGACCTCACAGGACATGCCTCTTCTAGCTGTTCAGTCCCAGCTGAGAACTCCTAGGACCCCAAAACGTTTTTAGCTGCAAATTGTAGGAGTCCAGCAACGAATTGCAGATGAGGTGTGGGCAGAGATGGCTACCATAGCAGGCACCATAGAAGGAGATCATTGGTGTCTAAGCTCTAATAAGAGTAACAAAGGCATTTACAGACACTTAAACTTGGCACCATAGGATTGATGAGTCCCTTCCTGACATCTCTGGTCTCATAATGCAACATCTCTCTACATGTGACACCGAAAACTTTTTCGCACAGTTTGTGGCCATCTGTAACACCAAGGAATCTCAGCAGCATATGTTGGACTCTTTCACTGCAACAATGGGTGCCAGTAACTACAATGCTGTTGCTTTGTTGGCATGTCACCAGACCCTTGCCAGGGATTTCCAGGCTGCAACATTGGCAATAATGAATGAGGGTGGGGACAGGGGAGCCACATCTTCTGCCCCTGATGTGTGTATGCCTCAGATCTCTCCCATGCAAATACCACCAACTTCAGGGGAGGAACAACACTCATCAGCGGTTAAAGATGTGGACTTCCCCAGCTTACGCCGGTTATCTGCCCGATGACATTTCTCTGTGCCTCCTGTCCAGTTTTATTGTGGTCCTGTATTTGGTATCATGCCATCTCCTTTGTCACCCAGAAACTGTACTGTTTGTTTGTTCACCCGTTGATGTCATCTACTTGTGGACTTTGACTTTGAAACAACAATACTCTCCCTAATGACAATTTGAACCTCCTCACTGAAGTACTCCTCACCTCCACATTCCACTTGATATGTCTCCCAAATGGACTCTGTCTGGTCATCTATGCTTTCCATAACTGTTGGGGGTTGACCAGAATTTTAAATTTGGACTCCCGTAAAAGATTATGAGGGACCTACAATTTTCAATAAAAATAAATGTTAGACACAAATTTGCACTAAACCACAAAGAGTATTGTATGTTTTTTGCCACAAGGACTACACTTACCATGGTGGAAGAGTTCATTTATAACCCACTTGTTTACATCTCAAGAAGAGTGAACTAAATTCAACTGCAAATGCTGTCTTTGGATAAGCACCTACACCAAGTTAAACCACTGCAATAGTATAATGAGCAATGTGTTCTCTCCCAATGGAATGTCAGTGTGTAACAACAAGCTGCAGCCACTTGACTTACACACAGGTCGAATCTGCTTCTTACCACCCATAAATGGGAGCTGTCAGCCCATAACACTGTTCTACTCATCCATATAAATGTTGCTCAGTTAACAGGACAACTTTATCATCCTAAAATGAAGACCTCACTGCTCACCATTAATAGATTCAACAGTACTTTAATCTGTATGGTTGTACCAATAATAGGCACATACTCATGTCCGTATTCCTCCTGAATTAGCATCATAACTGTGCCACACAAGGATGCACAAGGCCAATCCAATACCTTATCAGGACCTGTGTCAATTGATAATTGTTCAAAAATGTCACACTGGGATAAGTAAATAAAATGTGTTCCTCTTCCCCTGAGAGGCCTAATAAGTGTTGAGTGTGAGTGTAACCATACAATATATCTCATGTACATTGTACATTTATCCTATAAGTGCCAGGCCACGGAACCAGAAACAATGCAACACTTTCCCCGAAGAAGAGCAAATGGAGATATATGGGCAAGAAACTTTCAAAGTAGTTGGCCAAAGTGAGCTGCATGATATGCCACATTTTGCAAATAGTCAATGGCAATGATAATGGGCATTCTCCAGGCAGGTGTGACTAACTGCACAATTAGTAACCTGTCAAAAGTAATGACTCCCCTTGCACAATGTTGCAAGGGTGTGTGCGGATGTGCAAGGCATCAGTGTGTGTTCCAGTGCAGCTGGGGAGCAGCAATCTGTTGTGACACAACTATTCTACCTATACCTGCCCTATCACTTTCACACAGGGTGCAACAGTTGGAGACTACCTGTGTTGTGATGCATTTTAAATTACCAACAGAGCCCCACTTACTCTGTCTAAACCATGGAAAGAGTCCTGACATTACTCTAATGCGAGGTAGACTAACAGCTGTCCATAGGCCTCAGACAAAGCTACATATACCTTCATATAGTGCAGGGCAATTGCTACATCATGTACTCAACTCATGGTACACAATGGTAACAACTCTTACACATGAACTGATGTCGAACTAGTGAAAATAAACAAAATGTTAATGTATGAAAACTATTTACTACCTATACCTACCTGTCCTACACTAACTAACCTAAAACTAGCCTAAACTATCTAACCTTAACTTAAACTGTATACACGTATCTTAAACTATCTTAAACTAGCATAACTTCTATATCCACATGACAAGTTAAACATCAACTCCCCACTCCCTTTAATACACATTAATCAGTACAATACAAACAGCAACCACATTCTAAACATACACAACCTATACATGTAATACTAAACAAATATATATTTTTGGGTATTTTATTTTTATATATATGTTTGTCATTTGTTTAAAATACACTAAACATGAACCTCTCACCCACATAAAAACCTAAGAAAATAAAAAAGACTTAAAAACAACTAACTACTGAAATTCCTAAAATCTAACACCTACCTACACTATACCTATACTTAACCCTAATTAACCCTATACCTAATAACAGCATAAAACAAACAGGATTTAGAAAATAGGGGTGAGGAATGCCCAGAGGAAGATTATTATTATAGTGCAGACATCTGCACCATGGTCTCCTGTACTGTTTCCAACAGTTTACGCAGGCTGGTCTGCTCTATGCCATGCATTCTCTAATGGGTCTTATTAAATTCCCTAAAAATGTAGTACTTAAAATGTGATCCCCCTGGACGTCTGGGCCTCCTGCGCCATGTATTTGGCTGCTGGGAGGCAGTAGAAAGTCCTGCTGTGAACTGTGGCAGCTGCTGGTGCTGTTGGACACCCCTTTGGACTTTCTCTACACCAGCGTCTCATGCTGCCTTCTGAAATCCCAGACCACTCTGCCTTGGCCCTTTCATATAGAATGCCCACCTTTCTGTACACCTTCGATACTTGGCGGATTTGGTGGTAGCATTCCTTGTGCAATGTAAAGGTTTTCTCCTTGTCGGCTGTCATGTTATCTAGGAAGGTAAAGAAAATAAAGATTTACTGAAGTTGTAAATGTACACAATGTGTGCTAAAATAGGCTGACATTGTTATACAGTCATACCTGGCTGTCCAGACCAACACCAAATTGTGAGATACAGATATGGACACCATACCTCCCATACTAAGACACCTCTCACATTAACAAAGCAAGGTGAGTCAGGTGTGGTCAGTGTAGGGGTACAGTATGGAAACAGAGTCACAATATGATCACAACCACATCATTCTGAACAGTGAGTCAAACGTATGATGATGTGTTGATTGGAAAATGGACACATGGTTCATATATTGAAACTTAGGTATTGGTATTGTATCATGCAAGTGAGCTGAAACCTGCTCGTCAACATACATGCAAGTTGTTAAGGCAAGCCCGTCCATTGTGTGTGCCTCTGTGTTGCATAACCCGCCTGGAGTTACACAAGTTAGCACACTTTCTTGACTTAACCTACCCAGTGTCAGGTAGCCAATACATGGCTGTGGTGTGTTTAACTACCTCCTGCAAAATATTATTGGGTACATTTCAACAATTTAGCCTCAGACAAATACACAGAAATCTGACATGTTGCTCCTGGTATACACTTGTAGCAATACCATATCGACTTTTACTTAAACATATTGCTGTGCACTGATTATCCCAGAGCTGCTTTCATAGCGCATATTTTAAAATGAGACAATGCATCTCAGTAGTTTCGTATGCATGCTGGAGTACTCACCGATACAAAAACTTTGTGACATATAATGCAGGAACCCTTGAACCATGATGCAGGTTGACTGTATTGGTGCTAGCCAGTATAACTTAGTCCACCAGTAGGGGGCCAGTGTAATGGGCTGTATGCTGCTACCACAGTGCATTCCCGTATGTGAACTATTACAGTGCAGCAGTTTTACTTTATAAATTGCATCATATGAATACATCCCAGAAATGGATCATAGGGGATTTAAGTTGCATGATGTTGGCACGTTAAAACCAATACATATTCAGACTAGTGCATTTTTCTAGCTGACCATACCATGCTAATTAGGCTGAATCTATGCATTGAGGCTTACTGGTGCTCCACAGATTTAACAGCAATTACATTAGCACAATGTTCTCTCAAAATATATACATTTCACAGAGATATGAAGGCTGACATCTCGTTAAGACCTCAAATCCAGATAACCAGTACTTTGTCATATGTAAAACCATCCTCACAATGTGCATCAGTCAGGCATTCTGGTGATTATTTTTACTATCCCATGGATACCTCGAGTAGCATGCCTACATCCTTACAGCCTCCAGGACATCAGTGTAAATGTTTCTCAGTAACACCATTTCACATAGTGATGGCTTGGACTACTCTGATGGAGGCTCAAGCACCCCTGAGGGTGAATTACAACCATTATGATCTGTAACTCCTTATGAGAATGTACTAACACCCTTACAGAAACACATGTTGACAAGTCTTTTGTTTTCTGTCATGGGTCAAGTCCATAATTTGTTAAAACTTAGCCCTATCACCACAACATTCACATCATCTATCATAGTACACATGTTTAAATTGTGATGGCTACCCTGCAGATACTGTTCTGCATGATTTTACAATTTGGCTTTTGATTACACACACAGTTATAGTGACAGCTATGTGTCAACACATTTTTTTAATGTTAAACAGAAGGCATCTATAGTCGAACCTATGGCCAATCACAGTTGAGTTATGAAGCAGAAGAAGTCAAATATATGCAGCATGTAGGAGAATAGTATATGGCAAGATGAAGGAATATATGTGGCATATTGACACACATTTGTATTACTCTGAGTTCATGATGTTGAAGAACCGGGCTTTTAAACCCAGCGGCGCCAGGGGCACGCCCAAAGTCTTCGGATTCACCTGTCTTGGTATACAGAGACACGGAATACTTCTGGGTGGCGTCAAAGACCAAATGTATTAGCTGCAGCTAGTAACAGTGATCCTAGAAATACAGCATGGCATATTCTCAGGAGACTGCTCAATTTTGTAAGGCAAGACATCTCTTTTTATACACAATATTCACATTCCGAATACACACCCATTGCGCAAAATTCTAACCAATAGGGTACGTTCTCAAACAAAGTATCACATGGCGAAAAGCTCAGTACACAGTAACCCAACCCAAAGTAGATCATTGGGAATTTCCCAAATCCAATCTCCACAAGCCGGACAAACCCATAATTGAAAGCACAATGCATGTAATAAAGGAGCATAGAAAAGGAAACAATGACTGATAACGAACAAGATAAGGCATGTGTAAAGAAACTAAAAGTTAACGATGTCCTGAACATTGATTGGCAATCTCAGACAACGATCAAAACCAGGGAAATTGGCTTGGCAGGGTCAGTTTCAGGTGAAGGAATCAGATCCTTGCAATTCACCTTGGAGTCAAGAAAGACCCTGTTAATGTATACCAATACGGGAAGGCCAGGCTGCTTCGTTCGTTCGACCACATTCGCCGGCCTGCGTGATGGCAATACAAAATGGAGGCTCGAAAAAATGGAACCCGTATTTGAGACGAAGTCTCTGAATACGTAATGAACTTGCTAGTTAACGTGACAAATTCACTCCATATTAGCCGAACTCACTAAATACGGTTCGACATCACCAAAATCGTGACGGAACCATAACCTCACAGGACAAGGTCGGATTTCACAGCACCTCAGTCCCTCCTTTTGCCATTACGTAGGCAATAACCTAAACTCAAGTTAATCTGAATCTAGGTCTATATCAATCTTCATCAGACCATCAAGGTGTCGTTGGAGCATCATCCTGTTGCTCTCTACTTCTCTCGAGACAGGTCTCCGCACACACATAGAAGCAAAAAGACTACAAATGGCGGGAGCACACTGGATGCAAAGGCAACAAGAGAAGAGGGTAGCTAAAACCATACCAAGGAACATCAGAATCTTTCATCCCCATTTGGACAGTAGTCCCCAAAACCATCCAATTAACGACCAGTCTCCTTCATCTACATGAATAGACTCAGAAACCTTATGCAATCTAGAGATGGCTTGGTACACTGTAGGGGCATTATCTGGAATGAAAACACAGCAACTATATTGGATCAATTTACATACCCCTCCTCGATCTGCAAGTATGACGTCTAAAACCATACGATTCTGCAACGTCATAAGGCGGTCCGCTTGAAGCTCAGCTGTAACATTACTAAGGGCACCTGCAGTTTCATTTATAGTGGCCTCAACCACTCTCGTAAGTTGTCTTTTATTCCTGCTATTGGCCATAGGACCCCAAAAGGGTAGGAAACCCTTGAAAAAGTCTCCTACTTCCTTTGCTGCGGTATCTTCCTGATCGAAGACACCTCTAACATATCTTGTTCTGTAATAATCCGTAGTAGCAGTGTATGTAGGGGTAAGCAAAAATGCCACATAACATGTGCCTGAAGAATCAGGTGGCAACCATGTGTAGGCTCTATCGTGACAAACGAAATATGTACCTTTAGCTGGCACAAACGGAGGAGAAGTCGAGATGAATAGACATAGGTTTGAGCACACACACTCTTACCTAGCTGAGCTCTCGCATTTCGACCATTACCTTGCAAAAAAAAGTGGCCTCGATGGGGTACAATCCAAATCGGGGGAGACCTTTTTTGTCTCTCTTTCTCTGTCAAACTAGTACTATATCCAGTCACGTTCCAACCAACATAAGCCTGTGCCGCATCCTTAGGGATGTGGTACAAAAGGGGGTGGTGATGGACGGAGCATCTGAATCAATCAAACACTCACACCCAGTCAAAAGATCTGGGTTTAATCCATCACCGTTCTTTAGCCCACTCTGCCACCCCAGTTCAGACATGGCTATATGCAAATCAGTCTGACCCTGTGCCTCATGGGAACAGTCCAGCCCGAACTGCTAAGCCATGTCTTCCCTGGACCGGAAACAAGTTTCCGAGGACCGGTTTCTGGCATTCCTGCTGTCTTCAGCCCGACTTGCTTGAATACAGTGGCAAAGTGAGCAAGGGACTCACGTCTGAGCATACCCTACCACACTTATGGTGGCCAAAAGCAGTACAAAAGGGGGTGGTGATGGACGGAGCATCTGAATCAATCAAACACTCACACCCAGTCAAAAGATCTGGGTTTAATCCATCACCGTTCTTTAGCCCACTCTGCCACCCGAGTTCAGACATGGCTATGTGCAAATCAGTCTGACCCTGTGCCTCATGGGAACAGTCCAGCCCGAACTGCCAAGCCATGTCTTTCCTGGACCGGAAACAAGCTTCCAAGGACCGGTTTCTGGCCGCCATAAGTGTGGCAGGGTATGCTCAGACGTGAGTCCCTTGCTCACTTTGCCACTGGATTCAAGCAAGCCGGGCTGAAGACGGCTGGAATTCCAGAGACCGGTCCTCGGAAGCTTGTTTCCGGTCCAGGGAAGACTTGGCTTGGCAGTTTGGGCTGGACTGTTCCCATGAGGCACAGGGTCAGACTGATTTGCATATAGCCATGTCTGAACTGGGGTGGCAGAGTGGGCTAAAGAATGTTGATGGATTAAACCCAGATCTTTTGACTGGGTGTGAGTGTTTGATTGATTCAGATGCTCCGTCCATCACCACCCCCTTTTGTACCGCTTTTGGCCGCCATAAGTGTGGCAGGGTATGCTCAGACGTGAGTCCCTTGCTCACTTTGCCACTGGATTCAAGCAAGCCGGGCTGAAGACGGCTGGAATGCCAGAAACCGGTCCTCTGAAGCTTGTTTCCGGTTCAGGGAAGACATGGCTTGGCAGTTCGGGCTGGACTGTTCCCATGAGGCACAGGGTCAGACTGATTTGCATATAGCCATGTCTGAACTGGGGTGGCAGAGTGGGCTAAAGAACGGTGATGGATTAAACCCAGATCTTTTGACTGGGTGTGAGTGTTTGATTGATTCAGATGCTCCGTCCATCACCACCCCCTTTTGTACCGTCATCCCTAGGGATAGCATTATATGCATCAATATCTCTGATCATATCTACTATTCCCTTCATCAAGGAACTGTTACTCGGATTATCTTTCACAGAACGTAAGGGATATACCTCATTCGCACAGATGAACATAGTCTGAAAAGCCCGTACAGACCCATTGAAAGAAAAAGGCAAAACCAGATATAGCATACCTCTATCTGTCGTATGAGGCATAGGACCACAAACCCAACAATTAGTGGTATTTACTACCAACTGATGCTGATGCAACAGCTGTGTAAACAAATTGTTAACAAATTCTGATCTCCTTGTCTGTTCATGTTCAGGCAACGTATAGAATTGGTGCAAAGAAACAGTAGTAGAAGAAAGCATAGGTTGGGTGGTCGGTGCAGATATCAGTGATGTAGCATAAACAATCCAACTCATACAAGCCAATGTGATACTTAAAAACACAAAAGAACACAATATAATAAAACATTTGTTACGGACCAATGTACAAAATCTTATCTTATAATCTATTCTTTCAACAACTCTCTCAGTTACAAAAGCCTCCATCCTCTAACGTGCTGCTCACGGCAATTTTCCTTCTTCACTTAAGTGTGCGTCCAGGAGTCCTAGACGTCCCTAGAACCGCAGACCTTTTGTCAATACGCGGGTCACCCCTTAAGAACTTATACCGTGACCCTGCAGCTGAACCCGCATGGCGGTTTGAAAAAGTAAAAGACAAAAAAAAAGTCTCTTGTCTGAAAGATTATGACACACAAAAAAAGATTCAAGTTTTATTTGTCCGTCTTAGTCCGTAAATTATAGCGTTATTTACCAGACACAGTCTGATCCTGAAAAAGTGTCTCTGGTTCCGTAGTATCAAGTCTCAAATGCGGCTGCACATCTTCTTGCAAAACTTCGTCATCCGCACGTTCCGACTGAGTCCATTTCAAATGTGCATCACTAAAAGGCACAAATGTCAGAGTACTTTCATTTTCTGAATCGGCAACACCATCCTTAACCCATTGATCGTATGGCAAGGGTAAGGGAACCTTCTTACAGTGGGTGCCATGCACCCAGTTTTTCTTGCCGAAAACCTTGACAGCAGTCCGAGTCGCTAGCAAGACTTGATATGGACCAGTCCACCTCGGCTCAAGATTCTTCGTCCTCTGGAAATTCCTCACCAATATCCAGTCACCAGGTTGAATTGAGTGACCTGTATCCACAGAGGCTGAAGGTAAAGTATCATGTACCTGTTGGTGAAGAACACGCAATTTAGCAGTCAAGTCATGTAAGTAATCAACCAACATAGGGTAGTCAATATCACTGTATTTATTTGGCCTCGGCAAACCCCAAACATTTGCTGGGCGACCAAAAACAATCTCGTATGAGCTAAGTCCCTCACGTGAATGTGCTGTCGTTCTTGTAGACAAAAGTGCCAGTGGTAGAGCATCGGCCCATGTAAGGTCAGAGCTCGCTTGTATCTTGGCCAATTTAAGCTTAAGAGTGCCATTGTAGCATTCAACCAAACCAGCTGACTGGGGGTGATAAGCAGCATGAAATTTCTGCCTTATTCCCAAACCTGCACACACTTTCTTCATAATCGGACCCACAAATTCACTTCCGTTATCACTCCATACCATTCTCGGCAATCCATATCAGCAACACCTTGGCTGTAGATAAAGCAGTATTATCCTTAAGGAGGTAGGCCACTATCCATCTTGAAAAGGCGCAAACAACCACAAGGACGTACTTTAGGTTGTTGCATCTTTCCATATGAATAAAGTCCAACTGTAGCACCTCGAACTGATACGTTGGAGGAGCAAAATGACCCACTGGAGCTGGGGTTCCCTTGCCAGGATTATGCATCAAGCAAATCATGCAGTTTATCACCAGATTCTCAGCACATTTAGGAATTCCAGCATTCTGCCATACAGGAGCCAACAACCTACATATCCCTTTCGAACTGATGTGAGCCAATCCATGTGCCATCGTAACCACTGGAAGCACATACGCATCAGGCAACAACCATCGCTGGTGTTCTGACTATTCAACCCAAAAGCCAGTCGAATCCAACATTCCTGTAGTCTCTCTCCTCTCACTCAATTCTTTGTCAGTAACTTCTCTCTGAATCGATTTCACACTTTCTATTGTGTCTTCACACATTCCACCTTCCAGAACCCATCTAGCAGGGCCTGCAACATACATACGACTCGTCACATCTTTCGCAGTTTCTGACGCTATTTCATCCGCAAACGCATTGCCACGACCAACATCATCCGTAACCTTCATATGTGCACTGCAATTCACAATCGCAACTTGTGTCGGCAAAGTAAGTGACTCAAGAAGTTCATTCACCAATTGTCCATGCTGAATCTTCGTACCATAGGAAGTAAGAAATCCTCTCTCTCTCCATAAACGCCCAAAACTATGAGCAACACCAAATGCATATTGGCTATCAGTATACACATTCACTCTCTTTCCCTTCGACAACACACACGCTCTCGTCAGTGCAATCAACTCTGCTGCTTGAGCTGAATTCTGTGGAATACGTGCAGTTTCAACAATCGTATGCAAAGTCGTTACCCCATACGCTGCAGTCGTATCGCCATTCGGAAGCTTAAAGCACGAGCCATCTACCCATAAGGTACCATCTGGATTCGAAAGAGGAGTATCTTTCAGATCAACTCTACCCTTCATTTCCTCCTCTGTCCGGAGAAAACAATCATGCTGTTCCTGAGCATCTGTCTCTACAGAAATTGATAACAATGTAGCTGGATTCAATGTGTTGCACTGCTTTATGTGCACAAGACTATCCAAAAGCGTCAACTCATAACCTGACAAAAGTGCACTAGTAAGATGTTGAGTCTTCGTTTTATTCAATAGGGTATCCACTGCATGTGGGACCATCACAATCAATGTATTATCCAATACCAGACCAGCAGACTGTCGGATAGAAACAGCCGCTGCCGCTGTAGCCCTCAAACAACTAGGCAACGCTTTAGCTACCGGATCTAAAGTAGCTGAAAAATACGCACATGGGCGCTGCTTGTCTCCAAACTGTTGGGTTAACACTGACAACGCACAACCTTCTCTCTCGTGTACGTAAAATGTAAAAGGCTTACTGTAGTCGGGGGTACCCAACACTGGAGCAGAACACAACGCATCACGCAATTCAGAAAAACTTCTCTGACATTCGTCAGACCAAGAAAGAGGATTTGGTGTATCCTTAAGAGTAATTGCCAACAGAGGTTTCGCCGAAAAAGAAAAATTCGGAATCCACTGTCTACAATATGAGGTGATACCCAAGAAAGCGCGCACTTCTCTCTGTGTGCATGGTACAGTCATTTGAGCAATCGCTTGTATACGTTCTGGGGTCAATCGTCTTCCCTCCTTCGACAAGAGATGACCTAAGTAGGTCACTTCTTGGCAGCAATACTGCAACTTCGAAGGTGAGACTTTATGATGAAGGTCAGACAAATGTCGCAACAAAGAAAGGACAAGAAACCGGGTTAAGAAATGGGGCGCCAGAAAATCCTACCGAAACATTCCTCAAGCCAGACAAAGGTGCGCCAGGGAGTTTAGAGTGCATGATAGAACTCTTTGCTGCACCAGTATCCAAAAGAAAAGGTTCTGCCACACCTAATGTAATTACTTCAACATAAGGTCCACTCTGGTCTACTGGAACTGACACTACTCCCTCTCTTTGTCCATGGCTGTCCTAGCTATCATTAAAATCAGCCCTCTCGCTTTCAACATAATAATCATCAGTGTAATATTGGGCAGACTGAACAGACGGAACATTCTGTTGATCAAAACAACTCATAGAATTCTGAGGGGGAAAGGAACGTTCATTCTGGGGGAACACACCACGTCCCCTACCCCTAGGTACTTGCTGGACACCACAACCTCTCAAACCAGGCATACCATTCGCACGCTGTAGCAGAATCGGGCAACTATTCTTGAAGTGACCTTCTTCTCTACAATAAGCACACTGATTAGGGCCTAGCGGGAGTCGCAGAGGAAAAGACTCAGGCTTCTGCAACAATCTCTGAAACTGTGGGGGCTGCTGGAATTGGGAAGGTTGGTGAAACTGACGCTGATTAGGGCGAGGCGGATACGCCTGTTGTAGAAGAACCTTCGTTTTTAATTCTTTAGTCTTCTTCTCTACTTTATCCTTCTCCTCTTTATCTCTGTTCTCATAGTATAGTCAGAGTCCTTTAACTTATTAGAAAGCTCGGGAAGCACATTAAAGACAAACTTATCAACAACCTTTGACCACCTTCCGTACTCATGTCCTGACCACTATGATCAATGAATGTTTCCTCAAACCTGGTGAAGAAATCAGACACACTCTCGTCTTTCTTTTGTTTGCATGCTGCTAACTTGTCCCAATTCACTCACATAGGAGGCATCAAGGTTTTCATTAAATGAATAATCCTACCGGGTAGATCTGCAACTAAAGGCTCAGGTTTGACCTCTCCTACTTTCCGACCATCTGCAGCAGCAATATTAGCCCACGCATCTCCCAAATCTGCTGCATGATCCTCGTGACGGATCTTCACCCACAAAGGTTGAGGGACTACATTACCCAACAACATATCTATGTCAGCTAAATTAATAACACACGCATCAACTGTCTGGGACAACTCCTTATAATAACCAGCAGCATTTTTACGGGGGTCAGGCAAAGTCTGCTTAAGAGCCAGGACCTCTGCTCTCTTCCAAGCAACATGTACCCATACTCGCTGAAAAAGAGCCGGTGCAGCAGCAATACCTTAATTAACATCAGCCAAAACTGCCTCTCTCCATACAGGGGGAACCTCTCTCATAGGATACTGCTTCACTTTTCTCCTAACAGAAGGATCAGGTTCAAACAACGACTGAGAAGGAAGTCTAAACCTAAATGCAAGAACCGTCTCTACCGCTTCCTCAACATCCGGACCCACTATCGTCCCTTTAGCAAATTCAGACTGAACATTAAGTAGTTCCAATGGAATTGGACCCAATTCATTATCTTCCCATCCTTCACGGAGGAAAGTACACATAACATAAAAAACATACCTCTGTGTTGGTGCCTCCCACTGCAGGAAGACATCCATGACTGTTTGTAAATTATACTTGGAGGCATTCGAAACCCATCTACGAGCAAGGAGATCTAACACTGTTCGCTCCTCGGAACTAGGGAGCTGACTACGCGTTTGTTTCTGTACAGAAACAGGGGTCATTTTCAGTGACCCAAAAAGAGGAGACAAAAGGCTAGTGACAGTCTCAGTCATTCGTTGTCGAGCAGAATGAGAAGAAGTCGACATAAGGACAGGAGACAAAGTGTTTTGAGGTGACAGAGACATAGGATCAGTAGAAAAGGAAGTCGAAGGCAAAGGAGAAGAAGGCAAAGGAGTTTGAGGCAGAACTGTTAGCAAAGCTGGCGGCCCTAGAGGAGGCTGCGCCAGGGAAGAAAGAACCAACTGTGGAGGAACGGGTGGCTGAACAACAGCAGGGGGTCAAACAACTGGGAGTTGGGGAGGTACATAAGGGGGTGGTAATCTCAACAAATGCGACATCAAAGGATCCTTTTCAGGGTCATTAGTCACATTTGAAAGAAGAGGTGGCAAAGCCGGATAACATTTGTCAATGGCCATGCAATGTTGTCTATCTGACATCTTAATCGCACGATCTTCTTCGTCGTCTTTAAACTGCCTAGCAGCTTGCATTATCGATACATTCTTTTCTTTCCTATCTCTCTTAGCTTGCTTAATTTCTCGCTGTTAGGCTTCCTTACGCCAGAGGCGGAAAGAGTCAAACATCGCCGGCCGGGCTTTCTTCCTAAATAACGCAACTTCTAAATTGTCTAAAACATCTGATTCAAAACTACCATGTTGTGGCCATCGTAAGACACCATCTTTCTTCGTATAGCGGACCCATACTTCATTATACGTAATTGGACCCACACCATGCTTTGAATAGAGCTCATAAGTCGGAGTTCCAACCGGAGGTATCGGACACCACTCCTCCATTCGGGAATCCCTGTTACATCAACAACAAAACCATTTCCTAAATTTGCTAAGACCAGGCATCTTATAGCTCACTAATCTAGCTTCAAACTTCAAGGGATTATCAAAAATGATATACTCTCAAATATACGAGCCCCTCGGCTTGGTATTTGCAAAAACCAAATCAAAGAACCCAAGAAACAAAACAAAGTCGTGGGAGCGACCCACTTATACTTAACCAAAATGTCTGTCACGCCACCAGAAGACCGTCTAACGTCTCGCCTTACAAATCATCACAAAAGGGTCCAAGACGGGGCGACAGTCAGGGCAGCAGTCCTTCGTAGCCGTCGGAAAGGGGAAGCCTCGCAGCAATGAGCATTGATTGGCAATCTCAGACAACGATCAAACCAGGGAAATTGGCTTGGCAGGGTCAGTTTCAGGTGAAGGAATCAGATCCTTGCAATTCAACTTGGAGTCAAGAAAGACCCTGTTAATGTATACCAATACGGGAAGGCCAGGCCGCTTAGTTCGTTCGACCACATTCGTCGGCCTGCGTGATGGCAATACAAAATGGAGGCTCGAACAAAATGGAACCCGTATTCGAGACAAAGTCTCCGAATAAGTAATGAACTCGCTAGTTAACATGACAAATTCACTCCATATTAGCCAAACTCACTAAATACGGTTCGACATCACCAAAATCGTGACGGAACCATAACCTCACGGGACAAGGTCGGATTTCCCAGAACCTCATTATCTTCTTGTTTACACTTGATAACAGTGTTTATGTACAATTATTGCACATCATCAGCACCTGTGTCATCCATGCATATGCACATATACAATAGAAACCTGCCAAGACAAGCTTAGCTATATTCATTTAACTTAGCTGCTACATCTGTTTAAACATGATTTGTTATGTTTGTGCCATTTGTGGTACGACCAAATTTGAATTTGTTGAACATCTGCAGATCATGCACCAGATAGTGGTTCAGGTGACAAATGTATCAGGTCTATAGATATGCTAACAATACCACAGATGTAAACATGTACATATCCTGTGGGCCTGCTTACATTACCCCTACATTCCCAATGACATGCCTACTTGGAAATACCAAATTAATCTGTGGCCAAGTTCTGTTGTGTTGACACACTGACAGTAGATTGGTTGTGCATGATTGATTCCTCCCAATAAACATCTCAATGTTGCAAATCACAATGATTTATATAGAGACATATAAGTAAGCTACATCCATGTATTTATTACACTTATTGTTGAATTGGAGTCCCTACATATGTCGACCTCGCCCCAGTTGTATGGGAAACGTCCACTTAGAACACAGAGATTTGATCTTTGCGTTGTGCATAATGCACTTACACACAATCAATATTCTATGAAAAATACTATGTTACTCAGTGTTTCAGATGTATTCAGCACACTTGACACACATATGTATAGATTGTATTAAAATGGGATGAAGCTAGTCACCTTTCAAGGCTGAACTGGCTTGTGTTGAAGGTCAGCGGTATCTATCATCACATGCCTGATGCACAGCTCAGGCATGTATTTTTTTCAGTCCTGATGCTAAGCATCATGTCTGGCCCCCTTGCACCATGACACATGTGATGGAAAAATGACAGGTAAACACCGTATGTGACAATGTAAGGGCCATATCCGAGTTATGAAGTCGTTGGTGCACAGATTGTTGATCACTGGCAAAGCAGGTTACCTTGCAAAATGATACAAGGGTGCATGCCTTGTAAGTCTTGTTTTGTCCTGTAAGGCAGACATTCCTGCACATTTTCATTTGTCTGAGGCATACTGATCTGTGTACATGAGCTGCACAATGCAGCACACATGGAATGTTTAACATGAACGGAGATTGCATATGTATTTCCTGCTCAGTCATAAACTGAGGAGCACTGGCATTTTTGGAGCATTCACATTCACATATATTAAACCAGGGAATGCTTACAATTCCATGTGTGTTCAATGTATACAACCTCCCAACACCCATTGATCAGCCCCTTGGGCACCAGGGTATGGCATTGAAGCTATTGACTCAGCGTTGCTTTACACTGGCTATATGTAGTCACTCTGAGACACACTAATTGCCCTTGTGTTTCTTTAAAATGTTGTCTTTATTCGGTGCAATGCACATGATGCCATTTGCATGACGCAAAGTTAAACTACAACATTCCCAGATAAGACCCTTTAATGTTTAGGGGTTGCATGACTGCTATAGCTACATTACTACATGCAGATAGACATACATACATACCTACGGGGCCTCCGATCTCCAGTCCAAACAGGTCCACAAGACCAGGCTCCAGTGACACAACGTCAGCCCGACGTGTTTTATTTGGGTGACTGTGCAATCAACTCAAAGATACTTTTTTTTTTTTTTGCGTAAGACCTTTATTAACATAAAGCAAATTACACAGCTTGAGCCTACAACCCTGAGGCCGGCTCGCCAAGTGTCGATGTTTATCCAATAAGCAATAAGTTAGCCATGAAAAGCAGTGTAAAAACTTCAGGCTGAGCCGCCTTGCATACCCTCCGTAGGACTCTTAGCAAACAATCGATATGAGTCTTACATTTTGTCATTTTTAGAAAAAGGAAAGTTCAACATACCCCAATTTAAGACCGTACATTGCCCTCATACACAACCTATACAGTGAGTGGAACAGTATTCCGGCATTTCCTTGGTGCAACCTCCACCCGACCCCCACTCACACACCAAACATCACACACGACAGTATAGCCAGAGGACGAGCTAGTCCTCCTCATCTTCCTGCAATGAGTTTAGGTAGTCTGATAAGAAACACCATATGTCCTTCGGCCTCGATGTCGCTGGTAAGTCCTCCTCATACGTTTGTAGTTTATCCAGGCAGATGGACATGTCATGCAGCCACACTTTTGTAGCCGGTACCCTACGGCTGTGCCAGCATTGCGCCACCTGTCTTTTCGCTAATAACAGGGCGATTGCACAGAATTTGCGTTTCAGCGCTCTGAATTGGGGTATAATACCTAGCAAACAGACCTGTGGCGTGCACTGCACCTCATCCTCTAACATGACCGTGAGTGTGGCAGTAACCTCTTCCCAGTAACCCGCTACCCTCGCGCAAGTCCAGGCCAGATGTACAAAGTCCGCACCCTCCCTGTTATGTTATGTTATGTTAAACAAATTTATAAGGCGCAACTAACACCATTAGGTTTCTTGGCGCCATAATGAGGAGAGCAGATGACGGAGCAAAGAGGCCGTTTATTTGTAGGATTCAGTAAAAAGAAAAGTTTTAAGGGAAGATCTGAATTTAGGGTACGAAGTGGACAGTCTGAGAGGCAGGGGGAGGGAATTCCAAAAAGTGGGGGCCAGGAAGGAGAACTTGAGCCCGCCGTGTTTCTTCCTCTTGTATCTGGGAATGGATAGCAAGGCCAGTTGGGAAGACCGGAGAGTGCGAGGAGGGACGTAGGGTTGAAGAAGGGAAGAAATAAAGAGGGGGCCCTGACCGGCAAGGGATTTGGAAATGATACAGCCCAGCTTGAACTTGCAGCGGGCGGCTACCAGGAGCCAGTGGAGGCTTTTTAGAAGGGGGCGGACGTGTTGATCTCTTGGGAGAAAATGGATCAGGCGGGCAGCCTGATTCTGGATCAGCTGAAGCCACCTAAGTTGGTAGGCTGGGATGCCTACATAGAGCGCGTTGGCGTAGTCGAGCCTCGATATTACTAGCGCAAGCAGGGCCAGGGTAAGGGCCTCGGAAGTAAGTAGCCGGGATATTTTCCTGATTTTCCTTAGTTGAAAATGGCTAGAGGAGACTACCGCGCTAATCTGGGGCGTCATGGAGAGGTCGCTGCTGATGACGACTCCCAGACTTTTTGCACAGTTGGCAGGACGGGGTGGACTGCCGAGGCTGACAGGCCAGAAGGAAGAGTCCCAAGGGTTGGAAGAACCCCCGACAAGAACCAGCTCGGTCTTGTTGGGGTTGAGCTTCAGGTGGTTTGAGCTCATCCAATTGCTAATAAAGCATAGGGTGTTTTGGAAGGTGGCAATAGAATCAGCAGAGGAATCAATGTTGAAAATTAGTTGTATGTCATCAGCGTAGTTGAACGCTGTGACATTAAACTGTCGGAGGGCACGGATAAGTGGGGAAAGATACAAATTAAAAAGGAGGGGGGATAGGGAAGAACCTTGTGGGACACCACAGGTAAGTTTGACCTGGGAAGCAGAGAACTGGGATAGTCTGACAGCTTGATGGCGTTGGGTCAGGAAGGAGCGGACCCAGGCCAGGGCGGTACCCTGGATGCCGGCCTCCCCGACACGGTCGACCAAAATATCATGGTCGACCGTGTCAAAGGCGGCCGACAGGTCCAGGAGGACCAGGGCCTGGCAGATGTTAGCGTCCGCTCCCCTGCGCAATTCCTCCATGACAGAAAGAATGACAGCTTCTGTTGAGTGCGCAGGTCTGAATCCAGCCTGCTGGGGGTCCAGTACACTAGAGTCTTCCACAAAAGAACTGAGAGTATGAGTGACGTGCGACTCTAAAACTTTGCTAAGAAAAGGAAGAAGGGAATTGGGCGGTAGTTGCTCATGATGGAAGGGTCTGCCGAGGGTTTTTTTAGAATGGCAACCACCTCGGCCTGTTTGAAGGGTCCAGGAACCTCCCCTGTGGTCAAAGAGTTGTTCAAGAGAGCAAGGGGGGGTCTGGACAGGAAGTAAAAGCTTCTCGAAGGACCGAGGGGGGGCAACAATCGCTGGGAGAGCCAGAGGAGACTTTGTGTAGGAGAGATAAAAAGTTATCCTTTGAAATAAGGGGGATGTGAGTAAGAGTGTGAGTGTAAGAATAACTGGGAACACAAGAAGATGTAGGAGCAGGTGAAGAGATGGAGATGCTGGTTTTTATTTTGATGATTTTCTCTACAAAAAATTGGCTAAGGGAGTCGCACAGGGATTGGGAAGGAAGGGGGGCTAGGGCGACTCTTTCCGGGTTAGATAGTTCATCCACTATAGAAAAAATATCTTTGGATTTATTAGAGGAATTCAAGATTTTGCTTGAGAAGTAGCATGATTTGGCCGCAGTAATTGCTTTCTTGTACTCCTTCAACCGAGACGAAAAAATCTCTTTTGATTCGGGGGAGTAGTCCCGGCGCCAGCATCTCTCTGCCTGGTGGAGACTAAGTTTGTGTGCGCTGAGCTCAGGGGTAAACCACTTTTGGGCATCATGTCTGCGCCTTGTCTTGACAGGTTTTAAAGGTGCCACAGAGTCGGCCGCAGTGGTGAGCCAGTGTGTGAGGGTTTTGGACTGAAGGTCAGTGGAGGTGTTGGGTCCAGTGATGAGTGGGGACGATGAGCTCAGAAGAGCAGTAAATTTGTTGAGGTCGGCTTTATTCCAATTACGTGCCAGGAAATTGGATTGGCGGGCAGCAGTGATAGGGGAGGACATAGCTAAGGAGAAGGTAATGAGGTGATGATCTGACCAGAGACAGGGAGAGATGAGGGGAACAGAGATGGCAAGAGAGGTGGTCCAGACTTGATCTAAAATGTGGCCTTTAACATGCGTAGGTGCATGTATGTGTTGGGTACAGTTGAGACTCAGCATTAGATCAGAGAAGGCGCGCGAGTCAGAAGTTTCGTGAATGTCTGACGGCCAGTAATTAAAGTCGCCCAGGACCAACACATTGGAATTGCTGATGGTAAGCTGGGTGATCAGGTTGCCGCTTGCATTTGTCTTCCTCTTGCAACCCAAATTTACGCAGTTTCGTCGTTGTGTAGTAGGCCTGGTGAATGAACTTGAAATGAATAATTCTCAGATTTCCGTTTGGTGTCAGTATCTGCGTTAGCGCGCAGGAGCTGTGCCATTCCTCATCTGTTAGTGGAGTATCTAGTAGCGCATCCCACCGCCCCTTAGCCTTAAGTGTGTGGCCCGCTATTTCTGATTGTGCAGCAGTGTACAGTCTGGACACTAAGTGTGTTAGATCCCTTGTAGTGATCAGCATTTGCAGAGGTGCTAGGCTTTCCGGTTCCGCAGGGAAGGACGGGTAATGTTCCCTCAACGCCCTTGTTAACCTATAGTATGTGAATCGAAACATAGGAGTCTGGTTTTGGATATAACTCAGTTGGTCGATGTCCCTAAATGTACCTCCCTGAAACACGTCACTCATCTTGTCGATCCCAGCTCTAGTCAGCAAAGACATCCCCACTTTTTCGTTAGTGACTGACAGCGCCTGATGATACTGCAATGGCATGTCCGGTGCATATAACGGGGTTTTGCGAGCCAACTGCCCTAGCTTGTTCCATGCTTTAATCGTGGTGTCTACAGTGTTGATATCCTTTGCATGTAGTGGTGGTCTGGTGTACGACAATATTGCAGCCAGGGGGACAGGATGGGCATCTCCCTCCTCAATGGCCGCGTGAGTGAGATAGGGGACCTCATGGTACCAGTATGCTGCATACTGTGCCTAGGCACAGAGGTAATATAGGAGAAAATCAGGCACCCCGAAGCCGCCCTGTGCAATCGGGAGTGTCAGTGTCTGCAGATCAATACGAGCTTGTTTACCCGCCCATATCAGGGTTAGTACCAGGGACTTTATACGGCGGAAGACCTCTTGTGTTGGCGTGATGGGTATGTTATTAAAGAGATATAGTAACTTGGGCAGAATGTTCATTTTGACGCTATTCGATCAGCTAGTGATAGAGGTAAGTGGATCCAACAATGGATCTTTTCGTCCAGTTTGGAGAGTACCACCCCATAGTTTGCTCGCATGACTTCGTCCGGATCTCTGTGAAACATGACCCCTAGGTAGCGAATCGGATCTTGCTGCCACTCTAGCGGGTAATCAACCACAAAGGGATTTGTGGCGTTGGTGAGAGGTATGAGTGAGGATTTGGACCAATTAATCGCTAACCCCGAGTGTCCCCCAAATCGGATGTACTCTCTAAGTAGCGGGTTTAGATGAACCTCCGGATCGCGAACGTATAGCAGCATATCGTCTGCGTAGAGCGATATGTGCAGTGGCCTAGCCACAAATTGCAACGCCGATTCCTTGTAATTTTGTCGCACTATGCATGCTAGTGGCTCTAACGCCAGCACAAAGAGCGGGGGTGACAGGGGGCAGCCCTGCCTCGTTCCCCGCCCATTGTCAAACGGAGCTGAAACATAGCCATTGATCCGGACCCTTGCACATGGTTGAGTATATAGCAAGGAAATCCACTGGACAAACCTTTCAGGGAAACCCATCCTATTGAGGACAGTTAGCATATAACGCCATTCAATAGAATCGAATGCTTTCGCGGCGTCTAGCATGACAGCCACCGCTTTAACCGAGGGCTTCAGGTAGTGTGCTAGTGCAAACAGGGATCTGGTATTATGCGAGGTGGATCTGGTGGGAACAAACCCCGCTTGGTCCGGAAGGACCAGGCGAGTCATCAAAGGGGACAGTCTAACAGCTAGCAATTTGGCGAGTATCTTCGAGTCTACGTTTATCAGGGACAGGGGTCTGTAGGAATCGCAGTGCTCCGGATCCTTGGATGGTTTTAGGAGTGCAATGACCATTGCTTCTCGCAGTGTGGGGGGGAGCAACGATTTCTCAAAGGAGGTCCCATACATGTTCACCAGATAGGGGGCGATGATATCTACAAACTTCTTATAAAATTCGGAAGTGTACCCGTCAGGGCCCGGTGCCTTTCCATTTGGGAGTGAAGCGATCACCTCAGTGACCTCCTCCACCGTGTTTGGCCGAGCCAAATATTCCCTATGGGCGTCCGATAGCCATCCAATCGCCACATCATGCAAGTAATCATATGTTTCTTCCGCTGTCGCTGTTGGTTGAGATTGATATAGTGTGCTGTAGGAGTCCACAAAGCATTTCAATATGTCCGTTGAATGTGTTGGTAATACCCCCTCCCCAGATTTGACTCGGAGTATCGCTGATTGTCCCCGTCCCTCACATATTTTCCGCGCCAGTACTCTCCCTGGTCTACCCCCCTCTCCAAAGGCCCTAGCCACATGTTTGCGATCTAAGTATTTAATTTCTGATGTTAAAAAATCAGCATGTTCGGTGTGTAAGTCGCGCAACTTGGGTAACAACAATATGTCCTGTGTCGTTTCATACTGCAGTTCCAAGTCCCTCATTTGACTTTCGCAGCGGCGAATCTGGGCCCTGATGTCCTTGAGTACTCCTATGGTAGTGCCAATGCAGACACCTCTGATCGTGGCCTTAAAGGCTTCCCAGAGGAGACATGGGTCCTCAGTAGTATGAGAATTATTAGCGAAGTAGTCTTTGATCGCCTTTGTCAAAGTGTCAACATATATTGGGTCTGTGAGGGCTTGGGAGTTAAATCGCCATTGGAATGGGGGGGGTGCGTAATGTGGAATGTCCATCTGCAACAGGACCGGGTTGTGGTCCGATAATGTGCGTGGCAGTACTTGTAGCTTACGAACCCACAGAGCCACGTCTTTGGAACCCAACCAGTAGTCCAGTCTGGACCAACTGTTGTGAGATGCGGTGATGTGTGTGGCGCCTGGCGCGTCAGTGTGTTGTAGTCTCCAGAGATCTGCTAAGGCCAGATCCCCCATCATGTGACCCACCATCAGTCTTGACTGCTTGTGTTGTTCTACTGACTGTGAGGAGCGATCCAGTCCATCCAGCAATGTCACGTTCCAGTCCCCCCCACATAACATGTGCGTGTTAGCATGTTTCTGCATGTGTGCCCAAACTTCCCGATAAAATTCCGGTGCGTCAGTATTTGGGCCATATACATTAAGGAGTGTCATATGTTGGCCTCTTAGTGTACCTGTCACCAGCACATATCTGCCAGCAGGGTCCTGTGTCACATGCTTCGCCTCAAAGCTAATCCCTTTCTTAATCAATATAAGCACCCCCCGGGAGTAAGATGAGTATGATGCCCTGTATGACGCCCCCGCCCATCTCGACCCCAATGTAGCGTGAGTGTGCGGTGCGAGGTGTGATTCCTGCAGGAATGCTATATCAATGTTCCACCTGGTAAGGCTAGCAAATGCCTGTCTAATTTTCTGAGGGCGTGAGAACCCCCGTATGTTCCAAGTAAGAACGTTCAGGCCAATTCTGCTGTCACTTCTAGAACCTGGTGACCGTAAATAATGCAATACAACTCATCCCTGCACACTCAGGTGTCATACCTGGAGCCCGTCCACACACAGAACCCTGTTCATAAGTTGCAATGACAATCTCTCTCCGTGGAGAATCCAATAATGTGTACATTTGCAATGCCTTCGGTCTTTGTAAACAGTCAAACATCCCCCCTCCCCAAGTCCCACCCACTCCAGCATCCCCAACCTGCCGAAGCCATATCCCTTCAGAGCACAAATCCCTCAACCACATAACCATCAACTTAGTGCTCAAATTAAGAACTTGTGTTGGGTATTACCCTCATGGAGGACCGCCAGGAGCACAACCCTTCACCCGGTGGACGGGTGCGGGCGATACTAGAAAACTTGAACATATTCGCAAAATATGTGTCCATTAATCCACAGTCCCCACTTCCCCATTACCACCCCTCACATGGGTGCAAGTAGTGGCGCAGTCATAGAGGAAATGTGGCTTCACCCCATATCGATCAGACGCATAACTCAAAGATACTTGCTGGGGTGCCAACACACATGCTCCCACTTGTCCTTCCTCTCCTTGGGTGGGTACCCCTACCTGACCCTACCCCTAGAGGCCAGCATCATTGGCAGATAGTAAACAATTATCCATCGGCGGCCCCTCAACTCTTGCCCCTATCCCTTCCAGACATGTTCCTATCCCTCCCTGACATCCAACACCCCCAAACAAATATCCCTTAAAATTATCCCTAACCCTAAGTTATAAAAACCCCTAAAAAGGCACACACCCAATAATAAAAAGGTGAAACGAATACAATACTATACAATAAGATAACAAGACCAAACATTTGTTCCAAAACACCGGCCACTCTCTAAAACACCTCCAACACAGACTAACAAGCTGTAAGAGAAAGTGGAACTAACTTTCACACTTTGTAGTATGCAGCCTGCCACAGCCCTTCCATCATTTCCTGGGTGTGTCCAGCAAGTGCCGACATTTGCGTCAATTTTACTGATGCATTGCTGCGCAAATGGACATTGCGTGATGGATACACTGCGCATTAGCAATTCTGCGGTAGAGTCAGTTCCACGCAATGATGGAGATGCGAGGGTTCCAACCCGCAGAACTTGTCCTATGCGCAGGTTTAGACCCAAGCAAACGGACTGAAGAGTTGGATCTACGGCAGAGACCTGCTGGATCACACACCTTAGAACCACTTTCTTTGGTCGAGGAGTGGGGTAGCACCTCTTGGCAGGCCTGTGTGACAGAGGGCCCTATTCAGGTGGTGAATCAGGGTTGTTGGAAGTCTTCCATGTGCCTGTGACTTCATCACAGGAGTCCCAGCAGAATGCCTATGAAGTCAGTCTGGGTTCAAGGAATGCATCTGCAGTCTTTTTCACCCAGCGGATCAGCAGGTAGCACAGCAAATCAAGAATCAAGCAGTGTATGATCACACATCAGTTTGCACACGCATTACCAGTGTACACACCTGGATGTCCCCACAGTCATAAGTGCATGTGAAGATTTATCCAAAAGGGTAAAAAAATCACAGTAACTCAAGGAGTAAACAAAATAAGATATGCTTGGTTGGCTTGTCAGGCAAAATGTATCGGTGTCTTGGTTAGAATGATGGTGTTGAGTGATGGGTTGTTTAAATATTATTATGATGTCTAAGGGGGTAAAGATTTGCTCATTAAACGTTTGTGGCCTTAATAATTGGCATAAAAGAAATAGAGTCACAGCAGAGTTGCGTAGCATTTATCCAGATTTGGTATGTCTCCAAGAGACACATATACCTTGGTCACAGCGGGCAATCTTAGAAACATTGGGGTTTTCATTAGTAGTTGCTTCTCAACAATCATCATTGATTAGGGAGGTAGCAATTTTAGCCAAATCTAATTTGGTTACTGTGGTCCGCAGCTTAGCTGATAAAGCAGGTAGATTTACCATCGCGGAGTGTTTGATTGGGGATATTAAATATACCCACTGTACAATATATGGCTCTAATTTGGACGATGCCTCAGTTCTTGTAGAGCTAAATACAGAATTAGCGATGTAGGGGACACCTTTAATAGTTTGTGGGGACATTAATATAGCGTTATCCACTGGAGATTTGCAGATGGGGCCCAGGAATTATAAGGGGCGGAAGCCAAAAGTGTTTAAAGCTTTGCATAATTTGGTAAAAGATCATGGATTAGTGGATGCTTGGTGTCACTTAAATTTGGCAGATCCAGGGATTACTTATTACTCTTTCCCCCACAAAGAGTTTGCATGTTTAGATTATTTTTTTCTAGCGGCTTCATTAATGGTGGGGGCCTCAATGCAAACTCTGCCAAGAATAACATCGGACCATTCTCCAATTGTACTCGGGGTTCCTACTCCTGCTCTTTTTCTTGCGGTCAAAACATTTTCTTTTGATCGGAAATAATATTTGAATGAAGATTTTCAGGGACATATGTATGAGTGGATTAAGGAGTTTGTTTCTATTAATAGATATTCTAGGCAGCATGCAATAGTATGGGACTCATTCAAGGCATGTTTTAGAGGTAAGGTATTAAGCTTTGTTAGTCATCAGAGTAGGAAGAGAAAGCAGGAGATGCTGAAATTGTATTCGAGGTTGAGAGACGCGGAAAACAAATTAATTCAGGGGGCTACTGTACAGGCAGGCAATATACAAGAGCTAGAGGAAGCTGAGGAGTTAGCAAGGTCCAAAATTCAGGGAGTTTGGAATATGGATAATGCCAGGAAATTTCTGGTCCACAAAAAACAAATTCACAAATTTGGTGAAACTGTGGGCCGGTGCTTGGCGCTTCGCCTTCGCATGAATGAATCCTGGGGTCGTATTGACAGGTTGAAGGATAACGTTGGGGTAGTTTGTCAAGATCCTAAAGGGATCTTAGCAATTTTTCACCAGTTTTATTCAGAACTATATATGCAATAGGTACCCTCCAGCACATCTATCCCACACTGCATGGATTGGGCTATAGCACAACTTGAGCCTAGCGAAAGGGAGATGTTAGATGGACCGATCAGTATGGAAGAGCTGGAAGCAGCTGTTAATGGATTAGCTCTGGGGAATGCTGCCAAACCTGACAAACTTCTGGCAGAAATATACAAGCAATTTTTCAGTGTATTAAAACATGATATGCTGCGTACATTTAGGGCAGCACAGGAGGGATCCATCCCTAAATCGTGGGCAGAAGCCACTATCGTGGTTTTTGGTAAAAAAGGTAAAGACCCTGAGTTGGTGGGTTCTTACAGGTCGATTTCATTAATGAACAGTGACGGAAAAATGTATTCTAAGATTTTAGCTACCCGATTGTCTCAAGTCATTACTCCCTTAGTGTCCAAGACTCAACATGGCTTCATCCCTGAACGCAGTATGGTATCACATGTTAACAAAGTGGTAGCTCAGACTGAAAAGCGGGAACTAGGCCTAATATTATTGGATGCAGAAAAGGCGTTTGACAGTGGGAGTGGTCTTACCCGTGGGAGTTGATGTCACGGATGGGCTTTGGTACACAGTTTATAAATGCCCTAGTTCTGTACACTTCACCGGTTGCCAAGATCGCTTCAATGGGTCTACTTGCCGAAATGGTCAATATCACTCGGGGTACAAGGCAGGAGTGCCCCTGCTCACCACTGTTGTTTGCGCTTTACATAACTCGGTTAATTGAACAATTAAGGAATAACTCTCTGATTAAGCCCTTCAAGGTTTACAATGTATGTTATTCAGTGTTTGCATACGCAGACGATATCACAGTAACCACTTCGGATCCTTTTATAGCGTTCCAAGAGATTGAGCGGCTCGCGTTGTCATTTGGTCAGATATCAGGCTATAAATTAAACGTGACTAAGACACAGGTTTTAATTACTGATCAGGTGTCCAAGGATGACTTTTGTGTGGTAAAAGAAGTGATTTATCCCGGTATTAGAATTAGATCATCTATGCATGAATTGGTTAATGTCAATTGGACCTCGCTACTATCTAGCATCCAGGATACATTGGATAAGTGGTCTAGATTGTATCTTACAGTGATCGGCGGAACCAATATTATTAAGATGAATGTTCTACCCAAGGTTCTCTATGTGTTTAGAGCTATACCGCTGGAAATTTCTGTAGCCCAACTGCAACACTTACAGTCTATTTGTTCTAGGTTCCTCTGGGCTCCGGGTAAACCCAGACGAGCCATGAGATTTTCGACTTCACCAATCGAAAGGGGGGCTTGCTATTCCAGATTTTACTTATTATTATTTTTATGCCTGTTTCTTGTTAAAAATGCGTATATTATTAACGGGGGAAGATAGTGGTAATACTGCGGAGGCCCCGTCCATTTGTCAGATTTTGTTGGACCCTGAGGCACGTCAATGTTTCTTTAACACATTCCATGCTGGTGACGGAACCGCTCCGTCACCAGCCTCGGTCGCGCTGTGCTGGTGACGGAGCGGTTCCGTCTCGGCCCGCTCGTCGCGCCTGTGCGGCGCTGATTTCGTGCCTGCGCGGCGCTTTCTATTGAGCGGGCGGGCCGTGACGGAACTTCTCCGTCACAAGCACAAAGCGCTCGAGGCTCGTGACGGAACCGCTCCGCCCACGCGGCCCCCCCTTCCCCCCAGCGCCGCGGCGGATTTACCGCCACGGCCAAGTGGTTAAGCAAATTGACGGAAGTTATTACAAGCGTACAAGGTTTAAGGTGTTAATATCAGCCTTCAATGTATGGAAAAGAATAAGGAAGCTTTGTTTAGTTGATGAATTGTCCTGTTCTACCCTAACAAATGCCGTAAAGCTTCTTCCTCCTATTTTCTGGCACACTGTTGCTGCGGGCTGGAGGGTGAAGGGCATAAAAATCATTTTTTAAGTTTCTCCAGTTCAGAGATTTTATTTTCCGGAAAAAAGTCAGATCGGACCCAAATACAGTTGTCATTGCTGTCCAACGTCAGGTTAAAATTGGGATGATGTATCAATTACTGCTGTCATTTAGAAAGGATGATCTGGACAGATATACCGCTAAATGGGCTATGGCTTTGGGAATCGATAATGTATGCTTAAAAGACGCTATAATTAGATCTAGGGAGACCTTGTTGTCTGCCAACTTGAAAGCACAATGCTTCAAAAACTTTTTCAACTTATATTATACACCGGCATGTATGCGAAATGGGGGATTGGGCAAGATGGGAAATGTTTTCGGTGTGGGGGGACAATGCGGATATGTTGCATATATTTTTTAAGTGTGGTTGTTTGACAAATTATATTAATCATATCGAGCAAATTTTGTCTTGAGTCATAGGGGCTCGGATTGTCATAACACCTATAATGATGCTTTTGGGTATTGGGCCTGAAGTGGGAAAGGGTACTCCCTTATATAAATATAGATATTTTATGTTTACAGCAATGACTGTTGCCCGACTCTGCATTACGACTGATTGGTTACAGGTTGAACCTTCGAACGATGGAGGGCAAAGATGTATAATTTATTTCATTTAGAGTTTAGTTTTTATTCCGTTAAAGGGGTCAAGAAGTGAAATATCGGTCTAGGAATCTGGGGCCCGTTTTTTGATCATTTGTCTATTTGAAGTCTTTTTTCAATTTATGTATTTGTCCTTTGAGTTACTGTGGGAAAAAAAAAGTGAAGATTTATCCTGTGTCCTATAGGCCACTCCAGTTGATTCCCTATTCAGTCCAATCTCTATCTTCCTACAATGTGTCAGGAACCCTTCCTTGTGATGTGTCATAGATGCAAAACTCACTAAGGGAAGCACAAAGACAGGCCGGCTCCCCCATACTCCAAGGTCCAGTTAGAAGCTTTTCTGTACTGTCAAACTCCATCAGGTGTAAATTTAATATTCCCTTTGTTTTGACCAGGCAGCCATGTCTTACACATGAAGCTAGCCAAGGTCCTCCATGTCATGTCAAGTGGTGCAGCCACTTCTGCACTCATGGGTATACGTATGACCCGAGTTGTATGGGGCTTGCAAAACACAACATGGTACATGTGCAACACAACTAAAATATGACATTTGTGATGCCACCCAAGGTCACCTTGCATAGACCCGAGTGCGGTCATGAATCTTGAATGAAGCAATACATTACAAAGAACTGCTTTGTGTACTACGCCCCAGGGAGAGGTTCCATAGCTGTTGCATGTGTGTACCCATGCAAATCCCATGCTTCCAAACTAACCAGACATGGTAAACCTGGCAATGCACCCGAAAGATACACCTTTCCAGGAGGAGCCTAAAAAGGGGTAATAACTTTGAATTTCCTAGTAACTACCTTTTTCAATATGTGCTGCTTTCTGTAGCACACATAGATGGTGGAATATATCTCTCAGGATTTGTTGTTTTGCAGGAATGTATCGTACTCAAACAAATTTGCTCATGCGACACAAGGATCCTTGCCCCATGGTGCAAGGGTGCCTGCATTGGCACTAGGCAGCAAAAAAGGTTTGGGTGCAGTGGAAAAGGCAGGAATGCATCGTATTTTACAAAATACAGCACATTCCTGACCTTTTGCTTTCACACATAGCAGTGCCGTTAGGTGACTTAAGGCAATGCATCATGTGACCATGCTCTGATTATGCCCCTCATTGTACAGTCACAGGACATTTGGTAATCAATACAGTGATCCACATGTATCAGGCTACCACCTGCATAATGACATGCAGCACATACACACAGTCACACCACACTGTTTGGTTTTATACTCATTTTAATTTTCAATTTTTACTTCATTCATGGTAGTGGTGGTGCCCTAGAGACTCATAGTTGCAGAATTATGACTTCCATGGCGTAATTGAGCTTGTCAAACTGTTTTGTGGGGTTTCTCTTTCTGTACTACTGCCACAACGTCATTTTCTATGCCTGGTTTGGTAAAACACAGCAATTCTGGCGCTTTTAAGGCTATGCGTTGCCCTTCCCAATGATGCGTAATGCATTGGCAAACCCATAAATATTACTGTGTTACATTTAAGTCAGATTTTTTGGGGGGAGTTCCTATATTCATATATGAAGTAGTGTATGGCGCAGGTGGTTTCAGCACAGCTTTTTCCCCTTGCAAGCCTTATTAAAAGATGCATTTTGGCAAATGTTTCATTTTATAAATATGGCTTACTGCTTGCGACATCATTGCGTCATAATTTGTAGTACAACGCCGACACAAGGCTCTCATAAATATGGCTGTAAGTCTTTTAAATAGTCACTGTACACCGGTGTTAGCCAAGACCTTTTGGTTTTACCCAAAGAAAATATATAATAACATACCTAGTTGCAGGGGCTTTCAGCCAACCCTTTTCATATAATGGTCTGTTGTTGCATATTTTTTGTTTCCTCCCACTACAGCATACAGCATGATGGAAAGGGTTATCCCACCTCAGCCATTGGATAACTTCACTGGAGTGACAGCTTTCAGCTCCTTTACGAGAAGCACTTCCAAAAGCACATTTCTCATGGTTGCAGATGATGGGTATCAGACTTATTTTTCATCATCCGATTTTGAACTTGAGCCAGAGAGGGAAAGGAAGACACAGGAGTAAGAAAGTGGAAGAGAAAGATAGTAAAATAGAGAAAAAGGAGAAAGCAAGGATGAAAAAGAACATGCAAATGTAATATAGAGAGACAGAAAGCATATGGTGGTGGAAGAAAGACACATGAGGTGGAATCACCAGTACGCATCCTTGGTATTCAGCAACATCTGCATTTGAAATGTGCCAGTGATGGATGGGCTCGTAAGAAAATCTTTTGTGGGCTGCACTCGTTTTTATTTCTTTACAAATCAAGCAATGCAGATAACTCTTCTGTCAGATCATGTTCTGCTACATTGAATCTGTGCACGTTCAAAGCAGAAGATTGCATTTAACATTTGTGACAACAAGAATGCCCTGAAAACTTACCAGTAATGTTCACTGCTCTGAGTCCTAGTCTTCTTCATTACAATCCTAGACACCTGCCCTGGTCATCAGTGGTGGTTTGTGGCAAATCAGATCTGGGGTGCACAAAATATACACATAACAAATACACATAATACACATAACATTTACATATACAAATATATACACACAACACATAACAAATACGCAGTAGTATACACATTAACATAAATATACACATAAAAACCACATACCTTACACTGTTGCTCGATGTTCTGCAGTATGTCCTTGTTGTTCTGCAGCACTCCTCCAAGCGTGAAGCCCACAGTCAACTCTCATCCAATCAAGACGCTGTTCTCTTGCTGTTAGGCAGCGTGAGTAAAGAATCTTTATTGGCTGGGACGGGCTGGCTCCACGATCCAAAATGGCTGTGCTTGCTCTCCAACCCAGCTGTCCAAGACAGACGGGTTGGAGAAGTTTGAATTGCGCATGTTGGATTGCCCATAGCAAGGTAGCCGACCAAACCAACATACACAGTGCAAACCTAAGTGGCCATTCCTCACTGCTGCCAATCATTGGCAGCAGTGACGCACAGGCCACGCCCTGTCCTCACACTCCATTTACTGGCAGAAAGCGTAAAAAATAAAAAACGGTAATAATATCATTGTATTACCATTTCATATTTGACACTTTCTGCCCAGCAGTGTGGGGGGGCAGACGCTCCTCCGCTCCCACGGATGAACCACCGCTGCTGGTCAGTACTGACGAAAGAGCTGCCAAGGTGCTTATGATTTCAGGTAGCATGGCAGTGTAGTCTCTTTTTATGACTCCCATGAAGGAGGTGGAGCCTAAGTTAGGCAATGGTATAAGTTTTTTTTACAGGTTTTTTGGGGTCTTAAGTAGGTAAATCCTGTCTGTGTACCGAGATGTAAGGACTGAGATGAGGAAGATGAACGAAGAGGTAATACCTCTATTTTAGGGAAACTCTAATGGAGCAGAGAGCCTTTCACCTGTGTGGAAGGATGGAGTTGCGGGTTCATGCAGTGTTTTAAGTTCATTTTCACCTCTGGAGCAGCATATCTTAGGGGACAGACACAGAGGGCTATAGAGTATCTTGCTTCCCAGTTGTGCCAGACCAATTTCCCTCGTAATCACATATGGACGAGTACATGACATTAAAATGCAAACAATTACAATGCATGCTTTTACAATGCAGTTTTACATTGCAACTACCATTACTTCGCATGGTTTTACAACGCATGCAATCACAACGCATTTTTAAAAACTACCATTACAACCCATACCATTACAAAGCATCCCATTACAACACATAATACTTTTAGGCCAACAGTAGGGTAATGACCTTCTACACGCCCACCCGCCAGCTACGATCAACCAGCCACGCCCTCGCCACCGTACCACGAATCCGCAGAGCCACCGCCGGAGGAAGATCCTTCTCCTACCTGGCAGCCAAGACCTGGAACTCCCTCCCCACCCACCTTCGGCGAACCCAGGACCACCTCTCCTTCAGGAAACAGCTCAAGATCTGGCTGTTCAAGCAGTAGCATACCCCTCCCCCCCAGCGCCTTGAGACCCTCCCGGGTGAGTAACGCGCTTTATAAATGCCGTGTTTGATTGATTGAGTGTTGGATAGTGTAGGGGTAAAAATTACTATTCCCACTCCAGTGAGTGCAACAGTAATGTAAATTGATACTTGTATAGCGCACTACTCACCCACAAGGGTATCAAGGCGCTTGTACGAATACCGCTGTCGAACCCATCCTGGATTTCCCTGTGAGGATTCCACTCCTGGGCACCCCCAAGATGGAGGCCAGGCATCCTTAGCGTTGTGGGGGCCGTTGTGGAGATTAAGCAAGCTATTGCCCAGAGTTGCAGAGTGGGACTCCATGATTGGAATAGGCACCGAGGCGAGAATTATCAGGTCCGTGGAATTTTTGAGCCTAAGACCCGCCGAGGCGGGGACTTGAACCCTGGTCCCGGGCTAGACCTCTGCATCAGGGTCTGCCGCTCTAATCATTGAGCCACACTTCTCCACCAACAGTAGGGAAAGTGTTGGATAGTGTAGGGGCACAAATTACTATTCCCATCCACCCCCAAAGTCCATACCCACCCTAAAACTAAAAAGTCTCCATTACTTACCTTATAATGCGTTGTAATGGCATGCGATGTAATAGTATGTGTTGTAATGCATGCATTGCAGTGACATGCGTTGTAATGACATGCATTGTAATGGCATATGATGTAAAGGCAGTTGCGTTGTAACAGTTGTGTTGTAAAAGCAGTGGGATGTAATGACTGCATAGTAACTGATGTTTCCCATATGGACCCTCTCTGTGGGTATAGGCTCCCCCTACGTGGCCTATGGCCGCAGGGCCACTGAAATTATGCGTCATGGGATGACCAAAATATGCGGCATGGTCGTCCAACTTATGCAGCAAGAAAAGGCAAATGACGCTGCTTAATGCAGTACATGTTGTTAGGGGATTGCTTAATCATTTTGACATTTTTACACACAAACGCTGTCTGGGCAAAGATTTCACCTCATTAGTAACATCTTAGCAACCAAACACAGCAACAAACAACTAGAAGATGGTTGTCAACCTTTACAAGGGCCTGCCACTTACTTTTTTGGTAACTTTGCATTTGATTGAGCTAAAACAAGTTTTTTATCTGCAGATTATGAAGCAGGTGATAGATTAAGTGGCAAATCTATAATTATGCGGAAACGGGGATGCCTACCTCAGATCATAATTCCAGTGTCCCTGTGTAGAGATGACAAGATACCGGTCACCCTGCCTAAGGGGCATTCATTGACCTCGTCTGGTCCTTGGTGTGAGCAGGTGCCTCCTACAGGAGCAGGCTGCCTCCATCCTGAGGCAGAAGGCTTCTCACAGGAAGAGCTTCGAACACGCAGTCATCACTCTGGTTTTTCACCTCGCTTCCCAGCGAGATAACACAAACAAGAGGAGATGAAACGCAGGAGGCTTGGCGCGAGACGTGACGTGACGTGAGGCGGGAAGGAGCCTCGGGTCCGCGCCGGTCCATATCTCACCCAGACAGGCTGCTTTGAAGTCCACATCCGTTAAGTTTAGCAACTCTGTTTACAGGTCCGTTGCCAATGTTTACGCTGACTGGTCGGCTCGTGACTCCTCTCCCGCCCAAATCATTCCTCCAAAATGAAGTGCAGATGCGAAGGCAGGGCCAGACGGCCTCCACAATGGGAACGTTTTCGGCCTCGTGTATCATACGCGTTGCCCTTATTAATTGTTGGAAGCTGCCGCCTCCCTTCCCTTCGTGCCCAAGTATTTCTCAACTCGCTGTCCAAGGCTCAGTCGATGCTGACTCCGTGTGGTCTGAGGGGGCTGGTGCTGAGGCTTTCATCTGCTCCCCACGCCAACCCTGGCCTGTCAGTACATGATAGTGGGGTTCTCTTTAATTTCTCTGGGTGTTTACAGGAGCGTGGCTTCCATTGGTGCAGCAGGCGCAGTGGCACCGGGGCCCAGAGTCCTGAGGGGCCCACCGAACACTGATTATTGCTGTATTTTATGATTCAAAGAGCAACCAGGGTCGCAATTTACTTCCTTGCACCAGGGCCCATGACACACAAGCTACTTTACTGGATGTTTAAGCGCAGATGAGGGGAAAATATATGGGAAATTAGCTCCCATCGGATTTGGGGGTATTTTCATCCTTGTGGTGTCTACTCCAGGAGCTGCCATTTGGATAGTGCCTTGGACAAGCACATACATGGGCCCTAAAACGTCCTGTTGGCTAGTAAACCTCAATAATTGGAGTTGAGACGACTTCTCACAGCCCTAGGCCTTGGTAGCACTGCACCTGCTATACCATTGATACCTACACCCCTGGGAGATGTCAGTCAGCAGTCCTGCAACTGGGCTCACTGTGCGAGCTTTCCAAATGGGACGGTGTTAGCACTCTCCAGCTAGACAGTGGAACATAAAAGATGTCTTTAGCAGTTGACTGATAAAATCAGGTGGTAATACTAATCTGGTTGTTTCCTTTACTGGCAGTATTATCACTAATTTATTGCAAGTTTGAAGACCTAAATTTAGAATAAGAGGGGGGTCCCGGAAGGTTTTCAGGACAGTGTGGCAGCTGACCATCAGATGCAGCACCCAGGGTAGGAAGTACCATCAGAACAGGTGGGAAAAGAGGATTACCAGGCCCCAGTGGGGCACAGGGATGGGACAGAAGCGACCCCGGGAAGGGCTGTGGAGGTAGGCCAGCGAATGGCATGCATACGCGTCCTTATATCGAGGTTAAGCAAAATAATAAAGAATTGTATGCCCCTACCTAATGACTGTGCGTCCTTACCTTCCACCTCATGCCTTGATAGCATACATACATCTTTTGTGATACTTAGACATAAGATTGCACTGGGTGATGAGAATTCAAGAGACAGAATGTCAGAATGTTATTTTTGTCCTCATCTCACCTTTAAGCATTTGCAGAGTGTTACAGCCGTTGTCGTGGACCTGGGCTTCTCCGGCCAACTGGGATGCTTAGGTCCCCAGACCAACTCCTTATACTAGAGTTTAAGATGTAATCATAGGACTAGGAGCCTTCGCACATTAGTATCTACACAGTCTCAGCTCTCTACCCATGATGATAAGGGGTTGCCAGAGGCAATTTCAGATGTTACCAACGCTAGTTAGATCAAGGCGAGCCATTGCAAATGCAGAATTCAGCCATTCTTCCATTCTTGGTGGGTTAGGGTCTTTCCATTTCAGGCAGATCTCCTTGCGTGCTAGTAGAATCAAACACAGTAATAGTCCTCTATCTCTTTCAACCTAGTATTTTGTTGATAAGCGATCGTCAGCAAAAAAGACTAGAGTCCCATTAACCGTGATGTTGGTACCAAAAATCCTGCGCAAGAAGCCTCTGATCCCTTCCCAAAATTATGCCAATCTTTCACATTAAAAAAAAACATGTATATCATTATCTATAGGGGCCATGCATCTGTAACATTTTGGCTCGGGGATTGGGGGGGGAATTTTGATATTTTGGCTGGGGTATAATAGATGCGATTGGTCACGAATAAATGGTTTTTCTTTAAGCTGGCAAATTTGGTGTATTTATATTAAAGATTTAAGGAAGGTCTAATAATTCCTCTACTATGGATTCAAAGGGAGATTGCCTCCACACCAGAGCCTGTGATGGAATGTCTTTATCATCTGCTTCAACCATTTTTCTATACCAAACTGATACCTCTCTCTTAATCTGATGTTCTGACATGAAGAGATTCTCAGTGTCCCAGTCACCCATTATACCCCCACTCTCTGCCTCTAACCATGATTTCAATTGCAGAAACTTGAATTTAGAGAACCCAGGGCCTATCTTAGCTTTTAGTGTTTCCCACGAATGGCTCCCATTGGTATCCCCCAGGTCCGACCAAATAGAGACTCCTGCCTCCCTGATAGGCGCACCCAAACCATCTTTAAGACAAAGAGGAGTCCCCGGGGAATCCCAAATGGGAGCGTGGTCTGAATAGTTCCCTATCTCGCACCTAGTCCTTATTTTGCACTAGATTTCTAGCGCATTTTTCAAGATCTTCAGGCGCACCTTCTTGAAGATTTTTTTTGCTCCAAATTTATAAAGAAACCCTTCAGTTCTGCCTTCATCAACATTGTTTACCTGCTCCCGGAGAAGGGACCCGAGGATGAAGTTAGGGGTGTCCTTAAAAGCATTCTGACAGCTTTAAATTGAAATGCCACCAGATACCAACTAATATCCGGAAGGGCTAACCCACCTTTAAGCAACTTCCGCCTCAACCTCATCCAGGACAACCTCACTCCCTTATCACCCCAAATAAAACTCCCGATCTTGCCCTGTATTTTGGAGATGTCATGTTGAGGAAACCTCAGGGGAATAGCATTAAAAATATATGTTAACGTGGGGAGGACAGTCATTTTGACTAAGTTCACCTTGCCAAAGATAGTCAATGGGAGATTTTTCCACCTTGCAAATAAACGATCCACTTCATTAGTAACCCTTTTCAGGTTCAAGGGGGCAATTCTATCCAGATCGTTGACTATAACAATGCCAAGGGATTTAAACTCTGTGCTGGTCTGCCCCGTCCATTGTGTTATATTCCAGCACATTACCTCCGTCTTGGTGGAGTTGGCTAGATACCCGGAAATTGAGCCAAACTCCCACAGGAGGGCCTCCACCCTTGGCATTGTTGCATCTGGATCACCTGTGTACAAAATAATGTTGTCCACATATAATGCTATTTTAGATGTATACTGTTGAGATTTAAAGGGGTGGATCTGGTCATTGAGCTTTATTGCCAGGCCCAACGGCTCTATATATATGTTGAACAACAGGGGAGAGATTGGACAGCCCAGCCTGGTCCCCCTCTGAATCTCAAAACTAGGAGTAAGAGTCCCGTTGACCAAAATGGTTGCAGAGGCACCTTGATAACATTGTCTAAGCGTATGAATAAACACAGGCCCTATACCCATAACCTCCAACACCTCCCAAAGATAGGCCCAACAGACCCTATCAAATGCCTTGGTGGCATCTAAAGCTATGACCGCCAAGGGTTCAGTTCTTACTGTGGCAAGATCGATATTGCCAATGAGGAGCTGTGTCTGTTCTTGAATAAAACGCCCGCCAATAAACCCTTTTTGGTCGGAGCTGACTAACCCAGGTGCCAATTTGGCTCCCTGCCAAGATACCCATAAAGATTCTATAGTCAGAATTACGAGGGAGATTGGCCGATAGGAGTCAGCCCTTAGTGGGTCCTTCCCGGGTTTAGGTATTAATACAATAATCGCCTCTCCCCATGAGTTTGGTATTTGCCACGATAGGCTATAAATTGATTGAAATAAGGAACCCAATGTTGGTGTAATCTCCTCATCGAGAAGTTTATGGATCTAATTCGGTAGAGCATCCAGGCCTGCTGCTTTCTTCTTTTTTGATAGGTTAATTTGCATTTTAATTTCCTCCAGCGAGATCGGAGAGTCCATGAGATCCCTACCCTCCTGCGTTAGGGATGGTAATGATTTAGAACTCAGCCAGGTCTGAATTTGATTTTTTGAGGTCTGTGAAAAGCGACAGTTAGCAGTTTTTTATGTCCTCTATGTCTGTGGATTTATCTCCACTATTATTAATAACTAACTCACTTATGTTGTTTTTTGTGCGGTCCGTTCTGGCCTTCCATGCCAGCAAGGCACCAGCCTTCTCGCCATATTTGAAGTTATCCATATTTTTATTCAGCCATTGAGCCCTACATTTCTCATCTAGTTTACCTCTATATTCTGACCTAGCTGTTTCAAGATCCTCCTGCACTTTACCAACCCTTTCGGGGGGACCATTTCCTACAAGGAGAAGATTGGCTTCCAGCTTCCTAATGTTATCTTCTCTCAGTTTTAATTCACGGCCTTCAGTTTTATTTTTGGCGGATATGAGCCCATGTTGCCTACCTCTAAGGTTGGCCTTAAATGCATCCCATACTACTCCAATAGATGTTGCGCCGAAATTGATTAAAAAAACTCAGAGGAGGAGGCCCTAATGGCCAAGATAATTTCAGGGTCAGATAACATTCTCCTGTTTAGAGTCCATCTCGTCTGGACTACCGTCATTATTCTTTTACAAGAAAATAAAACTGGGGCATGATCCGAAAGGTGAATGGGGAGAATGGATATAGCAGTTGTTCCAGACAAAAGATCACTACTCATAAGTATGTGGTCAATCCTTGAGAAATTGTGATGCCTTTTGCTATAAAACGTAAACCCAACATCATCTCCCCTCACCTCTCTCCAAACATCTACCAACCCCATATTGTGCATTAAATTTTTCATTGCACGCCGAATATGAGGTGCCCCTATGTAGTGGCACCAGTTTGACCTATCTTTATTGGGGTCAAGGAGGACATTAAAGTCTCCCCTATAATTATAGGGAGATTCTCCAAAATTAACTTGGAATACATTTTTATTAATATATGTTGGATCATCCACGTTTGGGCCATAAAAAGACACACAAACTAAATCCATACCCTCCAGGTCCAAATATGCGATGACCCATCTCCCAGTATGGTCTGTCTGGAAAGATTTTATCAAACATGCTGACCCCTGTTTTGTTAAAATTGCAACTCGTCTTGTATTTGTTGTTTGACTAGAAGTGCAGAAGCTTTCAACCCAAAAGATGTTTTCAAAGAGTTTCCTAGCTTCCTCAGCAGTCAAGTGTGTCTCTTGCAAAATGCATATCTGAGTCTCGGAGAGTTCTTAATATTTAATTACTAATCTCTGTCTCCTGGGGCACCTCATTCCATTAACATTCCAAGAGACAAAACTTTTCTTCCTACCCTGGGTCGCTACTCCTGCCATATCTTCTGACTCTTGGAGCTAGAACCAACGGCCCATAAAACCAAATCTTAAAGGGAGATGAGTATTTTTTCATTTCCCCCGCCCGCCCCTCCCCACTTGTGCCCCCCTCCCTCCCATCCCTTCCACCTGTGCCCCTTGACACCCTTGAGGAACCCTCCCTTCCAAAATTGGCCAAGCCTGTTTTAGTCCCGCCCACCTCAACCTCGAAAAGAAAAAACTAATTTACTGAAACAGAAAGAGAGAGAATAGACGAACTCAACTGCACCTATAGGGAGCTATACCTATCTGAGAATGCTGTATCCCATCCTCTATCTTGGACCATGTCAAACCAGTGGGTATCAAAAATAGATCCCACTGGTTGCAGGAATCAGATTCTCACAACAATACAGAGTGTTGCTACTACCTACACCATACATACATACACATGACACACATATGGGATGTCAGCGCATGGATCAGAGTGTTACATCTAAACATTATTGACGTGAGTGGGGTGGGAAGGACGCTCTCCTCCTCAAGCAAAAAAAAGGTTTGCTCGGACCTATCAATTCACAAAATTATCAGTAACCTTCCCAAAAATTATTTTCCGATTGCACTTTTAGATGTCACTAGGAAGATTTTCGGCAAATTTTTATTATATCATTTAAATTCTTGGGTGGAAGCCGCTCAATTATTGCTCATTGAACAGTTCGGCTTCCGGAAGGCTTGCTCGACAATTGATAACAATATGTGCTTATATATGATTTGTGAAAAGTATGACAAGTCAGGTAATATGGGTCATAAATAGCATTCGCCGATTTTACCAGCACCTTCAACTCTGTTCATCGTTCAGCACTTTGGCTTAGACTTGTGAGATCGGGCATCCAGCTTGATTTGTTATACCCACTGATATCTCGTCATTCTGATAACTGGATGCAGGGTGTCCTGTGAACTGTAAATGAATATTCTGATAAAATTCCAGTAGACAATGGCCTCAAACAAGATTGTATTTTAGCATCTCTGCTATTAGTCTGATTTTTCTATCTTTTTAAGTCAAGTTGTTACAGATTAACCTAAATTGGGATCAAGGGAGATTTCCACTTTGTTGTGCACGGTCTATTTAGTATTATTGTCACTCACCACTTTTCGCTTACAGAAGCAACTTGACATTTTAGCTTTAATTTCTCTTGCACATAATATCTCTGTAAATGAGAGGAAAATGACAATTATGACAATGGGTGCCAGGGGCACTAAGTCGCCTTTGTCTTGAATTTTCAAAGGAGAAATACTAGGGGTAGTAATAGAGTATTCATACCTTGGTGAAAGCATCTCTAATAATTTGTCCTGAGTACTACAAGACTCCAATCAGCTCTCAAAATAGAAGTACACAGGAATCTTGCTTTTACAATGTTTTAACGTACAGGGTAAGAGAGGAGTTCAATCGCTTTTAAAGGTGTACATTGCTAGTGTTGTTCTTGTCGCATTGTACGGCATAAAGGCAAAGGGACTTATTTACAAGCCCCTTGCGCCACTTTTGCGCCATTTTCCCCATGTTAAAAATGACGCAAAAGTGGAGCAAGGGGCTTGTAAATACGCCCCAATGTCTTTTTCCCCGCAAATATTTCTGATGTTGAAATTGTCTTGTAAAAATGATACCTTGGCATAAGCTCTTCCAGTTTGATTTAAATTATACGTCTTGAGCTGGGTTTGATGGGTATAAAATTTCGAGCCTACAGCCAAGTTACTCATTATTTTTTTCAGTTATTCAGGAGTTCAGAAAACATACAAAAAAGGTTATTTCACGGCAACACACAGGGGCAAAAAAAAAGGATTTACACATTTGGGACTGTGTTTCATTAAAGTTTACAAGAGAAAGGGCCTAAAAAATGATGAGGTGTTATCCTGCTTAACTAGCAGCTCTCTAAAGTGTTGAGTAAATAAGTACACCAAGACATGAAGATTTCATCATGTCCTTCAACACTGTTTACAGATAAAAAAGACTTTAATTGAGTGGTATGTTTGTACGATGGGGTGAGATGCAATTTTATTTAAAGGTCAACTGATGCCCTATTGTACTTCGATTTTTTATGAAATCTAGATTTAGTCAGATTCTGTTTGGTAATAATGTGTGGATCAAGAAGGATGTGTTATCCTGACATCCCTGCTCTCACTATTGTGGAGCGGCAAAGCCTGATCTGAAGCATGCTTTATTTTTTTGTCCAGTGTCTTTTATGACTGCAGCAAACGTTATTTATCCTGTGATTTTAAAGTATTCTATAATAACTCATGAAGAAGCACTTTTACTTATTTTTAAATCCTCCTACTGTGAATATTTGTTATCGTCTTAAGAGTTTTTTGGGGGGAGGTCGTTTCTTGTAGTAAATTGATTCACCTGTTTGTATTATAAATGCATAATGCTTCTTTTCATTATGTATTTATTGTCTAAAATTGTGTACTTTGTAATGTATTGTACGAATATATTATTATCTTTTGTGGTTTTATTTTTTTATTTTATTTTTATTCCCCAGTAGGGACAAGTCAACAGCACCAACAGAACAGATATATCACAAGTCACATAATTCCATTTTACACCATTTGTACAAGCAGTTAACATTTCAACATATCACAACTCTAAATGTTCTTGAATTGCACCCCAAATAACATACCAAGTCCTCGTTTTTTGCCCCCTTTAATGCATAAAGGCTCCATTCTAATTTATAAAGATTATATAATTTAGCTCGCCAAAATTCAAATGCGGGGTACATAGGCGATACATAAACGAGCTACCGTCATAGCAACAAATAAAAAATATCTGTGTTTATATAAAGGTGTTCCCTTTTTCACTTAATCCCCTATACCTAATAGCATAAGTGCCGGAGAAATCATCACATTAGTCTGAATAATCATAGTAAGGAACTTTTCATTATTAATCAAAAATTGGTTCAATTTGATACAACTTTTGTGGTTTTAAATGCAGTCCATGGATGCACTGTAAAGACTAAATAAATGAATACAAAAAATACAATAGTAGTATGCTGCCACCATCGCTTCATGTCAACAACTCAGGACATGGACAGTGTTGGATTTGGCCCTCTCTGCAGGGTCATCCCTGAACTTTTTGCCTTCCTCCAATATTCTCTCTGACCTGTTTTTGTTGGGTTAATGACTCTGGACACTTTACCACTGCTGACCAGCGCTAAGGTGCATATGCTCTCCCTATGAAAAATGTATACATTGATTGGTTTCCATGATTGGCTTATTTTGTTTACTGTCAGTCCCCCGTAAAGTGCACCAGGAGTGCCAGGGCTTGTAAATACAAATGCTGCTGGTGGGCTTGCAGCACTGGTTGTGCCACTCACAGAAGCGGCCTAGTAAAATGTGTCTAAGGTCTGCCATTGCAGAACCTGCGCGCAGTCTGGTACTGAAATGCTGACTGGGCAAGTGCACCCACTTGCCAGTCCCTAAACCTTCCCTTAATTTCATATTAGTCATCCCTATGGTAGGCCCAAGGGCAGGATGCATTGTAAGCAAAAGGTAGGAAAAGCCCTGATGTGTGTGGCTTGTCCTAATAGAGAATTACAGCCATTTACGTTTTTAACTATTGTAAGGCTAACTGCTCTCCATAAGCCGGAATGGGCTGCTGGAATTATTACACAATATAATCCTAACAGACTCAGAGAGCCTGGTAGAAAGTCAAGTTTAGTATGCCTGAATTCAGAATAATAAAATTCTTCTTTTAGTAAAGTTTATTTTAATATCCTGTGTTTGAAAATGCTACTTTTAGAAAGTTAGCATTTGCTTGCCTAACTATTTCAGCCCGCCTGTGCTAGGATGTGTATCTGCTGTCTGGTTTGTGTGAGTGACAGGGCGGGGGAATTCCAGGAGACAGTCTGGGCTGCCAGGTGGTGAATATAGAGATTACACCAGGACGGGTGGTAGGAGTGCCCCTTGACTCTGAATAGGGCTGTGCTCTGCCACCACAATGCTGGCTCCACCTCCTGCGGAGCGTCTGATGTCTCTGCCCTGCACCCTGAAAGAAGACGCAAGACTCTCCAAACAAAGTGCTCCAAAACTGGGTTGAACCAGGCTCAGGCCCCCTGGCATGCAAGAACAAAGGATTTTGCGTATAAAAGTAGGAGCCCTGCTCCTAAACATCAGATCCTGCTTTGAACCAAGAAGAACCCTCTGCCTGAGGAGAAGGAACCGGGAAAGCTGAAGGAGGAAGACTGTACCTCTCCTGGGGAATGGCCTGCAGTGGTTGCCTTGCTGCCAAAGGAGAAGAAACCCTTTTCAAAAGACTTGCTTTATTTTTGCTCAATAGAACTTGTGCTTCAAAACGATCTCCAAGGGCTTGGAAGCGAGCTTCCCCCTGAACTGAGCCCCAGGACCATTGGGCTCATCCTGCCTTCAAGGTTTGCTGCTGGTTTGCTGTGTTTCCCCCCTCTCCGGAGCCGTGATCTCTGGTGCGCCTTGCCTCCTCCTTGGGCCGTGACGCTGTGCCTGGCCGCCCCTGCCTTGTTAGAGCCCCGCTCGAATTCGAGCCACTCTCCCTACGCTCCATTGGGCCGCCCGCACGCTGTCCCCTCGCCCGCTTGGAGCGCGCTGTGCGCCCCTCACCCCTCCTGCGGGAATCCTATAGGAGTGCTGTTCTCTGCCTTGGACAGCCCATATGTTCGTAACGTACCCCGCGGCCCTGCTCCGCACTCCTGCATCGGAAGGGCCGCGCCGCACACTAATGGGTCTCCAGTACGGTCCGTACTAGGAGCCCAGTACCGCACCTGCCTGGAACATCGCGCCCCCGCAGACCTGAAGGTACGGTGCCATCTACAACCGCGTACTAAAAGAGTACACCTCGCACGCCACAGAAGTGCGCCTCGCACTGCGAATGCCTAAGCCCCGGATCGTCCGCCCCGCTCTCCCCGCAGTCCCGCTCGAGCCGGACTCCCTGTGGAAAGCCGCGGACCCCTACAACCGCACCTGGGCATCATGAACACTACCAATCAAGGTACTGTGCGACTCAAACTGAGTCTGTTTTGCGCATCGGACCGCAGGGTCCGCAACGTTTGATTAATTCCATTTTATTAGTACGAACTTCCACGAACGAGTCGCACAGCGAGCGTGAAGCGCGCAGGACTTGAAGCTAAGCATTTTTCCAAGAACTCTTGCCTACAAAAGTACTGTGGCCTCATTTTAAAACGTTATTATGGTCTTGTAATTTAAACCTGCATAGAAACATATTTTTACATAAAGCATACGTATTTTTATACATAACTCCGCCTGGTGTCCATTTGTGGTGGGTCATTGATTGCTGTGTCTGATCATAAATGCTTAACTAACTAACCCCCTGAAGTTTAGCCTTGTCTGCTCGCTCCACATTACCTAGAGGGTGAGCAGGGGTTATTCTGAGGAGTAAGTCACTTGCTCTGACTAGAGGAGAGGGTCCCTGTTTGTCACAAGTGCATACCTGTGCCAACCAGAGACCCCCAATTCTAACAGGCAGTAATCTCATGTCAGTAGAGAGGGCATGCTTAGTGTACTCCTCCAGGCCATAGTATAAGTTCTTGCCCTTAGATTTACTATCAACATTTTATATCTCAGCACATATGCCACACTAGCATGTCAGCTGGGCCAACAAAATCAGGATAGCCAGTTTTGTATGCAGTTTGATCATTCAGGGCATGGATAGATTCCTGTATACCACGCAAGAGACATGACCACCCCAACAAGTGATGGATAAATGCTGCTGACAGATCGAACACCACCACTGGCATAGCACCACTATTGCCAACTGGAACCTGAGATCCTACTGGGTTGAAAGTAAAATGGATTCTTTACTGCTATTGGGCCAGGAGCTTACCCGAAAATCATGCATGCTTTGATATTCTACAGTTGTGGGAAAGCCACTGCAATCAGACTTCACTTGGTTAGCCAACATGGAGGAACGTACCAAGAATCACCGTTTTAAACAATAGGCTCATTGATAGGAAGCACACAACATTTAAGTATGCATCACAATAACTTCACCTATAGGAGTAGGAGTGGACAAAATGCAGGTAAGAAGTGGAGGTAGGTCCTTCTGTTACAATGTGGCTTAGACTCTGGAACACCCTGCCCTTACATCTTCGCTCAGAGTCTCATCATCTTCCATTTGAAAACGTCTTAAAACTTGGTTGTTTCAAAATGCCACACCATAATTTTCTCTGTCTCCTCCTGTCCTGCTGCTAGCACTGGGATGACTTAGGGTAGCTATGCACTCAATAAATGCTGAATAATAATGTGTGACCCACCTAACAGATCATTATCAGAGGAAACCTCATTACCAGCATAGGCCACTTTACTTACAGAGACAACAGCACCCAAGACACAGTCAAAAACCATAGGCTTCTCTATAGGAAGCATGGAACTTTGGAGGAGACATACATTGAGGTCCCTTGTAGCAGTCCAGAACCTACCGGACCTCCTCACCCTGACGTCTGCTACTTCATGTGGAGAAGGTAGTGGCAGACATTCTGGACTTTTGCAGCCTCTTCTAAAGAATCTCATCTATTGAGTAGCGGAGCAGACTTACAACCTGATTTAGATCTCCGCGGATGGGTTACTCCGTCACAATGGTGACAGATATCTAGTCTGCCGAAATATAAATCCCATTATATCCTATTTAATTTATATTTCAGTGGAAGGGGTATCCATCACTGCTTTGACCCGTCTGCTGAGATTTAAATCAGGCCCTTAATCTTTAAAGCAATAGCTCCACATAAGCGAGAGTGCTCCGGGAGAAAGGCTATTCCTAGCCTCTAGCTTGTAACAATCAGTAGAAGGATATCATTTTATATTACAACAGCTAATAGCCCCCTCCAAAAAAAACTAAAAGGAAAGGATATTGTTCCCTATCCCTTACGTTTTAATGGCATGCCCAAAGGCCACCTTTAAATGGTCCTGTAAACAAATAGGCCTTAAGAATTAAAAAAATGACATTGACATATATATGTTACTCTTCTTTCTGTAAAGTATATTAGAATGAAAGAATGTGCACCGGGTCTTCACTACTCAATCCTGTAGTGTCTCTTCTTTCTCTATTCCCTATAATTCCTATTGATGATCAAAAAATAGCTTATCCATAACCCGTTCCCCTTCTCTACCTTCTAGCGCACTTTACCTCAACTAGCTTCCAACTGTCGACACAGCTCACGTTCCTTTTTCATCACTCCTGTACTCCTAATGACCGTTAATTGTGTTCACCATGATGTATATTAATCGTAACTAATCTTGACAATGTTTTGCTAGAACTTAGTTGCACTAAAATTGATTCTCTCAAACTGTACCTTACTTGTTAACAGCCCTGGCAACCTCTGGCTTGGTGCACAATATAAAACGTAAAAAAAGAATAAAATAATGATAGGAAAATTATGGGCCTAAATTATTTCTGCAAATACATTTTAGACCAAACACTAGCATGCCATCTTCTGTGATGTGCTTATGGTGTTAGGAAACAAGGGATTGGGAACACTTTTGGAGGGATATTCGCAAGGACCGGCGATGCCTCCACAAACGCCAGTTAGGTGCACTTTTTTTATCGCCGCCTAGCCCTGAAAACTATCACCATGTTAGCGATTTATTACCAAGCCATCACTACATGGCAATAGTATCAGGGAAGGGCGGTGAAAACTGTCACTAACATCAGCGCGATGGCGATAAAAAATCCAGCGTTAGCGGGCGATAATTACTGATAGGCCCATTAGCGGAAAAAAAATTCACGTTAGTCAGACCAACGTGAGTTATTTTCGTCTCAAATGCAAAAAATCGCCTATCAGTCAACCTCCATTGTAAAATAGGCATAAAAACAAATAAACTGCAGACTGGAGCAGCCAGGGCCAAGTGCAGTACACATCAACAACCCCTGCAAGCCAGCCAACATCCAGGATGACCAGGATGAGAGCCTTGATGCCTCGCTGGACCTGTGTCTGGAACCTGGATGCCTCAATGGAACTGCGCCTGGAGTCTGGATGCCTCGCTGGACCTGCATCTGGAGCCTGGATGCCTCGCTGGACCTGCGTCTGGAGCCTGAATGACTAGCTGGACCTGCGTCTGGAATCTGGATGCCTCGATGGAACTGCACCTGGAGTCTGGATGCCTCGCTGGACCTGCGTCTGGAGCCTGGATGCCTCGCTGGACCTGCGTCTGGAGCCTGAATGACTAGCTGGACCTGCGTCTAGAGCCTGGAGTGGGACGCGGAGGAGATGTGAAGTCGATGAGCTGTTGCGGTAGACATTGATGCGCGACGATCACCCGTACCTGGTGGTGAAGCCTGGCAGGTCGCTTGAAGACACGTTGCTGACCTGTGTGAGAAGACCGCCTTGTGCACCTTGGAGCTATCAATAGTAAAGGTACTACGATCCACCACTACATCAGGGTGCACGGAGGGGATTACCAATGGTGGGTGCCGCCTCTCTGCATCACAGGCCGGATGATGTTGAGCTGGCCAGATGCTGTACAAGGTGAGGCCCCTGAGCTGCGCCGAACTTGTGTGGCATGAGCGGTGCAACTTCACACCTAAAGGGGCCCTGCTGTATCAACTGCATCGGGAGGTCCACCAGCGGACTTGGCGGTGACTGCTGTACCAAGGCTTGTGAAATCCTCCTGGCTGAGGCTCCTGCTGGCTGAGTCACAGATTTGGAAAGAGTGCAGTGGATTGCACCACAGTGTCAATGTCCAGGTAAGGAGAAGATGGGATGCGTAGCGCAGAACACCAGGGGGTCGAGTCCCCCAGGCGTAGCACACATAGATGACACACCCCCGGTGTCGGCTCATACGCTATGGCAGAAGAAGAGCATCGCCCCACTGCTTTCAAGCAGTGCAGAGGAGGAACAATCATCACATGATGATAACTTACTGATGTAACTGTGCTATGTTTCCCTTGCGGGTGGGAGGGTGGATAGGACTGCTCCAAGCACGGGGCAAGGCATAGGCGGATTGGCATGCTCACTCAAGTACGCAATGACTGTTTAATCGGCCCACTCAGGCCACCCAAGCAGTTATGCGCACTTCCCTGTTCGTAGTGGAAGCTGCATTACAGCCTGCATGGAGAACATGCCCATCCCTCCAGCCCCTGGCTGCATGCCTTGTCCCATTGCCAAATACCAATCCCACAGCTGTATCACAGAATTGGGATTGACTCAGGGGAGGGAGCCTGGCTGCCTACTTCCTGTTCCTGGAAGCAGACACAGGAGAGCAGGAGAAATGAAGACACAGGACCCGGCTTTGAGGTAAGACTTCCCTTATTAAAATGTTTACAACACCGGCTCACACACATCCCTGTACGTCCCATCCAGTGTTCTTTCCAGCGTTTACCACCTTGCACATCGTATTCCATTCCCATGCATACTAATACTAGGCACATAGCAAGTGTAGAGTAGGTGTTGCATAGAGGAGATATCAATATCACTATTCCCACATCAGTGAGTGCAACCCAAAACTAAACTTTGCACCCCAAACCCAACCGTGAACCCTGGAATTCCTTTTTGAGCCCCCAAAACACACCCAAAAATCAAATTGAACCACATGTACACCCCAATTTTAATATTATACCCCAAATGCGCACCCCAATGTCAATATTACACCCCAAATGCATACCCCAATTTCAATATTATACCCCAAATGCACACCCCAAATTCCATATTTTACCCCAAACACCCCCCAAATTCCATCTTTTACTCAAAAACACACCCCAAATTCTATATTTTACCCCAAAACACACCCCAATTTTCATATTTTACATCCAAAACCCATGCCCACCCGAAAAACTTTAAATTACCCCATAACTGACCTCACAATGCGTTGTAATCAAATGCAATGTAAAGTCACCTGCTTTGTCAGAGTTGCGTTGTTGACGATGTACTGCCTGCGTTGTAATGGTCGTCTCCTGTGCCAAAGGCAACCCATAGGCTATGCCGTTTGCGTCCATCTGCCCCTGGACGGCGCTCTGCACCAAGGAGCCTTCCACTTGGACACTCCACCGCTGCGACGCCAGCACACTCCTCGCCATCAACCTAGGACTCCACCTTGCCGGACATGAACAACCTCTGCTCCGGACCGGACATCGCCATACTGATGGCTGCAGTATCACCCGCAAAGAGCACCCCGACCATCAAGGAGGCGGCATTGCCATCACCTACAGAAGCACACTCCGACTTACCATGCACTCTAATGACCCAAGGGTGACCATGGACCACCTCAACTCCCAGATCTGGACTAAGCCCAAGTACATCCTCTGCAACACCCTCATATGCAGGCCTCCTGGGCCATGTTCCCCCATTCTCCAGTACCATTGTAGACCTCATTGCACCCAGGGTCTCCCATCCACCGACGACATCCTACTCGGCGAACTCAAGTTCCACCTGGACAGCCCCAGTGACTCAAGTCCCACCTGGACAGCCCCAGTGACCAGGACACCACCTCCTCCTGGGGAAGGTCCCCTACATCAGACGCAAGCAGCACGTCACCTCAACAAGCCACATAGCAGGACTCACGGTCAAGCATGTCACCTCTGCCAGTGGGTACTTCAACTACAGCCACAACACCCGTCTCTCCTAGTCGGCCCATCATTGGTAACGTCACATCTTGACCTTGCCCACCGGATGCCACCGCCATCATTGCTCCCCCTCGCAGCTGGTTCAAGGCCACCGAAGAACATCTCATCCACTCCCCCCGCAACAACATTCCACCAATGCTTCCAAACGATGACACGGCTGCGCGCAACCACCACCGATGGGTCTCCAACATCGCCGATATTTGGGCACCTCTGATAAACGGCACTGCATCAGTACCTTCCGCTTGCCTGATGGCAGGTGTGAGCGTGACGCAGTGCCACAGGGATAGGCTGGCCCCATGCATTGCTGGAGTTGTGTCATGGTTGTGACACGACTTCAGCAATGCGTGACTTTAGCGCAGACAGATACGTCAGGATTCCTGACGTATCTGTCACTACTTGCATCATGGAGCATTGTCCAGTGAATGCAGCGCATCCATGCATCCAAGAAGCGCGTAGTGAGAAGTGTTGCAATGCTGTCTTGTTGCAGCGCTGCAACACTTTTCATGACTGGGGCCCAGGAATGTGCACTATCTTATTGATGGCACCCATTCCTGCACTGTAGTGTTGTCGCAGAGCAGCGCTGCAACATTGCTTGCAGCGCTGTCCATTACCAAAACATGCTGTGATGTGGCCCCAAGCGTTATCCCCATTTTTAAGACCAGCTATTTTCTGGTCTCAAGCAACTGTATCTACTGCAGTTAGAGCCAGTTTTTTGGTCTTCAGAAGTTCAAGGGTCCCCTTGTGAATATGGAGTAGTGTTGTTTGCGGGCGTTTCTGCGTGGGAACGCCTCTCCTGCATATAATTATTGCTAAAAGAAGTAGCGATCGTTATAACGGATGTTTTCGCCTAAAAACTGTCGCTAACAGCTTTTAGCGACAGCTTGGTAATTGGGCGATAAAATTATTGCTCCATTAGTCGCAGAAAAGTGCCGCTAACGCGGCGATCAATCCTTGTAAATATGCCCCTTTGTTTCTTAGGTTGTCTAAGAAAGCTTATGCTCCCATTGGATAGATCAGTAATGACGACAATTGGGATGACATGAGTCTCTGATCCTTCTCTCTCCATTGTACCTAAACATTGGGATTCTTCTACTCGCTTTTAAAGTCTATGCGTTTTCTGCTTTTCTGATTATTGCCTTTCTTGAACTTGCCAGAGGGTGCAATTGGTATGCGTTGATGTTACCCCAGTGTAGATTAAAGTCCCTTATGAACATCTGGCAGGGGAGTCCAAGAGTGCCTTTGTTTAAGCAAGGAGTAAATTGTTCTCTTAACTGTCATGGGCACCCATTGATCCAGTTCCACTGCTGAACCCCAAGAAACATTGCAATTCCAGAAACCAGATAACTCAAACATAATTGACGGACGAAGTCAGATCACCAAAAAACAACCTTGAAAGAACCAAAGCAATGACATCAGCTTGGCATCAGGGTAGGCATGTTGAACGCTCAACCACATGGTCGCTCTCCGTATTCTTAGGTCAGATTCTCGCCCAGTATCAGCCATTTCCATCTCAAAATTCCTGGGTGCCATATGGGTGCTTCGTAGTAAGGCCCTGCATCATCTTACCACCAGAACTTATCTAGACCTATTACTAGGTTATATTTATTATAGGGTTTGTCAATTTTCAGATAAAAGGCATTTCTATGAGCTTTCAGGGCAATAACTCATTTAGCGATCAGACTTTCCCTCTTCTCCACATTTAGACTAGGGCAGGTGGGTGAGGTGGTCTTGAATGCCAGAGCACTTGTTTGCCCTTCATGGATGAAGTGAAGATGAGCTGGCAGGACTGCCCACATTTCAAGTCTTTTATATGGAAAGTACTGGGTGGTTCTGATTGGTTGAAGCACCGGTTTTCCCGATAGGCTGTGGGGCAGCAGAGCAGGAAGTCAAGTATTGAGTCCTCTGTAATGCTAAGGGTAGTTGTTTCAGTGAGACGGAGACTTTGAGTGGTTCTAAGACTTTACTGATTGCAAGCACTCAGCCACATATTGGTGGTCAGAGAGCAGGATTACCTCTCATTAGCTATAGAGACTCAGAAGGAGATCATATGACCTCTGGTACACTATTATCATGCTTTCCAGTGAGAGTGGACTGCAACTCCTTCAACAAAGATATTAGGCAAAATTGCAATTTAAGTTTACTTACTTTAAGTTTAAGTTTACTTATATAGCGCATGGCTGCCCCAACAACAGGGCGTCCCAGCGCTTAATTGAAACCATTACAAGTATACAAGGCAGTTGAAATATGGCTATTGCATCGTTACTGAGGACTCACTTGATCATTCCAAGGACAACATCACCCAAGAACATGATAATGTTTCAGAGCATGACTGGCTCCACTGCGAGCAAAACAGAGCAGATCATAGATCAGTTGTGGGAAAACTAAAAACATCTAAATATGTGTACCACTTAGGGTGGGCAGATGCATCTAGACATTTCCCACCAGATTATTTAGCTAGAATTACAGGAAACATAAGTGTGGGCTACTACAAGTTGTCCAAGATGTGTGGTTAAAAACAGGAAATTATCTGGCGGGTCAGATTTGCGACAGACTGTTGATTCATGTTGGCAAGACAGCATCTTAGCAAGGATGTTGCTCTTGGGCAGGGCTTTAGAAACAGGCTACAGGCGATCCGTAGACAGAGTCCAGCTCCTGGTGGGTGACTTGGGGAAGCAGCTGGGGAAAGGGTGCATCAATTTCTGAAGCATCGCCCAAGTAGCAGGAGGGATGGGCCATAGGAACTAGCAGTTCCAAGAATCAGAGCCTCCAGCTCATGGATGCAGACACTCTCAAACCAAGCACAGGCACGTACAAGAAAACACATATATAAATGCCGAATCCTGACTGCTCGTTAGTCATCCAAGAAACACTGCGATTTTGACAAATGTGTGTTCGCGTTAATTGCCCAATTAGCGACAGATGGCAGGGGTTTCTGGTGCTGGCTGCCACATGGCTCCCTTCAGCGTGCCCTCCTCAGGAAACTCCTAACCCCAGACAGAAGGCAGCAGGCCTGGCTGGCAACCTATAACAAATCTAAATTTAAAATAGTTGGCACTGGCCAGAAATAGGAAATGACTACATGCATCATGCTCTTCTTCATCAAGGGAAAAAGTTCAGGCGAGGGAGTCTGCGCCAGTTGCTTAGGGCCAGTTGGCAACAGCTTTGCTGGTACAATTGAAAGCCTGTTGCCCTCTCCTTATGGATATGCAATCAGTTTGAAGACAGAGCACACTTCTCTTCTGGGTCTCACAGGGAGCAGGGGTCTTATTGTAGGGACTAAGTTCTTCTCAGTGAATGGTGAGTCTCACGCAGCACACTTCCTAAAACCAAACCCTATGAAGGTCTGTCTTGACTAATTGTTGGATTGGTTTGCTGCCTTCTAGCCACTTTGCATTGGCGTCAGCCAGGACCTACTGATCTTACAAGAATATGTATAAAATAATTACATTATAGCGGCAGACAGCTGCCCCTATTCATCCATTGGTCCGATATGGTGTCATTCAAATTTTCTTCTGCCCAATACATCATGCAGAATGGGGCGGTGGGTCAGCCCACTTCAGCCATTGGCTTAATTCACTGAGTGAAGGCATCCTTCTCTTTCCCAAACAGCATGGCCAAATACGAAATAGTTCCCTTAAATTCCACAGATTACACTGATAATGTGTGTTTTTGAGACCAAAATTATTTTTGCTTTTAGCAATTTTTTTTAGATTGAGAGCTTGGCAGTTGACCCAACAACATTTTGCAAAAACATGACTGAACAAAATAAGCACTGACACAGCCAAAAGGATGGGGGCCCATGTCAGACCAATTGACTTTGCAAATGCTTGTTAAAAGATTGTACTTGTTTGATTTAGTGCACAATAGCTAATGTTTGAGAGATCTCTCTGCTTGCCGGTGCTGCTGGTGCCATCTGTGTGGGGACTACATCACCCACAAGTTTTCAGTACCCCAGAAGGGGGAGGAGCCGCGAACGCGCTCAAAAGTGCCTCTGACATCCTGCGGCACGGGCTGCACCCGGGCCAAGGGCGGGCCCGTTCGCGCCCGTCAGCGACCGGAGGAGGCCACCTAGGCCAGACCTCTTGGCTGTTTTAGTTCACAGCCCGCAAATTGTACTTTGGAGATTGAGACGTGGGTCGGAACTCAGCCAACACATCAAGGTACTTTTTCCACCCCATTAAATGTGACCATCCAAGTACTCCATTGCGACTTCATACGGAGACAGGGGGCTCTAGTAGTTCAGCGTCCGAAATGGGCAAAAGGAAAACACCTGCTACACAGGGGGGTGCTTTGGGGGTTGCATGGCGGGCAAAATTGATTCTTTTTTGACTAAAGCTGCCCATGCAATCACGCAGGAGATAGCTTTGACAGAGCGAAGGTTATCCTTAGAGGCTGGAAAATGTCTGCAGACCCACATTAACAGGGAGGAGGGAGAACAAGGAAATTCAGCATCCGTTATGGGCCCTTTAGAATGCTCAGCAATTCCAATAGCCTCTGCCCCCCAAGTCAAACATTTACCTCTGAGGAACTTAACAGGTTTTCTAATATTTTAGCTGATAAAACATCAGAGGGAAAGGAAGCAGCCCCAGACTTACCACCGCCCAAGAGAAAATGAACTGCCTATAATAAGTCTTCAAGGAAATCCCAATGGTCACAAACACAGACCCAATCATCTTTACAACCTGATTTGATCCAAGAACAGTTATTGGACTCTTTATTTACAAAGCTTGAATTAATGATAAAGATCGTTTTAGCGCCAATAATACAAAAATTAGAAAAAGTCTATGAATTAGTCCACAATTTGATCGCTAACTGTAATAAATGTGCTACGACTTTTGCGCCAAAGCTAATGGGGGCAGAGGCAAAAATTCCATCTCGAAATAGGAATCAGACTCAACCTGACCCACTTGGCCCATGTCTAAATGTTTTAGGAACTAGTGGCATACTCAGTGAACCAAGTCAGTGCAATACACACGAGGTGACAGGACCTGTAGCCCAGAGCCCCTAGGTAGCCCAGGTTAGAAGATCCCTGAACCCTGGGAGGCACCCTCAACCCACATGTAATCAGCTTAATTACGGCCTTCCCAAAGTTGCACACCAAAGTACCCTTTATTTGCCCCCTGCATTTGCTCCTCCAGTAGCAGTTTTATTGAAGGTCCCTTCTCTCTCTCAAGAAACTAGGGAAATCACCCAGGATCTAATACATAAAGTGACCCATTGGTGTACTAAAAATGTAATAAATGGCCAGAACATTTCATCTGACATTATTATGGCCAGAAGAGTGTGGTGGATAGGTCACCAAACAAAATAGATTGGTGTAGGAGACTGTATAGTTGTCAACTTTAAGGATCCAGAGAAAACCAAGATGTTAATAAGCAGTGCACACCAGAGCAGTCCAAACTCCCTAATTCGAGTAGTCTGTTTACAATATTTTTAGCCCCCAAGCCAGCACAGAGGCTCTATGCAATGATAATGGCAAACATCACGAAAAACAGTTAGGCCTGTTGCTAAAACTAACATGGACAATAACTTACCAATGTGTAAGAGATTGCAACCCCTAGCAAATCCCCAAAATTTGGATGAAAATGACTGACTAGAGTTAGAAGATAAAACTTGACAGGGTATACCTCCAATTAACGTGGCCCTAAACGCACAAAACGGTCCCGGATTACTTTGAAATAACTATTACAATCCCAGAATCTCTCCCCATCCTAATTCCCACTGTCGCCAAGTATGAAAAGGTCCTCTCATGGAACATAGAGGGAATAAGGTCTAAAAGAGGAAACTCATTCTGGGAAAACTTTCTTGAATGCATCATATCATTGCCCTTCAGGAAACTTGGGAAGTAAATGATTGTTTTGATCTAGATGGTATTATTTTGTTTCACAAATATGCTATTCCATCGAATATGGGTAGAGCCAGCGGGGGTTTACTGCTAATGTTCTCACTAAAGCTCTCTTGTAAGTCATGCTTCGTTGATTGTAAATCTCAGAATGTTTTGGCAGTAGAACTGTCTTGTAAGAATCGTGCCACCGTGTTAGTGATACGTTTTTATAATTTTTTGTCTAGAGGGCATGAGCTGGAACATCTACAAGATTTAAAGGAGTTCTTGGAATGTTATGAGGAGCTTAAACAAACTTATTATGAAGTAATAATCCTAGGGGATTTTAATATTCATCAATGTCATCTAAATTGTTTTATAAACCAGGACCAGGGGAAATCTTTTTCTTCACTAAATCATTTTGAGAACACACCCTTAGGCATTTAGCTGGATGGTATTCTTTCAAATCAAAATGTATGCTGCCTCCAACAAACGGATATTGTGGCGCCAGTACCTACTTATGTAGGAAAGGGAAAATCTAGCATTATTGATTATATCTTATTGTCTGCTTCAATAGTTTTATTTACTGAGGATTTATTGGTCACTTAACTAGGTTTTAGTGAACATAACCCACTTACTGTTGCTATATTATTCTCTGCTATTGAAACCGGAGAATCTGCCATTTGTCTGACGAATACAAATATTAGCACTAAAGATCAGGCCTGCAGACTAAAGTGGGAAATGATAGCCCCAGATAACTTCCTTAATAATGTGTACACAGTTTCTGCCCCTGAAATTGAGTCCTGTCTAGACCCCGATATACAGGACAGTTCTATCTTAACAGCCTTCGGGAAATTAACTAAACAAATTCAATCTGACTTCACAATCATTGGTGGGACCAGACTCCAGAAGGCTGCAAGATGGTTCAATGGAGCATGTCAGCAACTCATACGGAACTTATACAGGCCCTAAAAAATACCCCTAGAGATAAAACTGACATTAGGGACAAAAGAAAGGCCTATAAGACAGCAGTCCACAACAGGAAGAAGGAGTTAAGGAAACAAGCATGGGATGCCCTACAACATGCTAGCATACTGAAAGACGCAAAAAACACAGTTGATGGACAGAATGCAGAACAATGTCTTACATTCACTCCAGTACAAAGATCTGGGCCTAAATCCATCGTTTTTTTGCACTCCACACCATCCTGGGTTAGACACTGGCTATATGCAAATCAGCTCTGACCCTGTGCCTCATGGGAACAGTCCAGTCCGAACTACCAAGCCATGTCTTTCCCAGACCGGAATCAAGCATCCAAGGACTGGTTTCTGGCTATCAGCCTTCATCAGCCTGGATAGCTTGACTCCAGTGGTGTGGAGAGCCTGGGACTCACGTCTGAGTATACCCAGCACACTCGGGGTGAAGCCAGTGTCTTTCCCAGGGTGGTGTGGAGTGCAAAAAAACGATGGATTTAGGCCCAGATCCTTGTACTGGGGTGAATGTATGGCATTGTTCTACATTCTGTCCATCAACTGTGTTTTTTGCAATTTTCACCCCGAGTGTGCTGGGTATACTCAGACGTGAGTCCCAGGCTCTCCACACCACTGGAGTCAAGCTATCCAGGCTGATGAAGGCTGATAGCCAGAAACCGGTCCTTGGATGCTTGATTCCGGTCTGTGAAAGACGTGGCTTGGTAGTTCGGACTGGACTGTTCCCATGAGGCACAGGATCAGAGCTGATTTGCATATAGCCAGTGTCTAACCCAGGGTGGTGTGGAGTGCAAAAAAACGATGGATTTAGGCCCAGACCCTTGTACTGGGGTGAATGTATGACATTGTTCTACATTCTGTCCATCAACTGTGTGTTTTGCAATTTTCACCCCGAGTGTGCTGGGTATACTCAGACGTGAGTCCCAGGCTCTCCACACCACTGGAGTCAAGCTATCCAGGCTGATGAAGGCTGATAGCCAGAACCCGGTCCTTGGATGCTTGATTCCGGTCTGGGAAAGACATGGCTTGGTAGTTCAGACTGGGCTGTTCCATTGAGGCACAGGGTCAGAGCTGATTTGCATATAGCCAGTGTCTGACCCAGGGTGGTGTGGAGTGCAAAATAACGATGGATTTAGGCACAGATCCTTGTACTGGGGTGAATGTATGACATTGTTCTACATTCTGTCCATCAACTGTGTTTTTTGCAATTTTCACCCCGAGTGTGCTGGGTATACTCAGACGTGAGTCCCAGGCTCTCCACACCACTGGAGTCAAGATATCCAGGCTGATGAAGGCTGATAGCCAGAAACCGGTCCTTGGATGCTTGATTCCGGTCTGGGAAAGACATGGCTTGGTAGTTCGGACTGGACTGTTCCCATGAGGCACAGGGACAGAGCTGATTTGCATATAGCCAGTGTCTAACCCAGGGTGGTGTGGAGTGCAAAAAAACGATGGATTTAGGCCCAGATCCTTGTACTGGGGAGAATGTATGGCATTGTTCTACATTCTGTCCATCAACTGTGTTTTTTGCAATTTTCAACCCGCGTGTGCTGGGTATACTCAGACGTGAGTCCCAGGCTCTCCACACCACTGGAGTCAAGCTATCCAGGCTGATGAAGGCTGATAGCCAAAATCCCGGCCCTTGGATGCTTGATTCCGCTCTGGGAAAGACATGGCTTGGTAGTTCGGACTGGACTGTTCCCATGAGGCACAGGGTCAGAGCTGATTTGCATATAGCCAGTGTCTAACCCAGGGTGGTGTGGAGTGCAAAAAAACGATGGATTTAGCCCCAGATCCTTGTACTGGGGTGAATGTATGACATTGTTCTACATTCAGTCCATCAACTGTGTTTTTTGCAGTTTTCACCCCGAGTGTGCTGGGTATACTCAGACGTGAGTCCCAGGCTCTCCACACCACTGGAGTCAAGCTATCCAGGCTGATGAAGGCTGATAGCCAGAAACCGGTCCTTGGATGTTTGATTCCGGTCTGGGAAAGACATGGCTTGGTAGTTCGGACTGGACTGTTCCCATGAGGCACAGGGTCAGAGCTGATTTGCATATAGCCAGTGTCTAACCCAGGGTGGTGTGGAGTGCAAAAAAACGATGGATTTAGGCCCAGATCCTTGTACTGGGGTGAATGTATGACATTGTTCTACATTCTGTCCATCAACTGTGTTTTTTGCAATTTTCAACCCGCGTGTGCTGGGTATACTCAGACGTGAGTCCCAGGCTCTTCACACCACTGGAGTCAAGCTATCCAGGCTGATGAAGGCTGATAGCCAGAAACCGGTGCTTGGATGCTTGATTCCGGTCTGGGAAAGACATGGCTTGGTAGTTCGGACTGGACTGTTCCCATGAGGCACAGGGTCAGAGCTGATTTGCATATAGCCAGTGTCTAACCCAGGGTGGTGTGGAGTGCAAAAAAACGATGGATTTAGGCCCAGATCCTTGTACTGGGGTGAATGTATGACATTGTTCTACATTCTGTCCATCAAGTGTGTTTTTTGCAATTTTCACCCCGAGTGTGCTGGGTATACTCAGACGTGAGTCCCAGGCTCTCCACACAACTGGAGTCAAGCTATCCAGGCTGATGAAGGCTGATAGCCAGAAACCGGTCCTTGGATGCTTGATTCCGGTCTGTGAAAGACATGGCTTGGTAGTTCGGACTGGACTGTTCCCATGAGGCACAGGATCAGAGCTGATTTGCATATAGCCAGTGTCTAACCCAGGGTGGTGTGGAGTGCAAAAAAACGATGGATTTAGGCCCAGATCCTTGTACTGGGGTGAATGTATGACATTGTTCTACATTCTGTCCATCAACTGTGTTTTTTGCAATTTTCACCCCGAGTGTGCTGGGTATACTCAGACGTGAGTCCCAGGCTCTCCACACCACTGGAGTTAAGCTATCCAGGCTGATGAAGGCTGATAGCCAGAAACCGGTCCTTGGATGCCTGATCCCGGTCTAGGAAAGACATGGCTTGGTAGTTCGGACTGGACTGTTCCCATGAGGCACAGGGTCAGAGCTGATTTGCATATAGCCAGTGTCTAACCCAGGGTGGTGTGGAGTGCAAAAAACGATGGATTAAGGCCCAGATCCTTGTACTGGGGTGAATGTATGACATTGTTCTACATTCTGCCCATCAACTGTGTTGTTTTTTGCAATTTTCACCCCAAGTGTGCTGGGTATACTCAGACGTGAGTCCCAGGCTCTCCACACCACTGGAGTCAAGCTATCCAGGCTGATGAAGGCTGATAGCCAGAAACCGGTCCTTGGATGCTTGATTCCGGTCTGTGAAAGACATGGCTTGGTAGTTCGGACTGGACTGTTCCCATGAGGCACAGGATCAGAGCTGATTTGCATATAGCCAGTGTCTAACCCAGGGTGGTGTGGAGTGCAAAAAAATGATGGATTTAGGCCCAGATCCTTGTACTGGGGTGAATGTATGACATTGTTCTACATTCTGTCCATCAACTGAGTTTTTTTGCAATTTTCACCCCGAGTGTGCTGGGTATACTCAGACGTGAGTCCCAGGCTCTCCACACCACTGGAGTTAAGCTATCCAGGCTGATGAAGGCTGATAGCCAGAAACCGGTCCTTGGATGCCTGATCCCGGTCTAGGAAAGACATGGCTTGGTAGTTCGGACTGGACTGTTCCCATGAGGCACAGGGTCAGAGCTGATTTGCATATAGCCAGTGTCTAACCCAGGGTGGTGTGGAGTGCAAAAAACGATGGATTAAGGCCCAGATCCTTGTACTGGGGTGAATGTATGACATTGTTCTACATTCTGCCCATCAACTGTGTTGTTTTTTGCAATTTTCACCCCAAGTGTGCTGGGTATACTCAGACGTGAGTCCCAGGCTCTCCACACCACTGGAGTCAAGCTATCCAGGCTGATGAAGGCTGATAGCCAGAAACCGGTCCTTGGATGCTTGATTCCGGTCTGTGAAAGACATGGCTTGGTAGTTCGGACTGGACTGTTCCCATGAGGCACAGGGTCAGAGCTGATTTGCATATAGCCAGTGTCTAACCCAGGGTGGTGTGGAGTGCAAAAAAACGATGGATTTAGGCCCAGATCCTTGTACTGGGGTGAATGTATTACATTGTTCTACATTCTGTCCATCAACTGTGTTTTTTGCAATTTTCACCCCGAGTGTGCTGGGTATACTCAGACGTGAGTCCCAGACTCTCCACACCACTGGAGTTAAGCTATCCAGGCTGATGAAGGCTGATAGCCAGAAACCGGTCCTTGGATGCTTGATTCCGGTCTGGGAAAGACATGGCTTGGTAGTTCGGACTGGACTGTTCCTATGAGGCACAGGGTCAGAGCTGATTTGCATATAGCCAGTGTCTAACCCAGGGTGGTGTGGAGTGCAAAAAAACGATGGATTTAGGCCCAGATCCTTGTACTGGGGTGAATGTATGACATTGTTCTACATTCTGTCCATCAACTGTGTTTTTTGCAGCATGCTGAAAGACAGCTCAAATTTCTGGATAGTAGTCAACAGTCCCTTTCTTTCCGAAATTCCTAACTCCAACACTGACTGTTTAATTCCAGCAGACAAATGGCTATCGCATTTTGGAAATATTTTTAGTGATGTAAACCTGGGAGAAACAAAGGAGCATAGGGAAGGGGGACAAACTAGCACACCACTCCACTTTAGTGTAGAGGAGGTCTATGAAGCAATTGCAATGACATCTGGTGAAAAGGCCCCAGGCCCCAGCGAGGTAGCGGCGGGGTACCGGCCGACCTATACAAAGCAGATCCAAATGTATGGGCTAGCATTTTGACAAATGCTTTTAATGCCGCATCTTTACACAGATACTCAATATCCTGGGGGAAGGCAGTCATCGTTCCCATTTTTAAAAAGGGCACAAGGGATGAGCCTATATGTTATTGGCCGATCTCACAGCCAAAAATTATGGGAAAAGTCGTACTTAATTGCTTAACGACATGGCTGGATGACCGCAATGGTATTTCTAACCTGCAATATGGTTTTAGGCCAGGCAAAGGGACCTTGGACCAATCCTTAAATTTACACTTAGCAGTAGTTAAGTACACCATCGCCAAAAAGGGCATAATACATCTGGCGTTTATGGACCTGACACAAGCCTTCGACTGTGTTAATAGATCAAAGCTGTGGTCCATCTTAAGTGATATGGGTCTCGAACCAGAGCGCATGGACTTCTTACATGCTATTCATGAGAATAACACAGCGGTCAGTCAGATACAACAGTAATGGGGATTTGACATCCGCCTGGGATGTCAAAAGAGTGGTACGCCAAGATTGTATCCTGGCCCCCTCTTGTTCACACTATACATAAATTATTTGGGAGATTTTTTAATAGCTAGCTGCAAAGACCTCCCTAGATTTGGCGACAAGATGATCCCCGCACTTTTATAAGCAGATGACAGTCATATTAGCCAGGACGGCAGCGGGCCTCCAATCACTTTTAAATGCTTTTATAGTTTTTTATGGACTCCTTAGACCTTTCAACAAATTTTAAGAAAGCACACGCGATGTCTATTGGCCCTGGTAAGTCCCAAAAAAGTTCACATTTTATTGTAAAGGGACAGAACTAACAAAGGTTCCAACCATCCCTTACTTGGGGGTACTTTCTGACGTGCTTTCTTCATGGTGCCCGCAAATTACGCAAAAAAAGAATACTCTTGCTAGAGCTACAGGGGCAACACTAAATTTCGCTAAAAGATTGGGGTCAAAACCCATTTTGGCCCTGATGAAGATATGTAAGGAAAAATGCATCCCCATGGCAACCTAAGGCAGTGACATCTGGTGATATAAAGAAGGAAAGGATATTCAGCATGAGGAAGACAAGTTCTAACATAAGATTTTAGCAGTTCCGCATTCCACCACAGCATATGTAATACATGAAGAACTAGCGGTGGGTTACATATCAGACCGGATCGCAGTGGCTCCATCAATGCCCTGGCTGACAGTATGGGCAAGTCCCAATATAAACATAAACCAAATATTAATTACTGATTGTCTAGTGCTAGATAGAGCCGAACATATCCCCTGGCTAAAGTATTTAAGGAAACAGACAAATTGGCTAGGCTGCCCTGATTTATTCCTAATTCCCAAACCCATGGACAAATTCAAAATTAGAAATATTAAACACCAGTTTTTGACTGAGCGCCAGGGACTAAGGGACGAAAAGGAGTTGCTAAAACCAATGATAAGACGCTATGTAACATTATCCATGCAACACCAAGTTCAACCCTAATTATTCATTGTCGGTAATCCCTTTCATCGTTTTTTTTAACACGATTTCGTCTACAAATGGCTCCCTGGCTTTTGTCAGTTTCGCAGGGCTTTCCTAAACCTCGCTCCTTAGAACCCTGTCCCTGTGACAATCTCTCTGAACAGGATACTCTTCACTTTTTTCTTTTGTGACTATTATGTTTCCTTACATAAGAAATGTATACTACCATTACTCAGAGATTGTCACTTTCTGCAAGTTAGGCCAGCCTTACCTTCAAATGCTATCTTCCCTCATGGTTTGTTTTGGGGTTGCAAGTTTTTTAACAGGAGCCATAAGGTGCAGGAATTTTTTTTTTTAACTGTAATAATGTTTTTATAGGTTTTTACTTAGAGGCCCACTATGTGTCATGAACGGGGATTATCTTATTTGATCAAGTTTGCCCTCTTGCATTCTGCACTTCGCACAATGTTTTTGTACTGTATGTATAGTGGAATTGATTCTCTGACCGATACCAGGAATGTCACAAAAGTTGACTATTTCATTTTGAGTTTGTTCTTTTCTGCACTCTGTCCTTTATAAAAATGTCCCTGAACTATATGCATCCGAGGGCTCTATTTTTCTTGTTGATTACAGAACCAACATAAGTAGAGTCTATTTGTACTTGATTATGTTTTGCTCATTTGCACTTTGCATTTTATAAAATGTTTCTGTTCTGTACGTATTTGAAACTTTATTTACCTGGTTGATATTCGGAATGCTTTTTAAAAAAAAATCTGATTTTAAAAAAAAATGTGTTCATAAAATGCACTGTTGTATGATATGTTTACTTTTATGACTTTAAGTTGTTGAATAAAGCATTCTTGACTTGAATTGAGAGATTTTCAACGGAGTAGGGGTTTTGAGAAGGAGTGACTTCAACAGAGATGTTGCTCCTTCGTCAAGCAATGGGCTCCTCTAGAAGTGCCACAGGCTGTGGAGATGCAGAGAGGTTTAAGGAAATCTAGAGAGAGTTCTGAGAAATAGTGCTTAATATGGTTCTGATGATTCCCTGGTGTCTTTCTTGGAATCCATGTGAAAATACCTATGGGTTCAAAGGTCACATGGAAGGCCACTTCTAGAAGGTGGAACATGTTTGCAGTGTGAAATAGACTCTCACTGCTAATAATAAACACCTAGGGCCAGATTTATGACGGGCTTGCTGTGCCCTTGCATCACGCAAACCGATGACAGGCAACACAAGCCCTCTACTCTTATTTACTGTGCCTCGCAGAGCCACCTTGTGCGACTATGCATGGCATATTATATCTGGAGTAACGCAATCCAGCGCTAGTTCCTGACTTGCATTATTCTGCACTGCAAAGGCGTTCCATGTGTGGAGCGTGGGTGGTCCCTCGCATCCACCCATGTTTTTTGTTTGTGCATTACTAGATTTACTTATACTAGTAAAGCTGGGAATGCATCAAAATACTTCACCTTCCCAGCTGAGGCATAATGAGGAGAAAAATCATTATTTCTCCTTGTTATTTCCTCTTTCTATCTGTGCTGCATGCTGCCACACAGGTAGAAAGAAGAAATGCCTCAGAGGATTGTTCTTGTGCAGGAAGGTGTCAAACAATTCTGCCTGTAAAACAGACATATTTGCACCAGGATGCTCGGGTGCCTGCAATGGTGCAAGGCTGCACTCAGTGTGCCAGCTCAGAGGGAGTGCAGTAATGCGCCATAACTTAGTAGATGTCATTAATTATGTCATTTGAGATGTCATTAGTGATGTTATCAATGATATTATAGAACATGTCATGAGTGATATAATATGTGAGTTCATATGTGAGGTCATTTTTATTTTTTATATTTCTTTACTGGCATTTTCAAATCATCACAATGATAGTTATTCATATGTGAGATCACAAGTAGTGCATTGTGAATGTGCAAGTCATAATTACCTCAGTCAGCTGTAACTGGCGAGTTTCAGTATTTTTTGAGTTTATAATGTTATGTTTTAACTTACATGTTCACCTAAGTTTAATGTCACTTTCACGTTTGTTTCTTTTAGTCAATTTCGGTCTTTTTCTAAATGTAAAGCAAACTACGTTTACCATGCCTAAGTATAATGCCACTTTAACCTTTTTTTCCCGATAATTACTCAGGCTTTTGTATGTAAAGTAATATGTTATTACCATTCAACCCCCACCGAGGTAGCCTACCCCCTGCTGTGCACAACCTTTGGCCGTGCACAGCGTTGGGTAGGCCACAGAGCCTGGCCTGTACCCTGCATCCACACCCTCACGGGTGGCTGGCCCCCTGCCGCGCATGGCCTTCATTGTGGGCTGGCTGCAGGGCCTGTCCTGTAACCAGCAACTATAACTTGCACCCCCGCCATGCACTGCTTATGACCTCCCATATATTTCAGCACTCATGACATGTTTTATGATATCATAGATAACATGACTGAGGACCTCTGAAATGACGTCATTTGTGACATCAATGTTCATGGCGGTGTGTGAGTATTAGTTACTTGAAATAACTATTACTGGTGAATTTCAGTGTTAATTTTGGTTTAACATGTTAATGTTTAAACTGGCACTTTCACCTAGCGGAATAGTCATGCTAGATGCAGAGAAAGCATTTGACCGAGTGGGGTGGGAGTACCTCTTCGCAGCACTAAAGGCATTTGGCATATAGGGACAATATTTGGGATGGATACAGTCTCTATATGAGACACCAACAGCCATAGTCAACTATCTCGGAAATAATTCGGATAGCTTTCTAATAAATAGGGGCACCAGACAGGGGTGCCCTCTCTCACCCCTGTTATTCGCCCTAGCCCTAGAACCCTTCCTCAATGCGCTAACAGCTCAAGAGCATATTACTCCAATAGAACATTAAGGTAAGTGCTTAAAAATCACTGCCTTTGCCGATGACATCACCATATATACCACTACCTGGTACAAGCTATACCTAACATAATCAAGGAAGCCAGAGATTTTGGCGATGTCTCGGGTTATCGGCTAAATGTTAATAAAACTCAAGTGATAGCAAATTACCAACCTTTACATCCAAAATTAGGGCTATGCTCCAATGCTACCTACTTAGGGGTGAAACTTACTTCTAATATTGACAAAATTATTCCATTAAACTATGATCCTTTACTTAAAGATATTACTTCCATACTTAAAAACTGGCATAAAATACCACTCAGCTTCATTGGACGTATTAACACAATCAAAATGAAGAATAGTACCAAAAATACTTTATCTATTTAGATCCATCCCGCTACAACTGAACAAATCATACATTAAGAAAATAGAAAGCATCTGTAGCAACTACATCTGGGGATACAAAAAAGCCTGCAGATCAATGATAGCACTTAAATTACCAATCGAAAAAGGGGGACTACATTTTCCAGATCTTAAAATGTATTTCTTTGCCACCTTTATCCAATGCATATGTAACCTTTTGGCTAAAGAAGCTCCCCTATTCTACCACCAATTCATGCTAGGGCCACAAAGTAACCAGTTCTTTTTCCGGGTACATGACCCAAACTATTACAAGAGAGTTAAATTCAAGACCGCCAGAGCAATCAAAAGAATTTGGGAACAAATTATGGACACTGACAAAATATCCTTTTTTAACGCTGAATTACCAATATGGGGGAACCCAGGGATGTCAAACATTTTCTCTGATGGTGCTTGTGCCCAATGGATAGATCAGGGTATTAACACCCTAGGAGATCTTTACAGTCCGGCAGGTTTCTTAAGTTTTCATACATTAAAAATACTCTATAAAATTAAAGATACCACATATTTTAAATACATGCAGATACAAGATTTCTTGTTCAATAAAATGAAAATTGAAACATTAGAGCAATCAGACATTCTACAATGTATTTATTCGAACCGCACCAAATCTCTCATTAGTAAAAGCTACACTCTTTTAAATAAAGGACAAGTGGGTGACTGGGAAAATGGCTGACAAATGGACTAATAGGTTGGGAATTAATATTAACTCTAGCCAAATTGCGGGCTCACTTAAACAATTAAATTGGGTGGTTCATTCCTCAAATTTAAGGTTACAATTCTATAGGACAATCACTCAAATATACTATAAACCGCAAAGAATTTCTAGTTGGACTTCTGGCAACATCTCTAATGAACGGACCATGGGGCAGATTCATGTTGCCTGACGCATCTCTGCAAATCAGCAGAGATGCGCCAGGAAAGATACGGCACGCATGTTTATCCTTGCGCCACCCATGATGCACATCATTTACAATGCGGCGCACCATGGCGCAGGAATAAACAGATGCGTGTCGCATCTAGGGCGTGAAGTTGGCGCAGTGCTGAAGTTGTGTTGCGTGCGGCACGCACGTCCAGCACTTTTCCAACTTGCCCTATCTCTAACGTGGTGCGTTAAACCATTACGCCTGCTTCAAGCAGGCGCAGGGTTTTGACGCATCAGCGCTGGTAAAGTGACTCAGTAAAATCTTGTAGATTTCACTGAGTCACTTTTCAGGGGTATTTCTGCGACAGAACGCCCCCCCCCCCTGCGTGGAAACGCCCACATGAAACCTGACGCAGGTTTCATGTGGCGCAGGGCATTACACCGTGACGCATCTCCATAGATGTGTCACGATGTAAGTGTGTCGCAACGTGGCGCAGGGTTTACGCCGCCGCTTCGTCACAGAAGTGACGCAACAGCGGCGCAAAAGTGCCGCAAGTCCGACATAAATCTGCCCCCAAATGCTTAAAATGTAATAAGGAAGCTGCAGGTATAGAACATATGCTCTATCATGCCCGAAACTCTCGACTTTTTGGTTGGGTATAATCGATGTTCTTAACAAAAAACACATAATATCACCCGCTCTTTCAGCCCACTTAGTTCTGTTAGATATGCAAGATACCAGTAGCAACTTTAACGACTAAGTAACAATAATATTTGCTTGTGCTAGATTGGTCATTGCGCGGACCTGGATATCGAAAGAACCCCCAAGTGTTATGGAATGGTGGTATTTAATGCATTAAATAAATACCATGGAGCTCTTGTTGGCTAAACTAAGAGGCCCAAAAGCATTGAAAGGAAGGGAAAAAATATGGGGAACATTTATTAATTAAACTTTACTGTGTGACCGGCACGTACATTTTTCTTTTAGTTTTTCTCTTTGTCATGCTCCAGAGCTTTGTGAATACTTATTTTGTAATCTCCTGTTTTCTTCTCTTTTTTTTAAATACAATGATTTAAATTGTATAGGTAACCATATATATATGTACAACCAATGTGATTTCAGTATTGTGTCTATTTTTCCTCTTGCAATAAATAAAAACAATTAAAAAAAAAAAAGTGAATGTGCAAGTCATAATTACCTCAGTCAGCTATAACTGGCGAGTTTCAGTATTTTTTGAGTTTATAATGTTATGTTTTAACTTACATTTTCACCTAAGTTTAATGTCACTTTAACATTTGTTTCTTTTAGTCAATTTCGGTCTTTTTCTAAATGTAAAGCAAACTACGTTTACCATGCCTAAATATAATGTCACTTTAACCCTTTTTTCCAGATAATTACTCAGGCTTTTGTATGTGAAGTAATATGTTATTACCATTCCATCCCCACCTGGGTAGCCTACCCCCTGCTGTGCACAACCTTTGGCCGTGCACAGCATTGGGTTGGCCACAGAGCCTGGCCTGTACCCTGCATCCAAACCCTCACGGGTGGGTGGCCCCCTGCCGCGCATGGCCTTCAGTGTTGGCTGGCTGCAGGGCCTGTCCTGTAACCAGCAACTATAACTTGCACCCCCACCATGCACTGCTTATGACCTCCCATATATTTCAGCACTCATGACATGTTTTATGATATCATAGTTGACATGACTGAGGACCTCTGAAATGACGTCATTTGTGACATCAATGTTCATGGCGGTGCATGAGTATTAGTTACTTGAAATAACTATTACTGGTGAATTTCAGTGTTAATTTTGGTTTAACATGTTAATGTTTAAACTGGCACTTTTACCTAGCTATAACATTACTTTAACCTTTGTTTTTTCAGTGACTTTAAATAGACAAGTAGATGGATAGTTAAATAGGTAGATAGATAGATAGAAAGATAGATCGATCGATCGATCGATAGATAGATAGATAGATAGATAGATAGATAGATAGATAGATAGATAGATAGATAGATAGATAGATAGATAGATAGATAGATAGATAGATAGATAGATAGATAGATAGATAGATAGATAGATAGATAGATAGATAGATAGATAGATAGATAGATAGATAGATAGATAGATAGACAAGATACATAGATGTGGAGTTAAGGAATTTGTACTTCTATATATTTACATTGACAATATAATTGGAGGTATTATTCTGGAGTCAACAGTTTTACAGGGCGATATTTATTACCTGAATATTGTTCAAGACAGCTGTCTCAGACTCCATTTTGATGGCAGACATTCCATAATAGTTACAGGGGATGTGACTTCACTCCATGACGACTTCTGTTAATCATATACAATTGCTGTTGCTGCTGTTCATTTTCTTTTGCCGAACAAAGTATATGGGTGATAGGCATAGTGAACATTCTTCTGTTTCAGATGAACTGCACATGCTCTTGACTCCTAGGTTGACCTGCTGGATAGTGTAGAAATTGGTGGGGTTCTATCGGTTTAAATATGGGCAACCTAACATGGTGGAAGAGTTGGGGTGAGGCAGAGGCAGATAGCTGGCTTCCTTACCAAAGCATACTTGCAAACACTCTCTTTTTTGGTTGAAGCCTACCAGAAAGCAGAGCTGCCTGGTTGCTAAAGACTTTTTTGGGGACATTCTGAAAGCTGACTTAAGAATGCATTCTGCCTATTGATTTCTATTGGCTTTGTGGTTTGTATTGCACATTTTTCTTGCTTTCTATTTGCTGTCTTTATTTGTTTTAGGCTGTCCAGCAAGTTTTTGTCCCTCCCGTAGAGCATACCTGTTTACTGCATACTTCCACTAGTGCCTGCTTTCTGTAAACAGGCCTTTACATTTTGTCCTTACTTTGTCACATTTGCTGTTTAATCATACAGAGGTGAAATTTCAGGCTTTGTTTTCCGAGGGAGCTTGGATTTTAGTTTTCTTTGTCTAACTTCAAAGTGAGAGGATTTACCTGACAGTCTGGGGATGTGAAAGGAAATACTTTTTTATAGCACACAACAAAATGTAAATGTTTGTAAAGGATCTGTGCAAATATTTCAAAATATATCAGAATTAGGAAAGCACAAATGTAGCAAATTCTTTTGTAATTTCAAAGTGTGCTGGAAACTTAATATGATCAAAACAAATCAGGTTTTTTCAGTTTAATTATGTCTTTATTTCGATTAACAAATTGTTTACACTTCCCTCAGCAATCAAAGATACAGCCCCTTTATTTTGTACAGGAGAACGTCTGTCCCTGCACATGTTACTAAAATGTCCAATTCTTTTGCAAAAATTGCATTCTCTCTTTAAAGCAGGACAACCTGAAAAGGAAGCAATGTGAAATTTATTACCACATCTGAAACACATTCCTTGAAAGTTCTGGTTGAAAGACCTTTGAGAAGAAAATTGTTTTGTCTTGTTGAAAGAAGATTCATGTTTATTTCCTTGTTTATGTTTTACAACACAAACTTCCTCCTCAATTTATTTCTTCTCTGAGTTGTTTTTTACAGTGTTCATCCATAAATCAGATTGTTCTTGTGCCTTAGCTACAGCAATGGGTTCGGCTAAATTCGGATCACCCATAACCCATAGTTTATCCTGTTTTTTTTTCACTTGGTATGAACAATAATCTGATCCTGTATCATTTCATCTGTGATGGTACCAAAATTACAATGAAGACTTAAAGATCTTAGAGAAGTTAAAAATATTCAAAAGATTCATCTTCTTTCTGTTTTCTAGTATAGAACTTGAAACGTTTAAGTGCAATGCTTAAATTGGGTTTAAATCTTTTTTCAAGTCTAGCAAAAGCTTCAATATGAGGATTTAAGTCAGTATATCTTGAAGGGATGACCTGTGGAGGGTCAACTGGCACTAGGGGAGACTCAGAGTTTCCTCCTTTGTCCGACATACTGTTTCTAGTGTGGTGTAAGTGATGCACCTACCTACACTATGTGTTTACCTACTGATCCCTTGCTAAGAGTTGCAGCCAAGGTGTGCTAGGCCTTGAGGAGCTGCAACAGCTGGTTCAGTAGGACTCAGAGTATTCTAAGCTTGGTTATATGTACTAACAGTACTTATGTGATCTTTCAACAAGATATTCTTAGGATACGTGTGGTAAAACAACAGCAAGCTCAAATCCCAACCGCTGCTCACCAATGTGAGAAGGTGGCCTGATATGCAGTGGTCACTATTCTAGTGAACACTATGTATCAGTCCAGCAACCCTTATTGATGATTGGTTGTAAGTCAACCTTATAGACCAGCTATCCTAGTAGCGTGGATACGAGCAGTCTAAGGCTAAAGACTCGAGAGGGCGTGTTAAGCCAACTGTTATACCACATATACCCCTTGAATACCAAGTGAAAGGACACCACACAAGTGTTATGAAAATAAACAGTTATTTATTAAGATTCACAACAGCCCTGTACTCTTTATGAGGACAGGGTACTAAGCACAAACCAAAACTCTTACAAAAATACTTAAGTTAGCACAGTATATACAAATACCCGAGGGGCACGGAAAACCATATACTTGAAAAGTGGAATGCGAAATTACTAGCAGGTAAGTACAGTACTAATAGGCTTTGGAATCGCTAGGACTTGACTATAGAATCGTTAGATTACTTCTAGGAGACCCAGGGGACTCGGGTGCAGTGTGTGCACTCTCACGCGAGATGCGGGACAAAGTCTATGGTAGCTAGAAATTGCAAAGTTTAGTGTTCTCGGGCGAACCCGACCTGGTAGGAAGAAAACAAAAGTGGATTCTGACCCTTGGATACTGAGGCTATGCTGGGGCACCGAAATGCCGAAGTTACCTAGCCCAGGGGCTGCAGCTGCATAGGACTCAAAGGACGTCGGGAATCCTCGTTGACGGACCAGGAGCCTGGAAGAAAGAAGTTGCTGGCAGGCGACCAGTGAAGAAAGTTCGGTGGATCCAAGCCTGGATCGATGGAAGATGACACCTGAAAGCAGAGGGGACCAAGTTCGAGACTACTAGCCAGTAGTCAGTGGGCACCAGGAGGGCACCGGATGGTGGCCACCTCGACAAGGCGAGTGGGTGACGCTGTGCTCGAAGATCTCACGGACCAGGAGGCGTTGTCGGCGACCAGGAAGGAGGATCGAGCTGTCCCACGAAGATAGAAGCTGTCGGCGTCGCTGGACCCAGGATTGGGCAACAAAGCCTTGGCAAATTAAAGCCCACGCGGTGGACCTAAAATGGCGTCTGGAGTGGACCAGGAGGGTCCGGGGTGCCTCTCTTCAAGAAGGAAGCAAGGGCCAGTCTGGAGCAACCAGACCAGCAGCAGTGATGTCGTCGGGCGTCGTTCAGAAGGCCACAAGCCAGCTGGCTAGTAGCCAAACAACGCGGTGCACAGCAAACAGCAGAAGGGCCCCACGCAGATCGTGGAGATGCCGGGAGGCTGATCTTGGGTGCTGGAGCTGCGCAGGGTTGGGGCTTCTCGGACCCCAAAGCACTCACCCGTGGAGGACACGGTGGGCTTGTTGTAAAGATGTCGTGCAGTCTTGGCGATCGTCGGTCCCTCGAGGTCTCGTCGCACTCACGGTTCTCAGCTTGGCTGTAGAGGTGAGTAGAGGTCAGAGGTGCCAGGGAAGCCGGGTCTCGTCGAGCTGGGTCGTCGGATTCGTGATGAAGGACTTGCAGCAGACCGCAGTGTTCTTTAGGATGGTGCCTGCGGATGCAGGGTGACTACTCCTTAGCCACAAGGGAGAATCTTGATGAAGAAATCGTGAAGTCCTTTCGCAGAAAGTCGTGTCTTGATTCCAAAGATGATCTAATTTTAACAGGGGGCCCGCTCCCATCTTTATACTAAAAAAGGGGGCTGACCCGGTGACTAGGTCCTGCCTATGGGTGGGACTAGGAGGGGGGTGGTTACACCCCTCTGCCATGCCGGACTTCCCCAGGCCAGGGGCTGGTGTGCCCCTGGAACTGGTTCAGACCGGCCTATGCGTAGTGAGCACTCAGCAGTCACCTTCCTGAAAAGCCCTGCCTACCCAGGATACACAAAACCATGTCTGGGACGGTGCTAGCACCGCCCCGGACAGGAAACCCTTTGTCCAGGCCTCCCTCGCTGGAAGGACTCCCAGCAGCAGGAGGTCAGACTCGTGTCTGTGGTGGCAGCATCCATTTTGTGGAGCTGAGGCTTCAGTTAACTTTAACCGGGGTTCACAGTTACATACATGTCGTGTCCCTCTAGAAGGGTGGAATGCTAACCCCGTCGCCAGAATTGGCGAGGGGTTAGTATTCCAATTCGTATGACACCTTACTCGACATGTTTTGATAAAGCAATACCAAAGTTAGCATTTAACCGCGAGGATTATAATGCACTTAAGAGTATATGGTATGCGATATCATGGAACAGCTATTAGGACTTGATTCCGCAAGCTGCAGACAGGCTCAGCTCATGCCAGAGCACCATCTCACACGATTCCAAGCACTCTGCCTTCAGGATTGTCAAGGCCTGCCATAGGAGTGACTGATAGGAATCTGTGTGTCCATTTTAGGGTTAGGTATAGGTATACTACACCTACAGCAAAGGGTGATTACACGCCTTTGCCCCAGCTGTCATGCAGCCAGTTGTGTCAAATTTAGGTGGCCAGCCAGGGGTGGCATAATACATGCTGCAGCCCCTGACAGCCCTGGGTACACCTATGCCCTGAGTTACAGGGTCTGATAAGGTGGCCCAGTACCAATTGGTAAATGCACCTAGGGTACATGTCGTAATTTAGAAAGAGAACAGCCAGGTTGTGGGTCTGATTGGCAGGCCCACAGCCAGAGAAAGTCGTAAACCAGTGAAACAAAAGCAAAAAATCTGGGTGTACATAGGATTGCAGACCCTACTCTCCTACAGTCTTGTTGAAAGAAGATTCATGTTTATTTCCTTGTTTATGTTTTACAACACAAACTTCCTCCTCAATTTATTTCTTCTCTGAGTTGTTTTTTACAGTGTTCATCCATAAATCAGATTGTTCTTGTGCCTTAGCTACAGCAATGGGTTCGGCTAAATTCGGATCACCCATAACCCATAGTTTATCCTGTTTTTTTTTTCACTTGGTATGAACAATAATCTGATCCTGTATCATTTCATCTGTGATGGTACCAAAATTACAATGAAGACTTAAAGATCTTAGAGAAGTTAAAAATATTCAAAAGATTCATCTTCTTTCTGTTTTCTAGTATAGAACTTGAAACGTTTAAGTGCAATGCTTAAATTGGGTTTAAATCTTTTTTCAAGTCTAGCAAGAGCTTCAATATGAGGATTTAAGTTATCTCCACCACCTTCGTTGCTAGAAGTAATTTGGGGCAAAGATCTAAAAATGTTTTGTCCTTCTGAGCCCAGACAATGAAGAAGGATACTTTTTTTTCTTTCCGCACCCATCCTCTCACCATCAATAGCTTTCATGTAATTTACAAACTCTTCTTTCCACCTTGTCCATGGCATAGGTGGATCACCTTTTGTTTGTAAAAATTTGGTGGGAGGGTCAAATTGCATCTTGCTTGTAAATATGATAAAATGTACTAAACAATTTTAAAAGAACTAATAAATAAGCTTTCCTTTGAATTGTATTGCACAGAGAAGCTGGAGTATGAATGAACAAAAAAAAAACTTCTCCAATGAGCACAAGTAACCAAATCACTGTAAATATTAACTTGTAGAGGAAAATAAAGGTTGAAATGCATTAAACATTGGAAATTGAATAAAATGCTTACTTCCGTTGAAAATAGATAAATATGTGGAATCGAAATAATGTCGATGTTCAAAACGATGTCTCCGTGAAGTTTTGTTGTGTAACTATGGTAACTACAAAATGGCCGCCGGACGTATTACGTGGTGCGTGATAGACGTCTTTACGCATGCGCATTACAAACCAGCTCTGCTGACATCATTGAGAGCCGCGTAAGAGAGTTCCAGGATCAGGTAAGACGCAAGCTTCAATTTTAAAATTAAACAAGATCGCGTAGAACTCTCAACTCCAAAAATGCGCTGAAACTTCAATTTTAAATATCGAGGTCGATAAAATAAGCAGGGAAAATATCAATAACAAAGGCAGTAGAGAAAATACAGTGAACAAATGCACTTTGTTTGCTCCGTAGTGTTTGCTCTGTATAAATTCAATAAGCAGAGGATAAAAATTGGTTAAAATAAATGAAAAACACTGCCGCAGGTGCTTTCAAGGAATATAGGTAAAGTACTGCCACTGGCACAATAAAAATGCTTCAAAATAGGTTTTGTACATACCGGACAAATTTATCAGTCAGGAGAAAATTGTACAAAATAGGTTCTAAACACCACTCAAATCCGTGCTGCAAGTGGTGATTTCCCTCGTCGCCAAAATTGTTGTAATAATCCAGACAAATGTATAGTAAAGAGTCTTGATTTATTTGCAGCAGGAATGACATCCATCAATATCCAAGTTCAGCCTGTACTGAGCTCCAACAGTCCCCAGTACTAGCTAACAAACTCTAGAACTAAGAACATTCTCTAAGATAAACATGTCTCACGCACTGGCATGCGACCACAGCAATACACTTGAAAGAAAAGTAATGAACAAGAATATAACATAGCTAAAATCACAAAATTTACAAGGGGCATGAGAGACAGTGAACGGATTTGAACATGATAAATATATATTTCTGTCAACTATGGTAGACTGGTAAAAGTAGCTGCTACTAAAGGGACCGAGTCTAAATATTATGTGTGTGGTTGTGTTAACAAGCCCTCATCTTTTTCGCTCGAATGACCCACAACCAACTCAGAAATATGGCTACTGCTATGACAGTAGGATCATCAGTGTTGGTTTTCAAAATCCTTAGAGCCTCCATAGCTACTCTGATGCCCATATTCTTGCAAATTGGTTTCAACCATTTGTGCCTAGGTGACCTGTAGGCAGACCATACAAAGAAAATGTGAGCTAGTGACTCAATCTCGACTGGACAAAAAGGGCATTTGTCATCCACAGGGGGATACCAACTATTAGTAAACACTTTGATGGGAAGAGAGCCCACCCTAAACTGATGATACAGCTTCCTGTCAGTGGGTCTTGTATTGATGTTCCAATATGATTCTAATTTTGGCTCGTGTTTGTGGTCGATATAAACATGTGTCAAAGAGCAGCTTTGGTATTGTGTAAACTGCTGCAGTCTAACCATACTCCAGTAGGCTGCTTTCAAATCCTTTTTCGCTGGGAAGACAGCATCTACTGGATTCTCCCACAGTTTACTCATCCCCATACTGACCAGTGTGTACTTTAGATTCCTTATCCAAGGGATTTTAGTTATAGAACCCAATGACCTAACTTCGGAAAAAGCTTGAACATACAGGGTAAGCTTCAGAGTGGTTCAGAGTCCTCTCCAGAATGCTTCTAAACAGTGCCTGGTCCATGATTTAGTTACAGCCCAAATCCAAATATAAAGGCTGCAGTGGAGTAGACTGCGAAAGGCCAATCAAAGCTCTTAAAAATGTGTTTTGGGCAGCAGCCAAGGAAATTAAATCATTAAAACCCCATAGTTTCGCCCCATACAACATTGATGAACCCACTTTAAGGTTATATATCTGATGCGCGGGGCTATGGGCTTAGTCTTAGAAAGCCTATGCTCTTTTAACAATGCTCCTGCAAGTTGGGAAGGTTTGAGTGTCAGCAAGTCAATCTAGGATTTCCAGCTCAGTTTCTTTCCCAATGTGAGCCCCAAATAAGTGAAGGTGTCAGTCTGTTCCAAGGGGACATTATTCATATGTATCCTCCCCCTCAAGGCCTTTGACCTATGGAACATCATGAACTTCGTTTTGTCGACATTTACCGCAAGCTCATGCTCACGACAGAAAACCCACGAAACGCTCCAGGGCAACCTGCAGGCCTTTTGAGTCCTGTAGAGTAACAGGGTATCATCCGCAAACATGAGCAACAGTATTTTAATTCCTGCCAGCATTGGGGCATCAGTGGGCTGGGATGTAAAATAATGGACCACCCTATTAATAAAAAGTGAATACAGGGTTGGGGCCAGAACACAACTGCAAACTTTTTGGTAACATTCCCCTGTTTCCCCCATCAGACCTGCGCATAATTTAATTCATGCAATTTGACCAGGATACTCAGTAGTTCATAGGGTATCCCCAGAGCCTGAAGGGCCTCCACAGTTTTGTGCGAGGGACTAAATCAAACGCAGTCCTTAGGTCTAGAAAGGCCCCGTAAATCGTACCACCTTCAATGGCAACTACCTTCCAATACACAAGAACAAACCTGAACACCTGGTCAATGGTGCTTATATGGGGGTGGGACCATGCCTGTAATGGGGTCAGGATATCCATATCGTCTATCCAATCCTGAATTCTAACTAAGGCAAGCCTTGCGACTATTTTTTGGATAGAATCGATTATTGGCCTGTGGTTGCCTGGTAGCGAACGGTCACCCTTCTTGTGTATAGGTAGAATTTCAGCACCGGACCACGTTTTCGGGAGTAGGTGCGCCACTAGCTACTGCATTTGTAAGGTATTTTATGTAGGGGACCCAGTTCTCCTGATCTGATAAAAACAGGTAAGCCGGGATACAGTCTGGGCCTGGTGCCCGGCCTCGTGGAATTGATTTTAGAACATTTTCCACCTCGAGGTAGGGAAAAGATGCACTAGTATCGGAAACGCCTCGAAAGGGGACACCCACACCTTCGGGGCGACGTGGTTTGTGGGTACTTGGGATGTCGCTCCGCTGCCCCTTTTAACAAGATGCCAGAAATGGGTCATATTTTGTTTGTTGCTCGCTACAAGCAGATCGTGCCATCGAGACTTATCCCAGTCCTTCTTCCCCTGCTGATGGGATGCCTTGTACCTAGTTCTGGCTTTTTTTATGTCCCCCGTGACCTGTGATCTAATGGCTTTAGCCAATAACTTGTATGCCTCCCTTCAGGTTTTGTTATACCAGGAGGCAACCTTAGTGGATAGGGCCCTCGTATTCTTATTGGGTTTGATAAAAAAACGTTTTAAGCTTCCCAAACAGCTTGCTATGAACCTCAGGGATAATGCGGTTCACCGCCTCCTGGGAGTTGCAATCATGTAAAATGGAGTGAGTGACCGACCAGGGATTTCATCTCAGCCACATCGCCCTTGTTATCTACCATTCTTGCCCATCTAACTCTCCTCATATCGTTGGAGAGTATGGCCTTTACTAGCCTATCATCAGTGATCCTAGAACCACTACTAGATAGGACAGGAACCTTAAGGGATAGGATTAGCGGATCATGGTCACTTTCTTTCCGCTCCTGGACCTTCATGTCTAACATAAGGGACCAGTTTCAACAATGAGAAATATATAGTCAATACAACTACTTCTAGTACCATTGCTGAAAGTGTGTGTGCTCTTGCTATCTGAATGCGTCCTCCCGTTGACTGCTCTGAGGCTCCTTTCCAAACATAACCCTTTGAGCTGTAATGCAGCCTCAGTCCACTTTTTGTTTGGGCTTAGGTTTAATTGCGGAATGTTCCATTGGGCGTCCTCTTCCAAACTGAGATTTCCGTCTTCATGGTCGAGGGGCTCAAAGGTGCAATTGAAATTGCCCACTATTATCAAGTTGCAGCCGTCCCCCAAACTACCTAGAAATTTGTCAAGGACGGCAACTACTGTTGAGGCTCTACCCCCAGGCAACCCTCTGGCATAGACGTTAATTACCAGTGCGTCTAGCACATCAGCCTTCATTAGCCCCAATGCCAATATGTCGGGACTGTCAATGTAAACTTCCTGCACCACCCATCCCTCTGACTGCCTGACCCAGGATGTGAGTCCGCCAGACGGCCTACCTTTCTGGCCCCCAGCGCTAGTTTAGAAAAATTAGGATAACCTGGGAAAAAAATGGGAGTCAGTGACCAGGTTTCTTGAAAGGACCAGATATCATGTTTATCTATAAACAATGCTAATTAGAAGGGGGACCCCTCGTCACTTCAAGGCAGGTAGGCGGGGAAAGAACATCAAACCAATGAGAACAGAAATAACCTGCCCTTAGGGAACTTGTATAGGTCTAAAAATAGGTCCTTATATACTTATGTCAACCCCTGAACCACGCAATTGACCTCACACATGATTACAAAAGTATAAAGATTTTATTGCATAGAGATACAGACTTTCTCAGTACATGAATATAGAATAACTTATTGCATCACAGAGAAATTGTGGTCATTTAAAATAAAGATATCTCAATCCAATCATCACACCAATCCTACATGCCAGCCAACACTTACATACCAACATACATAAATCTCTACACACGCATCACTCCACGAATATATTGTAGCCAGTGATTGATCTGAGAGTAATAGATGGAACACAATCAACTGGGGAAGAACCCCAGATCACTCTAATGGTCCCCAGATGTAGAAAACGCCAACGCGCGTTTTGGTGTGAGGCCCCAGCCAGGGCTAAACCTTCATCAGGGCGGGAGTATACAGAGGCATAGTGGGACAGGATGTCGTTTTCAGAGATTAGAGGCACAATAAATTTTCAGGTATAAGCCCAGGCCTCAGCAGACAAAATATTCATACACTCCAGATGAACAGAATTTCAGTTGTATATCGAGATATTCCACACTGGAGGAATAAATCTATCCGGTCACTTCCCTTATAGATGTCAATAAACAGCAGCCGAAAGAGTTCTAATGTTCTCTTCCATAGTCGGAGTTAACGGTTTGTAATCACTTCACTTATCCGTGAGATATGAAAACCTTCAATGTTCTTCTTCCAACGGGCCGATACGTAGGGTACGTGAAGCGTCCCTGACTCGTCAAGGGTCGAGCCGTTAATTACCAGTGTGTCTAGCACATCAGCCTTTATTAGCCGCAATGCCAATATGTCGGGACTGTCAATGTAAACTTCCTGCACCACCCATCCATCTGACTGCCTGACCCAGGATGTGAGTCCGCCAGACGGCCTACCTCTCTGGCCCCCAGCGCTGGTTTAGAAAAATTAAGATAACCTGGGGAAAAAATGGGAGTCAGTGACCAGGTTTCTTGAAAGGACCAGATATCATGTTTATCTATAAACAATGCCCAGTCAGTTGAGGCAGTTTTGGTTGACAATCCCGCTACATCCCAGGAAGAAAGATACATCGAGGGCTGTACTTGTTGTACTATGGTGGTGTTGAGTAGGTCAGATGTACCCTTACTGTTCCCCACAACCACTAACTTGTTAGGAGAAATATTATGCTGTTTGGAGGCACTGTAGGTGCTGGGATAATTGGCCAAGGTAATAGTGATAGTATCCCTTGGTGCCATATCAGGTGTTTTAATCATCCCAATACCACAAGTGGTCCCTAGGTCTACAGGGCTGCGATCAGCAGAACCAAAATCGGCGACATCCCAAGTACAAAAGTGCCCTGTATAGACTGGGGGCCCATGACTGACCCGAGTGAGCCCCTGGCTCCTAAGGCTCTGGCTAAAGTCAGGCAACCAGGAGCTTTAAGTCAGTCTATCTCTCCCATGGAGGTTAAGGCATCAAATCGATTACTAGTGGGAATCTGGAAAGCGGTAATCTGACGGGCAAGTTGGCCACACATGTTTGGTTCACCCCTCCTCTCACTACGACCAATGATCCCTTCTGTTATCTAGAAAAATCCCTGGGGGACACAATCAATGTCATCCTCCTTGATTAAACAATTGCCCGCTCTCTCCAATATGTGCTGTACCAATCTTGGGGATCTAAAATTAAGAACCACACAATCGCCTGGATGAGACTTGTAGGATTTACCCACCCAAGGGACTAGGCGAACCATCTTAAACTCATGAACTAGAAGTTCCTTAATACCTGTCCTAACACTCAGCAAATATAGTGCCTTATTTCTTAACATTGACCAGTGCTCCCGCACACCAGGGGAGAGCACTGGGACGTTCGTTAGAACGACTGTGTATGGAGTAGCTTCCGGTGGTAGGTGTAGAAAAGGCTGGGTGCTCAAAGGGCTGGAGAAACAAGGCAAATGGACCTGGTGACTAGTCGGTCTCTCAACCTGCTTCATAGTGGGGAATAAGGGTTTTATAGTTTGAGGCAGATTGTCAGGATGTACAACCTGTGTGACAGGACCTGCCATAGATATATAGCAACTTGTGTTCCTAACCGGGCTCCTAATAACTCCCACTGGCCTCTCATTCAAATATGTTTTGACCCCTCCCCCCGTTGTCCTATTGGGTTTTTTGAGGGGAGTTTAGAAATATCCATCTCTATTTTGTCAAGTCTTTCTTCGATCAGGGACAATTTCTTTAATATGGGGTCGATCAGTGCCGATAGTTTGGATTCAATCCTAGTGCAAAGGTCTAACTCACTATTCAAGTGGGAGGAAACACATGCATCCGCTAGGCGGGACTGGCTAATTGCAGCGCTACTAGCCATCGTATTAATAGAGCTCGCAATAGACTCCCCTTTGCGTTTCCCAGATCTTAAAGACATGTGGTTGGTTTTTGATGGTCCTCGGGCTTTCCTCTTTTTGGATGGTGGCTCGACAATAGTAACATGGCTAGATTTTTGACCATTGGCGATAACCAGGGTGGTGTGAGGGTTTTCCAAATTGCCAGAATTAGGGGAGGAGGAGATCGTATGACTGCTGTGGGATGGGAAAAGCAGACCACTATCCGGTGGCTTCGATGGTAACTAACTCACTGCGGGGGAGGAGTGGGGAAGCTCCAAGAGTGCTAGTGGGAGCTACCGGTTCTAACGATAGCTTTTGCTCAATGAGCTGAATTTCATGCATTAACACTGTTTCTGCAATAGTAAGGAACGCATCAAGTGTCCCCACAACCCCCGCCCCGCTGTTGTTTTACGTTTATTCATGATGTTCATACACCACAACTAAGCTTCCCCTAGTCGCTACTCCAGCCCACCCAATCCAAAAAACTAATACATTAGAGGGCTGGCCCAGCCCAGCCCCTGACTGGCACAGACGGGCCTGTCCTTGGTCAGGGCTTCGTCCGTCACGCGTCCATCAGGCGTCCCGCGCCGCGGTGGTAGAGGCTGCGCTATAAGTGTGGTGACCACACCTCCCCCTCACTTGCGGCAGCTGCTGTATGGGGCCGTGCACTCTGGGGGTTGCAGTCCTCCCCTGAGTGTAGAAGAAGGAGCAGGTATGGCGGGAAAAGCGGCGTAACCCCTGGGACCCTCGTCCCACCAGGGGTTCTTCAAGGATGCAGTTGCTGGCGTAACAGAGCGGCAGTGGGCACAAGCAAGCAGCTAAGGTCTCCCGCACAGCAGGGGGAGAGGCTGCGCTATAGGCGCAGTGGCCACGCCTCCCCCTCACTCGCGGCAGCTGCGGTATGGAGCGTAAACTCTGGGGTTGCAGTTCTCTCCTGAGTGTAGAAGAAGGAGCAGGTATTGTGGGAAAAGGGCGTCGCCCCTGGGACCCTCGTCCTACCAGGGGTTCTTCAAGGATGCAGTTGCTGGCGTAACAGAGTGGCAAGTGGGCACAAGCAAGCAGCTAAGGTCTCCCAAAATAAATCAATACACATGGGGTTGTCATTTTCACACATTATCATGTATGCACTTTATAGTTTTATCAGTAAAGCTGCATGTGTTTGCAAATGTAATGTTTTTGTCAATTGAAAATGTGTTGGCTGTAATGACAGTGCACTACCACACCATGCTTACTCCACTCTACTCCAATCTATGTCACTCTGCGCCCCTCCACTCTACGATACCCTACACCACTCCACTCTACACCACCCTACACTACTCAGTCTATGCCACTCTGCTCCACTCTCATCTATCCGGTGGCACTTCACTCTATGCCACTCTACTCCACTCCATGACATTCTACATCTCCTCAACTTTATGACCCTCCACTCTATGACACACTACTCCATGACACTCTATGACACTATGCTCTATGACACTCCACTCCACGACATTCTACACCACTCTATTCCACTCCACGCCACTCTTTTCCACTCTCTGATTCTCTACTCTTCAACACTCTCTCTAATCTACTTTATGCCACTCCACTCTTTGCCACTCTTCTCTATGAACTTACTAATAGTCCAACCGGCACTCTTATTTCAATATTATTGCTCGAGTTTTTCTCTTCACTTTGTTTGCGTGCTGCTCCCACCTAGTGTTTTGTCTGGAAACACTGTTCTGGTACTTTGGTTATGGGAAAGCGGTGTTACCACTTTCAAAGGTGGTGTGCACTATAATACATAGACCTTGGAGGTCTTACTCCATTTTGTTCTTTTTCAATAAAGATTTCTCCAAATTGAAGTAGTTTCAAACCATAGTATTTATTTATTGATTTTATCTTTTTTCATTCTTCGAAACTTTCTTTTTCTGATTCTCACATCATCATAATTCACATTTTACATCCACCCAATGCATTTCAGGTCATAATGGACCCTTCCTCAGGGTCTAAATGAAAACAAACAAGGAAATATTATGAGCCGTCCGGCCTGATAATATGACACAAGGTGCGTTGCATTTAAGTAATTAACATGCTCAACCCAATACTACTGCTGATACAAAACTGATGTAACTGTAAACGTGATGTCTCACATTCATGGCCCGATACAGATAAGGGGGTGGTGATGAACAGAGTGTCTGAATTAAGCAGACCACTCTTACCCAGTCCAAAGATCAGGGCTTGATCCATCACCGTTATTTATCTCACTGCCCCATCCCAGCTCAGAACCTGGCTATATGCAAATTAGTCTGTCCCTGGCCCAGTGCATCATGGGAACAGGGCAGACCAAACTACCAAGCCAATTCTTCACCAGAAAGGAGACAAGCTACCGGGGACCGGTTTCTGGCATTTCAGCCTCTTTGGCCCGGCTTGCTTGAATCCTGATGGAGCAGTGAGAAAGGGACTCATGTCTGAGTATACCCTGCCACACCTATAGTGGCCAAAAACGATACAGATAAGGGGGTGGTGATGAACAGAGTGTCTGAATTAAGCAGACCACTCTTACCCAGTCCAAAGATCAGGGCTTGATCCATCACCGTTATTTATCTCACTGCCCCATCCCAGCTCAGAACCTGGCTATATGCAAATTAGTTTGTCCCTGGCCCAGTGCATCATGGGAACAGGGCAGACCAAACTACCAAGCCAATTCTTCACCAGAAAGGAGACAAGCTACCGGGGACCGGTTTCTGGCATTTCAGCCTCTTCGGCCCGGCTTGCTTGAATCCTGATGGAGCAGTGAGAAAGGGACTCATGTCTGAGTATACCCTGCCACACCTATAGTGGCCAAAAACGATACAGATAAGGGGGTGGTGATGAACAGAGTGTCTGAATTAAGCAGACCACTCTTACCCAGTCCAAAGATCAGGGCTTGATCCATCACCGTTATTTATCTCACTGCCCCATCCCAGCTCAGAACCTGGCTATATGCAAATTAGTCTGTCCCTGGCCCAGTGCATCATGGGAACAGGGCAGACCAAACTACCAAGCCAATTCTTCACCAGAAAGGAGACAAGCTACCGGGGACCGGTTTCTGGCATTTCAGCCTCTTCGGCCCGGCTTGCTTGAATCCTGATGGAGCAGTGAGAAAGGGACTCATGTCTGAGTATACCCTGCCACACCTATAGTGGCCAAAAACGATACAGATAAGGGGGTGGTGATGAACAGAGTGTCTGAATTAAGCAGACCACTCTTACCCAGTCCAAAGATCAGGGCTGGATCCATCACCGTTATTTATCTCACTGCCCCATCCCAGCTCAGAACCTGGCTATATGCAAATTAGTCTGTCCCTGGCCCAGTGCATCATGGGAACAGGGCAGACCAAACTACCAAGCCAATTCTTCACCAGAAAGGAGACAAGCTACCGGGGACCGGTTTCTGGCATTTCAGCCTCTTCGGCCCGGCTTGCTTGAATCCTGATGGAGCAGTGAGAAAGGGACTCATGTCTGAGTATACCCTGCCACACCTATAGTGGCCAAAAACGATACAGATAAGGGGGTGGTGATGAACAGAGTGTTTGAATTAAGCAGACCACTCTTACCCAGTCCAAAGATCAGGGCTTGATCCATCACCGTTATTTATCTCACTACCCCATCCCAGCTCAGAACCTGGCTATATGCAAATTAGTCTGTCCCTGGCCCAGTGCATCATGGGAACAGGGCAGACCAAACTACCAAGCCAATTCTTCACCAGAAAGGAGACAAGCTACCGGGGACCGGTTTCTGGCATTTCAGCCTCTTCGGCCCGGCTTGCTTGAATCCTGATGGAGCAGTGAGAAAGGGACTCATGTCTGAGTATACCCTGCCACACCTATAGTGGCCAAAAACGATACAGATAAGGGGGTGGTGATGAACAGAGTGTCTGAATTAAGCAGACCACTCTTACCCAGTCCAAAGATCAGGGCTTGATCCATCACCGTTATTTATCTCACTGCCCCATCCCAGCTCAGAACCTGGCTATATGCAAATTAGTCTGTCCCTGGCCCAGTGTATCATGGGAACAGGGCAGACCAAACTACCAAGCCAATTCTTCACCAGAAAGGAGACAAGCTACCGGGGACCGGTTTCTGGCATTTCAGCCTCTTCGGCCCGGCTTGCTTGAATCCTGATGGAGCAGTGAGAAAGGGACTCATGTCTGAGTATACCCTGCCACACCTATAGTGGCCAAAAACGATACAGATAAGGGGGTGGTGATGAACAGAGTGTCTGAATTAAGCAGACCACTCTTACCCAGTCCAAAGATCAGGGCTTGATCCATCACCGTTATTTATCTCACTGCCCCATCCCAGCTCAGAACCTGGCTATATGCAAATTAGTCTGTCCCTGGCCCAGTGCATCATGGGAACAGGGAAGACCAAACTACCAAGCCAATTCTTCACCAGAAAGGAGACAAGCTACCGGGGACCGGTTTCTGGCATTTCAGCCTCTTCGGCCCGGCTTGCTTGAATCCTGATGGAGCAGTGAGAAAGGGACTCATGTCTGAGTATACCCTCCCACACCTATAGTGGCCAAAAACGATACAGATAAGGGGGTGGTGATGAACAGAGTGTCTGAATTAAGCAGACCACTCTTACCCAGTCCAAAGATCAGGGCTTGATCCATCACCGTTATTTATCTCACTGCCCCATCCCAGCTCAGAACCTGGCTATATGCAAATTAGTCTGTCCCTGGCCCAGTGCATCATGGGAACAGGGCAGACCAAACTACCAAGCCAATTCTTCACCAGAAAGGAGACAAGCTACCGGGGACCGGTTTCTGTCACTTCAGCCTCTTCGGCCCGGCTTGCTTGAATCCTGATGGAGCAGTGAGAAAGGGACTCATGTCTGAGTATACCCTGCCACACCTATAGTGGCCAAAAACGATACAGATAAGGGGGTGGTGATGAACAGAGTGTCTGAATTAAGCAGACCACTCTTACCCAGTCCAAAGATCAGGGCTTGATCCATCACCGTTATTTATCTCACTGCCCCATCCCAGCTCAGAACCTGGCTATATGCAAATTAGTCTGTCCCTGGCCCAGTGCATCATGGGAACAGGGCAGGCCAAACTACCAAGCCAATTCTTCACCAGAAAGGAGACAAGCTACCGGGGACCGGTTTCTGGCATTTCAGCCTCTTCGGCCCGGCTTGCTTGAATCCTGATGGAGCAGTGAGAAAGGGACTCATGTCTGAGTATACCCTGCCACACCTATAGTGGCCAAAAACGATACAGATAAGGGGGTGGTGATGAACAGAGTGTCTGAATTAAGCAGACCACTCTTACCCAGTCCAAAGATCAGGGCTTGATCCATCACCGTTATTTATCTCACTGCCCCATCCCAGCTCAGAACCTGGCTATATGCAAATTAGTCTGTCCCTGGCCCAGTGCATCATGGGAACAGGGCAGACCAAACTACCAAGCCAATTCTTCACCAGAAAGGAGACAAGCTACCGGGGACCGGTTTCTGGCATTTCAGCCTCTTCGGCCCGGCTTGCTTGAATCCTGATGGAGCAGTGAGAAAGGGACTCATGTCTGAGTATACCCTGCCACACATATAGTGGCCAAAAACGATACAGATAAGAGGGTGGTGATGAACAGAGTGTCTGAATTAAGCAGACCACTCTTACCCAGTCCAAAGATCAGGGCTTGATCCATCACAGTTATTTATCTCACTGCCCCATCCCAGCTCAGAACCTGGCTATATGCAAATTAGTCTGTCCCTGGCCCAGTGCATCATGGGAACAGGGCAGACCAAACTACCAAGCCAATTCTTCACCAGAAAGGAGACAAGCTACCGGGGACCGGTTTCTGTCATTTCAGCCTCTTCGGCCCGGCTTGCTTGAATCCTGATGGAGCAGTGAGAAAGGGACTCATGTCTGAGTATACCCTGCCACACCTATAGTGGCCAAAAACGATACAGATAAGGGGGTGGTGATGAACAGAGTGTCTGAATTAAGCAGACCACTCTTACCCAGTCCAAAGATCAGGGCTTGATCCATCACCGTTATTTATCTCACTGCCCCATCCCAGCTCAGGACCTGGCTATATGCAAATTAGTCTGTCCCTGGCCCAGTGCATCATGGGAACAGGGCAGGCCAAACTACCAAGCCAATTCTTCACCAGAAAGGAGACAAGCTACCGGGGACCGGTTTCTGGCATTTCAGCCTCTTCGGCCCGGCTTGCTTGAATCCTGATGGAGCAGTGAGAAAGGGACTCATGTCTGAGTATACCCTGCCACACCTATAGTGGCCAAAAACGATACAGATAAGGGGGTGGTGATGAACAGAGTGTCTGAATTAAGCAGACCACTCTTACCCAGTCCAAAGATCAGGGCTTGATCCATCACCGTTATTTATCTCACTGCCCCATCCCAGCTCAGAACCTGGCTATATGCAAATTAGTCTGTCCCTGGCCCAGTGCATCATGGGAACAGGGCAGACCAAACTACCAAGCCAATTCTTCACCAGAAAGGAGACAAGCTACCGGGGACCGGTTTCTGGCATTTCAGCCTCTTCGGCCCGGCTTGCTTGAATCCTGATGGAGCAGTGAGAAAGGGACTCATGTCTGAGTATACCCTGCCACACATATAGTGGCCAAAAACGATACAGATAAGAGGGTGGTGATGAACAGAGTGTCTGAATTAAGCAGACCACTCTTACCCAGTCCAAAGATCAGGGCTTGATCCATCACAGTTATTTATCTCACTGCCCCATCCCAGCTCAGAACCTGGCTATATGCAAATTAGTCTGTCCCTGGCCCAGTGCATCATGGGAACAGGGCAGACCAAACTACCAAGCCAATTCTGCACCAGAAAGGAGACAAGCTACCGGGGACCGGTTTCTGGCATTTCAGCCTCTTCGGCCCGGCTTGCTTGAATCCTGATGGAGCAGTGAGAAAGGGACTCATGTCTGAGTATACCCTGCCACACCTATAGTGGCCAAAAACGATACAGATAAGGGGGTGGTGATGAACAGAGTGTCTGAATTAAGCAGACCACTCTTACCCAGTCCAAAGATCAGGGCTTGATCCATCACCGTTATTTATCTCACTGCCCCATCCCAGCTCAGAACCTGGCTATATGCAAATTAGTCTGTCCCTGGCCCAGTGCATCATGGGAACAGGGCAGACCAAACTACCAAGCCAATTCTTCACCAGAAAGGAGACAAGCTACCGGGGACCGGTTTCTGGCATTTCAGCCTCTTTGGCCCGGCTTGCTTGAATCCTGATGGAGCAGTGAGAAAGGGACTCATGTCTGAGTATACCCTGCCACACCTATAGTGGCCAAAAACGATACAGATAAGGGGGTGGTGATGAACAGAGTGTCTGAATTAAGCAGACCACTCTTACCCAGTCCAAAGATCAGGGCTTGATCCATCACCGTTATTTATCTCACTGCCCCATCCCAGCTCAGAACCTGGCTATATGCAAATTAGTCTGTCCCTGGCCCAGTGCATCATGGGAACAGGGCAGACCAAACTACCAAGCCAATTCTTCACCAGAAAGGAGACAAGCTACCGGGGACCGGTTTCTGGCATTTCAGCCTATTCGGCCCGGCTTGCTTGAATCCTGATGGAGCAGTGAGAAAGGGACTCATGTCTGAGTATACCCTGCCACACCTATAGTGGCCAAAAACGATACAGATAAGGGGGTGGTGATGAACAGAGTGTCTGAATTAAGCAGACCACTCTTACCCAGTCCAAAGATCAGGGCTTGATCCATCACCGTTATTTATCTCACTGCCCCATCCCAGCTCAGAACCTGGCTATATGCAAATTAGTCTGTCCCTGGCCCAGTGCATCATGGGAACAGGGCAGACCAAACTACCAAGCCAATTCTTCACCAGAAAGGAGACAAGCTACCGGGGACCGGTTTCTGGCATTTCAGCCTCTTCGGCCCGGCTTGCTTGAATCCTGATGGAGCAGTGAGAAAGGGACTCATGTCTGAGTATACCCTGCCACACCTATAGTGGCCAAAAACGATACAGATAAGGGGGTGGTGATGAACAGAGTGTCTGAATTAAGCAGACCACTCTTACCCAGTCCAAAGATCAGGGCTTGATCCATCACCGTTATTTATCTCACTGCCCCATCCCAGCTCAGAACCTGGCTATATGCAAATTAGTCTGTCCCTGGCCCAGTGCATCATGGGAACAGGGCAGACCAAACTACCAAGCCAATTCTTCACCAGAAAGGAGACAAGCTACCGGGGACCGGTTTCTGGCATTTCAGCCTCTTCGGCCCGGCTTGCTTGAATCCTGATGGAGCAGTGAGAAAGGGACTCATGTCTGAGTATACCCTGCCACACCTATAGTGGCCAAAAACGATACAGATAAGGGGGTGGTGATGAACAGAGTGTCTGAATTAAGCAGACCACTCTTACCCAGTCCAAAGATCAGGGCTTGATCCATCACCGTTATTTATCTCACTGCCCCATCCCAGCTCAGAACCTGGCTATATGCAAATTAGTCTGTCCCTGGCCCAGTGCATCATGGGAACAGGGCAGACCAAACTACCAAGCCAATTCTTCACCAGAAAGGAGACAAGCTACCGGGGACCGGTTTCTGTCATTTCAGCCTCTTCGGCCCGGCTTGCTTGAATCCTGATGGAGCAGTGAGAAAGGGACTCATGTCTGAGTATACCCTGCCACACCTATAGTGGCCAAAAACGATACAGATAAGGGGGTGGTGATGAACAGAGTGTCTGAATTAAGCAGACCACTCTTACCCAGTCCAAAGATCAGGGCTTGATCCATCACCGTTATTTATCTCACTGCCCCATCCCAGCTCAGAACCTGGCTATATGCAAATTAGTCTGTCCCTGGCCCAGTGCATCATGGGAACAGGGCAGGCCAAACTACCAAGCCAATTCTTCACCAGAAAGGAGACAAGCTACCGGGGACCGGTTTCTGGCATTTCAGCCTCTTCGGCCCGGCTTGCTTGAATCCTGATGGAGCAGTGAGAAAGGGACTCATGTCTGAGTATACCCTGCCACACCTATAGTGGCCAAAAACGATACAGATAAGGGGGTGGTGATGAACAGAGTGTCTGAATTAAGCAGACCACTCTTACCCAGTCCAAAGATCAGGGCTTGATCCATCACCGTTATTTATCTCACTGCCCCATCCCAGCTCAGAACCTGGCTATATGCAAATTAGTCTGTCCCTGGCCCAGTGCATCATGGGAACAGGGCAGACCAAACTACCAAGCCAATTCTTCACCAGAAAGGAGACAAGCTACCGGGGACCGGTTTCTGGCATTTCAGCCTCTTCGGCCCGGCTTGCTTGAATCCTGATGGAGCAGTGAGAAAGGGACTCATGTCTGACCGAACCGGGCCGAAGACGGCTGTAATGCCAGAAACCGGTCCCCGAGAGCTTGTTTCCTTCCCAGTGTAAGAATTGGCTTTTGTAGTTTGGTTTGCCCTGTTCCCATCATGCACTGGGACAGGAACAGACTAATTTGCATACAGCCAGGTTCTGAAACTGGGATGGTGCAGTGAGCTAAAAAACGGTGTTGGATCTAGCCCTGATCACTTGACTGGGTGAGAGCTTTCTGCTTAATTCAGAGACTCTGTCCCTCACCACCCCTTGTTGTAAATATTTTTGTCCACCCTAAGCGTGGAAGGGTATTCTCAGATGTGAGACCCTTGCTCATTGCACCATCAGGATTCAAGCAAACCGGGCCGAAGACGGCTGTAATGCCAGAAACCGGTCCCCGAGAGCTTGTTTCCTTCCCAGTGTAAGAATTGGCTTTTGTAGTTTGGTTTGCCCTGTTCCCATCATGCACTGGGACAGGAACAGACTAATTTGCATACAGCCAGGTTCTGAAACTGGGATGGTGCAGTGAGCTAAAAAACGGTGTTGGATCTAGCCCTGATCTCTTGACTGGGTGAGAGCTTTCTGCTTAATTCAGAGACTCTGTCCCTCACCACCCCTTGTTGTAAATATTTTTGTCCACCCTAAGCGTGGAAGGGTATTCTCAGATGTGAGACCCTTGCTCATTGCACCATCGGGATTCAAGCAAACCGGGCCGAAGACGGCTGTAATGCCAGAAACTGGTCCCCGAGAGCTTGTTTCCTTCCCAGTGTAAGAATTGGCTTTTGTAGTTTGGTTTGCCCTGTTCCCATCATGCACTGGGACAGGAACAGACTAATTTGCATACAGCCAGGTTCTGAAACTGGGATGGTGCAGTGAGCTAAAAAACGGTGTTGGATCTAGCCCTGATCTCTTGACTGGGTGAGAGCTTTCTGCTTAATTCAGAGACTCTGTCCCTCACCACCCCTTGTTGTAAATATTTTTGTCCACCCTAAGCGTGGAAGGGTATTCTCAGATGTGAGACCCTTGCTCATTGCACCATCAGGATTCAAGCAAACCGGGCCGAAGACGGCTGTAATGCCAGAAACCGGTCCCCGAGAGCTTGTTTCCTTCCCAGTGTAAGAATTGGCTTTTGTAGTTTGGTTTGCCCTGTTCCCATCATGCACTGGGACAGGAACAGACTAATTTGCATACAGCCAGGTTCTGAAACTGGGATGGTGCAGTGAGCTAAAAAACGGTGTTGGATCTAGCCCTGATCTCTTGACTGGGTGAGAGCTTTCTGCTTAATTCAGAGACTCTGTCCCTCACCACCCCTTGTTGTAAATATTTTTGTCCACCCTAAGCGTGGAAAGGTATTCTCAGATGTGAGACCCTTGCTCATTGCACCATCAGGATTCAAGCAAACCGGGCCGAAGACGGCTGTAATGCCAGAAACCGGTCCCCGAGAGCTTGTTTCCTTCCCAGTGTAAGAATTGGCTTTTGTAGTTTGGTTTGCCCTGTTCCCATCATGCACTGGGACAGGAACAGACTAATTTGCATACAGCCAGGTTCTGAAACTGGGATGGTGCAGTGAGCTAAAAAACGGTGTTGGATCTAGCCCTGATCTCTTGACTGGGTGAGAGCTTTCTGCTTAATTCAGAGACTCTGTCCCTCACCACCCCTTGTTGTAAATATTTTTGTCCACCCTAAGCGTGGAAGGGTATTCTCAGATGTGAGACCCTTGCTCATTGCACCATCAGGATTCAAGCAAACCGGGCCGAAGACGGCTGTAATGCCAGAAACCGGTCCCCGAGAGCTTGTTTCCTTCCCAGTGTAAGAATTGGCTTTTGTAGTTTGGTTTGCCCTGTTCCCATCATGCACTGGGACAGGAACAGACTAATTTGCATACAGCCAGGTTCTGAAACTGGGATGGTGCAGTTAGCTAAAAAACGGTGTTGGATCTAGCCCTGATCTCTTGACTGGGTGAGAGCTTTCTGCTTAATTCAGAGACTCTGTCCCTCACCACCCCTTGTTGTAAATATTTTTGTCCACCCTAAGCGTGGAAGGGTATTCTCAGATGTGAGACCCTTGCTCATTGCACCATCAGGATTCAAGCAAATCAGGCCGAAGACGGCTGTAATGCCAGAAACCGGTCCCCGAGAGCTTGTTTCCTTCCCAGTGTAAGAATTGGCTTTAGTAGTTTGGTTTGCCCTGTTCCCATCATGCACTGGGACAGGAACAGACTAATTTGCATACAGCCAGATTCTGAAACTGGGATGGTGCAGTGAGCTAAAAAACGGTGTTGGATCTAGCCCTGATCTCTTGACTGGGTGAGAGCTTTCTGCTTAATTCAGAGACTCTGTCCCTCACCACCCCTTGATGTAAATATTTTTGTCCACCCTAAGCGTGGAAGGGTATTCTCAGATGTGAGACCCTTGCTCATTGCACCATCAGGATTCAAGCAAACCGGGCCGAAGACGGCTGTAATGCCAGAAACCGGTCCCCGAGAGCTTGTTTCCTTCCCAGTGTAAGAATTGGCTTTTGTAGTTTGGTTTGCCCTGTTCCCATCATGCACTGGGACAGGAACAGACTAATTTGCATACAGCCAGGTTCTGAAACTGGGATGGTGCAGTGAGCTAAAAAACGGTGTTGGATCTAGCCCTGATCTCTTGACTGGGTGAGAGCTTTCTGCTTAATTCAGAGACTCTGTCCCTCACCACCCCTTGTTGTAAATATTTTTGTCCACCCTAAGCGTGGAAGGGTATTCTCAGATGTGAGACCCTTGCTCATTGCACCATCAGGATTCAAGCAAACCGGGCCGAAGACGGCTGTAATGCCAGAAACCGGTCCCCGAGAGCTTGTTTCCTTCCCAGTGTAAGAATTGGCTTTTGTAGTTTGGTTTGCCCTGTTCCCATCATGCACTGGGACAGGAACAGACTAATTTGCATACAGCCAGGTTCTGAAACTGGGATTATGCAGTGAGCTAAAAAACGGTGTTGGATCTAGCCCTGATCTCTTGACTGGGTGAGAGCTTTCTGCTTAATTCAGAGACTCTGTCCCTCACCACCCCTTGTTGTAAATATTTTTGTCCACCCTAAGCGTGGAAGGGTATTCTCAGATGTGAGACCCTTGCTCATTGCACCATCAGGATTCAAGCAAACCGGGCCGAAGACGGCTGTAATGCCAGAAAACGGTCCCCGAGAGCTTGTTTCCTTCCCAGTGTAAGAATTGGCTTTTGTAGTTTGGTTTACCCTGTTCCCATCATGCACTGGGACAGGAACATACTAATTTGCATACAGCCAGGTTCTGAAACTGGGATGGTGCAGTGAGCTAAAAAACGGTGTTGGATCTAGCCCTGATCTCTTGACTGGGTGAGAGCTTTCTGCTTAATTCAGAGACTCTGTCCCTCACCACCCCTTGTTGTAAATATCACATTCATGGCCAACTGAGATCTCTGCCCAATGATTAAAACATGAATCAAACATGACCAGTGCTATAGAACTCATGGTTGAGCGAAAAACGTAAATATAAAAGCTTATTCGTTTTTGCATGACGCTATGTTAAGATGCTGAGGTTACAAATGACTGTCCAGTACGAAGCACTCTGACACTTGTGAATACTAACTCTAGTGTCTGACGCTTAATACAAAAAAAGCTAACATTTTGCTCATGTAAAGAGGCATGATTGCAGTGCTCTGGTTTTTGGCACATAACGCTAACTATCAAGTTAAAGCGAGGACATTTTACTTACGAAAATGCGATATTCCAACGTGTCGCATTCCTTAACCAATAGAATCTCGGCTAACTGGCCCTAGAGCCCTGGAACTTAAATACGCGCTCTGATTGGCTTAGATTGCGATCACGTGATCGCGGTGAAAAATAAAATTCGGACAGTATTGAATGTATTAAATGCGCATATTGTCCCTTCACAAATGTATTTCTTCATTCAAAACCATTTATCTAGATAAAATCTAGATAAAATCACGCTGGATTCTATTAAACACATCCTCACTGACAATATAATGTTTTCGAGTTGGCATGAATCAGTTGAAGCTTAAATTCTGTTAATTCACAATTAAACTTTCTGAAGTCTGTACAAACCTAAAAATAAACGAATTAACAAAACAACAATACTTCTGGTCACATATAGATATTATGAATTACAGTTTTGGTCGGCCATCTTGGAATGGGTTAAAGGGGCCACAGTTGAACACAGGAAACCAAAGTCCACTATCCTAAACATTAATTATAGAAAACACAATAATTCAATCCGTTCATTTAAACCAGAGGTATTCTAACTTTTCCAGGTTGAGCCCCCCCAGCTGAATTCCCCCAGATGTTGGGCCCCCCCACCACCTGACCGAAACCTCGGGAATCCGGCACTCCACATGATCGACTGCAACGCGCATACCACGGGCCATATCTGGCAAACAAAGCTCAACACAACAAGAGTGCCTAGCAAACTGCAGGCCGGTGAGTGGGTGTGGCGAAACAACAGAGGCGTACCACACAGCTCAAAACACAATCCTCCAAGGCAAAGGAAGTCATCACAACCCTCCCCATCCATCATGTACACCTTGTCATCCACCAACTCCCCCACCATTCATTCCTTCCCTCCACATGTGCCCCATCCACATCCAAACCCCTTCAACCACTTGCAAATCCATCCCTCCATCCATCATCTCACCCATCCATCCCTCCATCCACCCCCTCACCCATCCATCCATCATCCATCCATCCCTTCACCCAATCCATCCCCTCACCAATCCATCCACTCTTCCACCCATCCATCCACCCACTCATCCATCCAACCACTCACCCCTTCACCCAAGCTATCCTCCCACTCATCCATCCACTCCTCCATTCATTCATCCATCCACTCCTCCATTCATCCATCCACTCTTCCACCCATCCATCCACTCCTCCACCCATCCATCCACTCACTCACTCATCCATCCATCCACTCACTCATCCATCCAACCACCCACCCTCTCACCCATCCAGCCATCCCCTTACCCACTCATCCATCCACCCAGTCACTCATCCGTCCACCCACTCAACCCCCCACTCATCCATCCACCCACCCATCCCTCCCGCTCTCCACCCTCCCCCCACTCATGCATGCACTCTCTGACCCATCCATCTCCATGCTCCTCTCCTCACCCATCTATGCACACACCTGCCCATCCACTCTGCCAATCATTCATCCATGTCCCCACTCATCCATCCATCCTCCCCCTCTCTCTCCATTCCCCCCTCACCCAGCCACCCATCCCTCCATCCACCCTTCACCCATCCACCCACTCATCCATCCACTCATCCACTCATGAATCCATCCATTGACCTCTCACCCACCCCTTCACCCCTCCATCCATCCCCCCGTCCATCCACCCTCCTCAATCACCCATCCATCCATCCCCACATCCACCCCTTCACTCATCCATCCATCCATTCATTCACCCCTTCACCCATCAATACATCAATCCATCCATCCATCACCTCTCTCATCCATCCACCCACCGACTCGTCCACCATCCACCCCCCCATCGACCCATCCACCACTTCACTGATCCATCCATCCCTCCGCCCATCCATCTACCCTTCCAACCATACACACATCCATCCACTCCCATCCATCCCTCCACTCATGCATCTATCCTCTCTCCCACCATCCATCCACCCCTTCACCCATCCATCCATCCCCTCACTCATCCATCCACCCCCCACCCATGCATCCACCATGTCACTCACACATCCACCATTCCACCCATCACTCCACCCATACATCCACCACTCCACCCATACATCTATTCACCCACATGGCAACATAACGGACGTCTGGTGGCCTCGCTATGCCTCCCTCGCTCTCCCTCTGTCTCCCTCACTCTCCCTCTGTCTCCCTCGCTCTCTCTCACAATGCCTCCCTCGCTCTCCCTCTGTCTCCCTCGCTCTCCCTCTGTCTCCCTCCCTCTCCCTCACTCTGCCTCCCTCGCTCTCCCCCTGTCTGCCTGTCTCCCTCCCGTCGCTCTCTCTCTGTCTGCCTGTCTCCCTCCCTCGCTCTCCCTCTGTCTGCATGTCTCCCTCCCTCACTCTCCCTGTCTGCCTCTGTCTCCCTCGCTCTCCCTCTGTCTGCCTCTGTCTCCCTCCCTCGCTCTCCCTCTGTCTGCCTGTCTCCCTCCCTTGCTCTCCCTCTGTCTGCCTGTCTCCCTCCCTCGCTCTCCCTCTGTCTGCATGTCTCCCTCCCTCACTCTCTCTGTCTGCCTCTGTCTCCCTCTGTCTGCCTCTGTCTCCCTCCCTCGCTCTCCCTCTGTCTGCCTGTCTCCCTCCCTCGCTCTCCCTCTGTCTGCCTGTCTCCCTCCCTCGCTCTCCCTCTAGCTGCCTCTGTCTCCCTCGCTCTCCCTATGTCTCCCTCGCTATGCCTCCCTCACTCTCCCTCTATCTCCCTCGCTCTCCCTCTGTCTCCCTCGGTCTCTCTCCCTCTGCCTCCCTCGCTCTTCCTCTGTCTCCCTCGCTCTCCCTCACTCTGCCTCCCGCGCTCTCCCTCTGTCTGCCTGTCTCCCTCCCTCGCTCTCCCTCTGTCTGCCTGTCTCCCTCCCTCGCTCTCCCTCTGTCTGCATGTCTCCCTCCCTCACTCTCCCTCGCTCTCCCTGTCTGCCTCAGTCTCCCTCGCTCTCCCTTGCGCTGCCTCCCTCGCTCTCGCTCTGTCAGCCTCTGTCTCCCTCCCTCGCTCCCCCTCTGTCTGCCTTTCTCCCTCCCTCGCTCTACCTCTGTCTATCTTTCTCTGTCTCCTTCCTCCCTCCCTCTCCCTCTTCATCTCACCATGCCTGTGTGTGCTAGGGCTGACACAGCTTCTGGGCACACACACACTCAGCCAGCCAGCCGCACCTGAGGACTTCACACCTCTTTAAGAGACCATTCGCATGCTAATGAGCTTTATTCAGCTCTTAGGCCCCTGCAGTCCCACTCTGACGGAAATCTCCCGCCCTCACAGAGAGTCTCTACATCGCGCTGCCACAGGGACAAAGGAACAGGCACAAAGGGAAGATCGGAGTGGAGTGCGCGCCCCCCCCTGGGATGGTGCCGCGCCCCCCCAGGGGGGCGCGCCCCACAGTTTGAAGAACCCTGATTTAAACCCTGTGGTTGCAGACTGTCCATTTTGCGGATCCAAAAATATTCAGCTCTTAATCTCTGTTTATGCGAGTCACTGTCTGGTTGTGGTTTGATTACTTCTAGTATGGTGAATCTTAACTGTGAGATGTTATGGCCCGCTTCTGTCCAGTGTGTTGCTATTGTTGATTTTTGTTTTTTTTTACGAATATTGCTCTTGTGTTCCGTTATTCTTACTTTAATCTTTCGCTCAGTCTGTTCCACATATAATTTACCACATGGACACTTTATTCCATAAATAACACCTTTGGTATCACAAGTGCTGGTGTGTTGTAGTGGAATCTTTTTCCCTGTCATAGGGTGAGTGAAAATTTGACCTACCATTACATTATTGCTATGTGTACAGTTTTCACATTTTCGCATTCCTTTATATTTTGTGACTGTGCTTTTTAACTGTTGCTTTTTTAATAGTTCTTTCTGATTTTTAGATCTGCTGTAAGCAAATGTTATTTTATCAGCGAATAACGATTGCAGGTCAGGTTCTTGAGTAATAAGGGCCAATGATTTCTCATGATGTTAGTTATTTGTGTTGTTTGCATGGAATATTTTAAAACACATACTGTCTTTTGTGAAGTGTTTTTTTCTTTTTTCTTTAACAGCGATTCTCTGCTCATTGTAATGACTCTATTCTTGGATTCTTCCAGTAGGACCTTGGGATAACCACGTTTTAAATATTTCTGAATCTGATTGTTGAATGTAGTAGGAAGATCATTGGGATCAGAAGTGATTCTTTTTTGCCTGATAAATTGAGATAAGGGCTAGTGATTTTTCAGAGAGTGATGATGAAAGCTGTTATAGTGAATACCGCTGTTTCTATCTGACTCTTTAATATGCACCTTTGTGCATATTTTTCCATTGTCAATGGTAATCTTTACATCTAGGAATGCCATCTCTTGTTTATCCATAATGTGGGTGAATTTTATCCGTTCATGCTGTGAGTTCAGAATATGGATGTTTTCAACCAGTTTTTCTTGCTTGCCTCTCCAAATGATAAAGATATCGTCTATATATCTTTTAAAAACCAGGAGTCCAGTTAGCCATTCAGGATTGTTAATGATGTGGTCATACTCAAATTTCGCCATAAAGGTGTTTGCATAGGACGGTGCCCCCGCAAAACCCATCGAAGTTCCGCTACACTGCTCATAAAACTCATCTTCCCATTGTAAGTAACTATGGAAAAGTGCAAACTGTAACAATTCGAGCAAAAATATTTTATCTGTACCATTGATGTTATTCTCCAATAAGCTCCATTCCATTGCTTCTATGCCCTCATTGTGAGGGATAGAAGTGTACAATGCTGTTACATCAATAGAGCATAACCATAATTCTTCATTCACTGGGATAACAATAGTTTCAAGCATGTTCAGAAATGAGGTAGTGTCCTTAATGAGGGTGCTCCAATTCTGCACTAATGGTTGTATGAACCAATCCAAATATTGTCCTAACGGTTCAGACAGTGAGCCACATGCTGACACGATAGGCCTGAAGGGAGGTTTTGTGGCGTTTTTGTGGATTTTTGGGAGCATATAAAATTTGGGTCTCCGTGGGTATTTGATGTTGAGGAACTGGTAGGTTTTGGGCGTAATCCATTTCATGTCCAAAGCTTTGTCAAGGATAATTTTCAGTACCACTGCACAGGCTTCTGTGGGATCATGATCTAACTTATGATACGTGTTAGTGTCCTGTAGATGTAAACGTAGGTGTTCCATATAGTAATCAGTGTTCATCACCACAATTGCTCCCCCTTTATCCGCTTTCTGAATTGTGATGTTATTTGATTCCATCAAAGATCTTAAGGTATTCCATTCATTTTTAGAAAAGTTGCTTCTGGTGCCGCCTTGGTAATTGATTTTTTTCATCTCAGTATTGATGACTCTTTCATATGCGTCTATTGTTTTGTGAGACGTGGGGGCACAGAAGGTGCTTTTTGCTTTGAACTCCTTTATGTCACTCTCAGGTTTATCTGAAGGTGGAAGATTGTTAAAGAAATTCCTCAATCGGAATATACGTAAAAATTTTAAGATAGATATTTCATCTCTTGGGCATTGAATTTGTAGACCGGCACAAATGTCAAACCTTTATTAAGTAAATTCAGTTGAGCCTGAGTTAACTGTTTATCAGATGTGTTTATGTCAAGGTTGTTTTCTTTCTCGCCGACCTCAGTTCTCTTTCTGTCTCTGTTTCTTTTGTTTTTTCTTTGTCCCCTCCTGATTTTTGGGGTTCTACTGGTGTTATGGATGTTGACGGAGCATTGTTTGCTGCTGGGCTTACCTCTAAAAAAGCCACTTTGTTCTGTTGCTCCTTGCGACCAATTTGCACTGTTTTTCCCAAGGGTTGTCTGTTTTGTCTTGTGTCAGAATCAGATGCAACACTCTCTTGAGATTAACTGACATTTGTTGATGGTTGTTGCCATTTTCTTTGGTGGTACACATCTGCCCAACTATAAACTTCCTCTAATTTATAGTCTATAGTATCCCTTTTATATTTTTTAATCTTCCTTTCTTCAATTTCTTTTGCATATTTATCCAATTTATTGTTTGAGTCTTCCAATGTTGCTGATAGATCTTCATGAGTGTTAAGTTCACGTTTTATTCCTTCCAACTCTTCTTCAATTGTTTTTAATTCTTTGGAGAGTTCCTCTACTATCAACAAGATCAGATCCAGGCTACATTTGTTGAGTATCTGGTACCATTTGTTTAGGAAAGCTTTATTGTTCCTGCACAACATAGGCTTCAAAGCAATCCTCAATCCCCTCGGGATGCGTTTATTTTTGTGGTAGTGTATAAGGGTCGTGGCATGTAACCTCTGGTTTATTTTGCGTTTGCTGACATATTCAACTTGTCTTAATAGTTGAGTCACTGTGTTTAGCTGGGGGCTGAAGGCTCTTGTTTCCTTGATGAGTCCGTAAATTTGCTCTGCCTCTTCTGATGTATAGGCTAGAATTTCTGCCTTGTTTGTGGTGATCTATGCTATCTCTTCAAGATTCATTTTAGCTGTGGTGCTCACGATGGGGGGTAGACAATTGAGATAAACTTACTAATAGTCCATCCGGCACTCTTATTTCAATATTATTGCTCGAGTTTTTCTCATCACTTTGTTTGCGTACTGCTCCCACCTAGTGTTTTGTCTGGAAACACTGTTCTGGTACTTTGGTTAGGGGAAAGCGGTGTTACCGCTTTCAAAGGTGGTGTGCACTATAATACATAGACCTCTTGAGTAATTAAGGGCCAATGTTTTCTCATGATGTTAGTTATTTGAGTTCTTTGCATAGAATATTTTAACACACATACTGTCTTTTGTGAAGTGTTTTTTTCTTTTTTCTTCAACAGCGATTCTCTGTTCATTGTCATGACTCTATTCTTGGATTCTTCCAGTAGGACCTTGGGATAACCACGTTTTAAATATTTCTGAATCTGATTGTTGAATGTAGTAGGAAGATCATTGGGATCAGAAGTGATTCTTTTTTGCCTGATAAATTGAGATAAGGGCAAGTGATTTTTCAGAGAGTGGTGATGAAAGCTGTTATAGTGAAGACCAATGTTTCTATCTGTCTCTTAAATATGCACCTTTGTGCATATTTTTCCTTTGTCAATGGTAATCTTTACATCTAGGAATGCTCAAGAACCTGACCTGCAACCGTTATTCGCTGATAAAATAACATTTGCTTACAGCAGATCTAAAAATCTGAAAGAACTATTAAAAAAGCAACAGTTAAAAAGCACAGTCACAAAATATAAAGGAATGCGAAAATGTGAAAACTGTACACATTGCAATAATGTAATGGTAGATCAAATTTTCACTCACCCTTTGACAGGGAAAAAGATTCCACTACAACACACCAGCACTTGTGATACCAAAGGTGTTATTTATGGAATTAAGTGTCCATGTGGTAAATTATATGAGGGACAGACTGAGCGAAAGATTAAAGTAAGAATAACATGAACACAAGAGCAATATTCGTAAAAAAAAAAAAAAAATCAACAATAGCAACACACTGGACAGAAGCGGGCCATAACATCTCACAGTTAAGATTCACCATACTAGAATTAATCAAACCACAACCGGATAGTGACTCGCATAAACAGAGATTAAGAGCTGAATATTTTTGGATTGGCAAAATGGACAGTCTGCAACCACAGGGTTTAAATGATAGGATTGAATTATCGTGTATTCTATAATTAATGTTTAGGATAGTGGACTTTGGTTTCCTGTGTTCAACTGTGGCCCCTTTAACCCATTCCAAGATGGCCGACCAAAACTGTAATTCATAATATCTATATGTGACCAGAAGTATTGTTGTTTTGTTAATTTGTTTACTTTTTGGTTTGTACAGACTTCAGAACGTTTAATTGTGAATTAACAGAATTTAAGCTTCAACTGATTCATGCCAACTCGAAAACATTATATTGTCAGTGAGGATGTGTTTAATAGAATCCAGCGTGATTTTATCTAGATTTTATCTAGATAAATGGTTTTGAATGAAGAAATACATTTGTGAAGGGACAATATGCGCATTTAATACATTCAATACTGTCAGAATTTTATTTTTCACCGCGATCACGTGATCGCAATCTAAGCCAATCAGAGCGCGTATTTAAGTTCCAGGGCTCTAGGGCCAGTTAGCCGAGCATCTATTGATCAACGAATGCGACACGTTGGAATATCGCATTTTCGTAAGTAAAATGTCCTCGCTTTAACTTGATAGTTAGCGTTATGTGCCAAAAACCCAGCGCGCTGCAATCATGCCTCTTTACATGAGCAAAATGTTAGCTTTTTTGTATTAAGCGTCAGAGTTTAGACACTAGAGTTGGTATTCACAAGTGTCAGAGTGATTCGTACTGGACAGTCATTTGTAACCTCAGCAGCTTAACATAGCCTCATGCAAAAACAAATGAGCTTTTATATTTCAGTTTTTCGCTCAACCATGAGTTCTATAGCACTGGTCATGTTTGATTCATATTTTAATCATTGGGCAGAGATCTCAGTTGGCCATGAATGTGAGACATCACGTTTACAGTTACATCAGTTTTGTATCAGCAGTAGTATTGGGTTGAGCTTGTTAATTACTTAAATGCAACACACCTTGTGTCATATTATCAGGCCGGACGGCTCATAATATTTCCTTGTTTGTTTTCATTTAGACCCCTGAGGAAGGGTCCATTATGACCCGAAATGCATTGGGTGGATATAAAATGTGAAGTATGATGATGTGAGAATCAGAAAAAGAAAGTTTCGAAGAATGAAAAGAGATAAAATCAATAAATAAATACTATGGTTTGAAACTACTTCAATTCGGAGAAATCTTTATTGAAAAAGAAGAAAATGGAGTAAGACCTCCAAGGTCTATGTTTCATAGTGCACACCACCTTTAAAAATCTTCTCAATGACACACACTATACCCCACGCTATGGAACCCCCCTCTATGACACTCTACTCCAGTCTACACCAATTCACTCTACAAAACTCTATGCCACTACACTCAATGTCACTCTAGGCCACTTCACTCTATGACAATCCATTCTCTGATACTCAACTCAATCCCACTCCACTCTACTCCACTCCACTCTACGACACTCTATTGCACTGTATGACACTCTGCTCCCCTTTACCAAACACTAGGAAGCTATAGAAAACGTAGGTAAGTCAATTAGGGGTAAGCCAATCTAATAACCATGTTGAAAGAGGGGCACTGATACGCTATTCCTGTTTAGCAGGGTTAAAGTGCTAAATCTAGCAAAACAGCTAGGGCACACTAGTTGGGAAACAATGCAAAAGATGGTAATTTTACTGTATTCTTTTTATTATTATTGTCATTGTTGTGGTTATACTAATAATTGAACTACTAGAAATACCTGGTCGTTTAATTAGATAATTGGACACGAAAATAAATGAAATCATTTCATACTGAATACTAGAAAATGGTTTCAGAAATGTAATATAAACTGTGCACATAGAATATGATTTCAAATAATTTTAAAGACTGTATAAGATATTTATCTTGCATATTAAAGTGAAAACTAAAATTTTCCATGACAATTAAGAAATGGCTAACATGATTGTTTTTACTGGATTATAACTAGAGCCACTGGAATTTTGCAGCAATGGAGGACCCAGTTATATGACGGGGCTGACTAAGTTATTCGGCAAGAAAATCAAATTAAGCGGCATAATGCAGCATGTTCACTGCCAGTATTATTTGAGTATTTTGACATTTTAGCACGCATTAATTCTGTATGGGCGACGGGTGCACTTAATTGATACAAGTTTAACACATGAACACAGTAAGCAGCAATTGAAGGGAAACTAATTTATTTTTGCAGAGGATCTGCTTGTGCAGGGCAACACACATCTGTGGCACTTTTTATTAATCTTTTATCAATTTGAGTTTAAAAAATTTTGTTGTTGAAAACATCAAATTATGTACCAGGGGATGGATTATGTGACACACTAGGGCAAACAAATATATATGTGGTAAAAAAAACTACTGCTGCAGAATTGAAAATTCTAGTGGCCCTGGTTATAACCTGGGTGCAATGCACTTGTAAGAATTCAAGCAGTATGTTGTTATTTTATGTTTTAAGTTAACTTATAATGCACATAAAGCACCCCAAGAAGGGTATCTCAATACAGGTCAGAACTCAGGCAAATAAGATGCCTTGGGCCAGAAACATCTCAGTCCTCATACATTTTCAGAATTTAAGGTGATCAGTGCATTTCCGTATGTGTATGGGTAGATGGTTCCTATACAAGTGGCCAAGGTAGGAGAATGGTCTGGCTCCTGACAAGGTTCCCTGATCCGAGGGACTGTGAGACAAGCTTTATCTGTAGAGCCTAAAAGTCTGCCTGGCAGGTAGAGGGTTAGCTTTGTAGAACAATAGCTTGGTACTTTGTTGATCGAAGATTTGTGTGTTAAGAAACAGATTTGAAATGAAATTCTTTTGTGGAAAGGAAACCAATGGAGGGAGTGCAAAAGGGGAGAAGAGAGTGTATGGAAGATTTTGAATGAGGTGAGCTGCAGTGTTTTGGATACCTTAAAGTTTAGTTATAAGTGTCTCATTGGTAGCAGCCAGTAGGGCATTGCAGTAGAAGGTGACTGATAACCAGCACCTGGACCAAGTTTTCTTCACAGACAGTTGAAGAATAGCAAAGACACTTCACAGTAGTTGCAACATATGAAAGCAGGTACCAGTGGTAGCCAAAACATATCCTTTCATGATCAGTGACTGATCTAGATTCCCGTTGGGAATAGGCGCAGAGGCTAATTTAGGAGGCCAAATAAACAAAAGGAGGGAGGTAGAGTAACGAAGTAGGATTCTTACTCCACAGACTTAATTACATAAACAAAAGGAATCCTACTGACAGTGTTAGGAAAGCGTTTCCCACAATGGTGTGGGAGCACTTAGTGTTTTTTAAAATACCACTCACACACCAAAAGGCCCCATGGTGTCATGCTTCATCATAGGGGTCTTCGCACCCCTCAACCGGGATGCGGCGTGCTACAACCTACGACTACGCGGAGCACTTGTAGTATTGACTATGTGTGGTTTATTTGATGCAAGTGATAGGGATGTTTTATGTGAGTGGTGGGATTTAGTGAAGGATTTAAAAGATACCTGGCTTGTGGGTTTTATGGAAAAAACTTTATTCACAACCCCGGGCTGGTACTACTAAAAGAAGTGAAGTGCGAGGTTGGACCTGTCGTGTTAATGGACAGCACCTCGTGTGTGCGTCGACATGTTTCGGAGCTTACGCTCCTTCTTCAGGACGGGGGCACAACATCCCCACCTTACTCACGTTTCACTAGTTTTGTAACAAAAATTTGTATTAATAACAAAAAAGTGAAAAATTAAATATGTGTATAAAATACAGGCTATAATGTGCCTACAGCGGTTTAGCTCAAGTTCAATGCAAATTGCATGACCTGAGAGAGGAAAAAGAAAAAGAAAAAGATGGTCACCCTGGTCGAGGGTAGCTCATACAGGTGCAGTCACCTGGAACAAACCATTCGCTCAATTGGCCCTGTAAAAGGAAACTGACAAGACATACAACACAGAAAAACACACACTCAAAGGATGTAAAGGAAGTTGTGGTCATACTTAATAGATATTGCTTGCTTGCTTCATGAGCATTCAAGAACGTCTGGGGGGTGATTGCTATTGGGCAATCTAGGTAGAAAATAATGTAGGTTTTAATTTGGTTTGTTACTTACTTCGTCTTAGGAATGCTTGTATTGCACACTCTATACTCACAAACTCGGGATGAGCCTCCGTCTTACCCCACACGCTGCTCCCCCGGACTGAGTTGGAAAGCCCGGGGCGTGTTGTATTTATACCTGGTTTTCAATTAGTGGTTCGACCTCGTTAGCCTTAAACCGGATGTAATTGTGTGCCCATATAAGGGTGATCCGCCATTAGTTGGTAAATTATCAGGTTAATTGTAGGTCCTTTTTAGGCAGATCCGGCGAGAACGATCAATTGTCAGCCCCACGGTTTCGTCTAGGAGGTGTGCGCATGCGTGAGTAGCATCCACTAGGTTGCGCATGCTCAGATCAGGGTTACAGTATTGCGCATGCGCGACGGATGGCAGAGTTTCCCTGCGCATGCATGCAGTATGTTCAGCGCTTTGTTGTTCCCTCGGGGACAGCTGTCTAATCAGCCGACATCATTACCATCCTCAGGATGGAGGATCTTACCAAGATGAACTGATTGACATTATGTACACAGGTATAATAATGATCTTTTACTTCCATTATCATTGTTTGGTTCTACGAAATGCTAGGCAATGGTTGACGTTATCTTGTGTGAAAGAAGCAGTGAATATACAATCACATTTACCCTTAGTCAAGTATTAAATCGAAAGGTATAATAGACATTCCTCGGGTCAAGAGCACCTTCCGAGGGAACAACAAAGCGCTGAACATACTGCATGCATGGGCTTTCCAACTCAGTCCGGCGGAGCAGCGTGTGGGGTAAGACGGAGGACAACTCATCCCGAGTTTGTGAGTATAGAGTGTGCAATACAAGCATTCCTAAGACGAAGTAAGTAACGAACCATATTAAAACCTACATTGCTTTCTACCTAGATTGCACAATAGCAATCACCCCCCAGACGTTCTTGAATGCTCATGAAGCAAGCAAGCAATACCTATTAAGTATGACCACAACTTCCTTTACATCCTTTGAGTGTGTGTTTTTCTGTGTTGTATGTCTTGTCAGTTTCCTTTTACAGGGCCAATTGAGCGAATGGTTTGTTCCAGGTGACTGTACCTGTATGAGCTACCCACGACCAGGGTGACCATCTTTTTCTTTTTCTTTTTCCTCTCTCAGGTCATGCAATTTGCATTGAACTCGAGCTAAACCGCTGTAGGCACATTATAGCCTGTATTTTGTACACATATTTAATTTTTCACTTTTTTGTTAATAATACAAATTTTTGTTACAAAACTAGTGAAACGTGAGTAAGGTGGAGATGTTGTGCCCCCGTCCTGAAGAAGGAGCGTAAGCTCCGAAACAAGTCGACGCACACACGAGGTACTGTCCATTAACACGACAGGTCCAACCTCGCACTTCACTTCTTTTAGTAGTACCAGCCCGGGGTTGTGAATAAAGTTTTTTCCATAAAACCCACGAGCCAGGTATCTTTTTAATCCTTCACTAAATCCCACCACTCACATAAAATATCCCTATCACTTGCATCGCCTACACCACACATAGTCATTACTACAAGTGCTCCTGCGTAGTCGTAGGTTGTAGCACGCCGCATCCCGCTAGAGGAGTGCGAAGACCCCTATGATGAAGCATGACACCAAGGGGCCTTTTGGTGTGTGAGGGGTATTTTAAAAAACACTAAGTGCTCCCACACCATTGTGGGAAACGCTTTCCTAACACTGTCAGTAGGATTCCTTTTGTTTATGTAATTTAGGAGGCCACCAGTCAGAGTCCAGAGCTGTTGGGCACTGCCAAACAGCATGATCTCGGTTTTGCTGTGATTTACCTGGAGGTAATTTTCTGTCATCCAGGTTGTGATAGCCTTCATCCCGGCTGCAAAGCATGCTTTTGCATTATTTGTATCTTTATCGAAAGAGATGATAAGCTTAGTTTCATCAGCATACGAAAGAGGTTTGAATCCAAATGTCTATTGGTTTTGGCAAGGGGGACCACATAGATGTTAAATAGTGAGGGCTCAAACAAGCTCTGTGGTGCGCAATTTAAAAGAGCCCAAGTTGATAGTCTGGCTTCTGTTGGATAGAAAATCAGCAAACCATGTAGAGTCGCCGCAGGGATTCCTCTCGTCTGCAGCCTGTGAAGAAACAGATGATGAGACACAGTATCAAATGCTGCAGACAGATCCAGCAGCACTAGCAAAGATTGTTTATAATCATCTAGAGAGCATCTTATATGGTCAGTAAGAGCAACAAATGTAGTTTCAGTGCTATGTATGGCTCTGAACCCAGATTGAGATGGGTCCAGGATCATGTTTGACTCTAAGTACTCCATAAGTTGGCTGTTTATTTGTCCTCCTAGAGGCTTACACAGAAAGGGATGGAGAGAGCTCGAATGAAAGTTGGAAAGGTCTGTGGATTGTAAGTTAGCTTTCTTTTGGATGGATATGACCTGTGCTGCTTTCCAGGCTAGAGGAATTTCCCCAAAGCTTATAGATAGTTTAAGTAAGGAGCAGATGGCCAGGACACGCGTCAAGGACAATGTTGCTGAAATCCTGGCTGAAGTGATATCCAGGGGAGACCTTAATTTGGCAGATGCCCAAAAGATTACCTACAAGAAAAGCGTGTTGGCGGTGATTGACTGACGTTAAATTCTGGGCATATTTGGTCCTTCAGTCTGGGGAAATTAGTGTAAAACCTATTTATTTTCTCTCCAAAGTGATTCTCAATGGAATTGCATAGAGCTGTGGTGGCTGAATGTCAGCAGGTATACACAAAAGGTTTTGGGTCCAGTGAACCGGCCAGCCTGGACCTCAACAATTAGCAAAACAGAACAAGCGGCTAGCCAGAATATTTCACTAAAAATTCAAGTCAACACAGCCAATGAATACTGTGTAACTAAAGCATATGTTTAGCAAAACATTTATTTTTCATTCAAAATATTCTTTTTCTTTCATAAAATCATGACATCAAAAGGAAAACACTATCAAAAATAGTCAAGTCAAAAGCTGAATGTCAGCAGAGCAGGCATGAGGGTTTATGGTTGGTTGGTTAGTAACTTTATTCGATCTTAATTAATAAGGTCATAAAAGTATACAGATCATACATTATTCAATATATATAAGAAAGATACATCATAAACAGTATAATTAAAACGTCACAGAAATGTACAGACATGAACCAATTAGGATAGTAATACCGTTCATTAAGTTATTCAGACTAGCTTATAAAGTGCATAGTAATTAAAGTGCTAACCGTGCCCTTTGTAAACAATACCAATAAAATTAGTCAAATACATTGTAATGGCAAATATATGAGTTATAAAAGACATTTTAAAATAGTTATCGAATTAGTCTCCTCCCAATCAGTTATTATAAAATATTAGTTAATGCTTTTTTCTTTGAACAATCTAAAGCCTCACTAACCTTCTTTTTGATAGAGCCGAGCATAAGTACGATGCTACACATCAGTTGGTATATGGATTAGGGAGCATTTGGAGGAAAAACAGGGCAGGACGGCACTGGACAAAGTTATATTTTAACAGTAATGGATGGACATGAGGGTTTATGAAAGTATTAAGGACTTTGAATAATTCTATTAGGGAGTTAAAGAGAGATGTGCGACTTCCGAGCCTTTTTAATATTGCAATTATATAGTGCTAAGGCTGGTTTATAAGCCTCGTTATCGATCAGGTTGCTGGATTGACGCCAACGTCTCTCAGGTTTTTGCTCAATGCCTTCTCATTGGACAGTTCTGGTGTCTACCAAAGGGCGTTGGTACCATGTTATGATGTTGAGCAGGCTTTCAAAGGCGCTATCTTATCAAACACCTTGTTAAGAGCAGAATGGTTATCTAATAGTGCTTTATCCACATCAGCATCATCAGTCGTAAGCATAAAGTCAAACTGTTTATCAAAGGAGTCAGGGGTCACTTTGTGTCTCATCAGGTTATTCGTAGTTTTCTTTGTATGTGCAGGCATATGTATCACAGCGATCTGAAAGTAGATCAAGGAGTTATCAGTCCATAGTAGTGGGAGGTTCACAGGATAGGGACAGGGAGTTTATGAGAATTAGGTAGCGGATGTGGCTTGCAGTATGCATAGGACCTCTGACTTTCTGGTTTCTGCCAATCGTAGAAAGAACATGAGAGGAATTGAACTGCCTCTGTATTTAAGGTATCTTCCCCATGAAAGTTAAAATCGCCCAATAAAATAAAGTATTTGGATGACAGAATGTGAGAGGTAATACATTCAGTGAATTGTTGACTGAAGTCTCTTTTGGGTCTGGGGGCAATATGCAAGAGCGCCTGAGGAGAACTCAACCTTAAAGACACATATCTCCACCCAGTGCTCTAAAAGGGTCTCTATGAGAGAGTTTTTCTCAGTCTTTAAATATGATGGCAATACCACCACCTGTCCTGCCCTCCCTGTGCAGTTTCAATATGCGATATTTGTAGTGCTAACGCGATTCCAGGAGACGTAGGGAAGTTCAGCCAGGTTTCAGTTAGGAAGCCAAACTAAGGTGACATTGAGGACAACAAGTCCCATGATTCAATAGCATGTTTAGGTAATGACCTCACATTGCAAAGAAAGCATTTAAAAAGCCTAGAGGTTAGTGGTAGAGAGGATAAGGAACCTGTTAAGTTTCGTAGAGGCTGTAGCAGAGGAACAGTGCAATCCTTCAAACCACATATTGTACTCTGTAGCTATTGCTTTGAAGCCGGCTTGCTCATAGCATGTATTTCTGTTTGCGGTGCTTAAGCCGTGCTAGAGCTCCCAGATTGTCCCAGTGAGATTTAGGAATATGAGTCATGCCTTGGTGTGTCAGTGAGTTTTCTCATGGTCATCTGCATTGCATCGTTACCCCAAGACTCTAACACATCCGAATCCCATTCTCATTTGCAACATAGACAAACGTCTATCTTAAGGCAGTACTTTAAGTTAAATATATTTTAATAAAATATGTAGCCAACATATGAGCTCAGGTGTCCAAAGTGACATGTGGAATGGCATTTGTAAAATTCTCCCAGTGAGGTGGTAAAGAAACTATGTAACCTGCAGGCTGCCACTGAGGGTATAATTATTGTGAGACTTGTACTGCGCACAGCTACCCCGAAGGGTTTCCCGGAACAGGGCAAGAGGAGAGGAAAATACACAGGGAATAGTAACAGAGTTAAAAAAACAGGTTTTTAGTCCTTAACGAGAAGCTGACTCTTTCAAGGCAACAGGCAGGGTGTTCCATAGTGTTAGCCCCAAATAGGAAAAGGACCGACCTTTCAGGCAAGCCAGTGGGATTTGTGATATCGTGAACCGAATCTGTGAAGCGGATCTCAGGGGTCGGGAAGGATGGTAGAGATGGACTAAGCCCCGGAGGTATTTAGGAGCAGATCCAGTTTTATTTCTGAACATGTAACAGAGGGCTTTGAACTTAATACAGTTAGAAACCGTCAGCCAGTGTAGACCATGGAGGATATTGAAAACTGAGGTATACTTTGGAAGGTGATAGAGGAGTCTGGTATGCAGTTCACGCCAAAGGCAGATCTTGTGAGACATTGTTAAAAATGGTGAAGAGTGTTCTCAGGTTATGGGAGGTGGCTCTCCGGGGTACAAATCCCGATTGATCAGGAAGGATCAAGTTTTCCATCAACAGACTCAGTCGAGTAGCGATGAGTTTAGCCAGTATTTTGGCATCGCAGTTGTGAAGGGAAAGGGGCCTATAGTAATCGCATTGTCAAGGCAGTTTTCCAGGTTTCAATAGCGAGATTATAGGGGCCTCTCTCATGGATGCAGGTAGCCAACCAACCTAAGGAGTGTCCTCATACACCTCACACAGATTAGGGCCATTAAATCTATATACGTTTTGTAAAATTCCACAGGGATTCCGTCCGTCCGCGTGGCCTTCCCCGACTGCATACTCATAATGGCGTCTCTGACTTCATTCAATTCAAATGGGGCACATAGAAAAGTGTGCTGCACATCACTGAGCCAGCCCAGTGCCACATAACCCAGAAAGCCCTCTAGGTCTAGATCATCCTGCCGCTGTGTAGTGTAAAGATTATTGTAGTGTTATGTTAAGGCATTAAGGATATTAGCTGTGATTCGATAGACCACACCATCCACCTCTTCAATTTCCAGTACATAGCTGGAGTATTGAGGTTTCCTGACAATTTGCGCTAAGGCCCGACCTGGTCTCTCCCCCTCACTATAACATCGTGACACCCAGTATTTACCCCGAAATCTAGTTTCCCCCTCTGCTGCGTCCATATATTCTGTGAGGTTTTCCCTAAACTGGCCTTGGGCGGATCTACTAGGGTTCGCGGACAATTTTTCCTCCAGTGATTTAAGCTTCGCCTCCAATGTTCGCAGCGTGTTAGTTATGACTTTAAGCATCCCGGACCCCTTCGATATGCAGAACCCACGGAGCGTAACCTTAAATGCCTCCCAAATGGTTTCCACACTATTCACCGTCCCTTTATTGTGGACGAAGAATTCCTGTATCTCCTCCCGTAGTTCTTCTTGGAAGATAGTATCCAGTAAACTAGGGGCATATAGCTGCCAGATGCTGCGCTGCGTGCCAAAGTCAGAGCCGGAAAGAGTAAGTGCCACCGGGGTCTGAGTACATTCTGGCCAAGTGTCTCACACTAGATATTGCCGGGCCCAGCCCGCAGGATAACAACCAATAAGCTAGCCTCGCCCATGATGCCGCCTGCGCTGTGTAGTGTGTCCCTTCCCTTGCATGTGGGTGCAAATGTCTCCATGCGTTAAGTAGGTGATAGGTGGCTATAGTGTCTTGTAGGGTTGCACGCTCTTTGGTATAGTGATGAGGCCCCAGGTGTGACCTGTCCGAGCCAAGGTTATATGCAACATTAAAATCCCCACCCCATATTATATGATTGGAGCCTACATCAAATATCTTGGCCCATAGTGCTGTGAAAAACTCTGGATCATCCATGTTAGGGCCGTAACAACAGGCCAGTGAAACAGACACAGAAACCAACCAGCCCCATGCCAGGCAGTAGCGACCCTGCGAGTCCCATGTTGCTCCCGCTAAGTGGAACGGTACTCATTTTTTTACAAGGATCGCCGCTCCTCTCGGGTAAGAGAAATAAGAGGAGACAATAAGAGGAGACAATTCTATGTTCTGCCCATTTGCTTGCAAAATTATTCGGTTTGTGAGGGGCGAAGTGTGTTTCCTGTAGCATAACTTGAAGTGCCCGGTGCCTGTCCACGTATGCTAAAATTTGCCTTCTCTTTACCGGGTCACCCAGCCCTCAAACACTCCACGTAATAACATTTAGTGCTTCTGCAGCAACATCAGCCATACTCCTCCATCGCCATCAGCACCCTGCACGCCACTCAGTGAGTGCAGCCCCTCCCGCATCCCACAGTGCAGATCGGCACCTGAAGTCGACCGCAATGCTCAATCATGAACTGCTCCCGTACCTCTGCAATTCTAGTGAAAGGAGGTTCCTGATTCGTAACCTTACTACTCAAAACTAAAAAGACAAACCACTCTCCCCCCAAGCTACTGAAGCAACCCCAACTTGCCAGAAATAGACTCCCACCCACCTTCCTCCATCCCTAAAGTAGACAAAAACATTCCTGCAGTCTCTACAGTTAACAGGTAGTGAACAAACCCAGGGGGATTCCCGTCTGGGCCAGGTCTAGGCGGCTGCACAGATTTCCCTTGCCCCCAGAGCCCTCCTTAGGTGGCACCACTGGGCCCTGTAGGGCATAGGGTGCCCGGTGTATATTATGTATGGTTTAATGTATCTCCTCCTACTTATGTCATTCGTGAACCTTGGCTGGGGACCCCTCACCCAGCAACCAACATAGCATATAACCACATAAAAGCTAGAGAAGGCGGTGATGATGGCTTCATTGTGAGTCCTCTTCTGCTCCAGTCGATGCAGATTGCTGCGACGCCACCATTTCTCCGTCAGTTCGTGATGTTCGCCGTATATGTTTGAGGAATTCCTCCACCTGCTGCGGTTTTGTGAAGAATCGTTGCTTGCCCTGATGTCTAACTCTGAGACGCGCTGGGTTCAGCAGCGCGTAATCAATTTGTGCTTTTCTCAGTTTGTTCTCGACATCCAGAAATTTATGTCTCTCTTCCTACACTATAGGCATGAATTCAGGGTAGATGGAAAAAGTATTCTCATCATATGACAGGGTCCGCTTGCTTCTCGACGCTCGTAGTGCCACATTCCAGTCCCTGTAATTCAAAAGTCTTGCTATTATGGGACGCGGAGTGCTACCTGGTGGAGGGTGCGCCCCAAGAGACCTGTGAGCCTGCTCTACAAAAAACTGACTTGAAAAAGACTCAGTACCTATTGCGGCCACCAGCATTTTTCAACATATTCTTCCATTTTCCCAGTGTTGGTGGATTTTGGAAAGCCAATCACGCAAATGTTATTGTGCCCTGTGCGCGCTTCTAAGTCCTCATTCTTTGCTGCGATGAGTTTTAAAAGTTTATCCATGTGAGCAAGCTGTGTGGCATTCCGGGATATTGTATCCTCAGTGTCTGAGATGCACCACTCCGTTTCCTTAATACGGTCCTCGTGTCCCTCCAGCTTGTGCGCAATGGCATCCATGCGATCAACTTTATCCACGATAGTGGCAAATCCCTGTATAGTCTGCACATCAGCATTGTGTGTGGCTGCTTCCCCTCACGCCTCTCCTCCTTCTTACAGGTTGCAGTCTCCTTGTATATTCCGGGCACTTTTCTTTGTTGCTTCAAAGTTCAATTTTGGTTGCCTGGTGTCTGGTTCCCCATACCAGCACCGTGGTGGGAGGCAGCCAGTCGTATCTCAGTCCGCTCATCATCTGTTTCCCGGTGTGAGTGGCGCAGTTAGGCTTGCCGCCACCAGTAATCAGCGCCCGATGTCCCGGCCCCCACACCCCGCCCAGGCCCCACCGATCCGGCAACACGCAGCCAATGTCACCAGAGTGAAGCCGCGAGGCAGTAGTGAGCAGCAGGGCCACAGGGCGTCCCGGGCTAGCGCACCAAACACAGCTGCCCAACGGAGTGGTGTTGCTATGGCACTCTATCAGACCTTCCCTGTGCCAAGCCTAGACTGCCATGCAGCGCTTCCTCAGGGTATAGCTCAATCCGCCTCAGCCAGATATCCCATGCAACCACATGGGTCTCTTCCCAACAATAGTATCTCATGCATAAAAGGCGTCACTTGGCTTGACAGTAGAAAGTGCCCATAAGGCCCTCGTGCAGCCTTTCCTCCTCACTGCTCCACAACATGGCGGCCGGCAGTTGCCCAAACATAAAATGGGGCCAGGATCCCAACAGCGTGGAGTATACTATCAGGACAAATCTGAGCTCCTGGGATCTAGTCCCTCTCCGCACCTCCGCTGGGATCGCAAGTGGCGGCCAGGCCGGGCGCTGTCTCTCAGAACGTCAGTTGGGCAGCGGGGGGGGGGGGGAGAACAGCAGCCACGCTCCCGATGGTGTCCCAAGCAGCACAGTCTCCTCAGCCCCCGGCGGCTGCTCCCCGAGCGCAGCTCAATGCCACGCCCCCTCTAGGGAAGAAGCAAATGTGAGGGAGACCCCCCAGGGATTTCTCGAGTGCCGAGACCGTTGCAGTAAAAGCAGCGTGAGCCTAGGTCTCCACTATCTAGTACCCTTCAGGTCCCGCCGCCGTCCACCAGCTTTCACCCCTCTCACCCACAATGTCTTGCCTCTGCACCGGCCATAGCAGCCGCTCTCCGTCGCCGCACTTCGGGATCCGCAGCCGCGTCCCGCAATCTTGCCAATCTCCGGGGTGGAAAACTCCAACATGTTCATGCTCGCCTGGCACTGCGGCCCGTGTGCTCCCAACGCAGCCACGGGCTCAGTTAATCACGGCAGCCGCTCCACTCCTCCTCCCACCGCCGCACTGCTCTTCGGTCAAGATTTCACACTGCCATATCAGTGGCCATCATGATCCAGTTTGCTTGAAAATTTCAGCAAGTCTGTTGCAGGTTAATATCTTCGCGTCAGCAGCCTTACAGATGCAGAGATGACCATTAAACAGGATAAATGTCAGGATATATTAACCGGGCTGCAGGAGCCTCACACTGGTGCGGCCCTCTTGCATGTGCACCACCTAGCTCCCCCATCTCAGTACTGATATTTACAAATCATGCAGACCTCTGTTTTTTTTAAAAGCAGTAGGGGACTGTTTTACTGCTGGGCACTTTACCTTTATGTTCTCTGTAGCGTGCACAGTTCTAGTGCATTTTCCATCGGGGGGGGGGAACAAGAATAGATCAATATGTTTCCATTAAATACAGTTACAGGGATTTCTACAAGTGATGTTGCTAAGCATCAAGCCTTGAGCAGCACCATAAATTCCAAGCTTTATTTTGACAGGGAGGAAGTAGGACTGAAAGTAGAACTTTCTGATCGTGGGGCTGCTTCATGAATGCATCCTACTACTGCACACAGCTCAGAAAAGGTCGATATACCTGTTTGCCTCTGAAATTTGGCAGTCTGTAGTAAATACTAGGAAGCACATAGCAATGAGTGTCTCTTCATATTTCTGAGCTGTACTGTCTACAGATCATACACTAACTTGTAGGTTTATGTATATACTGAAAAGCAGGACGGTTTCAGCAAAACCAGCGCACAAACTCCTTCTGGGTCTGTGCTAACCCTGGGCGAAGAACTACGCTCCGTTCGCGGAGTTTGCGGACTTCGGCAACTCCGCGCTCCGCGGAGAACGCAAAGTTGTCGAATACTCCGCAAACTGCTGCGTAGCGTAGTTCTCGCGCGCTCAATAGCATTTTCGCATGCGCGAGGATGCTTGTCGGTAAGATCGAGTTGCCGAACACGCAGAAACTGCAATCTGGCACAGAATAACTTGCGAACACGTTAGTAGTGACCGGAAATAAGGGGACGCGAGCAGGCGGGACAAACCTCATGGGTAACTTCGCGCGCTACACATCACAAGCATGCAGGCAATCAATCAATCAATCAATCAATCAGGATATTTGTATAGCGCGCTACTCACCCAGAGGGTCTCAAGGCGCTTGGGGGAGGGGGGTCCGCTACTGCTCGAACAGCCATGTCTTGAGTTGCTTCCTGAAGCAGAGGTGGTCTTGGGTCAGGCGGAGGTGGATGGGGAGGGAGTTCCAAGTATTGGCTGCCAGGTAGGAGAAGGATCTTCCTCCCATGGTGGATCTTCGAATGCGTGGCATGGCGGCGAGGGCGTGGCTGGTCGATCGTAGTGGCGGGTGGGAGTGTAGAAGGTCAGGCGGTTGTTGAGGTACCTGGGGCCCAGGTCGTGGGGGGCCTTCTGTGCGTGGGTGAGGAGTTGGAACGTGATTCTCTTGCTGACGGGGAGCCAGTGAAGGTCTCTCAGGTGTCCGGAGATGTGGATGTGTCGGGGGATGTCCAAGATGAGTCGTGCGGAGGCGTTCTGGATGTGTTAGAGTCTTTTCTGGAGTTTGGCTGTGGTTCCGGTATAGAGGGTGTTTCCGTAGTCCAGTCGGCTGGTGACGAGTGCCTGTGTGACCGTCTTCCTGGTTTCGGTGGCGAGCCATCGGAAGATCTTTCGGAGCATGCGTAGGATGTTTAAGCATGATGAGACGGCGTTGACTTGTCTGGTCATCGAGAGGGAGGAGTCCAGGATGAAGCCCAGGTTGCGTGCGTGGTCCGTTGGTTTGGGTGCGCTGCCCAGGGCAGGGGGCCACCAGGAGTCGTCCCAGGCGGAGGGTGATGATCCAAGGATGAGGACTTCCGTCTTGTCTGAGTTCAGTTTCAGGCGGCTGTTCCTCATCCACTCGACTACGTCTTTCATCCCTTCGTGTAGGTTGGTTCTGGCGGTTCCTGGGTCGTTGGTGAGGGAGAGGTCAGCTGGGTGTCGTCGGTGTAGGAGATGATGTTGAGGTTGTGTTGGCGTACGATGGCTGCGAGGGGGCTCATGTAGACGTTGAAGAGGGTGGGGCTGAGTGATGATCCTTGTGGTACGCCGCATATGACTTCAGTGGCCTTGGATCTGTATGGGGGAGGCGGACTCTCTGGGTTCTTCCGGTGAGGAAGAAGATGATCCACTCCAGTGCCTTCTCTTGGATTCCGATGTTGCTGAGGCGCTGCACTAGGGTGCGGTGGCAGACCGTATCGAATGCTGCGGAGAGGTCCAGGAGGATGAGGGCCGCTGTTTCCCAGTTGTCGAGCAGGGCTCGGATGTCGTCCGTGGCTGTGATGAGGGCGGTCTCGGTGCTGTGGTTGGTGCGGAAGCCGGACTGCGAGAGGTCGAGGCTGGTTGGGCGAGCGCAATTGGTGATCCACTGTGTGAGGTTGTTGGCTGCTTGGTTGGGGTCCGTTGAGCTGGCGGGAGGGTTCTGGCTCAGTGAAGTGGTGAGCTGGTCGGTGGTGATCTTGTTCCAGTTCCTGCGGGGAACCTGTTGCGGGTGGTGGTGAGTCGTGGTCTTTCTGAAGCTGAAGTGGACGCAGCTGTGGTCTGTCCAGTGAAGTCCGGTGGAGTGGCTGAAGGAGATGTACTTGCTGGAGGAGAAGACTGGGTCAAGCGTGTGTCCGGAGTAGTGGGTGGGGGTGTTCACCAGTTGCATGAGTCAGAGGTTGGCGAGGTTGTCCAGCAGGGTGGTGGTGGTGTTGTCGTTGTTGTTCTCCAGGTGGAAGTTGAGGTCCCCTAGGAGGATGTAGTCAGCGGAGGCGAGGGCGTGCGGGCTGATGAAGTCTGCGATGTCTTCGCTGAATTGTGTGCGAGGTCCTGGGGGTCTGTAGATGAGGGTGCCTCTGAGTGTGGTCTTGGGGTCGGTGTGTATCTGGAAGTGAAGATGTTAAGCGGCTGTGAGGGTGTTGTCTGAGTTGGTCGTGATGCGGATGGTGTTCTTGTGGACGATGGCGATGCCTCCTCCTGTCTCGTTGACGCGGTCTCTCCGGGTGATCTTGTATCCGTCCGGGATGGCGACGGCGATGTCGGGCGCTGAGGAGGCGTTCATCCATGTTTCCGTGAGGAAGGCGACGTCTGGAGATGTGGTGTCGAGCAGGTTCCAGAGTTCCACGGCGCTCCTGAAGACGAAAAATGGCTCGCGAACGGGTCAAGCAAGCTACTACGCATGCTCGCGGAGCTATGCGTAGTTCGCGGAGTGCAAGTGCATCTTCGCGTAGCTCGCGGAGTGCGGCTACGCGAACTACGCCCAGGCTTAGTCTGTGCCTGAGTACTTAAAATGTTCATGATATGCCACTGATACTTCTATTTTGAGTGGATGTGGCTCATATGGGCGTGCTTTTCAATCAAGACGTAAACCTTGGAACAGGAGTTTTGCTTGCAGTGTTTTATCGGAGGACATTGATCCTGTAAGCAGCAGTATGCACAGTGAATGTTTTTGCCGTGGTCCTGGTATCAAATCTCTGAGAAAGCAAACCTCTATAATGCTCTCAGTGAAGGAGTATGGCATATAATGGAGGTGCGCTTGCCCTGTGCTGACACACTGTTTGCCTACACTAATTCTGTTGAGTACATACAAGCATGTGGAGGATGGAGGATGATCCCGGCTGGCCCTTTTTCTTCTCGACAGACCTGGGGCAACAAGAGGGAAGAGGACCAATGAAGGCTTTTCGATGTAATTGTGCAGTGTGATTTACCTCTGTGTAGCCTGAATTTAGAATTTATTAACAGTGCTTTCAGCTTAAGTATAAACATAATTGCCTTTCACACAATACAAATTCAGCCAATTTCCACGTTAAACACGACTTGTCATAAAAATACATTTAAAATGCAATCAAAATGAATTCCATTAAAAGACCAAAGATAAAATAGCACAAGATAAAAGTTCTTCTATTTGCACTACCGCTTCTAAGGAGATTTTGCCGCAAGGTCCCAGCTTGTCTTTAAATATAAACCAGTTGCTTTTGTCATGACACTTGAGACATCGCTGAACAGAAAGAGCAATTTCTCTGCTTCATTCTCTAACTGTTAGTTGTATAACATCTTGGCTAATGAGTATGATCCAACTTTATTGTACAGAGCACATTGTAACATAAAGTGTGTCCAGTCCTCTTTTTTCCCCCAGAGGAACATTTATCTGAGAACGCAGGGTTCCTTCTGTTCTTGATTGCATTCATTAACAGGCAGCCTCCCACCCTCTTACTAGTGCAAACAGTCTTCTTTCTCTCAGATTTTCTACAAAAACAAGATACTGTTGGACATTACATGATGGATCACACCGGCCAACATGACATCTTGGGTGAAAGTTCTTAGGCGGCTATTTTTTGTCTATGCTTTGAACTGAGAAATTGCTTGTTTACGATATCATTTTATCTTCTTACATGTCAGCAGATTCATGCTTGCTGCTGTACATATACCAAGCTTCATTTTTCCATTGCATTGCATATGATGCTTTGGTGTTCATAGAGAACTGTTCTTTCTACGCGTGATCCACTAGGTTCGTGCTCTGTAATCTTTTTAGTCCGTACTTAATGGAGGACATCTGCCCACTGGTTTCAAAAGACGAGTAGTTGATATCTGATTCTAATGCTACTGTTGGAAAACTTGATGGCAAATTGAGCAGAGATTTCCAGATTTCCAGACCTTTCTCTCAAATCATCCGACTCCTTGCATAAATGTGTCTATTCGCCATAACTCTGCTTCGTACGCAATTTGACTTCTGACTTTTGCCTGAAAGACTTTGCCAATAAGCTTGAGAACCGATGACAGTATTTGCACGACAGTCACAGGATGGCATTTGCATCGGTTTTAGATTACCTTATAGTTGAGAGTGTATGGGGTTTCCAGCTCGAAGTTCTATCAATTATCACTCCTAGGTATTTAAAGGATGCTACTTCTTCCACTATTGTCTGATTTATAAAGTTTGAGTTTGAGTTTAACACCATGCGCACTAGCGGAATTCCGCTCGCACGCTGAGTTTTTTAAAAACGCACTTTACGTGACGAGCTGGGCTCGTCATCAGCGTGCGAGGAGGCTACGCCATGACGAGCCCAGCTCGTCATCAGCGTCAAAGGGGTTAAAAATATTTCTAGAGCGCGCGTACACCGAGCGGTTTCATGGCGCTTTTGTAGTACTACAAACCCAAAAGACGAAAAGTACTAGAAGCCTGGGACCGATTTAAGAGGGAAATGCCTGGGAAAAAAGAAGAGTTTTAAGAGCTTTGCGGAAAAGGGAGTACTGGGGACAAGACCTTAAGGAAGGCGGGAGAGAATTCCAGAAGGCGGGAGCCACAGTTGAAAACTTGGATCCTCCATATTTTTTACGTTTGAAGCGGGGGACGATGAGAAGCTGTTGGGTGGATGAGCACAATTCTCTGGTCGGGATGTAGTTGTGAATAGCAGAACTGATAAAAACAGGGGCAGAGCCGGACCGGGCATTAAAAATAATGCAGCCCAGCTTGAAAAGAGCACGTTGCTGAACAGGGAGCCAGTGTAAAGATCTAAGAAGGGGCGTGACGTGATGTGATTTGGGTAAGTTGATCACACGGTGGGCTGCCTGGTTCTGAACCATCTGAAGGCGCCGCACGAGGTACGCCGGCATGCCACAATAAAGGGCATTGCCGTAGTCCAGGCGGGACGTTACCATTGCCAGAAGTATATGTTTAAGGGCAGAAGGGGTGAAAAACCGGGAGATTTTGCGTATAGTCCGGAGGGAAAGAAAGGCTGAGGAAACAACGGCACTAACTTGGGAGTGAAGGGAAAGTTGATCATTAAATTTAAAGCCAAGGGTTTTAACCGAGGAAACAGGAATGGGTGGGGGGCCTAAGGAAGGGGGCCAGAAAAGTGAGGGCCAAGGACTGGAACAACCACCCGTCAACACCAATTCTGTTTTATCGGGATTGAGTTTCAGGTGGTTGTGGTTCATCCAGTCCTGAATGAAGGTCATAACAGAGTGAAAGTTGGATATAGACACAGAAGAAGGGGAAAGTGGAAAAATGAGCTGGAGATCGTCTGCATAATTGTAGACAGAGACCTCCAGCTGTTGTAAAGCAGAAATAAGAGGGGCAATGTATAAATTAAATAACAGTGGTGACAGTGAGAAGCCTTGGGGGACCCCGCACGGCACAGGCCGGAAGTCAGCTGAGTAATCGCCCAAGCGAACTGCTTGAGTGCGGCTGCTCAGGAAGGAGGACAGCCAGACCAGGGCAGACCTCCCGATCCCCGCCGCCTCGACACGTGAAAGTAAGATGGCATGATCAACCGTGTCGAAAGCGGCGGAGAGATCGAGAAGAACCAAGGTCTGGGGCTGATTAGTGTCCATGCCCTCTCGGAGATTGTCCAAGACAGATATAGCAAATGATTCTGTCGAGTGCGCAGGGCGGAATCCAGCCTGCCTGGGGGCCAAGACACTGTTCCCTTCCACAAAGGCGCTGAGGGTTCTAACTACGTGGCGTTCCAGTACCTTGGCTAGAAAAGGCAGGAGTGAGATAGGGCGATAGTTGGCTGAAACAGAAGGATCAGCACCAGGTTTTTTTTAGGAGAGGTACAATTACCGCCGATTTGAGAGAAGGAGTGACAATACCCTGGGAGAGTGAACTGTTCAGAAACATAAGGGGTGGTGAAGGACAGGAGCAGTAGATCTGTTTCAAGATGTGGGTGGGGCAGGGATCCAGAGGGGAACTGGACTTGACCAGAGGGAGAAGGGACAGAAAGGAATCCACCGTGAGGCGAGGAATGAAATCCAGACGTGCTACAGCTGAGGAAAGAGGAAGGGCAGTGAAGGAGTGGGACGGGGGGGAATATTTGCTCTGATCGTGCTGATTTTATCAAGGAAAAAAGAGTTAAGACAGTCACAGAGGGATTGGGAGGGAGAGGGTTTGAGTGAGGCCCTGTCAGAATAGGCTAGATCTTGGATAATATCAAAAATTTCTCTTGGTCGGTTCTCAGCGAACTGGATCTTGGATGAGAAATAAGCCTTCTTGGTTTCCAGAATAGATTTCTTATATAGTGCCAAAAGATTGGTGTAATGATTTCTTGAAATGGGACAATAGTCCCGCCGCCAGAGGCGCTCCGCTTGTCGAAGATTAAGTTTTTGAGTCTTCAACTCCTCTGAAAACCATTGGTTAGCATCTTTGGGACGCTTAGACGATATGCGCTTTAGGGGGGCGACTGCATCACAGCCAGCCTGCATCCAGCCTTTGATGGATTCCGCATGTCCAAGAGATGACAGTCCTGAAAGATCCGGGCTAGATGCGGAGAGTATGCTCGTTAGAGCGGCCACGTCTACTCGATTCCATGATCATGCCCAGATGTTTTTGGCTAGGGGGGGGCTTAGGGACTGAACGGAGGGATAAAGAGAAACAAATAAGAAAGTGATCAGACCAAGGGCAGGGTGAGGTGGAAAGAAAAGTGACCGGGCAGTCTTGATGCCAGATTTGGTAGAGGATGCGACCCAAATTGTGAGTAGGGACGTGAACAGCAGAAATGAATTGAGAGAAAGGAGTGACTCTGAAAACTCCTTGACACTGTACATTCCGCAGGGTCGGAGGGCCAAAAATTAAAGTCGCCAAGGACCACAATAGACGAGTGGTTAACTGCAAGGGTAGCCACCAGGTCTAAATAATTGGGAAGAAACAGTTGCGGGGAGGATGGGGGTCGATAAATGAGAACACACGTGAGAGGGGGAGTAAGGGAGAGTGAGCGGGCCACCAGACAATCTGATGATCCCAGGGGGGAGATAGCTAACGGTTGGAAAATAATTTCTTTACGGGCGATCAGTGCAACTCTTCCACCTGGCTTGCCGGGAGAGCGGTCGGCTGGAAGAGCGTAATAAGATGGAGGAAGGATTGCCAGAAGGGAAGGGAGGGAGCTGTCGGAGAACCAAGTCTCAGTGAGAAATAAAAGATCGGGTTTATGTGACTCCAGTAGCGTAAAAAGGTCCAACTGGTGCTTGACTGCCGGTCTGGTATTTAGATACATCGCAGAGACAGCCGTGAGGGGAGAACCAGTGGGTGGGAGGGTAGTGGAGCACCCGGTCAGGGCCAGAGGAGGGGAGCAGGAGTGGGAAAAGGCGTTGGGTTTAAGGAGGCCCAGCCTGGTAATTCGGGCTGATATAGTATTCTCAAGAGGCCACAGACCCTGAAGGTCGGTCAACTGTCTAGGTGTATATTGAATAGAAGGGGCAGAGTGACCAGACCCTGGCCTCGGTCGGCCGCGGACGGGCGCAGACGGGCTTTCCTTTGGTGCGCCTTTGGCGCGCAAACGTCGCGCCCGCTGCGCTCGTTCGCTGCGCTTCCGAGGAAAACACATGATTTGTAAGGGGTTGCACCGGTGGGCGTAGCCTCCGAGGGGGCGTGGCCTGCGGGCTGAGCGAGGCGCTGGGAGAGCGTCCCGCGCTTGAAGACAACAGCGCTAAGTCCGCTGGTCAAATGCGTCGAGTGGGGGGGGTAAGTGATTTGTTAAAAGCACAAGAAACACAAGAAATAATGAGTGATAACAATTTTAAAAATGAACTGCCTCCCGGCTTTCCGCCTCAGGAGAGTAGTAACAGACAAATGGCGGCGCTCGTATTCAGCGTCCCTTTTGTGGAAGAGGGCGGTGGGCGTGGCCTCCGAGGGGGCATGGCCTGCGGGCTGAGCGAGGCGCTGGGAGAGAGTCCCGCGCTTGAAGACAACAGCGCTAAGTCCGCTGGTCAAATGTGTCGAGTGGGGGGTAAGTGATTTGTTAAAAGCACAAGAAACACAAGAAATAATGAGTGATAACAATTTTAAAAATTAACTGCCTCCCGGCTTTCCGCCTCAGGAGAGTAGTAACAGACAAATGGCGGCGCTCGTATTCAGCGTCCCTTTTGTGGAAGAGGGCGGTGGGCGTGGCCTCCAAGGGGGCGTGGCCTGCGGGCTGAGCGAGGCGCTGGGAGAGCGTCCCGCGCTTAAAGACAACAGCGCTAAGTCCGCTGGTCAAATGTGTTGAGTGGGGGGGTAAGTGATTTGTTAAAAACACAAGAAACACAAGAAATAATGAGTGATAACAATTTTAAAAATGAACTGCCTCCCGGCTTTCCGCCTGAGGAAAGTAGTAACAGACAAAATGAAGGATTACTTCTTCGAACGCTTGACCATGAGGGTCATTATCTTGGTCTTCCCTGCATCCATGATAGCTGTGCTTGCAAGCCTTTAGGTTTTCTTGCTATCAGAATCGAATCATCAGCTTGAAGCAAGACGGGACCTTAAAACCATTCACTATTGGGATGTCATCAGTGTCTTTTCTGACTTCATGATACAGATCGTTCGTATTCAAGGAAAACAACAGTGGGGCTAGCAGACAACCTTGCTTGTCCCCTCTGCTGGTATATACATTTTTGCTGATAAACCCTGCTTGTTTAAGTCTCACCAGGGAGGAAGTTCCAGTATACAACAGTTGGAATGACGCCAATAGCCTGGCATCATATCCACTGCAGCCAGTTTTTCCCAAAGTCGGTTTCTTGGGGCCAACTCAAAGGCTGAAGAGAAGTCTAGAAATGCCACATACAACGGCATTTTGATTGCTGTGCTGAATTTGTAGATTATATGTAAGAAAGTAATTATCTGGCCAATTGACAAAAAAGCCTCCTTGTATTGGTGAGAGGATGTTCCCATTAGTGACCAACTCATCTAGGGCTTTCAAAATCAGTTTGGATAACATTTTGCAGTCTATTTCAATTAAACTTAACAGTCTATATGGCTTTGGATCATCTTAATGGCCCTTCTGTATAGAGGGACAAGGATATTATTTACCCATGGAACTGGGCAGTTATTTGTCACTATAATCTCCTCAAAGACTTTCCCCAGTATTTCAGCCCACCAGTTGACGTCTGCAAGAAACACCTCTGTGGGTATCATATTAAGACCTGGTGCTTTCCCCTTAGTAAGCTCTTGAATTTCTCACTTCACCTTATCAATCAAGAATGCCTCCAGGAGGTTGCTATTTGGTTGCCTGGTCTCAATACCCTTATTTGTTGGAGAGGCAGTCGGGTGCAATGTGACAGGGCAGATGTAATGCTCCCTTGATACATTTTAGAAGGTGGATAAATACAGCCAAATAATTTTGTTGAGCATAGATATTTTTTACTCCAAGAGTTATCTAGAACTTAAATATCAACAACCTGGAGATTTTCATGGATATCATCCCTTACTTTAGGTGACAGGGATCTATCACTTCCGCACAATATCTGCAGACTTCTGCTGTTGCTTATTTTCTCCAATTCTTTCGGGCTTTTTGGTCTGTGTAGCTCGACTGAAATAAGAGTATCTGGGAATCATTTAAGGTTCCAGGAGATGGCCCCCGCATCCCCTGTGTAGGCCAGAGTGCTCATATGAAGATCCCACTTGCCAGATGAAGATCTTTAAATCCCTCAGTCCAGCTGCCACAGAGGCCATAGCATTGAAATCAGAGGGGAACCAATATTGCTTTGCTGAACTGGCAACATTTGTTGTTTTTAAGAAACAATCTAAAAAAATAGGAATTTGTTTATAGGAACAAAAAAAGTAAATGGCTCTGATCTATAGTCAAATTTTCTCCATTCACTTTGGGACATTGATTGGTTTCCCTGCCTTCAGACCACCATGCCTCAAATCCTTAATAGGGCAGGGCGACTGCAACAATGACCCAACAGCCAACTGGCAGAGGGGCCATCTGGTCAAAGGCCTCAATGGCCAAGACATCTGAAATTCAGCCAATTAGAAACTATGCAGTTCCATCACTTGTAAATGTGGTGGGGGATCCACCAGTTTGTAGGAGGGCAGCTGCTTTTCATTGGGTGAGGCCCTGAATCCACCAAACGTAAATGACTCCCCTTATCATATGAACTTTATAATGAAGTACTGAGGCTCTTTTCTGTATGAAGTAATATCCCCTTAGCACTAGAGTAATTGTACATATAAACTACAATAAAGCATCAATAAAAGACACTTTTGTATTTCTTCGATAGAATTTTCACATTTGGTACAAACATTATCTATATCTATATCTATATCTATATCTATACTACTATTATAAAGAGAGAGCCCAAACCTTTGAGGCGGGTAAGCTCTGGAACTACAGCACCAATCACAACACCCAATACAGAATTGGAAAGGACAGTTGCAGCAGATGGACATAGGCTATACAGCAGCCCACTATATACATTAGGGGGGGAAAGAACGTTAGGGGAAAAGTAGTCAGTTGGGTGCATGATAATGGCCATCTGCATACAGCGATATGGGTGCGGCGTTCGGTTTGATGGGCATCTGCATACAGCTATGGGCGTGGCTTTTTTATTACAATGCTTGCGAGAGGCGTACTAGCGTTCCAAGAGTGGGCGGGTTATGCGATGGCGTGTGGGCGCGGCGTTCGGTAAAAGATTATAATGCTTGCAAGAGGCATACTAGCGTTACAATACCAATGGGCGTTGCATTTACTGTTGTTGGGGGCGTTGACCATTGGCGCGATGTGGGGCCTCTAATTGGTGTCCGGTGGAGAGCACAAACACCTTCGCGGATGGAGCCGACACCTCCACAAATTGCATGAAAGACACGGCCTCGGAGTTCACGCATTCATCTGCGGATGCTGAGGCGGGTGCAGAGGGGAGTCAGCGTTGCAGTGGGGCGAACACACATTACACGGACTGCTGAATTTGGGCGCGATGTGGGGCCTCTAAGTGGTGTCACGTGGAGTAAACATCCACCTTTGCGGCTGGAGCACAGACCTTCCAATATTGCGTCAAACACACGGCCTCGGAGTGCACGCATTCACGTTACCGTCTATGCACACCTCAACTGGACAGGTAAAGAACGACGTCCCATATTTGCTAAACAAGGAGTGTTACTCATCAAATTAAAACAAGAAATGTTGTATACCGTGAGGTTTTACAATAAATTAGCATTGCCTATCCCAAACATTGCACACATTCTATTTCATCCCCTGACAACGTCGGGACGGGCTGCTAGTTCGTACTAAAGGGTGATAACTTAAAGTGCAATAACACAATTCTGTACATATGAGACTATCTATATCCAGATTTGATTTGATTTGATTTGATTTTTAAATTTATAGAGAGCAACGAATGCTCGGAGGCGTCTTGGCGCTGAGGACTCGGAAATGTGTGAGGCTAGCATGTGAGTAACATTAGAGGTCAGATTGGAACATCCATGTTTTTACCGCCTTCCTGAGGGCTTTAAGATCTGAGGTATTTTTAATTGCTACTGGAAGAAGTTTCAAGGATTTTGCAGATCTAAACAAGAAACTCCTACCTCCCCATCGTGCTTGTTTGAACCTAGGAATTTGCAACAGTTTTTGTTGTGCAGATCTGAGGTTTCTAGATGGTGCATAGTATTTTATGAGCGATGTCAAGTGCGAGGGGCATTTTCCCTGGAGTGCTTTGAAGGTAATGCACAGTGATTTAAATACTATTTGTTTCTTAACCGGTAGCCAGTGCAATGCCTCTAGCTGCCGGGAGACTGACTCATGTTTAGGGATATTCAGAATCCGTCTCGCTGCTGCATTCTGCAATCGGTGTAGCTTTTTCAGGAATTGAGTTTGGATCCCCAAGTAAAGTGCATTGCCATAATCCAACCTGGAGATGGCAAGGCCAGTCACCACTGTCTTTAGAGCCTCGGGAGAAATGAAGGCACAAATCTTCCTAATCATTTTGAGGATGGCCCAGAAACTAGGAGTAAGGCAATTGAGTTGACTGTCAAACGTCAGTCTACAGTCAAACATGATCCCAAGGTTTTTTGCCTTTGAGACGGGTGTAGGACATTCACCCAGCTCTGAAGGCCACCAGTTCGGAGTCCAGGCCAGGCACTTCGGTCTTACTGCTGTTAAGTTTAAGACAATTGGATTGCATCCAAGAGTTGACAGATTACTCTCTCTGCAACTTGCATAAACAATGGACATCCACACAGCGGGAAAGGAAAAAGAATGGTTTTAAAACTACAACCGGCTGACCCGCACTTAGTCCATTGTTCCCTAAGTAAAAAAGATAACAAGAAAGAACATTTATCAACTTCTTTAAGAATGCATTCCATGTACCCTCCCCACACCAATAACTTTATCCGGATATTCCCACCTCAGGCTCAACTGTATGGTGCCCAACGTTGTTAGAGGATTCCTGAACCACTACCTCAGGAGGGTGATTCAGCAGGAATGCCCACAAGGGGTCCCATATGTCTCTTGGCCTGGCGGCCAAAAGTAATAGCTCTGCGTAAGGAATAGATTGTTCCTGCCACAATATGAGATCTTGTAACTAATCCTTAAACTTAGGAGCACAGCCCTTCTCCATCTGCAGACCACCCTCTGCTTGGACAACAGTAGCCTGAGAGAGACGTATTTTCTGAAAGACTCTTGCACCTCTTCAGTATAGCCCATCAACGCAGTTAGAGGGCTAGTGGGCAGCGATGATCCAATCATCTGCGCTAGGGCCTTAAAAATCTACTAGAAAGGCTACTGCCGCCTCGAGTGCCGATACACTTTCAGTGTATATTAGACGCTTACAAATGAGATTCAAACTGCGAACGACTCAACCACGTCAAGAATGCATTGTGGGGCTGCGCCTTCTAGTACATATATATTGTTTAACTGCGAAATACGTCTCGATTAGTGAAAAAAATGTTTTCTCCATGCAAAATATAAAGCACAAATAAAGTTTAAAATATAGTGTGTCTCCTCAACACATGCATCATAACTTGGGGGATAGAGATCACTAATTCGAAATACTATCAATATTACCCCACAGAACATATCCGGTTCATGAAAAACAGAAATAGGACGCCATACCTTGTTGTGAAAGTTTTAATGTATAATAAGGTAAGAATCCTTTTAACTAAGAAAACCATACTATAACCTAGAGATTGGGATAAATAACTGATATGCTGTAATATATTTTCAACAGAGTATAGTTGCTGAAAAAAAGAAGAGTACATAGGAAAGATTAATTAACGGAAAGGAAGGCTGTGTTGTTCCTGGGCATGTAGCTCAAAGGTAAACAAAGATATAAGAGAGAGAAAGACTGAAGCAATGGATATATTAGAAAGAGAACTAAAATTATGTTTCCAATTATCTAGGTCAACCATAAAAATAACCAGATTGAAGAGAGAAGTGAGACAGGAATATCAGCCTGAACTACAGATTTCTCCTTTCTTCTTTTCTAAAAAAAAACGGTAATCCCTTTAAAAATCAGAAGTAAAATATAGGATAAACAAAAGATCAGATATCTGAATATCATCATTTGATCCTATAGGGTAATACATGTGACAGGAAGTGAATACCCTATAAAAAAACCCTAAGGAGTAGAATCAATTCCTGGGCTGAAATAACATCGCCTCTCATTCTTTTTGGAGCTAAGGCAAGTATCGGGATTAGAGTGAATGATGGGAATGAATGGTTAATTTCAGATATGTATGGCCCAACACTGAAATATAACGGAGGGAGAGAAGAGTCTTACTTATATATGAAACCGTTGTGACAATACTGCAATTTTTTTTAAAAAAAGCTATAATAGGGATAGGAATAATAGGATAAAAATATGTATTGTTCATATATTAAAAACATAAACTAGAAATTAAAATGCTAGGAAAAGAGAATTTTTAGAATCCTCTTCTTAAATTGTTATTCATTACTGTCTCATATATACAGAAAGGAATTTTAGAAACGATGACCCCACAAATTTTGCTGTCCTGAAGAAGGTGTTAATGTACCAGTGAAATAACACCGAAACGCGTCGACGCATGGAAAAATAGAGTCCAATAAAAGCCCAACGAAATACCAGATATACCAAAAGTTTGGATACTGTAATTTCTGTTTTGAAAATAATATGAGGCTATTGGGTCAGTTAAGCACGTTAGTAGGAACTTTTGAACCTACATGTCAATAGGGGTTGTTTAATGTGATTCATTATGTACTGTAAAGTCTTGATAATTTAGTGATAAGAAATTTGTGTTTTATTTACATTTTGTTTTTAATACTGTATGTTTTATGAAATATTGTGAACAATTGTCTCAAATGTGATATACTATGTAGGTTTTTAAAAGTGCTTTTCAGAACGTTTTCCGAATTTTGAAGAAAAAAAACATAAAGGAATAAAGAGTGTAAACGTCATATCTTGGTGTTGGTTTGATACATATATAAAAAGCCTGTTCTCCTTAAGGTTTTGGTGTGTGTGAAATCTAAGAGTGTGAAGAAAAGTATGTGTAGCCCAGGGATTCTTTTTTGACTTTGAGTGTCAACAGTACCCTGTTCCCTGGAACTTAGTGGGGTCTTCTCTCTTGTGAAAACAACTTAAAAATCTGTTGCCAATAGTTTCTAATCGGCCTGTAGTACCATTCTAAATGTAGAAAGTCAGCCCCTCCCCTCCTGCACCAGTCGCATCTGTCATCTGACTGTAGATGAAATCGAGCTGACCAAGCTGGGGTGTAATACAGCTGATGCATCTACTTAAAGTGTATAATACGCAATTGTCTGTTTTCCAATATTAATACTGTTTGCTGGCAACAATATCTCCATTGCCTGTTATTGAGGGTAACTCCCAATTCATTGTCCCAGTTCGATCGCGAGTTCCTCCCTTATTCAGCCTGTTCCGTCTGAACACTATTATAGAGCATCAAGAATAAATGTTTAGGGTTAGTGCTTAGTAGTGGTATATGTAAGGGGGTCAATGTTGGAGGTTTGTGTGGGAATTCAGAGGTGACCGCTCTGAGGTTCGTGTGGGAATTCAGGGGTGACCGCTCTGACATTCTGCCTCAACTTGATGTATGATGCAGAGGAACATCTCCATAGGGGTGGGTCTAACTCCTCTAAAAAAAGCATAACTTTCTTGAAAAGAACCTTCCTCATACAAATCCCCAATGTAGTCACTTCAACTCTTGGAAGCATCTGGTGACAAGCCGCCTCGTGCGTCAACGGGAGGTCAGGGTGGTAGGGCAGTTCTATTAGCAGAGAATGCAGCATGGGCACACGCAGGCATTTAGCCAGTACCCGCCAAGCAGCGGACCATAGCACAGGAAGGTGCCCCCAAGAATGCCGTGGTAGGAATTGGGGCCATATACCTCTGTTCGATGGCTAGATGTGGCATATAAGGAGGAGGTCAAAACCAATAAGAAGCAAAGTGTGCCTGGGCACATAAAGTGATAGAGCTCCATGTCGGGAGCCTCAAAACCTCCCATTGAAAAAGGCTTTGTCGTCACTTCTCATTTCAACCTGATCTGCCTCCCACCCCATGTCAATCGAATAAGCTGAGTTTTTGGAGCTTTAAAAAAAATTGTCCTAGATTATAGGGAATATTGATACAAAGATAGAGCGGCTAAGGCAGTATGACCATCTTTATCAATGAGATCCAACCTGCCAGCGAGAGGGGCATGGAGATCCATTTCGTGACAGAGTCCGTCAGGGCATCTAGTGTCCTGCTAAAGTTGGCGGGCATTAGTTCCACCTTGTCTCTGGTTATGAGTATCCCCAAATATTTGGTTTCAGCATCACTCCATGTCAGTGGATAGTCCAAGACATACTGCTGGACGGCAGGAGTAATAGGGAAAATCTTGGACTTTTACCCGTGGATATTTATTCCATAGCGTCCCCAACAGACAATGAATTCCTGCAGAGTGGGGTTGAGGCTGGTCTGTGGATCTCAAACATAGTGTAATGTCATCAGCATAAATGGATACTAACAAATGCCTAGTGGGGTATCGAACTGCGTACTCCTAGTGGTGTTGACAACATTTTGCTGATAACGGCTCTATGGCCAGTGCAAACCAAAAGGGTTTGGGGGCAACCCTGCCTGGTGCCCAGATAGATAGTAAAATGGCAGGAGCATACACCATTAATCTGCACTCTTGCCTGAGGTTGCCAATTCAATAATTCTATCCAGGATAGGAAGGGAGGGGCTCATCCGGCACAAGATGCCTACGAGATAATCCCATTCCAGGGAATCAAACGCCTTGGATGGCATCTAGGATGACAGCCACCACGGACAGATCAGGGTCTATATCCTGGATCAAAGAAAAGAGTGTACGGAGATTGTGTGATGTTGCACGCCCTGGTATGAAACCCGACTGGTCGGGTAGGACTAAAGAGTCCATGAGCAGGCTCAAATGATTAGTTAGCAATTTAGGCCAACATTTTCACGTCACAATTTATCAATGAGAGCAGTCTGTACTATTCACACATATCTTACAGTTTTCCAAGTTTCAATAAAGATATGATTAACGCGTCTCAAATCGATAATGGGAAAATGCCAGCTTTACAAGCCTCCTCATATATGGCTTTGGGACAAGGACCAGGCAACCAATATATATTTTGTAAAAATCTGCTGGAAGACCGTCTGGCCGAAGAGCACAGTCAGAACGTAGCTGCATTACGGCATATTAATCTCATCCTCCTCTATTTCAGCAGAGAGGAACTCCCACGGAGCATCCCCCAGCCATCCCAATCCCACATCCTCCAAATAGCACTCCAGATCAAGAGGCTGTGCCCTATACATGGTGTATAGGATGGAGTAAAACCTGGAAAATGCTTGCAGTATATCAGGTGTATACCTATATGTAGTACCATCGGATTCCCTTATCTCCTCCGCGACAATACAATGAATAGACATTGCGTCCGCTGCGGTGGAAATCGCAACATAATTTGGCATGTGGGAGCGTCGCCTTGTAGGTAGGGGTCCCCATTCCGAATGGACCGTACGTCTGCCATCCTAATGAGGCCCATAGTTAGAGAAACAAAGCTTTCGAATATGTTCAGCAAGCGCCTTTCCATGTCGCTCCCCCTCTCCACACTTATGGGCCTGGAAATATTTACACTGAATAAACACTTCTGCACCGCTGTGTCTTTGTTCTCAGTCAACACAATCCTATGTTTCTCCCACAGCTCCCTAGAAGGTGACTTGTTTAGTTTTAACTTCATCTGTTTGATGCAGGAGCGGCCAGTTCAAGTAAGAGCGGCGAGGCAGTGGGGCCGGGTTGGGGGGATTCATCATATGACTATTTACAAAAATTAAATAAATAATTAGTATTCCCTTGTCGTCGTCTGTCGAAAATCCCCCCTCATCTGGCCCCACAACCTCACTACTCTTACCTGCAGGGGTCGCTACTAGTTTGATGTCTTACTCTAGTTTACTGAGTGTAGTGTGATAGATTGTAATTTTCCTGTTACAGAATATCTCATAACATGCCCTCTCCCTTTGCCATGCACACCCACGCACATGACTTTGAAGGCCTCCCACACTGTTGCTAATAGAGGGACCGTATCCATGTTGCGCCAAAAGAAATCATGTATCTCCTGTCCCACCTCCACCCAGAATGGGGTATCTAAAAGAGCAGTAGGAGAGAGTCGCCAGAACAAGTAAGGTGTAGGGACACTCGGGGGGACCAGCAGCATCACAACTGTTCCTCTAGAATATGTACAGTAGGAATCAAATTCCTCTGTGCTTCCCAATGGTAGGCAAATGTAGCAGGAGTAGAAGGGCCTGGGTGTGTTTCTTGTAACATGGCAAAGTGGAAAATATGTCTTCCCAGATAGGCCAAAATGTGTCTATGCTTGTAGAGTTTGCCATGCGCTACGTACATTCTAAGTCAAAAAGGTGTATCTGGATGGTGCTGGAATATCTGCCATACATGTATTTCATCAAAGAAAAGCCCTGCAGAGTGCAACCAGGTGACTCTAAAGGACCATCAATTTGCAGAGCCAGACTCTAGCAAGCAGTGTTGTGCAACAGGAGAACCTTTAAATGCATTCCCATTCCCATCCCATCCCCTACCCACACTGACAGCACAAACCTGCCAGAGACAATCCACCCTCCCTTACTAAAAACAAAACGAAAAGGAGCAATAATGCAACTGTTTAAAGTACTTGCAAAAGGAAAGTATAGTCATGAATCATGATGATGGTTCAGAGGGAGCCAGTGCAGCGACAGAAGCAGGCACAAAAAAGGGGATGTGTTGGAGAATGCTAGTACAAGAAAATCAGTGCAGAAGGGGAAGGGTTGAGGAGCAGGGCAGTATAGGAGAGAAAAAAAGTGGAGACAGAGCCAAATAAAGAAAGACATTTACATTAGGGGTGTCCTTATGGAGTATCACCTGAGTACTCTGCAGGGTTCCTTCGGAAGGACGAGGGAACCCGGGAGGTTCTCATATGGGTCCCAAATGTCTGAAGTGTCCAAGTCGATCTCAACAATGAGGCATGGTCATCACATCACTACTGCCTCACCCTGGCAGTTGCATAAAGTACTTAAAGTAAATGTAAATGTGTAAATGTAAATGTTCAGAGGTGATCCAGTGTCCAAATATATCATCCAAAGTGACTATGATATAGAGTATGGATCTATCAAGCTCGGGCCCAAAGGGATATCTCAGCCCAGCTCAGACATCAGAGATGTAGGACGGGTAGTAGATTGGGCCATTGCGTCCTGGTGTGACCCATCGGTGATGCGCTTCAGAAAGTTGGCCACGTGTTATGGGTTGGTAAAGAAATTATACTTCCCTTGATGAGTAACATGGAGGCGCGGGGTACACATGGTATATGTGACAATGGCCTGCTGAAGCTTTCTCTTGACCGGCAGGAATTTCTTCTGAGCCTTCTGTAGTGCCATAGTGAAATCAGGATAGATGCCAATGGCAGAGCCTTCAAAGGTAAGCTGGTGCTGTTCATTGGCCATCTGAAGGGCTGCGCCATGGTCCCGATAATTTAACAGCCTGGGATGATATGCCTCGGGATAGATCCCAGAGGGAGTCTCGACACCAGTGAGTGCTGGGCTCTCTCCACCACCAGCTTCGCAGAGAAAGCTCCAGCCACGAAGGCACTCATGAGCAGGTGCTCCACATCTTCATTTTTGGCAGCTATTACCCTCAGGAGGTGCTCCATGTTGAGTAATTGTTCCTTCCTGCCTTCAGATGTGTCCTCCTCAGCCTCCTCAATGCGTCCATCATGCTTCTCAAGTTTCTGGACTAGGAAAACCATGCGAGTGCATATAGTGTCCATTTTAGATTCTATAGAGGTGCGGCTATGCTTTATTGTTATGAGTTATGACTTCATGTCGTCCCCTGGATCCTGATGATCCGTTTGTGCTCCCTCAGCAAATGGTCTGTTCTGCGTGGTAGCGCCCTTCTGTCGAGACCCCACAAGGCCAAGTGAGCTCTGTCAAATACCCGGCGGGCCTACATCAAGTCTTCACGGAGCAGAGTCACCTTGGGGCAACTCTCTGTTCTGACACCTGAAAAGTATGCTTTCTGGAGCCCCGGGCCCAGAGCCACACCCACTACACTCTACACACCAGTTCGTGATCACTCGGTCCAGAGAGCCCTGCTGTACAGTGTCTCCGCAGGCACCCCAGTGTGCCTCACAAGCCGGGGCGTCTCAGACCCCGCCGCCACTCCGCTGCAACAGCAGCGAACAAAGCCTCACCTTCCCCCGCAGGGCCAATGACAGAAGTCCCCATGGGCCATGCTGCAGTATTAATACAAAACACATAACGAAGAATCTGGCTCCGCACTACCATACACTCCTACTATTTATGGAGTCACGAACAGACTACCCTTTTCTCTGTTCGAATGGAATTTGTATTAAACCATTCCTTATTACTAAACAGTTTTTAAATTGATACAGAATATTTTTTCAAAAAAGACTGAAAAAGAAACACATATTTCTCAAATAAGCACATAAACCATCACATATAAATGACAATCACAGTGACCATCAACCAAAAAGCAAATTGGACATACACTGAATTTGGAATTATTTGCAACAAATTACAAACAACGACAAAATCATGAAGTTAATGCAAACAAGAATCAAATACAAAACACATTTAAAGTTTGCATCATCTGTAAAAACACAATGAGAATCATAAAAATATCCAATTTTATAGACCAAACGTGTGATTTCAACAACTATATCACAAGAGGGTGTTGGGGATAATAAATTAATTCTTATCCAAAGTTCATCAAACACTCAACACATTTAGAATTAACTAAATACCTCTCGAAGTGCCTCTCGAAGTGCCAACGCGTTTCAAGATCCAGGCTGGTGGTACTGAGGCTCTCATCAGAGCTTCAAACAAATGGAAAGCAGCAACCCCATACTGCCTTTCTCTCTCAGACGGGTCGATATTTTATCATGTACCTGATTTTTGGAATCGGAACCTTCACTAACATTAACAGGGTCAGTCAAGGTTCGGATTTGAATAAAGGCATTTACTCTTAGAACGGTGTGAGATTTGGTTCACATTTTGTTGCAGATTTGCACATTGATAAAGCGGGCACGTGGTGCTTCCATGCGACCACAGAAGGAGTCTTCTGGCACATAGTTGAAACGCCTGGAATTAACGAGTTGGAGCCGCTGCTCCGAGTCCAAAAATCAGGCACATGATAAAATATCTACACGGCTGAGAGAGAAAGGCAGTATGGGGTTGATGCTTTTGTTGCATCACTTGTTTATTTTATTTTTCTTAGAATATCCCGACCATTTGTTTGAAGCCCTGATGAGAGCCTCTGTACCACCAGCCTTGGTCTTGAAAAGCGTTGGCACTTCGAGAGGCATTTAGTTCATTCTAAATGTATTGAGTGTTTGATGAACGTTGGATAAGGATTAATTCATTATCCCCAACACCCTCTTCTGATATAGTTGTTGAAATCACACGTTTGGTCTAAACTTGGACATTTTTATGATTATTATCGTGTTTTTATAGATGATGCAAACTTTAAATGTGTTTTGTATTTGATTCATGTTTGTATTAACTTCATGATTTTGTCGTTGTTTGTAATTTGTTGCAAATAATTCCTGATTCAGTGTATGTCCAATTTGTTTTTTGATTGAAGGTCACTGTGAATGTTGTCATTTACATGTGATGGTTTATGTGCTAATTTGAGAAATATGTGTTTCTTTTTCAGTCTTTTTTGAAAAAATATTCTGCATCAATTTAAAAACTGTTTAGTAATAAGGAATGGTTTAATAAAAATTCCATTCGAACAGATAAAAGGGTAGTCTGTTCGTGACTCCATAAATGTAGGAGTGTATGGTAGTACGGAGCCAAGTTCCTCGTGTTGTGTTTAGAATTTTGAATAGTCCTACCTAGCCCCGGTCCTTTTGCCTTAACCCCTATTGTTGTTAGCAGTAGTAATACAAGAACTTTTCTCCACTCGCTCCGCACACAGCAGCCACCGGTACTCACACCCACATGGAAGTGATGGAGGGCATTCAATTCTATTACAGGACCGGAGGCTTCGGATTATGCTTCTCTTTCTTATATTTGCCACTCACAGCAGCCAATGAAAAACGTTTTGTATGCAAATAAAAACTACATTTCCCATGATGCTTGTACATACATCACATCCTGTATAGCCCCATAAGAGCTGCTGCATCCTGTGTCTCCTCCTCTTTCTTTGCTGCTCACGCAGACAGTTAAGTGCTCACAACATTATGATATGATTAATGTCTTGGTTGACTAACGGATTTTCTTTGAGGTTACTGCCAGTAGTTTTGCGCTCATTGCGCGCTGTATTAAATGCCTCGCGTTTAGATCGCTTGATGTTGAAATGCTTTGCGCTTATATCGCGCTATGTTTCATGCTTGTGGCGTGATTGTGGTTTATGGGTGCTGGTAGCGCACGTGTTACGTGCAGCCGTGTATCTTAACGAAAGGCACTCCCTAAGTTCAAGACTGCTTGCAGCGCTCTGGATATAACACAGTATCTAGGTTGTCCTCAATTTACAAAGGGTCCTAGGAGTATGTGTTGGTGATTTACGCTGCATTTCCATGCTTTCTTGTGTTAGCGCTCGCGGGCGCCATGGGTTGTTTTTACCGCCTAGGAGGGCGGAGCGGCTCCCGCTGGGAGCAGCGTACTCCGTGGATGCTTTTGTTTGTTACTGGTTCGGTCTCCCTGGCCAGGCGTTCGTTCCCCAATGGCCTGCGGGCATTGCTGCGTTCTTGCGGGGGTTGTGTGCGGCGCCCGGGTGTGGCGCCTCCTCCTGCAGCGGAGTCTGTCACCTTATCTGTCGGTCCACCTTACCGCTGAATCTCCGCAGAGCTTCATGGCTCGCTTCGATAAGGCAGGCGCGCGTCGCCTCCTTGCCACGTCCTGGGACTGTGGGTACGGTGATGTATCCTCTACGCGGGTGGCCCTTTTTCAGGCGCTCTGTACTCCCGCTGATGAGCACATGCCGCGCTTCCCTGCCGGGGTCTTCAGGTTTCATCAGCTTCGTGTGGATCGGTCTACACGTGGCCTCGGGGCAAGGCTGCTGCCTTTGATCTCCATGGTGCAGGGTTTGATCCCAGGTGCCCCGAGTCATGTCCGTTTATCAATAATGTTGTAATTTGTGTTTTCTCACGATTTAAGTTTACTATTCTCCTGGGATATGTTTCACTGTTTATACTGGATGGCAGTATGCGCTTTGCAGCTTTTTGGTAGCGCTGATGCAACTTTCAGATGGCTCCTGCGGGAGTGGTGAGGTCGCTCTGCTTATGCCGGCGAGATTAATCCTCATGAGAGGCCTAGACAGCCGCAAACTGAATCAAACGCTCCTTCTGGAGCTGGAATTCGGCGCTAGAGTGCGCCATGATGAATTGGGTGAATATGTTTGTGTCTTGATTTGTTGCTCCTTGATTACATTCCAACAATGCTGTTTTACACGTTGCGTAAGTTTCCGGTCACTTCCATAGGGTTGTTTGAATTATTGCGCGGTCACGCGCTCTCTCCGCCAAAGGCTTTCCCTAGTAGCCGAGTGCGGTTATGGAGCCATAACGCTCTGGTGTGCGTAACCCATTTGGGCACAATTTTGGGCTTACTTTGGGCACATTGGCCTACGCACGTCGCAGGCGTCCCTTGTTTGTTTTGTTTGAGGTCTCAGTGCCTCCTGCTTACCTGGGCAGATTCCTGGTAGCCGCCAGGCTTTAACAATAGGCTGGCCCTCGGAGTGCGCACACGCTCCTTGTATTTTACAAAGACTCCCGAGGCCCTCTGGGCTGGTATAATGACTACAGCTTTGCTGAGGAGCCGATGCATTATTAATTTCTCTGTTTTAGTGTGCACAGGGTTGGCTCCCCCTCGACTCCTCCATTGCACTGTGCCTTGCACTTTCATATGTATAGAATACAGATGTCCCTTGAGGATGAGGTTGGAATATATGTATATATATATATATATTGCTATATTGGAGGATGACAACTACTGATAGGAGCGCAAGAGCCTCCTGAACTGATTATGTTGACACCCAGGTTCTTCCCGTTCTTGTGTGGTCAACAGGGCCTCATGTATGACGTTACCTAACTCGGGGTGACAGGGCTTGATTGACGCCCATTTCGTTCTGCTACCACAAATCCTTCAGCATGCGTTCGTTTTTGTCCATTTACTTATTATTTTTTACGTTGTTAGTTATTGTCTTTATTTCGTTTTTCCTCTTTTTCCTAGTCGTCTCAGAAAGGGATTCCCAGATTTGACAGGCTGCAAATCAATGTCGTAGCCAGCCACGCTCGGTGATAGGCGTCGATATGACGCCTTTGCGCCGGATCGCCCGAGAGGCGCAAAGCCTTCGTAAGGTTGGACACCAGGACACCAGAGGCCCCTATGGGACAGATTTATTATCGTTGAGTGTATAAAGGGTAGACGTTCTTTGCTTGTGGTCGCATTCACACTAGTGGGTCGGTTCTTTTCCATCGTGTTTCCGCAGTTTCTGGCATATAGCGTTCAGGAGAGAGTCTGGTTCTCTCCTTCCCTACAAGGGCAGTTGTTCCGATGGTGGTACCGATGGTTGATGCGAGGGATAGGCTATCCCTCCTCAGTTCCCCATTAACGTCAGAGTACCGTGTTGTTTTATCTCTCAGGTTAATTGGATACATAGAGGTATGGTTGTTTTATCTCAATCCTATGCGACTCAGTGGTTTTTTCCCCACTTTACAATGCGAGGATGACTTTCCGATGGTATTAGTACGAGAGTTTCCCTTTGGGTGGATGCCTCGGTAGTGGTGTGTTGGGCACCGTCATTCAAACAGTTTTTCCGACCCCTCCAGTTATTCGGGCTCTTTGTCGTGCACGCCTCTGGAGGCTTACTGTTCAGCATGCACAATATCTCGACTGCGAGTACGATCATCGGATATGGGCATATAGGTCATCTTCATAGTGGACTAATTCCAGGACTTAGGCCATTTTGCCGACGATTTCACATTTAGATTGTTGTGGTATACCTCCTTAGCCTACATGGCAGTAAAGGTTTGTTCCATCTGGTTTCCTGGTATTTCGGACGACTGGTCGCATCTTTCGTGCAGGGCGGACTCCATTTTGGAATCCCAATGCCCCCTGGGTCGGCGGAGGACGGCTCGTTCTCCTGCCTTTTCTTGCAATTTTTCCCCTTTTCTAATGTAGTGACACTCAGGTAAATCAAGGCAGATGCCTTATGGTTCACCAGAGAGCTACGGCCCGCAGATTCATCGTTGCCGTTTAGTAGGCGCGGGTCCGGGTTGACACATGGCAATGTGGTAAGAACTTTTTTCCTGGGTGTATGTATTCCGACTTTGCTTTATTGCGATCAAGTTTCTGGTATCTACAATACTTTCTTGGTTCTCGAACGCGTTCTTTTCGTATTTCTGGGACCTTTCATTCCCTTCAGAGGTTTCGGCGATAGAGGGTCGCTTGTGGATATGTACGCCATTTGGCGGCTTTGTGAGGACTGATTTCTTCTGGTGAATTAGTTACCAAATAATGTACGGGGACTTTAGTCCTTATAACGTCCATTTGGCCGTTTTCCTGCGGCTCTTCTCGGTTCAGGGCAGGTTGCTGAACTTGCGTCGGGTTTTCTTTCGAATTCTTTTGGTGGCATAAGTTTCCAAACGGGACATTAAATATTGTCAGGCTGTGTTACGAAGCATTCCACCTTCGGGGGTTCCTATGGCGAGGCAAGCCCGCGTTTTTACAGGTATAGTATGTACTATAAGAAATTGCCCTGTCAGCGAGGTCTGAACTGCATGTGGTCAGGGCCTTGTCACACGACTTTGCACTTTATGGGTGTTTCTTCACATGCCTCATGGCTTACAAAGATGATTCTCGGAATTACCATCTGATTTTTTCGACTATATGTTCATATGATTGTTGATGATTATTATCATTTTTCTATGTGAGTACGAGGCTATTGCAGCCGATGGTTGAGGGCCTTTGGCCGGAATGGGTGTTAGAACCAATGGTGATACGCAGTTTGCTCAAGTACAATAGTTATCATTCTTGTTTGGATAATCCCCATTGTTGTGCAAGTTTTACCTTTTCTGATGGAGTTTCTCAGACTCTATTTAAACAGTATATTATGTACCGGTGGGAGATTTAAGACTGTAGTTGTGTTACTAAGCGTTCAACTAGCATAATCCGAAGCCTCCGGTCCTGTAATAGAATCAAAAATTAGCTAGCATTCGCGCCAAGAATTTTCAATTCTATTAAGGACACGGAGGCGAGGATTATCCCACCCGGTTTATTACAGTGGTAATAATTACCCACCCGCATGTACTTGATATTCTGTATCAGCAGAAGTTACAGGTTTTTCCTGTCTCATTCCTTTCAGCTTCCAGTAAAGAAGAAGGAGCAGGTGTTCTTCTGGCTTAAAAGACGTGATCCTTCCAATTGACGATGGTTCGCCATGTGAAGGATGTTTATTGAGACTCATATCCCGTGAAAAGGACTGGATTTAGTAATGTTTGTTCTCCATGTTGAAGTATGTTTATTGAAACTCATATTCCGTACAATGGACTGGATTTATTTATGTGTGGACTGTATATGTTCGAGCAAAGAAAGAGGAGGAGACACAGGATGCAGCAGCTCTTATGGGGCTATACAGGATGTGATGTATGTACAAGCATCATGGGAAATGTAGTTTTTATTTGCATACAAAACGTTTTTCATTGGCTGCTGTGAGTGGCAAATATAAGAAAGAGAAGCATAATCCTCGCCTCCGTGTCCTTAATAGAATTGAAAATTCTTGGCGCGAATGCTAGCTAATTTTTGATTCCCCGCTCAAGCAGCCGCCATCTTAGGGCTCCACTGCTCCGGAAGGTCTTTCCCACATCTCGTGCTCTGTTAAACCGCTTGCCAGGAAGTCAATGTAGCAGGTGTCAGCGGCAAGCTTTACTACTCCTTTCCATCAAATCTTGGCAGTGGATTTGCCCATTTGGGACAGCATGCTTGATGATTGTGTGTCCCGGGCAGCAGGAGCCTCACAACAGTGCGGCCATCTTGCTTGTGTGCCCCCTCAATTAAATACATTTTTATGGCTTCTGTCATCCTGTCTCTGCCAGCCTTGCCACAATGATATTGAAATATATTAAATCAGTTAAGACTATACGGATAAGTAATTGCCCATTTATAGCTGACCAGAAAAGGTTGCTCGAATAGATTCAAATACCAAAATGAGACTTAGTGTTCCAAATCCAACAACTAAAATAAAACCTGTAATTTGAAATGTACTTCCATTCAGTATTACAAATGCAATCAGAAAATCTAAAATAGGAGAATGTTGATGTGTACTAATTCTTCGGTGTGAATGACATTGCACAACTAATTGCACAGCCAATCAGCAAAATACAAGTTTAAAATCCCCTCTTAAATTGGATGTGGCTGCCACCAATATTATAAAAAAAACTTTTTAGCCTTCCTAAATTGCAAAACACCAAAACATCGACCTAATGTACAGTTGTGGCCCGTCCTTATGGGTGAAGGGGCCATGCCACTTCACCTTTTTGCTGAGAAGAAGAGAAACTGTCTTTTTGAGCAAAGGTCAACCTATTCTTGTTCAGGTCAGGCAGCTAGACATGCACTAAATGTGCAGGGTCCTGGTTGCCTGAGCTTAATTTTGGCAGGCTAAAGATTTCACAGCCAAGTGTGAGGGACTACTGTGCCAGGCTCTCCCTCTTGTGATGAAGGGTAGAGTCACTGATTGCATTGGACCTGGGTGCTTCCGTTTTACGCCCTGGGGCTAAGTAACAATCAGTGACACCTTGTCACAGAGTGGGGTGGAGTCAACAACTCTCACTGACCCCATCCCACTCTGTGATGAGTGAGGGACTGCTCCTCCCCTCACTGTCTGTCCTAAGGGCAGCCAATGAGAGAAGGCAGTTGTTCCAATCCACCCAGGACACCCCAGGCTTACCTCACTGAAAGTTAGGGCAGGTAAAAGTTATGTTTTTGAATGTTTGGTGTGTGTGTGTAAGTATGAATGCTTGACTATGTTGTGAGTGAGTGAGTGTTGCGAATGGGTGGGTGTGTGTGCGTTTTGGAATACATGTGTGTGAGTACATGAGTCCAAAATTACTGTCAGCCACTGCTAATATAGTAAGTTGCAATGCTATTGAGATGGGGGCATATGTAGTCAATTTACTCCTCTTCTTGAATGAAGCAGATGTCGTCTGAATATTGGACACTTAGGCACAGGGAATATAGTATGCAACAAATATTTCTGTATCTCAAAATCAGCTTTTAAAAGGAGACCTTTAGCAAACAAATAGTTGCTTAATAAGTGAACAACCGACAAACATGATTATTAGCACAGTTTGCATGGGCTTCCACGTCCCCGCGTTGCACCCGGTGCCCCTCTAAAATTTCCCATCATGACAAAGGGATATCTCTCCTTCTGCAAGGGGCCAACGTTGGGGAAGAATTAGCCCAGTTGCTCAGGCTTTGTGGAAAACTTGCTATATTGGAAGCAGGCATAGCTCACAATATACTACAACCTTCGGTCTTGCACACGCTAAATGTTCCTAACCATAATTCTAACATTAAATGCTGACTCATCTGCCCACTCATAAACATTACCATCTCCTTCCTTCTTTTAAAGCTACAGGCTTCTAACAAGTGGAGCTGTTAACTTTTTATTTCTTATTCTTTATTTCTGAGTCCCCCATTATCTTCCTTCTTAGCCTGTCCGCTCGGCCAAGACTGGTTCTTAATCCCTCCTTGACCTGTTCTTTCTCTGGCCCTCTACTTTTTCTGGCTTTCCCAGCTCTCTCTCACTCTGTCCTTCTTGAGCTCTCAACGTCTGGTACCAGACAAACCTTCTGCATGGGTGTTCTTTCTTTTCTACCATTTTCCAGTCCATCTTCGTGACTGGCACCACCTTTCTTTTTTAATTTAAAAAAAAATATTTATTTATTTTTATTTTTATTTTTTCTCCTCATTTGCCTTTACCCTCGTGTAGGAAACACCGACCCCCACTGCTTGTCTACGTAGACTGGCCCAGAAACCTAGGTTTGGCACCACCTTTCTTGTCGGTACTTTCACAGTACGGAACACCATAACACCACCAAGGTCTGACATCGCCTTTCAAAGCAGTATCAGATTTAAACAACTTTACTGTGTTCATTCATGAGCAAAAGTATTCTAGAACACATCAACAATCTAGATAATCCTGTAGTATCACAGGACTGTTCGCTGCCTTAGATGCCCTGTCAACAAATATGTAGTGGGAGGTACGTGGTTTACAGTCCTCCTGATTTCCTGGCTCAAGTCGGTATGTTGGCAGTCTGTGTTTGCCAGAGAGTTTTGAAGGGTCTAAACTGGGCCATATTTGCTTGCAAACCTGCAAATATATAGTCTTTGTCAATCAAGAATATTAAAAAAATCTGTATCGTTCCATCCTGTCACTTATCTTCTTCCCTGCACCTCGTAACAAAGTCTACCCAAGCTGGATGGTTAGAACATGCGTGGATGGCGAGAGAATATCTTCAGCTGTCTGCATTTCTCTCAACCTACTAGTTTCCACATCTCCTCTGGCACTTTTGCCCCATTCAGGTCTGCTCCATGGGCCGATCCATGAAATCTCACCCGCTGAAACTGGAATAAAGCATCAGCCACTTTGTTTATCAAGGGTGGTATGTGCCTTGCTCTAAACATGATATTACTATTTACACAGCTCAATACCAACACTTTCAATAGACTATGTGCCTGATCACGAGTTTGGCCGTGTGGTGACGGGTCCACCCAGCCGCTGCACCACCAAACCTTGGTTAGGCCACCCACCAGATTACTAGTGTTTCCCGTGCCTGGTGGGCTTTTTTTTATGTTCCCATGGCGGTGCCCTGAAAATGGGCACTGCAATGGGAACGCCTAAAACAGTTCCTGCACAGTATGGACTGAAAAGTCCATGCTATACAGGAACTGAGGTGCATGCACCTCATGACGCAGATCACATGGGGGGCCTGTAGGGCCCACTTTGTTTCCTCTCCTCCACGGTTTTCAAGGAGGAGAAACCACCATGAAAACTGTGGCGGAGATATAGCTTATATTATGATTGACGGGACCGCAGCGAGACCATGGAGAACCCGCCAAGATTATTGCGGCCTCTTAAATGCAACACCGCCAGGGTACAGTGGTTATCTGGTGGTGTGGCAGGGCAATGGCCACCCGACCGCCCTAATTATAATAGGGCGGTTGGAAGACCACCACGAGTTTGGCATGCCGTGGACCGCCAGACTTGTACCCACAAGTCAATGGGTGGTAGCTTATTTATCATTTTCAACATCACCTCATCATCAGTGATAAATACCACCTTTCTATTTTCCAAGTCTAGCCAACACAAACTCACTGCCAAAACCACTGGAAAGAAGTTCAGAAATTCATTGCTGTAGTTGCATTGTTTTGAATCTTTAGACCACCTTCCAATGCACCCTCTACCCTTCCAATACAACCTGAAGCTCCATGCCCCTGAGACAGTGGAAAAAATTGACTGTCCAAAAGACAGGGTCTGTTTGCTTTTGCTGCCACATTATCACCCCATTATAGATGCCTAGGAAACTATTCCGTATCGTGTCTTGTTCTTACCCCACATCCTGCAATGAGAACAATCCACATCCTGCAATGAGGTTTCGTTGCTATTCCCATGGCAAATGTTATGTGCCTGCAGAAAGTTCTGCCTGGAGTAATTATCTTATATACAAAGGGCATAGGGCCTCAAGTTAGATGTACCTTCCTCAGGTCGCACTTCTTCGTTATTACTGCCACGCATAACAGGGCCCTCAACTCTGGCTTCTACTTCGATACCCATGACACCTTGGCCACGGACTCCAGCTCTATTCCCAGAAATGATCATTGATGGCTTCTTTATCTTCTGTGGGGCCAAAGGCACTCCAAAGTCCAAGGACCTTTTTCACATTGTCCGTCTTTTGTTCACATCTGTCATGTCCTTCCTACGCATCTACCATTAATAAATCAGAGAGGTAGTGCAACACTTGTTTTGACACTACTGCTTCCTTTTTCACCAATTCGAAGAATGGACTGAACATCTAAAAAATTACACATGAGCAGAGCTGCCCATCAGCACTGTTTTTATCAACAAAGATCTCTCCTTCAAACTCAAACCTCAAAGGAGGTAAATTATCCAAGTGTAGCTGGCAGTCTTCTGAATGCTACCTTCATATCTGGGTTTCCCATTTCAGCTGCTACCATGCATTTATGAGCCTTTGAGATTTCTTCATCAGTGCTAGAGTATGATAAAGAACACTCACTGAGGTCAATCTGGTCATCCATCCACTCTCTTTGTAGCTCTGACAGATGGTGTATCAGCCTAAAGTGTCCTTTGATCTTTTTGGAGACAAACCCTAAAGTGGAAATGAAGAGGTTTGGGAGCAAGAGCACATCAAAGACACCTACCATATTCAGAAGCTAAACCTCTTTCATCAGTTTGATCTGTACTATGTCTGGCATTCCTCCCACTGACTCAGGAACACTTATACGGTATCTGAAAGCCTGTTGTAAACCCTTCGCACAACCTCACCGCTGCCATCTTGACTGGACATATTCCCAATCACGGATTTGTTGCTTCTAACTTAACTGAAGCTCTATCTATTGACCAAAGGTTCATTCCCTTGGTTGTCCTGGAAGACTTTGCTTTACTGGAATCCATTACCAAAACTGGGTGCACTCCTTGCGCAATGTACCCCCTCTCTGCTGTACTCCGCTCATCCGTGGATCACTGAACTCCCAAGGGCCCACTCCACTCTTTTCCTCCAATCTCATCTCCATTTCACCTGTAAGTTACATCTCTTGCTGCTGTCCTTTCACCTTACCCCAGTGATTCCTCTTGTTTCCCCCTCTGCCAGCGTAGCCACACTTTTGTCCTCTCTTTCTTCTAGGAGGCCTGTCTCCATGGCCATACTTGTGTCTCATTGCTGGGATATGGAAAATGCCTCCTATGAGACAGGCCTGCAACTATGTTCCTTGAGGATTCAGTCCACTGTGTGGTTGCAAATGGATCTTTCCCTGGGAAGGTTTTGATGAGGCTTATGGCCCGTCTCTATTAGCGTCCTACCTGACCGCTCTATTCAGTACCTGCGGACGAACCTTTGACTGCCTGTAAGGCATTTCCACTCCTCCCCAGGAATACATCCATATTGCCATTTATCTCCTGACTATTAAGTCAAAAAGGAACTCCCTTTGAGCTTGTTCTTCCGACCTCAAACACACTTTGCACTCTTACCATAATCTCATTCCTCACTTTGTATACACCCCCCAGTAATATTAAGGATAAGACACCACACCTGTATGTTTCTTTTATAAGACTTTTTCTCTTCAACACTTTATTTGTATACAACTCACCACATCTGATCAAAAAGACAATTATCAAATTTCATATGGGTACCAGTAAATATGAGACCAAAACCACAGTTATTAAACTATGACATAAAAACTGTTAAAAACCCATCATAGGGGCCGATTACTATGTCGTTCGGAAAGGCTCTGAATGGGATTTGGTATTGCAGAATCCAATACAGTGCCCTTGTTTCCGAACAAATCATACACATTTCACAATGTACGATCACGATGCCCAAAAACCGCTTGGGCACTCCGAATTATTTCTGAAAGGCATTTGGACAGCCTGAGTCTTTCAGAGCTGAATCGTACAGCTCTATAGACATGGTTTCCTAATGAGCGATTACAATGACCGATTCATACAGCCGTTCCAATTCAGTCTGCCCGACACTAAACAACTGTCAGATGTGTTTTTGGGGGCCCGTTGCAGGCCCCCCTTCACCTGGAGGCATCTGATTAGGGCCCGTGGGAGTACCCAAGGGAACCCTCTGCCCAACCATGCACAATGTAGCGGGCACCATGGGTGTTGTGCCCACCATAGGTTGCAAGGTTTTCCCCAACCACACCGTTTTATTTATTAACAATAACATTAATTATTACATACATTTAGTTTATTACTTCCAACCCCATAACCCCACAAAACTCACAACTCACATCGAAAAACTAAGTTTGTAAAGATTTTTTTTTTTTACTGGTAGTAGTAATATTGGGCCTCAGTATGATGGCTGTGGCCCATCCTTTCAGAAATGGGACTGCCTGACTGACGGTCTCGCCATAGGAATTAGGATGCGACCGCCTTCAAGGCGGTCGCAATCTGTATCTTTTGTATTGCAGCATGTGCTGCGGGCTGGAGCACATGCCGAAGTACAGAGGATACTGTACATATCCCTTCACTATGTGGCAGGCACCATGTGGTGCCTGCCACATAGTGCAGGGATATGTAGGGGGACACCTAAGCCCATGTAGGATGGCCAAGGTGGGAGGGGAGCCCACTACGGGCCCCCAATGTCCCTCTCCATCTTCCTTTTCTTGGCGGGTTAACTGCCTTGAGCAGCAGGTGGAAAGGGACATTATATCGTAGCGCTGCTCTGCTGAAGATATTATATTTGGCTGTTAATTTACATTGCTCTGCTGAACGTGGTATTGTAGCGCTGCTCTGCTGAAGATATTACATTTGGCTGTTTATTTACATTGTCTGCGCGTTTGCCAATAGCGCTCCGCTCTGCTCCTCCCCCGCCTCCATTTTGTTTATTTGTTGTCCTCCTCGTGTGCCCGACCCGCCTCCCAGCTGAGACGCCCTCCCACTAAGTTAATACAGCGCTGCTCTGGTGTACAAGCTGTGACTCGCTCCTCCTCACGGATAGAGTGGTCGCTCCCTGTGCTCCTGGCTGCAACGTGGTATCGTAGCGCTGCTCTGCTGAAGATATTATATTTGGCTGTTTATTTACATTGCTCTGCTGAACGTGGTATCGTAGCGCTGCTCTGCTGAAGATATTACATTTGGCTGTTTATTTACATTGTCTGCGCGTTTGCCAATAGCGCTCCGCTCTGCTCCTCCCCCGCCTCCATTTTGTTTATTTGTTGTCCTCCTCGTGTGCCCGACCCGCCTCCCAGCTGAGACGCCCTCGCCCCTCCCCCTCCACTATCCATATATGACAGTAGCTCCCGCGCGCAGCGTTCACGCGCAGCGACCGCGCCCAATCCGCGCCGAAGGTGCGCCAAAGGTAAGCCCGTCTACGCCCGTCCGCGCCTGGACCGCGCCCAGCGCCAGACCCCCTGCCCCTCGCGCTGCCCAGCCCCCCCGCATTACCTACGATGCCGCCGCCCTCCTAGCCCTTAACTCCGGTCGCGCCCCAAACTGCGTCCAAGCCGCTCCCGGACACACCCATGGACCTTTCTCCTGCTACTCCTGCAAATTCATCGGCACCGACAACATCTCCGCTACGACCACAACACAGACTCCTGACTCCAACCACCTACAGTGCATCCTTCTCAACACTCGATCGGTCCACAGACACGCCATTGACCTATGGAACCTACTAGACACCATCTCTCCGGACGTCGCCTTCCTAACAGAAACATGGATGAACGCCTTCTCAGCCCCAGACATCACCATTGCCATCCCTGAAGATTATAAGATCATTCGTAAGGACCGCACCGACCACACAGGAGGAGGAATCGCTATCGTCCATAAGAAGTCAATCCGCATCTCAACCAGCTCTGACGCCAATCTCACCAACTCCGAACACCTTCACTTCCAGATCCACATCGACCCCAAGACCACACTCAGAGGCACCCTCCTCTACAGACCACCAGGGCCCGCGCAAAATTCAGCGAAGACATCACGGACTTCATCACTCCTCACGCGCTCCTCTCCAAAGACTACATCCTACTGGGAGACCTCAACTTTCACCTTGAAAAGATCAACGACCGCAACACCACCACCCTCTTGGACAATCTCGCCAACCTCGAACTCAAACAACTGGTTACGTCCCCCACCCACATCGCAGGTCACACACTCGACCCCATCTTCACCTCCAGCAATCATGTCACCTTCAGCCACACTACGGATCTCCTCTGGACTGATCACAGCTGCGTTCACTTCACCTACAACAAACCAAAACCCACCAACCACCTCCAACCAACTCTGCAAAGAAACTGGAACAAAATCACCACGGACCAGATCTCCGCATCGCTCCTTCTAAACACCCCAGCCCACTCTTCTAACGCAAACGAAGCCGCCGCCAACCTCACCCTATGGTTATCCAACACCGCCGACACCTTAGCACCACTGAAGAAACGTCAAAATAAACCTGCCAGCAAAAAGGCCTCATGGTTCAACGATGATCTCAAGAAGTCCAAGAAACTCTGCCGCTCCCTCGAAAAGGCCTGGAAAAAAGACCCAACCACTAGCACCAAGGACGCCTTCAAAAACGCCACCCGCACTCACCATCAACTAATCCGAAAGGCCAAGAAAACAGCATTCAAGGACCGACTTGACAACAACGCCCACAACAGCAAGGAACTCTTCAACATCGTCAAGGAATTTTCCAATCCCTCGGCCAACTCCAACGACATCACCCCTTCTCAAGCCCTCTGCGACTCCCTGGCTTTATTCTTCCACAACAAAATTGCAGACATCCACAACAGCTTCGACAACCAACCCGGAAACCAACCCACCCTACCATTTGCTCAACATTCTCCCCCCGTGAACACCCTTAACGACTGGAACCCAATCTCCACTGAGGACACAATCCGCCTGATGAATTCCATCCACTCAGGATCCCCCACAGACCCATATCCCCACCACATCTTCAACAAAGCAGACTCCGTCATAGCACCGCACCTCCGAGACGTCATCAACAGCTCCCTCAACTCCGCCACCTTCCCGGAAGACTGGAAACACGCTGAACTCACCGCCCTTCTGAAGAAACCCACAGCGGACCCCACCGAACTCAAAAATTACCGCCCCATCTCGCTCCTTCCATTCCCGGCCAAAGTCATCGAGAAAGCTGTCAACAACCAGCTCGCCGCCTTCCTCGAAGCCAAAAAATCCCTCGACTCCTCACAATCTGGCTTCCGAGCCAAACACAGCACTGAGACCGCCCTCATCGCAGCAACAGACGACATTCGAACTCTACTGGACAATGGAGACACAGTCGCCCTCATCCTCCTCGACCTCTCTGCAGCATTTGACACAGTCTGCCACAGCACCCTTTTACAACGCCTCAATAACATCGGAATCCAAGGAAAAGCACTTGAATGGATCACCTCGTTCCTCACCGGAAGAACTCAGAAAGTCCGCCTTCCACCATTCAAATCCGAGGCCACTGAAGTCATCTGTGGCGTACCACAAGGATCCTCACTCACCCCCACCCTCTTCAACGTATACATGAGCCCCCTCGCGGCCATCGCCCGCCAACACAACCTCAACATCATCTCTTACGCGGATGACACTCAACTAATCCTTTCTCTCACCAATGACCCCAGCACCGCCAAAACTAACCTACACGAAGGAATGAAAGAAGTTGCCGAATGGATGAAACAAAGCCGCCTGAAACTGAACAAAACAGAAGTCCTCATCTTAGGTACATCCCCCTCTGCATGGGACGACTCCTGGTGGCCGGAAGCCCTCGGAAAAGTACCCATCCCGACAGACCACGCACGGAACTCAGGCGTCATCCTGGATTCTTCACTCTCAATGAATAGACAAGTCAGCGCCGTATCCTTTTCATGCTTCAACATTCTTCGCATGCTTAGAAAAACATTTTGCTGGATCCCCACCGAAACAAGGAAAACAGTCACCCATGCGCTGGTCACGAGCCGACTGGACTACGGAAACACCCTCTACGCAGGCACTACCGCTAAACTCCAGAAGAAACTACAACGAATCCAAAACGCCTCAGCCAGGATCATATTAGACATCCCACGCAACGAACACATCTCTGGTCACCTTAAAGACCTCCACTGGCTACCCGTCAATAAGAGGATCACTTTCCGACTGCTAACCCACGCACACAAATCACTCTACGACATCGGACCAGAATGCCTCAACTCACGACTGTCCTTATACACCCCCTTCCGCCAACTACGTTCTTCCAGCCAAGCCCTCGCCACCGTTCCTCGCATCAACAAGACCACCATGGGAGGCAGATCCTTCTCATACCTGGCTGCTAAAACATGGAACTCACTCCCCGCCTACCTTCGCCTTACCCAGAACCACCTAGCATTCAGAAAGCAACTCAAAACGTGGATATTTGACAAGTAATCCTCCTCCCCTTCTAAGCGCCTTGGGACCCTCTGGGTATGTAGTGCGCTATATAAATTCTCTGACTTGACTTGACTTGACGGTGGTGGTCCCACAGCCATCATACTGAGGCCCATTGTTCGCAAATAGGAGTTGGGTTTTCCTACATCAACCCTCCTGGATTTACCAGGTATTCACAGCAACCTTTCTATTGGCTTTGTCCATTGCACCAATGAAGAAAGAGCCTGTATTCTTCTGAATGTGCATGGCACCGCCTATGAAGCACAAGGAGCAACAATGTTGCACCAGCCCTACTGATTGGTGCACTATCAGCAATTTTGGCACAAACACAGGGTGAGCAGAGGCAACTTCTGCCCCAGTCAAGGAGAGCTGGTTACACTCATGTCCTGTGGCTTTACTACCGACTAATGCTGTTCTATTGATACCAGTACTGAGCACCAACTACAACCCTTTAGCATTTGACCTTCCATGTAGCAAGTCAAGCAGTCCAAGACTTGCTCATGTAGTGTGGGGTAAATGAGAGTCATAATTCAACAAATCAGTTGATACATGATAATAATTAAATGTCCTTTCAGTAATAGTTTTTGAAAAAGAACTTTATTAACTTTATTAAATCACACAAAATGCAATACTGTACATTATATGACAAAATACAACAATTTATAAAAAAGTATGCCTATACTATGATGTGATTAGTAGGAACACAACCTAGGATGCGCCCTCAAGACATTACAGCCTTGATGCAGAGAGTCCCTAACAGTCCCAAATTCTTCCTAGGGAGTGGTTACTTGGTTGAAGTCAAGTTTAATAGCACCTTCCAATTGCAATAGGACTCAGTTCCGCCCTTGTTGCAGATATACTTGCTTGTAGAGCATTACAGCCCTTAGCTTGTGCTGCATAGAACGTCTTCATCCCGCCGACTCTACTTTGTGACTCCTCTCCTTCTAAGCAGAATCTTCTTCAAGCAAGAGCGTCTCCAGTGCTCATCATGAACAATACTGTCAGTTATCTCACTCAAAACAGGCTCTTCCTAAAAGTCTTAGGGAAAGCTCCCAGGTTTCTGGTCCCAACCCTGACAAATAGAGTTGGCTGTAGTTACCCCAACCTTAGAGCACAAAGATTTTCTCACTTGCCACTTCTGTGCAGACCATGGATTTTGGTAGAAAAATCTTGACACGTTGGCTGAAGGCTTCTGTCCCATCTTTATATCAAAGTAGCAGATAGCAGTAGTGTATGGAAACAGTCAGAGACTCAGACCAGTACTCGGCAGGTGGCCTTTTTCTTTATCTACTAGACTAGTCCAGCCAATGCCTTTATTGCAAGAAAGGTGGGGGAGTCTTCTGCCAGGATAGACAACGATCAAGGGTACAAAAGAAAGAGAAATTGCTCCACTTAACTACATTACAGGCTGTGTCAGATAGCCCTTCCTGTAAACAGTGGACTAGGAAAGGGCAAGTGAAACGTTTTAAGCTTCTGTCTCTTCTCCTCTACCCCCATCAGTCCGACCCACTACAGATCCACTAAATATTCTGGATGAGCCCTGCATTTTACATCCACTGCTGTTGCTCTCACCATCTCTCCATCTTAAGTACTAGTTGGATGTTGGAAACATAAAATGGATTCCAGTGTGGCTACGGCTACATGTGTCACCCACACTCTGTGCACATCCTCTGCATACAACAGTAAGCCATACACATGCTTCATCCACAAGACCCAGCTGCAGGAAAATGGGGGGGGGGGCATTTTATGAAGGTAGGGGTTCAGTAGGTGGTGTTATGTGGCAAGGACAGGTAAAAAGCCCTGCCTTTCAAGTATACTGTTTATCACTACCGTGCTGAGCGAGGGGGGGTCAAAAATCTACAGCTTGTCATGATAAACTCAAAGCAGGGTCAAACGTACTCCAGAGCCAAGCAGAGACCTTCTTCTGTTTCGTCATCTCCCCGGTGCATGGATTCCACCTTAGGCAGTAATGAAGGCAAGTCAAACTATGACATGGAAAGCATGGGTAAGAAGATTCATTTGTACTTTGTATTCTAAATATCTGTGATAATGTCTTTCTAGATGACTTGGTTACTGATAGAAAGAATTGCATTCACCCAGATGTCACAATTAATTGAAGGTGGCTCCATACTTTCTGACTTTCCAAACAGGATTCCGCCCACGAAGAGGTACAGAATCTGCCCCAACTGGTCTCAGAGGAGGCAAAGGTTTTGCTCCCTGTGAGGCCAGGAGTCACAAAGGAAGTGTCAGGAGTAGCAGGGAGAAAGCTAGAGTAGAGGTCACAGCTGCAACCCCTGACTTCACCTAAATAATAGCCATGAATACTTGTACATATGGGACCTATTATAGTACAACTTTATATCTCTTCATTATTTTCCATGTAGTTATAATAATATATATATAGTTATTATTTACTCATTGTGTTGGAAATAAAACCTTCAACTCTCTCTAATTCAATACTCTGTCTCATCATATACCTCTTTAAAAATATATCCTCTACCTCCACTCTCCATTCATCCCAAACCTCATTTTGCTACTATGATCTCCCTAATACCCCTTTCTAGACTTTTCACTTTATTTATTTATTTATTTATTTATTTAATTATTCCCTCCTCTATCCCTCTTTTTTACTCATTCAAAACCTAATTTTACTATATAAACTCTAAAATAACCCTTTTTAGACTCTTCCCTCCTCTAGCCCTCCTTTGACTCATCGCAACCCTCATTTTACTGCTCTGATCTCCCTAATAACTTTCTGGACTCTTCCCTCCTCCATCCCTCCTTTGAATCATCACAAACCTCATTTTACTGCTCTGATCTCCCTAATAACCCTTTCTAGATTTTACCCACCTCTATCCCTCCTTTGCCTCATCACAATCCTCATTTTACTGCTATGATCTCCCTAATAACAGCAGCACCCGCAGCAATACAAAATATAGGTATTGCAACCGAGGTGGTGGCTGTCGCATCCTAATCCCGATGGCGAGACCGCTGACAGCCTGTCAAGCGGTCCCGTTTACTAAAGGATGACCCCTAAATGTCAGTTTATCGTGTTCAGTAGAACCAATCAATTTGTATACTAATACTTTGCCTCCTAATTTGCAAGAACCTCTATAACGACTATTGCCATAATGTTACCATAAATTCTTATTGTTGCAGGGATTCTGGTCTGGAATAGAACTATGCTTGGTGTGACAGGTCAGCGGTCCTGTTGTTTGCCCGGCGTGAACCCGGTAGTGTCACACCTACACCCTCGGGCCAGGCGTGACCCGAGGCTATGAATAAACTGGGCAATGATTGGTCTGGTCATTGGCCCGCCAAAGTATATATTGTTAGTACTGAGTGTTATGTTCCGAGCATGCACTAGGCCAGCATAGCATACCCCAAAGAAGTACACACTTCGGACTGGCGACGAGGCGGACATGAGCTCACCCATTGGTGTCACCGCCAAAGCATCTCCAGCGCACTCCTTAACCCAGCGACAGCCAAGGGACTGCCCAGCGACATCGTGGGACGCCGAGCCGAGTGCCTGTTGCAGCCTAAGGCACTGCAATGAGACGTGACGCAGAGCGCAAGTCGGCAGCTGAGGAAGGTAGGAGCGGCCCTCGCTTGCTGCCCGTAGCCCCCTGCACCACCCACCAAGAGTCCTTCCCTGCAAGCGCAGAACGTGTGCACAGCTGCTCGCAGGCAGCCCAGCCCCCAAGCATGAGGCAGCACGCTCGGCCGTGCCCAAAACCGAGACATGCAACAGAGGCATCCCAGATCCTTGTGATCTGCACCACACCCCACAGGGAGAAGGTAGTAGGGGCTGTTCTTTACCAAAAAGGAAAAAAAGTAATAATAAACTACAAAACAAAAAAGAAAAGGGAAAGGAAGATAGGCACAGCAGAGCAAAGCAGTGAGGGAGCTTGTAGGGGAGGAAAACAACCTACAGAAGCCTGCATAAACCGGCAAGATGGTAGAAGATGCAAATGCAGCCCAGCAACCGGGCACATCACCATGCAACATGCCCTCACACTTGTTCTGCCGCTGTTCAGTGTTCTGGCCGCCACCGCGTCCCCAAGGTGGAAAACATAGATAGGAAGCCCAGAGAACTATTTTGTGGTGACAAGAGAGACAGAAGGTGCAGTAAAAGGATTGCTACTCCTCCAATATGCGGGTGAGGAAGTTTACCTTTTGTTCAAGCACCTACAGAATACAGGAGCACCCACTGATTATGACGCCGCTGTGGTGGTGCTCGATGCACAAATTTTGATCTGCAACTAAACCTGGATTTTGGACAGTTTAAGCTGCGCTATGCCTGACAGAGAGAGGGAGAATCCATTGATGCTTTTTATGCGGAGCTGAGAGAACTTGCAAGTACCTGCACAGCCGATGACCAGGCCAAAGAAATTTACACGCAGTTCATCCAAGGCTACCACAGCAAGACACTATGTGGGCTGATCCTGAGACACCCGGACATAGCCCTGGAAGACATATTAATCCTAGCCAGAACGCACGACCTCTCCGCTGCAAGGGCGGATGAAAAGGGTCTGGCACGGACCCGTGTGCCAGAGAGAAGCGTGGTTATTCAAGACCGAGCAAACCGACACAGTAAGAACATCGGAGAAAGGACCAGTCCCCGAAGTCGTCCTCCCCAACCTCCAAAGGGCAAGTGTGGATACTGCAGGCGGTAAGAGCACCATTTCAAGCTTGCCCGGCGCAAGGCCGAACGTGTTCCCACTGCAGGATCCTGAATCATTTTGCATCAGTATGCCGAAAGAAGAACCAAAGCAGAGACAATAGAGGTGACAAGCCAATGAGAAGGATGGTATGCCAACAGTTGAATGCCATACTCGTGCCAGCGGGCAGCGCAAAAGGTGCTATGCAGTCAACTTATCAGGTAGAAGACTCATCAACAGAAGACAACGACAAAGTAGAGACATTTCTTGTCTCTTTCCACATGAGAGCTAAAGAAACAAAGGATGCCACAGCCCATGTGCACCGTGAGATAGCCAGGTCAGAGCTGAAGGCAGTCATTGACATGGGGGCCTCTGTGACCATCATGGGAGTCCAGCAGTACAACCGCCTACGGCCCAGTCCCATACTCGTGCATCCAAGACTAAGATATTTGCCTACAGCAGTCACTCGCCCCTGCCCCTACAAGTACGGATGACCGTGCCCATCCAGTTAGAAGACAACAAAATCACATTGACCATTAATGTCATCAATCAGGAAGCGGACACGCTACTCAGCAGCCACGCTGCAGAGAACTTAGCCCTGGTGACATTTGCGAGGAGCGTCTGATCGAATCAAACTGACGAGCTGCTTGAACAATTTCTGAGCCTTTTTGAGGTTCTGGGGTGCATCAAACGGCACCCTGTGAAGCTCCACATTGACCCCTGGGTGGCACCAATGGCACTTTGACAGTGGCAGATCCATTTCCATCTTCAGCCACTGGTGGAGCGTGAGCTGCAGAATTTGGAAGATCCTGGAGTAATCGAGAAGGTGTCATGACCAACTCCTTGGGTATCCCCCATGGTCATCGCAGAGAAGCTGCGGAAACCAGGAAAAATCAAGCTGTGCATCATTAAACCTTTACCTGATTAGGCAACGGAGTATACCCAGGATGGTGGCGCTCTGACTAAAAAATTACTTTTGCTTTCCCTAATACTTTGGAAGCAACATATTTTGCCAAATACCATATTCTCAAACCTGTCGCTTTGATTATAAATTATATTTGCTTCTTTCTAGCCTTGAGAAAGCCCTGGTCCACATGACCACTATAGGGCGAAACACGTGTCGGCTGTTGAAAGGCTGTTGAATGCCTAAACAATATTGGCTGTTGAACATTAAAAAAATTATTTCTGTAAAAAAACTCTTGGAGTATGATGACAACCTATGAACCAGGATACAAACTTGAGAAATAAAAGCAGACAATAAAAATCACTTTGAATTTTTTTGAACTCTTACAGATCAAAAGAATGTTAATTTTCATGAGGGAGGAGTATGTACTCACTTTTTCTCGTAACTGTATCGACATGCGCCTCCCAAACAAGGCCATCCGAAGAGCACGTCACCTAACACCAACGATGGATGAGATAGTGGCTGAGGTCAACAGACCCCGGTGGTTCTCCAAGCTGGACCTGAATGCGGGGTACTACCAACTGGTCCTGGTGGAGGAAAGCAGATATATAACAACATTAAGCACGCATCTGGGGCTACGCCGCTACATGCGTCTTAATTTTGGGATATCATCAGCAGCGGAGGAGTTCTAAAACCCAATACACGAAATCCTGACAGGGCTGTCAGGCGTATTAAACATCAGTCATGACATCCTCATCCACTATGCCACTGCCGACGAGCATCACAGACACCTCCGAGCTACGCTAAAGTGCCTCCAAGACCATGCGATCACCCTACACAGGGAGAAGTGTCTATTCTTCCAACAGACAATAGACCTTTTTGGGTACATCTTCAACCAGGATGGAATCCAGGTGGATCCCCAGAAATCCCAGGCCATAATGAACGCACCACCCCCCGACTGTGCCAGTGGTACGGAGCTTCTATGGGATGGCCACATATTGTGGCTGATTCATTCCAGACCTAGCTACCATTGCAGAACCACTGAGGACCCTCACTCGGTTAGGCACTAAGTGGAGGTTGGAACATCAAGAGGAAATGGCCTTCCAGCACATCAAGAGCACCCTCCTCGACAACACCACACTTGTATATTTCGACCCAGCCAAGCGCACCGAGCTTCTCGTTGATGCTAGCCCAGTGGGTCTCGAAGCGGTGCTAGCCCAAGAGCAAGAACCGGGAAGGTGGGACGCCTTAGCGTTCGACAGCAAATCGCTCTCGCCCACTGAAACACGATACACCCAAATCGAGCGGGAGGCTCTGGCCATAAGATGGGCATGTCGGTATTTTCATCTCTACATCACTGGCCAGCCATTTAAAATTGTCACCGACCACTTGTGCCCCTCTTCAAAGGACCTCAGGGTCAAGACTGGTTTACATATGGCTGGGTCCAAACTGGAATGGCATGTTGAGCAAAAAAACGATGGATTTAGGCCCAGATCTCTGTACTGCGGTGAATGTATGACATTGTTCTGCATTCTGTCCATCAATTGTACTTTTTGCATTTGTCACCCCGAGTTGGAAGGGTATGCTCAGAGGTGAGTCCCGTGCTCTCCATGCACTGGAGTCAAGCTATCCTGGCTGATGAGGGCTGAAAGCCCGAAACCGGTCCTAGGATGCTTATTTCCATTCCAGGGAGGACCTGGCCGTGCAGTTCGGGCTGGACTGTTCCCATTGAGCGCAGGGTCAAGACTGGTTTGCATAAGGCTGGGTCTAAACTGGAATGGCATGGTGAGCAAAAAACGATGGATTTAGGCCCAGATCTCTGTACTGGGGTGAATGTATGACATTGTTCTGCATTGTCCATCAATTGTTCTTTTTTCACCTCTTCAAAGGATCGGCACCTCACCCGCCTCCCCAGATTGAATGATGGGCCATAGGACTGCAGCAGTACCAAATGGAAGTTGTCTATCGTTCAAGGAGGGGAGTGGTAGCACTTCCTATGGGATGACAACGACTGGTCGGGGCACGATCGTGAATACCTCACTAAGATATGGAGAGTAAGGGACGAACTGAGCACGACCCAGGATGGCATCTTACTGCAGGGGTCTCGAAATGTGCTCTCAGCGGCCCTGTACCCACCATATCTCCCAATTGGCACATGGTGGACATCAAGCGTTCATGAAGATAAAGGCAAGGATGCTGGAGAAAGTATGGTTCCCTGGGCTGAAAGATAGAGTAGAGGAGACCGTGCGCAGGTGTCCAGCTTGCCAACTGACCAGCGTGCAGGAATGCCCTGCACCCATTCAGACAGTAGAGCCTGGGAAGACACCCTAGGAGAAAGTGAGCATGGACAGTTGTGAGATTCTCAGATGGGAGGACGGCTCTGGTCATGATAAACAACTACTCAAAGTACCCAGTGGTCGAAGGAATCAGCTCCAAAACATTCCCACGAGTAGCCCCAGTACTAGAAAAAGTGTTTGCAATGTTCGGCTGCCCCAGCAAACTCAAGAGTGACAATGGGCCCCCTTTTCAAGGAGGGTAATTTCACAAATTCATGAGATTCCACGGAATATGGCACCGCCGGATCACCCCACGACCACAGGCAAATGTCAAAATTCAAAGGTTCATGCAGACACTCAATAAAGCCTTCTGGATTGCAACAGTAGAAGGCACAGACCCAGAGCCCCCGCTTCGGCTGTTCCTCCAAGACTGTGGAGGCACACCTCATAGTACCACTGATGGAGATGGGGTGAGACAAAAAATGTTGTGTACACCCTGTGAAGTTATACTTGCATAACTATAATCAAACTAATTGTTTGAAGCATGAATAATTAACCAACAAAATCACACTTAGACATCAATATTACAGCTATTTGCAAAAGACTAATCAATTAATATTTGTGAACGAGTCATATTAATATAGTGCTAAAATACGAAAACGGCATGTTTGTTTTTGCTTTTATGGAATGTGTGTGTCTTATCGTGGCAGAAAGAAAATAAATGCCTTTTATAAGTAAATAAAGCTGTGTGTATGTTTCTACTAGGTAACTTACTAATGGGAACATTAGAAGTCAGAATGGCAGGAGGTTAACAGAAAAAACGATAATTCTATATTTGAAAAATGTTATTGTGTTTGTTTACACACAAGTTCTCATTGAGGCCTATGTGGCCTAGATGTGAAAAATAAATGGCTGCTGACTGAAAGCGAGAGTCTTTACGCATGCACCAGAATTAAATGGCTAAATCAGCAAACAGCCTGGTACACTAAGCAAGCGATGTCAAGGTCAGCCTGACCCGAGAGTGCAAGAGGATGCCAAGAGTTGTTGTGCATCTGAGAACATGGGAACGGAAAAAGAAGGAGACAAATGGAATGAATGACAAAGTATAAAACGGAGATGACATTCATGGGAACAGGTGAAAATGACTATGCATTTTGGAAAACTGGATCTGTCAAGGTTGGATGAGTTGATCGTTGTCACCCCACTAATAGGCCAATCAGAATGAACTGTGGACCCTAAAAGTTTCAATTTTAGTCGACTAGTTATTGAAAAAAGGTATAAAAGATCTTGTTTGGAAAGGGTAAAAAGTCTTGCTCTTTGGAATTATGTTGCACCACGACATGCTGTCGGTTTGAACTATTTTTATGGTGCTAGAGACTTTGAAATATTTTTGGACTTTAACTTTCGGAGCAATGAAGATGACCGAATGCATTGATTTTGTTTCGAGGCGTCAGAAAGAATAGAGTGGCAGATTGAGATTTGTGTGACTCTGTTTTTTCTTTAAACAGAGCTAGGTAATATGATTTCTAATTTTCATATTCTTTTAACATATACTAAATAAAATGGCTATATCCTTGCTTGTTTGAATAAACAAAAATTCTGTTTCTTAAATGAATAGATAAAACTAAATTAAAATTTAAACTCGCGTTGTGGTTTTATTTAATTAAAATGTCGTGACAAGATAAAATGTTAATGTTATATGGATTACTATGATTAAACTGGTCTTAATCTCCATCAACTAACTTCTACTAGACGATCTATTGACCAAATAGTGGAGTGCCTTGGTGTAGGGTTTTCCAGGTAACATGTTAGCATACATAAAATAGAGTCAATGCATATAATGTATAGAGTATAAATCCTAGGTACACCGCTAACCAGCAGCTCTACCTCGTTGTCACTGATTCAGACGTGATGTTTATGTGCGTGTGTGACTCGGAGTATTATGGGCCCCACCAATAAGTAAATAGTGGTTGCATCTGGGTTAAGTGAAGTGAGGAGTAAAGGTTGTTATTGAGCCGCGTTGGATCACCACACAACAAGCACCCTGGAAGCTAATGTTCAACGGGCCACGAAGAAATACCATCCTAGTGTGCCCTGGATGTACCCTGCCCCGTACAATGAAGAGGAGACCCAGGAGCCGTTGAAACAGCAAAACATAGCCTCCTGCCATAAGAGAAGGGCCAGGCACCACAACCTACAACGAGGGGACCGGGTAGTGATCAAAGTCTGGAGGCCTGGCGGGAAGTTCAGGACACCCTACGAACCCGGTCACTGGACAGTGACAGAAGTGAAAGGAACAATGGTGCCTGCGGAGAAAGATGGAGAGATGGTGACCAGGAACATCTCCTGTTTCAAGGAAGTGAAAGGAGGGTCACCAATCCCAGTCACAGAAGATGAAGAAACAGGAGAGGAAATTGAGCTGTGGGGTGAAGAGAACATCCAGCCGGATACATAGGTGGGGCCAACCCACAACACCGGTTGAGGCCAACCCAGCACCAGTCACAATGTCCCCAAGAGCTGATCAATCAATCAATCAAAGACATTTGTAGAGCGCACTACTTACCCGGAGGGTCTCAAGGTGCTTGGGGGGGGGTGGTGCTGCTACTGCTCAAACTGCTCGAGAGCCCCGGAGGCAGAAGTCGACCCCCCGAGCTCACCGCTCAAAGACTTTGCATGCCAGCTGACAAGCCACCAGTGGGCTACAAAAAGGGACTGATTTGAAATGGGATGTGACAGGTCAGCAGTCCTGTTGTTTGCCTGGCGTGAAGCCGGAAATGTTGCACCTGCATCCTCAGGCCAATCTCTGTGATTAGTGGTGGATCCCGTACCTTAGCATTCACAGATGGACGCTTTACATCTCAGCAGACGCTGTACTCGTGTCTCAGAACTCTAGTTCGATGTGTGTGCTTTTGGCTCCTGTGCTCATCTATACGTGTGCACATAAACAACAGCTGCATTCTGTGTTATGTCTAGGTGCTAGTGCCTGGCTAGAAAGAATAACAAGGGACATTTTTGTTTGACCTTTTTTTATGATGTTCAGCCTAAATCCACGGAAAAGAACAGAACAGGAAAACATATGCAGATTGTGTGGTAAGGTACAATGTGGCACAAAAGCCAGCGTGTTTATATAGCAACGTGTGCAAAAAAATGAGGCCTATAACGTGCACAGTTAGGCTAAAATAGGGAAAACTACAATGAGCCATGCAGGAAGCACACGACATCCATTGTCATATCCTGTGATTGCTCAATTACGTCATGATAGGCAATGCTGTCATGTAGAGAGGTAACGCGCATCAGATGCCAGTCAATGCACCACAGCTTTTTTTTGTGTAGAAATCAGGAAAAGTGTGTGAGGGCTGCATACAAACTACAAACTGTGGGGCATATTACCAACAACTAGCGATAATTATCGCTATGTTGGTTTAGCGGCGATATTTTTATCGCCGAGCTGATGCGATTTTTATCTCTTAGGAACCTTGCTATTATCAAGGTTTATCTCCTAAGCGATAAAAATCGTCCGAAATGCATGAATATCGCTGAAAAGTCAGCGATATTCATGCATTACCGAGCTAATGCTCTTAGCCATGTTATCCACCTACCATTGGATAACATGGCTAAGAACTGCTCAGGGGCAGGTGTTAGCTTTTGGAGATATTTGCGCGTAGCGCGAATATCTCCAAAAGTTGGTAATAGGAGATAGCGATGTTAGCGACTGTTTCCAGTCGCTAACATCTTGGCACTCCCACTTTGCATCTCATTAGTGATAAATATCACTGACATGCAAAGCGGGGCCCAAGATGGTCGCTTTGCTCCTACTAGCTGTCGCTAACTGGTGTTAGCGACAGCTAGGTAATAGGGAGATAATTTTTTCTCCGCTTTCTTGGCTTTTAAAGCCAAAAAAGCGGAGATAAACCCCCTTGATAATATGCCCCTGTATGCCGGGCTACTATATTTTTTTAGATTACACGGTGGAAATGTGTGTTTTGTAAAAAACAGACACTTTCGGTAAATACACACTTTTACCAGTTTCCTGTTAGTAAACAGCGTAGATTTCCGGTTCAGGGGGTGAATGCTCCTAGATAAACAAATACTATAACAAGGAAGAAAAGGACCCGTGAACGCGGTGATGAATACTATCAGTGCTTAATCAAGGCAATACTTGGAGAACTTGCATGGGCATGAATATGCGTCTACATCTGACATTGGTTTACTCCTCCTCTGCTGTTTGTTCTGTCTATAGATTGACATCTTGCTAACATGTTTGATCAAAGCACTTTTCATGATAAAGAATGAATCATTCCTCCCACTCTTTTTTAAAATACATGTAAACATTTACTGTGTTTGTTTCCTGCTGAAGGCAAAGATGAAATGCTCATCGCCAGTCCCATCATCAACTCCGTTGGGAATATTAACACCATCTGGAAAACTGCTCTCCTCTGTAACTCCCAAATTTACTAAATAACAGGTGATGGGTGGCATGTTGCAAGCAGTGCATTTTGCCTGCAGTTTTTTTGTAATTTTTTATCCATTTGACCTATAAATTTTTTCCTTTTGCAAACTATGAGAAATATTGTAGCTTATACACATATAAAAAGCAAGTCTCACTGTGTCAGATGTGACACCGTCTGCCAGGCCTTACAGTTTAGCACTGGCAGTTGAGTTTGGCTAACATTATGTTATGGTTTGAACTGGAAGCAGGTCACTCTGCTCCTGCGTAAGATGCAATGAAGTCACCAGGAGTGCAGTGAACTGAGAATGCTGGAATGTACAGCAATACATTGGAGAAAGCGGCCTTCCGGCTGGTTCTTGGGTGATTGCTCTGTGGCTCAATAAAAAGACAAATCTATTAAGGAGGGATAGAGCGGGAATTCAATTCCTACATGGGATACCCGTTAGGAGTGCAATTTAACCTCATGTAGTAAGCACTCACATATTATTCAGTGTTTTGGTGAAATTAGCTGTTAGGGGCTATGCGAATCAAATAACATGTTCTTGTGAACTTCACACGATTTAATGTGAAATGTAATAAATGGTTCATAGAGTTGCACTAGTTAGGTATACACAATCTAACATACTTATAAAGGGATCATTAGTGGTGTGGCGCATTTCCACCTTAAATGTATTTTGAATGTTTCTTAGGCCAATGATGTCATTGAAATAAACATACTAATATAGTTTAGAGAGCGTTTCTTACTGAACATGCTAATAATTTTATGGAAATGCTAAATGTAAATAAAATGGTGCATTCAATATTTCAACCTAAGTTGTATGCCTGAATTCATAGTGCATTTTGACTGTTCTCGTTTCTGAGAATAATGCTTAGATTCACATGCGAGTTTTGTAGAATGTCGCTTGTTCCCACGTTTTGCATTGCAGGTGAACAAACGCCTGCTTGTGAAGAGTAAAGGTATTGTTTCATTAGATAGTTTAGGAATGAAGGAGTTATAGTTAGCCTGGCCTGGCGAAGATAAGACAGAGGAAGGTGCGTTCACATGGGAGAAGGAAAAAAGAGCAAGGACAAACTGTTGCAGAGGGGCGTACATGGAGAAGACCGTGAAAGGAATCAAGGTCATGGGAAATTTCGTGGTCTAACCTACTGCAGACTTTGGGGCAGATTTACAAGCCCCTTGCGCCACTTTTGCGTCACTTTTCCCATGTTAAAATTAACGCAAAAGTGGCGCAAGTGAATTGTAAATCTGCCCCTTTGTGTGGGAAAAGCATTATGGGACATTTCCTGAGTACAGTATTGAATATATGATGCATTGTTAGAGAGGGACAGAAACCCATTACATCTTACTCTCTGACAGAGAGCACCTGAGTGCTGCTGACCCATCTGATGGTGGAGCAACTTCTTAGGTAGACTCTAACTACTGACACCTTTCTTCTTTCGATCCTTTTGCTGCTTAAATTATCATGTTCGAGGCATGTGGGCTGCTGAATTCATATCTGTGCATAGATCGCCGCCCAGTGTTGGGTCCGGATGATTGCACATTGTTGTCCTGGAAGAGTCTTCGAAGTATCACGAGATAGGTGGCTCCTCCCCTGGACTACAGTGCGCATGGGCATCGACTCCATCCCCAGATTGTTTTTTTCCGCCATTGGGTTCGGATGTGTTCGGTTCCCTCTGTCGGAATCGATAGTTGTTAACTTACTTTGTTTAAGACCAAAAAGTCTTTAGGACTTGCGTCGGTATTGTCTCTCGTTCGGGTTCGTAATTTCCTCGGCTCCGAACCGACATTGCCCTTCCGCGTGCTTTCGGCGCGGACGGGCCTACTCGACGCTCCAACCTCTTCCATCATGGAACAAAGTCCATTTAAACGGTGCCCTGTGTGTGCCTCGAAGTATCCGCATATCGATGTACACCCGGTGTGCAACAAGTGCTTGTCGCCGGAGTGTATGGCCTGTTCCAAGTTCCGGTCCAAAAAGACACTCAAGCTCCGCCGAGCTGCGCGCCTGGAGGCCCAGCGATCTGCACCACCTCCTACGGACATCTTCGACGCTGAGGATGTCGAGGACGACGCTATCCAGGAGATCACGGAATCTAACCCAGCGTCGGAGGTCGAGGACGACTACGACGCGGGCCCTTGCCACCGTAGAGGATAGCTCGGACGAGGAGCTTCCTCAGACTGACTCCGGGGCCATCCGCCATTATGAGGCCCAGGTCGAGGGATCGCCTTCGGGCCTTACCCAAGACCTTGATTCCCGTCCCACGGCTCCGCCTTCCGGCCCGGCCACGGACATTGATACGGCGCCACTCCCGGTGCAGCCAAAACCGAAAGTGAAACCAACGGTCTCGACGCCAGACGTATCGAAACCGAAAGCGCGGATCCCGCTGGTCGGGTCGAACACTTCGGAGACCTCGGCGCCGAAGAAATCTAAAATGGCCGTCGAGCTCAAGAGCCACGCCAAAATGGTCGACCCAAAGGCTACTGTATCGAAGCCGAAGGTTAAAGGGCCCGACGCAGCTGCATCGGCGCCGAAGACGGTTGACGCAAATAAGGGTCGACTCGATCCCAAGAAGCAGGTCGACGACCATAAGAAGTCCACTCTCGACCCAAAGAAGTGGCAGGACAACCCCAAGTCCCTCACTGCCTCGCTTCCACTCGACAAGGCCAAGGGGGCAACGGCATCGACTCCGAAGAGCGCATCGTCGGTCGCCACCCCGAAACCAGCTGCAAAAGACTCTCTCGAGCCGGCGCGTCCCTCCGCCTCGTTCACTAAGAAGGTTACGGAGTCCCTTCAATGTATTAGGGAGGGGGCCGCAGCAGTCGAGCCAAAGGACCCTGTGCCGCCCAAGCCTCTAGAGAAACCGCCGACGCCGATTCTTTTCACCTTGCCACCAAAGACGGCGCCGAAAGCTTTTGCAGCAAAATCAGGGGCCGGAGTACCCATGAAGGTGTATTCAACGCCGAAGCCATCGTTAGTGGTCCCTGGCCCACGGCCACGACAACTGACAGAAGAAGAGCGTCAAGAAGTTTTCATCGACGCCAACACGGGCAGGCTCTCTCTCCTCAAGAGAAAGATCACCCCTGAACCACAATTAGAGACTTACAAGATTCCACTCAAGAAAAAGATGGACTCTGCTGGTGCCTCTGACTTTATGGAGGCCGTAGCACCACAGGCTCAAGAACTTTCACCCACTCATTCCCATGTCGAGGAAGGTGACGGCAACGACGAGGATGAGTATAGCTACCCCGTCTACTCAGACCCAGAGGATGAGACTGAACCATGGTCTGCAGGTGGCGATCCTGGGGACCCGCATTCAGGGCAGGAGCCTCAGCTTTTCTCAGCCAAAACTTCCCCAACAGAGGACTCTGCGGCTTTCAATGCCCTCATTGAGAGGGCGGCAGCCAATCACGACGTCGATCTCCATGCTGACCCAGTGGACGACGACTTCCTCTTTGACACCTTTTTGGTCTCTGAAAAAACTGTAAAAACTCTGCCGATGCTGAAAGGGGTGTTGAAACATGCGGCTGAGGTGTTCAAAGAGCCCACCCGGGCAAGAGTCATCAACCCACGAATCGACAAGAAGTACAAGGCAGGGCCCACCGACCCTACTTATATCAAAGGACAGTTGCCTTTGGATTCCCTGGTTGTCTCCAATGCACGCAAGCGAGCCAACTCACAGACTACGGATGATGCTCCTCCCCCAGACAAGGAATCAAAAGTATTTGAGGCTTCTGGGAAGAGGGTGGCGGCGCAGGCAGCCAACATATGGCGCATATCCAACACACAGGCGCTACTAGCGCGTTATGACAGGGCACACTATGATACTCTAGAGACCCTTTTACAGCACTTACCCGATCAATATAAAGAAGCGGCAGAGATGTTGATACAGGAGGGGGAGCTTATCACCAATGCTTCCATTAAGTGCGCTCTGGACGTGGCTGACACCGCCTCGCGAGCGATTAACACTAGCGTTCTGCTTCGTAGACATGCATGGCTAAGGATATCTGGGTTCAAGCCGGACATTCAAACTATCATCTTGAACCAGACGGTCAACCCAGACCACCTGTTTGGCCCCGAGGTTGATACCACCCTCTAGAAGATGAAAAAGGACACCGACACTGCGGAGTCTATGGGTGCCTTGCAATCCCAGCAGTTTCGGGGTGGGTCCTTTCGTCGCTCCAATACTAGAGGCACATCAAGGGGTCAACTTTCACAGTCAATGCAATTCTACAAAAGCAACACCCAAACTTCTTATACCAACAAAGGTCGGGGTGGATATCGTGGCAACAACGTCAAAGGCAGAGGACGTGGGAACAACAGCTCCAGGTCCTCCACCGCCAACAAACAGTGACGCCTTGTCACTGCCCCCCGACCACGCAACATCGGTCTGGGGGAGACTCCAGCAGTTCCTGCCCATGTGGAAGTCCATCACCACGGACAGGTGGGTCAGAACACTTATCCAACACGGTTATTGTCTGGAGCTCACATCCACTCCACCCAACATACCCCCAAAAAACCGTCCTATGTCCGACGAGCACTTGCACTTATTGCAGCAAGAAGTCAATGTCATGCTGCAAAAAGGGGCAATAGAGCTCGTGCCCTTGCAGGAAATAGGTGCGGGAGTTTACTCCCTGTACATTCTGATTCCAAAGAAGGACGGATCCCTCAGGCCCATTCTAGACCTCAGGCCACTCAATTTTTACATCCTCTCGGAGCATTTCCACATGCTCACGCTGCAGCAGGTTCTTCCACTGCTTCAACAGGGAGACTACCTGGCAACTCTGGATCTGAAGGATGCGTACTTCCACATTCCACTACATCCTTCACACCGAAAATACCTCAGGTTCACCATACAAAACCAACACTACCAGTTCAAGGTTTTGCCTTTTGGGGTCACCACGGCACCCAGGGTTTTCACAAAGTGCCTAGCAACGGTGGCGGCGCATCTCAGACGTCAAAACATTCACGTCTACTCCTATCTGGACGACTGGCTTATTCAAGCGAAGTCGGCCCAGCAGTGTGCCGACCACGTGTCCCAAACCATTCACCTTCTGCACGATCTGGGGTTCTCACTGAATTACCCAAAGTCCCATCTCCAGCCCGCTCACATACTGCAGTATCTGGGTGCGACCATAAACACTCTGGCGGCTACAGCACAGCCGAATTCAGTGAGGATCAACAGCATTCAATCGCTGATCCAAAAATTCAGACCTCAACACTCGCTTCCAGCAAGAGTGTTCATGCAGTTGATAGGCATGATGGCCTCCTGCATCTCCATTGTTCCGCACGCAAGACTACATATGCGTCCGCTTCAGGAGTGCTTAGCACGTCAGTGGACGTAGGCTCACAACCAGTTGAAAGACCTAGTGTTGGTGAGCGGTCGGGCATACAACTCTCTGCATTGGTGGAATCCACGAAACCTTTGCAAGGGCCGACCGTTTCAAGAGCCTGTGCCACAGATTATCCTGACAACGGACGCTTCTCTCCAGGCATGGGGAGCGCATGTACTCCAATACACGGTGCAGGGACTATGGACGCAACAGCAAGGGAAGATGCACATCAATGTTCTGGAACTGATGGCGATCTTCATGGCCTTAAAGGCATTCAAAGTACATCTGTGCAACAAGGTCGTGTTGATACGGACGGACAACATGACGGCCATGTACTACATTCAGAAGCAGGGAGGCACACACTCTCCGCAGCTGTCTCATCTGGCTCAGAGCATGTGGAAGTGGGCCATTCAGAGGAACATTTTCCTCATGGCAGAGCATCTCCCAGGCAAGGACAATCAGATGGCGGACCTGCTCAGCAGGCACAGCCACCAAATGCACGAGTGGGAGATACATCCATCTGTACTCCAACCGTACTTCCAAAGGTGGGGTCATCCGGAGATAGACCTGTTCGCCACAAGGGAGAACGCAAAATGCCAAAGCTTCGCCGCCAGGTTCCCACACCCACAGTCGCAGGGCAATGCGATATGGATGAACTGGTCAGGCAAATTTGCGTACGCTTTTCCCCCAGCACCTCTGATTCCGCTGGTGGCACGCAAACTCAGGCAGCACTCGATGACTCTCATCCTAGTTGCTCCAACTTGGGCTCGCCAACCATGGTACACCAGGTTTCTGGAACTGTCCGTGGTACCGCATCAAAGGCTACATCTCACACCAAGCCTTCTAACGCAGAGCCATGGCGACATTCAGCACCCAGATCCGCAACAGCTCAACCTGACGATCTGGCTCCTGAAGTCCTAGAGTTTGGCTACCTCAACCTTCCTCCCAATTGCATGGACATCATTCGGGAGGCTAGGAAGCCCACTACTAGAGCCTGCTATGCGTCGAAATGGAAGCGGTTTGTCATCTATTGTGCAAACCACAACATTGATCCGCTGGATGCTTCTATTCAGAACATCATCTGTTACCTGTTCCATCTATACAGGTGTAATCTGGCCTATACTTCCATTCGCATTCACCTGTCTGCAATGGCCGCATACCTCCAAAATAGACAGCACCTTTCACTTTTCAAGGTGCCTGCCATCTAAGCATTTCTGAAAGGCCTCAAAAGAGTCATTCCGCCACGGACTCCACCAGCTCCTGAATGGAACCTCAATGTGGTTCTTACAAGACTGATGGGTCCTCCCTTTGAGCCACTACATTCCTGCGAGATTCAGTTCTTGACATGGAAAGTGGCTTTCCTTGTAGCAATTACATCGCTACGGAGGGTTAGTGAACTGCAAGCCCTCACATTCCAAGAGCCTTTCTTCCAAGTTCATTCAAACAGGGTAGTGCTCCGCACTAACCCTAAATTTCTACCCAAGGTTGTGTCTCAGTTCCACATCAACCAAACCATTGAGTTGCCGGTGTTCTTTCAAAATCCTGAGTTACTGGCGGAGCGGATGCTCCACACCCTTGACGTTAAACGGGCCCTAGTGTATTACATTGATAGGCCCAAGGATTTTAGAAAGATTAAGCAGCTTTTTGTCGCCTTTGCGCCACATCACAAAGGTAACCCTATTTCCAAGGCTAGTATTGCTAGGTGGATCGTGAAATGTATTCAAATCTGCTATGCAAAGGCAAAACGCACTCTTACCATTCCACCAAGAGCCCACTCCACCAGAAAGTTGGGGGCCTCTATGGCTTTCCTTGGAAACATTCCCTTAGAGGACATATGTAGAGCAGCCACATGGTCTACAACACACACATTTACTAAGCATTACTGTGTAGACGTGCACTCCAAACAGCAGGCAGCTGTAGGGCAGGCTGTTCTCAGGACACTTTTCCAAACTGCTGCAGCTGGCACGGGCAGCCGCCGCTAATGGAGGGACTGCTATGTATTCTATGCACAGATATGAATTCAGCAGCCAACATGCCTCGAACTGCAAATGCTACTTACCAGTATGCATCTGTTCTTGGCATGTAGGGCTGCTGACATTCATATCACCCGCCCTCCTCCCCGGCGCCTGTAGCAGCTGCAGTATTCACATATATACTCATAGCATGGTCCTCATTCACTGAGTTTCACTCCATCTTGGCCACAATGGCTAAAAACAATCTGGGGATGGAGTTGATGCCCATGCGCACTGTAGTCCAGGGGAGGAGCCACCTATCTCGTGATACTTCGAAGACTCTTCCAGGACAACAATGTGCAATCATCCGGACCCAACACTAGGCGGCGATCTATGCACAGATATGAATGTCAGCAGCCTAAATGCCAAGAACAGAGGCATACTGGTAAGTAGCATTTGCATTAGAGATGCCCCATCTAGAGTTAGAGTAGGGATGGATAGAATTCAATGCCTTATTCCAATGAAGTGCTGATGTAGGGGAATACTAACTTCCGTTTCCTGATTTCATGCAAAATCATCATAGAACTAATAGTCCTTTTCTTGCTGCATTCATTAAATCTCTTTAGGAGATTCAGCTTTGTTCTGTTTCCTTTGTATTTCTATACCCTTATGCACAGATAAATATATATCCAACTATTTTTGAATCTGTAATATATCTTGACTAACCTTCATTTGGTTGTCGACCTGAGTTATTGTGTAGCCATATATTGCATTACCCAGCATAAGAAATTGATATATGAAATTTTGCTCCCCTTTACTCTTTCATGCTGCTAAAAAGAGACATCGAAGGATCAATATTGAGGAAGAACTGAATGAATGAGCCTAAGCCCTTTTAGAAGGAAACCTAAGATATGGCAACAAGCAACAAGCCTTGCAGGAGACGAGCTTTAACATAGCCACCAATCACTGAATGTTGATACTGGAAAGGGCTACCTTTTGATAGCCTGCTCTTAAAAGGAAATCTGTTGGTGGTACTGTTGTTAGATTTCTGCAAATGAAGCATGTCTGGCATTCACTGTATGTTGGCAGTTGTGGATACATTGGTATCACTCTCAACTGTAATGTTAGCACAGGCACTGTAACATTTCTTGCCAGCATAAAGTCACTGATTACTAACCCTGGGCGAAGCACTATGCTACGCTTGCGTAGTTTGCGAAGTTTGAGCAACTTCGCACTACGCGATCTGCACGTAGCACAGTGCGAACATGCGTAGTGCAGCGTAGCGTAGTGCAGCAGTCATGTTTTGCTTGTTCGCGGTCCTCAACGTCATGTTCGCGACCACGAGCAAGCAAAATGACATCCCGGCGAGATTCTCAACGCGGGGAGGTCAGGTTTCTCATTGCGAGTGGTTGCGCATGCTCGCAACTGCTCGTGATGAGAAACTACCAGTTCGCGTTGAGAAAGCTGCCGCTCAAGTAAAAATCTACTTGAGCAGCAGAAAACTAAAGCTCGCACTGTGCAAGATGCCATTTTCAATGATTGCACAGTGCCGGATGCTTGTTCGCACTGTGCAATCATTGAAAACGCATCTTGCACAGTTATAACATGCTACTACGCAGCTCGCGTAGTGCTACGTGAAGTTCGCGTAGTGCAAAGTGCACTTCGCGTAGCTTCGCGTAGCGCTACTTCGCGGACTACGCCCACCCTTACTGATTACGTTCGCAAAGCCAACATTAAGAAGGGATCGGCCCGGCATTGCTAAGGCACTAGTTGTGTGCAATGTGACCTCATGTGGTGGTTGTCTCAGTGTGGTGGAAATCTGTAGTCCAGAGACCAATGCAACACAACTAAAGCAAAGTGTCTGGTGCTGTAGAAATATATTCATCATCCTGTTGGCGATAAGATGTTGTAGCCAGCAACGTACAGGGAACACAAGTATTTGTTTTACATAATGGTATACTTTGACTCCTGGAGACCATCTGGAAATAGAACATACCATTCAGATATTTACAAGATCTTGGTGGCAAGAAGTGAAGCCTTTTGCAGTGAGACCTATGTAAAGGGGAATGTTTTTAGGTTATCATTTGCTTGCAACTGTGCACGTGGATTTCATACTATTTTGGAGTGTCATTTCCTGCAACCAATAGACTTTTATCTGACAGTACTGTGTAAGACTATAGGACCAACGGATATCACAGTCTTTTTAGAACCTTTATAAGACAACTTAACAAGTGGTGAACATTCTGTCATTATTTTAAATGATTGTTTGTACTACTTGTGTTAGATCATTATTTTAGACTCTTATTTTCAGTTCTAAATAAACTGCACGTGAACATAACTGGAGCTAGCATGTCATGGCCACCATTATTCCTCTCAGAAGCAAGGGAGCAACTTCTAATGTAGAAACGTTAAGAAAAGGTATTTGATTCTTATCTGATTGCTACTGGAGGTGATAAGTTCTAACTATCTATGGAACAGGGTATGTGTCTCCATTATCTGGCAAAGAGGGAAGGAATACGTACAAGAGGACTGATGGACGGACAGTAGACAACTGAGAGAGTGGGTCTGGTGCTCGGTATGAAATGTCGGGTAAAATGTCGGAGGGACTTTGAGGCATGCTTCAAAGTTGTACCGACGAGACACACTTTTTTTTGCATGACAAGGTAGAAGTGAGAGACGAGGGAACTTTGTAGCATACTTAAGGAATGGGGCAGGAACATATTATTTTGGTTAAACACATGAGTTTAGAACCAGCTTATTGTACCTCAATACACTGGGACATTGCACCAACAATCCAAGGGTGCAAAAAACATTGCTAGCAAAGAACCCTGACCTAATCGAGGTCGTTGCAGAAGACATGGGACATGCATCTGGTCGGGTTAAAGAAATGAGATGTGACAAATGCAGTGTACCAGAAATAACCTAAGTAGAAGAGCATAAAAGTATTGGGAAAGGTGAATGACAGAGAAATATACAAGAATATGAAAAGTGTATGGAAGAGAATTACTTTTAATGTTACAGATGTGAGAGTTAGTCTAATGATTGCAATACTGAATCTTGTTTTGCAAAGAACGTGCACAAGGTATGGCAAGCATGGTCATAATTGCAGAATTGAAGTAAAAAAGAGGGAATGGCGAGACAAACAGAGGAGATGCACTGAAAAAATAGTTTTGCATGTCACTTTTACCAAGGCCGGGGAAGATAGATGTGATGAAGGCTGAATGATTATGCCGAAATGTGAAACAGAAGCTGGTAAAAAGTTTGCTTTGCGAGGGGGCGTGGTTGGCGGCTGAGTGCAATGGCCGCACTCTAGATGTGCTCCGAATGAGACCCGTGGCACTGAAGACTGACACAGCCCACGGAACGGCGAAAATTTTGGCGGACACGGCGTGCTGTGCTGCCGGGCGCCCCTGGGTGACTCGACCGGAGGACTGCTGGGCCCGGGATCTCGAGTGAAGGAGATCGGGTCGCCGACGGAGCGGAGGACCGGCCCAGGTAAAATGGCGGCATCGGAGTGAGACGGAGCTGGAGCTCCGACGAGGGCTGACTGTGCCCTGATGCGGGATTGCCCATCTGCCCGCTCATATTGCCTCCAGCTAAGATCTGGACAAAAGACGCGTGGCGACGGGCTGCTGAGAGCCCTCGGGTATTGCTGGAGGAGCGATACGGAGGTGAAGTGCGGCCGGCCCCGGGCACAGCTGTAAATTTAGGCCCCGGCCTTGAGGCCTACTGCTGGCGGGTGCAGGGGGCGGGGCCTGGGACGCCGGGATCCGGAGTGCTTCGGGCCGTTCCTCCCTACCCTCACCCTCTCCTGGACATTAAGCCCGTGTGGTGAGGAGCGGAGATGCCCCATAACGTGTGACGAGGTCCAGAGACTGACTCCCGATTACCGATAGAGCCAGAAACAAGAGGTGTACAACGCCGCAAGGGGCCTCCTCACTGCCTGCCGCCTACGTACCTTGCCGGCCTGGCGGCAAGGAGGGTCAATTGCGTAGAGCTACTGCGTGTCCTTGGAGGTGAGCCTTACAAAATCGCTGAGGAGGGGACCAGCTGACCTCGGGGTGGCTACTGATCGGGGCCCGGGCCCGGGGGCCTAGTGTCAGTGGAGTGCCAGTCACAGTGCACAGACTGCTGGGAATCGGGGTACTGTGTGCCATCTTCCCCTCCCCCGTCATCATCGGTGGTTATCCCTCTGAGGACTGCGTGGAGGGGAGCGGTGATACTTGGGGTGCCACGGGTGGATCCTGAGCGCCTGAGAACGTGAGATGCGCTACCTCTTCTCCCCCCAATGAATGCTGGCGCAGGGGCCGTCGGACTGCGGACTTGAGGTGGCAGCGCCGACTGCGACTGGACCATGGCCTGCCTGAGCTTGAGGCCCAGCGGCAGGGAGCATTGTACTGGGCCTGGACTACTGCCATCGTGGTCTGGTGGATGATTGGTGGCGGAGACCCTGGGATGGAGACGCAGCTATCCCCCCCGCCCCCTGTGAAAGGTTGCGCCATTCCTCTGCTCCCAGGTACTATTGATGAGACTGTTAATTCGTAAAGTGAAGGGCGCCATCCTGCTTTTGCGACACAGCGGTGAGGGGTACCTTAGACACTCTCCATATTTGGGGGCCGGGATTGCTTAGGCCCTTGTATGCCGACGGAGCAGAGGTGGAGCGGAGTGGATTCGTTTTGGGTCTGCGCCTACGTCCTGGAGCCCTCCTCAGGGGGATGATGTTCTCTGGTGCATGGAAGTGCCTCTCCCTCCTTCTCAGACACAAGGTATTTATTGCGGACGCCTTGTTTCCACATGGCCGATGGAACTGAACTGGTCATCTGCTACCCTACACCGCAAGACCTGTTCTGAGGCGCAAGTGTGGTCAGTTTACGAATGCTCCTGGCATGTGTAACGCTGGTAAATGCTGAGGGGTAACCTGCTATTGGAACGTGTTGCTGGGCTTTGAAGCACCGCAGATAGTTCACAGTGTAAACTGTTGGCTCCTGCCGATCTGTCGATGACATAGCAAGCTGTGAGAACTGTCGGGGTCCGCGCTCTAATTTTGGCCAAATTCACCTGGACCAAGGGCGGTGACAAAGGAGACTCCCCTATATTGAATAAAGATGCCGCGGCGCAGTCACCATCCCTGAACAAGGAGCCCATGCTTCATGATGTCATGGCAGCCATAGGAGGCATGCGCACGTCAATGGACCCTGTCACAACAGAGGTTTCCTTGCTTCGTGCAGACTTCAAACAAATGAACGAAAAAGTTAAGGAACTTAAGGTGGTAACGGCGGCGCTACAGGAGGATACTTCTGAACTGCAACGTCAAGTGTCGATCTTGGAGAAGAAGCAAACTCAAATGGCACAGCAGTTGGATGATTATGAAGGGAGAGCTAGTCGGAACAATATACGAATTCTCGGAGTTCCAGAAAAAACAGAAGGGCCCGCTGCGGACCTCTTTGTAGAAGAGTTGATTACCCAACACCTGAAACCAAAGGCTCTCTCCACTTGTTTTTCCATTGAGCGAGCCTATAGGGTGCCGGGCGGTCGCCCCAAGGTAGGGGCTCCACCCAGACCCATAATTGCAAGAGTGTTTAATTTTAGAGACAGGGACAACATCCTGCAGGTGGCCAGAGCGGGTACCCAGCTGAAGATAGACAACTATGAGGCCTCTTTCTTCCCTGATTTCACAGCGCGAGTTCAGGCACAACAGCGCAGCTTTCAGGCAGTGAAACAGGCACTGCGTAGCAGAGAAATCCGATACGCTATGCTCTTCCCGGCCAAATTGAGAGTGGAGAGGAATGGTAAATCCTGGTTTTTCGACTCCCCAGAAGCAACCTGGGAAAGGCTGGAGGGATGGACAGGGTCGGCGACATGAGGAGCACCTGCCGCGATGGGGCGGACCGGAGGGGAGGTGGAGAACCTGGTGCCTCCACGGCAGAGACTGTGTTGGAAACTAGGGAACTGGACGAACAGGGCTGAGTGACTTTAATCGCCCACAAAAGGACTTATTCTTGAAACTGCTCGCAAGTATTGGGTCGGGGATGAAGCTGAAGGATCTTGGGGTTTTGGGGGAGGGGCATTGAAGTTTCGGGGGTGCCGGAACCAGGAGTTCCAGATATGTAACAGGTCAGATTCATGGTTTATCATAGACATGTTATGATATTGTTCTAAAGGTTGTGTCTTCTAAATAACAAGTACTGTTTTACTGACGCTATTTGAGGTGCCACGGGTCGGGTGAGAGCGAATCACCTCTGCAAGTTTAGCACGGGTAGGGAGTATATAGGCACTCTGCCATGTTTGGGGGTGGGCAGTTTGAGGTCCACGGGCAGGGGAGCAGGGTGGGGGGTAGAGGGGAGTTGGGTGAAGGTTCTCGAGACAATTCAATCCAAAGTTATTGCCTACTGTGAGAATTCCAATGAGGATGTTGGAGGGAGGGATGGGTTGGTTGTATTCTGTTTTGTGTTTTAGTTTTGGGCAGCAATTCAAGGATAAGGGCGAGCAAATGTGTGAGGCAGTAGTGGGCTTTCAAGGATGTTATGTATGGAATGGCGAACAAAGTTGTGGATGACCAGATAATAGATGACCCCGCCCCGGTCCTGGCTCCATTCCCCTCTAACCCTGGTCACTTGGAACGTACGAGGCTTGGGAGATACAATTAAGAGGGGATTGGTGTTGCAATATGTACGTAGGGCAGCCCCAGCATTGGTATTGCTTCAAGAGACACATCTGGTGGGTTCGACATGTAAGGCTTTGGATCGGTGGGAGTATGCGATGGCAGTGCATTCTGAGTTCTCCTCTGGATCCAGGGGGGTGGGAATCCTACTGCGGAAACGCTTTCCTGTGATAATGCAGCAGGTGTGGAAAGATGCACAAGGACAATTTGCAGCAGTCTCCTGCTTGTGGGAGGGAAAGAGGTTCAATGTGGTATCGGTGTATATCCCGCCCGCACTGCACTCAGTTGCTCTCCCCGCCCTCAGTGCATTTTTATTAACGCTGCCGGACGGCGAACTCATATTGGGCGGTGATTTCAATGCGGTTCTGGACGAAGGAATTGACCGTTACCCCAGCAGGGTGACAGGGCTGCGTAAAGCGCGGCTGACGGGTTATGTAGAAGCTATGGGTCTTACGGATGGGTGGAGGTTTAAACACCCTGGGGACCGAGGCTACACCTTTTACTCCGGGGTACATAATAGTCTCTCACGTATTGATCGTTTTTTTTGTCTCTGCTGACAGCTTACCCCATATCACTGAGGTAAAGATAGGCCAGAGGGGTGTCTTGGATCATTCCCCAGTCTCCATGGTATATTCCTCCTATGTGAGGGCCCGGAGGCGCATCTTCCCAATTTCACCTCACTTTTTGCAAATTCCGCAAATCAGTAAAGACTTGGTCACGGCTACGAAGTGCTACTTCCAAGAAAATACCGCTTCCGTTGATTTGCCGGTGGTCCTGTGGGAAGCATACAAAACGGTGCTCAGGGGCCAGGCGATAGCCTCCATAACAGGTCATAAACGGGCTGTGCAAGAAGACCTTAGAGTACTAGAATACGACCTTGAAGTTTTGCAATCCAATCATGATCTTGATCCTACTGAGGAGGCTACGCGCCAGCTGCGCCTCAAGCAGGCAGAAGTGACGGAGTATCAGCGCGTGCAGGTCAGACAGCGGCTTTTGCGTACTCATCATATTGTATACGAGGTTGGAGATAAGGCGGGGAGACTTCTGGCGTGGTTGGAAAAGAAAGACAGGGCCCAGAGGACGATAGCGCAGCTTCGCACTGCTGACGGTACTCTCAGCACTACCGCTATGGGTATAGTAGACACCTTGGCCAATTATTATGAAGCAGTTTATACCCTCTCCTCTGGTATGTCCTCCGAGGAGGCACAGACCTACATTACGGATATTCAAATGCCCCCCCTTTCAGATATTGACGCTGAATTGTTGGACTCGGACTTTACGATAGAGGAAGTTCTGGGTGCTATTCATTCGTTACAGTCAGGCAAGGCCGTGGGGCCGAATGGGATCCCCATAGAACTTTATAAGCGCGTCTCGGATCACGCGGCTCCGCATCTGTTACGTATATTTGAAGACAGTTTGGCTGCGGGAGTACTCCCCCATGATCAACGGACGGGGACGGCTATGATTATCGCCATACCGAAACCTGGCAAACCTCCGGACGAATGTACATGATATCGTCCTATTTCATTGTTAAATGCGGAGGCGAAAATACTGGCCAAAATGATAGCTATACGACTGACCCCGCACTTGGCGACACTTATTCACCCGGACCAATCCGGATTCATGCCGAATAGGAGCACTGCTCTCAATTTAAGGCGAGTCCATGCGGTGATGGCGCAGATCCCAGCTTTGTCAGAACTGGCTGTGATCCTGTCGTTAGATGCGCGAATGGCTTTTGACATGGTCGAGTGGCCGTATCTCTTTGCGGTACAGCGACATTTAGGCTTCTGTCCAAAATTTTGTGCTTGGGTGAAGCTCCTGTATACAAACTCACTTGCGCATGTTGTAGCTAACGGCCATATCTCCATGGATTTTAGGCTGGGCCGTGGTACGCGTCAGGGGTGTCCCTTATCGCCACTGCTCTTCGTACTGATCTTGGAGCCGTTGGCAGCTTGGATACGGTGGGACCCCATGATCAGGGGTCTCAGCTGGACCGAGTCCTGGGAGGACTGCATATCGCTATATGCTGATGGTATTCTTCTTTATTTAACTCTTCCTAGGCGTTCACTCAAGGTTCTTCTTAACATCTGTGAGATCTTTGGGTGAGCCTCAGGATATACAATTGATTGGTCCAAGTCGGTGTTATTTGTCCTCAAGGGGCCACCACCGTGTCTCCCGGACGGCTGCCCCCTGGTCATCACTGATGGGCCCTTCAAATATTTAGGGGTGTGGGTGACACGTAGTCAGGAGATTTTTTACCACCGTAATTTATTACCCCCACTCAAAAGATTCCGCACGGATGTAGGGCACTGGCATACCCTACCATTGACCGTTCTAGGTAAAGCAGCTTGCTGTATATCCTGGAAAATACTCCGTTTCTCGTGCCTCCTAAATATTTTACGTCCATAAACGCGCTGGTTTCTGGTCTCCTCTGGGGGGATAAACCGGTGTGCATTTCTTGGCAAAAGTTGATACGAGGTTGGTTCGATGGCGGCATAGCGCTCCCGGATGTCCAGTGTACTACTGGGCTGCCCATTTGAAGATTATAAATCACTGTCTCCATACTCCGCAGACTGAGCCTGCGTTTAAAGCAGACAGGTACGACCTAGGGGGCGGAGGAGTGATGGCCACACTCTATGACCCTAGAGGAGTGGCGGCCCTGTTGGGCCCTACGGCTCACAGTGTAAAGTTATGGTATCAGGCTTCTGCTAGCCTCAAATGTAAGAATACGATCATGCAGATGACGCCACTCTGGGCATCGCGGCGCCTCGGTCGGCTCTGTAATAGTGAGGGTTTTGAGGCCTGGGACCGCATAGGTATATCGACAATTGGAGACCTCGATAGGCGGGTGCGATTCTCACCTTTGACCAGCTGGCGGCTCAATTCAACCTGGTGGAGACAGAACATTTCCGCTACCTGCAAATCACTCACGCTCTCAAGTCTGTGCTCCCGGCTGAAGGAAAGTTATTAGAATCCACTCCTTTAGAAGATAGACTGCTTACGGAGCACATGCTGAAAAAGGCGACCTTGTTGGTCTACCGTAAGTTGGTCAATAATATGCCTGACCCTATGGAAAGACTTAGAATGGCCTGGACTGCGGAAATAGGTGACTTCGATGAGTCGGACTGGCAGGCCGCGCTCTCCTCTCCTCAGGAGGTCGCTGTGCCGTCGCGGCTCAGACTGATACAACTGAAAGTCCTACATCGAGTATATTACACTAGGGTCACACTACATAGGATAGGAAGAATCGCACACCAGTACTGCTTGAGGGGCTGCGGGAAGGTGGGGACGTTTTACCATACTATCTGGGATTGCCCATTGATTGCTGGTTACGGGTCCAAGGTTATGCGAACTATGTCAAGTGGTGCATGTTTCGCTGCTCCCTGAGCCGCGCTGTTGCTTGTTGAACATTTGGGAGCTGAATGATCTGAGCAATCCCCTGCAGGATTGGGCAACGCTGGGTATTATGTATGCTAAACGAAATGTAGCTAAGGCCTAGGGGTCCCCAGTGTTACCGGCGCTTAGGGCCTGGAGTACGGATATGGATTCAGCGATGATTGCCGAAAGGCGGTATATTTAAATCGGAAATGCCCGCGAAAGTGGGCAAAAATTTGGGGAGCCTGGAATGAATATAGAGGATTTATTTGTGAACCACTGCAGATCGAAAGTGATAATGATTGGGATTGATAGGGAGGGGGGGTTGAGATAATCCTGGAGTGGAGAAATTGTGTTCTATCAATGTAATGATTGCAATATTGATATTCCATTGAAATAACCTGCTATGGCCACTATGTATCGCCTTATTAACTGTGCTCGATTGATATGTAAATGTAAATGTAAATGTACAGGAATTTATATAGCGCAAATCACCGAGCGGTTTCTAAGCGCTTGCTTAGGGAACCCGTCCTGGTATTCCCCTGTGAGATAACCCCAGCAGGGTATCCACAAGGTGAAAGCCAGGCATCCCGCCGCGAGGGGGCGTTGTGGAGATTAATCAAGCTATTGCCCAGAGTCGCAGAGTGTGAACCCGTGAATCGAGTAGGCACCGGAGCGAGAATTATCGAGTCCATGGACATTTTTTTTTTTAGGACTCAAGACCCCGCCGAGCCGGGAATCGAGCCCTGGTCCCGGGCTGACCTTTGCTTCCAGGTCTGCCTCCTCTAACCAGTGATCCACACTTCTCCATATGTACAATGTAAACCTTGAGAATGCCCATTATTTATTTTTCTTAACAATAAAATTGTTTTTAAAAAAACAAAAGTTTGCTTTGCAGGATTTATATTCTCTTTACACCCTGATTGGATATCAAATATGAGGAAGGGCGTTTGGGGAAGATGTAACTGCATTAAAAGAACCCAACAGTCATCCAAGGGGTTATGAAGGATCAGGGCCAGACTGGCAGTAATGGGCACCGGGTGTTTCTCTGGTGGCCGAAGGGTGGGGGCCGGCTTTGGACCAGTGGGTCTGTTTTTCTTACTGGGGGCTGGTTTTGCAGGAGTACTACAAAATCAGCACCTTGTAACAAAAGCACAGCAGAAGTGTTCCAGCCATCCTGCCTATAGCGGAAGATGTTGATCGAACACTGTACAGCAGTTTCTTTCTTTATTATTTCATCCCTTTTTTCTCTTCCCCTAAGTGGTGTGTTTTGTATGAGCTGTGCCTAATCACTCACAAGAGACACCATCAGGGGGAAAAGACTAAGTAGCCTTGTACATCGCTCCTGCTGGTTGCAATAATCTGGTTAGTGGTATTTCGATCTGACTTCCTGACCGTTTGAGTCATGTCAATGCATATGCATACAGCTCATCCACTGGTGTTTTTGGGCACTACCACTGTGGGAGAAACCTATGGCGTCAGATCAGTTAAACGTTCAATAATGTCATACTTAAGCAACAATTCCAGTTCTTTTTTAACAGCTTTTTGTAAATGAAAAGCGACTCATCTATGCCTCTGAGTGAGCAACAGGATGGACTTCTTCATTAATATGTAACTTTACTTTCATAGGCTTAAGCTTTCCTAAACCATGAAACAATGAAGGGAATTGACTTACTATTTTTTGGTGAGCATTCGTGTTGTAATTCACAGAAATCAGTCCCATAACAGCAGTTGTACTGAAATTGAGCAGGCACTTAATGCTGTACCTTGAAGTGCATGGATGGGTGTTTTCACCTTTGTTTTCTTGTGTTTCATTGTTGCTACAAATTAACCTTGACTTTTTATGGGCGTCGATGCAGCCCATGTTCACACTTTGGCTTTCAATGGCATATGTTGTGGTAATGCAGATAAATTCATTGTATTTCTCTACAGGAATTGTGTTTGTCAATGCATAACTGTCTATGATGAAAAGTATCGAGCAACCTGTTATTTTCAATGTACTCCTTGGACAATGTTTGTATGACTTTTAAGCTTTGGAATGTCGACTTTTCTTTGACTGACATTTTCCTTCAAATGCAGCCAGTCTAACATGCACATGTTTCTCTATGGAAAACATTGACATGGCACACCATTCTTCATCACTTTTACTTGATATTGAGGCAGAAGAACTGTTTGCCGATAATTTAGATGATGATAAACTTTGTTCAGTGTAGATGTGCCAAAATTGATGTTACCACAGGCCCTGTGGGTGTGCGTTGAATGTGGCTTCGGGAATGTATCTTGTCTTTGTGCTGTGACACGCTTACTTTTTACTTCCCTTTTGAAACTGTCACAAAATAGTTCTCTTTCCCACAGCTTTTACATATCGGTCCAATGGCGGGACATTTATCTTCATGTGGAAATGAAAATCCACACCTAAACCATGTCAGCAGCTTGTCTTTCAGCAGGCTCCTCAGCTCTGGTAACCATCAACACCGGCGCTAGACTTAGAGTTTCTCTCATCATTGGTCGTCTGAATGAATCTGGCAAGCATCCATCAGTAACTTTAAGACGCATAGCTTCTTCAACATTGGATTAATTGAACTTACAGTGTGTGATGAGTGTATCAAGTCTCTCCACAAATTCATCAAGAGTTTCACCAACTTTTTGGCGGTCTCAACGGGAAAAGTATCTTTTGCAATCAACGTTTTTTACTGGATTGAACTAGAGATTCAGCGTTTCTTAATGTGATTTCATAGTCAGTTTATGGTATTTTCTTCATGACTTTTCCACACCATAACCAGCAATATGTTTGAGATACTTGATAATCTTTTTGTTATCAGTCTTTTCAAGTGCATCAATAAAATCATCAAATGTCTTTATCCAATCAGTACATCTATCTCCAATATTTTGCTTTTTGATAGGTTCGAAATGTGGTGGTGGTTTAAAGAAGATGGCAGCATGGTAACTAGTTATGGGAGTGGCTGACATTGAGAGTGGAGTTCTTTCTGCTACGGTTGGCTGTCCATGTGATCATGCGTCATTTGCTATATTTCTTTTATATTACCTTGTAGTGGACCGGCCTCAGAATCATCATGTACAATTGGGGAAACTGTGACTCCTCCTTTGCCTCCATTGAACCCCTTCACTTGTTGGAGACCTCTGGAGTTGTTCTTAGCCGTCACCTGGCAGCTTTGGTGGTGGGCCACTTCAGTTGTATTGGATAGCTTTGTAAGCACAACCCTTGTGCTTCTTCTTGGGTCTAAGTGCCCGCTGATGAGGTTGTGAAGCTTCACTTATCGAGGCTCTGGCAAGTGCAATGATAATACACTTTTTGTCTTACCTTTTCTGTCAGCCAGCACTTCTATGTATGTTGTTAGGATTTGAGATTGCAGTTTTTAGCCCTTTTTCCTGCATCAATACTTAACCGCCTATTGCAGTATCGCTCTGTATAATGTACAATTTTATCTTGCATGGCAGCTTGTAACTTTGTGTATGGCCTGACCAGCAAGTTCTCAACCAGTGGCATGTAGATTCTTAGCAATTTTTCTGTTGTCTTTACCTGCTTTACTGCGGCTGGAGTTGCGCTTTGCCTCCACATGCATGAAGCGTTACTTCCGTATTTCGACAGTGGCATACGTGGCATGCACGAGCAGTGTGCTTGGACCACGGCAAACTTTCTGAGAGAGTACAGTCATTCTTGGGGTTACTGATCCCCTATCTCATCGCCATCTGTAGCGTCTTCCCCAGCTTCAGTACCCACCAATGGCTACACCACACACGGACCTTAGTATTACGTCTTTATTCATCTTCATGTAACTGCAAACCCAACATTCTAAAACAAGCTTTCATTGCATTCCACTCCGACACCTATGTCACAGCTCTACGGAATCCGCTAGAAGTCAAATGAGTCCCGTTATAAAACCCGCAAGACACTACAACTCCTGCTATTCCTGTGCCAGTTTTTGTGCTAGTGAAGCTTGCATTGTTGTCACTGCCAGCGCTCTTTCTGTTGTCTGCGAGTTGGGCATGTAGCCGATGAGGGGAGGTCACTGCTGCTACTCTCGTTGTGTCTGATCTGTGTTATGATTATTTGGCACTTATAAAGCACCCAGTATGAGGAACTTGAATGGGCTCTGCCTTTGTTGCACCTGTTGTGCATGTGTTTGAGAAGAACCCTTGCACTGCTGCTCCACTGCTGTTTGTGTTATGATTGTGCTGCTTTTGCCTATGCTGTTTCACTTCTTTATGTATTAGTGAAGACTGTATTATCGAGCAGTTAGCCTAACTCTTAACCCCTGCTCCATGCATGGCAGCAGGTGAACAACGTGCCTTTTAAACTTCATGAAGAGGTATGATTGCTTTACGGCTGGACGATCGAGCAAATTGAGGAGCCCACCTATAGTTTTACAAAGCTTCATGCAACAGGGAAAGACATGTGTGCCCCAGCTACCACAGGAGTTGAACTAAACCTCTAGATGGGAAAACTATTTACCATCCCTAATTGACAACAGTCAAGGACCATGCTGAATTTACCCTGACGTTTACCTTCCTCATCCTCACATTTTGAAAACCGTATTGAGTCCCAATGGTTATCTGCTTGGCTTAACTGTAGAGCCAGCCTGAAACATTCAATTATAAAAGACTGGGGGTCACATTTACAAGCCCATATCGCAACAGGAACGTCCCTTTTGAAAACGTTCCTGAGGCGATATGGGCTTCCCCTTATTTACAGGGCAGCATTAAGCCACTTAACGTGGCTTAACGCTGCCTTGTAAAAAAGGCACCCTTTCATACTATACTTAGCATGAAAGGGGTAGGCAATTGGTGTTGCAGTGGTCGTTCTGCCGCAACACCCATTAACTTTGATGCTGTCCCATATTTACAAGGGTACCGTGAATATCGGGCAGTGCCAAAATGAAGAGCAAAAAAAAAATAATGCTTTATTTCGCCTAATTTTTGATGTTTCTATGTGTGTTGCATTGTGCAGCAGACATAGAATAAGAAAAATACTGTGCATGATTGTTCATGTGCAGGAAGGTGTCCCTACCTGCACATAAACAATCATTCTAAAAATGACGAGTTGCAACTTTTATGTGTGCTGCACAAAGCAGCACACTATAAAGTATAATTCTCATAATACAGGGACCCTCACACTTTGGTGCAAAGTTGCCTGCATTGGAACACAGCTGTTTTTTACCTTTAAAACCTTTACCCCGGAGATGAGGCAAGCTTTCTCGAATGGCATGACTGCGGTCGCCGGCTGGATGGCCAGGAACTTTCTCCAGTGCAATGTGGGGAAGTCGAAAGTCATGCTGTTCGGGGAAGCAAAAATTCTGTGGACCCCTGACTGGTGGCCTACAAGTTTGGGAGAGGCCCCTTCTCCCAAACAGGTGGTGAAAAATCTGGGGGTCCGTCTGGACCATGACCTCAATCTTGTACATCATGCCAACACCACGGTGGGGTCTTGTTTCCATATCATCAGCCTCCTCCGGAAAGTGTTCCCCCTTCTCCCTGACAGCACAAGGAAGACCTTGGTCCAGGCCCTCGTATTGAGTGGCCTCGACTATTGCAATGGTCTACTTTTAGCGGCCAATGAAGGAGTGCTTAACAAACTTCAAGTGGTGCAGAACACCGCGGCACGCCTGGTGACAAATGCCCCCCCCAGAACACCATCTCTGCCCCTTCTCAAACTGCTCCACTGGCTTCCTATCCGGAGACGGGTGGAATTTAAGACCTGCTGTGTGGTGCACAAGAGTCTCCATAACTTAGGGCCGCTCTATCTGGCCGAAAAATGTGTTCATCATCACCCCCCTCGTAATTTACGGTCCAGTAACCAGCTGTTACTACAGATTCCCCGACATAACAAGACCAGACAGGGAGGACGTGCTCTTTCTGTTATGGGTCCGCGTCTGTGGAACAACCTCCCCCTCTCCCTTAGACAGTGCTCTAGCCATCTAGCCTTCAGGAAAAGTCTTAAGACAACCTTATTTCAGTATTAGCGCTTGCTTAGACCTGTTTCCTCCCACAGCACTGCGCGGAGATACACCTTCGGGTGTGATTCCGGCGCGTTACAAACCCACAAATAAATAAATAAATAAATTGGTGCTAGGTAGCTGTAATTAGCGCCAGCACAGAGAGACATACAGAGCTGCACCGTATTGTTGGAAATACGGTGCCGTTCTGCATTTCCAAAGTGGCGGAGCGCTGACTTAAGCCAAGAAGGCTAACGCTACTTCTCTTATAAATATACACTTTTTTTTTTAATTATTCACAGCAAAAATTACAGACTGTACTAAAGCAATCACAGTTCAAATACTTGTCCCAAAACATTACAAAAAAACAGAAACATTGTTCATTCTTCGTAGTAATCACGAAACGCACTCCAAATTTTAATGCCCAGTCTTCTTTTCCTTGGTCCCTTAATAGAAAAAAGCCCCACTCCAAATTGTACAAGTTTAAAATTTTAACACCTCATTGGTGGAATGCGGGCGGTTTTTCCTGAAGCCATTCAGTGGCTATACATAGACGGGCTACAGTCATTGCATAAAATATGAAGTGACGATATTTATATAATGGCTCGACATTACTGTCCTTTGGTATTTTTCCCAACAGCGGCATAGCAGGGGTAATATATATCAGCATTTTTATTACAAAGGATATACATTTTTCAAGATCTATTATAAAACCTTGAAGTTTAACACACCTAACAAAAATATGAACTGCCCCTGCATTATCGTCCCCGCATCTAAAACACTTGCCATTATTGCCTCCTCCCCATTTTGCCATTCGAGTCGGGGTATAATACAAATCCAAAATAGTTTTAAAGAACTGAGTCTTTAAATTTGCCGACATTAGTGCCTCCTTGGAAAGGAGTAGAAGATCTTCCATGTCTATCTCTGAATCGTCTAGTAAGCCCTGCCATTTTACCCTCACTTTTTCTAAATCGTCACTCCTCTCGGCCAGTAACAGTTGGTATATTGTGCCTATGTTAGCAGACCTCCTAACTGCTTCTACAATTTTATTCTGCTGTAATGTAATTTTTAGTTGATGTAAAAAGTCCAGAATTTGCAAAAATTTAAAGAAGATGTTTCTAGGGATAGAGAACTGATTTTTTAACTCCTCAAACGATTTTAAAGTCCCTTCATCCTTAGACATATCCCCCAGACATCTAACCCCTTTCTGCTGCCAACTTGTAGCCATATCGTCGTAGAATATATCTGGAAGAAGCCTATATGCATTAAATGGCATGTAGTAAGATAGTTTCCCTATCGCCATTCTATTAAAGAGCCATTTCCAGACCTTAAATGCACCCAGCACTACCTTAAAACGTGTCAGTTTGTAATAGGACCCGTCATTCTCCTTACAAAGCGATTGCTTCACAAATGGCCCAAGTTGCATTTCGAAAATAGAATGGATATTAGCCGCATTGGCGTCTATCTCTCCGGTAATAAGCGTCCTCATCTTTAATAGAAAACAAGTTACATAATATAAAAAAAAATCTGGAACTCCCATTCCGCCCCTTATATACGGTAAAGTCCTAAACTTCATTGCCCGCCTCGGTTTCCCTGGGCTCCAAATAAATTTACCACACCTCGACTGTAGGGCCTGTATCTTGTCTTTAGTAATTTCAAGGGGCATTGACCTAAATAAATATAAAACTTTAGGTAACACATTAATTTTTATCACATTGGTGCGGCCAATAATAGTTAAGTACAGGTGATCCCACCTATCCAGCGAGTGCCTAATTTTATTCATCAATGTTTTCCAGTTAACCTCTACTAATTCATTCATATTCGCCCTGAGTTGAATACCTAAGTATGTTACCTCCTTTACTACTCTCCCATCCATCCATCCTACAGTTTCAGAGCACTGAATCTGCATTTTTGACTCATTCAGTTTGTATCCTGACACTCGCCCAAACTCCTTGGCCAGCCGCTCAATTTCTGTAATTGCAATACCAGGATTAACTGTTGTTACCGCAATATCGTCGGCATAAGCAAACACAGAAAAATAATGCTCAGCATTACTTGATAAGGTGGGATCAAAGTACTCCTATTCAACTGTCCAATAAAAGGATTAATATAAAGGGCAAATAAAAGAGGGGAGCTTGGACAGCCTTGACGTGTTCCACGTGTAATATTAACAAAATCCGAGAGTAAGCCCATAGCAGAAATTTTGGCCTTTGAGGTGTTATATAAAGATTGTATGGCAACCATAAATTTTGGACCAAAACCCATTTTGTGCATCACCTTCCACAAATATCCCCATTGAACACGGTCAAATGCTTTTTCAGCATCAAGTAAAATGAGTGCTAGGTATTTTTTTTTTAACAGCAGCAATGTCAAATAAACGTGATAACTTTATTGACATGCTCTGCCGTCCCTCTTTTTGGTATGAAGCCATGTTGATGCAGTGACACTAAAGAAATCATACAATTAGATATTCGATCAGCTAGTATTTTCGAATAAAGTTTATTATCTGCATTTAATAAAGATATAGGTCGATATGACCCTACCGAATCTGGTGGCTTTCCTTTCTTACAAAAAACAGCAATAGTGGCATCAGCCCATGATCTAAGAGGGGAACCCTGCTGAGTAGCCTGCATCACTACTAAAAGCTCCTTCTTAATAATATTGTAAAACTGTCTGTAAACCTCTGTAGGTATTTGATCGGGGCCAGCAGCTTTGCCGATAGCAAGACTTTTTACAGCTTTTTCCATCTCCCCTTCCGGGATTGGGTCTTCCAATTCCAACGCTACATTTGAATCTAATTTTTTTAAACCCAATTCAAACAATTCTAACCAGTCCAAACCATCCTCATCAGTCCCTCTATATTGAGCACATAATTCTGAGTAAAATTGCCCAAAAATGTTTAAGATTTCTTGAGGGTCAGAATGTGCCACCCCCCCGAACATCCTTCATTGTCGCGATATTTCTTGCTGATTCCTTTATTCGAAGCTGTACCGCCAGCCTCTTTCGAATTGTTTCGCGGTACTCATGTTTTTTCGTCTTTGATGTTAAAAACCTCCTAGCGTTCTCTACAGACCAAAAGCCTACTACTTTCGCTCTCTCTGTTGCTACTTTATCCTCCAAGTTACTCAAATCATTCAGCCCTTTAGCCAACCCATCCATCAATAAAGTTTCAGACTGAATTAAATGCTGATATAATGTATCTAACTCTTGTCTAGCCTTCTTTTGTTGATGAAACGTAAAACTCATGCATTCTCCACGAAATTCTGCCTTAAAAGTATCCCAAATTATAGGTACTGTAGCTGTGCCCTGATTTTCCTCAAAAAATAGCTGGATCCACCTTCTCATATAGGCTTAAAAGTCACTGTTTAGCCCCAGCTTCCTGTCAAATGTGAAATTTAAAGATCTAGATCTAGTTATATCTGCTTGTATCTCCATTACAATAGGGGCGTGGTCAGATGAAATTCTAGGGTAGACACTAGCAGTCGCACCTTCCAGTATTGAAGCTGGAGCAAAAAAATAATCCAGTCTGACCAATTTCTTATGCGGATAAGAATCGAATGTATACCCGCTATCCTGTGGTCTCAAATGGCCCCACACATCCACCAACCCTTGATCCTCAACTAAATTATACATTGCCTTGAACACTTTTGGTTTACGCCCCTTGTACTTAGTAAACCCGTCCTTCAGTGCAGAATTATTCAAATTTATATTAGTATCGCCGCATACTATAACTGGCTGAGGCCAAGTTGCAAGCTCCAAATTCACTTCATTTAAAATTTCTGGGTTGTCTAAATTGGATCCATACACAGTGCATAGCGTCACATTTTTCCCCTTTACCCCACATTCTGCCATCACCCACCGACCTTGTTTATCACTTAGAGTCCGCCCAATAGTAACATTATTTCCCTTACAGAGAATAGCCACCCCCCGTATCATACTAGATTGTCGTGTAGTAACCACTAAGAAAAATCCAAGTTCTTTCAGTACCTCCCTTTTTACCCATGGTATATGGGTTTCCTGAAGGCAGAGTAGCTGTGGTGATATGTATCTTAGTTCGGCCGCGACCTTACATCTCTTATTAACATTGTTCAACCCGGAGACATTCAATGAGCAAATTCTTAAACCTTTAGTTACAATATGTCTTTAATGTACTTATACATTGATGAGCAATGCCCAGACATCATGTTAATCAAATCCAAAAAAAGATATTTTAATGTAGACCAATCCATTCTGATATTCAAAATTAAAGGACAATTTTTGCGCATTTTGCTGTGAACATTTTTCCCTTTTTCTCCCACTCCCCACTCGTGCAACCCTCCTACCCACCCTCCCTTACCACCAGCCCCCCCTAACCCCCACAACCCTTAATAGAGGCTTTAGGACTGATGGTCCTGTTGATGTGAGCTTGCCCCCAACCTCCTACCATTGCCCACGGGACATCTTACTACATGCCCCAAGAATAAAAGAAAAATGAAAGATCATGCTGCTCAAGAAAGATACGGAGCAAAAGGAAGAATGAATGCCCCTACTTGCCTAAACAAAAATGTATAAAGATATGTATGGCAGCTAAGCTAACTACATGTACCCAGGAATTCCTTAGCAGCCGCAGCGGACATAAAGAAATGAGTGCGTTCCTTGTGTATGACTTTAATTTTAGCTGGAAACATCAAGTAGGCCTGTGCACCCTTACTTTGAAACTCCGGAATTAGTTGCCGAAGCTGTCATCTTAACTCAACGGACTGTTTACAGAGGTCGGGCCGCACAAAGTACTCACAATCCAACCCACTTCTCTTTCTATCTGGGCGAGCTTTCATAAAAATTTCCTCACGGGCCAAGAAACTGTTAAATGCCACTAAAATAGCTCTTGGTTTCTGATCCCGTTGATGTGCTCTATTTTTAAACGGAAACCGGTGTGCGCGCTCCACCTCCCTTTCCCAGTCCCAGCTAGTAGACTCAGAAAATGACTTTTCAAGCAGTTCAATTATAAAACCTCAAGGATCAGACCCTTCCTTGCCCTCCGGAATCTGTAAGAACCTTAGATTATTTCTACGTGACCGATTCTCTAAATCGATCAATTTCCAATTAACATCTTCCTTATGGGCAAGTTGCAGTTCAAGTTATTTCTTTTGTTGTACCAGTTCATCCTCGAGGGTGGATATGCTTGCCTCAGCTTCATTAGCTCTTACTACAAACTCAGCATGTGATTTAACGAAACGCCTAACTGAGTTCTGTAGCTTCTTGCAAGAATTTTGCTCTCTCAAACTGTCTTCACGGGTTTCATCCCTATGCTGCATCATAGTCTTATATATCAACCCCAATGTTATTTCTTCCGGTGTTTCCTCTCCGTTAATAGGGGCAGTAGAATTTTCTCCTTCCTTCCCGGCCTCTCCACCGTTTGTTTCTCCATTCTGATTTAACCGCAATTTATGAACTGTGCGAGATTCAGATCTCTGATCCTCCAGATCAAAGCTACTGTGTATACTCCCATCTTCCAAACTCATCTATGTAGCGTATTGTTGGACAAGATCCTCTGAGGAAGACATGGACTGTTCTGATAGGGAGGAAAAAATCTGCTGAATCAGACTCAGTAACGTTAGGAATGTGCTGTCCGTGTGCCTCTTGTAATTCACTATCACAGCTAGGTCTCTCCATATTAGCGACCGCAGTGTTAATTGGTTTTAACTTCAAGGATATAGCTGAGGCAGACCCCTGCGCACTGTCTAACAAAGTCTCCTCATTTATAGCTTAAATAGAGCTCGAGTCTTTCTCTAATACAGGGCAAGTATTTACAGGCTCCAATTCAGTCTCTGTCTCACTCACAGTCACAGCCCCCTGTGTTCCTTCTGCAGTATTACTTTCATTCGTCTGCCCAGCTTCTTCTTCTTCAACCTCGTCTAATGTCTCAGGGAGTTGACAAACAGCCGCTTCGAGTCGGCCCGATTTAAGTCTTTCCTTATTTTTAATTGAGGAGAATAACTCCAGGATTCCTATTACCGGTCTCAGATTACTATCACCGCCCTCCTTAACTCGGGCCGCTCTCGCTGCTTTGTCTACTTTGTCGACTTTGTCTGTCTCTTTGCTCCGTATATCAGAGCGAGCAGGATCCTCCGCCGTGTTTAAAGACTCCTGACCATCCGGCTGTTCAGATGTAGAGGCTCCCTGTCCACGACCTCTTCGTCCTTTGGGAGCCATTGCTTCCGACACTCCTTCCTCCACTCGTGGTTTCTCGCGCCCAACAGCGAAGCAGTTCTCCCTGAACCAGCTGGACCAGGTGAGCTGACTCATATGCACCACCCACAACCACCGCGGACTGCGTGCTGCAGGTCCATTTACCGCTGATAGATTCCAGCACATCTACACAGAGGAAGGTGTTTTTTTTCCTATCTTATTCAGAGAAGCCAGAAAACAGAAAGACCGGCTGCGCCGCCGAAAAACAACCCTCCTGCCCGATCTTCACTCAAGCAGCTCTGTGTCCCGTGAGGTCCGGCAGGAGCAGCTTGCTCACGCGTCCAGCGTGGACGCCATCTTGCCTTTTACCCACTGTCTTGCCAGTCATAAAGGTCTTAGTATCCAATAGCTTGCTTATGTCAACACAGTTCTTTCAGAGTTGGGTTATTCTTTGTTGTTTGATAACCTGACTTCTATTGCTACTCTGGATGAAAAGCGAATTAGTTCACTGTTCCTCAAAAGAAGACACCATACTAGGGGTGTAGAGGAGTCCAGGGGGCATATTACCAAGAATAAGCGATAATTATCGCTAAGCTTGGTTAGCGGCTATAATTTTATCGCCGTGCTTCGCCTATTTTTATCGCTTAGAAACCTTGCTATTATCAAGGTTTATCTCCTAAGCGATAAAAATCGGCCGAAATGCATGAATATCGCTGAAAAGTCAGCGATATTCATGCATTACAGAGCTAATGCTCTTAGCCATGTTATCCACCTACCATTGGATAACATGGCTAAGAACTGCTCTGGGCAGGCGTTAGCTTTTGGAGATATTCGCGCTTAGCGTGAATATTTCCAAAAGTAGGTAATAGGAGATAGCAATGTTAGCAACTGTTTCTAGTCGCTAACATCTTGGCACGCCCACTTTGCATGTCATTAGCGATAATTATCGCTGACATGCAAAGTGGGCCCCAAGATGATCGCTATCTCCTACTAGCTGTCGCTAACTGGTGTTAGCGACAGCTAGGTAATAGAGCGATAAAATTATCGCCGCTTTAGCGGGAAAAATTCCCACTAAAGCGGCGATAAGGCCCTTGGTAATATGCCCCCAGAACCCTTACAAGGAAAGCCTTCGATAACCTGAAAGCGGGCACAGACCTAGAACCTTATTTATGACTTCCGCTTGAGAACTGTGGAAAGGTCATTGCTTTTTCGCTTTACAGCAGGTACATGTAAATATCTGTTGTGCTTTCCCGTGAGCCATTTCTGTGAATTTTCATGGGCGCTATTATATTTTATCTTTATTTTTGTCAATACTGTATTATTTATACCAAAAAGTTTTTAATTTTCACTTAAACAGAAACTTGATTCCTGCTTTGTAGAGTAGCACTCAGATTCCTGCAGTTGTTAGGAGACGAAGACGTGTGCTGCAGGGTGCGATCTTCTTGAAATAAGCTGTCTTCTCCAGGAAATCCATGCATTGATCATTATTTATGATTTGTATTTTATCTGATGAGTTATGCTGTAGGGTAGTACTCTCGTTTTAACGTGATATTTAACAGTGCATAATTTATGTACTGGTATAGCTATGAATTGTACCAACATGAGCCACATCTGCATGTTTCTTTTATGTGTCTCTAAATTATACTGGTGCTGTTGTTAGTGAAGCTTGCTGCAGCATTTCGTCCAAAAACAAAAGCATTTGGCTGTGCTAATGTTTGTTTTTACAGCAAGAGCCTCATAAGGCAGGCAGCTGGACTCTGTTAGCGTTTATCCTGCATCCTGGAGCAGATGGGGCGAGAGGATCCAGCGTCTCCAGTGTTATTAATTAGAGAGCTTTCACAACAACACAGAAAACGACTAGATACAAAGCGAGATAGTTTGTTGCACAAGTGACCATAATGAATCAAGAGAAAGGAACTTGTTGAGCTTTAAAGAGACAAGATAGATATCTTAACCCAAGTCAGTGTCAGCACATTAAGGAACACACTGTGCGCAGCAGCTTCCTCCTTCCATCTGCTTTAGATCAGATGACACCAGGGACATCTCGCGCAAGAGCCATGTGTAGGCCCACTAAAGAGTGCATGTGTGTAAAGAAGCATTGGTGATAGAGCTTACACTGGTAAAATGCTAGGTCAATGGGGAGTGAGTAGATGTGGGTCTTGCAGACTCAAATAGATGGGATGAGACACCGCCAGCATTGCCAGGTTGGTCCAAGTTGCCAGGACACAAGTTTCTCTGTCATTGGCTGTCTACTTGACAGCATTGTTTCCTGACACATTAATTCTGTGTGTCGAATTAAAGCAAAAGAAAACTGAAAACTACAGAATCACTAATTTGCTAAATGGTAGCCCGTGATATGTGGTGCACTGCTAACTTGAAGCGATTAGAAAAGCCTAGACACCAGCTGGTGAACGACAGGTCTGGGGGACACTGTTTTAAAGCCCCTCCCCCCTTTAAAACAGTGCCCCCAGACCTGTTTCACGTTCATCTTTGCAGGGTATCCCCCCCCCCCCCCCAGTGTGGCATGGATCTGTGGCACAATAAGGTATTGTCTATATTTGTGAACATGCAGGGTAGTGGCCATATCACATGATGTTGCAGGTGTCTAAATCTAGTTTCTTTCATAGAGTGTTTCAGGCCCAAAGAAATGCATCCAAGCTCTTCTCTGTATCTGTGTAACTGTCCCCTCAGAATTGTGTGACTTCACCTTATTTAATGTGAGTCCACTTACATTCGGCATCTATCTAACACACGACAAAGCTGCCTTTTCACATATTGACTATGATACAGGCTAACAGAGAGAACCAAACATCACATTTTAAAAGAAGTTCCGCTTGAGTGCAGAAACAAAATATTTGTAGTATACTGCTTTTATATTAATTAAATCAACAGAGGACAAAGTATTTGAGATAAGCAGATTTCCTTACTTGTCTTTTCCCAACCTTCACATTTTCAGTTGACAAATAACTGGTGTTTATTTCTTTAACAATGCTGGGTAAAAGCGTTTATCTCTTGGCTTGTCCCTTTATCACTTTTAGAGAACAGTTCTCTTTCAGTGCTTTATAATACGAAATCCTATTTAAATTCCAAACTGCATTTCTAAACAGTTTTACCACTTTAATTAGTTTCGGAAATATAGACCTCTCTTTCTTGTCTTTTGGTAGTCTGATAACCACCCAATTGCCAGAATTAAAGGCATCAGTTTTAGCAGCCTTCCTGTTGAAACACAACTATTTCCTTTTCAATTGCTTAAACTTATTTCTCCAAATAACCTAACACCTTACATCTGCTACCTCTTTATTTCAACTCATCCACCCTGTAGACAGATTTCTGCTCTTTTAATAATTAATCAGGTATTTACAATGCAACGGTCTCGCCTTTGCAAAAGTTAGAGCTATTGGCATTGTAAATGACAACATTTTTATGATTGTGTTGGTTTTGAAAACAGATAAATAAATGGCATTGTCATTTACAATGCCAATAGCTTAATCTCTCGCAAATGCGAGTCCTACTGCATTTGCAATGCAATAGGTTGCGTATTTACGCGAGTTTTAGCTACTGACATTGCAAATAACAATGCGTTTTATGCTTTTATTTATGTTTCCAAAACCAAAACATAAATAAAAGGTGTCTCACACTGCTGTCTCTCCCACACGGCTGTCTCTCTCACACTGCTGTCTCTCTCACACACACAGAGCCACACACACACACAGAGCCACACAGAGACACACACACACACACACAGAGCCACACACACACACAGAGCCACACACACATACAGAGCCACACACACACACACACACACAGAACCACATGCACATTCTGACTACCTATATTGTTTGTGACAACTATTTTAATGTATTGAACACCTATAGAAATCCAAGTAACTAAGCTGAAAATGCTGGGAGTGAAAATCGCATTGGGTGGCAGTGGGGGAAGATGAAGTTGTTTACGATTTCTGACGATGGCCAAAACGTTCGACAAAATCCCGTTCTATTCCTGATAAACATGGGTGGCAGGGAGGGGGTATAAAATGCATATGGTGAAGTATGAAACTATAATTGGCTGCGGTGCAGACAGTTCCTCTTTTCTCGTTCAATGACACGAGCCTGCCCGGCTTGCTTCTCAATGACTTGGCAGTTGCCAGGTCAACTGGGGGTGCACAGATGATAGTCCATCCGGCGTTGTCAGGGTGAAGGGATCAACAACACTGAACGCTGCCAATGTGAAGCGAAAGTGGAAAGCATAGCCAATAGGTCTCGCTCCAAAAAGCGAAAGTGGAAAACAAAAGCAACACAATAATTAACGTCATTAGAACCCCTCCTGTTCAGTTGTATTTCCGATCAAGCACACACACGAGAAGAACATCTAAAAGCATTCTGTATATAACTTCCGAGGATGGAGTAACCATGCACCGCACACAAACATCTACAATAACGCCCTTCCCACCTTCACCAAAGCTGGTTATTGTCCCGCATCATCAGTTTTCTCCAATCAGCACTCAAGCCACTATCTTCCTGCTTCCTTTACAGTCGGTTCCTTGAGTGGACAATAGCGAACAAACAAGCATAGAACCAATATACAGGGTATGAATACCATGATGCCAAACCTGCCCACATCACATCATTCAGACTCTGCCCACCCTAAACTTTTGCAGGCCTGCCCAACTCTGCCAGGAATGATAGTCTCAAAGGGGTGGCTACCAATTGATGTTAAATAATGTTCCTGGACCTGAAAGGGCCCATGGGGCAGCATAAGGGCAAGTACGTAAACCTGTACGTCTCTGGTGAGGTAGGGGTGAGGCTGTGCGGTAAGGGGGGGGTGAGATTGTTGGGTATGGGTGAGATGGTGGGTGAGGTTAGATTCCAGTTCCCTCCACATCAGGAGCGCACGTGTTTACCTGTTTTGGTGCTGTCATTGTGATAAGAACGTGTACTCTTGAGTTGTTGGATGAATGACTAGCACTTGTAGTGATGTAGTACCCTTCACGGAGCCCGGTAACAGACGTGTGGGCTCTGCTGGGGCCGAGCGCACCAAGCTTCACCCCGTGCCTCGCGCAGCCCGCGGGCAGAAATATTTATTATATAATTGGACGACCTCTCTTCGGCGGGATCGTGAAAGGAGTACAGATGTGCACCGCGCGAGAAAGGCGGTAATCAGTCTTATTGAAAATTTGCCTGACGCTCACCCCGCTGAATGAAAGCGACAGACTGCTGTTTTGTTTCCTAAAAAACAACAGTAGAGTGTATTGTTGTGTCGATCCCTTTTTTGATAAATACGACGATTCCGATGCATCATTCACAGTGCAATCTGATGTTGGGCTGCTCAGATTATATGAATGTTCCAATAACTTCCCGACTTGTTCTTCGTTTCTAAATTACAAAATGAGCACACCGTGACCATTTAGTTATATACTTTGTTGTGGGTTTGAATTATTTTTGTCTGAATCCGAAATCCTAGATAAAGGCAGTCTAGAGCGGCTTTATCAGGTAGCCGAGCTAAAACGCAAAAAGCAGAAAGCTATTAAAACTCCTTCTCTTGGATTAACAAGCAAAAATTGATCGATCTGTCAGGGATAATGTTGATTTATGAAAGGTGCTTATTTCTCCGGTATGGAGAATTTTATGTTCTCTAGGTGAAACCAAGTTCACGCAGCTCGGAGTAGACTGATGTTTTAATAAAAATATATAAAAGGGGAAAGCTGGCCAAGTGTTCGGGGACATCAACTCTGCAATCGCAGTTAGACTAACAAATCAAATCGCATTATCTTCACCTTTTATATTTGTAAATCTAGCATGCGAGTACTGCTCGCGCAGATGACTGTTGCGTAACTTTTAATGGTGCAGCGTAAAAGTGCGCAGGGCGTTCGTGTGTGGGATCGACGATCTGTGCATAAACTGGTACAAAAAACGTTTACGCATTTTGAAGAGCAGTGATTTAAATATCAATAGCGTGTCAACAGATTATTCCATCCAACGAAAATCAGAGGGATTATCCTTCAGACTGCTTAGTCTACCGTCTGTGGCCAGAAAGGGTGGCGCCCGAACCCCACCTTAGAGGTGCTTCTATCCAGTGCTGCTCCTTAGAGAAAACAAATGAGAAAAAATCGGAAGCAGTCACGGAAGGACTTTTGTTGTTTAGATAAACCCAAAGTTTCCCAATGACCCAAAACGCATGGATGAGTGTCACGGGCCTATACAATTCATTTACGTTCTGGCCCCGTTAGAAAGGCAACTTTAGAGCCCGACTTACTTGTGTGGTAAAAGGTTTATCATCTTCTTTATGGGGTGAAACAGATGGCCCCATAAAGAAGATAAGAAAGCTTTTACCACACACGTAAGTCACGGAACCCAGTCTGAAAAGGACGGGGCTTAGAGAGAAAGAAGAACATCACTAGGACCTCTTCTCCAATGGCTGGCCACTGTTTAGCATGAATGGTAACGCCAGCCAATGGAAAAGAGGAGTGGGGCTTAACCTTGCTAGTGGAAAATACTCTATGTCATTAAATCCCGCCAGCTCGACTGCGCATGTGCGCAGTCTTTCGCAGGCTGAGACCTAAAAATGGATTGTACAGTGGTGACATAAGGCATCATTCTATATGCTATAATCCTCTTGCTTTTTTCTATTATTTCTTGACAACTGTATTTCTTCTTTAATAGTGAAATTACGTCTTTCTACTACTCCAGCAGACTCAGGGTTATATATATCTTTCATTTACATTTACTTACCTATATCAAGACACTGTGTCCTTTGAGATTGCTTAGACACCAGTGTTGGTTTAACAATGAATCAGGACTTCATTGCCTTGAAAAATTTGTGGAAATGTCCAATACATGCAGGATTTCCGGCTATTGTTAATACTTAGTCAATCAAAATTAGTTTATACCTTTTATACGTTCTCCAGATAATGAGCCCACTATATATAAGGTAAATTCATGCTAAGGCATTGTTGGTAATAGTTGTTAATTCTCTACTTTTTATAGGTGATACATAGATTTTGTATAATTTATCACTATTGGCAAAACCCTCTCTGTCTTCCATTGGTTCAGTTATCTTATTTTAACAAACATTTTGTAGCTATTTCTTTACAGTATCAGGAACACTTTATGAAGTATTGCACACTTCACATACAATTGACGTACCTCATGTTTTTATTTTCAGTCTAAGAGTGTAATTTTTTGTAACTACCTAGATCACTCCTAAATAGATTTGGAAATCCATTTGTAAAATCTACACTGAACTTTAGATTGTTCTCTAATTTTATCAATTACTATTTGTGGATCAGCATTGAGATTTTGAAACCCAGTCATTTGTGTTGTGGCCAACTTAATATGTTGTCGCCCTTGGTTAATACATGCAACTTCTCTATGGACAATTGCAGTAAGACATGTCATCGTTAGGGTTGTCTTTCCCCAACTTTTCGCCTGATTACCTCCACTTTGAGCTGTATCTTTTGCTGGCCTTAGGACTCTGAGCACTTTACCACTGCTAACCAGTGCTACAATGCATGTGCTTGTCCCCTAAACATAGTGACATTGGTATATACCAGAGTGGCATATTTTGTTTAGTTATACGTCCTTTGTAAAGTGGTATAACATATACTCAGGGTCTTTAATCTAAATGCTACCAGTGGGCCTGTAGCACTAATTATGCTACCCACACAAGTAGCCTTTCAAACCTGTCTGAGGCCTGCCATTCAAGGCCTTTGCGTGCAGTTTACTGCTACTTTGAATTGCCATTTAAAACCACTTGCCTTAAACTTTCCTTATATTACACGAAGCCCACCCCTAAGGTAGGCCATATGTAGCCCTAAGGGCAGGCAGCTATGTAGGTAAATGTTAGGACATGTACTTTTAAGTTTAGGTGTCCTATTAGTGACAAACAGCTACATTCGTTTTTCAGTACTGTGAGGCCTACTCCTCTCATAGGCTAGTATTGGGAATTCCTTAAACTACTTTTAAGATGTAATTCCTGATTAGAAAGGAGACACGAAATCATGTTTCCTATGTTTGGAATGGTAATGATAAATCCTCTTTAGTGATAAAGCTGTATTTGACATTGCTATTTTAGAAATGACACTTTTGGAAAGTGGACATTTCTCTGATCTTACATTTGCTCTGTGTGCCTACAGCTTGTCTCCAATGCACATCTTGGTTGGGTGGCAACTACTCTTTGTGCATTCCCTCAAGACACCCACAAACAGAGGAAGGGTGGTTGTGACAGGGGACTCATCTGCATTCATCTGCATTCTGATAGCCTTCATGGACAGGAAGCGGGAGCTAACACTTACATCTGAATAGGCAGTGTCCTGTGTCCCCCACAAAGGACTGATTACCCCCCACAGAGGGCCAGGCAGAGAGGGCTGGGATGAAAGTGCACCTGTGCACTTCAAGTAGCTGCTCTGAAGTCAATCCCCACTTCAAAGGCATATTTGTGTATAAGTACTGGTGCTCTGACTCTTCCAAGAAGCTCACTACGGGTCCTGGGAAGAACTCTGCTGGAGTAAAGACTGCTGTGCTATAAAGGTTGTCACTTTGTCTTTCCTGACTGTTCTGAGGAACTACTTCTCTGCTTTGCTGAGCAGCCCTGCTGTCTGCTGATCTCTGCCATGCTGAGGAAAAGTTCTGGACCCATCTCACTTGAACCCAGAGTGACTCAAGGGCTTGCTGGCTTACCTCCTGTTTTCTGAAGTCTCAGGGACACAACAGACTTCCTGAAATTCTGCTAGTGCTACTAGACTTTGCCATTTGTGAGCCCTACCGTTGTGTGAGGTGCCCCTTCCAGTCCTGGGCCTCAGAAATGGGTTCTGCAGCGGTTTTGCTGCAAAACCAACACATCGTCACTTTTGCGGTGGCCGGAATCGATTCATTGCCCTTCAGCGTTAACACAGAGGCTGTTTGATGACAGTGATTCAACCAGCAGCACTACCTGATGATGAAGCTCTGCACAGCTCGATGACGACCCACTGCCTGCATCCCAACAGAGCTTGAAAACGATGCAGCGACCTGACTTCATTGAAAAGTTTGATGCATAGCTATAGCTCCCTCAGCATTGATGTTTCGGCCCATCAAAGGTACTTTTTCAGTAGGACCTGAGCGAGTCTCGCAGCCGGCCAGCCCTCCAGTGCGGACAGCCAGAACTTTGAATTTTCTCTGGTCTCTTGCAACCTCAAGTAACCTTTTAGCACTATTAACTTCACAAGCACTGTTTTCACATTTATTCTTTAATAATTCTTATCTTGATTTCTACTGATTGGATGTTTGTGTTTTGGTCTTATGCTACTCAGATAAATATTCTATTTTTTTCTAAACCTGTGTGGAGTCTTTTTGTGTTGTATTCATTGTGTTACTCAGTGTGTGGGTGTGATGTACACAACTTTACACATCGCCTCTTAAGTTAAGCCTGCCTGCTCTGTGCCAGGCTACCAGAGGGTGACCACAGGCTAATGTAAAGTGTGTAACTAGCTTATACTGACTAAGATTGTGGTCCCTTCTTGGACAGGTTGCAAACCTCTGCCAAGTAGAAACCCTAAATTCTAATGATCTCCATTTTTATTCATCACATCCTAAAAAATTGTCTTTCATTTTGACTAAATTGTTCCCATAACGTCCTGGATTCCATCTTTATTTTATTCTCATGACAGTTGACAATGTTTGTTCAATATGCTAGTGATACTGCAAGTAATCACACACATTTGTAGATAACATTCAGCCTGCCAGCAACAAGATAACTTAGTAAAGTGTGTGGGTCCAATCTACCAAGGTATGTAATTTTAGGCGAAGCAAACACATACTCGGAAAATAGATATCGCCAAAAACCTGGAACAGTGACAAATTCTGCAATAGCAATCATTTAAACAAAAAAGTACAGAGTGAAGGCTGATGAAGGGAACCAAAACACACCACAATGAACACATCCGACTCATATATGTACCTTGACATGAAACCCAACAAGGGCATCAATGCGCAATCCAGGCAACTTCCTGGAATTATGCCGCTACACAAAGAAGGAAATATCATGGGAGAAAAACAAGAAAACAGACACAGTAATGCTACCTCATATAAAATGCATCAAATGGAAAACGCAGAAATTCACAAGGACGCAAACAGCAATGTAATGCACAGAGGGCAATCATTGAACCGTCAGGATCATACAAATGGGATAGGCGTTTTACCCAGTCACAATGTCAAACAGCCACAATGCCCAAACCACAGTAAGAATTAAATACTTACATCCATATGGGAAAACAAATCCATACAAATAATTGGAGGCGCTGGGTGTAAAATGGGCCAACGCTCAACCCAACCAGAAAAGACACCAAACAGGTGTAGAATTTCCCACACAGCCAACAGGAACAGATGTTCACCACACCAGAATGGCAGGCTGCAATTGTAGGACACACACAACCAACATAGGCACAATCACTCTAGTAGACACTAGACTAGATATGCGCACCTCACACTCTAAAAAATTGTGCTAATATGTATTTCCCATAAGTACCCCAAATAGGGCCTCCTAGTAGCTGGTGGACCACAAACAACAACCATTATTCCACAAGCCATCACATCATCACCAAATGAACTCTAAGGTCCTGATCATGAGCTGGGCATTGTGGAATAACCTTGAGGAATTCCCCTGCAGCTGATCATGACTGGCCTGGTGTTTTCCAGGGTGTGGGAACACAGGACGAGAATTCTGTACCATAATCCTGTTTTTGGATAGTTACTCCCCATGGTAATGGGTCTAACTCATAATAGCTGGATTTCCATGCAGAGATGTCAGTTGATAACAGTAACTCTGACCACCCGGAATTTCTGCATGGAATTCAGCCTAACTTGTAATTGGGTCCTCAGAGAACATCAAGCAATGAACCAGATTTTATATATAACATTCTCATCGCAAGTGAATGCAATCTTGAGAATTAAAATCAAGCAACTATGCACCGGGATACCAAACGTACATCCAAATAAAGGACACATTAGCCTCAGAACAGTCCGCAAGCGCCATGCACCCAAGAAGTGAGACTATTTTCAAACAATGAAAGTCCATCCCCAGTAGTCACCTCCTTCCACCAACAAAACTACTGAATAAAACTGCCCTTCAATGAGATGCCTAACTTCTGGCCATAGGAAAGTAACCTTAACTGAGACAACATCAACAAGGCACACCATAGGTTGCCTAGCTGAGTCTAGCCGCTCTGACCTTTACCAGACTACAATCAACACAGAGAGAACACCTGGCATCAGAGAGCTAAAAGGAATGCATAGAAGTGGCCTAGAGCCCCATAAAATCGATATGGTAAATTATGAGTGCAGACAACATGCAGAGATGAGACAAATGGAGACCGAAAACAGCAGGAATGCCTTAGCTCAAGTGGAAGACGTCAGACCAAGGACACGGAGATGTCACCTGGAGACCTACATACCAGCCCTGCACAACATCTTACTCTACTTAGTAGTAAGCCACAGGAGAAGGCACCAGAGGCAAATGCAATATCTCAAGTGGCCTCCAATAACATAACAAGCTCCACAAATGGATGGTGTCACCAGTATCCCATGTAACACACAACTGGAAACATTGCCAATACCAGTGTGGATTAATAAAAGGTGTGAGGAAACAAAATAGCCCATATCTTTACAAGATGAGAGGCAAATTAAGCCAAGTGGTATGTCTCTCTACAACACCATTCAACCAAATGCATAAATCATTTCTAAAGACAGTTTTGACAGTACATTTGCTAATGTTTATGTGTGCAAGTACAATACAGTAGAACGGTGGAGCAGTTCAGAATTAAATTCTCCCCCTATGCAGGCAGAAACGCCACCGTAGCATCAATGCAATGTAGCAACATGACACAAGAAGACGTGGTGTATGGAAAGCTAGGTTGCATCACGTTGTGCCGCTCTGTGTCTTTGTGGCATTACTGGGATATTACTGGGGCGGATCAACAGAAACATCCATAGGCTTTAACACAAAGACCAATTTCCTAAAATAGGCAAACTAAACTTTGCATCAAAAAAACAACATTTACTTGAAAAAGGCACAAACAAGGGGAAATGTGCTCATGTTCACAAAATGTAGGAAGAACTGCGGGGCATATTACCAAGGGGGGCGATAGGCAATTATCGCCGATTTAACCGCCGTTTTCGTCCACTAAGCGACAATAATTCTATCGCCCTATTAGCAAGCTGTCGCTAACTGATGTTAGCGACAGCTTTTAGTCGATAGCGAGAGGTTTGGGGCCCGCTTTGCATGTCAGCGATGTTTATCGCTAATGACATGCAAAGTGGGTGTACCCAACTAGTTAACGACTGAAAGCAGTCGCTAACGTCGCTATCGCCTATTAGCAAGGCATGCGTAGCATTGGAAATATTTGCGCTAAGCGTGAATATCTCCAAATACTAACACCTGCCCAGACCAGGTCTTAGCCATTTTATCCAATGGGAGGTCGACAACATGGCTAAGAGCATTTCGTCGCTAAGGCGTGAATATCGCTGTATTCTCAGCGATATTCACGCATTTCGCCGCTATCGCTGGATATTTTACCACAATGGAGAAAAACGTTGCTAATAAGATGTTTTCTCCGCTAACATATCCAGCGATAGGCAGCGATAACAAAATCATCGCTAAGCCTATTTAGCGATAAATATCGCTACTTGTTGGTAATATGCCCCTGCATGTGTGATTCAGTGGATAGCACACACTTGCACTGAAAGACTATGCCTCCTTTACAAATGGTGTATTGGGCAGCTAACACCTCTAAACCAGGCTGTCTATTGCCCAAGGCAGCCAGCGTGGAGGATGACACCAGCAGAAGGCCAGTCTTTGTAGAAATAGTGCATGTGCTTTTTCCTTTGCATAACGTAGTGCAGCACATTTGGATTCTTTGCAAATGTGGTGTGTACATTTATTAAATGTGGGCCTTAGTGTTTCCAGCAACATATGTTTCAATGTGCTTGCAGGTACACCCTTATCTGACTAGCAGAACAGATGTGACAAGGCTACATAAAAGGAATATCAGGCCCTAAAATGTCATGGTAGATGTATGAGGTGTCCATGGCACTTGATCAGACAGCCCCTAGTACATCTGAAGTGTCCAGCAGCGGTGGTCTCTTGGCATCACTGCAGTGCCGGAGTAAACATGGGCCAGCTGTGATGGGCAGTACCCATGGTGGTCTCGCAAACACACACAACATATGAACAGAGAAACAATGGTCATGATATCCATTTGTTTCAACGTAGCATGGTTCACACTGGAGTGGGTGAAACCTTCACTCAAGGTGGCCAATGCTGCCCATTCTCTGCAGGATAAAAATTCCAGTTGTCCCTAGCACATGAGCTGACCAGCGCCTCTGTCTTGGCATAAAATGACACAAATTATGTTGCAGTCAAATCTGATGCATCCGAGACACCTTGATGTGATGTAGAAGACTCAACCAAGCCCACTGAAGGGAGATTTGGGCCATTTTCAAAATACCTGAACATTTCCATATTTACTTTCATATTGGTGAGACATGAGACGGGTGGATAAATTAATTAATTAATTATGCGTTTTTATAAAGCGCGGTAGCTGCTTCAACCAGTGGCATAGCTAGCCCTTTGGTCGCCCGTGGTGGTCACTGCATTTGCCACCCAGTGTAGGGTGACCAGATCATGAGAACCAAAAACCGGGACATATGGGGAAAATAGAAGAAGGACTACAATTTCCATACATGGAATGGTGCAGAATGACAGCTGTTGTCAACTTAGGATCACAGAAGATGCATTAAAAAGTAAATACAATGTAATTTCTACAATCAAAATCATACCTATTATCTCAATTGCTTTCTTATAACAGTTTCTAACTAGCAAAGCTTTAGAACACCCAATAAAGTGCCTCTCACTGTTTCAGTCGACCCCTTCTAAAAACCGGGACATGAAACAAAATTGCTGAACTCTGCCAGGACATCTGGTGAAAAACGGGGACTGTCCGGGCAAATCCGGGACTTCTGGTCACCCTAACTCAGTGGCGGCCTCAATGAACAGTGGGGGCGGGCGGGGGAGTTGCTGGCAAGATTACTCCATTTCGTTTGCTGCACCGTGGCTGCGGTTTGAAGATCGGGGGGATTGCCACCCCTAGATGGCAGGTTAGAGAGGGAGAAAGCTACCAACCCCAAAACGCGTGCTGCCCGCGGCGGAACTGATAGAGCGCGCAGGTCACCCGGCCCTACAGACTGCCAGATTATAACGCACTTGGGCCCAGTATGCGTTCCGAATACCCCAATTTACAAGTCAGGTGATTTTACACGCTACTATCAGTATTGTGGGTGTGTCTCCTGTGGCACTTCTAACAAGATACCTGACTTACCGCAGGTATTTACTCCTCCTGATGGACCAGGAGCACGAGGGTAGGTGATAAGGTTTCAAACTACACCACTTATTCATTAAATCAACATTTGATGTACCTTTCAAAATGACCACAGACACCTTAGGTATTTCAAGGGTTTTTATATAGCGTAATTTACAAAGAGACAGAATTATGAGACAGATGCTGATAAGGACATCAGTAAGCAGGATCAAAAAGATGAAATAGCTATGCAAAAATGCTAACACCATTTAAGGGAAAACGGAATTTCTAAAGGTAGGGTAACAGGGAACATACTATTAAATGTAGACTTAAACTAGGGGCGACAAGTTCAAACCACACCAATCAGTGAATTTATATAGCCTATAAGTAATTCAGCCCTACTCCTATTCTGTCTAACTAAAGTCTTATTGCAATTTCTAAAGTTCACCACACATTAATAATTCAAGAAAACAGTTCAAATACCTCCTAAGGGAAGGGAAAAATAGGAACATGCTATTTAAACAGTTTGCAAATGCATCAGAGGAAAGATCAGAGCAAAAATCATGTGCATAGAGGCTTTATTAAGAGCAAAAGGAAAGGGATGGAATGACGGACACCTACAGGTAATATTTACCTAGGCAAGAATGAAGACTAACCCTGGCCACGGGTCAGTTTCGGGAAGGACGAGGACAAGGACCCTCAAGGGTTTAGGATACCAGTAGGTGAGCAGGTAGCAGCTCACGGAAACCAGGACAGGATACCCCTCAGGTTCTGGGTCAGGACTGGGCTCACCAAAGGGCACGACCAACCCCCCACAGCTTCGGAAGCAATGCCTGCGTTACCCCTTCACTGCACGGAATCCGCCAATAACCCCGATTGGGTTCTCGAACCCCCAGCCAAAGTGCTTCGCCAGCACTTAAGTCTATTTCCACCCCTTGGAGTTTGTGGAAAATTCGGACAGAGGGCTCCGCAGCTCTCTGTATCAATCACCTATAGAGTCGTGGGGTCAGTGACAGGTCTGCTACTCGGACAAGTCGGACAAATTCTCCCTAACTGACTAGGCTAGTTATACTCTACTGGGGTTCCCAGACCACCCACAAATGTTGCAAATAACAGGGTCCCAACTTATGATTGGTCAGGAGAAATGATTAGGTCACCTTTACCTCCCAAATTCTATGTTCCCACAATGAATATTAATTTTTAATACCCGCCCCCCTGAGTTCAGGTTCCCAGGCATAGGAATATGGAAAAACAATGGGTGAATACATTGATTGATACAATGTTGCAAGTTTTCAAGGTGAATGTTAGCATCTTTGACCGGTCTAGGTAGTTTCTCATGAGCATCTTGCTTCAGGAGCCAGCTGGCTGAGATTTGATTCTGCGCAGTGTGCATTTTCCCTTGTCACGTGTTGGGGTAGGGACGGGTTACAATATGGAGTCAGGTTCCCATACCCAGGCCAATGTATGCGCGGTACATGAAAAGTAAGCGAAAACAAATTAATATCACAGCAAAACAGAACGCACTGTACACCATGTTTTCCTACTCTGCACCCCTTACTTTATAATATCTATAGCGTTTAATGATTAGTGCAAAAACAGACAGAAATGCGAAGCAGCATCAGCAAGCGCAGAGCATGGTTAGAACAAGCGGGCAGGTCAGCTACAATGCGCATGAGCGGACTCTTTCCCTCCAAATCTGCGAGTGCGTCATGTCACGTGGGTATGACCGACGCATGCGCAGACTGAATTTCTGCGAAGCGGCCATTTTAGAAGACGCAAGCGGTGTTACTGTTAGTAAACACATAGGCAAGCATCTCTAGGACACCCGCGTGTACTGGAAAAGGGGAATATTAATGACGAACAGGGTGGTTTAGTATTATTACAAGTTTACTCGAGGTTCATACATAGAGCAGGTTGCGTTAGGTGCAAACTTCCACTCCATCAATCCCCTCTTTGATGATATTTACTATCATCACTACTAATGGAAACAGATGCCAACTTTAATTTATATCTCACTCATTTCAATTTCCACAAACTTATTATTATGCCGTTTGTCTGCAGCTTTATTTGGGTGGGATTCTCTAGCTTTTTTATAAATCTGACTCCTTAATTCTTCTAATTCAAGTTCATCCACATTTCGTCTCACTCCCCTTCTATTTACAGTGTACCTTTTTCTGCATTTCTGGCATTTACAGCAAATTATTATAATAAACACAATCAAACTTATTCCAGCTATTGGCATCAGTATTTTACCTACTAGACTACGGCCTATACTAGTGAACCAACTACCTACAGAAGAGAGACCATCAGTTAGTCTCTTCCAGGCACTGTCAACCTCTAATGGTTTAAGTTCTCTTTCCAAATTAGTTATATTTTGCACATATTTTTTAATTTCCACGCTTTTATATGGAATGTAAGTGCAACAATGTTGCGCTTTCAGCATTCTACAGACTCCGCCCTCTTTTGCCAATAAGGTATTAAGAGCAAGGCGATTTTGTAAAACCATCGATCTGATCTTCAACCATTTCAGTATTGACCAGCAGGAATCCAGCAGCAGTGTCAGTTGATAACCGATCCACTACCGTAGACAATTTGCAGATACGGTGAGTATTCAGAACTACGCCCATTCCAGGTATCAGTGTACTAAAAATATCACCTATAATTTCTCCTACACTCTCACGTTTACTACGCACTAAGCCATTAGTGTCTTCATTGCTTCCAGCAGCGTTATTCACATGGTATATTTTCGGGAAGACAATGCCAAAGTAGCAGCTTCCATACCAGTGATCCGGTAATTTGAAATAAGCCTTGTTCCCACATATATAATAAATTCCGGGAAACACAGGTTCTGACCCATTTTTGAAACCCCAACCTCCAATTACCTTGTAATTATGGTCGCATTCGCTGGAACCAATGAATACATTGTTATAATAACTAGTCTTTTCTCTATGAAGACAAAGTTTCCCCTTTCGTTCAAAATCCAACAACATCGCAGGATTCGCATTGCCACTTGAGGTGCCTTCCAGGTTTTCAGCCCATTTAGGGGTTTTCTGTTGCTCATCATTAGCCTTTCTTTGGAAACTCTCCCTTCTCTTTTCTGCCATTTTTAAAAACATTTTTTCTTGCTCATGTAATGAGCAAATCAGATTATCTCTTCGAGCTTCATGTAAGTCTATGTCACCTATAGTCAGGAAGTATTCTCCCATGTATCTAGTTACCTCGCTTTTAATATGCACAACGTTTAAGTTCGCTCGAACAGGTAATTCAGAAAAAATCACGTCAGTGTTTGAATAGTAATACTGTAATGTGCTTCTATAAAACAAGCTTGCTAATATACTACAGGAAATCCCATAAGTCAAGGGCAAATGGTGATAAGTCACGCCTTCAGCTACAGAAGTAGGTAGCTTCATGCAGACATAACAGTCTTCTATTTCCATAGCTTCTACATAATGCACTAAAAGATTTGCAAAGACATTTAAATGTGATCGATTTCTCATGTGGTGAAAATGTAGTCCATCCTCATCTGGTGCTTCTAAGTCATGTCGTGTTTGTCTTAGGCTAACTGAGTTGTCATGTCTTTCTACACTTAGTGGTGTCTCTTCAGTATGTACAACTACTGGATCTGGTTTCATTGGTTTAGGAGGGTACAGGTTAGGGTCTTTACTTATCATAAAAGGTATAACGACTGTTAGTCCTATCCAGGTTACTATAACTATTGCTACACTGCATAGGCATATTTTACAGCAAGTTTTGCAACAATTCCCTTTTGGTCTCCCATTTACACTTGAATCAGACATTTTTGTTTCTGGGTCCTTCCAACCCCCCTTTGTTTCGGTTCAAGAGGCTAACGCAGTTTCACCTTTCAGGGTGGGTCTTCTACCTCAGAGCTGTGTTCCTCAACAGAATCGTGATCACTGCGGTCACTTTCTTCAGGGTCGTCAATTTCTTCCAACACCAAAAAGGTCCATTCAGGACTTTTATAGTTCTTGTTTACTTTCTTAAATCTGATGCTGTGTCTACTTTGCTGAGCCTCGTCTCTTTGTTTTTCACTTGCAACTCTTTTTCTGTCCTCTAGTTTTTCTTCTACAGTTTTCAGTCTTAGTTTCAGTCTCTTTATGTATCTTGGTTTCGCCTGCTTTCTAGGCCTCTTAGTGGTCGAGGATACTTTCCGTCCTCGTGAATTCCCCTGTTTTCGTTTTGGTGTGGCACTATAGTATTGGCAATGTCTTTTCCCTCTCCTGTCTGACTAGGTCCAGGACTTTCGTCAGTTTCTTCTGCCTAGTTTCTAAACTGGCCTTGTTCAGGTATGGTCTGTATTTGATCTTGATCTTCAACCAGCTTGGGTTCTGGTTCCTGAACACGTTCGTCTGTTCCTATCTGTTCCTGTTCATGCACTTCTTCCCCTTGATTTTCTTCTGCATGAACTTCAACTTTAACCACTATCTGTCCCTTTCCAGCTTCTGGAGTCTCTGGAGGAGTGTCGATGACTTGGTCTGTCCCTACTTGGCCTATTTCCTGATCAGGTTTGATGTGAGTCTCGTTGACCTGACCTTCCCCTGCTAGTCCTGTCTCACCTTCACTATCCCACTCTCTATCTAAGTAGGAATATTTTCTGGTTCTTATTGGATCAAGAATCAGGTCATCTGCTGGAAACCACTCGTCTTGGCTGTGGCCGGGTTGTATCACTTCAACTAGATCTGGACCCTCGTCTGGAGTCTCTTCAGCTGCATCACCCTCAGCTTCAGCCGTCTCCTCCTTGGCTACCTTCTTAGTGTGGCTGGCATGAATCCACTTCGGCACTCCAGCACACTTTACAGCTGTGGTAGTTACAAGGATCACTTGCCTCTTTTTCCCCCACTTTGGTCCAAGGCAACTCTTCCGGGTGTGTTTCTTCAACACCACCCAATCTCCAGGTCTGATTTTATGGACTGGAGTGGTTGGCCATTCATCAGCAGTCTCTCCAATCTGGTGAGAGATAGAACGCACTTGGTCACCCAGCTGCCTGCAGTATTCTAGCACCAAATCATCAGAAATACTCAGCAGTTTGTGTCCAGGTACCCATGCCTGTCGCATCACTCTTCCCATTAGTACCTCATGGGGGCTCAGGCCTGTTTTTCTGTTCGGGATGCTCCTTAATCCCATCAAGACAAGCGGCAAGGCTTCTATTCAGTTCAATTTAGTGGTATCACACATTTTTGCCAATCTTGATTTGATAGTGCCATTTATTTGTTCCACTATTCCAGAAGCCTCTGGATGATATGCACAATGTAGTTTAGGCTCAATTTTGAATGCTGCATAGAGTTCCTTCAGGACATCCCCAGTAAAATGCCCACCCTGGTCTGATTCAATAGTCTCTGGGAAACCAAATCTAGGGATCAGCTCTCTGAGTAATAATTTTGCCACAGTAATGGCATCATTCCTTTTGGCCGGGTAAGCTTCCACCCATCTTGAGAATAGGCAAACTATCACTAGGACATATCTGTATCCTCTACACATGGGCAATTGTTTGACATCTGCCTGTAATCTGACAAAAGGGCCTTCTGACCTCCCAATGGTGCTCTGCTCTACTACAGTCCTCTTTCCTGCATTGAACTGCTGACATACCAGGCACCTCTGGCAGAGCTTTTCCGCAATATTCCTGAATCTTGAATTGTAGAACACTTTATCAAACACACGGCACATTCCATCTCTTCCAACATGAGTATCTCCATGAATCATCCGAACCATTGGATCAGCCATACAGTCTGGCAACACAGGCATACCATCTTTACTCACTATGATACCATCCCTTTCTCTGAGTTGACATTCTTCAGTCACCCATCTTAGTTTTTCCTCCTCGGATGCAGCCTGTTGCAACTCTCTCAGTTCCGTCCAGGAAGATACATTCTCAAACATCATAAGTTGGCAGCTGTTTCCGCCCCATAATTGGATTTTTAGGGACATTTTGTAGCGTGCACAGTACTGAGCAATTTGGTCAGCATACCTGTTTCCAGCTGCCACTTCATCCTTTCCAGATTGGTGAGCAGCACATTTGACCACTGCCAATTCTTTGGGCAATTGGATAGCTTCCAATAGGGTTTGCACCACCTTTCCATTTCTGATGGGGGTACCCGAGGAAGTCATGAATTCTCTTTGCAGCCATAGTTGGCCGAAATCATGAACAACCCCATATCCATATTGGCTGTCAGTATATACGGTTACTCGTTTGCCCTTCCCGTGTTTGCAAGCTCTGGCCAATGCTATGAGCTCGGCCACTTGGGCAGATTTAACTTCACTCAAATATGATGCTTCTAGGGTGGTTTCCAGAGTGACTACAGCATAGGCAACACTCAGTCCACCATCCTCATGCCTCAGACAAGAGCCATCTACAAACATCACTATGTCAGCATTAATAAGGGCCAATTCTTTTATGTCAGGACGAGGTTTAGTACTAAATTCAGTCAGATCAATGCAATTATGTTCGAATTCACCTTCCTCTCCGGTATCTTGGGCAAGGGGCAATAGCGTTGCCGGGTTCAGGATGTTGCATCTTGAAATTATTACGTTTTCTGCACCAATAAGAATTCTCTCATACTTAGTCAGCCGACTAGGAGTGAGATATTGAGTCTTGGTTTGGGTTAACAGAATCACAACTGAATGTGGAACATAAACCGTTACAGGATGTCCCATGACAATGTTCTCACTCTGTTCCAGACTGGTGCATGTGGTAGCCACTGCTTTCAGACACCCCGGAAGCCCAGCAGCCACTGGGTCCAGTGTGGCTGAAAAGTAGGCCACAGGACGTCTAGTCAGACCATGCTCTTGGGTCAAGACTGAGAGTGCACAATTGTCTCGTGTATCACAGAATAACTCAAAGTTCTTGGAATAGTCAGGCATTCCCAATGCAGGAGCAGAGCACAGACAGTTTCGCAATTTTATCCAGGCAGTCATGCTTTCATCATCCCATGTGACTGGATCGTCTGCCCCTTTCTTTGTCATTTTTATCAAAGGTTTGGCAAGTACCGCAAATCCCACAATCCACTGTCTGCAATATCCTACAACTCCGAGGAACATTCTAACGTCCCTCTGAGTTCTGGGCAGTTCCATATCCCGAATTATTCTGATTCTCTCTGAGGTGACTCTTCGGATACCTTTCTCGATCTGGTGTCCGAGATACTTTACTGAATTCTGACAGAACTGCAATTTGTCAGGAGATACTTTGTGTCCACCTCTACCCAGGTGATTCAGCAGAGCGATTGTATCAGTAACACAGTCGCTTTGAGTCTCAGACGCCACCAATAGGTCGTCTATGTACTGGACCAGGACAGACTTCTTTGGCAGTACCAATGATTCAAGACATCTTTTTAAGATCTGATTAAAGATGGAGGGGCTCTCTGTGTACCCCTGGGGGACACGATTCCAGACATAGATATGACTGTCAAACTCAAAAGAGAAAAGAAACTTGCTTTCTGGATGCAATGGGATGGAGAATAATGCATGACACAAGTCTATGACAGAAAACCACTCCGCATTCCAGGGAATTTGATACAAGATCACAGCAGGGTTTGGCACAATGGGACAACAAGGTACAACAATCTGGTTTACCTTTCGCAAGTCCTGCACTACCCTGTACTTTCCACTAGGCTTTTTAATTCCAATTATGGGCGAGTTACAAGGACTGCTCAGCACCTCTTCAATTATGTCTGCCTCTAACAATCTGTTTATTTCAAGTGCAACTCCAGCTTTCACTTCTGCACTAATTTTATACTGTTTTGTTTTTGGGTAGGTAGCATTAGGTTTGATGGCTATTCTGACTGGGTCTACATTTGCCATTAACCCTACATCTTTCCCGGTGAAATCCCAAACTTCTGGTATCACCTTTTGCTGGAGTTCTTCAGGTAGATCAAGAATTGTTAAGGGTTTGCCTTCGGTATTAGGCCTTAACAGCATTAGCTTGTACAGGCCATCCTCATCTGGGGTCTGAATCTCAACACCTCTTGGAGTGCAAAAGATGGTACAATTCATTTTGCATAACAAATCTCGTCCCAGTAAATTTACAGGACTGGAATCACAAACCACGAATCTGTGCATTTCTTTGAAATTCCCTATAGAAATTTCCATGGGTTCAGTTACAGGAGTGCTAATAATCTGGTTCGATACGCCTACTACTTGGATTGCTTCTCCCGAGAGGGGTAGGTTAGGAACATCCGCTGTTCTCACAGTCGAACGGGTAGCACCAGTGTCCAACAGAAAGGTGACATCATTTCCTTCAACCTTTCCTTCAATGTATGGCCCTGACTGGTCTACCGGTAGGGATGCGCCAAGTACGCACTCCCCTTCCTCCCCCCTCAGGCCCCGTCAGTATTGATCATCACAAAGGAATGTATCATTTAACAAGAACTGTGAGGTTGCCTGATTTCTCTCGTTCTGTCCTTCCCGCACTTCAACCCTCTCATTCTGTGGTGCCTGATTCTTATAATTAGGTCTAGGAGCTCTAGGTAATGGAGGTAGATTTACCTGTTGCTGATTCTTTCATGGCCCCTCTTTCTGCACCTGTGGATTTAAACCATTGATGGGGGTGTTACCAGCTTGTAAATGAGGACACTCGTCTCTCCAATGCCCTATCTGCCCGCACCCGTGACAGGGGAATTTCTTCTTGGCCTCTTCTTTGCTCATCTTAACTCGAGGCTTCCCTCCCCCTCCCGAGTTATTGTTTGGAGCTTTGCCATTCATTTTACTTAACTGTTTTTCTTGTTGCTCAGCCAATTTAACCTGTGCCCACATCACTTTCTCCTTCAGGGCCTTTTTCTTGTTCTCCATTTCATCCTCACAGTACTTAGCGTACTTGAAGACATCATCTATAGGCTTTCCCTGCCAACAGATTTTATTATCTCTAATCCACTGGGATATTTCTGGTTTTAGCCCTAGCACGAATCGATAAATAAAATAAGTCATGTCTTTCATTTCAATATTATCGATGCCACTGTAGGTCTTGAATACCTGCAATAGCCACTCATAATATGAATGGACTGTTTCGTTGTGGTCCTGGGTAGTTCTGTCAATTTGGGTCCAATCAGTTTCCTTTGCTGGTACCATTTTCTTTCGAAATTGTATGACTTGGTCATACTTTCTCATCACCTCTGCAGAAGGGGCTCCAGTGTTGGGGTCCCTTTGATATTCTTCACTGGGCCAATCAATCTCTATTTTGCAATCGGTCCATAAATCTACCGGAACCACAATGTCAAAGAACCCATCCAGATCTTTCAAAAGGCACTTCTGGACCTTCACAAATCGCTCTACCTGCCTAATCCATTCTACGGGCTTCTCCCTTAGCTTTGGGAAATCATTGGTGAATGACACAATGTCATGTCGGGACCATGGGACATGTACATATTTTCCTCCTGGCACTTCCCTCATGGGACACAGTTTTTCTGCTTGACCGACTTCTTTTAGCACAAACTCAGAAGTTTGGGACTTTGTCCTACTCTCTTCCTTTTTCTTAGCCCACCTAGTTTTCCACTTTTCCAAATCCCCCCATTTCTGCAATAAACTCAACAATTCCCTTATCTGAGTTCTTTTTCCTGACACATTCATATTTTCTAAATCCTTGTCTGAAAATTCTGCCCTATACGGTTTCTTTAGGACTTTGGATCGACTTACATCAATTCCCATGTCTGCAGCCGCATCCATTAGTTTTTCATGGAGTACTCTAGTATTTCGGGTAAGGCTTTTACTGATAAACAGCAGCTCTTCTTCGCTAAGGGTGTTTAGCCTGTCTAATCCCACATTCCCTGCCATTAACTCCTCTATCTCTATCCTCAATCTGTAAATGTCCAAAGGTTTGGGCAAGGAAGGTTCTCGATCCATTTCCTTAGTCCACCTATCCAATTCCTCTGGAGTCACCACCGTTGCACTCCGGATTCCGGATGTAGTTTCTATGAGGACTTCTTTGGCTTTGGTCTGACTCCCTGTCCTAGACCCACTGGTACTAGGCTCTCTTATGGGCAGATCCATTAGAGAGACTACAGACTCACACTTGCTTGCCTGATCATCGATAACAAGGGGTTCTTTTTATGGGGGAACTGACATTGGAGTAAGGATTGGAGCTTTAGGACTAGTCTGCCTATCCCCATAAATGGGTATAGCAGGACCAATAGTTACAGGTATCGTCAGAGCATCCGGGCTGGGATGTATCTGAGCTATGGTTTGAATCAGTTCATTCCTTTGTTTAATCAGCGCATCTCTCTCCCTTTTTTGCAGGACCCTTTCTGACGAGTTACCATGCAATACTTGAGGCACTAAAGGAGGGTAAATACTCGGAGCGGTGGGAACAGCTGACCCCAGTCTATCCTCACCGAAAGGTCGATAATATGGGACTGCAGTACTAGGTCTGCAAAAGCCATCACTGTTGCTAGATTTACTGCATATACCAGCTAGGTCTGTCTCGCTCGCCCTCCTACTCCTAGCATGTTGGAGAAAAGGATTTTTCGAACTTAAGGATCCTGAAGCTTCGGCATAAGGTGGCAGATTTTTCATTAACAAATCCTCCAGATATTCATCCTCCGAGTCCCCCATGGCTATTAGAGGTCGACTCTTCTCTGTCTTTTTCCCACCTGTTTGCTCAATTACCCCAAACATCGGGAACAGCCCTTCAACCATCATATTTTGTCTCCACCGTTTCATCTTTTGTTCCTTGGTCTCCTTGTGTAACTTAGGATACCATTTGGTCACTCCCTTTTCCATTCGGGGCCTGTCTCGTTCTAGAGCCTCAATCTCCCACTCCTCTAAAGCTTCATACTGTGTTAGTCTGGGTCGGGGGTGTAATTCATCCATTCGGGTTCTCAGATTAAACAAGATTCTACCATTGAAGGTACCATCGAGGGGAAAAGCTAGGACTCCATCCTCTTCTGTGTATTTGACCCAATTCTCTAACCACACACAGGTATGGTACCCTTTTTCAAACATCATGTATGAAGCGGGAGTATTAGGAGGTGGAATGATTACTCCTTCCCTAGTTCGAATGGGCTTATCTTTTTTGAAATAGTTCCTTATCTTTTCAGCGAGGGACATTTTTCTCTTAACTCCGTACATATTGTGAGGTCTGCCTCTTCTCATTAATTCCCTATGACACCCTAAATTTCTGGGATCAGGCAAAAATTCAGAATACCACATACACCTCTCGACACAACCTACAAGCTCGGTTTGGAAAATTTTTGTTTACCTTTTGTGCTTCCTATACAAATACGTCTTTCAGCTCCCGTCAACCAATCAGCGCAGAGATTTCAAAATCTGTTGACCAATGGATGCGCGGCCCCTTCGTGAAACGCGGTCTCACTCTGCGGCGCTCACCCCTCCCTTACAACTCTATCTTCGCCTTGTATTCGCCGGCTCCTCCAATACCAGCGCGGCATGGAGTGACTTCAGCGCAGTCTTGCGACCGACTCCCTCCTTCACAAGGTAACGGAAACTTTGGATTTTTCCTAGAGTGCGCGTACAAATTTTAGCTAACAAAGTAAAACGACTGCCACTATGCCAGAGGGTCTTAGAAAGAAAAAGAGTCTTTCTCTTACTGCAAGTAAACCACTTCTGTCTACTTTTCATTCACAACGGACAGATCCCTTCCGCCTATCCTTTTCACACAAGCAAATAGAGAACCTGCTACTCTTTTGACTAATCCACTTCTTTCCGGGATATATACCAAGTCAAATTTTCACTAATGCTCTCCTTTGCTGCAACCCAAGCTCCAAGAACCTATTACTCCTGCCGTCTGTGACCCTTACTAGGTGATATCACAACGGGAGTTTCACCACGGTCCTGATAGCTAACATGCACACTTCAGATAAAAGAAGAAAAACCCTGATTAGCGTTTCCAGTTCTGCCTAACCATGCACTAATCTCTCCCTTTGCCAGTGACTTTACAGCCAAGTGGATTCTGCTCACCACCTGCTATTTCTGTTCCCCGGGGATCCCCACAACATAAAACATTTACTCACAATTTGTTAGTAATATTTTCAAAAACGCATGCAATATACCAAACTTATTCTATGACATTCATATAATCCAATAATCATGTATAGCAGCATATAAAAAATTTCTTTTAGCAGCACATTTTATTTCTCACGGTTCAATAGTAACTCTATTATCTACCTATCCTAACTAGTCCTAACCATCCTCTTGCTGCCAGAAAACTGATAGAGCACGCAGGTCACCCGGCCCTACAGACTGCCAGATTATAACGCACTTGGGCCCATGTATGCGTTCCGAATACCCCAATTTACAAGTCGGGTGATTTTACACGCTACTATCAGTATTGTGGGTGTGTCTCCTGTGGCACTTCTAACAAGATACCTGACTTACCGCAGGTATTTACTCCTCCTGATGGACCAGGAGCACGAGGGTAGGTGATAAGGTTTCAAACTACACCACTTATTCATTAAATCAACATTTGATGTACCTTTCAAAATGACCACAGACACCTTAGGTATTTCAAGGGTTTTTATATAGCGTAATTTTCAAAGAGACAGAATTATGAGACAGATGCTGATAAGGACATCAGTAAGCAGGATCAAAAAGATGAAATAGCTATGCAAAAATGCTAACACCATTTAAGGGAAAACGGAATTTGTAAAGGTAGGGTAACAGGGAACATGCTATTAAATGTAGACTTAAACTAGGGGCGACAAGTTCAAACCACACCAATCAGTGAATTTATATAGCCTATAAGTAATTCAGCCCTACTCCTATTCTGTCTAACTAAAGTCTTATTGCAATTTCTAAAGTTCACCACACATTAATAATTCAAGAAAACAGTTCAAATACCTCCTAAGGGAAGGGAAAAATAGGAACATGATATTTAAACAGTTTGCAAATGCATCAGAGAAAAGATCAGAGCAAAAATCATGTGCATAGAGGCTTTATTGAGAGCAAAAGGAAAGGGATAGAATGACGGACACCTACAGGTAATATTTACCTAGGCAAGAATGAAGACTAACCCTGGCCACGGGTCAGTTTCGGGAAGGACGAGGACAAGGACCCTCAAGGATTTAGGATACCAGTAGGTGAGCAGGTAGCAGCTCATGGAAACCAGGACAGGATACCCCTCAGGTTCTGGGTCAGGACTGGGCACACCAAAGGGCACGACCAACCCCCCACAGCTTCGGAAGCAACGCCTGCGTTACCCCTTCACTGCACGGAATCCGCCAATAACCCCGATTTAGTTCTCGAACCCCCAGCCAAAGTGCTTCGCCAGCACTTAAGTCTATTTCCACCCCTTGGAGTTTGTGGAAAATTCGGACAGAGGGCTCCGCAGCTCTCTGTATCAATCACCTATAGAGTCGTGGGGTCAGTGACAGGTCTGCTACTCGGACAAGTCGGACAAATTCTCCCTAACTGACTAGGCTAGTTATACTCTTCTGGGGTTCCCAGACCACCCACAAACGTTGCAAATAACAGGGTCCCAACTTATGATTGGCCAGGAGAAATGATTAGGTCACCTTTACCTCCCAAATTCTATGTTCCCACAATGAATATTAATTTTTAATACCCGCCCCCCTGAGTTCAGGTTCCCAGGCATAGGAATATGGAAAAACAATGGGTGAATACATTGATTGATACAATGTTGCAAGTTTTCAAGGTGAATGTTAGCATCTTTGACCGGTCTAGGTAGTTTCTCATGAGCATCTTGCTTCAGGAGCCAGCTGGCTGAGATTTGCTTCTGCGCAGTGTGGATTTTCCCTTGTCACGTGTTGGGGTCGGGACGGGTTACAATATGGAGTCAGGTTCCCATACCCAGGCCAATGTATGCGCGGTACATGAAAAGTAAGCAAAAACAAATTAATATCACAGCAAAACAGAACGCACTGTACACCATGTTTTCCTACTCTGCACCCCTTACTTTATAATATCTATAGCGTTTAATGATTAGTGCAAAAACAGACAGAAATGCGAAGCAGCATCAGCAAGCGCAGAGCATGGTTAGAACAAGCGGGCAGGTCAGCTACAATGCGCATGAGCGGACTCTTTCCCTCCAAATCTGCGAGTGCGTCATGTCACGTGGGTATGACCGACGCATGCGCAGACTGAATTTCTGCGAAGCGGCCATTTTAGAAGACGCAAGCGGTGTTACTGTTAGTAAACACATAGGCAAGCATCTCTAGGACACCCGCGTGTACTGGAAAAGGGGAATATTAATGACGAACAGGGTGGTTTAGTATTATTACAAGTTTACTCGAGGTTCATACATAGAGCAGGTTGCATTAGGCGCAAACTTCCACTCCATCAGAGCAACTCCTCCCCTCTACCTGGCCCCTCTTGCTACGCTACTGGCTCCAACCCGAGTGTCCTGGCACTGGTTGCAATTGTAAAGTCGTGGGACCTGGGCACTAGGCCCACATGCTACTCAATAAGTCACACCGACCCAGATGTGAGGTACTGGTAACTGGAAATTGGGAACGTGCACCTAGGCCCTTTTATTAACAGGGTCACTTATGATGCCTGTGATGGATGGATGTCGGGTGCATGTGTGTCCAGCCCTCGGGGGAGTGGCTCGTACACTCAGGGGCTGATTCACAGAACTAACTTAAGACAAAATCCTAAACTTACTACTTTTGGTATTCACAGAAGTTAGGATTTTGTCTTAAGACAGACTTAAGATAGACAAGACAGACTTAAGACAGACTTACGACAGACTCCTAACTTAAGTCTGTCTTAAGTCTGTTTTAAGACAAAATCCTAACTTCTGTGAATACCAAAAGTAGTAAGTTTAGGAATTTGTCTTAAGTTAGTTCTGTCATGTGTCATCTGGAATACAGGACGCATTAGCAGCGTAAGGGAACCTCGCAGATCACGGACACGAACTACATGTCCCAGCAGAGGCAGCGGGGAAAACTACAACTCCCGTGAGGTTGTGCGCGATCATGCGCGGAACTTAAAATGATGGCGGCCGACACGGACAGCGTCGGATATTTTGAATCCAGAGTCGGCGATTCCAGTCTCCTCGACGAGGTAGGGAACAGTGTCCCTTTTATTTCTTCCTGTCGAGACGTTTTGTGGCACGGGGTTTCTATGCGAGAGTGGCTGCTCTACGCGACCCGATCTTTCCCCTGCGAAGCTCTGCCTAGTATTGCCGGAGGCTAACAGTACAGAGTCTCTGCCATAGCGCTTGTTTTCTTGTGGCTTCCCTGCCGAGCGCTGGCCTCAGTGGATTCCTACTTTTCATGCTGCATTTCTCTTGTCCATAGAAACCACGTACTCGGTACTAGACCCGAGTTTGATACTACATGAGGAGCTGGGCTCAGGTCTATCCTGCGAAAACAGTGTTCTTCGCCAGTGGCAGTGACTTCAACTGCACACTTACTGTACCCCACGTTGGCGAGTGCCTGGACAGGCATTCATGCGGGGGACGGGTTTCCCTGTTGCTTTATTTGTTCTCCGGTTTCATAGACTGTTAATTTCTAAGCATGGGCGAATTTTGCGAGTTCGCAATCCGTGAATTTGCAGATTTGCGAATTCGCAATCCTCAAAATTCGCAAATTTGCACGATTTTGCGGATTTTTTAATTCTTGCGAGTTTGCGGGTGTTCGTGGGGCACTTTGCGTGTTCGCGGGTGTTCGCGAGGCGCTTTGCGTTTTCGTGGGTTTTTTTTTTTTGCTGGTTAATCACTGACACCCTCTCGTTTTTTATGCCCATCTTATCTCTATACCACTTGTTTCTGTGCCCTTCTGCCCTCTGCCCCACTCATTTTTTGTCCCCTTCTGCCCTCTGTCCCACTTTTGTGCCCTTCTGCCCTCAGCCCCACTTAGAATGGCGCCGGCAAGCTGCCAACGCCATTCTAAAATAGCTGCAAATAGCTTCAACAGGAAGCACTAATAGATAAAGTAAAGCAGGTGCTGGAGTTGAAGGTCAAATTAAGTTACACAATCATTAATCACCCCAAGTTTGGGGTGATTAATGATTGTGTAACTGAATTTGAGCAGCGCCTGCTTTACTTTATCTATTAGAGCTTCCTGTTGAAGCTGACTTTTGTAACTATTTTAGAGTGGCTCTGGCAGCTTGCCGGCGCCATTCTAAAAGAGTTACAAAAGTCAGCTTTAACTTTTGACCCAATCCGTTCCGCTCGCGGATTTTGCAGGAAATTCGCGAATCTCGCGGATTGCGAATTTACCGAAAATCCACAAAATCCGCGAGCTGAACGGATTTTCTGCCCATGCTTATTAATTTCGAGTGGCATTGTCGGCCACTTCTTAGCACAGTGCCCTCCGTTGGGGAATGCCAGAACTGGCATTCATGCGGAGGACGGTGCAATAGTTGCTTCACCATTAGGGGTGACTTAACCCACTTATTATTTGTTCAGGACTTAGTCAAAAGCCAGAGTTCTAATTCTCTAATAAATACCTTTAACTATCAGGGTTGTTCTGTGCTTACTTATTGTAGAGGAACCATAACCCAATCCCGAGGGCAGTTAGGGATTACAAAATATCCGACCTTCTACTTAATCAGCCCCCCCGGTTGGGTTGGAATACCATGGCATCAATGGATGATGTATTGGCAGCCCTGCTCGCGGTGCAGAACGAGCTAGCCGCCTCCAGACTGGAAACTGCGGACATAAGGGCACGAATGGAGAACCTGCAGAGAAACCCGTTTGATGCAGGGGTGTCTGCAGTGGTCCCCCCTGCGGCGGTGGTGGTGGAGATGCCAGTCTCCATACCCCTTGCTACGCCGGAAAGATACAGCGGCGATCCAAACACTGTACAGGTGTTCCTAACACAAGTCGCCCTTCACTTCTCGTGCAAACCGAAATCCTTTCCCACTAACCAGGGGAGAGTCGCCTTCCTGATATCATATCTGGCAGGGAATGCCGCCCAATGGGCAGTACCTTTGGTGAGTCAAGACCACCCTCTGCCACATGATTGGGAATCCTTTCAGGAAGAGTTCGTGAAGGTCTTTGACAGGAGAGCGTATTCCTACACGGCAGACAGAGAGCTACTGGAACTATGCCAGGGTAGCACTGGGCTGGTACGCTACATGAACTCTTTCCGCCGATTGGTGTCGGAGACCAAGTGGCCCACATCCAAACAAGCAGCGCTTTTTCATCAGGGCCTAAGCGAAGAGCTAAAGGATGTGATTGCCCAAATTGATCCACAACCAGCAACCTGCGAGGATCTAATCGGCTTGGTCCTTCGTTTGGACCATAGGCTGGGGAAGTGTCGCGGCGACCACAAAGAGAAGGATAAGGATCTACCATCACACGGGCCTGCAGGGTCCATGGAGCTACCTCCTCCCGCTCGCGCTGAACCCATGGACATAGGGGCCATACGAGCCAGCTTGATGGCCACGGAAAAAGAATCACGCCGTAAACAAGGGCTGTGTCTTTACTGTGGCAAGAAGGGCCATTACGTGAGGGAATGCCCAGTCAAGCCCAAGACGGGACGCTTCAGGAACTCCAGGACAACCACTGCAACTGTGGATAGTGTGGCGGAAAACTGAAGGACTCCGGGAACAGAGAAGGGGATTCCGGGAGTCGTTGTTCTATCCCTTCCTTACAATTGATGAAACCTCTGAACTAGAGACATCTGTTCATATACATCAGACTGTTGGTACAGGTGGAGTGGGTCTCATGGAAGCCATGGTGAACTCCGGGGCCACGGGCCTCTTCATGGACGTGGAGGAAGCCCTTCGCATTAAGATCGGTCTTCTAAACAAGGGGGTACCAGAAGACGTTTTTGCTGTTGACGGGTGAAGGCTGGCTTCGGGACATATAAACCAACATACCGGGGATGTCCAGGTGTGGTATGGGACGGAGCATTTGGAATCGATCGATTTCAGCATCATCCAAGCTCCTCAATATGGTGTCATTCTGGGGTTGCCCTGGCTCCAGAAACATAACCCTTCCGTCGATTGGGTCTCCCAGGAGATACGACTGCCAGATAGATCTGGTTCCGGGGGCGAGCGTGCGCACATACCTGGACAAGATGTTGAGCCTTGGTTTTATACGCCCCTCTAAATTCCCTGCGGCCTCTCCCCTGTTCTTTATTCCTAAGGCCAACGGGGAACTCCGCGCCTGTGTGGACTTTAGGGCCCTCAACGCCATTACCATCAAGAACAGGTACCCCTTGCCCCTCATCAATGTGTTATTAGAGCAGGTGAAGACGGCCAAAATATATACCAAGCTCAATTTGAAGGGAGCGTACCATCTAGTGCGCATGAGAACGGGGGATGAGTGGAAGCATGCGTTCAAGACCCGGTTTGGGTTGTACGAATATATGGTGATGCCATTCGGGCTCTGCAATGCCCCAGCGGCATTTCAGTTCTTCCTGAACGATGTGTTACACGAACTCCTGGATGTATACGTCGTAGTATACATCGATGACATCTTAGTGTACTCTAACAGCGAGGAGGAACACATAAGACATGACATGTCTCTACCGTACTACAGATCCTGAGAAAAAAATATTTATTCTGTAAACTCAGCAAACTTGACTTCCACGTCACTATGGTCGAATTCTTGGGGGTTATGCTGAGCCCCGATGGACAGGCAATGGTGGATAGAAAGGTCAAGGCTGTGAGAGACTGGCCACCCCCTCGGAACATCAAGGAGGTGCAAAGCTTCATCGGCTTTGCCAATTTTTATCGAAGATTCATTGATGGTTTCTCTGGATTGGTGGCCCCTATAACACAGCTTTTGAGGAAAGCACAGCCGTTCGTATGGTCCCCCAAAGCAGGGAAAGCCTTTTCTGCCCTGAAAGATGCATTCGGGACTGCGCCGGTGTTGGCTCATCCCAACACGGACCTCCCTTTCATTGTTGAAGCGGACGCTTCGGATGTGGCACTAGGAGCCATTCTATCACGACAACATTCTGGGTCAGGCATGCTCCATCCTGTGGCGTTCATGTCCAGGAAGTTAAATGAGGCTGAGAGGAACTACCATATAGCTGAGAAAGAGCTATTGGCCATTAAGGATACATTCACGGAATGGAGGCACCTTCTGATGGGGGCAAAGCATGTGGTCTCTGTCTTTACAGACCACAGGAACCTGCAATACATGACAGCAGCCAGGCACCTATCTCCATGGCAGATGAGATGGATGCTTTTCTTCTCAGGCTTCAATTTCATGATCACCTACCGGCCGGGTGCTGAGAACCGTAAAGCGGATGCGCTTTCACGCCAGTCGTCGGACCTGACTCCCGTCCATGCACCGGCCAACCCGATCATCCACCCGGAGAGGGTTATCGGGGTGATACAGCCTGACAGCTTCCTGAAGGGGGTGCAGAAGGGCGTGCTCACGTTCGAGTGGAAGACCTGGCTGCTTCAACACGCAGCATGGAAGTTGAGGGACGGGATCCCCATAAAAGGGTGTTGCATACTACTACCCACTTCGAGGCTTCGGAAACAGGCATTCCAGTGGTGTCATGAGGCGCCTAGTGCGGGTCATCTGGGGGGCGAGAAAACAGCGGAATACCTCTCAAAACAATTCCGGTGGCCTAACATGCGGAACGACGTGAAGGAATGGGTCGCTTCCTGCAACATCTGCACCGCCATGAAAACGGATCATCCCAAACAACAAGGATTGTTGCAGCCCCTTCCGACTCCCACCAGACCATGGGAGAATATCTCCTTAGACTTCATAGTGGGGCTGCCTGTGGACCAAGGACACACCGTCATCTTGGTGGTGGTCGACTACCTCACCAAGATGGGACATTTTATAGCCTGCAAGGGGGTGCCATCAGCAGGACGGCTGGCCCCAGTGTTGGTGAAGGAGGTGGTGCGGCTGCACGGTCTGCCCAGTGTGATTGTGTCGGACAGGGGATCGCTGTTCACTGCCAGGTTTTGGAAGACTTGGGGCTCCTCGTTACACGTCACATCCGCGCTGTCCACCAGTTATCACCCACAGACGGACGGCCAAACGGAGAGACTAAACCAAACCCTCAAACAGTACTTGCGCTCTTTCATCGATCAGGGTAAACAGGAATGGGTGGAGCTGTTGTGGCTTGCAAAAATAGCATACAACAACGCCACACATAGTTCCACCAAGGTGTCACCGTTCTACGGTAATTACAGACACCATCCACGGTTTCTTCCCTTTACATACCCGGCAGGGAGCCGAGGCATGCCGGAGACGTCCAAGAGAGCGACTCGTATCAAGGAAACCGTGGTGCGCACCCAGAGGTGTTTGGCGGAATTCAAAGTGCGGTACAAGATACAGGCTGATCGCCACCGAAGACCAGGCCCGTTGTACAAAGCAGGGGACTATGTGTGGGTATCTTCCCGCAACATGCACTTCCGGAAGCATAGCCTGTTCCATCCTAAGTTCATAGGTCCCTTTCGGATTGAAAAGTGCATCAGCCCGGTGAACATGAGACTGTCATTGCCTTCAGCTATGCGGGTACATTCGGTATTCCATATTTCCCTGTTGAAACCTTCGGTATCAAGAGCACCACCGTCTACCTCGGCTGTTCAGGTGGAAGCTGAACGTGAGTACGAAGTTGAGGGTATCTGCGATTCCAAGTGGAAGAGGGGCAAGCTATGGTATCTTGTTGCATGGAAGGGGTTTGGCCCCGAAGAACAATCCTGGGAACCTGTTGCCGGTGTTTCGGCGCAACGTTTGGTGGTGGCTTTCCACAGGAAATATCCAGCGAAGCCTGGTCCTTGTGGGGCCCCTTTGTGAGGAGGGATGTACTGTCATGTGTCACCTGGAATACGGGGCGCATTAGCAGCGTAAGGGAACCTCGCAGAGCGCGGACACGAACTACATGTCCCAGCAGAGGCAGCGGGGAAAATTACAACTCCCGGGAGGCTGTGCACGATCATGCGCGGAACTTAAAATGATGGCGGCCGACAGGGACAGCGTCGGATATTTCGAATCCAGAGTCGGCGATTCCAGTCTCCTCGACGAGGTAGGGAACAGCGTCCCTTTTATTGCTTCCTGTCGAGACGTTTTGTGGCACGGGATTTCTATGCAAGAGCGGCTACTCTACGCGACCCGATCTTTCCCCTGCGAAACTCTGCCTAGTATTGCCGGAGGCTAACAGTACCGAGTCTCTGCCATAGCGCTCGTTTTCTTGTGGCTTCCCTGCCGAGTGCTGGCCTCAGTGGATTCCTACTTTTCACGCTGCATTTCTCTTGTCCATAGAAACCACGTACTCGGTACTAGACCCGAGTTTGATACTTCATGAGGAGCTGGGCTCAGCTCTATCCTGCGAAAACAGTGTTCTTCGCCAGTGGCAGTGACTTCAACTGCACACTTACTGTACCCCACGTTGGCGAGTGCCTGGACAGGCATTCATGCGGGGGACGGGTTTGCCTGTTGCCTTATTTGTTCTCCAGTTTCATAGACTGTTAATATGGAGTGGCATTGTCGGCCACTTCTTAGCACGGTGCCCTCCGTTGGGGAATGCCAGGACTGGCATTCATGCGGAGGACGATGCAATAGTTACTTCACCATTAGTGGTGACGTAACCCACTTATTATTTGTTCAGGACTTAGTCAAAAGCCAGAGTTCTAGTTCTCTAATAAATACCTTTAATTATCAGGGTTGTTCTGTGCTTACTTATGGTAGAGGAACCATAACTCAATCCCGAGGGCAGTTAGGGATTACAAGTTCTGTGAATCAGGCCCTAAGTGTCTGCTGAGACACTAGAACATGTCCAGTAGGACACTACACAATAAAGGGAACCAGTAAGCTAAGCCCTGTCGGGGAGATTGGTGTCTTAATAGGGAGCTACAGATAGGAACAAGACAGAATCAAATCTCTTAAAAAAGGTGAATCTTTAAAGCACCCTCAAAATGGGCTCTGAGGAGAAACACCGAAGGTGCGCCGCAAGAGAATTCCATTGCTTAGGAGCCAGAAAACCAAAGGAGCGGTCACCGGCTCTTGATTTGTGTAACCTGGGGATGCACAACAGCTTTTGATGAGTTGCACATAGATTTCTAAGAGGTCGGTACCTTTTAATCTAATCTTGGATATATGCCGGGACTGTCTATTGCATCGCCCTGAACGTAAAAACAAGGGATGTGAGCATCAGTGGAGCAGATGACTTACGTGAGAATGATAGTGTCATGTGGGAGGATCATGGCGTATGTACATGGATGGGTTCTGTCATACTTCATGCACAATGAACAGTGAAGTTTGAGAATTGAAGAGGGTTGTGCACACTGGAAATCCTTAACACTAAAAAAAAAAAACAATAAAAAGAAAAAAAGCATTCTAAGAAAATAAACACACTGGCCCAGCACTTACAGGAACTGTTTTCTGCTTGGATGATAGCATGGTTCCTAACTATAGTGGGCTGATCCATTGCCCATGAAATACCCATCCGAACAGATCTCTCCACTGCTCTCTCCCTCCAATCATGTTAGCTCAGGACCACAAAATCTCAGATGGGACAACGCAGTGCAGTTACCAGCTAAGCAGACTGTAGCATGGCAAATACCATCAAACGACCTGCAGAGTTGTTCAAAGCTACCAGCTTATTGCAAACCATAAAACTGCCTATCTGTCTCTCAGACTCCATCATCCAACACCCTGCCATGCTCTGCCTACCATAATACGATAACCACACTATAGTGGACATCACGCATGATATGGAAACTCCTCTCACATAGGATCAAAGCAAAGGCAACATCCTTCCAATCACACATCCTACATGGTGTAGCATGCTACTCATGAAGGCAAACACTTCAGTACCCCACAAAATGTTAATAATCGCTATATAAATGCTACAATACAATTCAATACAATGCTCTATGCTGTGGGAGGCAGAAGGAAAACGTGAATGAAAATACCACAAACCTATGGGTGAAGAGGACTGAGGGAAGGTCCCTGTATTTACTTAATTGTACATATTCATATTTGTATGCCCACCAAAAGGTGCTGTCTAATGCACGCCTGAGCTGTTTGGCATTTGGAGAATCGGTTAAAATGACTCTGACACCCGCTTCCAGCTATGCAATCGGAATGTTTTCATGCAAATTATCACCTTCATTTTTTAAAGGAACAGACCTGCTTATATCCCCTTTATCTAGTTCAATAATAAGACAAGGACTGGATTATTCAAGTTATCAAGTTATATCCACAAAAGGTTAATGATCGAGTACGACTGGCAGGCTTCAGCAGATATCTGGAAGCCTGTATGTTCCCAAAATCAGCTAAGTGGTTTCTGAACAAACCTAGGGCCTGATGAATGAACTTTCCATTCACAAAAAGTGGTCTCAAATTGTGCACCAATTTTTGTGTGACTGGAAAGGAATTTTGCAAAATTGCCTATGCAGTAACAGGTTGGTTCACAAAATTCTAAATAGTAGTGGGTCGTAGTCTGACCTACCGCATCAATATTCATGGGGTGGGTTGTAAATTGTGACTCACTGTGATTGGATGCCTTCACACGGATGGGCGCCTGCTGGAGCCAGCAGACCACTATATCTGAGATCACATTTCAAATAAAGTAAACTTTTCTTTTTTAAAGTAGTCTTTTTCCTTAAATGAAACAGGCTGCATATAGGAAGAAAAGAGTTTTTTTTATTTCTTTGAGAAAGATTTGGCAGTGGTCCCGTGGACCTCTGGCCATGCCCAAACAAACTTTTTTTAGGGGACCCTTTCCCATTTGCGACTGGTTTAACACATCATTTGAGGTGTCAGTAAAATGTAAATGTTTTGCAGCCAGATTTCAGTTGCAAAATATTGATGCATACCATAGCAAATTGCTACATGAAATGAACACGCCCCTTCTAAATAGCAATTTGTTATGAGCTTCTAAAAGCATTTTCTTATTCAGTAACATATTATCAATTTAGAAAATGGGTTTATTACATAACAAAGACATTTTGCAGTTACAAACCCTGTGATTTTCTTAATCACAACCTTTGCATAAGCAAAATGTCGGTTGTACATCGACAGAGCCCTTAATCGAGCGGGACATTATGATTACAGAGTTTTGCTTACTGGTTAGAATACCAGATCGTACATTAAGAATCTCCAACTCATAAATATGTAAATAAAAATTCCATATCAACACACTTTCCCTTTTGGAAAATACTTAGGCTTCTATTACGATCCCAGTTGGATGCGCATCCGACTGTCATCATTTCGGAATGGAAAGTGACCGACTAGTAGTCGGCGGTTCCACCTGACAAATCAGGTTGCGACCACCCGTGAGGCGGTCAAAAACATAAATTTTTCCATTACGGCATGTGCTACAGCCGGAAAAGGGCCACAGCACAAGCTGCATTGGAAAAATGGATGTTTGCACACATCCATTCGCTGTGTGACAGGCACCATGTGATGCCTGGCACTCGGGTATGGATGTTTAGGGAGGCACAACTTCATAGCAGAGGCTGCGTGGGATGCGGGCCCTGGTAGGGTCCCCCAAAGTCCATTTCCGACAGCCTTTCAATGGTGGGCAGATTGCCATTAAAAGGCTGTATGAAAGGGACATCATAATCTCTATGGCGGTGCCTGAGCAGGCACCGCCCTATTGTAGAGTGGCAGCTCCTTCGCTAAGGTGGAAGAGCATTGCCCCACTGAACAAAAGGAAAAATACAATGATAATAACTATTGTTATTATCATTTTAGTTTTCCTATTTCAGTCAGAGGCTTTCAGGATGTGAAAATTGGGGAGAAGTGGTTTACACTCCCCAAGTGCATGACTGCTTTGCTGACCCTCTTGGGCTGACCAAACAATCATGCGCACTTTGCATCTTCCCCACCAGGCGGCATTACACAGCCTGGTGAGGAACATCCAAAACCTCCCACTCCTCGTCTGAGTGCCGAACCATGGTGCTCAGACCAATCACAACGCTGCATTGCAGCTTTGTGATTGGCTATGGGGAGGCTGGGAGCCAGGGTGCTTCCTGTGGCTGGCCGGGACTGCAGGAAGAATAAAGATGAAGGAGGACGGAGGAGAGGCAGCGGCCGGCCGTTACAGTTAAGTGGAGTCTTTTGTTTCTTTTTTAGTCATCTCCATCGCTACCCACCTCCCGCCCCCACCATCTCGGTCCGGTAGCAGCCGTTACTTCTATTGAAGGGTATTACATTCTGACTGATGGTTGGACGGGCTCCTTAAGCCCATCGGAAGCATTGGTTGGTTCCTTCGCCCACTGTCTCCGACCCACATCATAATGCAGCGGTTGGACTGCGGCCCCATATGTTGGTCTGACCCCAACCGACAGCATGTTGATTGTGATCAGACCGCCATCATAATGAGGCCCTATATCTGAGATTGATAATGAAGTGATAAATTGACTGCATTGGAGAAAAGCAGTTGTTGGTGGTAAAAGATGTATAAGATCGGGACAAACCACTATAATTTGCGCAACTAAAATTCTGAATAAGATAGCTGCACCTTTCTAAAGCTTATATTTGCCATTGGCAAACTGAACTTGTCAACTACTACTCCAGATCTGGTTACAATCAGGGGCGGCTTCTCCACTATGGCAAAGAGGTGTTGCCCCACTGCTTTTAAGCAGTGCACTGCAAAAAAAAGGAAATATAAAATGATAAAACTTTGAGTTATCATTTTATGTATCCTTTAAGGGCGGGCGAGTGGGCAAGGCTGCTCTGCTCTTGGAGCAGGGCAGGAGAGGAGTGGTTTGCCCACTCCTAAGTGTGCAATGACTGTTTGGTAGGCCCTCTCGGGCCGCCCAAGCTCGTCATGAGCACTTTCCTTGTTCTCCATGAAGGCTGCATTACAGCCTGCGTGGAGAACAAACCCAGGCCCCATTCCTTGGTTCAGCGTCTAACCAGGATGCTCAAAACCAATGCAGTTTTGTGATTGGTCAGGGGAACCTGGGTGCTAACCAATCACAACACTGCATTGCAGTATTGTGATTGGCCAGGGGAGCATGGCTGTGCTTTCTGTGCCTCAGTCCGACGAGGAGAGCAGGAGCAGAGACGAGGGGGGACCTGGTGCGGCAAGGTAAGTGTTTATTTTGTTAGTCATTTATTTTTTTACATTGAGCACCGTTTCCCCTCTTGTTGCGCTCCCCCCCGTGATCCTGCACCCGTCTAGCCACCAGCAAACCATGCCAGCCGCCGCTGGTCACAATCTTCTCCCCACTACCAGTTAATCCTCTTCTGGCGTCTTGCATATATATTACACAATCTGATGTTACGTTAGACAATCTCAGACAATCAATACTAAAACTAATTACGCAAAACGCATTGGTAAAGCCAATTGGTCTGGCATTAGTGCCCACCCTTTTGGCTTTGTCAATGGTTGTTTTTTAAACAACTGCAAAGAGAAAATATTTATTTTAGTCTCAAAAGCACACATTGTCATAGTAGTTCCTTGCACTGAAGGGAACTACTTAGTGTACAGATGGTCTACTTGTGAAAGAACAGAATGAAGACACTCACAATGAAGTTAGCTAATGACTGCAGTGTGACAACACACTTTCCCATGTTTTATGCTACAGTGGGTGGAAGAAATATGTGAATGACACAACAATAGATCAATGGATGAAGAGAGTTGGCTAAAACCCCATATGCACTTTTTTTAAAACGTTTTAGTTGCTAATACCAGACCTCAAAACGAAAAACCTATGTTGTAACCATTGGAAATGAATTGGGTAAAATTAACATTTGGTTTGCAATGGACTGTCGGGCAAAAGGCATTATACCTTGTGCCATATTTAGGGTGGATGGTATGATGTTCTTTTTTCTGTCTATCACTGCCATCAACCTGGCGGTGAGGAACAGAAAAAAAATAATAACTCACACCCTGGGAGAAAAGCCTACAGAGAAGACCTCTGGAATGACGGTCATCTCTAAATTTGCAGATGGTATCCATTGCGGTGGCAGACATAATGTCCTCTGCCACCCTGATGGACTGTATTTCGTCTGCCAAAGTCTACATTGTCCTCCTTGTAGTGCAAATATTTGTTAGCTATCCATACATTTGAGCTTTCATCTCCTAAACAACTCTCCTAGGACAGCACATATATTGTATAGATTTAGGTTAAGAAAGGGATGTAAAAGTCACACCATAGACTCTGACCCAAGCTAGATATTTACTTGCAGAAGATGTAACATTCTTAAAAAAAATATTAATTTGCCAATAGTCGCATTATTTTCCATGGGAAAAGTCATTTATAGCTAAATGCCTAGATTTCCGACCTTCCCATAATAGTCATTGGTACAAACCGGGACTGTAACTGACATTTAAACTGGCAATGGTTCCTTTTGCATAGTCCTGCCACCCTCCTGTGACCTGTGTGCCAATTGCCCCTTGCTTGCCGCACCATCAAAGAGGATAATCTGCAGGTATCGATTAAATAACCAAATAACCTTGAGTTTGAATAACTCACCATTGTTGCGGGCGGAAATCGTTTCCATGCGGCGGTTCTTGCACTTTCCCACTGCACTAAAGTGTGCCGAACTCATATCTAGGCAATTGGCTATAAATGACTGTTATCTATGGGAAATATTGGGATTGGTATTTGGAAGTAAATGCAGAAACATTGTGCAGTCATGGCGCATAACGGCAATAATAACAGTGGAAGATAACGGTAGTCCTTCACCGCTTGTCATGGTTTAGATTCCTTCAATAGGAGTAAAGATTCAACTTTTTGAGATCGAAGCTACTGTGGGCCACATGTTCTTTGATTGATAAACACTGAGGAAGGCATCTTTGCTGAAACACGTCTGTTTGAGTAAAGAGACTTTTAAATTAGCCCAGTGACTCTAAAAAAAAGAAGGTTACAGGGACATTAAAGTTATGCTCAGATTTCACTCATACAAATCGGTGAAATTCAAGTTATATGAGCTAATAATAACTTACATCAACTTATGTCATCAGTGATGTCACTGACCATGTAATGAGTGATGTAATATGTAAGGTCATAAGTAGTGTATTACGAGGGCATACATTACAGTTAGCTCAGGTAACTATAACTGCTGAATTTCACTGGGTTTTGTACGAGTGAAATCTGGACCTAACTATAATGCTCAGAGAAGAATTCAAAATCCACCATTTGCAGGGAATGCGCCTCCAATGCAGGGATTGTATCAACAGGGAACTCAGGCAGTGCAGGGTGGAGGTGGATTTTAGTCACAGTGTAGAGGTCGTGGTGTCCCTATTTTTTCAAGTACTGGCATTGATGTAGTGACATTGAATCCATGTCACTACTGCAATAGGTTGGGGCATTGGCAGCGAGAATATTGTCTTAATACCGCAAATCAGGTTCAAAATCCAGGGTTTGTACAACCTCAGTACAGAAAATTCATGCATCAACAGAACATACCCAGACCTAGATCTCAGAATTTTAATGTGCCACAAACTCCAGCGATACAGGTCCCTCAACCTCCGAAGCCACAGCAAGCGGTTAATGTACTCAAATTTTCTTCAAACCAGGTCCCAAATTTAAATCAGAATGATTTCCAGAATAATAATCCTTATGAGCAATTTCCTACGTTCAAGGCAAGTGAAAATCGTGGCATCGATCAGTCCTCATGACGGTGTCTGACGGGGGTGAGGAAGATTGTGTGCTTGTCACAACCGTGGAAGGGTAAACAACCATTACCACAAATCTTTTTTCCCCGCATACCATCATCCGCATTCCTTGACGACGCATCTACCATGACTCCGGACTGGTAGGAGCTCTGAGAAAGAGTTCCCAGCGCTTGGGATCCTTTTGTGGGTTAATATCCCTGCTAGCGGCAGTAATCGCCCTGAACCGATCTTGTACGGGTAACTGGATCTCGTAAGAGTAACTGGATTGATCCTTACATCTTCGGGTGCTCTCAGCGCTTACCTTGCACGGGACCCCAGAGCTGAGTATGCCAGTGCCAACATCCGGGAGGCTGTTTCGCTCATCGACCTGCGGAGGATATGGCCGGTGCTGCGTGGGAGCTTCTTCTCCCTCCGCCACCCACACAGGCTTTATCTCGGTCTGAGCCAGCTCCGGCACCTAACGTCCTGCAGACCGCTAGCCGGCTCCTCGACAACGGTGGACCCCCGCATCCCACAGCGGCGACCAGCACCCTTCAGACCGCTGTCTGCCTCATCAACAACGACGCTGCCCAGACCGTAAGCCAGCTCCTCAACAATGGTGGATCCCCCGCGACCCACGGCGGCGAACAGCACCCTGCAGATCGTTGTCTGCTTCATGAACAACGACGCTGCCCGCCCCACAATAAGAGGAGGTCAGGATTCCCTCTCTCTGGCACTGCCCACCCCGCAGTAAGAGTCGGTCAGGACCCCCTCTCTATGGCGCTGCCCGCCCCGCATTAAGAGGCGGTCAGGATTCTCTCTCTCCGGCGCTGCCCGCCCCGCAGTAATAGGAGGTTAGGGCTCCCTCTTTCCGAAGCAGCTGCATCAATGCCCTCGAAGAACGCAAGACCGCAGGAAGCCCCCTAAGTCCGTTAGAAGCAGCGTTAGTGCTCTCCCTGCATAACGTAGCAGCAGCGGTTCCCCCTGGGCACTCAAATTTGACATGGTCAGTCAGTTGGCCTGAGGCAGCGGCTGGAGGCCCACAAACACCTCAGCAAGTCTCCACACTACGAGAAATGAATGCCCACAGCCCTCTTGCAGCAAAGGAGGTCTGATACAACAAGTGGGTCTAATGAACCCATCGGAGGTTATGCCAGAAACGACATCAGCGACAACATCTTGTTAAAGATCGTACCTCGCAGTGTCTTGCCATCATGTTATGTGGACTTGACACAGAGCCTAATTGACGACGCGGAAGAAACGGGAGAACAGCGCTCTCTCTGCACTGCTCCGCCCTCCCAAGTAAAGTCTCTCTATTTCCTCGGTGTTCACTTTTTTTGTGCTGACACGGAGCCTGTTTTGCAGACTCAGCAACATTTTTGCCTGCTTCCTTTTTCAGCAACCCTTGGACAACAGAGCTCACCTCAAGAAGGTACTGTCTGCCTTTATTTTTATTCTCATTTTGTATTTATTTTTTTTGCTGTCCTGCTGCCTTTCCTATATTTGCTTGTCCCCTCCTCTCTCTCTTTTACCGATCATCCCCAGGAGAAACATGTCTGTTTTTCTTCTGCATCCCAAAATGGCTGTGTTTATAAACCATCCCCACTAGTAACATGACTTCTTTGCTTCTTTGTCCAAAATGGCTCTGGTCATAAACCTCATCCAACAATTCACCTCCCCCTTCCACTGATCATCACGTGGCCCTGTTAAAAACACTATCTTACTGGATCATCAAAACTGTTTGAGGACTTGATTACCCAAATCCACTGAAACTGAAACGGGACTGAGAAACTGAAAAACGACTACTCACCCCCTCTCACAACTCCTACCCTATTCATCAGAATGGAAACAGGACTTATCTCCTCATCCCAGGAAAGATAGTGAAAGTGAGACGGACAACTCCTCCTCACTCTTGTCATGGAAACAGACAAAGGACTATACAGCCACTATCTTTCTTCCCTAAGGTGTCGGCCATCTTAGACTAGTTTCAGACTAGTCTTAGACTAGTCCCACCGCAGGCATCCCAATCACATTCTCTTCAGCTGCTCTTTCCCCTCCTTCCCGCATCAGATCAGCACCTCGTGCTACGTTACTACACACTCACCTCACCTCACTTACACCACATTTCCCACCATGGAACTCACAGGCACTCACACATACAAAATCATTTACCCCCCCAAGCCCCAAAAAAAATCTGCCGAAACTTTCAAACACAACTTTCTGAAATCCCATCCAGAAACCCCTTTTGCTGACCCTTATTTTTCACCGCCGAAATGGAATCACGACCACCGACATCATCTTCTACACTAAACAGAGAGCACAATGGAGGAAAGCCTTCCTAACCTTACTCAAGATTTCCTCCTCGAGGAAGTCCGCACATGGTCTTATGATGTCTATTACACCCTCACAACTCTTCCAAGCGACAGCAACCATCACTATATACAATAACGGTACTATTCTCACTCAGTCCACAGATCATAGCCTTAACCTATTCGATAACATATTTCCCATTATTAAAGAGCAGGTTTCCAATCCTCTGACTCCTTCCCAACCTACCCCCATGCCTAACACCCAATCCTTTCCTTCTCCTACTCAGTACCCCACCCTCCAACCCCCTACCCTTTTGACTTCTAGATGCCCAGAGCCGCACGCTTCCCTCAACCCTTCTCCCCCACCCTACAACATACTTCTCCTCTCTCCACCTAAGCCTCACCCACCTACCCCTTCCCCCTTACACTTCACCAGCCCCCACTCACACCCAGTCCCTCCTCCTCCATTACCACTCTGCCTCCTCCTACATCTAGCCACCCCTCCTCCATCACCACCCCGCCCCCTCCCATGCCTTGCCCCCCTCCTCCTCTCACACCACCACCCATCCCCTCTCTCATCTAGCCTCCTCCTCCATCACCACCCCTCCTCCTCTAACACCTTGTCCCCACTCCTCCCTCACCACTCCGCCTCATCTCACAACTAGTCCCCCCTCCTCCTCTCACATCTCCACCCCCTCCTCTCACACCCAGCTCCCTCTTCTTTACCACCCCGCCTTCCCCCACTTCTAGTCCCCCCTCCTCCTATACCACTTCTAGTCCCCCCTATACCACCCCCTACCCTGGCTCTCCCCCCACACCCTATCACTGTAGTCACCCACGTACCCACTACTGAAACTCCTACATCACCTCCTCTTCCTCCTCCACCCACCCTAATTTCCTCCTCCTCCTATACCACTCCTAGTCCCCCCTCCTCCTATATAACCCCCCCTACCCTGGCACTCCCCCCGCACTCTATCACTGTAGTCACCCACGTACCCACTACTGAAATTCCTACCCCACTCACTCTTCCTCCTCCACCCACCTTAACATCCTCCTCCTCCTATACTACTTCTAGTCTCCCCTCCTCCTATACTCTTTCCACCACTACTGTTCCTAATTCCACTCTGGACAAGATTATGTCCACCCTTTGTCAAATCAAAGACGAGCTTCAAACTTTCAAAGAACTGTTTGCTAATCAACTTAGACACCCCTCTCTACCTAGTACCCTCTTATCCCGCAAGCCCCCCACCCTTCCTACACGCTCACACAAATACAACCCGCCTCACTGGACTTCTATTCCTGCCCATAATTCTTCCACCCGCCCTATCTGATGCATCAATCCACTGACTTGGTATGACATACGTGCCCTCCTACACTCCTACGATACAGCTCCCATTGACCACACAGCCTCCTCGCACCTTCCCATCCCTACTATCCATTCCAACCCTCACAGGCCCCTACTCAAAATAATAGAGGCACCATCTCTAATAATCTCAAAAATGTCACCCTCACTCTGGACCCCTCCGCATCCCTCATCACCCCACGGCTCACATGCACACTGCTTAGCTGCAGATCTGCCCCCAGACACGCATCTGACATAGCCGACCTCATTATCGCACTTGACCTAGACCTTACCATACTCACCGAAACCTGGCTAGCAGAATCCTCCTCCCCCTCATTGACATTCTAGTTCCCCCTAACTATCACATCATAAGATTAGACAGGACCGGCAAGACAGGAGGTGGAATAGCATGTATTCACTGGAGTAACCTCTCAGTAACTAGAGCCGTCTCCCCTATATTCTCCTCTTGTGAACACATCTGCCTCGACGTCAACAGTGAGGGTAATCCAGTATGCTCTCTAAATATTATTTACCACCCACCAGGAGACAACTTTACCTTCACTGAACACCTCATGGACATGATCACAACAAACTCGGGTCAACAAAATACACAAATATTCCTTGGTGATTTCAACCTTCATTGGAATGATCACAACGACTTGGTGGTCAATAGTCTCAAAAACTTCCTCAACACCCTAAACCTCACCCAAATCTGCAACAGCCCCACTCACGACAAAGGTGCTGTCCTAGACCTCATCATTTCCAAAGGTGACGCCACCCAATTAGACTCAATCCAACCCTGTGACTGGTCTGACCACCACATTATCACATTCTTCATCAATGAATATGTGAAACTTTGCACAGCTCAACCCACCAAATCCAAGGCCTGGAAAAGAGACCTGAAGAAACTCAATCCCAACTCGTCACCCTCTCCCAGCTACAACCTTCTCCTACCCCCTACCGGTAACAACGATGTTCAGTCTCTCACCGATCACTACCTCAAGTCAATGACCATGATAATCAACGAAGTTGCCCCCTTCAGTTAAAGAGAGTCACCTCCAAAAACTCAAAACCATGGTACAACGGTATGCTTATCGATGATAGACGAGCTATGAGACTAGCTGAACGTAATTGGAGATCTACCCTGTCAGCTATGCACCTCAAAACATTAAAGAAAAAAAGAAACGCTTACTTTAGAAAAATCAAACGATCGAAAGCTGACTTCTTTAGCCATCAACTAAACCAAGCAAAAAACCGACCAAAAAAACTATTTGAGCTAATCAAAACTCAATCCAAGGACGTACCACAACGATTACATAACACAACCAGCACTCTACCGTCCTGTGAAGAATTCTCTCCCCTCTTCAATCTAAAAACAGATGACATCAAGAATGATCTCCTCATTGATCTAAATCTATACTCCAGCCCCCTCAGCAAAACACCCATCAAACTAAAAAACAATGCTACATGGTCATCCTTTGATACTTACACAGAAGAATCTATAGGCGAGATCCATAGTTCCTTGAAGCCCTCCAATCACCTCTCGGACCCTCTACCTGCAAACGCTGTAAAGGACTTTATCCCTTGGCTTCTCCCGCTCTGGACCAAAATCATTAATAGTTCTCTTCAACAAGGATGCATCTCGGACTCCCTCAAAGTGGAACACGTATCGCCCATACTAAAGAAACCCACAGCTGACCCTAGTGACCTTAATAACTATCGCCCTATCTCCAATATCCCTACCTTAGCCAAAATGTTAGAAAAATGTGTTCCCCTCCAATTGACAAAACACATCGAACATTTTGACCTCCTCACACCAATCCGGCTTCCGTGCAGGCCACAGCATAGAATCGGCCATGACACACATAATTGATGACGCACCTTAAATTCTCGACCAAAACGGTACCTGCCTCCTCATCCTACTCAACCTTTCATCAGCATTCGACACGGTCAAACACAAGAACTTACTCGAACTGTTGAATATCAGAATGGGTCTTTCAGGGACAGTCCTCAAATGGTTCACCTCCTTCCTTCATAACCGGACTCAGAAATTCAAAATTAACAACACTATGTCCACACCCGTTCCAGTAACACTAGGTGTCCCGCAAGGATCCTCCTTATCCCCAACCCTGTTCAATCTAGTCATGGAGCCACTCACCACACTGCTTCATGCCTCTAATGTGCAATTCCACATGTATGTGGACGATACCCAACTCTACCTCCAACTACAAAAACCCTCAAAGACGTCAAACTTCTCACCTCAACACTTAAGGACACACAGACATGGCTGGCAGAGAACCATCTCAAACTTAACGCTCTAAAACCAGAATTCCTCCTAATAGCACCCCCCTCCAAAATCCTCATCGCTCAGGATTGGCTTAAACACCTCACTGCATTCAACGTCCAACCTATCATTGTAGACTCAGCAAAATCTTTAGGTATAACCCTCGACTCTAACCTCAATATGCAACAGCATATCAGCAATGCAACAAAGGGAGCTAATTTCCAAATCAATACATTGAGGAAGCTGAAACCCTTCCTCCCAGCCAACGACTTTAGGACTGCAGTCAAAGCGCTAGTTATCCCTCGGATTGATTATGGAAGTGCCGCCCTCTGTGGCCTCCCCTATCAACAAAAGCACCATTAAGAGCCTCTATCAATGCTGCAGCGAGGCTCATCACTGGATCAAAAAAACGCTCACACATTTCTCCTGATTTAAAGTCTCTGAATTGGCTACCTCACGAAGCCAGAATACACCTGAAAATCGCGTGCATAACTCATAAGGCCTTACACCACAATTCTGCCAGTTACATTGCTCAGAAATTGACAATCTCAGGAGGCTCAAGAGCCACTAGAAGCGCAGAAACTCTCCTTTTGAAACCACAAATATTCCACAAGAAAAAAACATACAAACGCTCCTTCTCAGGGATGGCTCCTAGGATCTTGAATGCCCTCCCTCCAGAAACAAGACTTATCTCACCCACTGCGTCCTTCAAAAAGGAAGTCAAATCGATCCTCTTGGCTAAATTCACTTGAACTTGGAAATACTGTTGACTATTTATCTCTCCCTTGTATTACATTGTCTGAATCGACCACCCACTCTCTTTTTTTTACCTTGCACTGTTCGCTACTTGCACAAATTGCCTTGTTATGTAAAGCGCTCTGATCTCGGTAAGGATCTTGTTCGCGCTATATAGAACTTTGAAAATAAAAATTACATTTGATATGCTTTTACCATGCATGCTTTTACAACGAAATTAGTTGTAAATGCATGAATGGTAACAGCATATGTTTTTTAAATGTAAGTATAAGGTAAGTATAGAGTTTGGAGTTGGGGTGTAGGGGTATATGTTATGGGGGTTCAGGGGTAATTTTAGGGTTATGTGTATGTTTGTGCTTGGAGGTGCTGGGGTATTTTTAGCGTGGGTTTAGGTTTTGGGGTGCTGGGGCAATTTTGGGGGTCAGGGTGGTTTAGGGTTTTAGGGTGTAGGGGTAATTTTAGGGTTCAGGGTGCTTTTAAGGTTTTGGGGTGCAAGGGTATTTTTGAGGTTCAGGGTGCGTTTAAAGTTTTGGGGTGCAGGGGATTTTTGGAGTTCAAGGTGCGTTAGGGGTGCTGGGGTAATTTTTGAGAATAAGGTGGGTTAGGGTTTTGGGGTGCAGGGATATTTTTGGGCTTCATGGTGTGGTTAAGGTTTTGGGGTGCAGGGGTATTTTTGGCGGTCAGGGTGCATTTAGGTTTTGGGGTGCAGGGGTAATTTTGGGGGTCAGGGTGGGTTAGGGTTTTGGGGTGCAGGGGTATTTTTGGGGTTCAGGGTGCATTTAGGTTTTGGGGTGCCAGGGTAATTTTGGGGTTCAGGGTGCATTTAGGTTTTGGGGTGTAGGGGGAATTTTGGGGGTTCAGGATGCATTTAGGTTTTGGGGTGCAGTGGTATTTTTTGGGGTGCAGGGTGAGTTTAAGGTTTTGGGGTGCAGGGGTATTTTTGGCGTTCAGGGTGCATTTTGATTTTGGGGTGCAGGGGTAATTTTAGGCACAGGGTGCATTTAAGGTTTTGGGACGCAGGGGTATTTTTAGGGTTCAGGGTGCATTTAAGGTTTTGGGATGCAGGAGTATTGTTAGGGTTCAGGGTGCGTTTAGGTTTTGAGGTGCAGGGGTATTTTTGCGGTTCGGGGTGCATTTAGATTTTGGGGTGCAGGGGTAATTTTAGGGGTCAGGGTGCATTTAAGGTTTTGGGGGGCAGGGATATTGTTGGGGTTCAGGGTGCATTTAGGTTTTGTGGTGCAGGGGTAATTTTGGGGATCAGGATGGGTTAGGGTTTTGGGGTGCAGCGGGTATTTTTGGCATTCAGGGTGCTTTAGGGGTGCCGGGGTAATTTTTGGGATCAAGGTGGGTTAGGGTTTTGGGGTGCAGGGATATTTTGGGGTTCAGGGTGTGTTTAAGGTTTTGGGGTGCAGGGGTATTTTTAGGGGTCAGGGTGCGTTTATGGTTTTGGGGTGCAGGGGTATTGGGGTTCAGGGTGCATTTAGGTTTTGAGGTGCAGGGGTGGTTTTGGGGATCAGGGTGGGTTAGGGTTTGGGGTGCAGGGGTATTTTTGGGGTTCAGGGTGTGTTTATGTTTTGGGGTGCAGGGGAATTTTTGGGGTTTAGGGTGCGTTTAAGGTTTTAAGGTGCAGGGGTATTTTGGATGTTCAGGGTGCATTTAGATTTTGGGCTGCAGGGGTATTGGGGTTCAGGGTGCATTTAGGTTTTGGGGTGCAGGGGTCATTTTGGGGATAAGGGTGGGTTAGGGTTCGGGGTGCAGGGGTATTTTTGGGGTTCAGGGTGTGTTTATGTTTTGGGGTGCAGGGGTATTTTTGAGGTTCAGGGTGCGTTTAAGGTTCTGGGGTGCAGGGGTATTTTGGGTGTTCATGGTGCATTTAGATTTTGGGCTGCAGGGGTAATTTTAGGGGTCAGGGTGCGTTTAAGGTTTTGGGGTGCAGGGGTATTGTTGGGGTTCAGGGTGCATTTAGGTTTTGGGGTACAGGGTAATTTGGGGGTCAGGGTGGGTTAGGGTTTTGAGGTGTAGGGGGAATTTTAAGGGTTCAGGGTGCGTTTTGGGTTTTGGGGTATAGGGGTATTTTTGGGGTTCAGGCTTCATTTAGGTTTTGGGGTGCAGGGGTATTTTTGGGGTTAAGGGTGGTTTATGGTTTTGAGTTGGTGAGTGAATTTTTAGGGTTCGGGTGCATTTAAGGTTTTGGGGTTTAGGGTGCGTTAGGGTTTGGGGTGGTGGGGAGTTTTTAGGGTTCAGGATGGGCTTAGTATTTTATATATATAGATACATATATAAATTACATTAATTTAAATAAACAAAATATATATATAAATATAAAAATAAAAGCGCTTTTACAGTTCATGACTTCACCACGCATGCATTTGCATTGTAAAGGCATGCGTGGTACAGTCATATGAGGAGTGAAAGTTTGCGGTGTAATGCTATCGCGGAGCAATTGCATTTTTGTTATCAAAAATGGGGAGTAATGGTATGCGGGATGAAAGTATGCGGGATAACAACGTATATTCCCATGGAGGTGTATAATTTTTGGTTGATGCTATCCAGGTTGTTGGAGCTGCTAATCAACAAATGGAGAATCCCATTACTGAGGATGTTCCTGTAAAGATAGGGAGTTTTGAGGATACTCATCAACTCGCAGTTTGTGATGCAAGACCTGTGAATTTGTTAGGATGCGATTTGTTGTGCAAACTGAATTTCACCATATATTGTACCCCCCAAAAGGAATAGAGCTACAAACCTGTTATGAGGACATTACCTTTAAATTGGCTGATCAGAATTTGATCATCAGACTGTATCTGATGATGAAGACGGAAGACTTGCCTTTAGGTCTCAGAGATTCAGTGAGATTCAGTGAACCCAGAAGTTTGGGATTTTTTCAGGGAGGGACATTGGATGCATTAAATGAGTTGCGCCTGTCCGTATACAAATAAAACCTAATGTGGAAAATCCCAGAACATCGTAGTATAATTTGACCCCTGAAAAGATTGCTGGAATAACTCTAGTGATAGAGACAATGATTCAACAAGGAATACTGAAAGAAATCATGGGGAGTCCAATAATATCATGGTCCCTTGTTGTCCCATGGTACTGAATCATTCTGGTGTTTTGTTTCAAATTCATTGTGAGGCTGAGTGGTTTACTGTCATTGATTTTTCAGGCATTCATCTCCATACCCTTGCATGAGAACAGTCAGTTTCTCTTCGTATTTTGGCTCGGGAACTATGTTTTGGCATTGTGGCCAATTCCACTAGGGTATAAGGAGAGTTCCTCCATTTTCAATCAGACCTTTAAAAAGAATTTGGAGACCCTTGTTATGCCCTGCAATTCTGTTCTGGTTTAGTATACTGACGACCTGCTGGTTGCGTCAAATACTTGTGAAGCATACAAAAATGACACTGTTACATTGCTCAATCCCTGGACTGGGAATGCACATAAGGTATTCCCAAATAAGTTGAAGTGCTCTTTGAGAGAAGCTATATATCTTGCTCAACACATTGAGAAGGATGCGAGAAGGGTGTCACAAGAGAGAATGTCTGGGAACATGCAAATTAATCTGCCAACAACACAGAAAGAACGTGTTTTGGTATGGTGGGCTACTGTCATCAGTGGATACCCACCTTTTCCTTAGTGGCTAAGACTTTACAAAGGATGTATCAGATCCAGTGCCTTGGGACAAAGACTGTTTGGTTGCATTCCTAAAGTTGAGAGAAAGTCTATGTCGCACCCCGGCACTAGGAATTACTGATTACAATAAAGCATTTTTGCTTTTTTGCAGTGAAAAAGAGGGCTGCACTCTTTCAATGTTAACACAGAACCATGTAGGTACCCAAAGACCAGTTGCTTACTTCTCAGCCATGTTAGATCTAGAGGCTGCAGCACTCCCTGGATTCCTTAAAGTGGTGGCGTGACAGGTGTCAGCATTGAAACACGTGAAAGCATAATAATGGGTCACCTTTCACTGTCTATGTTCATGATTCAGTCAAGATTTTGTTAGCTAGAAAGAGGATACAGCACCTCATAAACAGCCGCCTGACCCGGTATGAGCAAGTCATACTAGCAGCCGAGAATGTGTTTCTAAGGACGTGTTCTATTCTGAATCCTGCCACCAAGTTATCCATTCCGGAGAATGACACTGATGATGGTGAAGTGGAGCATGACAGTCTCGATGTTACTGAACTGTGCACCAAGCCGAGACCAGATATACAAGATGAACCACTACCTAAATCTGATTACATACTGTTTGTGGATGGCTTGTGTTTACGAGCTCATGAAGGTAATTTGAGAGCTGGTAATGCAGTCTGTACTGTTTCAGGAGTAGTGAAAGCTGCTTGGCTTCAAGGAGTAGCCTCCCAACAATTGGCTGAAATGACTGCTCTTACTCGAGCATGCCATGTTTCAGATTGATTACTGATTACTATATTTACAGATAGTCAGTACAGCTTGGCCTTGGTGTCCGATTTCATACACTTATGTTCCCAGAGGGGATTTATGACATAATCAGGATCCCCTATATGTAATGGTGAGCATGTGAGAAAATTGTTAGAAGCGTTGCAACAACCCACACGAGTTACAGTTATGAAATGTTCTGCATATGACAAGGTAGATGGCTATGTGACAGTTGGCAACAGATATGTCAATAAAGATGCACTGTACGGTGCCTACAATGTTTGTACATTCAGTAGTAAGTATGTTAACAAAGGAACAGCTGAGATCATTTACAACCTTTTGCTTGCAGCAGCTGATACTTGGTAGGAGGTTAAGGGGTAACAGGAAGAGGTGTCAGAAGCAGAGCAGCAGAGTTGGGTAAACGCAGTTGGTGTGAAAAGAGATGAGGATGAAATATAGGTTTCAAGAGATGGCAGACCTGTGTTGCTAAATAGTTTGCTGCTGCCAATGGCTAGACATTACCATCGTCCGACTCATGTAGGGAGGGATGCCATGGTCAGATTGTTTTGCCAAACTTGGTTTAATCCAGAGTTCAGATTGATTGAGGAAGTGTTGTCACAGATGTGTTGTTTGCCAACAGAATAACGTGGGGAAAAGAAGTGCAGTGAGATTGAGCCACATAGGAAGTCCTTAAAACAGGCTGCAGATTGGCTTCATTGAGATTTGCTGTGTGCATCTTATCATGATGGGTTGAGGCATATCCCACAAGAAGGAATGATAGTCTCACAATAGCAAAGATGCTGTTGAAGGAGTTGATATCAAGGTTCAGCTTTCCAACGTCTTTAGAATTGGACCAAGGCACGCACTTCAATATTAAAGTGCTGAGGATGCTCTCTTCTGCCTTGCAAGTTGAACAGACACTGCATTGTAGTTAGTGACCTAAGGCTTCAGGTCTGGTGGAGCAGGTCAATAGGACTCTGAAATCAAGCCTTGCCAAAGTGTGTGCTTCTACATCTTTGAAATCGCCGGATGCTTTGCCGTTGGTGTTGATGAGTCTGCGTAGCACGCCTGATCATAGTACAGGATTGTCTCTCCATGAGCTAATCATGGGGAGATACATGAGATTGCCAGCTGTACTTGTCAATGCTCTAGTAAACATTACTGATGATTCGATTTAGATTACTGTAAAGGACTGGCTGATGTGGTGCGTTCTGTGTCTAATCAGGTTGAAGCTGCTACAGCCTCACGGCACCAGGAGCAATGCCACCACCTATTTCCTGGAGACTGGGTTGTGGTGAAGAAGCACGTACAGAAGTCGTGCTCAGAGGCTTTTTGGTGTGGACCGTACCAAGTCATACTTGTAACTACAACAGCTGTGAAGCGCAGAGGTCTGCCCAATTGGATTCATGCTGCCCATACTCACAGGGTTCCATGTCCCCTTGATGAGATAACAGCACCTGTCCCAGAAGAGCCGGTGGTGGTTGAGAGATCGCGGGAGCAGATTAGTCAAGCTGTAGGGAAACAGTCAGAAAACGAAATAGCATTTCATCAGACTGAGGAGGGTTCTGGAGAGTTGGATGATGAACCTGGTGACGGAGAGGCTTATCCAGTGGTCTTAACAGAGGTAGACGTGGGCCCTTACGAAGTGCCTAGTGGTAGTGAACTACATAGGGCAGCATAAAAAATTTGGCCAAGAAGGCAGGAGAGGGAGAAACTGATCCCTCAGACAGAAAGTGATCGCCCAAATTTCCCAGAGGACATAGAGGATTTGGACATGAGCGAAAGAGGACAAGAAACAAAACTCAGGATGTCAAAAAGCACGAGAGCGCCCTTTTGGAGGAACTTATTCTCTGAATGGATATACTTTCTTGCAAATGACAGGGAGAACAAGTTCTGGGAATTTTGGGATCACTGTGAAAGTTCAACTGCAACTTCAGGAACTTGATCTTCAGTTTTATCTAACATTTTAATTTCCTTTGTTGACGATACTGAGTACCTTGAGACATCTTACCTCATGGGAGACAGCGTTTAAAATGCTGGCAATACCACGCAGGTACATAACAACAGTGTTGTTACAACAACTGCTTTGTTGCCACGCGTGCCTTTACATCGCAAGACTTTTCAGGTAGCTAGGTGGCGTGCAACACCAGGGAATGTGTTGGATTTTAAATTTAACACCTTCCCTGCTGTTGCGGTAACTGGAGTAGGAATAGTAATTTATACTATTCCTAAGACCAGCGCGCCATCTAGCGCAAGTCATTGAAAAAACTTGCGATGTAATGCCACTTGTGGTAACAACGCGGTTGTTGTAACGACTGCGTTGTTACCTACTGCGTGGTAAAAGCATGTGCTGTAACGTGTTACATTTTATCTTATATGTGGCTGAATTCCCCTTTTGGATGCAAACAAGTTTTCTGTGCTAGTTGACGAACTGATGCATATCAGATTGGGACTAATAGTAAATGAGCTTGAACCGTTCATTATCAAAGATATTGTATGGATTTGTAAGTCAAAAAGAAGATGTATATAGACTTTGTACATAGTTTCATTGCGTAGTCATCCAAACTTGGTTTTGCTCCTGTGCACATGTGGAAACCAACAGAGAATTCTCTGCAGCTGCTACGTTCCACCCAAGATTTGGATTCCAACAAAGAAATGGAAACTGATCCTAATACCAGTAGGCATAGATACATCACAGTAATCACACTAATGGCTTTAGTTGTAGCATTAGTTATAGTGCTTAAAGGGTTATATTCAGCTACAGATAGCTCATTAGAATCTACATCTACTATTAACCCTGCCACACCACATTCTTCTGATAATAGCATGCAGTAGTGGGGGCAAAAAAATTACATCAAGATGTATCAGGCGGGGACTATAATTTGAACGCTTATCTTAGATCGCTTGCTACGTTTGCACTCAGTTAACTGCTTCTGCTTCAAAGGGAATTACTTATCACTATCTCCCTCTGACGTATGGTATTTCTTGTAGTCCCCTCTTAAGTATATTTTAAGGAAAAGGTGGTTTTCATTATTATTTTTCAAATTATGACATAGTTCTTCCACAAGTCCCCCTTATCAAGCATTTGAATAAAAATCCTTATTTTAAAAGTGCAGAGGTTGCAGACAAATATTTTGTATTTCTTAAGTCATGAGACACTGTGTCGGCACACAGACATAATGTGACTTGCTTTATGCCAGATGTGAAAAATGCATTTTTGGACTTGGTGGATGATAGATGGAGAGATCTAAAATCTCAAACTTAAACGGATCAGAATCTCCGAAATCGGAAGCAGAGTGTGAAGAAATTGAACATCAGGAAAAAGGAAATGTACCTATTTTAGTTGTAGATTGGAAATACATGGGAAAGTTAAGTATATCTGTTGATTAGAGTAACATAGGTCCTTTGTTTTGAGGGGCGAGTCAATGTGAACACACTTTTAAAGTGAGAGGGGAAAATTATTGTTTCTAGGAGGGACAGGATCCTGTGATTCCTGTAGTCTATTTTATTTGTGGACAAAATGCGTATTTAAAATTGCCACATGGATGGCATGGTACCTGTTATCTTGGCATAGTTTTTCCGAAGATTTATCATGTGGAACATTTTAATGATCCTGTATGGGAAAAGAAATCTAGAACCAAATGAGGTATTATTGCAGCACAAGTAATGGGAGATCTTTTTGGTGCCATAATCCTGTCTGTTGGAGTAATTCTAAATGATCTGAAAATTAGAAAGTTGTCTACCATAATGGACAAATTGGCAACTAGCACTGCAAATTCCCTGCTACTTGTAAATACTGAAATGAATGCAATAAGGTCTATGGTCTTGCAGAACCAGCTTGCGTTAGACCTTTTGTTCGCAAAAGAGGGCGGAGTCTGCCAGATGTTTAAAGCTCAGCAATGCTGCACTTATGTTCCGGGCGAAAGTAATGACCTGGAGAAATATATTAAGAATATATTTGGGTTGACAAAATATTTGAAGGAGTTGGAAGCAAGAGTTGCTTTGAAAGCTATTGGAAATGGGTTTGCTTAGATAGGCAGATCATTTGGGACGATGGGAAGTGGGGATTTGGGTGTCATTTGGAATCCCCTTTTATAATAGCATTTTGTGCAATAATCATATATCTGATCTTGAAGAGCTATCCGCACGCACAGGTGAGACAGGGAATAAAGAGAAAGTGAGCAGATATAGAGTTAGAAGAAACTCGGAGCAGATATTATGATGACATGAAGCATCTGGGGGAGTTTAGACGAAAGATACTCAAGCCCACTAGGTTTTGGTCTGATTTGCTAATGATCTGATTGTAATCTGTGATGGCTTGATCATCATCAGAGGTGCGATAGGAGTAGTAAAATGTACATTTGCCTAGGACAAGGATGTATGTATTTACACTTACCCTTATGTATTCAATTGGTGCAATAATACATATGGGATGTGGTGCACCAAAGGTATAGGAAGTGCATCTCTTGTGTGTTTTGATAAATACATGGGTGCATTTTAACGTTTTTGAGATTTTAGAGATAGCTGGATTACTAATATTAATCCTCTGTAGGTTTAGATTGTACGGAGCTGTGCTAAAATGTATTTAATGCAGTGCATTCACCTGGGATTAATGAGAGTGGATCATATGCTTCTCTGATGTTTCTTTATGAATTGTGATCAGAATGTCATGTTTGCTTAAGAATTACATGTATTAGTTGCTGTGCTCATATAAGAGTACAGACTGATATAGCTTGATTCATTGTTAAATATTTCATTAATTGGATCATGTGTAGCTTGTAGAAATAATGTGTTTTAAAGAGAACATGTTAAGTTAGAATGATTGAGGGCCTTAAGTTTGGACTCGAGATAAGTAATATTAACATGAAAGTTGTTTTTCTGCATGTTTTTCTCAGTTGCAAGTGCAGACCATAGGGAAAGTGAAAAGATCAGTGAAAGGCACATTGTATTTCTGAGATAGTGAGGCAAGAAGGAGTAGGCAAGGTTGAATGATTTTAATTGAAAGAACATAGGGAGTGATACCAAATGGAACTATCGAGCGAAAGGAGGAACCCATGGATGCTTTGGAAGTGGTGACTGGTATACGGGAGTAGTATTCAAGGCACCAAGTACTTTTCAGGGAACTAGAGAACATATTATAACATGGATGAGATGATGTTTTATATATAATTCAGCAAATCAACCTTCAGTTTAATAAGATTCCCTTTAGACTTGGAGAGGTAGAGATCTCTCTTGACATCTCTGATTGTGTGGCTACATGCTTTACATGACTTCTTACTTATATAACCTCTACAGAGATTCTGATGTTGACACCTTTCTTGCTTCCTTAAATTAATAGAGTTTTCCGTATCCATAGGTTAGTCTAGGGTTACTAGAGCTGCAAATCTTTTCCATGTATGGCTAGAAAATTCTGAATTATTCATGCAGTCATCAAGTTCATTTCCTCATATTTTGTATTGTGGCTACAGAGATTCTTATATGTTCTTTGTTGTTGAGAACCAATATTGTTAGACGTTTTGGTCTACCTTTGATTATTCTCTATTTTTACAGTATGTTCTTGAGATTGATTTATATTATTTTGGCTTTGAGTTTGTGATAAATCTATAACTTCAAATTACTGATTCCGATTTTCATTGTGTGGTCCTAATGAGCACACTGTACTTTGAGATTTAAATTGTCATTAACCCCAGTCGCTCTCAGGCTCCTAAAAGGTCTATTGACCAGAGTTAAATGTGAAGAAGTGGTTCAGAGCGTTATCAAGGGTATCTGTGATGATTCTATAGGTCATGCAAGCCTAAGCTATGCAAGTTCTTCTACAGTTCATGTATTAAAGTCAAAGGTATTCATGTAGTTCATCAAACAAGTGGCACATGCAGTGATGCAATAGGGCATGGAAAGTGGCACTTGGGTTAGTGCTCTGTGGTAATGCACACCTGAAGGGTTCAGTGCCAGACAAAAAATCCTAGTACAGAAGATCGCCTGTATTGTAGTCAAACTTGGGGTGTCAAATACCATTTAACGCTTGATGCTATTTAGAGAGTCAATATTCTTTCTGTTGTGATTGCAAATCTCCAGTATCCTAGAATGTTTGGGTGTACCGTCTGTGTGGGAAAGTATCTTGTTTCCATGCATAGGTAGTTGAGTGTTCCCTGCAAGCTGTCAAAACTAGAGAATAGTGATGTCACAGCAGTATTGACGTCAGGTCTCGACTCTGGAACAGTGACGTGACAGCACAAGGGATTACTGTCTATAAAGGGAAGACTTGTGGCCAGATTAACTAAGATTTTATGCAGCACAACGCAGCAAGACAACTTGCGGTGCAGCGTCAAACGGAGAGAGCTGGAATGTGCTATATCTATGAAGATATGGAACATTCCTGCTCTCTGTCTGCGCTGGCGCATACAGTGAAGCCTGCTGCCAACGCAGGTTCCCTTGTGTTGTGAGACAAGGGTGACTGCGTTACAGCTAGGATTGGTTTAATACAGGAAGAGACACCTTCCAGCATAAAAACAATTCACAGAGGCATTTCCCGTTTTGCTACATGTGCTGGAAATTGCAGCACACGTACAAATAAGAAATAACTAGGAGAAATACACATATTTCACCACACTATGCCTCTGTTGGGAAGGCGTACCATTTTTATGTTTAAGCACATTTATTACTCTTAGAAAATCTGGGAATGTGCCAAAAACCATGGGTGGATGTGTGGGAACACCCATGCCCCAGCCATGGAACACCTTCCTAAAGCAGAGTAACACATTTAGCAACATGCGTTGCCTTGCGTTGCTCCAGATTTACTAAGCCGCTCAGAGTCACACCAGCTGGCTTTGATTAGCTTAATGAATTTGACTTAAGCACTTGCATTGCCTTGCACCACCTTGCGTGATGCAATGGCAGCACTAGGCCTTAGTAAGTCTGGCCTTTAGTGCACAGCCAAGATCTTTGTATGGAAGCACATGCATGGCACCTGTTTGAGCCAGCTGTGACATCTTAAGGTTTTGTGGGATTTTGTACATGATATATTTCAGGCACACTGTTTGGAACATCTTTTAATTTAATAACACTTTTCAGCTCATTTAAGCCCTCATGATGCCAAACATGTATGTTAAACCTTCAGCAACTGGGATAAGTAAAAACAGCAAAAGGCTATAGCTGCCTGATATCAACACGGTACAAAAAGTAAGCTTAAGAAGCATTGACTCTATTTCAGTTTGGATCTAGATTTTGTTTATGATGGCAACAACATTTTACGTGGAATTCAGTGTCTAACCAGCATGTTACTCTTGTTGTGGAAAACACATGCTAAGAGTAACTTATTAGATATTCAGTGGACTTGTGCGTAATATTAAAATAAGACATATGCACATAACACTGAATTTTATATCTATAGTTGCAGACTGATTGTAAACACAACTATACCCCCTTTACTACTATTGGTATTGTTGCAAGAGTGGAAATGAAAGAGTCAGTCTGAAGATTCTCACCATTGCATTGGTCAAAATCTAACAACTGTCTCCGAATATCTCCTCCACTGCCTTGTCTCTCTTCCTTTTTTATCAGTTCACCTCTCTGGCTAGAGAGTCACCTGTCACCCTGCTGAGTAAGAGAAATCAAGTGGGGCAGGATATAGGAGATGGAGAGAGAGTACAGTATAATGAGAAACGTGAATTACAGTGAGAAGGGGATGGGGAAGGAGAAAATGAGAAAAGATACATGAGGTAGGGAGAGAAATAAAGTAAATAGAGTAAACAGAAGTATCCAGAAAGAAAGAAAGAAAAAGAAGGGTGGAAAGAGGAAGATGTAGGTAGAGCAAGAGAGGTAGAGAAATAGGTAGGGGGTTTGAGTGTGGTAATGACAGACAAGGATAGGGGATGGAAATCTAGAGGGAGGCGTATGGAAGACAGAGGGGTAGGTTAGAAGAATATGTGAATTAGGTAGAGGTACTGGTAGTGAAAGAAACAATATAGACAGAGAGACTTAAGTGAAAACAAAGATGTGCATGGTAGACAGAGCTAAATGAGAAGAGATGTAGAAAACTACAGTCTACAGTGAAACGAGGAAGTTGAGAGGCACATATGAAATATGTAAAGAAAAGTGGTATTTATATAGAGGTTAAGAGTTGTGAGAAGGAAGAGATGGAGTATTGGAAAGACCTATAGAGAAAAAGCTTTATGAAGAGGGGTGGATAGGAATGGAGACAGAGGTCCAGAGAGAGTAGTATGTTTGTGTGTGTGTGTGTGTGTGTGTGTTTGTGTGTGTGTGTGTGTGTGTGTGTGTGTGGTGGTGTGTGTGTGTGTGTGTGTGTGTGTGCGTGTGTGTGAGAGAGAGAGAGTGTGAGAGGAACTGGTGATGAGAAAAAGGGGTAGAGAGATGGTGTAACCAGAAAGGGGTAAGATATTTAAAGAGGTGAAGAAAAAGGAACAGAGGTGGATCGAAAGAAGGGGGAGGTGGAGAGGTGAGGTATTGAACTCCTTATTCATTAAATTGAGAGGTGAAGTAGTGAGTGAGCGATAGAGCGACAGCTACAAGGTTGAGAGCGGTGTGGTAGTGGGGGAGATGTGAGGTCGAAAAAGAAATGAGATAGAGAGGTGAGGTGAGGGGTGGTGTAGTCTGGTAGAAAAAGAACTGAGAGAGAGAGGTAGAGAGAAGTAAGGTAGTGGGGACATGAGGTGAGATAGACAGGGGAGGTAAAAATAGAGATGGAATTTGAGAAGTGAAGTAGATGAAGGAGAGAAACCGGCAGATCAGATGGAAAAAGAGCAGTGTAGTACATGGAGAAGGATGAGGTATAGAGTTGTGATGTAGATAGAGGGGGTCAAAAGTAATACATCTAAATGTAACCACAGAGAGTGGTGGAAAGAGGAAAACTCATGAGAGAGGTAGCGATAGATAAAGTCAAAAGAGTTACATTGGAAATGCTTAGAGAGATGCGAGGTAGACAATGGTGAGGTAGGAATAACTGAAAGAGAGGTTGGAGATACATAGAGAGTTAAGATAAAGAGAGATTAAGAGGTAGTGTGGAGTACAAAGAGGAGAGGTAGTGAGGGAGTTGTGAGGTAGAGAAATAAATAAGATAGAGGGGCAGAGAGCGATGAGGTAGAGAAAAAGTAATGTAGTAGAGACATGGAGAGGTATAGAAAAGTGAGGTATACATAGAGATATGGTTAGATTATTTTATGATCTCCGCCACCAAGATTAGCACTGTTGAAATCCGTAAACTGCCCAAGATAATATCAGACCACAACCCATTGTTATTAACAATAAATGTTAATAGGCCAGCTAGAAAACTGAGATCCTGGGCCTTCGATAGGAAGCTCTTAACAGACAGTACCTACGTAGCACATATTTAAAATTGGTCACAGGCTTTCTTCGATGCAAATAGATACAGCGCTTCGTGGAATTCTGTCTGGGATAGCTACAAAGCTGCTTTAAGGGGAGAAACTACCAGCTATACTTCTCGAAATTGGAAAAGGCTTAATCTAGAGAGAGAACAACTAATGAACAAATTATCAGTTGCCGAGGAACAGCATAGGAAAGATATAACTCTGAGAAGGTAGGGAATAGAAAGTCTAGAAAGAGTGAGTATCATCAAAGCTGAGATACAAAAACAATTGGCCAAAAAAGCAGCTGCGGAATATCAAAGACAAAGAAGGAGGCTGTATGAGACGGGGGAACAAGCTGGTAGAGCATTGGCTCTTCGTATTAGACAAGTCGCGTCGAAAAATATCATCACACACATAGAGCAGGGTATGAGTTATGAGGAGCCAAAGGGAATTATAAATGTTTTTAAAAGATATTATCAAGCATTGTATCAGGAAGAGCCGGTTACTGAGGATTCAACGATCGAGTGGACAGGACAGGGAACCAAAGTAGCTCAGGGTGATAGAGAAATTCTAGAACAAGCCTTCACCTCGGACGAACTCTCGGGGGCCATACAAGATCTAGCTGCAGGGAAAGCTGCTGGCCCCGATGGTCTACCACTGGAATTGTATGAATGTGTATTTGAGGAAACATCCCTACTTTTATTAGACCTATTTAATGGAATAATAATCACAGGCATAATTCCGGGGTCTTGGATGAGTACCAACATCGTGGTGTTTCATAAAAAGGATAAACTCAAGGAAAACCCTGGCTCCTACAGGCCGATATTCTTGATAAACGCAGATAATAAATTATACGCTAAGATCTTGGCTGCCCGTTTGGGACGGATCATTGGGACCCTGGTCTCTCCCTGGCAGCATGGATTTTTTCCCGGTAGGGGGACCACGGACCACATCAGACGAGCTATCACGTTGTTCGATATCCATGCTGCCGGGGAGGGGGGGGTCGCAATGATCCTTCTCGACACAGAGAAAGCCTTCGACCGCGTCAGATGGGAGTTTCTTTGGAGGGTGCTCGAAGAAAGGGGTTTGGTCCAAAGTTTCGGAAGGCTATTCAGGCAATGTATACTATCCCAGTTGCTAAGATCCAAATGATGGGTGAGAGCTCGGAGAAGATCTATATTACGAGGGGGACCAGGCAGGGATGCTCGTGCTCACTCATCCTATTTGCACTATATATTGATCCTCTAATACGCAAGATAATGAAGAACTCCGTAATTAAACCGATAGTCACGAAAGGTTTCCAAACAAAAATCTTGGCATATGCTGATGATCTGGCGGTCATCACTACTGAACCCGACGTGGCTATGCGTGAAGTGGTGGCAATCACTAGTCTATTCGGGAGACAGTCAGGATATCGCTTAAATGTGGGTAAGACCCAGGTATTGTGTTCTAAGAATATAATTAAATCAGACTCCAGATACGTCGATTCCGTGGTGTATCTGGGGGTAATGATAAACGCATAGACGGAGCGTATAATCAGAGATAACTTTATCCCTCTTATTAAATCAATGAGGGAGAATTTGAAAAGAATGGATACATTGCAACTCTCAATAATAGGGTGTGCTAATGTCATCAAAATGACCATGTTCCCCAAGGTATTATACAAATTCCGGGCGATCCCATTTAAAATAGGGGGGAAATTATCCAAGAAATAGAAGCTATCTTCATGAATTTCCTGTGGAAATATGGAAAGATCAAAAGATCTATGAAATACATGTCTTTGCTACAGGAAAGGGGGGCCTGGGACTGCCAAATCTTAGATACTATCATTGGTCTTGTCTCCTTATGCAGATGGCTATATTATTTGACTCCGTGGGAAATAGTGCAAATACCTCGAACTTGCAAGATGCTATCCCCTCTATTTTTGAATTGTTGCTTGGCAGCGAGGCTACTGGGGTATTACTAAGGAGAACAGAAAGAAGGTATTACAAAAAAACAAGATATAAAATACTTGAAGGGATATGGGGGTTTGGGCTGCAGCTCAGAAAGCTTTGTCAATATCTAAATATAACCACCACACTCCACTTTGGAATTCTGGTCTCTTTCCTAGCCTAAGTAATGACGGGTGTTGGAGACACTGGGAGCGACAGGGCATCTTGACACTGGGGCAAGTTATGGTAGGGGACGAGTGTAGATCTCTTGAAGACCTGAAACAAAGATACTCCCTCCAGGGTAATCAAGATTATAAATATGCTCAGATGGTCAGTACAATCAGATCAAGAAGGCCTCGTATCATTTTAAACGAGAGGTGAAACATACTGGATTATCTGAAGGGGGGAGACTTAAGACTCAATGGAGTGTATAGGCTGTTTGTGGAGGGATCCCAGGATGACATGGGTAAAACTGAGGCAGCCTGGGCCTCTAAATTGGAGGATCCAGATATCGACCTGGATAGAGCCCTTATAATGGATGGAAGATTCTTACGCTCCTCCAATCTAAGAGCTCAGCTCTTCAAAACATTATTTAACCTGTATTACACCCCCTCCAAGCTCTATGATTGGGGAAAAAGGGTTGATCATAATTGTCCCAGATGTTCTAAAGGTCCGGCTGACATCATCCACATGTTTCATCAATGTGAGAAACTTGGATCAATTAAAAAGGAAATCGAGGCATTTTGGGAGGGGTTGTTAGATGTTAAAATAACCCTGTCCCCAACATTCATGATCATAGGATGTGAAAGTAAACTGAATTTAAATATCGAGACTGAAGCTTTAGTCTTTATCTCTACAGCGTACTTCGTATATTAATCTCAGCTGCCTGGAAAGATACTGAGGTCCCAACCTTCCAAATGTGGATGTCTAGATTCTTAGGAATACACAATGTTGAGGCTGCCTTGTACGAACTTAAGGGTAAAAACAAAAAAGAATTGGGACTGAAGATTTGGCACCAGTGGCTGCTTGGCGGGCAAACAGAGTTTAGCGAGCTAATCCGGTCCTCAAAATGTTTTAAAAATATATGATATTGCATGTAACTGGTCTATTAACATTTAAAGGAATCAATTTAATCAGATATTAATTTATGTATTCTGCCAAATCGATCTCTACATTACTTCTGCCCTTATTTCGATGATTGATTGTATATTTTGTATTTTGTTTTCTTTCCCCTAATTATGTAAATTGGTTTTCATTGTGTTTCATGAATTCTTAATAAAAAAAATGTAAAAATTAAAATAAAAAAAGAGATATGGTTACTTGAGAGGTGAAGTAGATGAAGGAGATAAACAGGAAGATTATATGGAAAAGAGAATTGAGGGATGGAGACAGCGGTATGATAGAGAGAGGGTGAGGTCGATAGAAGGGATTGCGAGTGATAGATATAGAGGTAGGCACAGAGAGTGGTAGAGAGAGGAGCAGTGTCATGATAGAGGTTAAGGTAAATGAAGTCAATAGAGGTATAGTAGGTGTATTGAGAGAGAGGTGAGGTGGACAAAGGTGAAGTAGAGAGAAATGAAAGAGAGAGAGAGAGAAAAGAGAGAGAGAGAGAGAGAGAGAGAGAGAGAGAGAGAGAGAGAGAGAGAGAGAGAGAGAGAGAGAGAGAGAATGAAGGTGAATACAGAAGTAGAAAGAAAAGTTAAGAGAGAGTAAGGTAGAAGAGGTGGGTAAAGTAAGGAGACAGAAAGGACACAGTAAGATTATTTTTTTTTAAATGTAATTACCATCAACTGCCTGAGATTTTGAGAGATAAAGCTGGGCAGCAAATGCATACAGTCTAAGGGGAAGATTTACTATTTTATTGGTGCAATTCAGCGTGGCAACCAAGGTGGTTGTGGTGCATTGCACAATGGGGAAGAAAGTAGTGCAGAGCTATATTTATATAGAATGACTTGCTGCTTCTCACTCCAGCTCCACAGGTGCACACTCTACTTAGCGCCAGGCACAATCTTGGAATTAAGGTGCAGAGTTGCATGTGTCTTGTCTAGTATAGGATTTGTCTTGGAAGCGTAGACGTCCAGTACAAAATGTATGGCAGACAAATTCTCAAACATTTCACACATTGTATGTATGCTGTACAGTTGAGCACACATGCAATTTGTGGAATATTTTGAGTAATTAAAACATTTCTCCATGTAACTGACTGCTTCAGGGAGGTATTTTCTGACGCAAAGCCGGTCCACTATCCTAGCGGATTAAGCTTTGCATTAAAAACTGTGGTTGTTTATGCTACTATGTCCATGTTACACCTAAGTAACATCCATTCGAAACAAAGTTGATCAAAGCAACATATGACCTACTTGCGTTGAGAAAAGGGCACCTTCATGCCGGAAAATAAATAGACTTGCAAGAGTTTGCACTGCTTTGCTTCACTTTGCACGACATTGCCCCTGCACAAACGCTTAGGAAATCCGGCCCTAAGATTCTGTTAAGCATGCTCTGCTGTCAATTTAGTAACAGAAACTGTTTTTTATGACTGCCCACTTTGTTTATGCTTGAAAACGTCTCTGTCTGTGAACCAGCACAATATGACACAATACAATCCAGCTTAAGCAGGCATCGTATTGAAGATGGTGATCCTACTAAGCACAGGCAACCAGTTATTTTCTGAAAGCTATAGATGTGAAAGGATTTAAAGTACTTTTAGGGTGCGCCGGCTCTTGTTTTTCTCAAATTTTCTTTACTTATTTTCCCTTATTTTAAAAAAAAGTATATATATATATATATATATATATATATATATATATATATATATATATATATATATATATATATATATCTCTGTGTGTGTGTGTATTCAGGATAAAGTACACTTTAGTCACTGAGGAGGTCTATATCCATATAGAGGAACGAGGCCAAATGAGGAATTTCTTTATATGGTTATCGAACTCTGAGGTAACTTTGAATATTCTCATCATGTATGCCAGGGGGGACTGTATCCCATATAATACATGGGCAAATTATCATCTTTCAAACAAATCACTTAAAACCTTGATGCATAGCTCTTTCATATGAAGAGCGAGCATGTTTGCAAGCATTGAGAATAAAAATAAAACCTTGAGTGCAAATTTAAACAAATCAAAAAACTATTACATATTTGTTGTAAACAGGTATTAGAAAAAGTACAATGCAAGCCTGTTTAAAAAAAAAAGCTGCAGTAGCTCGGAATGTGCAGAAACATGCAGAAAAGAATCGATCTTTCTATAACTGAAGAGTGCAAAAAATAAACATATTCTCTCTGCTTGTCATTGTAAGCTAGTAAAATAGAACAGTAGAATTAAAAGCAACATTCCCTTTTCATTGCTTTAAACAGCTGGCTCAATTATGCTCCATGACCTGCCCTGCCTTTCACCTCGGTTTCTGGCTCTGGCAACAGGCATTGTGATGTCAGTCGAGTTCTTACAACTTGGGTGAGTCACACTGATGCGGGTAGGGAAACAGTTTCTAGAGATTGCTGATGCCTGAAGGAAGCAGAATAAATAGCTGCTCCCTGCAGTCGGGAGCAATGCCTTCTCCTGCCGCATGCGGGGTTCTGTCTGAGGCCACTGGTGCCCCAGGCCTCCACCAATGGCCCCCAACGAGTGTATAGTCAGCACCATTGGTGGGCACCAGGACACCCACCTACAACTAATACAGGACCCAGGAGATGGGGTTCCCAGGACCCGACAAGGCTCAGGCACGGGGGCCAAGCAGCCTCCTCCCCTTTAAATAAACATGACCCTCAGGGAAGGGGTCCCCAGGGCCTTTTTAATTCACGGGGAGGGGGGTGTGTGGCCCCTTTCCCTTATTTATCACAACGGGCCAGGGGGATGGGGTCCCCAGGGCCAAAATATGCTCAGGGCGGGGGCCGTTCAGGAGCAAAGATTGTATGTAAAACATATTACGTTTTTGGCCGCAGCTTGGGTTATTAGAATATTCTCAGCATGACAATTTCCAAATAACATAAAAGACAGTGCGCACCAGGAAATCATCTACGTACATGTGCTTTTTTGCTTTAAAAGATGGGTTATCTGTAAAGTTTTCACCACAGTATGAAGCCTGCAGGCAGTATGATCTTTGCCACCTTCAGACCATGGCTATTTTAAGTGAACAGTTGCTCTTTGGACAAGTTTGGCACAGAGTGTAAACTGTTCTTAGTAGATACTTTTTAATACTCTGTGTTGTATTTTTATGAGACTTTCACTGTCTGCAAACAGGGTGGTACAGAGTAAACTCTCTCCATAGAGTAAACAGTTTAAACAGTACCCACTTTTAAACTCATATCCACTTTATTTCTCAATGTAGGTTCAGTGACTGTCAGGGGTTTGATACAGATAAAGATCGGCCGTATTAGGGAACTAGTTATGTAACAAGGCTTGAATATCTGGAGGAACTTGGTTTTCCTTGAACCTCTGTACATGGATTGAAAACCATGTGGGGGAATAGGTTACCCTTTCATCAGCGGTTCATAGTCAACATTAACTTGGCTACCCATGAAGTGTATGGCATAGGGTCAATGGTAACCATACCACAAGTTTGATTCACTTATGTGGGTTGTATTTATGATAGCAGTAATGACGATTTATATAATTCTGAGCTGTTTTGCACTTACTTTCATAGCTTTAATGTTAAACCCAGTTATACATCAATGTGTACAAAAGAAGCTTTGATTATGTCATTGGTATTGTCATCAATTATTTCATATGAAACGTCATCAGAAATTTCATAAATGATGTCATAGAACATGCCATGTTTGATGTAATGCGTGCAGTCATAAGCAGTGCATGGTGGAGGCACAAGTTTTAGCACTCCAGTGTATGCCAATAAAATGTACATCCTTCCACTGTACGCTACTCCACTGCACACTATTCCACTTTGTGGAACTCCACTCTACAACACTACACACTCTATGCCATTCCACTGTATGCCACTACAGGGTACTCCAGTGCACTGTGAGATACTCCTCTGTACGCCACTAAACTTTATGTCACCCCACTGTACGCTAATCCACTGTATGGTATTACACTGTACATCAGTCCATTCTACGGTACCACACTCTCTCCCACTATTCTCCATGCCAATTCCCCCTTCCATAATACACTCAACTCTATTCCACTGTACGCAACTCCCCCTCATTACTACACTCTATTCTCTTCCACTCTATACTACTCCATTGAAGCCACTCCACTATACCCTATTCCACTCTACGCCACTACACTATATGACACTCCATTGTATGACACTCCACTACATGCTGGTCCAATTTATGCCATTCCAAGCTATGGCACTCCACTCTACAATACTCCACTCTATTTTATTATATTGCATGCCACTACACTGCAATCCACTCCACTGTATGCAGCTCCACTGTTCGCCACCACACTCTACACTACTCCACTGTACACTATTACACTTTGTAACAGTAAAATCAAATATCCCCTTGGGAAATCACCATGCCACTATTACACTCTACCACACTACACTCTACACCACTTCACTTTTCGTCACTTCACTGTACACTATTCAACTGTATGCTACTCTACTGAACACCTCCCCATTCTACAACATTCCACTCTATGCTATTTCACTCTACGCCACACCACTATATGCCACTCCACTGTACCACACTGCACTGCACAACACTCAACTCTATGCCACTCCACTGTCCACTGTATGCTATTCCACAATATGCCATTCCACTGTACTACATTCCCCTCTTCTCCACTTTACTCTACTCAATCAAACTATATGACATTACACTTTAACCAATCTCCTCCACTGTACTTTACTTCAATACACTTAATAACACTTCACTTGACAACTGTAAACTCTATGATTTCAAAATTGTTACATTAATACTAAAGCACATTAAAATTCAATGAAAAAAACAAAGGTTAAACTTTAGTTATAGTTAGGAAAACTATATTAATTCTTTCCATACAAACCAAACTTGAATTACGCAAACATTAGAAATGTTTCACTCTAGGTATAGATTAAATTTATAAGTTAGACACCACCTTTAAATGTACATAACATTATATTCTTTAGCTACAAACAAAAGTTAAAGTACACAAAAATGTAAATTTCTAAACGTATTCCTTTAGTTTATAATTTACTCAACAATTTCAAATTATTATAACAAGCGCACCTCCATACACAGTGTGTTCAAATTAGTAGCCACACGCCAATAACTATAACTTGTGACTTCTCCATGCACTGTTTATACTCTTTTATAGTACATCAGTTATACAATCCAAAATAATAATATTTATTATAATAATAGTTATGACACCACAAATCACATCATTTGTGAGAACACAGCGCATGGTAGAGTTGCTTACACTGTGTATACATGTGCACAAATTGTAATAATTTGAAGATAAATCGAATGTGAGCTGTTGCTGTCCGTTTTTTTAACTATATTTTACAAGAATAGCACAAAAGGGTAGATTGCCCACAAATGTCTGTGACAATGCTACCCAAACCTGTAGTGGCATCATTGCCTCAATTGCCAGTGATACAGTGTGTCCAGGTGACTGTGTGCGGTTGAGGTATATAATATGCTAATGAGTGGCCCACAGCCTGGAGAGCGATAATCTAAGTGGTGGCATTTGATTTTTCAGCAAAATAAACTTTAGGAAACATGTGGTTTCCAGTATTGTTCATAAAAACCTGTAGCGTACAGAGTCAGGGGCATATTTATGAAGGTTTTACGTCACCCTTGCCCCATGCAAGGGGGCGCAGGGGCAACAAAAAACCTGACTCGGATTTATCAAGGTGTGCAAGGACACGTTGAGTGGCCCTGCGTGGCTTGATAAATCCAGATCGCTGCATTGCGTTACTCTGCTCCAGTGAGGTGTTCCAGAGGTGGAGTGTGGGGGTTCCCACATGTCCACCCGTGGGTTTTAGTGCAGTCACAGATTTACCAACACTGGCAAATCTGGAGTGCATTAAAATGTTGCGCATCTCCTGGGGAGGCGTAAGTAGGAAAATATAATTTCTCATCATTTTTTCCTCTTTCTTTATCTGCTGCATTCTGCGGCAACACACATAGAAAGAGGAAAAAGCCTCAGAGGATTGTTTTTAAACAGGAAGATCTCCCTTCCAGCACAAAAACAATCCTGTCTGCAAAGCAGACACCCTTGCAGTACGGCGCAAGGGTGCCTGCGTTGACGCTCAGCAGTAACGTGTGCGTCAGCACAAGGAAAGAACAGGAATACACCGGGCGCGCAACACCCATTGGGCTCGCTGGGCTTCAGCCCCCCCCCACCCCGTCGTTTGTGTCAGCCCAGGCTGAGACAGCTTCGCGGGCTGGCGACGTCTAATTGCAGCCACACCCAAGTACTTCACAGGTCTTTAAAATACTGTGTACTTGTAAATGAGGCTTTTGTTGTGTTTTCACCCCTTTTTACAGCTGCTCTGGTTACGGCTGAAAGAATTAGCCCCCCCAAATCTTTTTCACCCCCCCGAAATTTGGCTCTAGTTGCCCGCCTGGAATATACCATATAAAGTTAAATACAACGCGCAGTCCTGTCCTTTCCCTTTCACGCAATGCATCAAGGTGGCCTGCTAGGATGCTTAAAAGCTTCATAAGTAAGCCCTTTAGTTTGTAGCTCAGGTAACTCTGATCTGCCCTGGGTCGTCCTGCTCATGTGCGCCTGCAGTGTACACCACCCGTCGTGAACTCCGAACCAACCGTGGATGGAGGTCAGGTAGGAAATGGAGAAATGGAAACTAATTAGTAAAGGTCGATCCCTCTAATGCCCTTGATATGGTGAGTCATGCTCGTCTCTTTGAAACGCTAAGTTTGTGGGGTGACTGCTGATTTTATAAAGTGGTTGCAGTTGGTGTGCTGTCGGGCCCACGGGCGGTTGATTGTAAGCAGCTGGGAAGGGGAATGGTTTCTTATTATTATTTGATTACAGGCGAGACAGGACTGTCCTCCGAGAGGCTTGCCGTGTTCCAGGTAATGGCTTCCTTGCTGGGTTCATTTTTGCATATGTGATGAGGGGCATGAGGAGCATTCCTGACGCAAAGCATGCTGGGATGCTGCTCTGCCTTCAGCAGTCATTCCTCTGCAGATTTTTCTCTCCAGAGCGCCTTCAATCCCTTCAGCCTTTGTAGCCTGGCCCTTTAAGGTGTGGCGATAGCCAAGACTTTGGATTTTAATACAATAAAATATACACAACGTACTCACTAACAGAATCTTTCCTCTATAACTCTACACCCATGCACTCACCACAGTTTACAGCATTGGCAATAAGGTCAGCCCACTCCAGCCATCAGCTTCCCTCTCTGAGTGGCGACACTTTGCTTTTGCACAATGTGCACTTACAAAAAAAGTAGTTCCTTTTTTATAATAAAAACAAAACGTTCATAAACATGGGCCAAGCAAAACTTTTGAGCCCATGCCAGACCTATTGGCTTTGCCCATTGTTTCCCTGGTTGCTGTCTTGGGGCCAACAAACTGGTTTACAAGGATTGACACTAAAGCATTGATCAAGTTTAACGGTCTGGCAACGTTGTTACCATGTGATGCCAATCCCTGGGTTTAGGGAAGTGGGTGACATTTTTCATTGAAACAGATTTGATTTTATTGTGTTGCATGCCAGCAATTGTCTGACTCAAGAGGCAGAAGAGAACAGAAAATACAGTGGCAGTAAATAATTTGAGGAAAAGTCATTTTACTTGTCAAAATGTTTCAGGAAAAATAAGAGTTTCTTTTTTTAACAGTCTCAGGGCTTTTACAGTATGGTGGAGTAGGAAATCTGCCAAAAAGCTGCAGATGTAGCGTCTGCCATATTTAGAGTGCTATTGACAATAATAAACTCTTAATTTGGGGATTGGACAGCTGCCATTTTGCGTCAGATGTCCCGCATCCACTTAACTCAAATAAGCCCCTTTTTTATGAATTGCAGGTCATTTGCAGTCTTAGCATCCATCCTTGTGGAGGTCTACCCTTCTGGGGATGGCGAGCCTCTGTCGGGTCAGTACATGGAGAACTATAACTAGACCGTTAATGAACTAAAGGACTTTGATGTAGTTTGTTATCAGACCTATGGCAAGATCATTCCAGTAGTCTAACCTTGCCATGACATAAATGAGGTCCTATATTTACTGAAATGGTTACTAGTAGGTTTTCTCTCTCTCTCTACATATTACATACTTGGGTGATTTCATTGCACAAAATGCATTGGTATAAAAAACATATTTCACAGGGAACCATGATATATAAAACATATTTCACTGTTGCCTGTGAAATATGGATTTCATCATTATGACGACAACCCTCAAATCACTCTGCTTCGCTTTAACATTGACAGGAGTGCTAGGATTATTAGACTTTGAGGACCAAATTTGGAAATGAGGTTTTGTAAATTATGCTGCAAAATTTTAATTTATGTTGCACATTCTCCAACAGTAATATTGTCATCCGTTTGAGAAAGAAACAATATTTTTCGTGAAATCTGCAAGTTATGTGGTAAAATATGTGGCAAATGCAGAAAAATCCATAACTATGCAATAAATGCTGGATCCAATCACATAACTCCACTGACCACACCATTAGCAATTTTTTTTATCAAAATTGTGCTCAAGAAAGGTAAAAACATGTAAACATTCCAGTTCCAATTAATCTCAATTGACAGCTGCACTCTAATTACCTCAAAATAACCATTAAAAAATACACAACAGGTAACATGTGTGATATGTCCCTATATAGATATGTGGTATTTGGGGACCAAACCTTTCCGACAGCTCCCCTCGCCCAAACTCCTACTTGCAAACAAACTGCACATGCGGAAAACTAGATCCGGTGGTTGAGCCTTTTTCTATATCGCTCCCAAAGCATGGAAAGAAATGACCTACCACTAAACAGAAAACCCTCCTACTCACTTCTTGTATTCCGCAGAAAGCTTAAGACCTGGCTTTACGAGTAGTCTCACTAGGCCCTAGGTTTGGCTAGACTCATGCCTGCTCACTAGCTGGGTGGTAGTGCGCTGCAACCCATTCCATGCTGAGGAAAGAACGCTTCCGTCCTCAGCCACGGTGGTCGTGTGGTGAGGACGCAACCGTTCAGTCCTCTATACATGACCAAGAAATCCCTCTGCTGTTTACAGCAGAGGAATTTCCTTTTTAGGTCAAGCTATTATATCCCGCAGGGATTTATAGCGAGAGCATATAGTAGGGGAAACAAACTCTTGAACAAGCGCAGATTCCTCCCAATGCATGTGAGGTATTCAAGCGTGACGCTTCACCTGCGCGCTTGGCCTCACTTCTCACTCACACCCCACATGCTCGTTCCCTCCCACTCGCTCGCTCCCCTGCTCCCCCGCCCGCCCACCCCATCCAACTTGAAAGGAAGCCTCGCACACCAGCATGCTCGTTCCCTCCCACTCGCTCGCTCCCCTGCCCCCCACCCGACTTGTTTAGCATTACTTGCGTATAGGCTGTGCATTTATTTATTTGTTCCTTTCGCTCCATACACCGCAATCTATTTGTGTGCTTCATCTTTTAGCTTGGCAGCCGCACACCTTTTCATATGCTGTGCGAATCCGTCTGCACTTTTGTTTTAGCATTACTTGCGGGTGGGCTGTGCGTTTAGTTCTCTATTCCTTTCCCTCCTCATACTGCTATCTATTTGTGTGCTTCATATTTAAGCTTGACAGCTGCGCACCTTTTCTTACGAAAAATAGGCACATGCCCAAAAATCACTGCTGACAAAATAGGCATATGCCCAAAAATCTCTGCTGACACTCTTGATGCCAAAGCCAACTCTCGAGTTGAAATTAATATACTATTCTACAGGTCATCAGATCAGCTGTTGAGTCTGCTTTTGTACAATTTCCACCCACTATGCTCGTTCCCTCCCACTCACTCACTCCCCTGCTCCCCCGCCCCCCCACCCGACTTGAAAGGAAGCCTCGCACACCAACATTTGTCTCTCTTACACCACCATCAGACATCAAAGGCTGCTGCTCACCCACCCACCCATCCACCCACCCCCCCACAGCAATGCCGAGAGCTTGTCTCTTTCTCTGTCTTCCTCTCTCTCTCTCTCACTTTCTTTCTTTCTCTCTGTTCCTCTCTGTCACTCTTTACAGGTATGATCTTTACAATATCGCTTCCTTTCTACCTTGCCTTCATTGATGCTGAAGTACATTCACCAATTCACTGTTATTTGGTGTGCTCACTGATGCGCACCGCATGCCCTATCGCCCTCCTGCACCTTTAGCTTTTAGCAGCATTCTTTTCATAGCCCGCCTCCCCTATCACGGACACTCTGTTCAGCTGCTGGGGCCTTCCTCTCTCCCCTCCTCTTCCTCCGCCAATTAGCAACAGACGTGCAGCCAATTGGTTTGTTCTCCTTCTGCCCCGAGAGACGAGCAGTAACTCATCCTCTCAAACGGGCATGCTTATATCATCCTTCTGTTTTGTTAACTCCTACAAACAACAACAGAGAGGCCCCCTGCAATGGATGGCTTTGCAAATGTTGATGTTTTAAAACATGAGTAATGCAGAAAAGAAGATGCATTTTTTGCCGGTGACAATGGAGGCAGTTGAGCTGTTGCATCGTCCTCAGCACCACTCTGGTGGCTGGTGTAATCTAAGCAGCTATGCAGTTTGCACTACATTGTTTCAGAAAGACAACACCCAGTGTATGGTATACAGAACTGGAGGCGCTATTGGAAAAAATATATGCCAGTGCCTCGCCGCCACACTGAATTGAAGCATTTCAATTAAAGCACTTTCTTACTGTTTGAAGCCCTGAATTGTTTTAGCTTTAAACATCTTAAGCGTGATTGCTTCAAAAGTAAAATAAATAGAAAAAAAGGCAGGCAGCCACCATTTGTTTTCCATTTACTTTTGTAGCAATGGCAGCTGCCGAGCTTTATCCTTAAATATATTTTTACACACAGCTCATCTAAAGAAAGGGGCGAGGCCAACATTAACGTGAAAGCGCGCCATGGGGCGCTTTTACAAACACTGCATGTGCAATGCAAAAGGTCTTATTTTCTACCTCCCTTTGTCCCTCTCATCCCCTCTCATCCTCATTTTTTTCTCTAAACGTCTCCCCTCCTCCCTGTTTCTCTATCTTGTCACTCTGCTCTCTTTCTATCTTTCTCTCACTTTATTTATTCATTTGTTTCTCCTCTGTCCACACTGTCTTCCTTTTCACTCTTTTCTTTTAGTGCTGACCTGCTGCCAAATGCTAATCCGGGTTAAAGGTCCGTGATTTAGACGCTGTGAAATGATGTTTAATCAGCTTTATTTACTTAAGTAACACACGTTTTTCTCTGCCCCTTCCCCTCTCTGTGCCTGCTCGCTCTCTCGCCTCTATTTCTCTCCCTCTCTCCTACTTCCTCGTGTCCTGTTTCCCCACCTTCTTTCTCGATTGGCCCCTCCTCCCTTCTGTTCCTTTCATTTTTTTTCTACCTCCCTTTGTCCCTCTCATCCTCAACGCCACAGCCTCACTCAGCACCACTCAATGCCACAGCACCACTCATCGCCACAGAACCACTCAACACCACAGCACCACTCAACACCACAGCACCACTCAACACCACAGCACTACTCAACGCCACAGTATCAGTCAATGCCACAGCATCACTCAGCGCCACAGAATCACTCAGCACTCCTGAACGCCACAGCACACTTCAACGCCACAGCACCACTCAAAGCCACAGCACCACTCAATGCCACAGCACCACTCAACGCCACAGCACCACTCAACGCCACAGCACCACTCAGCGCACAGCATCCCTCAATGCCACAGCATCCCTCAATGCCACAGCATCCCTCAAAGCCACAGCATCACTCAATGCCACAGCATCACTCAATGCCACAGCATCACTCAGCACCACGCAACGCCACAGCACCACTGAACGCCACAGCATCACTCAGCACCACTGAATGTCACAGCATCACTCAGCACCACTGAATACCACAGCATCACTCAGCACCAATGAAGGCCACAGCATCACTGAAGGCCACAGCATCACTCAGCACCACTGAACGCCACAGCATCACTCTGTGCAACCATTCAACAACAACTGGTACTAATATGTTCTCTCAATGTTTCAAGTTTTATTACAAATGTCACAAAAAGATGTTAATATTTCACTTATGTTCTTGGATTTTCAACACAATAAAATACACTGAACATGATCTTCCCAAAAGTTATTTACAAAAGTTTAAGTTATTGCCATTATAAATTATAATAACTTAAAGTATTAATTATTTAAAAAAATAAAGCCATTGTTATTTGTAATATTAATACATCTAAGTCATGTAAATACAACACATATTGCATTACAAATGCTATAGGTGTCAAGTTTGCGAAAGTTAAAACTATTGGCATTGTAAATGACAAAGCTATTAATTTCGCTATTTTCAAAACAAACAGATAAATAAAAAATTTGTCATTTAACAATACCAGTAGCTCAAACTTTCCTAATGCGAGACCTATTGCATTGCAAATGCTTGTTATTTTTTAGCCTTGGGTGCTGGGGAACTTTTTCAGTGTAATGAAGATCAGAGCGCATGCGAGGTTGACATCATTACATTGAAAGTGAAATGAGCCAATCGCCTCATTTATCTTTCACTGCCTATCGAACACCTAGGCAGAAGGGAGAGGTATAAATTGAAAGGGGAGAATCTCCCCTTTCCAGTGGTACCCTTTCCTAGTAGATCCCTTCTTGGGGAGCACCGCAGGAGAGCGATCCCCAAGAAGGGATCTACCACTAGACACCAGGGAGTGGGGAGCAGCCCCTTGGCCAAAGGCATTTGCTCCACCCAAATATTTTAGGGCATATTCAGTCTTTATGACCCCTGGGGGCAGATGGGGGCAATAGCCCCAGATCTGACCTGGGGAGGGGGGCAGAAACCACACTAGGCATCAAGGATTATTTTTATTTGTATATGTATGGGTGGGGGCTGCCGAAAATGGGCATGCCAAAGCCCCAACCCCACCAAACACAAAAGGGACAGTCTTTCTGCCCCCACTGGGGAGCAGATGGGGATTTTTACCCCCATCTGCCTACCCGGGCGGGGGACAGAAAGGCCACTAGAAATCAGGGATTCTTTTTTTATAAAAGAGGGGTGGCTACTGCCCACAATGGACAAAACCAAGCCCCCACCCAAAACGATTTGAAACAAAAGTCTTTCTGTCCCACTTGTGGGCAGATGGGGGTAGCAGCCCCAAATCTACCCACCAGTGGGCAGAAAGCCCATTAGGCACCACAGAATATTTTTTATATGTAGGGGTGGAGGCTGCCCAAAATGGGCATGCCAATGTCCCCACCCCTAAACACAAATGCAACAGTTTTGGGGAGATGTGGATTATTACCCCCATCTGCCCTCCGGGGGTGCACAAAGCTCACTATGGTGTCTACGATTTGATTCTCTTGGCACTTAGCACTTTTTTGGAACTCAAACCCAGCGTTGTCCCTCTGTTAGCGCGGAGACGCCTGCTTCCTGGGTCAGCCCTCTAGTTTTTTCTCTTCATCATCTATTTAAAGGCCGTACTGGCGTGGGTGCGCAGCGAGCGCGCCGGTGGCGCGCCGAAGGCAGGCCAAAGGCAAGCCCGTCTGCACCCATCCGCACTCGGCCCGCGCTCATCGCTAGCCATGCTGCCTGTAACGCAGGGACTCGATGTTACTCTAGTGAGACCCTGTGGAAGATTGGCGAAACTATGAGCAATGAGGTAGGAGTACTGAGACTTGAGGGAACTACTAGATTGAATGCTGATATCTGTAGAAAGGATGCTCTGAGCTGTGGATTACTGAATGTTCGTTCCCTCTCCAAACATTGCACAGAGATTCAGTTACTCATAGAGGTACACCATCTAGATGTTGTGTTCATGACCGAAACCTGGACATACTCTGACTCTGGATTTGAATTAAGGAAGGCCTGCCCTCTCGGGTATAAGATCTTCCCTAAACCTAGAGGCTCTGGCAGAGGAGTGGGGATTGGCATACTGTTTAAAGACAGCTGGAATTCTGTCCCTATGGAGGTCGACATGGTGGAGGGATTTGAGCTTTTGGGATTTTCTTTAAAAGACACCAAAGAACACTTGCTACATGGTATAGTCTGTTATAGACCCCTTAGCCCTGTTAATATGCTTCATCTGCAGGCATTGATTGCTTTTATTGACAATATGGTCCTTACGCACTCAAGACTGCTGATAGTTTGAGATTTTAGCATGTGGTTCAATGGGAATCTGGACATGGGATATTCTAACCTTCTCCAATCCTGTGAGAACCTTGGTCTCCTTCAAGGGGTAACGGAGCCTACACATAAAGGGGGACACAAGTGGATTACATTTTTAGTGAGGATAGTGCCTCTGGGCATATAATGGTACTTCCAGTGGAGTGGACTGACCATTTTTGGTTAAATTCCAACTTTCATTCCTAGTCGAGAAGCTCCCGCTAATAGGGAAGTTAGAAGTTTTTTAAATAGGGGCTGAAAGAGGGCATTAAAAAAGGCAACGTTCTCCTCAACGTTTGCCATTAATAAGGATTTAGATGTAGCCAGATCAGTGGAGGAGAACTATGTAGAATTCTGTAGTCAGATCATGGCAACTGTCAATCAAATCGCCCCTTTGAAAGTATGCAAAAATAGAGGCAGACCTTCGGCCAGATGGTTTGATGAAAATTTGAAAAATCTGAAATTGAATTGTAAACAGGCCGAAAGAAACTGGCGAAAAAACCATGCAGACGTGCTAAGAATGAATGAAAAACGGCTATATAATCTATAAAAAAGCGATCTTCTCGGCTAAAACAGAATACTTTGCAGAAACTATTCTGAAATCATCTAACAAATCTAAATGTGTTTTTAGATTGGTCGAAGAGATTATTAATAAAAAATGTGCTTACAAAATGAGACTCTGCCAACTCAACGTCTTTGCGATAGACTGGCAATCGTCTTTGAGGAAAAGATTAGTACCAACATAAATGGGCTTAAAACAACTATCCTAGTCGTAGCAGAAAGTCGAACCAGTGGAATAACATCTACTTCATCCATCCAAGTAGGAAAGATGTCCTATGTAGAGATGGATGCTGGGACTGTGAATCAGAGCACTCTAGATCATTTCGAACTTATACCAGAGGAGGATTTTGGCGGGTTGGCTCTGGGTGTCTCTTCCGGCTCCCCACTGAACCCTCTTCCTCACAAAATCTGGAAGGAATATGCTTCTGATCTATTTCCTAGTCTTAAACAGATTTGCAATTATTCACATTCCAGTGGAGATGTACCATCTAGCTGGAAGCAGGCCGTGGTTACACCTCTTCTGAAAAAGGCTACTCTTGATCCTGCCCGCCCAGAAAGCTATCGACCAATCTCCCTCCTACCCTACCTTGTGAAGATACTTGAATGTCAGCAGATCCATGTCTGTGTTCTGAGAAAGTAACAACAAGTTAGTGGACGTTCAATTTGGTTCCCGCCCAGAACACAGTACAGAATCTTGCTTGTTGGCAGACAAGGGACAGTCAGCAATATTAATATTGCTCGACTTGTCTGCCACTTTCGACACAGTCAACCATAGTATTTTGCTGACCCGCCTTGAGGAGGTTGGAGTGGTAGGAACTGCTTTGGGCTGGTTCAGCTCTTATCTCTCGGGTAGGAGTCAGGCAGTGGCCCTTCTGCCGTTTCAATCTGCTTTTATTAATATCGGCCATGGTGTCCCTCAAGGGTCTGCCATCAGCCTGATTATGTTTAACATCTATCTTAATCCATTGATCAATATAATTCAGGCTCACAATGTGTAGCTGATAAACTATGCTAATGACATTCAGAATATTCTATCCTTGGATGGCACCCAATCTTCGGCGTTGGAGGATTTTCATGCCTGTATGCGTGATACTGGCAATGCTATGGCTGAATTTTCTACAATTCAATTCTGAGAAAACTGAAATCATGCACTGCGCAGTAGGGAAGGTTCCTTTACCTCTCCCTCATAATTTCTGGCCATTAGGTACTTCTTCCCTCTTGGTTCCGGCCAAAAGGGTCCGTAATCTGGGAGTTCTGTTTAGTGCCAATTTGTCCATGAAGGCACAGGTGAACAAAACGGCGGGGTGCTGTTTTGGTCTTATTAGAGCCTTGAGAAGATCCTTCCACTGCTGCCTGCCTCTGCCAGAGCATTAGTAGTGCAGGGGGCTATTTTAAGTCGCCTTGACTATTGTAATGCACTATTGCTGGATTCTCCTAATTATCTGATCCAGCGTTTGCAACATGTTCAAAATATGGCAGCAAGATTAGCTCTGGCTAAACCTCGAGACTTCTCTACCTCAAAATGTTTGGCCGAGCTACACTGACTTCCAGTGTTACAAAGAATCCTTGTGTATAATGTTTAAGGCCTTGCATGGTTTTGGTCCAAATCCACTGCAAGAAAAATTACTCTAGTACATTCCCACCCGACATCTCCGTTCTTCTTCAGCCTGTCTGGTGAAAGTTCCTCGGTTCAACAGGGTCAGACTGGTTGGACGAGCCTTCTGCATTGCTGCTGCAAGGCTGTGGAATGAATTGCCACTCGGTATTAGACGATGTAATTCCCTGTTGCTTTTTAGAAAAAGGATTAAGACAAGGTTGTTTCCTAGAATTTTATTTGCCCTCTGAGTATTGTCCAATCCTTCTGCCGCCTTACTGATTAATACTGGTTCTCTAATTACATAATGCAGCGCCAGGGTACCCGTCGGATTTTTGTATAAAATAGGGGTGGGGGTGGCCCACAATGGGCAAGGCCATGCCCTCACCCCACATAAATGGTGACTGAAGTCGTTCTGCCTCCCCTGAGGAGCAGGTAAGGCAACAGCCCCTGATTTGCTGCCCCAGAGGGTTGAAGCCTACTTGGCACCAGGAATTATTTTCTTAATATAGGGGTGGGGTTGCCCAGAATGGCAATGTCAATGCCCCCATCCCACCAAAAAATGGGCACAGTCTTTCCGACCCCCCAGGGGCATGTGTGAGCAATAGCCCCCGATCTGCCCCACCAGGGGGCAGAAAGCCCACTAGGCATCAGGGACTATATTTCTTTTCTTAGTGTAGGGGTGGAAGCTTCTCATAATGGGTTTGTCAATGCCTCCAATTCCCCATACTGGTGTTTGGCTGGCTATGTGTGTTCTGGATTTTTTCTGGCAGTGTGTGTGGACTTGTGCTTGGATGGCATCATGTGTGGACTAGCACTTAGTGGTGGTGAGTGTAGACTGGCACTCGTCTGGTGGTGTGCGGGGATGGCACTTGGCTGGCGGTGTACGTGGACTGGCGCTTGGCAGGTGGTGTATGTGGACTGTAGCTTGGCTGGCAGTGTGGCTTGCGTGGAGCCCCCAGAATTTTCTTATCCAGAATCCTCGTCATACCTCAAATGTAGCTAAAAAGTAGCATTTTCTCACATCTATGTGGGAAAGATGAAGGACCAACACACCGGCACACCCAGCGTTCCCCTCCATTTCTTGATTTAAATGATACCTCACTTATGCGGGTGCCCAAAGCAGAGCCTGCCTAAAAATGTGTTTAAACAACTGCCCTTATGGACACGCTTTGGTGTCCCTTCCATCACTAAAAGGGATATCGCAGCGTGCTGATAAGCACATTTATTTTGTATACATTTTAAGGCTGGCTCTGCTTTGGGAACCACACAAGTGAGGTATCATTTTTTTCGGTAGACCAAGCGGAACACTGACTGGTAGGAAATTTGTGCCGGCGCGGTGATACCACAAAGATATGTGAGAAAATTAGATTTTTTTTTGTTAAAGTTTGAGTTTTCCAGGGGATACTCGGTAAGAAAACATTGTGGGATCCATGCAAGCCACACTTCTCTAGACTCCCCCGGATGTCTATTTTTCATAAATATCTGAGGTTTGGTAGGTTTCCCTAGATGGCCGCCAAGACCAGGAACAAAAACGCAGGTTACTCCCTTGCAAAACCAGGTCATTTTGTGATACATAATTTTGATATCTCCAGTACGTTTTTGACCATTTCCTGTCACAGGCACTAGGCCTGCCCAAACAAGTGAGGTACCATTTTTATTGGGAGATGTGGGGAAATGCTGGGTGGAAGGAGGTCTGTGGCTCCCCCCAGATTACAGAGCTTTCCATCACAGAAATGTGAGGAAAGTGTGTTTTTTAGACATGGTTTGAGATTTGCAAGGGATTCTGGGTAACAGAACCTGGTGAGAGCCACACAAGTTACCCCATCCTGGATGTCTCTTGGTGTCTAGTTTTTAAAAATGTACAGGTTTGCTAAGTTTCCATAGGTGCCAATTGAGCTAGGGCCCAAAATCCACAGCTAGGCGCATTGCTATAAAGGGTCTGTTTTCAGTGGAAAAATGTAATGTGTCCACATTGCATTTGGGGCCTTTTCCTGTTGCGGGTACTAGGCCTACTCACACAAGTGAGGTGCCATTTTTATTGGGAGACTTGGGGGTAATCCTGGATGGAAGGAAGTTTGTGGCTTCCCTCAGATTCCACAGCTTTCCATCACAGAAATGTGAGGAAAATGTGTTTTTAGACAGATTTTGAGGTTAGCAAGGGATTCTGGGTAACATAACCTGATGGGAGCCACACAAGTCACCCCATCCTGAATTCCCATGGGTGTCTAGTTTTAAAAAATGTACAGGTTTGCTAGGTTTCCGTAGGTGTCCGCTGAGCTGGGACCCAAAATCCATAACTAGGCACATTGCAAAACGGGTCAGTTTGAAGTGGGAAAATGTGATATGTCCACGTTGCATTTGAGCCCGTTTCCTGTCTTGGAACTAGGCCTACCCACACAGGAGAGGTAAAAAAATTACTGTGAGACTTTGAGGAACACAGAACAGTAGAACAAGTGTCATTACTATTTGTCTTTCTATGCATTTCTACCTTCTAAATGCAAGGCAGTGTGTAAAAAGAAGTAATTTAGAAAATTGCCCTCTAATTCACACTGTAGTATGGGTACCCACAAATTCAGAGCTGTGCAAATAATCACTGCTTCTAAACTCCATGTCTTTTTTCCATTTCCAAAAACATAGGTTTCCTTGATACCTATTTTTCATTCTTTATATTTTTCCAAATGAATTGCTGTACACCCGGTACACAATGAAAAACCATTGCAAGGTGCAGCTCAGTTCCTGGCTTCGGGTACCTCGGGCTCTTGGTGAACCTAAAATCCCTATATATCCCCACAACCATAAGGGTTCCGCGGGCATAATGGTATATGGCTTTCAAAAATCTTCTATAGTTAAAAGACTTTACACAAATGGCTATTTTTTTCTCAACTCAATTTCAATATTTTTCTATTTCAACTATTACTTTCTACAGGAAACCCTTAAAAGATCTACACAAATGATCCCTGTCTGAATTCTGATTTTTCTGGGATCCATTATTGTTTTCACACCCATTTCTACCTCTAACTGGAAGGAGGTTGAAAGCATAGACCATGTCCCAGTAGAATGCTAAAACTGTGTAGAAAAATGTGTTTTTCTGACAAAAGTCTACCTTTTTTCCGAAAGCTGGGAAGATTGTGATTTTAGTACCAGAAACCCCTTGTTGATACAATTTGCAGGGAAACAGAAGCTTTCTTCTGCAGAACTTCTTTCCCATTTTTCACAAAAAACCCAAAATGTACCTGTATTTTGGCTGATTTCCAAGTCCCCACCAGGGGAATCTACAAACCCTTGGGTCCCTTTAGAATCTTCAGGATTCTAAAAAAAAGGATGCAAATTTGGCATGAATACCTTATGTGGACAAAAGGTTATGGGGGTGGAGAACCGGGCCCTATGGGCCTGGCGGCGCAGGGCACGCCTTAAATCCCCGAGTTCATCTACCTTGTCAAACAGAGACACAAGACACTCTGTTGGGCGTAAAAAAACAGGTTTATTAGCTGCAGCTAAGCACAGTTGTCCCAGAAGTACAGAGTAGGTTCTCAGGAGACTGCCACTTTAGTCCATGGTGCACAATCTTTTATAGCACACATATTTACAACGTTTACTCCCAGTACATACAAAGCAAGCCAATAGGAAAAGTTGGAAAACAAGCTATCAGGTGTCCCAAATACGCCCCTCTTTCAGACCCCGTGTGTCACCCCTCCCCACAAATTAATCAGTGCAAGTACCGACAATCCAATTTGCAGGTGACAGGACGTATTTGTATGCCCAAAGGATAGTTGTGTAACAAAAGAATACAAGAAGAGAATAGTGAAGGCCAGTCGGATAAGATAATGTAAGGAAAGAATAGAAGAAGCCAAAGAGACAGGGATCAATCAACCCAGACATGGATTAGTAAACTCGGCCTGACCCGGTTTCGTAAACAAGGGCATGGGGTTACTTTTTAACAGAAGAGACACGTAGCAGCTGGAAAAAGCAAAAACACTCCGTTCGCCGTGCTGCCTGAGTGAGGGCAACACAAAATGGCGACGAGACACAAAATGGGACGAAGTCGGAAACTGAAGAACCTCAGACCCTCCTTTTGCCATTACTCAGGCAAAACACAAAGGACTCAAGTTAGTCTGAGTCAATGTCAATGGCCATGAGGTCGTCGAGCTGTTGTTGCAACATCATTTTAATGTTCTCTGTTTTCTGTGACACAGGCCTTGAGACACACATGGTGTCACAAAGACCGCAGATGGCAGGGCCACACTGTAAACAGAGACAGCAAGAGAAAATAAAGGCCAAAACCACTCCAAAGAAGGTTAGTATCTTCCATCCCCAAGTGGACAGTAGTCCCCAAAACCACCCTATCACAGACCAATCTCCTGTGTCCTGATGTATAGACTTGGAAATGACATGCAACTTAGAAATGGCTTGGTATACCGTAGGGGCATTATCAGGAATGTAAATGCAGCAACTAGACCCGATCAATTTACAGACTCCTCTACGATCTGCAAGGACAATGTCTAGAACCATCCGGTTCTGCAAAGTCATAAGGCGATCCGTCTGAAGTTTGGCTGTCAGATTACTCAAGGCTCCAGAAGTTACATTTATGATAGCCTCAACAACACGAACTAGCTGTCTGATGTCTCTGCTGTTGGCCATTGGGCCCCAGAAAGGAAGAAACCGTTTGATAAAGTCACCTCCTTCTTGTCCTGCCGTGTCCTTAGAATCAAAAACCCCTCTGCCATGTCTTTTTCTATGATGACCTGAAGGAGTGGTATATGTTGGAGGAAGAAGGAAAGCCACATAACAAGTTCCCGAAAAGTAGGTAGGGAGCCACGTATAGGCTCTATCATGACAGACAAAATATGTGCCTTGTGATGGCACTAACGGTGAAGAAATCTGAGGTGAATAGATATACGTATGGGAACAGACACTCTTTTCCTGTTCATTTTTAACATTTTGGCCACTGTCTGCAAACAGAAATTACCTCGATGCGGTACAGTCCAAATTGGTGGGGATCTCCTTTGTCTAGCCTTATCTGTAAGGCTAGTAACATAACGAGTCACGTTCCAGCCATCATATGCTCGTTTCTCATCAACGGGAATCTCACTAATTTCAGCAATTCTAGCCATGGCCACTATTCCCTTTATCAAAGAACTGTGACTAAAATCTGCTCCACCACCATATGGACTACCAGGAGGATATCGAAGTTGGCTCTGATAAACATTAGAAAACATGGCCAAATAGGCCCAAGCGGAGCCTTCGCAGGAAAATGGAAGGACTAAATATGGCATCCTTCTCTCTGTGTTATGGGGCATGAGCCCACAGACCCAACAGTCAGTAGTATTGACTACCAGTTGATGCTGATGCAATAACTGAACTCATAGAAAGTATGCCGTGCACTTCCTGCTCGGTTGGATGAGGAGGAGAAAAGGCAAAGCACTGGACGAAGGATAGGGAGGGTCGCGTTGACAGCACGGAATTTAATCAACTTGGAGAATGCCTTGTTTTTATGAAATCCGGCCATAACTAAACACTAGACTCTATTAACATAAGAGTGAACGCCCTTCGTGGACTACAGTATCTTTGGGACCCTCTAAATATTAGGAGTATCTCTTCAGAACCCAAATATCAAGAAAACTACTGGCGCCATTTTGCTTACTACACTGAATTTGATTTCGCTTACATTATTATGAAAATTTGAGGACCACTAGATACATCCGACTTGGTATTTTGGATGCAGCGATTTTCCCGTGACCCGTCCCATGTACTCCTGTAGAGACCAACTTGGAGTGATAGCTTTCCTATCATCTTGCCAATTTCTCTCTTGCCTGATCCCCTGTTACCTGCACTATCTGATGTTCAAGGTCCTGATGAAGGTGGCTTGCCCACCGAAACGCGCGTAGACCCGCCATAAGAGCCAACAACTACATCTTGTTGACCTTTTACCACATTAGCGTAACCATCTCGCTAATAGGGATCCAGTTCCTTTTTCATCTCTGTATGTAGTATGAATGTGGAATGTCTGTTAGCACGTGAGTGAGTTGTTGTATATGATTGTTGTTCAGGGGTAACTTCTGGTTATTTGTTATGGATTTTAGATTTGTCCTTGTATCTTTTTTGAATCTTTTGAATTTTTTCTTACATTTCATGTATTGTCTATGAATTTGATAAAAGACGATTCGCTGATTAAGAATTTAACTTATATGTATTTATATTCATACCTAAACAAAATATAAGAAAAAAATAAAAATATATATATTTTTGAATGAACTTCATTTGTACTTTCTCTGTCACTTGTTGTGTTGACTAAATTTGAGATGTACACACAATATTGAACGATCGGCCACTGCAGGAACATCTTTCTAGTCTGATGCAATAACTGAATAAATGAATTATTAAAGTATTCTGTTCTCCTAATTTGTTCATGTTCTGGGAGTGTATGAAACTGATGTTGAGAGGCAGTGGTAGGCAAAGACAAGGAAACAGAAGTTGGAACAGGTGCTTGCTGCATAGTGTGAACAACCCAATTCACACAAGCCAATAAAATACATGAACATATTAAAATACATAAGGTTATGCCACATGGACTAACCAACAATTCTTTATATTTACTTTTCATTTCCCTATTCTTATCACTCTTTTCCACTTTAATATCCATTCTCTAAAGCGTTGCTCACGGCAATCTTCCTAGATCACTTCGCTGTGATTATTAGCCGTCCTATGACACTGCAAGTCCTGCAGACCTACTGTCACTACTCAGGTCACAGCCTAAGACTCCTGCCGTGACCCTGCAACTTGATGGATAGTGGAAAAAGAAATGTCTCTCAAAAACGTAATCAGAAAAAGGAAAAGTAAAAAGAAAGTTCAATTGTCTTTCATTGATCTGGATCTTAAGTTGTACCGAGTCTTATTAGGTATTGTTTGTTCTTGAAACAAAGTCTCTGGATTTACTGTGTTCACTCGTAGGTGTGATGGCACAGCTTCTTGCAACACGTCGCCGACTTCTTTCTCAGAGTTCGTTTGATCCAGGCGTGCACTACTGAAAGGTACAAATCGAGGGACCCTTTCGCCTTCACTGTCACTTATACCTTTGCGGACCCACTGATCAAAAGGTAAAGGCAAAGGTACCCTTTTACAGTGCACGCCATGGACCCAGTTCTTCTTCCCGACAACCTTTACTGCTGTACGTGTTGCTAGCAAAAGTTGCCGAGGCGGGCCCCAACGAGGGTCCAGATTCTTTTTCCGCTGGAAATTCTTCAGACAAACCCAGTCACCGGGTTGGATGGAGCGACCTGGATCTGCAGAGGCCTTTGGCAAAGCGTTTTGAACCTGTTGGTGAAGAACACGCAATTTAGTGGTGAGGTCATGCAAGTAGTCAATCAACATTGGGTATGGGATTTCAGAATACTTTTTAGGTCGAGGGACTCCCCAGACGTTAGCTGGGCGCCCAAAAACAACCTCATATGGGCTTAGTCCTAAACGAGAATGTACAGTAGTTCTCGTGGATAAAAGTGCCAAAGGTAACGCGTCAGGCTAAGCAAGACTCGTGCTGGCCTGAATCTTCGCCAATTTAAGCTTGAGAGTGCCATTATAGCATTCTACCAAACCTGCTGACTGAGGGTGGTCTGCCGCATGTAATTTCTACCAAATACCAAGACCCGCACACACTTTCTGCATAATTTGGCCTACGAATTCCCTTCCATTGTCACTCCAGACAATTTGCGGCAAACCAAACCTCGGGAAAAATTCCTTCAAAAGGACTTTGGCAGTAGACAAAGCAGTATTGTCCTTTAGGGGGTAGGCCTCTATCCATCTGGAAAAGGCACACACCACCACCAGAACATACTTGTAATTATTACAACGTTCCATATGAATGAAATCGATTTGTAATACTTCAAAAGGGTACGTAGGGGGAGCAAAATGACCTGCTGGAGTTGGCGTTCCCTTTCCTGAATTATGCATTAGACAAACGATACAATGCTTCACCACATTCTCCACACCTTTAGGAATTCCTTCATTCTGCCATACTGGAGCCAGAAGTTTGCATATTCCTTTTACACTGATATGGGCTGGACCATGCGCCATAGTAACCACAGGCAGTACATAGGCGTCTGGTAACAGCCACCGCTGATGTTCTGACAATTCCGTCCAACACCCTGTCGCGTCCAACATTCTTGTACTTTCTCTCCACTTACTCAATTCCTTCTCAGTAGCTTCTTCTTGAATCGTTCTCACACTTTCTATTGTGTCCTCACACATTCCTCCCTCTCTGACCCATCTTGCAGGGCCTGCAACACACATGGGACTCATAGCATCTCTCGCTGTTTCTTTTGCTACCTCATCTGCAAAAGCATTCCCGCGACCGACATCATCAATGATCTTCTTATGAGCACTACACTTTACTATCGCTATTTGGGTAGGCAAAGCAAGTGATTCGAGAAGGTCAGTCACCAACTGACCATGCTGTATCTTAGTCCTATGGGAAGTAAAGAATCCTCTTTCCTTCCACAAACGACCGAAGCTATGAGCCACGCCAAAGGCGTATTGGCTATCAGTGTAAACATTCACTCTCTTTCCCTTAGCCAACACACACGCTCTCGTCAGGGCAATTAGTTCAGCTGTGTGGGCTGAATTCTGTGCAATGCGTGCTGCCTCCACTACCGTATACAAGGTGGTAACAGCATAGGCCGCAGTCGTCTCACCATTTGGAAGTTTGAAACAAGACCCATCCACCCATAGGATCCCATCCGGGTCCACAAGTGGTGTGTCTTTTAAGTCTATTCTGCCTTTCGTCTCCTCCTCAGTTTGGAGAAAACAATCATGCTGTTCTTGAGTGTCTTTCTCTTCCGGAATGGTTAGAAACGTTGCTGGATTCAAAGTATTACACCGCTTGATGTGTATATGGCTAGCCAAGAGCGTCAGCTCATATCCAGACAAGCGGGCACTCGTGAGGTGTTGTGTTTTCGTTCTGTTCAAAAGAGTATCCACTGCATGTGGTACCATAACAACAAGAGTGTTATCTAGTACCAATCCAGCAGATTGACGAATGGAGATCACTTCTGCTGCTGCAGCTCTGAGACAACTAGGCAATGCCTTGGCTACTGATCCAACGTAGCCGAAAAATAGGCACATGGCCGTTGTTTGTCTCCAAATTGTTGTGTTAAAACTGACAACACGCAACCTTCTCTTTCGTGAACGTAGAGTGTGAAAGGCTTACTGTAATCTGGAGTAACTAACACAGGGGCAGAACACAAGGCAGTACGTAAATCTGAAAAACTCTACTGACATTCATCAGTCCAAGGAAGATGTTGAGGTGTTTCTTTCAAAGTGAGTGCTAGCAAAGGTTTAGCCAACAAAGAAAAGTTTGGAAACCACTGTCTACAATAAGAGGTAATGCCCAGAAAGGCACGCACCTCCCTTTGTGTGGATGGCACAGACATTTGCGCAATTGCTTGAATTCTTTCTGGGGTCAATCGCCTTCAATCCTTCAACAAGAGATGACCTAAATAGGTAACCTCTTGGAAGCAATATTGAAACTTAGAGGGTGACACCTTGTGATGCAGGTCAGACAAATGACGCAACAGTGAAACAGTCACATCCTTACAAACATCCTCTGAATCAGTAGCAACTAACAAATCGTCCACATACTGAATCAGGGTAGCACCTGGCGGCAAAGTGAAAGCACCGAGCTGAGATTTCAAAGCCTGACTATAATTGGAGGGACTCTCACAATAGCCTTGAGGTGCACGTTTGAATCGAAAACTTCGGCCTCCAAGAGAGAAGCCAAAAATATCCCTCCTTTCCTCAGCAATAGGAATACTGAAGAAGGCATTTTTGAGATCAATAACCGAGAACCATGCCGCTGAGGCGGGTCTCATAGTAAGCAAGGCAGTGATATCTGGGACAACAGGAAACTGGGGGACAACAATTTTGTTGGCCTCCCGAAGATCGATCACAAAGCGATATACAGGAGGCTGAGAAGGATCAGTTCGTTTAAGGACATGTAGAACAGGACTGTTACAAACATTGCCTCTCGTTTCTTCGACCACACCCTTCTGAGTCATAGATAATAGCCAACAAAGCTCGTTCACCATCATTGGAAATACTATACTGAGGAATGTGTGGTAATTTAACATTAGGCTTAATAGTAACCGCGTACGGTGGAATCTGGAGCAGACCAACATCATTTGGACCAGTAGCCCAAAGCGTAGCAGGGAGAGAATGCAATTCAGGTGGGAATTGGTCCTTAGATAAATACATAGGAGAAACCAATTTCTCACCTAAGGTAAGATGCACACCAGAGGGGGAACAATACAATGTTGCATGAAGACGTTTCAACAAGTCCAAACCCAACAAATTCTCACCGCAACCAGTCGTCAAAATAAGTGGAGCTTCCAAAATGTAAGGACCATTTGAAAAAGGCAAAGGACAAGAAACCGGGTTAGTAACCGGGGTGCCAGAAAATCCTACAGAAACTTTGGTTAAGCCAGACAAAGGTGCCCCAGGGAGTTTGGAGTGAATGATAGAACTTCTCATTGCACCAGTATCCAAAAGAAATGGCTCTGAAACACCCAATGCAACAACATCAACATAAGGCCCATTCTGATCCACTGGAACTGGTACGACTCCCTTACTTTGTCCATGGCTGTCCTAACTAGTGTGAAAATCCTGAGTCTCACCCTCAACACAATAATCGTCATTGTAATATTGAGCAGACTGAGTATTCTGCTGATCAAAATAATTCAAAGAATTCTGAGGGGGAAAGGAACATTGTCCTTGGGACAACGCACCTCGCCCCCTACCTCTAGGTGCTGATTGAAAACTACCACTGCTTCGCGGCCCTGGGAATCCACCATTACGCTGCAATAAAACCGGACAGCTATTCTTAAAATGACCTTCCTATTTACAATAGGCACATTGATTAGGACCTAGCAAAGGTCGCAGAACAAAAGGTTCATTTTTTTTGTAACAACCTCCGAAGCAGGGGAGGCTGTTGAAACTGGCGCTGGGCAGAATGAGGGGGATAAGCCAGCTGCAAAAGAACCTTTGTTTTTAATTCCTTAGTCTTCTTCACGATCTTATCTTTCTCTTCCTTATCCCTATTCTCGTAATATTGAGCAGTAGCTAATATCTGTGCAGAGGAAGAAACAGCCCACAAACTTTCTGAGTCTTTCAGCTTATGTGATAATTCTGGAAGTAAATTGAATACAAATTTATCCACAAATAATCGCTGTCCACCTTCAGTACTCATATCTTGACCACTGTGGTCGATAAACGTCTCCTCAAAACGAGTAAAGAAATTGGAAACACTCTCATCTTTCTTCTGCTTATCCGCAGCTAACTTATCCCAGTTAACACGCAAGGCAGGCATTATCGTCTTCATTAAAGTGATTATTCTACCAGGTGATTGTGTAATCAGATCATCTGGCTAAGCACCACCCACTTGTGCTGCATCTGTGGCAGCTATAGTGGCCCAATTACCACCTAAAGCTTGGTTGTGATCCTCACTACGAATTCGAGCCCACAACGCTTGTGGAACTACATTCTCCATCAGCATATCAACATCTGCCAAATTCATAATACACGCATCAACAGTCTGGGACAGCTCTTTATAATACCCAGCAGGATTTTTACGAGGGTCCGGTAGAGACTGTTTGAGCGCTAAAACTTCAGATCGTTTCCAAGGGACATGTACCCATATACACTGGAAATGAGTAGGGATACGCGGAACAGCGCCTGCCTGTGGAACCTCCTCTCTCCATACTGGAGGAACTTCCCTCATAGGATAACGTTTCATTTTCTGCCGAACTGCAGGATCAGGTTCAGGTTCAAGATTAGTCTGAGAAGAAAATAAAGACCTGAAAGTGACGTGTCCTTATAGCGTCTTCAACTTCGGAACCCACAATAAGTCCTTTATCAAACTTATCCTGCACGTCAAATAGACCCTGAGGAGCTAAATCCAACTCCATATTATCCCATCCTTTGACAAGAGTATCACACATGACATTAAAAACATATCTCTGCGTGGGCGCATTCCACTGGAGAAAGGTACTCAGAATATCAGGTACACTACACTGTGGACCACTCATGATCCATTTGTGAGCATGAGAGTCTAACGCACAGGCCCGGACTGGCAATGCCGGGCACTGGGCAATCCCCCGGTAGGCTGCCAGGGGTGGGGGCCGGTTTTATTGGCAGGGGGCCGTTTTTGTTGCTCGGCCTCGGGGAGATTTTTGGTCTGGCGTTAGTCAGATAAACTAAATCTGAGACGTTAACTCGCTCCGCGCTCCATGCAGAAGCAAAACAAAGCACAATCTCGGAATTCTCTTTCTCAATCATTATCATTTATCATCTGTAAAATGTATTGAGAGCATGTCTGTGCTTAGGGGGTGGGTTGCGCGAAGCGCGCACATGTCTCTGCCGCCGCTTCTGTCTGCAAGATCTCAGTTCACCCACCTTAGGGAGGGGCGGCTGGTGGGGGTGACATGCACATTGGAGTTCACACACTAAAAAGTTTGTGTGACCCGTGACGTGAGGCCAGGTCGAGAGGAGCATTCCAGAACAACTGAGCCAGAGACTGAGTGAGGCCCAGGCACCCCATACTCTAATTTTTCCTAGCACCTGCCTGCCTGTCCCTCCCGGCTGTCGACTGTCTGCCGTCCGCCGCCTGCACGTGAGTCACTAATGTTGTTTGTATTTTTGAAAATTGCATTTGCAATCCCCAGATTTATAATGGCATTGACACTGGGGGCCGGGCTGGGCTGGGATTAACAGAATAGGTGTCAGCGACCCTGCTCCTGACATGTCCGGGGCACCTCAAAATATTCACACTGAAATGTTCCTAATGTAAAACGAAAACATTTCAATAAAACAAATAAAATACAGTAACAGGCGGCAGCAGTATACCCCGCCTGCTTAGGTGTTTGCGTCCTGGGGAATTAACATTATCTGCCTCACAGTATTTTACTGATCCATATGACAAAAACTCAGCCAGAAATCACACATTCAAGAAGGTGTATTAGAGCATCGCTGTTGGTGTACTGCACGTGCTCTCTACCTACATGCGGGTCACTCCCAGGTCTCACACAGAGTGTGAGGTGTGAGGTGCTGGGTAGCAGGGCAGCCTTTTTTTTGCAGCAACGGAGGCTCTAAAGGAAGGCAGCCTGGACTCACTCTCTGTGCAATATTCAGCACAGAATCTGGTTTGGAAGTACCTAGTCTGGAAGCCCTTTTGTTGAGCTTGTGTGTTGTTACCCTAGTTAAAGGCACTTTTATTTTTAGGTACGGGTGTTGTAGTTTGGGTCTGGGCTGCTAGTCATGGTAGTGCTGGGAGAACTAGTAAGTATCAAAGATGGCACTGGATATTGTGTAAGCTGCCTTGCAGTCCTTTGATCGGGGTCATCCTGCATTCTCTGCTTCATTCTTTCTCCTTGGCAGCGATGTCAGAGGAGAAGGACAAAGAACAGCAGGCGGTGGGGCATGAGATGCAGTATACAACACCAGCGCAATGCCTAGCATATCCATAACTGTCAATGTGGAGCATTTGCTGAAAGGAAATAGTTTTTTTTCCATTATCTTAAAAGGACAACTTACCCAAAAAATACAAAAACGTAAAAACCGGGTTCAAACCCAATCAATTTTCAAATGTGATGGACCCATATGTATGAAGACATCAGGCCATATGCATCCAGAATGGGAGCAATTGTACTCTAAGGACTGTTGTCAAAAGCACTTCTTTCAGCAACTGTAGCTGCCGTATATGTTTTACAATCAGTGCCTCTCGTTCCATCCAAGTCAGTGAAATGCGGTTTTTAATCTCAAAGCTGGCAAGGGGTAGGTAAAGGGGTTATTTGCTTTATAGCGCCTCATGGCCCCAACTCCTGTTGGACGAATTTGAAAGTCCACAGTACAGCATAGATCTCATGGTGAGGCCCTGTTGCTTCAGGTGCATCTTCAACAGATTAGTAATGTGAGGTCAAGCACACCCATCTCAACGTGCTGGAAGAGGCAAACTAGTGCTTGGGCAATCATGTGCATCATGGCAAAGCACTGGATTTTCCAAAATCAGGAGGACAGGTCAATTGACTAGCTTTCAGCAGCACAAACCCAAAGTCCGGCATCCTTCCGAAAGCTCGAGAGGCAGTGTTCTTCTTGAGGACAGTGGGTATCGGGATGAGAGAGGGTCAGTGCTGTGCTCTGAGGGATGTATTCAAGCAGCTGAAGGCAGGTAAGGCTGGGTATCAAAGCAATAACTTCAAAAATAAAAACGCATTAAGCCCGTTCTCTGATCACTGCATTCACAAACTTCTGTGCACTGAGCAAAAATACACAGCGGGTGGAGAGTGGGTCGGGGTGGTGAGAATCAGACAGTGGGAGCAAAATACAAACCCAGCAATAACTTCAAAATACAAATGCATTAAGTCTGAAAAAAATAAATATTCAGCACAGAAGAGCACCGTCCGGTCGCCCCCGGCCCGGCCCAATGAGGACACGTTGATGCTCATCCTGGCAGTTAGGCAATGAGGGGCACTTGTCACCGGTGAGTTGTGCTGTGAATGGGATAAGGTGGTGAGGGATAGACGAGTACGGCTTCCAACTTACCCAGGGAATAATACCGGCACTTTCTAATGTTGGAAGATTCTCCATAAACCTAGACATGATAAATAGGACTCTATAAAAATAGTTTGTATTCCTTTTTAACACAGAGTTTCTGCCTTTTATTACTTTATTAGTCACAGACCATCAAAGCAGCTCCTCCTCACATTTTAAAGTGTTTTTACTCTTATGTTTGCTGTTTTAAATGTGCACTGAAAAAATGCAAAGTTTTGGTGATTTGTGTGCTGAGACATTAAAATTGTAATCAGCCAGATTTAAAAACAGCCAGGCACCAACTTTGGTTCTGGTTGCTGTATCTGTGGGCCGGATTTGCTTAAACTGACTGGGTTGCATAGATATGGTGTTTGAATGCACTGGGCAGGGCTGACTAAATCATACTGGGAAAAGGCTACTAGATTGGACTGGGCAGGGCCAGGATGGTTGTGTTGAGGGTTAAATGGTTTAGAATGCACTGGGCAGGGTCACACTAGTTCTGGTGGATACGAATGAGCTAGAATGAAATTCAGCTGGCTGGGATGGTAAACAGTCAAAATATCGATTTTTTAATTTCGACTTACACTTATATCGAGTTGCTAATATCGATGGGACAGAATATCGATGTCCAGAATATCGATGGCCAGAATATCGACCCTAAGGTAAGTAATATCGAAATTACTTATATCGATAGCATATATATCGATGTAAGTAATTTCTATTTACTAATATGTGTTAGAAATTTTAGTTAAGTATAAGTTATAAATAAAAAATATATAAAAGTAAATAATATTTTTTACTACCAGAGCGGGTTGTGGGTTTTTAGGGGAATAGGGTGGGAAGTAATTTATTTGTAATTAAATAATTATTTTTTAATGATTAATTTATTTTGCAATTAAATATTAATTGGCAATGAATTATTTTAATTGATTAATTGATTAATTAATTGATAATTTATGTATATTTTTAAGTAAATTATATGTTTTACTACTGGAGCGGGTTGTGGGTTTGTAGGGGAATAGGGTGGGAAGTAATTTATTTGTAATTAAATAATTATTTTTCAATGATTAATTTATTTTTCAATTCAATATTAATTGGCAATGAATTATTTTAATTGATTAATTTATTAAGTAATTGATAATTTATGTATTTTTTTAATTAAAGTAAATGTTTTACTACTGGAGCGGGTTGTGGGTTTATAGGGGAATAGGGTGGGAAGTAATTTATTTGTAATTAAATAATTATTTTTTAATGATTTATTTATTTTGCTATTACATATTAATTGGCAATGAATTATTTTAATTGATTAATAGAATAATTAATTGATAATTTATGTTTATTTTTAACTAAATTATATGTTTTACTACTGGAACGGGTTGTGGGTTTATAGGGGAATAGGGTGGGAAGTAATTTAATTGTAATATTAATTAATTTTGGGTAAAGGAGTATTTTTAGTGTTCAGGGTCAGTTTTGGGTTTTTGGGTAAAGGGGTATTTTTAGTGTTCAGGGTCAGTTTTGGGTTTTTGGGGTAAAGGGGTATTTTTAGGATTCAGGGTCAGTTTTCAGTTTTTGGGTAAAGGGGTATTTTTAGGGTTCAGGGTCAGTTTTCAGTTTTTGGGTAAAGGGGTATTTTTAGGGTTAAGGGTCAGTTTTCAGTTTTTGGGTAAAGGGGTATTTTTAGGGTTCATGGTCAGTTTTCAGTTTTTGGGTAAAGGGGTATTTTTAGGGTTAAGGGTCAGTTTTCAGTTTTTGGGTAAAGGGGTATTTTTAGGGTTCAGGGTCAGTTTTCAGTTTTTGGGTAAAGGGGTATTTTTAGGGTTCAGGGTCAGTTTTCAGTTTTTGGGTAAAGGGGTATTGTTAGGGTTCAGGGTCAGTTTTCAGTTTTTGGGTAAAGGGGTATTTTTTGGGTTCAGGGTCAGTTTTCAGTTTTTGGGTAAAGGGGTATTTTTAGAGTTCAGGGTCAGTTTTAGGTTTTTGGGTAAAGGGGTATTTTTAGGGTTCAGGGTCAGTTTTCCCTACTGTTGCACCCACTGGAGTGGGAATAGTAATTATTGTTAAGTAAGTATATATTATATATAATTTTTAATTATTATTTTTTAAATTAAATATGTATTATTAATTTTTTTACCATTATTACATATATTTAAATATGTTTAAGTAATTAATAAGTATTATTTACAGTATTTTTTATGTTATTTTAAATTTAAAAAAAATCGATATATTTAACAACGATATTTTTAACATCAATATTATTTTTTCGATATTTTGGTACTTACCATGTTGTACATAGGGCGTCGATATTTTTGCTATCGATATAATTGCTCCGATATTTGTGTAGGTCGAAATTCTGTCTGTCGAAATTCTGTCATAGATCCGGCTGGGATGGCTCTGATGGAGGTAAGGGGGTACAGTGAATTGAGCAGGGGCAATTCTGCTGGAAGTGTTCAGGGTTCCAACACACTGGGCTGGTCCTGGCTGTTTCTGATCCGGGCAAAGAAGTTAGGATGCACTGAGTGGGTCAAGCTACTTCTGATTGGCTGTTAAAGGTGTTAAAAGGGACAATATTGTCTGGTAAGTGCTCCTCATTACCCAAAAGGTGAGTCATTTGTGATATTTAACTCTCAATATGGACTTCATTGCTTATTTCTACTGTGGAGAAAGTGCCACTGATTTTGCCACTCATTAGGCAGTAGAATGTCTCTCACAGGTACACTACAACCATGGAAATCTCACACATAAGCAATCTGAAAATGTGACTGCTATGCTATAAATTCAGCTTTTAGGCTAGTGTGTGGCTATGAATGATCAGATTAATGAGATCATCTTCTAAGCTGCTGCAGTGCCTGCTGCCCTCTGTTACTGTGAACTGCAGTCATGCAGTCTGTCTCTGGTTAGTGATCTTGCAGCAGTTTTAACATCTTCTTAGAGTTTCTTGTTGCTCAAATGGGTGTAATATCTGATATTTATGTTTCCCTTATCTTCATTGCTTAATTTTGCTCTGGATAAAGTGTCACTCATAGTTGTTGAAATGTCACTCATAATTACACAGATTTTATCCGCATCGCTGCGGCGGCTTTTACCGCTGTGCGCGGCATTTAAAAAAAAGCCGCGTTACATGAGCCCAGCTCCTCATCAGCGCACGACCAGTGTACTGCATGACGAGCTGGGCTCATCATAAGCGTGGAACGGGTTAAGAAAATGTCACACAAAAGCAGTATGAAACCTTGGCAGCTATGCGAAAGGGGTCTGGCGTAAGCGCGTAAACACAAACCACAGCACCACCAGTTGCTCACATTGATGTTTTATTTAGAATTAATATTTCACATAACGATTATGATACACTTTTATTGACTATATTTCTTTGTGAACTTTTTATAGCGCTGTACTGGAAGCTAAAATGCATCTTTGCACTTTTCAGCCTACTTCAGAAGTGAAATCCTGGAAATTTGACAAATCATTGGTCTGCATAGCTTTACAGAGCTCCACTAACTATAACCGCTATCATACAAGCTCTAATTGTCTGTATTTTCAGACCACTGCCATTTTTTTTATATTCTGTCCTTTTGAGACCACTAGAGCAGTGGGTGGGTTGCTTGGTGCAATCGCAGTCTCATTCAGAGCCAGTTACAGATGGAATTTCCCAGCAGCACTAGTGCAATAGTTTTAGGTCTTAGAGTTTCTGATTGCTCAAATAGGTGCAATTTCAGATATTTAAATGTTTCCCTAATGTTCATTGCTCGATTTCTGCTCACGAGAACATGTCACTCATAGTCATTGAATATCACACATAATTACACTGAATTTATGAAAATGTCACACATAGCAATCTGAAACCTTGGCAGCAATGCACAGTGCAGTGTGCACTCCTGCCTCTGCTCTGCGGAGAAAAAGCACAACTGCCATTGGTGAGGTGACCTCTCAATCATAAATGGCAGTGGTGCTTTTTACCCGCACAGACAGACAGAGGTGCTGCAGTGCGGTAGTTGGGTTGAATGTAATAGTGCATGTGCCTCACACACGCAATACTAACTTCAACCCAAGTTACCATACCAATCCACCCAGCTACTGCACTGTACGTGTAGGCTGCGGCCCGCGTACACTTACTTTCAGCGCCACACCACTGTCTACCACCACCTCCCCTCATGACCAGGCAGGCACTGAGGCACCTGACCTGCCTTAATTGTAGTCATAATGACTGGATAACCAGGTGCTCTTTAAGGTCATCATGTACTATTTACTGTGCTTTAAAAGTGAGTACACTTAAATTTGTAATGAAAAATATGCTGTAAAATGCACTATTTTGGTCTGTCTTTTTCCTAAACTGTCCCCTCAAACCCTCCTAGTAGTGGCCAGGCTCGCTCGCCAGATGGGGGCTGCTCTGGAAAAATTTGCCAGGGCTGCTTTCAGTTCCCAGTCCGGCCCTGCTAACGCAACTTGTTCGTCGGAATCTGGGATTTGACTACGAGATTGTCTTTGAGAAAAAGCAGGAGTCTGATTAAAAGACCCAAAGAGGGGGGAGAAAAGACCAGAAACAGTATCGACCAAAAGGTTGCGAGTTGGGGAAGAATCAGACAATAAAACTGGAGACACAGTATTAAGCAAAGAAGGAGAAGGACTGGTTGCCACAAGAGGAACTGAAAGTGAAGGAGACTGGGGTACAGAAGTTGGTGGCAAAGGAGGCGGGGGTGGCAATACAGGAAGGGGCAATTGTGGAAGAGCCGGACCAACTGGCTGAACAACAGGTTGCTGGACAGGTGGCAACAATAGGGGTGCATTAGCTCCTGGTACATAAGGCGGAGGCAATATCAACAGATTGGACAGTAAGGGATCTTCATCAAGATCCTTACTCTGTGGAGAAGGAGGTAACGCAGGGTAGCATCTATCTATTGCCATACGATGTTGTCTGTCCGAGACTTCAATCGCCCGATCAGTCTCATTGTCTTTGAACTGTTGGGCAGCCTGTATGATCGTCATATCCTTCGCTTTTCTATCTCTTTTTGCCTGTTTAATTTCTCTCTGCTTGGCTTCTTTACGCCAAAGGGAGAAAGAGTCAAACATTGCCGGCCGGGCTTTTCTTTTAAACAAAATTGCTTCTAAATTGTCTAATATATCAGGCTCAAAGCTACCATTTTGTGACCACTGCAAAACACCATCTTTCTTCGTGTATCAGATCCATGCTTTGTTAAAGGCAATGGGGCCAACACCATGTTTTTGTATAGAGCTTGTAAGTTGGAGTCCCAACCGGAGGAATCGGACATGAGTCCTCGCGCCGGGAATCCCTATTACAACCAAAACAACAAAACTTCCTAAATTTGCTAAAACCAGATATCTTAAATTCACTGGTCCTTTACCAACTTCAAGGGGTTAAAGCAAATAACACAGCACAAATGTACTCACCCCTTGGCTTCGGCTATTGCAATGGTCGAATAACAAAACTCAAAAACAAAAAAAAGAGGTGGGCGCTACCCACGAATACTTAACTAAGTGGTCTCTCACACCAACAGAGGTCCGTCTAACGTCTTGCGATACCAGCCATCACCAAAGGTAACAAGGCAGGATGGCAGTCAGGGCAGCAGTTGTCAGCAGCCGTCGGAAAGGAGTAGCCGTGCTGAAAAAGACCTTCTGTCCACTTCGACATACAGGGGTCGCTTGGCGTGGTTCGCGAATCCTCCGGAATTTTCTTGCGAGGCTTCTCACGACCCTCGGGCTGAACCGCTACCACTAAAGCTGCCCCACGTTGGGAGCCAGTTGGAGAACCGGGTCTTATGGGCCTGGCGGCGCAGGGCACGCCTTAAATCCCCGAGTTCACCTACCTTGTCGAACAGAGACACGAGACACATTGTTGGGCGTAGAAAACCAGGTTTATTAGCTGCAGCTAAGCACAGTTGTCCCAGAAGTACGTACAGCGTGTATTCTGAGGAGACTGCCACTTTAGTCCGTGGCGCACAATCTTTTATAGCGCACATATTTACAACGTTTGCTCACAGTACATACAAAGCAAGCCAATAGGAAAAGTTGGAAAACAAGCTATCAGGTGTCCCAAATGCGCCCCTCTTTCAGACCCCGTGTGTCACCCCTCCCCACAAATTAATCAGTGCTAGTACCGACAATCCAATTTGCAGGTGACAGGACGTATTTGTATGCCTCAAAGGATGGTTTTGTAACAAGAGAATACAAGGAGAGAATAGTGAAGGCCAGTCGGATAAGATAATGTAAGGAAAGAATAGGAGAAGCCAAATAGTCAGTCGAGACAGGAATCAATCAACCCAGACATGGATTACTGAACTCGGCCAGACATCGGTTTCGTAAACAAGGGCAGGGGGTTACTTTTTAACAGAAGATAAACATAGCAGCTGGAAAAAGCAAAAACACTCAGTTCGCTGTGCTGCCTGAGTGAGGGCAACACAAAATGGCGATGAGACACAAAATGTCGGCTAAATACGGGACAAAGTCGAAAACCAAAGAACCTCAGGGGGTATAAGTGCAAACTACCCCAAATGTAAAAAAAATAGACTTAGTATGGGGGAGGCCGAGCAGCAAAGAGGTTAACATAACATAACTAAACATAACATAGCATAATTTACCTTGTGGTTTATGATGCCTCTAGAATTCCTCAATGGTTATGTCAGACCATATTACACAGTTATCCATTATTATAGCTCTCGCTGTGTAAATATTTTTTCAAGGTATGTATGTAGAGTAAAGAATAGTGAATCTATTTTTAGCTATATATACCTAAGTTGACGTTTGTGGTTGTCAGTTTTGTGTAGTTAGTATTTTAGTAGGTCGATATTAAAAAAACTTGATGGGCTGGTAGAACACCCACCAAGACCCAACTGGTAGCTCAAAGAGTCTAATGGATGCCTGGTAACTCACTGCTACTGCTGGAGTGAGAACAGTAGATTATAGAAAGGGACAGTAAAGGGGCAAGTAAGGGAATTTAACCAGGATGGACCACTAAAGACAAAGGTTATGTCTGGGCACTTCGGTAGCCCACCTTTCGCATGTAGTGTTGAATCCTGTTACTACCAGGGAGCAGCCTGGAACAGATCTTGGATCATCATTCTTAGTGTGTATTAAACCGGATAGGAGTGAGCAAAGGTAATTGATCCTTTGAAGCAACCTGCATAACCCACACTGGCATTACTAACCCTGTTCCTGTTCTTCTGGTGCAATGAAGGGACATGCAATGGACATCACTGGACCAAGGATGAGAAACCAGGACAACTCTGCTTTATTCCAACCCAGGAACCCAAGAGGTGAGGTATTGGTCCTGCTATCAATCTATAAACCTGACAAGAAGCTAGTAGGGCATCCGATTTATTGATTCCCACTATGGATTTTCTATCTGAGTGATTTGGGGCTCTCCGATCAGTCTGGGTGGGTTTTGTCCCCTGGTTTTCACACTTACTGGAGTACTTATGTGCACCCACAAGTCTGTCTGTATATGGTTATGGGAAGGATGATAGAGTTTCTGGTCTATGCAGAAGGTGGCACAGGAAAGGGTTTAAATATGTTTTTACTCCTAAGGCACTCTGGGATACTGGAGATTTTACACACAGCACAACATCATCAACTTCTCAAACAGTTGAGGGATCTTCTACATACACAGGCAGGGTTAGAATACGGAAGGATCCATACATAGTGGACTACATTCCACTCAAATGGGACTGGAATGGAACAAAAGCTATTCAATAATTAGTTGTTTGTTGCACAAGAATTCTAAAAGAATGAAAATCTTATACAACTTGTTAAAAATGTGTGGTTTGGAGCTGATGTGATGTAAGGTTGATGTGATATGTGACTGGGTATATACATTTAATGATTAATTATTCAAAGCGGGAAAAGAGTAGTAGCTTGTGTGCAGTGTCGGACTCGGACAGAAACTAGACCTGGGCACCAAAAATGAAAAAAGCCCCCATTAGTGAATTAGACAGCTAAAAATAAGTGGCCCATGTCCGCAAATCGGGCATTTTTGAACTTGTAAAGACACGTTGTACAAGTGTTTTGCAAGTTATGGAAGACTGCATAGATGCTAACTTGCCTCAGGCAATATTTGTTTTAATATTAGATGAAACAATATTAAAAACCTGCCCTGCAGACCATAATAAAGGCTGACAACTGTCACAAAATGGCACACACACTGACCTGTCAGCCAATCCCACCGAGCACTGACTGATTTTTCTATTGACAAGTTCAACTCTGGTTGAGTTTCTGCTGGCTGATGCCTGCACTTAGACACAGCTTCGGCCATCTAGCAAATTATATTAAAGCCAAATGGGAACTACCTGTTTCTAATAAGGAATTCATTAGATTTCAGTGGCAACTACAACTCTAAGTGAATATCCCATGGGTATATATTTGGCTCTGGTGGGATGTTTGGAGAAACATCTCAGAAAGAGAAGGGTGAGAAGCTTCATTGGGTGTTGTCTCAATGATATTTAGGAGAGTTTGATAACATATATACTGACCTCTGGATTATGGGAAGTTGAAGATCTAGCAGTGAAATTCTAGCGCTGCTGCAAATTTAAGAAAGATTGAGTGGTCACTGAAAAAGAAGCAAGTTAATGGAGTGTGCTCAAGCAATTTATTGTTAGGCTGATACAATGGAGATTAAGTTGCAATATGTATTGTAAGAGAGAGATTGGAAGAATTTTGTATGTTAGAGTATGGTATGAGGCTGGTGTTGCTCACCAGTAAGAAGTGGATTGAGATAATGTTCTTCATTAGATTTTCTGCAGACCTTCGGGCAGAAAATCAAAAAGCATAAGTGTTTCAGCCAATGTTCCAAGTTTTTACAAGCTAAAGTGTGTCCTATCTACTTTACCGAGTCATACAAGATTCAGTAATCCAGTAGTCTTTTCTAAGATTTAACCAACATCTTTTACATTAGCATCCACTGAAATCTGAGACTTTTAAAAATACATATACTTTACAGAGTTGGACAGCAGAGAGGTTTTAATGTTTCGGTTGTTAGATCCAGTTTAATGTGACATCTTCAGCCCACTAAGAGGCAAATAATTTTGTGGTTTTCCGTCTATAACTCAATAAACAGAAACATGGAGATGGCACTCCAATGAAGTATCTCACATTGCTGGACTCATAACTGTCCTTCATTGTGCACTTGTGTGAGGAATCTCATGCAGATGGACCCATGCTTGCCAGAGGATGTACACTCTTAGGAGGGATATATGCAGATGACAAGCAAATGCTCCTTAAACTAGAAAGCCCCAAATACATGGGACACTCATAAATTGTCAGTTGTCTCAGAGCTGTGGATCAGTGGATGACATGAAGCATCTCAAATTGAATGCTACCAAAATAAAACTACTCATTTGACGATTGGAAAAATTATGACCCAAGCGCCACATGGCCTGAGGATCTGGGAAGACCACTTAAAGTATCAAAGGAAGTAAGAAACCTCAGACTTACCATGGACTCCAAGCTATCAATGAATGCCCAAGTTGACAAATTAGAAAGATTAAACTTGGTTACTATAAAAACTCTGCAATCCATCCCCCCCCACGTAGGATTTCCACACACGCTACTATTTCTCTTGTTCTGTCTCAACTTGATTATGACAATAGCCTCCACCAAGGATAATCTTTAACAACTATGAAAACACAACAATGAATTCAGAACAGTGGAGAAGTGTGGCTCAATGGTTAGAGGAGGCATACCCGGAAGCTGAGGTCAGACCCGGGTTCAGGGTTCAATTCCCGACGCGGCAGGGTCTGAGCCCAAGTGTCCACGGACTCGATAATTCTCACTTTGGTGCCTACTCGAATCACGGGTTCACACTCTGCAACTCTGGGCAATAGCTTGCTTAATCTCCACTACGGCCCCCCGCGGCGGGATGCCTGGCTTTCACCTTGGGGATGCCCAGTACGGGCTATCTCACAGGGAAAAGCCAGGACGGGTTCCCAATGCAAGCGCCGGGACATCCCGTTGGGGTAGCCGTGCGCTATATAAGATACACTAAAACTCTGCTGCCAGACTACTCTTAAATGTAAAGCCACAAGCCCACATCTCCGGGCATTGAAAGCCCCACATTGGTTACCGGTTGTGAGCAGCTCCACATTCAAGCTGCTTTGTATCACCCACAAATGATCCATTGGAAAAGGACCGATGTTCATCATGAATAAAATCACCATATACATTCACCAAAGGAATCTCCACTATATATTGGCACCTTGTCTCAAAATCTCACCATTCAAGAAAAAAACCATAGGTGGCATATACTTCTCTATTCGAGCAGCCGAACTATAGAACTCTTTACCTCCCATCAGAAGATCCACGGATGACTACCTTATCTATGGAAGACTACTCAAGGGTTGGCTCTTCCACGCATAACCACCATACTCAAACATAAATACACATCATATCTCTGTGCATATAAGCATTTCTTTGGACTGCATATATGTACCTAGATATGTGTATTGCTATGTATAATAATTATGCTTATAAATATATAAGCATTTGTTAGTTCCGCTTAACAAATGTACAAATTACTTATGGTTATATTATTCTATGTCTAGCATGTATATAGGTGACTGCATAAATAAATAAATTGTTATTATAACTATCTACAAATGCTTCACTATTGAATTACATTTTTTTTTTTTAAAACAAATAAATTAACTTAAAGTACAGCAACATTTGAAAGTCTGAGTTTATTAAATGCAACGTAAATCTACATATATATTACCTTTCTTATACACATATACTTTTCATGTACTTATGTATGTTTATATGTATCACTTTACTTCTAATTCAGCATTTCCAATTTACCACCCTCTATCTCATCCTATACCTCTCTCAATATATCCTCTACCTCCACTCTTTGACTTATCCCAAACCGTAATCTTCTACTATGATCCACAAAACAACCCTTTCAAGACTCTTCCTTCCTCTACACCTCCTTGCATCATCTCATACCTCATAACATTCAGATATCCCAAGCAAGCCTTTCTAAGCCCTTCCCTCTGACTCTTGCCCCCTCCACCTCCCCTTTACTCATCCCAAACCTCCCCCTCCTGCTATAAGCTCCAAAACAAAAAACGCTTTCGAGTCCCTTCCCTCTTCTATCACTCCACTCTCCTTTTCAGTCCAATTAACAGACTAACATGCCCACCGCTCAAATTAATTTCATATTTCCCTATACAAATTCCCCACTAATCATGTTAGAGTTCCGGAGTAGCGTGCTACCCGCTGAAAAGCACTACAACACCTCACCAGGGGTAGCCAGCGATGTATAAATGCAAACCTTGTCCTCCTCTATCACTCCACTATCCTTTTTCAATCTGGATAAAAAAACTCACACTTTCACCGCTCAAATTAATTTCATACCTTCCTATTCAAATTCACCACTAATCCTCTTTGGGTTCCGGAATAGAGTGCTACTCCTCAAAAAAGTGCTCTGATGCCTCATTAGGTGTAGTTAGCACTATATAAATAAATTACAATTACTGCTGGATTCAGTCACCATTTATTTCCACTTTTGTGAGGATTCTCACACTCCTGAAAGCATAGCCACCCATGATTAGGCATTGCTAAGAGGAAACGTATACTGATGGATTCATAGTTGTCCTTGATTGTATATGCCTAGTACAAGACGCCAACTTGTGGACCACCAGGCCTCGAGCCCCAGCAATGGCTCAGCTGATACGCTTGTAAAAGCACACCAAAGCCTGGGATCTAGTAGGAACAAAGTCCTACAAGTGAGGCTTACTTTAATATCCTGTACATTCTGACTTGTTCATTTGCTTGTGCTTCTGTCATAGGGCATAACCACAGGAGGAATGGGTGAGGTTTGTAGTGGCATAGGGCCCATGCCCTATAGACACATTGATTGTGGTGGACAATGAAGTTTTTAACCAACTCCATTGTTTAAGAAGTGTGTGAATGTTTGCCAATTAGCATTGAAATTCTAACATCCGCACATGAAATACAATCTCCACCCTTTCACCAGTTCCCTGGTTATACCTTTGCCTGCTTCCAATTATAAAGTCTGAAAAATGCAAACTGAAACTTCAGTTTTTTAAATCTTTTTGCATGGTTTTCAAGGGGTACATCTCCTTGTGTGACACTTTCAAACAGTCCTGAGTTTTCGTGCACCACAATGGTGCATGTTAAGAATTCTAGCATTTTTTAAGATTCTAAATAGGGACTGAAAATCCCACATGCAAAATGATGCTGACTAAAAAGCCAGGGCTGTTTGAAGGATTCATGAGTGACATAAGATCACTTGGGCGCTTTGGTTTTAAATTTTACAAAGTGGTCTAGTGCATTTCCAATACAGTTACTTCTTGTACTCATGTAAAAACAAATAAAATCCCGTTCACCTATTTTATGGAAGTGCGCTATTTAATTCACATCATGTAGGAAAATAAACATTGGCAATGCCACTTGACATTTGAACTGCATTTATAGATTTTTTTTTACAAAGTTCTATTAATGATCAAGGCAGGCACAGCAGGGGTTGCAGCACTGCAAGCTTTTCCAACACAACACAGAAGGATTGGAAAAATGGGGATGCGAATGCAAGGGTTTTTGAGTAACAAAGGGGCATATTATCAAGAACCGCGTTGAAATTATTGCTGCTTTAGCGGCAGGAAACTGCCGCTAAAGCGGCGATAATGGGCTTGATAATATGCCCTTGAAAATTCAAACAGAAGCCCATGTTCTGGTGTTAACCTGGGCTTCCATTGGAATTCTCTATGGCACATTATCAAGCCCATTATCGCGGTTTTAGCTGCCGTTTCCTGTCGCTAAAGCGGCGATAATTTTAACGCCGTTCCTCGATAATATGCCCCAGAGTGTCTAAGTGTGCTTGTGAGTTTCTGAGAGTGTGTGTTTGTTTAAGTGTCTCAGTGTGTGTGACTGAGAATGTATCTAAGAATGTAAGTAGCTGAGTGCGTAAGTCTCTATTGGCCACATGCATCAACCTATTTAGGAAGTGCAAACGGTGCAAATCGGTAAATTTGGCCGCTTGCGATTCCTAAATAGGTTTTTGGGATGCATCAAACAGTTTTGGGAAAATCGCTATTTTTAGCAAATTCCTAAAATGCGATCGCTTTTAAGGAATCGCAAATTTGCGATTCCTTAAAAGAAATGCATGATTGCTTTTAAAATTGCGAATTCGCGTTTAGGGGGTGCAAATTACCACAAGGGTGAACCTTGCGGTAATTTGCGAAAAAGTATTAAAATGCTCAAATTAGCATTTTAAACACTGTCATGTTACAGACACACATGTCCTTAGGACATGTGTGTGTGAAACATGCACTTTAAAATACATTTCAGGGGTGCAGGGGGGGGGGGTCCTTTGGACCCCCCCTGCACCCATGGAATGCATTACCATTTTGCAAATCGCTAATTGAAATTCGCAAAATGTCAATGCCTTCCCATTGATTCCTATGGGCCTTTTGGTCCATAGGAATCAATGGAAATTGCAAAATCGCAAATTAGAATTCGCATAATATTTGCGATTCGGTAAAAATTGCGATTTTTACCGAATCGCAAAAATTATGCGAATAAATTGATGCATCCCGTTTTGCGATTCCTTATTTGCGATTCCCTATTTTTCCGCAAATAAGGAATCGCAAAGCCGGACTTTGATGCATGTGGCCGTTAATGAGAGAGAAAGAGTGGGAGGATGTGAGAGAGTTAGTGGGAGTGAGAGTACAAGTATGAGAATGAGTGTGAAAGGATGTGTTAGAGTGTGTGTAACATTGTTCCTGCTAGCCCGGGCTAACCGAAGATAATTATTTCTTATGTGGGAGACAATCGCTGCAATTGTGGGACGTGCGCATGCTCAACCTCCTTCATTCTAAAATCTGTGCTGCCATGACAGGAACTTATGCTGATCCTCACACTGATATCCACCTCCCTGCCTTCAACAGGAGCCCTAAAGGTGATTCTCGCACTGCCTATTCTCAAGGGCGTAGGTGTCAAGGGTGTGGCAGGTGCAGCGGCACCGGGGCTTCGGACCTCGAGCCGGACGCCTTCATCCTAAATGTGGGTGTTTTTATTAATCGGAATGGGAATAAATACCCATTTTTGTGCTAGCATTAGGACCCAATGATACCTTTGCTTTCTCAATAACCACATGCGCTTTCACCAGCCTGACAGACACCTCCACTCAACTTCACTCTCACTCACACATGTCCCAGCAATCACAAGGGCAGGACAGGAGGTCGCTCGTTCTCATACATCCCACCAAGAACATGAAGGGCCTCCACCACACATCACAGTTTCCCCCTCACTTCTTGAGTTCCGCAAGAAGCTGAAGACCTTGCTCTGAAGTGGCACTCACCTCCACCCCTGCTCAAGCTCCTGCATACACTCACAGGTGTTTAGTGAGCTATGCAAACAGACACAATATAACACAACCTAACATAACATAACACTGCATATTCCTATCTTCAGTCGGCAAGGAGAAGCCATGGAGAAGGTCACAAGGTGTGTGGCTCTGCGGTGGCACTGCTGTGACTCGAAACGCTCACACGGACCGGATGGAACACATCCCTCAAATTTAGAAAGGCTAACTGAGCCGGGCAGAAGGAAAAACAGTCTATAACGACCTGACAAGGGAAACAAATCATCCCTCTGCGCTCTCCCTGTCCAAAACCCAGCCATGTTTTTAAAACACTGGGAGGAGGGAAACCCCGCGTGAAGCATCAAAGTGCAATTTCTGGTAAAACACTCATAAATCAGCTCACATTTTCTGTTGATAGAAAATTCCTCAGCATCCGGCTTGTTAAAGAAAAAAAAACGAAAAGGAGGAAAGAAGAGGTTCCAAAAAATGCAAAGTTGGGTGGGTTGCCATGGCAAGTAATGTCTTGTGGCAGCGGCTGTGTCCCTGATGCAATGAGAAAGCAATTTACTAAGTGCCAGATCAACAATCCAAAACTGACGCCGGAGCGCCTGATGGTTCGCGGCCTCGCATGTGCGTCTGCGAGCCTGGGCCCACCACGCAGGATTTCTGAGGACACAGGACATCAGACCCTGTCCTGAAAGCTGATCGGTAGCACATGAAGAGCCCTTCGAAGTGCAACGCGGTTCGGGAATGATTCCTTTTGCGTGGCTTGGATTATTCCCCCAAGGACTAGGCACGGCAGCATTGCCAAGAAAGTTATATTTAATATGCGCCCCCCAGTGGTTGAACGCAAAACGACGGCGCCCTCTGGCAGTGTGTGAAGAGGGCCGCTTAGCCTCCCCATATCTCTCAGGAATTCATTAGTCTCAGGGCTACACGGGGCCTCCTCAAGTGTTGAGTGGCCCATGAAGATTTGGATGCCCCCTGCAGCTCAGGGGCGGCAGAGGCCTGCGTGATGGTCCTGGCCCCCTTCTCTTCGCATAGCCATTAGTCATGGTTGGCAAAGCAGTGCTCCCAAACAGTAGGGTGCACTCCTTACACATAACACTGCTTTCCTATACAATAGAAAACAACAGACAGTCGCAGACGTGCCAACTTCCAAACATTGTTCGCCTTGGCAAAGAAGGGGCGGGGCTTTAGACAGGCGGGGCTTTGTGCTAAGCACTCACAGTGAGGCTCTCCCAACGCCCACAAAAAAAAATGCTCAGTCCATCAAAGATATCCTGCGATGGAGACTAGCTGTGCAGAGGCTCAAAACACAATCTGAAACCCATTCCTTGCAGAGACTTCCAGACACCTTTTCAGTGGCAGCTCCTCAGCTAAGGCGGAGGAGCGTCGCCCCACTGCTTAGCAGCAGTGAAAGAAAGGAAAAATAAAATAACTTGATGTTATTATTATTTTATTTGTTCCTGCTACGGAATCTTGGTTGGGCGGGGCAGTTCTGCTCTGCTCTCAGAGCAGGGCAAGGGAGGAGTGGTAAGCACACTTTAAGTGCGCATAACGCTTTGGCGGGCCAGAGCGTCATGTGCACTTAGCATGTTCTCCACCCAGGCTGCAACACAGCCTGGGTGGAGAACATGCCCAGGTCCCCATTCCCTGACTGAGCACCAAACCACGGCGCTCAGACTAATCACACTGCATTGCTGGGGAAGCCTGGGTGCTTCCTGCTTTCTGTTCATCCGAGGCGTGGAAGAGATACGACATGGGAGAGATGGGATAAGGTAAGTTGTTTTTTTTCTTTTTCTTTTCTTACACCCCAGCAGCCCCGCAACCCCCCATCTGTGACTGCCCTCACTGATTTTTGACCCTCTGAAACAGGCTCCTCACCATTTATCCATGGGAAGCGTGTCAATATCGGGAGGTAATCACACACCACGCTTCAGTAAGTATAAAAGGCCATTTATTAGGACAGGATTGCAATTAACTTAACATTTCAACACTTAAACAACTTTGCAGCATCTTAAACTTAGTTATTTGTATTCACTTCCCTCATTCTTCCTTCACCCCTGTTTTCACCCCAGCCAATCTTTCTTCACTCTTCCTTTCATCTTTACTCCATGAGCTCCTTCCATGACCAGATGATTCATTCCCACTTCTTTTACCCAAACATCCTTCACTTAAGCCTCCTTACCCTGTCCCGAGCATCTCACACAACGTCACATCGTCCTCCTTCACCATTGCTCCCTTACTCCCCTCCCCCGAGGGGTGAGTACACCTGCATCTGACTCTCCAGCCCCGACACCTACTGCCTCATCGCTGCCCCCACGCCCCCTTTGCAACCTGCCCTAACCTGGCAAAGTGAAAACCCGCGCTACTGCTGCCTGACCCCAACCTTAACTCTTGCAGGGGGGTGGTTGGCCAATACTTTCACTGGTAGCTAGCCCCGGCCCATGCAGGTTAGACCAGTTGGGCAGGTTGGGGGTGGGGGTGGAGGGGGATTTCGACAGATGACGAGGGAAAATTATTTATTTAAATTTCCCTCATGGTCATTCCCCCCCCAACACCACGGGCCGCGGCAGCTGGTAGCACAAGGGATTGAGTGGAAAGAGGGCAAACCCCTTCTCAAGGCTCCTATTAATACCCACCTCTAAAGCCCACCCGACCCATTACCCACCAATCCTGTCCTGCCGTGACATCCCCCTGACAAAGAATCCCCTGGGAAGACTAGGCTATGCCTCTGCTTCACAGGGGACCCTCCATTATGTGACACACAGTGGCCCCATGTGTGCTAGAAGGTCTCCAATTGGTCTTCAGCTTCTTGAACACAGCTCAGTTCCAGAGCCATACAGCAAGCAATAGTCTTCCACCTAACAACACAACCACCTGGGCAATGGATGAGCATTCACTCTTGTGGAATGAGAAAAACTGAAAAACCCTGTGATTCACTCGCGCAGGAACAAAACACGCAAGACAAAATGTATATACAAAAAGAAGGAAAAAATGGTGACACATCGATCCTCCATAGGGAAATTTACTAAGCACTACAACAGGCCCAGACTCATCAAAATTTAGTGCAAGGCCCCTGGGCAAAACTTAATGTGGAGCTCCCCTCTTCCGATGCTTCTTCTGTTTTGGACAAATGCAACAGGCAGCATTTGTTATTATGTATTAAAAAGAAATGTACTTCGAGGAAAGAGAAAAATCTACGCTATCTGGTGGTTTTACCACACAAAGGGCATACTTACAAGCCCCTAACGCCACCAGAGTTACTTTTTCTGAGGCTCCAGCGGCGCTGCTCCACACCGCATATTTACAAGGTGGTGCTTAATGCCACCTTGTAAATATGCCCCTTTCCGCAGCAGTCCGGTGCAGCAAAGGGGCGGATAATGGGTGTTGCAGTGGGCGTTCCATCGCAACACATGTTGCTTTTTGATGCTGTCCTATATTTACAAGGAGGGGGCAGTGTGAAAAACTAAGGCCAGGTAAAACCTGGTCATAAAATACAGATACTTAATCTTATTTAATAATTTCCCCTTGTATTTTTCTCTATTTGTGCTGCATACTGCATTCTGCAGTACATATAAAAGTAGCAAATCGCCTTTAAAGTTTATTTATGTGCAGGATGGTCTCCCTTCGAGAACACATAAACAATTGCCTGTGCTCCACAGGCACCCTTGCAACATGGCGCAACGGTGCCTGCATTTTAACTAGAGAACACTATTAGCGCCAGGCAAACACGGGGATGCTCCATATTTTTGTAAATACGGTGCAGCTCTGCGTTCTGAAAATGTTGGAGCTCGCCATTACCAATTTTAGAGTAACATCCTGCTCCTGCATTTTCTTGTACACATCCCCCAAGGTGTTGTAGAACCAAGAAAAGCCCACCTCAAGGAGGAGTGGGGGCTTGGCGTTGCGGGAATCGCCCGAGTCTACTCTTACACTCCTTATATAATAAAGTGGACCCGGAAACCTTCATCTGCAGAGAGAACCACCTTTATTACAATAGCCCGGGCTATGGAACAGAGTCCCAAGCTAGTCAGAGACAAAACCCAGGAGGCTGCTGCTTTACTCCACAGCGAACAAGCCTTATATACATTTTTATTCCACTCTTTTGGCATTCAGTCCATTGTTCAATCAGGGCGGTATTTTTAGTTGATGACTTGATGAAGGCGGTGTTTGTAGTTGATGACCTGCTAACGGCTCAGCATTTAGACCATTGTTCAATCAGGTGGATCAAGACTCGGCATTCAGACCATTGTTCAATCAGCTTGATCAAGGGTCGGTCAGTCAGACCATTGTACAATCAGATTGATCAAGGCTCGGTCAGTCAGACCCTTGTCCAGATGACCTGATCACGGCATCAAGGATGTTTACCAAGCAGGGAGCAGAAGATGAAAAACAAGCTTGTTTACACAGGGCGTAGGTGTCTCATGGCTCTCTGTTGATGAATGTGTTAACTGCAAAGAACCGGGGCTTAAGAATGTGATCGTTTTTTTAGCGTCAGCAGAAATGGAGGCTGTATGCAGGGTTTTGTCACGAGATGGAAAGAAATGGAGGAATGTAAGGAAATGAATAGGACCTACTAAAAACTTATTTTCTTCAGACCCTCCTCTTGCCATTGAGTGGCAAAACATGTTCTTAGGAAATGTCTATCTGCATTAGGTCACCAATCTCTTGTTGAAGCATTATCCTTACGTTGGTGTCACGTGTACTGACCGGGGAACTTTTAAGGGCCTGTGTACACATAGCACAAAGCATAGGCAAGTACTGGATACACAGGCAGCATGAGATGATGACTGCTGTTCCTAAGGCAAAAAAAATGAGGATCCCCCATCCCCATCTGGAAAGGAGGCCCCAAATCCAGCCCATGAGGGACCAGTTGTCTTGTTGTTGATGAATCTCAGAGGAAAGTTTATGCAGACGTTGGATTGCTTGATAGACTGATGGAGCATTATCAGGTATGTAAATGCAGCAGCTGGAGCCAATTAGTTTACATACACCACCACGGTCAGCAAGGATGATGTCAAGTACCATTCGATGTTGTAGTGTCATCAGGCGGTCTGCCTGAAGCTCTGCGGTGATGTTGCCCAATGCCCCTGCTGTTTCATTAATGGTTACCTCCACTACTCGAGTAAGGTGTCGTATGTTGCGGCTTTTGACCATAGGACCCCAGAACGGCAGGAAACCTTTGAAGAAGTCCCCCGACTCCTGTCCTGCAGTGTCATCGGCCTCATTTACTCCCCTAGGCATACGATGGTGGAGGTGGGGATTGGTCAAGTGATGTGTCCCAACAGCCGTAAAGGTAAGGGAAAGAAGAAAGGCCAAATAACACACACCTGACCAATCTCCTGGAAGCCAGGTATAAGCAGACTGTCCACAAACAAAACAGGTATTTGGAGAAGCAATTAGGAGTGGTGGTGAGGTAATATTCAGTGTACTGACTATTGCGCAGTCACTGACTCCTACCTCCCGGGTCCCCAGTCCTTTTATGCACACTTGGCCATGCGTGTTGATCAAATTGAAAGCCTTCAATTTGGTCGGAACTTTGCATCTGGACCAAAAGCGGGAGAAGATTATTCTACTTGAGGTGTTGAACACAACCATCTCATTGCGTTCAGCTCGAGAGATGTTCAAGATGTCAGATGTCGTAGTAGGGCCGAAAGGATTACTAACACTGCCTGTTCTGTTTGGTGTGAAAGAGTCATAAAAATTGCCAATAATGGAGCTCGTTGTTCCATTGATCGTATATGCATTGGTGACGAGCATCCTCCAAGCCAGACAGGACCTAAACACAGAAAATGGATAGATGAAATAGGGGACAGTGTGTGTCATAGAGTGTGGCATGAGCTCACATACCCAACAGTTCGAGGCCAGCCCCTTTTCTTGGTCTCAAGTTGTAGTGAGTGGAAGAAGGTATGGAGTGGTCTGGAAAGAGAGCTTTTTGTTCCTTCCTCTCGTCCTGCAGAGGAGGGATGACTGGACCCCCTAAGATACGATCAGTTTCGGCTTCCGTAGTGGTGTAATGAAGCTAAGCATCACTGAAAGGGACAAAGGTCGGTATTACTTCTGTGTCGCAATCCGGCAGTCCTTTCTTTCACCCATTGGTCGTACGGGAGGGGGAGAGGCACCCTTTTACAATTGGTAGCATGAATCCAGTTCTTTCTCTCTTCGACTTTTACAGCAGTGCGGATGGAAGAAGAACCTGTTGGTGGTGCGACCAGCGGGGCTCCAGATACTTGGTACGTTGAAAATTTCAGATCACCACCCAGTCACCTGGTTGAATGGTGTGACCTGGGCTTTCGCTCTTGTCGGGGATAGCAGTGTGTACCTGACGATAAAGAGTTCGAAAATAATTGGTTAACTGGTACAGGTAGTCAGTCCATACTGGGAACTCAACATCAGACAATTTCTTTGGCATTCTTACGCCCCATACATTTAGCTGGTCTACCGAATACCAATTTGTAGGGAGATAATCCTATCCTTGGCTGGGCAGTCGCTCTTACTGACAAGAGAGCAAGGGGTAGAGCATCTACCCAGGTAACGCCTGTTTCCGCCACTATTTTGGCCAATTTTAATTTAAGTAACCCATTGTATTTCTCCACCAATCCGTCTGACTGACGGTGATTACCAGCATGAAACTTTTGTCTGACACCAAGCCCGGAAAAAACACACAAACTGGACCACATTGGCTGTAAAATGTTGGCCATTGTCACTCCAATCAAACGGGGCAACCCAAATCGGGGAAAGTATTCTTTCAACAAAACTTTGGCCATTGTAATAGCTGTGCAATCCTTGGTGGGGTAGGCCTCCACCCATCTGCTGAAGGCACAGACCACTACAAGGACATATTTCAAATTCGCACACCTGTTCATGTGGATATAATCCATCTGGATGGCCTCAAAAGTAAACGTAGGTGGGGAGAAGCCACCAGCGGCGGTAACTGTACCTTTTCCTGGATTGTGCATAAGGCATATCATACATGACTTAACCACTCCGTCAGCATATAGGGGTCTTTTTTCATTATACCATGTTGGGTCTAGTAACTTGCATATTCCCTTTGCACTGATATGGGCAGGGCCATGGGCCATAGGGACAACTGGGGGGACATGACTGTCTTTGTAACATCCATTGCCTCCCTTCAGATATACGCACCCAACATTCCTCTATCTCTTTCTCTGCCAGATGTTCCTCCCATGTGTGCAGTTCTTTTGCAGTGGCATGAGATTGGATCTCGACCACACTCTGACTAGTATTTTCCAACATTCCTCCTTCCACCACCCATCTGGCTGGTCCTGTCACAAACATTCCATCTGATTTACTTAGAGCAGTCTGGTCTGCAAGGGCATTGCCTTCCCCTACATCATCAGTCACTTTCTGGTGGGCTTTACATTTAATCACTGCCACTTTTCTAGGTAATGTCAAGGCGTCTAGAAGTCTGTGTATCAGGGGGTCATGCTGTATTCTGGTCCCATGTGCGTTGAGAAAATTTCTTTCTTTCCAGAGTCGGCCAAAATTGTGAGCCACCCCAAAGGCTTACTGACTGTCCGTATAGATATTAACAGTCTTGTTTTTACTGATTTCACAAGCTCGTGTCTAGGCCATTAATTCAGCTGCTTGGGCCGATGCCTGTGGAATTTGTGCTGTCTCAACTACTGTAACAAGAATGGTGAGGGCATATCCAGCAGATGTAGTTCCATCTGATCTTTTAAGACATGAAACATCTATGTATAGTGTTCCCTCAGCGTCTGTTAGGGGGTGTCTTGTAGGTCCACACGACCCTTTGTCTCATCTTCAGTCTGTAATATGCAGTCATGAGGGTCAGATGAATTTAGGGAGTAGTGTAGTTGGGTTTAGAATATTACATCTCCTAATGTCAATGGGACTGGACAAAAGAGTGAGCTCATAACCTGTGTGTCATGCACTGGTGAGGTGTTGTGTCTTGGTGTTGTTGAGCAAGGTATCTACTGCATGTGGGACCATTAAGGTCAAGGGTGAAGATATAACAATACCTGCACTCTGACGGACCATAAGTGCAGCAGCAGCAGTTGCGCGTAAATATCCAGGGAGGGCTCGGGCTACTGGGTCAAGTGTAGCCGAGAAATAAGCACAAGGGCGATGTTTGTGTCTCATGAACAAAAAGGAAAATTTGTTGCCATAGTCTGGGGTGCCTAACACTGGAGCTGTACATTAGGCATCTTTGAGTGTCTGAGGTATCCATTGGCTGGAATAGGAAATGAGGCCTATAAAGGCACGTACTTGTTTCTGTGTCGAAGGGGGAGGCATGGAGGTAATAAGGGACACTCGGTCAGCGGTAAGTTGTCTTCCCTCCTTCAAGAGGAGGTGGCCGAGGGAGGTCACATACTCTCGACAAAATTGCAATTTGTTCAAGGAAACCGTATGATTGTGGGAGGCAAGGTGGTGAAGCAGACGTACTGTTGCTTGTTCACAAAGTGGAGCAGACGTGGCTGCAATTAAGAGGTCATCTACATATTGCAACAGAGTGGCTCCTCCTGGGAGCGTCAGGGAATCCAACTAATTCTTGAGAGCCTGGCTATAGATGCTGGGGCTTTCAGTAAAACCTTGGGGGCTTGGCAGAACCGGAAACTCCGTCCTCCAAGGGAGAAATCAAAAAGATGTCTACAGTCCGGATGTATGAGAATGCTGAAAAACGCATTGTTTAGGTCAATAACAGAAAAATGAGTGGCGGTCACTGGACCATGGTCAAGGGGGCTGTGATATCAGGGACAACGGGATACTGTGAGACCGTAATTTCGTTGAGAGCCCGTAGATCGATGACAAACCAATATATTTTGGGGCCGCGTGAGAGGGATCAATTCATTTTTTAAGAACTGGAATAATTGGGCTGTTAAACTCATTACCACGTGTCTCCTCAACTACTCCCATCTTCATGAGATCTGATGTTATAGATAATAGGGCAGCCTCACCTTCCTGGGGAAGGCAATACTGGCGAAGCCGTGGCAGTTGGCCACCTTGCTGGATACGGATAGTATGCTGAGCAATGTCGAGAAGTCCTACATCAGTGTCAGAAGTGGCCCAAAGTGATGAGGGTAAGGTCTACAGAAAGGGAGGGAGGGGTCCAGAGAGGAACATAGTGGTGGAGGAATATGGTGATATGGTAAGGGACACGCCATCAGGACTACAAGAAATTGTAGCATGTAAAGCCTTTAACAAATTCCTACCCAGCAAATGTTCACTTCATCCAGTCGTGAGAATCAAAGGAGCATCCATATGAGCTGGACTGAGATCCAGCAGGAGAGGCTTAGAGACGGGGTTGGTGACAGGGACCCCAGAAAAACCCACGGAGACATTGAGAGAGCCAGAAAGGGGTGCCTCCTGTATCAAGGTGTGCGCAACAGAGGATCTAGTAGCCCCGGTGTCTAGGACAAACTTCTTTTTATCCCCTGCAACTGACATCCCGACATAAGGACCTCGCTGATCCACAGGAATCGGCACTCTTACATTACCCCTTTCCTGGCTTTCCTATGGCTGGTAGAAACCTGTCTCATCGATCTCATCATAATCATCGTTAAAGTATGTCCTAGTGGCCTCATACTTGTTGTCAAATCTGTTAACTGTACCCTGGGGTGGACCCATACAGGGCCGAACATTAGGGTCTGGTGCACGCCTCTGCCTAGGAGGTCCCATATTTCAGTCTCTTTGAGTTCGGAACCTAGTTTTTCAGATTTACATACTCTGCAAAAACTCCATGACACCGTAACATAGAAGTTGGCACAGAAACTGGAAATGCAAAAAGACAAGTTTATTAAGACCCCATGGGGTGGTGGTACAATCCTACAGCACCCTTCGGTAATGCAAGAAGTATCACACCAAACATCGGTGAGCGACCTCTTTTATACAATTTTACAGTAATAAAAAGAGTAGGCGGGATACATTTGTTCAATTTAGGTACATATAAGGACATTTCAGGAACACAGCCAACTCATGGGAGGAGTTTCAGTACTAACGGTCAGTTTGGGGAACATTCCTAAGCGATGACCATCCACTAATACAGAGGGTTTGACTACGCATGCGCAAGCTTGACCAGTACTAAAAATAGCCTGTTGCTGGACATGTTTAGAAGGGCATTGGTACAAAGGAAGGACAAAAGGGCATGCTGACCACGAGGCAGCATGTTCATGAAAATGGAAGCCAGTAATACAAAATGGCCTCCACAAATGTGGTCTAGATAAAAAAGAATTTGTGTAGCTGAGCTAAACGCTAACCTGATCATTGTCAAATTACGACAAAGGGACCTTGGCCTTTGGCATTTTGTCCCTGGGGTAGATAAGCTTGTTGTAACAAAACTTTAGTTTTAAGGTGTTAATGTGTCTAGTGTGGAAGTGCCACTTCTAGACGTTGGCATGTTTGTGTAATAAAGGTGAAATAACTGTCTGGCTTGTGATTGGCTGGAGCTGGCTGGTGCCTGGAATGGAGAGATCTGCACGTTGATGTGAGGGAGGGGTGCACATGGGACCTGAATAGGGCTGGGCTTTCCCTACACAATGCTGGTCCCGCCCCCTGTGGTGTGACTGATGACCCTGGCCTGTCCTGTGAATAGGGAGAGGGGCTGAGCAAAACAAAGTGCTCCAGAACCAGTTGCATCTGGTTCCCCCCTTCCCTACATCTTTGGAGACAAAGGATTTTTGTGTATAAAAAGAGGCTGTGACCTCATGTTAAATGTTCTTGTTCCTACTTGAATCTCCCAGGGGCGTGCTGCTGCTGGGGCCCAGCGGAAGACTTGCCTCCCTGGCCCTGCCCAGCCCCTGGATGCCCTTCTGCCTGGCCTGAGGATGGCTGGGAGACTTTCTCCTTGCCCTGGAGACCTTTTCCTGGATGTCCCTGCTTGCTGCTGGGACCCCTTTTGGACGTTTGCCCTTAAAAACTTTCCAGGACCTTTGGCAAACATGGGAGCGCTGTCTTTTACCTTAAAAATGCCAACCTGGTGAGCGCTTTGGTTTTCCCTAGGGAGCGCTTCTCCTTTTAGACCTTTTTATTTTAGATGGCCCGAGTGCACAGGTGCCCACCCTGTGTATTCGTTTCATTAATATTAACTCTTAAGGGTGTCGCCCCTTTTTAAATTCGCCTTACCGGGTGGCCACCCCGTTTCTACTATCATTTTTGTGGTGTGGCTCACTGGTTAGAGGCGGCAGACCCGGAAGCAGAGAACGGCCCGAGACCAGGGTTCAATTCCCGACGCTACAGGGTCGTGGACCAGGGTCAGCGGACTCGATAATTCTCGCCTCGGTGCCTACTCTAACCAGGGATCACACTTGGCAACTCTGGGCATTAGCTTGCCTCATCTCTACAACGGCCCCCCACATTCGCCGGGGATGCCTGGTTTCACCTTGGAGATACACAGTAGGGACCATCTCACAAGGATAGCCAGAACGGGTTCCCCAGCGGTCTACAGCGCCACAGCGCCTCAGGGCAGCAGTGCGCTTTACAAGACCACATACATTACATTACATTACATTCGAGGGTGCCCACCCCTCGTTCTGCCCCCGAGAGATCTCCGCCGCAACCGTGGGCAAAACCGGACGTTAGGCAGCATTGTCCCTGAACGTAGGCGGGACTTCCGGGTTGTCAGAGGAAGTCCCGCCCGCCGAGGTGCTAGGATTGGCTGGCGCCTGGCCAGACGCGAGGAGGAGGTGGGAGCCTGCCTGCAGGGCTCTCCTCTGTCGGTGAGAGGCCAGCGGCGATGATGGTGCATCTGGTGGAAGGGAGGGGCCAGAGGCACATTGTCAGTGCCTGCCCCCTCCTGCCGCATTTCAAGATGAGGACGCTACCCCGCGTGCCGCCGCACCTGACAGGAGAGAGAGCGGACTGGCGGCGAAGCAGGAGACCGCGCAAGAGAGCACAGTGAGTGTGGCTCAATGGAGGAGAGATGGTTGCGGGGTTGATGTCACAGCATATCGTCGGCCCGCCCCCTTTGCCCATTCCAGTATGGATGGTCTTCTGAGAGGCCCCGCTAGCTAGAGGGCCTCTCCAACATGGCACAAGTTCAAAGGTGAAGCGAGTAGTGTACGCATGAATATGCATGTACATCCCTGGATAAGGCACTCCGTGGTGGATCAAAAAAATGATTCCAATGTTCTTAGAAGGATACTATTTATTTTTTGATGGTAATCATGAAGAGTTTCTTAATGATATTAACATCATATCAATGAAGTTTGTGGATAAATCAACACATAGATGGTAAATAGGAACTCTGATGCATTTCGGGTGAGAAGCCCTTTGTCAAGGAGAGCTGAAAAGAAGAGACGAGCCAATGTCAGGGTGGGGAATGAGTAAACGAGGACATATTAAAAAATAGAATTAAGTGCCTATCAATGAATGTGAAAGGTTGAGTGCCTAAACCCAAAATAAAGGGTGTGGGAAGTGATTCGCATTGTGACCGAGGGAGGTTAAGGAAAATAGCGGGATCGGGGGGTGGTGAATGGGTGTGAGTTTTAGCCGAGTGTGCGGAAAGTGAGAGAATCAGAAGGTAGAAGAAACGCTTAAACTCTGTAGCGGTTCCGCCGAGGGGACCTGCGCTGGAAAGGAAGAACTTACTTCAAGAAGATTGTGTGAGGATCCGCTACTTCAATCGGCGTGTATAGGTGTTCCAGCTAGGACAACACAGAAGCGTGTAGGGAGGTTAAATGTGGAAGTGTGGCAATAGAGGGAGGACTAGTCTGGTGCAAGAGGAGAAAGGACATAGAAAAAGGTTGTAGGAAAGAAGAGGAGGTGGCCATGTTGGAACGGTCGGGAGAAGAGGTTAGGGGTTGAAAGTAAAGGAATATAACAAAGTAACGGGATATAAAGAGCAATGAGGTACATTTGTCAAACATTATAGCTATAAATAACAACTGTATTCAATGCGATCGTTGAGTCCATGAGGTTTAAGCGTCTGTAGACGGTACATCCATTCGAGTTCTCTTTTTAGTAGTAACTTGCGATTGTCAATGCCTTCAGTTTTGGTGATCATTTCCAATACTGTAAATTGAAGTTGCGCAATGGTGCGGTGAAATTCATAGAAATGCATGGTAACATTGGATTTCTCATATTTAGTTCGAATGTTAGATTTGTGCTCGTTCATGCGCACTTTAATTTTTCTCTCGGTCTTGCCGACATACAATTTTCCACAGGGACATTTTAGAGCATAGATCAAGTTCATAGAGTCGCATGTGGCATTTACTTGAAGTTTGATGGGGTTGGCTTTCATGGGGTGTCTGATGATATTACCCTTAATTATACAATTGCAGTTATTGCAGTTCAAGCACGGCTGGGTTCCTTTGTAATCCTTGGTAGTGGATGGTTTTTTAGTGAGGATTTCCTTCATATTGTTCAAGTCCCAGGGGCCCTTGCCCTCCCAGAGCCAGCGCGCTCCCCCGTTTGAGGGCCTGATTGTTGCTAGAGCCTGTGCGTGGCTCTCACAGTTTAGCCATGCTGGTTTACAGGGCCAGAGGGGCCTGTATCCTTTCCCCCCAGTGCTTGGGGACATGATTGTCGTTAGAGCCTTGGCGGCTCCCAGGGGCCCATTCATTTTACCCTCCAGTTGTTGGGGGGGCAAGTTCTACTCCCTATATTGCGTAGGAGTATTTCAGGAGCCAGTGTGCTCCAAGGCCCATATTTGTCTTACCAGAGCCTAGAAGGCTCTCACGTGCGCTGCCTCTGTCCTAAGGGCCAGGGAGAGCCCATGTCGCAGTTTAATTTCACAGCTGCTCAGCAAGTAGTGGGCAGCTGCTACGTTTAGGTTTTCCTTTCTAGGGACATGTACATTGAACTCAGGAGTGAGTCACACTCCTTCATCCCTACCTTGGCCTTCCCCAGCTGTGCAGCACTTAGTGCCAGCTGCAGCTTTTAGGCCCTGTTCTTGACCCTCAGCTGTCCAGCAAGTAGTGGGCAGCTGCTACGTTTAGGTTTTTGCGCAATGGCGCAACCTGGACCCTAATGTGATTTATGTGCTGTTATGATTCAGGTGCTATTGCTTTTTGGGTGTTAGGAAATGTGCTGTGTGTAGTATGTTTTGCGCACCCTGTGTTCTGATACCTCTAAACATATGTTCATGCTTAGTAGGTTGTTCTATCTAGTATAGTGATGCTAGTGAGTTCATGGTTCCCTGCGTGACATTTGCCTACGGTGTTTAGCATTGCATAGGTGGTACTTACCTTTTACCAGTGGTTACTGGTTGTGAGCTACATTTGCTATTTGGTGCTACAGTTATTTTATGTGCTATGTGCTAAGCGTTATTCCTACAAAGTGCTAATTCTACCAAGTTCTAGTTCTAAAAGTGCTTATTCCTGACAGTGGTCCATGTGGCCCTGTCCCATGCACATAATCCCCCTGTAAAATCTGCCCGTGCCTATGGCACATTGTAAAGAGTGTGTTTATTTTCAAATGTGTTTGGTATAATACAAGGGCTATTTTTATATGTAACCTTGTGTAGAGTTTCTTTTGTGGTGGGCCTTGGGTGTTGTTGCTGGGTGCGCGCGCCAACGCTTCACACATCACCTCTGAGATAAGCCTGACTGCTCGTGCCAAGCTACCAAGAGGGTGAGCAGGGGTTGTCTTGGCGGGTGACTTCCTTGCCCTGACGTAGATTGGTGGTTTCTGCCTGGCTTTGGTGCAAGTCTCAGCCAACCGGAAATCCCCATTTCTAACAACATGCATTTATCTTATCCCAATTAACAGCTTTTTCGGGCAAAAGGGTCTTCATGAGTTGCAACAAATGGCTTGGGAGAGCCAGAATAGCCGAATCAGGCTTAGTTCCCCCTCTCTGTCATTCTCCATCCTCTCAAAGTCAGTCCAGTCACCATGCAAAACGGCATTATGGTTCGCATGGCGTATTTTGTCCCATATGTCGGGTGGTACTACTGACCCGAATAAGAAGTCAATATCCTCTAAGGTAAGGACACCAGAGGAAACAATCTGACCTAATTTCTGATAGTAAAGAGACGGATTCTTACGGGGGTCTGTTAATTGGGATGTTCAATTAAAGAACATCCGCTCTTTTCCATGGGGCATGCACCCACATCCTACGTCAGTTGGCTGGGGCTGCTCCAACACCCTGGTTATTGGCGAGCACTTGAGGGATAAAGACGGGAGCTGTCTCTCTCATAGGCATAGCTTTGTCATTCGGAGATGGCGGAAATGCTGTTGTGTCTCTTAACGCAATCATGGTAACAAGGGCTTCATGCATATCATCTCCCTGAACATGACCCTTCGCAATAGTTAGTTTTAAATCAATCAATCCCCTAGGGTATCTATGAACAATGCTTCGTATCTTTTCATTATAAGTGTGCACATGTACTCGGCCATGTCTGTTTGTTGTATGGCCGTCCATTGTCTAAACGTCGACCAGATATCTTTAACACCATAAATATTACCATTATTTACCCAAAATGCACATTGTTTTCACATAGCATCCCTTTCCCTACCCCCAGCGAGTTCAGCAGACCTCAAATACTCCTTTCTAGGAGTACCGAAGAATCAAAACAGGGTATTGGGCATAAGGGAGGACCATCTTGTTCGGTCAGGAGTGGCATAAGAGTCACCAACAGGGGTACCAATAGACTTATTATCAAGCAGACGGGAATGTATGGTCGGGTTGGGTCAATAGGTGGGGCGGTATGAACTGTCGGAGGGAGGGGTGCTGTCAGGCTGACGGGAGTCAAAGGATCAGGCAGTGGTACAATGGGTGGGGCAGCCTCAACCACCACTAGTGGGGGTGGATCGTTAGGAACATTTTGAGGAAGAGCAGGATACATAGAAGCCAGAGCATAGGCAGGAGGTGGACCTTCAAGAATAGCTTTCAACGAGTCCCCCTCTTCTCCTTCAACCTCAAGGTCCCTGGGAGAACGAGCGGGAGAACATTTATTACCTTAGCCCTAGGATGCCTATCTGTCATTTCAACCCCTTCCTGAACCTTACTTTCTAAATGAGCTTTCGCATGATCAGCCATAGACATCCTCTCTTTCTTTTTATTCAACGCTTGCTTTTTTCTCATTTTTTGATCTATTTCTTTCCTCCACAACGCGGTGGCGTCAAACATGGCTTGACGAGACCATTTGCGGAGCAGCTGCCCCTCCAGGCTCAAGAGGGCCTGGAGATCAAAGGAGCCAAACTGGGGCCACTGTAATTCAACATTGCTTCGTTTCGTATATTTTACCCATAAGGAAGAAAACATGATAGCAGGTGGCCCCTATTTAACATACATCTCATAACTTGGAGTTCCTTCTGGAGGAAGTGGGCAGGCTGCCTCCAGTAGGGAGTCCTCTGTACATACGCAACAACATAACTTTCGGAACTTACTACTGACTGGCATATTTTTACTTCAGGCAGACAACAGTGGGAGAAAAATACAAACCTCTCTGGCTTGGCCTTTGCAAAAGTCATTACAGACAGAAAACAGAGCACAAGTGGTGGATGATCAGTCCACCCTTACCCGAAAATGTTGTTCTCTTCTGCAGACGTAGGCACGAGTCCAGATCCAGACAGAGACCGCACTAAAAGGGGCACCAGTGGGACTCAGTCAGGTAGCCCAGACCGAATGGGGAAGACCGTGTGCAAGATTTCTGGTCTACCGGACTCAAAATGGTCCCTCGGGTAGAGTACCTCCATCAGACTTCCACCACGGGTGCCCTCACGACCACCGGGCCAGACCTACGTCTCCGTGGTGTGCCTGTTCAGGCGCCATTTGTAGAACCAAGAAAAGCCCACCTCAAGGAGGAGTGGGGGCTTGGCGGTGCGGGAATCATCCGAGTCTACTCTTACCCTCCTTATATAATAAAGTGGACCCAGAAACCTTTGTCTGCAGAGAGAACCACCTTTATTACAATAGCCCAGGCTATGGAACAGAGTCCCAATCTAGTCAGAGACAAAAGCCAGGAGGCTGCTGCTTTACTCCACAGCGTACAAGCCTTATATACATTTTTATTCCACTCTTTTGGCATTCAGTCCATTGTTCAATCAGGGCGGTGTTTGTAGTTGATGACCTGATCAAGGCGGTGTTTGTAGTTAATGACCTGATCAAGGCTCGGCATTCAGACCATTGTTCAATCAGCTTGATCAAGACTTGACATTCAGACCATTGTTCAATCACCTTGATCAAGGCTCGGTCAGTCAGACCATTGTTCAATCAGCTTAATCAAGGCTCGGTCAGTCAGACCAATGTCCAGATGACCTGATCACTGCATCAAGGATGTTTACCAAGCAGGGAGCAGAAGATGAAAAACAAGCTTGTTTACACAGGGCGTAGGTGTCTCATGGCTCTCTGTTGATGAATTGGTTAACTGCAAAGAACAGGGGGCTTGGGTATGTGATAGTTTCTTTAGCGTCAGCAGAAATGGAGGCTGTAGGCAGGGTTTTGTCACAAGATGGCAAGAAATGGAGGAATGTAAGGAACTTATTAGGACCTAGAAAAAACGTATTTTCTTTAGAGTCTTATTAATAATGAAGATGTGTGGTGTGCTTGCAAATAGAAAGGTATCCATAAGTATGGTTGAAGGAGTCTGGCGCCCTAGAAAGCACAGCACCTGGGGCATAATATCCACTCCAGCTACCCCCTTGCGGCGGTGCTGCACAGACGCAACAAGAAGAGAATTGCCCACACTGATTCCAGTAAGTGAGACAGAGCAAATGTGTGTGGAAAGGCACCTCAGACTACAAGGACATCAACATGGCGCAAATGTAATATACCAATGATATGGCATAACAAAAGTTAAACCCTATTCAAAGCAATGTCATGAAATAAGTTCAAAAAGTATGGCACTGTACATGACAACTGCACAATCATCAGAGTGATCAGGAATCACAAATAATTGCTATGCTAGTTACAGCAGGGCAGCTTATAGACACAGGGGCATCGATTACTGTGGGAGATGTTGTGCATTGATTAGAATTTTTATATGTTTTACACTGAGCAGAGTAGTAATCTACACTTGAATTGATTAGTGTACACTGACATGATGTTATTGCCCTTTGAAATGATTTTGATATGACCTATTAAAGTGCATTTCTTGGCCTATACAACTTGGCCACAGTTAGGCTTTGACGCCATCTTGTTCAAAATGGATGGCACATTCACTGTTTATTATTTCTGTTGCACATGGTCAAGCAAGATATGTGTGTTTATTTCCAAATTAAATTGTTCTCGAAGAAGACTGTCTAGCATCAGCTTACTAATGTTACATTTCTTCAAGGTTCTTCCTCCTGCAAGTGGTATGGCATTTATTCACAATAGTTCACTGTTGTTTTGTGACTAGTTTGTTCTGACATCTCTGGAGGACATTAGCTCAAAGTAGGATGAATCAATATTTATGTAGTGAGATAGTGCTGTGGTGGTGAGGCAGTATGATGCTTTTTAAACCAATGTGCAAATTTGTTGAAATTATATTTCTTTTGCTCACATAATAATGAATCTGCACATTATATGCTTTCCTATGAGGACATTTCTTATATAAACCCTCAAATATGGGGGTGAGCCAAATGACTTTCCAACGCTACTAAGGGTGCTGTATGATTTCATACTGATTTTGCGGCTCATTTGGGGCTTAGTCCATGTTTGATTTTGCCTTTTATTCTGTGGTATCCTATTACTGAAAGCCTTCAAGGCAGTGCCTTTATGCATCTCCACTTTATAATTTCTGCATAGTGTGTTTTAAATTGTTGTAATAAATCTTTATACATTTTCTAATTCTGCCCTACAACTCACTTGCTGAGTCAGTCCTTTCTTATAAAACAGTATTTTACGTGCTGATTTGTACCTTATCGTGAGACACATTGCCTAATTAAATTGAAATTTTAAGATTTATGAGGTATACCACACCCACATTGCCTACTACCCAACAATCTTTAAAACCATACATGTATGCCCTTACCCACAGAACTCAGACAAGTCAAAAGAGTTGTGAGACCATGTTTATGGCCATCAGTCTATACGTCTGGGCATTGGGCCCACACCAACAGATGATTTTGCGGGCAAGAGTATGTAGGGAGTTTACAGGTGTGTAAGGTGCTTCCTTGTGTATATGATAGATGTGGATCCATTGTATCTGGGGCATTGTGTCTACCCCTTCACTTAGCAAACACAACAAGATTATGGAGAGAGTGCTGAAACTTTTCAACCACTCACTTCCAGTCAAGAGATCTGGGATGAATTAAATGATGGATTTAGGCCTAGATTACTGCCCTGGGGGTGAACAGGGCTGGACTGGCTACCCAGAGTTTTGGTGTGCTGCCAAGCTTGGGGCTGATTTTGCTAGAGCGCGCAGTTTTCCCCAGGTCACCCGGGATACCAATTCTCTAACACGCACTGGGCCCTTGGCGTGAAGAACACATTAATTTCGTTTGGGTGAAACTGGGTGAGGATTTCTCCTCCTGCACGCTGCTAGGAGTAATCAAGTTTGGATTTACCTCTGCTTACCATGCACCCGACTTACCACAGGCGCAATTCCTTGACGGACCTGGAGCTGTTAAGAAAAAGTAGACAGGCCTAACATTCAATACACCTTAAAATCCGTAAAATACTTTCCACAGTTTTGTAAAATGACCACAGACACCTGATTAAGTTCGAGTTTTTATATAAGAATTCAAAGTGAAGAAGCCAAAATAATAAGCGATACACAGAGTAATATATCAAACATCAAAATCAGTACCAAAAGGTAACTTTGCACAAAAAATATGACCATTTAGAATATATGGGAAACTACAGGGAGAAGTTTTAGCACATACTATTCACTGCCACGTTATACTAGAACATAGGAATGGGATTGGACCTAGAACATGTACTTAACCTAAGTGTTCAGACTATTCTTGCTACTTTCACTGCAATCCACTAAAGGAAGGGGAAAAACGGGAACATGCTATGGTTTTATAAAATCAATGAATTTCTAAAGGAGAGGGGGAGAGAAGGAACCAACTAAAATTCAGGCACATATAAGTTCAATGGCAATAAGACAATAACACAGTTAAGAATTGCTTTAACAGATCGGAGAGTGAGAGAGAGAAAAAAGAGATACGTAAACCCCCAATCTATAATTACCTAATTCAGATTGAAGACCAACCCTGGCCACGGGTCAGTTGGTAAGACGGGGACAGGGACCCTCAGAAAAAGGAATGCCAGACTGTGAGCAGGTACAGCTCACGGAGAATAAGGACAGGATACCCCTCAGGTTCGGATCAGGGACAGGGCCTCCCAGGGTACGACCAACACCCACAGCTTCGGACAGCAACGCCTGCGTTACCCCCTCCTGCAAGTAATCCGCCAGAAACCCCGATTGGATTTTCGAATTCCCCAGCAAAGTGCTTCGCCAGCACTTAGGATTTTCCACCCCTTGGGAGTTTGTGGAAAGTATGGACAAAGTGCTCCGCAGCACTTTCAGGATTGAACACCTATTGAGATCGTAGGGTCAGTGACAGGTCTGCTACTCGGACAAGTCGGACAATTTTCCTAAGCTAAACTAAGGTAGTTATACAGTTTGGGGACCCTCAGACCACCCCCTAATGTTGCAAGTGACAGTTTCTCATATTGTGATTGGTCAAGAGAGGTGGTGCGGTCTTTATCACCTCCTAAATTCAACGTTCCCATCATAATTATTCAATTTTCATACCCGCCCCCTTGGTTCACGTTCCCATGCATGGAATACAATAGTACAGGATAGTCTACAGTGGGTAGCAACAGTATTGCTTTTTCCAAGGTGAGACGCCGTATTCCCAGCGATGTTCCCAGGCGCATTATGCTTCAGGTGCCAGCTGGCTAGGTTTGGCTTCTGCGCAGTTGGAACTTTCTCCGGTCATGTGACGGTGCCCAGCAGAGCTTCAAGCATGGCTCCGCTTATGATCACCCCAGCCCACAAAGACGCGGTACATGAAAAGTAAGTGAAAACAAATTAAAATCATACATAAAAATGATCGCACTGTATACCATGATAAAAGATAACCAACCCTTACTTTTATAATAACTATAGCATTAAGGATTAATGCGAAAGAATAGATAGGCTGAAAGCTGCTGCAGTAAGCAGAGAGCGTGGTCAGAGACAAGCGGCCATATTTAGCATCAATGCGCATGAGCACAAAATCCCTCCAGAATGCGAGTGCGTCACATCACATGGGTATGACCGACGCATGCGCAGACTGAATTTGCGGCAAAGCAGCCATTTTCAGTGCAAGCTTCGTTAGTACGTGTAAAGACAAACAAGCAAGCATCCTAGGGACACCCGCGTGTAGGGGAAAACACTTTACAAATGACGAACAATGGTGTTAATATTATTATGCAATTATAGACAAGGGTTTTGCATACGAGCAAGGCGCTATACATGCGAATCCTTGCTCCATCAATCCCCTCTTTGATGATATTTACTATCATCACTACATGAAGGAAACAGATGCCAACTTTTCTCATTCATTCATATCGTCCATTTCGATTTCAATAAACTTATTGTTTAGTTTTCTTTCAGCTTCCCTATGAGAGTGGTGATTTTTCGCCTTTTTATAAATTGCACTCTTCAGCTCTTCTAATTCTAACTCATCAATGTTTCTTTTCACCCCCCTCGGATTTACTGTGTATTTCTTTTTACACTTCTGACATTTGCAGCAGATAAAAATGATCAATACAATCACACCTATTATGACTATTGGCATCAGTATTTTCCACAAAATATTTCTACCTAGATTAGTAAACCAACTACCTATAGAGGAGAGACCTCCAGTCAGTCTCGTCCAGGCACTGTCAACCTCCAATGGTTTGAGTTCTTTTTCCAAGTTAGTTATGTTCCTCACATATTGTTTTAATTCGATACTTTTATCAGGAATGTAGGTGCAACAATGTTGCGCTCTCAGCATTCTGCAGACTCCGCCCTCTTTTGCTAATAGGGTGTCAAGGGCAAGACGGTTTTGTAAAACCATTGATCTGATCGCAACCATTTCAGTATTGACCAGCAGGAAACCAGCAGCAGTGTCCGTTGATAACCGGTCCACTACTGTAGACAATTTGCAGATTCTATGGGTGTTCAGAACTACCCCCATTCCAGGTATCAGTGCACTAAAAATATCACCTACAATTTCGCCTACACTTTCGCGTCTACTGCGCACTAAGCCATTAGTTTCATCATCGCTTCCAGCAGCATTGCTCACATGGTATATTTTCGGGAAAACAATGCCAAAGTAGCAGCTTCCATACCAGTGATCCGGCAATTTGAAATAAGCCTTGTTCCCACATATATAATATATTCCGGGAAACACAGGTTCTGACCCGTTTTTGAAACCCCAACCTCCAATTACCTTATAATTATGTTCACACTCGCTGGAACCGATGAATACATTGTTATAGTACTCTGTCCTTTCCCTATGGATACAAAGTTTCCCTTTTCCTTCAAAATCCAGCAACAAGGCAGGACTGGCTTCTCCTTCTGAGGCGTTATCCATGTGCTCAGCCCACCTAGGAACTCTTTCCTTCTCGTCATTTGCCTTCTTCTGAAACTTTTCTCTCCTTCTGTCTGCCATCTTTATAAACATCTTTTCCTGCTCTTGCAGTGAACAGGTCAGATTGTCTTCTCTTGCTTGATCTAAGTCTATGTTACCTATAGTCAGGAAGTATTCTCCCATATAGCGGGTCACGTCACTTGTAGTATGTACACGGTTCAAATGTCTTCTAATGGGAAGTTCAGAAAATACTACGTCCTCATTTGAATAATAGTACTGAAAGGAGCTTCTATAGAACAAGCTAGCTAATATACTACAGGATATTCCATAGGTCAAAGGTAGATGGTGGTATGTCACGCCTTCAGCCACTGAAGTTGGCAGCTTCATGCAGACATAACAGTCCTCTATTTCCATAGCTTCTACATAATGCACTAACAAGTTAGCAAAAACATTTAAGTGCGTCCTGTTCTTCATTTTGTGAAAGTGTAGTCCATCCTCATCTGGTGCTTCTAAATCAGGTCGTGTGTGTGTCAGTCCTACTCTTTTGTCGCGTCTTTCTAGTCTTCGTGGTGTTTCTGCAGTCGGTACAACTCCTACATCTACTACTTCGGGTTCAGTAGGGGACAAGTTAGGATTCTTACTTATCATAAAAGGTAGAAAAACTGTTAGTCCTATCCACATTACTATTAGCATAGCTACACTACACAAGCATATCTTACAACAGGTTTTGAGACACCCACAGCGGGATCTCCCAGAGACACTCGGATCAGACATTTTTAGCTTACAGGTGGCTTTTGCTACCCCTCTTCGTTTCTTTGCACCAAAGGCTCACTTCAGGGCTCGCTTAAGGAGGGTCTTCGTCCGAACTCCGATCAGCAATGGACTCGTTGTCACTGTTGCCACTGGGGTGAGGCTCGTCAATCTCTTCCAACACAAAGTACGTCCATTCAGGGCTCCGATACAGTCGGTTCTGTTTCTTTATTCTGTCGCTCTTTCTCAGCGATTTGCCTTGGGCTGCATTCCTTTCACTTAAAGCCCTTTTTCGGTCTTTATCGTTTTCTTCGACTGTCTTTAGTCTGAGCCTTAGTCTTTTGACGTACCGAGGTGTACTTCTTCCTCCGTGCCTCCCAGTGGTTGAGGAGACTTCTCCCTCTTCGTGCACTCTTTTCACTTTTTGTTGTGGTACTTCTGATTCCCTGCCTGTCTGACTAGTTCCAGGTCTTTCGTCTATCTCTTCTGCCTGGTCGCTAATCTGTCCCTGCTCAGATTCAAATCGCACTTTCTTTTTACTCTTTGTTACTGTTGTTTCCGTTGTCTGAGCACTTTGATCTAGTTCTATCTGTTCCTGTTCATGCTCTTCGACCTCTTCGCTTTTTTCTGCATGAACGTCAGCCCTAATTTCTAACTGTCCCTCTCCACTTTCGGGAGTTTCAGGAGGAGTGTCGATGTCTTGATCTGACCCTACTTGGCCTACTTCCTGATCAGGTGGGTTATGGCTTTCATTGACCTGACCTTCTTCTTCTACTCCTGACTCACCTGGACTATCCCACTCACTATCTAAGTAGGAATATTTCCTTGTTCGTATTGGGTCATGAACTGGTTCGTCGGCGGGATACCATTCAACGTCTCGACTTGTGCTCGGCAGTTCGATGTCAGCTAGCTCCGGACTCTCTTCCTCGGAGGTCTCTTCAGCTGTGCTGCCTTCAGCTCCAGTCGCGTTTTCTCCAGATACCCGCTTTGTGTGGCTGGCGTGGATCCACTTCGGTACACCAGCGCACTTCACAGCAGTGGTAGTGACGAGGATCACTTGTCGTCGCTTTCCCCACCTTGGCTTCAAGCAGCTGCTCCGGGTGTGTTTCTTTAACACCACCCAGTCTCCTGGCTGCAGGTTGTGTGCTGGAGTCTTTGGCCACTCGTCTTCAGTCTCTCCAATCTGCTGAGAGAGAGAACGCACTTGGTCACCCAGCTGCTTGCAGTATTCTAGCACCATATCATCAGAAATGCTTAGCAGTTTGTTTCCGGGTACCCATGCCTGCCGCATCACTCTTCCCATCAACACTTCATGGGGACTTAGGCCAGTCTTTCGATTCGGGATACTTCTCAGACTCATCAGCACCAGGGGTAAAGCTTCTATCCAGTTCATTTTTGTGGAATCACACATTTTTCCCAGTCTGGACTTCAAAGTGCCATTTATTTGTTCCACTACCCCAGAAGCCTCTGGGTGGTAGGCACAGTGCAATCTTTGCTTCATTTTGAATGCTCTACAGAGTTCCAATAGGACATCGTTGGCAAAATGCCCACCTTGGTCCGTTTCGATCGTCTCTGGGATCCCATACCTAGGTATCAACTCCCTGAGCAATAGCTTGGCTGTGGTAATTGCGTCATTTTTCTTAGCTGGGTATGCTTCCACCCACCTAGAGAATAGACAAACTATGACTAAAACATATCTATATCCGTTGCATCTGGGCATTGTTATGAAGTCTGCCTGGATTCTTACGAAGGGACCTACTGCCTTTCCAATATTACTCTGTTTCACTACAGTCTTCTTTCCTGCATTGAATTGCTGACACACTAGGCACCTCTGGCAAAGCCTGTCCGCCTGGTCCCTGAACTTTGAATTGCAGAACACTTGTTCAAACACCCGGCACATCGCATCTCTTCCCATATGTGTTGGCTCATGTATCATTCTGACCATGGGGTCGATCAAGCTATCAGGCAGTACAGGCACCCCCTCCGGATTTACCACCACACCATCTTCTCGCAACTCGCACTCCTTTGCGGCCCACCTGCCTTTTTCTTGCCTGTCTGTGGCTTGTTGTATCTCTCTTAATTCTTCCCACGTTGACACATTATCAAACAACATAAGTTGGCAGCTGGTTCCATCCCACCGGGCAATTTGTAGGTACATCTGGTGTCGGGCACAAAACTGTGCAATTTGGTCAGCGTACCTATTACCGGCAGTCACATCATCATTTCCAGATCTGTGAGCCGCACACTTGACCACAGCCAATTCTTTGGGTAATTGGATGGCTTCCAGTAAGTTATGCACTACTTTCCCATTTCGGATAGGTGTGCCAGAGGAAGTCATGAATTCTCTTTGCAACCACAATTGGCCGAAGTCATGAACAACCCCGAAACAGTACTGACTGTCTGTGTAAACAGTAATTCTTTTGTTTTTTCCCCTCTTGCATGCTCGAGTTAACGCTATAAGCTCCGCCACTTGTGCAGATTTCACCTCGCGCATGTAAGATGCCTCGACGACTCCTGTCAGAGTAACCACAGCATAGGCAGCACTCAGACTCCCACTCTCATGTCTCAAACACGAGCCATCCACAAACATTGTTTTATCCCCGTCCCGTAGTGCTATTTCACGGATGTCAGGACGGGGCTTGGTGCTATATTCAGTCAGATCAATGCAATTATGTTCCCCACCCTCATCCGATTCTGCATCCAGAGGGACAGGTAACAGTGTCGCAGGATTTAGGACATTGCACCGGGAGATAGTTATATTTTCAGCACCAATCAAAATTCTCTCATACTTAGTCAGCCGACTAGGTGTGAGGTACTGGGTCCTAGTTCTAGTCAGTAGGATGACAACAGAGTGAGGAACATAGACAGTGACTGGATGTCCCATGACAATGCTCTCACTCTGTTCTAGACTGACGCAAGTAGCAGCAACGGCTTTTAAGCAGCCAGGCAGTCCAGCCGCCACTGGATCTAGGGTGGCCGAAAAGTAGGCGACTGGTCTTCTGACTGATCCGTGCTCCTGGGTCAGGACTGAAAGAGCACAATTTTCTCTGGTGTCACAGAACAGTTCAAAGGGTTTATTGTACTCAGGCATACCCAATGCAGGTGCGGTACACAGACAGTTTCTCAGAGTTACCCAAGCATTCATGCTCTCACTGTCCCAGTGGACGGGATCTTCCACTCCTTTCTTTGTCATTTTTATCAGGGGTCGGGCTAGAGCCGCAAATCCTGCAATCCATTGCCTGCAGTAACCCACAACTCCCAAGAACATTCTCACTTCTTTCTGGGTTGTGGGTAGTTCCATGGCTTTAATTATTTTGATCCTTTCGGTAGTGACCTTCCTGATTCCCTTTTCTATCTGGTGCCCCAGATATTTTACTGAGTTTTTACAGAATTGTAATTTGTCAGGCGACACTTTATGTCCTCCTTTTCCTAGGTGATTCAGCAAGGCAATCGTGTCAGTGACACAGTCAGACTGGGTTTTAGATGCCACTAACAGGTCGTCTATGTACTGCACCAAAACAGACTCTCTTGGCAGCACTAGGGATTCAAGGCACTTTTTCAGTATCTGGTTGAAAATCGATGGACTTTCAGTGTACCCTTGAGGGACACGATTCCAGACATTGATATGACTGTCGAATTCAAAACTGAAAAGGAATTTGCTTTCTGGATGCAATGGGATGGAAAAGAATGCATGGCACAGATCGATGACAGTGAACCATTCTGCGTTCCAAGGAATCTGGTAGAGTATTACTGCAGGGTTGGGCACAATAGGACAGCAAGGCACAACGATTTGGTTTACCTTGCGCAAATCTTGCACCACCCTGTACTTCCCACTAGGCTTTTTGATCCCAATGATAGGCGAATTACAGGGGCTGCTCAGCACTTCTTCTATTATTTCTGCTTCTAGCAGCCTCGTGATTTCAGTCGCTACTCCTGCCTTCACTTCTGCACTCATTTTGTACTGTCTGGTTTTGGGGTATACAGCATTTGTTTTTATTGCTATCTTAACCGGGTCCACATTTGCCATCAGGCCTACATCCTTTCCCGTGAAGTCCCACACTTCAGGTACTACTCTTAGCTGTAGTTCCTCAGGTAAATCCTCAATTGTCAAAGGCTTGATATCAGCATCTTGTCTGACTAACATCAGCTTGTACAGGCCATCTTCATCGGGGGTCTGAATTTCAACGCCATTTGGTGTGCAGTAAATGGTACAACGCATCTTGCACAACAAATCACGTCCTAGTAGATTTACAGGACTGGAATCACAGACCACAAATCTGTGCATTTCCTTGAAATTTCCTATAGAAATCTCCATTGGTTCAGTTACAGGGGTACTTATTATCTGATTTGATACGCCCACTACTTGGATCGCTTCTCCCGAGAGGGGTAGGTTAGGAACATCCACTGTTCTTACAGTAGATCTGGTAGCACCAGTGTCCAACAGAAAGGTGACGTCTTTGCCCTCAACCTTTCCTTCAATGTATGGTCCAGTCTGGTCTACCGGTAAGGAGGCGCCAAGTACGCACTCCTCATCCTCCCCTCTCAGGCCCCGTCAATCTTGATCTTCACAAAGGAAGGTATCACTTAGCAAGTACTGCGGAATGACTGCATTTCTTTCACTCTCAACCTCCCATACTTCCGCCCTCTCATTCTGCTGACCCTGACTCTTAAAATTCTGTCTAGGAGCGCGAGGTACTGGAGGTAATTTTACCTGTTGCTGGGTTTTCCTTGTCCCCTCTTTCGGCACCTGTGGATTTAAACCATTTACAGGGGCATTACCAGCCTGTAGGTGTGGACACTCGTCTCTCCAATGCCCCATCTGGCCGCACCCATGGCACGGAAACTTTTTCATGGCCTCCTCACGACTCATTTTAGGTCTGGGCTTTCCTCCCCCCCCAGAATTGGTATTCGGAACATTATTATCAGGAGTCATTTTACTTAACTGTTTTTCTTGCTGTTCAGCTAATTTCACCTGTGCCCACATCACTTTCTCCTTGAGGGCTTTCTTTTTATTTTCAATTTCATCTTCGCAGTATTTCGCATATTTCAGGACATCATCTATGGGCTTTCCCTGCCAACTGATTTTGTTATCTCGAATCCATTGTGATATTTCAGGCCTTAATCCTAGCACAAATCTGTAACTGAAATGGGTCATGTCCTTCATGTCCACATTATCAATACCACTGTAAGTTTTGAATACCTGTAGTAACCTTTCGTAAAATGAATGCACTGTCTCATCACGTTCTTGGGTTGTTCTATCTATTCGGGTCCAATCTGTCTCTTTGGCTGGCACCTTTTTCTTAAGATACTGTATGACCTGGTCATATTTCCTCATAACATCCGGTGAAGGGGCTCCCGTTCTCTCATCTCTGGGATATTCATCATTAGGCCAATCAATCTCTATTTTACATTCCGTCCACAGATCTACAGGGACCACAATATCGAAAAACCCATCCAGGTCTTTCAGCAGGCATTTCTGAACTTTTATGAAACGCTCTACCTGTCGGTACCAGTCAACTGGTTTCTCGCGTAATTTCGGGAAGTCATTTGTAAATGACACAATGTCTTGCCTGGACCAAGGGACATGGACGTACTTCCCTCCCGGGACCTCTCTCATGGGACACAATTTTTCTGTTGGGGTTACTTCCTTTAATACGAATTCTGAAGTTACTGACCCAGCCCTGCTGCCTTCCTTCTTCTTTGCCCACCTTGTTCTCCACTTCCCCACTTCGCCCCATTTCTGCAGGAGTTTCAACAATTCTTTTACTTGGATCTGTTTCCCCATCACATTCAGGCTTTCTAAGTCCTTGTCTGAAAAGTCCACTCTGTAGGGTTTCTGAAGGATTTTGGAGCGACTAACATCAACTCCCATTTCTGTGGCGGCATCCATTATCTTTTCGTGGAGCACCCTAGCACTCCGGGTAAGATTTTTACTGATGAATAGTAACTCTTCTTCATTATACGAGCTCAGGCGCTCAACTCCCACGTTCCCAGCCATCATTTCTTCTATTTCTATTCTTAATTTATATATTTCCAATGTTTTAGGTTGAGAAGTGGTCTCTTTCTCTATCTCCTTTGTCCACCTGTCTAATTCTTCAGGGGAAACTAAAGAGGCGTTCCTGATTCCAGATGCACTTTCAATCACCACTTCCTTTTGTCTAGGCTGACTTCTTGCCCCTACTATACTGGCCCTCGGCTCCCTTATGGGCAAATCCATTAAACTTCCAGATTCACACTCACTTTCCTGATCCTCATCTATGAACACTTCTTTCCTCGGGGTCTGGAAGCTAGTAGTAGGCAGCATTGGGGTGATGACAGGAGGAAGGGGACTAATCAAGTCATTTTTATACATTGGGATAGCAGGACCAATAGTTACCGGAATGGTCAAGGCCTCAGGATGGGGATGCATCTGTGCAATGGTTCTGGCTAAGTCCTCTCGCTGTCTAGTCAGGACTTCTCTCTCCTTTTCCTGCAACCCCCTTTCAGCAGTATTGCCATGTAATACCTGGGGTACTAAGGATGGATAAATACTCGGGGCAGTCGGGGTAACCAATCGAGGGGGACTTTCCCCGAATGGTTGATAATTCGGGACTGTGGACTTAGGTCTGCAAAACTCATCCCTTCCACTATGCTTACTGCTTGTAGCTGTCCTGTCTGTATCACTTTCCCTCCCACTCCGGGGGTAATTGGTAACAGAACTTTGGGAATGCACCGAGTCTGATTCCGCTACATAGGGAGGTGGATCCTTCATTAACAAGTCTTCCAGGTGTTCATCTTCTACATCCCCCATAGGTGCTAGGTGATGGGTTTTTGCTTTACATTTTCCTCTTTTCTCTTCTAGTACTCCCATCATGGGAAACAGTCCTTCAGTTAACATAGACTGCCTCCACTGTTTCATTTTCTGTTCTTTGGTTGGCGTTGGAAGTCTGGGATACCACCTACTCACTCCTTTATCCATTCGGGGTTTATCTCGCTCTGCAGCCTCAATCTCCCATTCCTCCAAAGCTTCGTACTGGGTCAACCTAGGTCTAGGGTGTAACTCATTCATGCGGGTCCTTAAGTTAAACAGGATCCGACCATTAAATGTACCTTCAACAGGGAATGCCAGGACTCCGTCATCTACAGTATACTTTGCCCAATTTTCTAGCCAGATACAAGTGTGATACCCTTTATCAAACATCATAAAGGAGGCAGGGGTATTTGGCGGGGGAATGAGTACGCCTTCTCTCGTTCTAATGGGCTTGTCAGTTTTGAAAAAGTTCTTCACTTTATCCGAAAATGACAATTTTCTCTTTATTCCATACATCATGTGCGGTCTACCTCGTATAAGCTGATCCTTATGAAATCCTAGGTGTTTTGGATTCGGTATGAAGTCTGGATACCACATACAACTCTCCAGACTCGCTTCTAACTCGGCTTGATTAATTTTGTTTACTTTCGTGCTTCCAATGCTAGCGCGACTTTTGTTTCGCGCCACCCAATCAGGTCAGAGAATACAACTACGGTCAACCAATGGGTGCGCGGCCTTTTCGCAAGACAGAGTCTCCCGTTTCGGCACTCACCCCTCCTTCACAAATTCAGCTCCGCTACACGCCCGCTGTCCTGACCAATACCAGCGCGGCACGGAGTGACGTCAGAGCAGCTCTCCGACTGACTCCCGCCTTCACAAGGTAACGGAAACTTTTTACTCTCTCTAAAGTGCGAGTGCAGGTCTTAGTTAACAATACACAACGTTTGCCACTATGTCTGAGTGTTCTAAAGAGAGAAAAGACTTTTCTTTCGCTACTAGTAAACCACTTCTGTCTACTTTTCATTCACTCTGGATAGACTTCTTTGCCTGTCCCTACACACTAGTAACATAGAACCCGTTATTCTTCTGACTCATCCACCTTGATCGGGGATATGTACTGAGCCAGGATTTCACCAGCGAACTATTTTACTTACCAGACAAGCCTCGGAGACCCTATTACTCCTCCCGTATGCGACCCTTACTAGGTGATATCGCAATGAAAGTTTTATAATGGACTCGTAGCTATCATTCACTCCAGAAACAAAGGTCCTAATTAGTGCTTCCAGTTATCCTTAACCCTGCACTAATACCTCAAACCTAGTGACTTCAACAGCTAACCGGATTCTACTCACCGTTAGCTAAAATACTTCCCCGGGGATTCAGACTACACTGAACATTTACAAACAATTCTGGGTTAATTCAACATGCAGTATTTATAACAGCAATGCAAATTCATGAACATTTACATATAAAACCACATTTCAAAAATATTGTGAAAATACAGTAACAATCAGCAGCACGTTTTTGTATTCACGGTTTGTTTATGACTATCCTGCCTACCTAATCTAACTAGTCCAAACCATCCTCTGCTAGCCAGAAATTACTGCTAGAGCGCGCAGTTTTCCCCAGGTCACCCGGGATACCAATTCTCTAACACGCACTGGGCCCTTGGCGTGAAGAACACATTAATTTCGTTTGGGTGAAACTGGGTGAGGATTTCTCCTCCTGCACGCTGCTAGGAGTAATCAAGTTTGGATTTACCTCTGCTTACCATGCACCCGACTTACCACAGGCGCAATTCCTTGACGGACCTGGAGCTGTTAAGAAAAAGTAGACAGGCCTAACATTCAATACACCTTAAAATCCGTAAAATACTTTCCACAGTTTTGTAAAATGACCACAGACACCTGATTAAGTTCGAGTTTTTATATAAGAATTCAAAGTGAAGAAGCCAAAATAATAAGCGATACACAGAGTAATATATCAAACATCAAAATCAGTACCAAAAGGTAACTTTGCACAAAAAATATGACCATTTAGAATATATGGGAAACTACAGGGAGAAGTTTTAGCACATACTATTCACTGCCACGTTATACTAGAACATAGGAATGGGATTGGACCTAGAACATGTACTTAACCTAAGTGTTCAGACTATTCTTGCTACTTTCACTGCAATCCACTAAAGGAAGGGGAAAAACGGGAACATGCTATGGTTTTATAAAATCAATGAATTTCTAAAGGAGAGGGGGAGAGAAGGAACCAACTAAAATTCAGGCACATATAAGTTCAATGGCAATAAGACAATAACACAGTTAAGAATTGCTTTAACAGATCGGAGAGTGAGAGAGAGAGAGAGAAAAAAGAGATACGTAAACCCCCAATCTATAATTACCTAATTCAGATTGAAGACCAACCCTGGCCACGGGTCAGTTGGTAAGACGGGGACAGGGACCCTCAGAAAAAGGAATGCCAGACTGTGAGCAGGTACAGCTCACGGAGAATAAGGACAGGATACCCCTCAGGTTCGGATCAGGGACAGGGCCTCCCAGGGTACGACCAACACCCACAGCTTCGGACAGCAACGCCTGCGTTACCCCCTCCTGCAAGTAATCCGCCAGAAACCCCGATTGGATTTTCGAATTCCCCAGCAAAGTGCTTCGCCAGCACTTAGGATTTTCCACCCCTTGGGAGTTTGTGGAAAGTATGGACAAAGTGCTCCGCAGCACTTTCAGGATTGAACACCTATTGAGATCGTAGGGTCAGTGACAGGTCTGCTACTCGGACAAGTCGGACAATTTTCCTAAGCTAAACTAGGGTAGTTATACAGTTTGGGGACCCTCAGACCACCCCCTAATGTTGCAAGTGACAGTTTCTCATATTGTGATTGGTCAAGAGAGGTGGTGCGGTCTTTATCACCTCCTAAATTCAACGTTCCCATCATAATTATTCAATTTTCATACCCGCCCCCTTGGTTCACGTTCCCATGCATGGAATACAATAGTACAGGATAGTCTACAGTGGGTAGCAACAGTATTGCTTTTTCCAAGGTGAGACGCCGTATTCCCAGCGATGTTCCCAGGCGCATTATGCTTCAGGTGCCAGCTGGCTAGGTTTGGCTTCTGCGCAGTTGGAACTTTCTCCGGTCATGTGACGGTGCCCAGCAGAGCTTCAAGCATGGCTCCGCTTATGATCACCCCAGCCCACAAAGACGCGGTACATGAAAAGTAAGTGAAAACAAATTAAAATCATACATAAAAATGATCGCACTGTATACCATGATAAAAGATAACCAACCCTTACTTTTATAATAACTATAGCATTAAGGATTAATGCGAAAGAATAGATAGGCTGAAAGCTGCTGCAGTAAGCAGAGAGCGTGGTCAGAGACAAGCGGCCATATTTAGCATCAATGCGCATGAGCACAAAATCCCTCCAGAATGCGAGTGCGTCACATCACATGGGTATGACCGACGCATGCGCAGACTGAATTTGCGGCAAAGCAGCCATTTTCAGTGCAAGCTTCGTTAGTACGTGTAAAGACAAACAAGCAAGCATCCTAGGGACACCCGCGTGTAGGGGAAAACACTTTACAAATGACGAACAATGGTGTTAATATTATTATGCAATTATAGACAAGGGTTTTGCATACGAGCAAGGCGCTATACATGCGAATCCTTGCTCCATCAATTTTACTGTGGTGGGGGCTGATTTCGTTGATCGGGTCCTGCATGTGCTTCTAAATAAACAAAGCAAAACAAATGGTTTAAAGCACACGCAGGTCCCCATCAACAAAATTAGCCCCCAGCTTGACAGCACACCAAAACGCCCTGTAGCCAGTCGGGCCATGGGGGTGAATGTCTGACATTGTTCAGCATTCTGTCCATCAGTTGTTCTTTTACATTTGCCACCCTGAGTGGGACTGGTAAGCCCAGACGTGGATCTTGTGCTCACCATGCCACTAAAGTAAAGCTAGGCTGGCTGATTAGAGATAATACCCCGAAAACGGTCCCAGGATGCTTGTTTCTGGTCCACTGAGGACCTGGCCTGGCAGTTCGGGCTGGACTGCACCTATGGGAAGCTGAGTCAAGACTGATTTGCATATGGCTACTTCTAAACTGTGTTGGCGTAGTGAGCAAACAAATGATGGATTAAACCCAGATCTGGGACTGACAATGAATGTTTTATTTGTTCAGCATTCCGCCCATCATCTGTTCTTTTTACCCCTTCACTCATCCTCCAAAAGGAAGAGGCATTTCTCAGGCATGCTTATTTTAGTGAAGCCCTTCTGTTCACTGTTAACTATAGCTGCCTTCTAGATTCCCCTGTAGTAAATACGCCATTGATTGAATTTTGTACCAAAAATGGGTGCATGGGGGAAGAGACTTACACTCATAACACCATCATCTCATGTTATTTGTAAAGTAGAAACAGTCATTTCAAAGATTAGCGGGTGTGGCAGCATGGAGATCTGGAGAGAAGACCCTCTGGAGGAAGGAAATAATTGCACCAGTGCATCACAAAAAAAACGCCAATGGACAGAATGGCAGACCAGTCAACGAGGAGTGTATTTACACACACACATAGACATACATAAATTAAAATATATATTACCTAGTGGCGGTTGCCACTTGGTAGTTATAGTTAGGGCTGCTTTTCCATAGAAAATTCCTTCCCCCTACGGTAGAAGAATGCCATTAATTCAGTCATTAGAATAAATCTAATGGGTAGAGCTGGGCCACATAGCAAAAGGTTGAAGTTTTGGAATAACTGGGAAAAGTACTGGGCCGAGAAATTGTAACGAACCATGATTCGGCGACCTGTTGAAGTCCAATGATTAAGCGCAGTAATAGTTTTGGGTGTCGGTTACAGAGTTTGCATCTATGAAATGAGTGAGCAAGCCGCAGAAGAGCTGCTTAATAGGCCATTAGGATACCCCCATGTAGGATATAGAATGATCCAAGTACCGAGGAAGGGCCATGGCAGGCACAGACCAACAAAGCCCTCTTTAAATGGTTACTTTTGCTATAAACACTCTATTTCTCGAAAACTTTGCGTGATGAGGACTAAAAAAAAAGCATTTTTGGTTTACTAATAACTTTGGTCCCATTTGATGTACCTTTACAAAACTATCCAAAAAAAAGTCCATCCAAATCAGTTCCTGCCTGCAAAGCTTTGAATGATATGTCAGGTGGGGGACGAGAAAAAAGGGGGGTCGCAAAATGCGAAATCCTCATGCATTTTTAATAGACTTTTTTAAGACAGGGTACAGCAAACACTGCTGAACATAATTGCACCAAATATGACAGGAAGCTAGATCTTGGTCCTCAGATTCTACTTTTTGTGATTTAGTGTAAATCCATTCAGTAGTTTTTGAGAAATGAAGGTTGAAAAATATTTGTATATCTGGATGGTTGCGTTCGCAATAGACTCACAAGACTCTCGGGGGATTGGCACTTTAAAAATAGAGAGTTCAAATTGGCCCAAACGGCCCAAGGGCCTTTTTTCCCTTTAGCCGTCTCACTCCCATGTGAGTTAGATTCCCCAGGGCGCAAGTGCTATGATTGACTGCCAGCAAGATGAGAAAAATGTTGCTAGCAGCAAGTACAGGACTCAGGGACGTAATCCCCTGTCTTGAAATGCAAATAGTATAAGATAGCAGGATAGGGATACCCTGACCTTCCAGGCCCCATAGCAGGACCTAGACAGACCCCCAAATGGGGCCAAAAAAGGCAAAAAAATGCCACAATCCCGTGAGACTTTATCGGAATTGAAAAAAATCAACATACTGGCTAGGCCGCATGCAATATTTATAATTCCTGGGTAGCCCATTGCCCGGGCTGTACTTACAAAGGGGAGAGGGCTGTGTGTCCCCCTCCCTGAGCCTCCAGAGGCCCTGGGGAGCCCACCTCCCGGGCCAAAATGTGTTTATATGGGGAGGGGTGCAATGCAGCCTCCCAAAGCAGCCCCTGGGAGCCCGCCCCCAAGGCTGAAATTACTTTATATTGGGAGGGGGGCCCTCGGACCAACATTTTTAAAAATGGGGTGGGGGGGCATGCAACCCCCCTCGTGGAGCCTCAAAGGGCCGCTCCTTCCCAAGCCATTGAGTGCCCTGAGAAGCACACCCCGGGCTGAATATTTTATGGAAGGAGGACTTTGCTGCCCCCTTTCCTGAGCTGTTAATGGCCCCTGAGACCCCATGCCCTATGGCCCGATCAGAAGGCCATGCTCAGTGGGGGGTTGGCTGCCTTTACGGGGTTAGCCACAGGGAAGGCCAGAACTTGTGACCCCCCACTATGCATGGACCAAGGCTGCATGTGGGGGCTGGGTAGCTGGATTTACATATCGTAATTAAATACTACTACACGTTTAAAAAAACTAGAAATTCACTGAAAAAAACAAAGGTTAAAGTAACGCTATATTTAGATGTGATAAAAAAGATCTACTTTTTATTTCTTTAAACTTAGAAATTCACTGAAAAAACAAAGGTTAAAGTAACGTTATAGTTGGGTAAATTTATCAGTGACAACATTAATTTCTGAAATAGAAAAACACAGGAATTCACCAGTTATAGTTAGCAGAGCCAATTATAACCTGTGCCTCGCCATGCACTGCTTATGTCCTCAGATATGCCATTACTCTTTGAGAAATTAAGTCGATGTGAGAAGAAAAATGGGTACTGTAAACAGTGTTTGCACTATGGAGAGAGTTTACTCTGTACCGCACTGTTTTCAGAAAGTGAAAATCTCATTAGAAATACACCACAGAGTATTAAAAAATGATTTAGTAGTACTCTACACTCTATGCAACATGTGTCAAAAATACATTATTTACATAAAATAACCAAGGTCTGAAGAAAACACTATTCTTTAGTGCTATATTATCAGGCTTAAAGTAGGATATTCAGTATTGCCAGAACTGAGCACTGCATGACATCTACAATACACATAAGGGGACCGGTTGTGTGATGGAAGAACGCATGCCTCAACAACGCTTACCTTAACCATGCAGTCTAAACCCCGACCGTGTCTTTACCACGCATGCCTTTACCACACAATTTCATGGTAAAGACATGTTTGGTAAATGGGCATGTTTGGTAAAGATCACACTCCTGCCCCTCTGCCCTAAACTGTAAAAACACCCAAACCTAAAATCCCTACCCACCCCAGCCCAACTGCCCCCTCAACCTTAAAACTGCCCCTATCCTGTCCCCTACCTTGAGCCCTACAACTCATCCCCTTTAAAACTACTTTGACCCAAGCCCCCTCTCTGAGTACTAAAACAAAGCCCCATCCCTAAAACCTAACCCCACCTACCCCTGCCCCAGCCAAACTGCCCGCTCTGCCTTAAAACTGCTTCTATCCTGTCTCCTGCCCTGACCCTACAACTCAGCCCCCTAAAAACTACTCCGACTCCACCCCCTCCATGAGCCCTAAAACAAGACACCCACCCCCTAGAACCTAACCCCACCTACCCCGTCCCAGTCCAACTGCCCCCTTAGCCTTAATACTGGCCCTTTCCTGCCCCCTGCCCTGATCTCTAAAAATCCCGACACCCCCAGCCCTGAAAACTACCCTGACCCCCTACCCAAATATTCTACCCCCACCCCCGTCCCCTGCCCTGAGCCCTAAATTTCCCAACCCCTGCTGTCCAGATAACCTCATCCCCTCCCAGCCATGAAAACTACCCCACACCCCATACAAACTGCACCTCACCCCCTCAAAACCTGACTTACCTATCTGCCTCGTTCCGATCCTTCCTTTTCTTGCGTTTTAGACCCGGCATCATTGACAAGGGTTTCCCTTGTATTTTTCCCTTTGCCTCCTGTGTTTTTTTGCTGTGTGTTGGACCTCACTTAGCTGGTCTAGATGCTTTGGGCACTTGGCCACTGCTGTTCGCTGCCAAAGTACAAGTGTTCCCTTTGTAAATTATTGTTATGGATTGGTGATTCCAGGATTGGCATATTCGATTTACCAGTCAGTCCCCAGTACAGTGCACTGTCTGTGACCAGGGCCTGTAAATCAAATGCTGCTAGTGGGCCTGCTTTGCAACAAAGAAGGTAACCCACACTTCTAATGGTTTAACACCATTCTGTTTGCGGTGAACAGATAAACAAAACTTAATATGTTTATCAAGGCGATTATTTGCGCCGTTTTTATTTTTCAAATTTTGTAGAAAAATTGTATGTGTGTACAGAGAAATCACACTGCCATTTGCATAATGACCGACCAAAATTAACTACACCAGTCATAAATTTACAAACATAAACAATATGAAAAAACAGTGCGTGAACAGTTTTATATATACAACAAAGTGAACATATATCATGAACGTGGGGAGGGAAAGATGTCCAATTATTTTTTCAAAAAAACATCAACAAACGCAATTAAGCAAACTTTTTCAAACCATAAAGCAATTATTGCCCAAGGAGCAGCCTTTCAATGAATCTGCATAAAAAACAAAAATAACCTCTCGGAAACAATGTTTGTAAGGTTATAGATTCCCAAGTGTTTTAGCGTATTTCCAAACTTTAGGACGTAATCCTGTTCGCCTACGCGTTTCGAGTTTGCAGGGTATCTTCACAAACTCTCTTCAGGGCCAAATGAATTCTTTCCCCTGTTTCTCAACCTCCGGGGACTTGAGGTAAAATCCGTATGTCCGGAATGTAACGGCAGGATTTTTCAAGTCTGTGCGTTTTCTGGATACGTAATTTGGGAGGAATCAAGTGGATTCTTCAATTCTGTGGTCAGTGTTTGGCGTTAGTTCGATTCGCAACCTTTTTGTCGAGGGAGGGTCCTGCAGCGGACCGTTGTCCCTTAGCTGATCCTTATCTTTATCTGCTAATGTGTCAGCATGTTCCACTTCCTCATTCCATCAGTTAGTGTGAGCGGCATACAGCTCCAACCAGCTGTATGCCGCTCACACTAACTGATGGAATGAGGAAGTGGAACATGCTGACACATTAGCAGATAAAGATAAGGATCAGCTAAGGGACAACGGTCCGCTGCAGGACCCTCCCTCGACAAAAAGGTTGCGAATCGAACTAACGCCAAACACTGACCACAGAATTGAAGAATCCACTTGATTCCTCCCAAATTACGTATCCAGAAAACGCACAGACTTGAAAAATCCTGCCGTTTCCTATTTTTGCAGAGCACTGGATGGTTGGGTGAAGGATAGCCAGGGGAATTGTTATGGTTTGCGGCGCTGGCCGCTCCCTGCCATCCCCGCATGCAAGCACAGAAATACCAGAATACTCACTTCCGGGCGAAGGTCCGACCCGGTCTAGTCTTGGACAGCTGGCCTGAGGATCCTGAAGCACTTCCGGGGGAAACGCTTAACCATCGCTTTTCCCACCGGCTCAGGGCTTCGAATTCTACCCTGAGGAGTATCCTGCGACACGGCTTGGATAGAAGCGCCGTTTCCTCAAGCCGTCGTCACCGCGCTGGTGCGCTGTTTGCCGGCTGTTGTCATCACGCTGTGCGCTCTACCACAGCTGGTATACGCAGCGCTGAAACTTTGTCTTTGGGTTGTTTCCTTTGCGCAGGAGCGCTTGCTTTGTTTCCGTGTGGCCCCGCGCTAGAGCGCAATATAGGGCCACCCATTTCTGCCTCCAGTACCCTAGTCGCGCAGGAGCGCTGTTTACGGCTAAGGGTAATAGCACAGGAGTGCTTTTCGTTTTGGGTTTTCATTTTCTTTTGAACATTGGTTCTCCATCGCGCAGGGGGGCTGCTAGGAGAATAGCTCTGCTGGACTGAGCCTTGTACATAGCAAAGTTAGGGTGCCACCGAACTAGAGACTGAGATTTGATTTAAGTTCCCGCGCATGAGCGCCTTCCTTTTCATTTTGCTTGGATGTCTCGCGCTGGAGTGCCTCTACTTGGTTATCCTCGTGAGATGCTGATTGATGCCTGAAAACCACGAACAACAGAATCACTGGTGAGTTCACGGAAGGTTGCTTCTGTGTGTGCTTGGGTGGGCTGCGCAGGAAGTGGGAAGGGTGGTTCCTTCTGATCTGGTTCTTTTCTGCTTTCCCAGCTGGCACCGAGACACCCGCAAGCTCCACACCCTTATCAAGCCTCTGCATCCTGGCTCCCTTCCCTGCGTCCATCTCATCCCTTCTGGGTCATTCACTCCACGAGGGTCAGGTGGGTACAGGAGCGGGCGCTCTTGTCGTCTCTGCGGAATAGCTTCACAAGCAAAGGTAAGTCTTGTGGGGCACCCGACAGGAATGACTTGCAGGGGATCTATGATTTGGTTTCATGGGAGGACTTGTCTGGTAGTTATTTTCCAGAGCTATGCCAGCATTTGGTTGACAGTAAGCTGACTGACCCCAGGAAGCTTGCTGTGGAGATGGACCGCTAGGTCAGTACCAGGGTCTGCAAAGGTTATAGGGGAGACTCTGCTAAAGGTGGGCAGGGTCCCCAGCAGAAGAATGGGGGGGGTCAAGGGAAAACAGAAGGAGTTCCAAAAAGGGCCCCCAAAGTAGTTCCCAAGGGAACCAAGGTAAGGGTTCCCAGCCTCCCAGTGAGAAGAAACCATGGGTCCTGGGATGTAAGCCTGCCCAAAAGGGTCCCAGGGCATGTTTTGCCTGTGGTCAGGTGGCCGATTTCATAGGGGATGCTAAGTGTCCCAAGAAAACCACTATTGTACCCACAGGTGCTCTGTCCCGTAGGTTGGCTAGTGTAGCCTTGGGGGAGGAGTCTGGTTCTCTGGAGGGGTGGGGGGTCAGCAGAGATGGCCCCGATCTCTTTAGGAGACAGTGAGATGGTCCCAAGAGCGTATCTGCCTGATGACACTAAAAAATACAGGCAGTGGGTGACCGTCAATGGCTATAGTGCGGAAGCTCAGAGAGACACTGGAGCCAATGTTACAGCTGCCAGTTAGTGTTTGATGAGCAGGTGGTCCACAACACATTCTAATTAGTAGTTGCTGCTGACAACTCAGAGTGCCTCTGCAAAGTGGCACAGGTTCCCTTTGAGTGGGGAGGGGGTCTCAGGTACCTTGAGAGTAGCTGTGAGACCAGCCATGCCTGTTGACTGTCTGCTTGGCAATGATTTGGAGAGCTTTCCTTGGGAGAAGGTGCTGCGGAAGACTCATTTGAATATGTTGGGTCTGCCGGAGTGGACGTGTGTGACCACTCGGTCTATGGCAGCCAATAAGGGCAATCAAGAGGACCTGGAACCTAAAACAGTTGCTCAGGTGTATGCCAGAAAGAGAAGAGGCAGGGGCGGTGGAAACTGGCCCCCGAAGCGCCCACAGTCCCTGAGGAGACAAACCTTGAGGGGGATGCCCTGGATCCTACAGGGGAGCAAGTGAACAACTTCATATCCAAGTATATGAAGTCCCTGTGGCAGGAATGTGGTGCTACCTAAAAGTTCACCACTCCTTACCACCCCCAGGTTAATGGGCTGGTTGAGAGATTCAACCGGACCCTGAAGGGCATGATTATGGGTCTTGGTGAACCCATGACGCGTAAGTGGTACGTCTTCACAGCATGTAGCACTGGGCCTGTAGTAAACCTCAAGTACCCACAACCGATGCACCAGGAGGTGTGAGGTTTCTGCCCCTGGCTATCAACATTGCAACTGAAATAGCAATCAGGGACAGGTAAAAGGGTAGACCTCACCTGGAAATGCCCTCACCTCCCACAACGGTAAATGCAGTCCCGCCCATCACTCCTACCATCCATAAAAGGGCAGTACTCATTAAGACGAAGCAGCAGCTCAATGCAAACAACCAACCTCATGAAATCTCTAACGGTGTCCCTGTCTCCATTCTTCTCACATCATTGTCTAGTTCTATTCACTCCAGCTACAGGAATGCAGGCATTGCTCTTTTGCTGCTGACTGGAAGCACAGTTGTCACTCACCTTCATGTGCTATGCCAGGCCAGAGACACCCAAAATGACCTCCATTACTCAAACTCTCTTATATGCATAAATCATCATCATGCATGCGGAACTCTCACTACACATGTACATGAGCTTGACATAAACACACACACACACTCACGTGTGATGCCAGCGCATTGTTATGGGCACACTAGGAATAGTGGAACTTTGCCCAAGTGGGCCAAAAGGCCTAATTCCCAGTGGCACAGATGGAACAGGTTGGTTGCACTACTGATCTTTCTAAAAAACACAATATGCTGTCACTACTTCTTTCATTCGTTAGATCCAGGAGAGGATCTCAGGGCCAGGCATATGTCTGTATGCATGGAACATTACTGTCCCAGCACTTACACACCTGTCTGACAGCAATGATTTGCAGATTAAAAGCCCACAACAGGTCCAGTCTTGTTGTAAGTCTTGCTTAAATGCAGCACAATACTATGACGTAGCACCCACTGCCATAGTCGTCCTTACACAAATGGCTTTCTCGAAGTTCCACGCACTGTCAACGTGATGTCAGTTTCTAAAAATGTGCCACAACCAGGGCACAAGTCAGGGGTACTGTCCACCCACTATTTTCACAGGGTGGACCCTGCCATGAGGTTGGGCCCCACTGAAAAATGTGCTAAACTCGTCCCAGTATCATTTTTCACATTCTGCAGCGCCTGCAGGTTGTTGTCTGCTTTTGATCTGCTACAATGTGCAGGCGGGGACGGCGGGACTTGTTTAGTTCAGACTCGTGCCGGGCCCATAACAAAGGCCGAATCTGAGGGGTCATCAGGCCCTCCTTTTATTCGAGTGTCCTGGCTGGCAGCGATCAGGAGCCTCACACCTGATGCAAATGCAGCGAAGGGAAACAAAGGCTCCCACCTTTTTAGCACTGCACCCATACTTAAGAGAGGCAGCTTTTCACTTTGATCAGACCCAGTTTACAAGATATGCATGCACTGTAAGTATGTAAGGTGTGTTGGTCTTTCCCAGTATTAACACAAAATAAATAGCATTTATATACTGCTTACTACCCCTGAGGAAGCGTTGTAATAATTTAAATATCACAATTTTTTCTTGTAAAGCACTATGGGTAAAAGAAGTTTACGCTGACAAAATGCAACATTGTTTCATGTGTAGCTTACAAAAGTGTGAATCTTCAGGAGGGTTTCCCTGTATCCTGGAGATGTGCTCCAATGTACTCATGATAGACATGTTTAACATACATGTGAGGGCTTAAGATCTGATGTCACTTCTTATGATGTCACTTCTTGTGGGATGTACCATGTTACAACGCATACCATTACAACTACCTACTGTTACAACGCGACCATTACAACGCATACCATTACAACGCATAGCGCTTTGAGGTGCTGGATAGTGGTAAGTATAATTTACTATTCTAACTCCAGTCCCCGTGGACCCTAGGGAAGGTGTTGGATAGTAAATTATACTTATTCCCTATCCTAGAGCGCCCCCCAGCGCAATGCGTTGTAATGGTATGCGTTGTAATGGTCGCGTTGTAACAGTATTGCATTGTAACAAATGCGTTGTAACAGGTGTATACCCTTCCTGTGATATCATGCGCCATGATGTCATGCGCCGTGATGTCACTTGCACACTGATTGACTAGATCAGACCCCCCCACTTATTTTTAATGACTTGTGCCCTGGCCACAACCTACAGCACAGTGCCTGGACTCCTGGTGGTATGGCGGCCACCCGGCTTCGAGTCCCAGTGTGGAAGGCTTGATTAGTCTGTGAGAGGTACACCTCCTACGCACTGACAGACATGCCTCAGAGAGCCCACGAGCTCCAAGGAGCGCCTCTCGCATAGCAAGGGCCTCGGGTCAACCGAAGAAAAGCAGAGCGCGTCCCAGCAGCCCTGTCCTCAGACACACGTCTGAGTTCTCCGTGTTTATTTGCACTGCTCACCAGTCAGGACGCTCCCTGCTCAAGACATGCTCGGAGTGTGAATTGGCGTGGGCCCTCCCTGGACACCAACACTTCTCTCAAAAAGTGTTTAACGGAAAGTCTCCAAGATTCTTTTTTTTCAATCTGCTGCAGTATTTATTTAAACAAGGAAAGTTTACACAGCTTGCAGTGAATTAATCTGTAGGAAATGAAAGCCCTGTCGCTCCCCCATCTCAGTTCTAGGCCTGCCAGCTCTCCCTGCTGGCTCCCCTCGTTGTGCCCTTCCCGCCCTGCTCACCTCCTGCCTGTGCTTGGCACAGAAGGATGCCAGCGAGCAGGCCTTGGTGCGCAGGCTCTCATAGGAAGGTACCCTAGGAGCAATTTAAATGTACCACTGCGGGTCATCCGGACCAATGGGAAGGAGCGCGAGCGCCCTCGAGCTCAAGGAGGGGTCTCTTTGAAGCTCCGAGGATGCTCGCAGTCGCCCCCTACACGCTGCTGCTGCTCCTGTTCTCGAACAGTCTCTCGACCCGACAATTCCAGATTACCAGAGACACATCTCTTTTCCTTGATATTGATCTAAACTTCATGAACGCCTTGCTGACCAACAACAGGTTTCTACTTTTTATATCTTCACAAACTACAGTAATGGACTGCGCTCATGGCGCCCTCACCTCATATCAGCTGAAGCTGTCTTCTCTTTCCATCATACGTGTCTTCTATTTTTGGCACTCTTGATCAGTGCATTGACTTTGTCCCACTTGCTTACTACCCTTAAAGGAGGCCTGACTATCTTTTGCGCTTTTTTTATCTAGCTACTCATTTGTACAACACTACCTAGCCCCAGCTCTCCTCTCCTTCACACCACTGCTAGTGTCAAGTCAAGTCAAAATATACTTTTATTTGATTCATTAAAAAAATCATAAAAGGATGTACAACCATCATAAAACGCAGTGCTTTAGAATATACAGTTTTAAAAACCTAAAAAGTGGCGTGCCTCAATCTCTGTTCTGGGATCTTCACTTTTCTCCATTCTACAATTCCCATTTTAAGATATTGTTTCCTTTTTTTCCGAACAACTTTTTATTGGATCCTCATTAAACATACATCAATTGGCATACAACCTGAAGGCTGTTAACGTTTTACATCACACAAAGTGTGTGGATCATCCAGTACTTTGAGTTGTACATGTCATTGCCACTACCCCAGCCCCCTCTGTCCAGCCCAACCTTAGAAAGTTTTGCTTTCCCAATTACCATTTCTGGAACATCTAGAGGCTAGACGGTTCCCATCAAAGTAGGACGAGCCATGGTCATTCTGTTCTCTAATCACTGCTCCATCTGAAACCATTACCCTATAATGAACCCCCATTATATTACCATGGACTGCATGAATGCACCTGCAGCTTGGGTGGATCCCTACTGAAACCAATAATAGGGTAGGTAGACCCAGGGGTCATGGAAAAGACAACATAATCAACTTGTGAGGTAAATAAACACAACAGATTGGGATACTCAGATGAATCCCAATTGTTATGTTTCAATTCCACCTACATATATTGGTGCAGATTCTGTTTCAACAAGCATATTCAGCTCCTGACCTCAAGGCAGGATGTGTCTCACAGTTGTTCCACAGTTCTTTACCTTAACTCTAGTTTTATTTCAGAAGTCCATGGTCTAGGCCAGAGTTGGGCGTGAGATTTGGTTGTGAGAAGCCCTACCCTGCGAGCCTGAAAGACGCTGTGGAGAGTCCTGTGTAGAGCCCTATTTGGCTGCTGCTTTCCTGCTTCCTCGGAACCTCGCGGTACCCGCTGCGCGGGTCCCGCATCGCTCATCCTGCTGGGGCAATCATCATTGGACCGAGACTACATCACCAGGCGACCAAGGGCATAGTGAGTAGAGCAGCAGAGCTGCGAGCGCCAGGACAGGGACTCCATTTTCCAGGAGTCCCTGCATGATCATCACCTGCACCTGGACGCTCTCCCTGTTTGCCCCGCCCCCCGACCGCCGATTGAAAAGTGCTTGCCTGCTCCTGAATTTTTGTGAGAAGCCCTACCCTGCGATCCTGAAAGACGCTGTGGAGAGTCCTGTGGAGAGCCCTATTTGGCTGCTGCTTTCCTGCTTCCTCGGAACCTCGGAACCTCGCGGTACCCGCTGCGCAGGTCCCGCATCGCTCATGCTGCTGGGGCAATCATCATTGGACCGAGACTACATCACCAGGCGACCAAGGGCATAGTGAGTAGAGCAGCAGGGCTGCGAGCGCCAGGACAGGGACTCCATTTCCCAGGAGTCCCTGCATGATCATCACCTGCATCTGGACGCTCTCCCTGTTTGCCCCGCCCCCCAACCACCTCCTTCCGTTATTAAGAACTGTTGTACCCCGCAGCGCGGGAGTGCGCGGGAGAAGCCCGGGACAAGGTCGGGACAGTCTGCGAAAGTCCGCGACTGGCAGAGACTGGACTGGGCCAACAGCGCTGCCCTAAATACCAGCTGTGAGTTGTCTACTATTAGTTATTATTGTGGAACCCTTTGAATATTTACTCTCTACCACTAGCGCGACACACTGTCCTATTTTCTCTTCATTCATTATCTAGTGTGTCTCTTGGGGAAAAGGTTACCTACTGTGTTTGAGTAGCATGTCGAAGTCAAAAAAAACCCTAGCAGTAAACACCCTCAATAACTATTTAGTTCAGGTGGCTGCCAAAATTAACAATGATAGAAGATCTTCATTGGGCTTGAGCCTATCCCCTTCATTGTCTATGGTAGAAAACTTGCCTGTACCCGAGCCAGATAATGAGGTTTTCTTGCAGGATCAGCACGATAATAATCCATTAACACAGTTAATAGTGGCCTTAGCAGAGTCGGACACAGAGAGTACACATGAAGAAGAGCTAGTGTTATTAGAGGATGAGCCCCCGGTGCTGGTCCCAGCAACTAGAGGCACTAGAGGGGGGGATAAGGGCCACCCCAAGCGTGATGGGTTACGCTCAAGTAAAAAAAGACTAGATATCCCACCCCCCAAAAGGGATGTAGAAGATGAAAGGGGGAGAAAAATACTCCTGGATGAAGACCAGCTTAAGAAATTGAATTAGTAAACATCCTAGATACTAAGATTAAGACCATTACAAAACCTCTCCTGGCAAAAATTGACCATCTTACAGAGGAGGTGCATAGATTAGGGGGGCTCTTACAGAATTGTAAAAATATTAAGGAGAAACCCTTTCAGAGAAAAGGGATAGGGTTATTAGGCACTCTAAGAAAAACAACAGTTCCCTTTTCTTGAATTTTATAGGGGTATAGGCCCCTCTCAAGGATTTTTACCACCAATATCAAGGATGAACCGTATGTTGTAACCAGGGTTGCAACAAGATTGACAAATTTACAAATCAAACAATTTTTTAAAAAAAAGTTATCTATCTATGTCACCTCAGACCCAAGCAATATAAAAGAGTGCATTCATGGTTTTTTACACAGCACTGAGCTAGTGATAATATGCATGTACACAGGAGAGTTTTTTAAGAAAAAAGAATTTCTTTATTTGATAATGTTACCGACCATATAAATTTAAAAACAAAATCCTTCACATTTATTCAATCATCACAAATACAACTTAAAATTACAAAAAACATGAAATGTGTCGACGCGGCGTTTCGGTGATGTGGGTTGTCACCTTCTTCAGGACAAGATTTCAAATTTAAAATCACTACTTGGTAGTTCAGCAAATCGCTTTTGTCAATGGGCGATATCCGTAATTCTTAAAATTAAATTCTGATTCTTGTTGCTATATCTTTCAACCGGGGTGACGTATCCATTTATTGTACCCCTTCGAGTTCTTTGAATAAACAAGTCATGTTCTCTGGATCATTCAATTGCGATCCTAGAGTGGACGGTCGTTATAACTTCTTACCCAGCCGTTTTGTTGTGAGATACCCGTGTATATATTTGGTGTCTTTGTCTGTATGCTCGCACTGTTTATTTGGAGGGCGGCTTTTTCTTAAGACTCTGTACGCTCTTGGGTTAGAGCGTCCTTCCGGGCTGGAATCCAGCCCGGACCGTCCTTCCGGGCTGGATTCCAGCCCGGAAGGACGGTCGTTGCAGGTGCCCACCCGAGACGCAAGTACAACCGCTCGGAAAACCCAAGAGCTTACAGAGTCTTAAGAAAAAGCCGCCCTCCAAATAAACAGTGCGAGCATACAGACAAAGACACCAAATATATACACGGGTATCTCACAACAAAACGGCTGGGTAAGAAGTTATAACGACCGTCCACTCTAGGATCGCAATTGAATGATCCAGAGAACATGACTTGTTTATTCAAAGAACTCGAAGGGGTACAATAAATGGATATGTCACCCCGGTTGAAAGATATAGCAACAAGAATCAGAATTTAATTTTAAGAATTACGGATATCGCCCATTGACAAAAGCGATTTGCTGAACTACCAAGTAGTGATTTTAAATTTGAAATCTTGTCCTGAAGAAGGTGACAACCCACATCACCGAAACGCCGCGTCGACACATTTCATGTTTTTTGTAATTTTAAGTTGTATTTGTGATGATTGAATAAATGTGAAGGATTTTGTTTTTAAATTTATATGGTCGGTAACATTATCAAATAAAGAAATTCTTTTTTCTTAAAAAACTCTCCTGTGTACATGCATATTATCACTAGCTCAGTGCTGTGTAAAAAACCATGAATGCACTCTTTTATATTGCTTGGGTCTGAGGTGACATAGATAGATAACTTTTTTTTAAAAAATTGTTTGATTTGTAAATTTGTCAATCTTGTTGCAACCCTGGTTACAACATACGGTTCATCCTTGATATTGGTGGTAAAAATCCTTGAGAGGGGCCTATACCCCTATAAAATTCAAGAAAAGGGAACTGTTGTTTTTCTTAGGGCTCTTACAGAAGACATTAGAAGAGGTGGTAAATATCCCTAGTCAAGTAGTATCTAGAGTAGAGACCAATAAGACTCCAACAGTCCCCTGCCCGGGGCCAACTGAGAATGTATCTTCCCTCCCAACTATGACCAGTCATCTGGGGGGAGGAGGTCAGGATCTGGACAATGGGGTACCCTCAGGATCAGGCCCAAGGGAAAAGATTGGAGATCCCGGGGCAGAGAAGGGCCCAGTAGAGCTAATTGTGGAGGCCTTCCCCTTAGTGCTGGTTTTGGCCAATGTCCCCCATTTGAAACCTGGGCAAATAGAAAATACATCCTCCTTAATAAGCAAGGCCCTGCACTGGTTATCTCATAATATGGCATTTTCACCCGGGGGTATGCATCAGTTGGCAGAAGAGATAGTGAAGGCAAGGAGAGTGGAATGGATTGGGGGTGGCCATAAAAAAATTAGGGGGGACTGTGTGGTGCTGCACTTTACAGATCCGTAAGTTCTGCCAAACATTCTGTCGAATATATATCCTCCCCAACGTCGAACCGCTGAGATCATCCCTTTAACATTAGATTTCTTCTATGCTAGACGAGGTAATATCGCAAATCCTACCATCCTAAGAACCAAATGGAATACTGTGGCAAAAAAGGGAAATACGATTGGTACAAAAAACTGTTGGGGTGTATCCCTTGAAAATAGATACTCAGCACTATCAGATCTCAATGAGTGTGACTGATTTCATGGGTCAGAAGCTGCTGTTGATTACAATTCACCCAGCCTCACAAACACCAAGTCAAGTAGTGTCAAGGGCATCCCCGAATCTACTTCTATTAATCCCAGTAGCAATAGGACACGCAGTTTATTATCTAACTTTGGGCTAGGACCCAGTAGGCAAAATGTAGTGCCGTCCCAGGATACAGCCATACTAGATAACAGAAGTCTAAACCTCTTATCATGGAACCTTGCTGGAATTTCTAACAAAATGATTTCCCCAGAATGGTGTGAGTTCATAGAGCACCTCGACATAATCATGTTTCAGGAAACCTAGGCAGTGAACCCAGTTTATCGGCATGGTTTCCTAAATTTTTATGTCCCAGCAAAAAAGAACCCCAAAGGGCGGCCATCAGGGGGATTGATTATCTGGGTGCGCCAATCGTTGCATTGTAATATCCAGGAAAGATCCCTCAATAATAGCGACATACTATCAATTAAGATTACCTGGGCCAACGGCCAAGAGATGGCCATTTATAACATATACGCTAGGGGAGTTGCAGGGGGAAAAACCTCAGAGGTAATAACAGCACTTGATAATGATCTTGAGCTCCTTCCATCTCATCTTTCTATTTTGGTGGGTGGAGACATGAATACGACCTTCGAACCTTTGGGCTCGGAGGACGGTGAAATGTCCCTAGAAGAGGATAACAAACGGGGAATCCCCAGTTGGACCTACCATTGGTCAAGAGATGGTCTGAGGTAGCAATTCAAATCAAGAGCTTGTGCTTAGCAAGGGGCTTAAGAGCAGCTAATGGGCGCACCCCGTCTGACCGACGGGGCGTTCACACATTTGACAACGGAAGGGCAAAAAGTAGAATAGATTATATCCTAGTGGATGTGAGGGATTGGCACAAGCTGGTAGATATGAGCATCACATCTAGACTAGAGAGTGACCATAATCCACTATGCTTGATTATACAATTCAACCAGGGGGTGCCAGCTCCAAGCCCCGAAAGGGGCGCAGTCACTCTGGATATTATCTCTACAAATAACCAACGCCATGTAAGGTGGGGCAGACTGATAGAGAAGCCAGAGATGCTAGAAGATCTAAGGAAGTTAGTTGTCTCTGAGATTAACATTATGAAAGAATATTGTACCGAACCCAACTTCTCCAGATTTATGGAGGAGGCACACACTGAGTTTTTTACCAAAATTCAGGGCTTTTTTTTTAAAACCAGTAGGCCAAAAATAGGTGGTAAAATCATCCACAAAACAGGGGTGGTATGATCAAACATGCAGAAGAGCATGACAGAAACTTAGTCTTCAGCTAAGGGTCAAAATAGAGAAGGAGTGAGGAAGGCCAGGGATGTCTACAGAAAAGCACAAACCAAAGCGAAAAAACTCTTGGACGAAAAACATTGGCTTGACCTTAAATCAGCATGTGCAGCTAAAAAGCAAAAAGAGTTCTGGGCAATCGTAAAATGGGACAGGGGGGGGGGGGTAGCTGAGGGTCCACAAAATAACGTTGCAAAGAATTTATGGATTGACTTCTTTAAGCCACAATATGCATGTAATCTGGACACAGGCCAATATCCACCTCTTCCAATGGTCTTCTTCAAAGGCGAAGTGTTCACCCTGGGTGATGTAAACGTAGCGATGGATGGAGTGACTGGGGGGAGAGCGCCAGGAATGGACGGAATACCGGCAGATTTGGTTCACTGACCGTCTAGAGAGCTTGATTCCAGCAAAGAAACATACTTCTGCAGACAAGAGAACATCTGCTCCTTGGTTTACCCCTCACCTGAAAAAAGCACGACAAGATCTCAAGAAAGCAGAAAGAGCATGGAGGCGATCCTATCATCCTTCTGAGAGATTAAATTTTAAGACGCAGACTCGGGCCTACCATAAATTAATTTGGGAAGGTAAAAAGTCCTATCTGGAATCCAGAATCAATGAAGCGGAGCATTCTAGCAAGGAAATTTTTAGGGTGGTTAAAGACTTCACCTCTCCCTCTGCTTACACTCCGACTCATGTTCACTCTGAAACTTGGTTGAAGGAATTAGCTGTCTATTTTGTACAGAAAATTACCTCTATTCAATCTTCCCTCCAGGCCACTTTCCAGCAGCATACAACAAGTCTGGCATGTCCCCTGCCAGATCATGGCCCCTTTCTGTCCAAATTTCCCCCATTAGATCTAGAGAGCTCTCTTGCTATTCTGACAAGTCTCAAATCTGGATCTCCACTGGATCCTTGCCCTGCAAAGTGTCTAGCAAACATGGCACCTGTTCTTAATGACTTGATAAACCCCATCTTGAATCTGTCACTCTCTTCTGGGATAGTTCCCAAAGCTTGGAAGAGTGCCATGATCTTACCACTTATAAAAAAAACGGCGCTCGACCCTGCAGTTCATGCAAACTACAGACCCATCTCCTTACTCCCTGCTCTGGCGAAAGTGACAGAAAGGTTTGCTCACAGATCTATTTCCGATTTTATCGAAGAAAGGGGTCTGTTGCATGGTACTCAATCCGGCTTCCGTGCAAATTTTAGCACGGAGACCGCGCTCCTTGAAGTCACAGATGCCATCAGGGAGGAGTTGGATGCTGGTAAAAAAGTGGTACTGATTATGCTGGATCTGTCGGCGGCGTTCGACACCGTTCCCCACGTACTTCTTCTTTCCAGACTTTGGGACTTTGGTCTGCGGGGAACGGTGTGGAACTGGCTCAAGTCCTTCCTAGCCGACCGCCGGCAGACAATCTGGGCGCCACCTTTCTCTGCTGAAATGTCACCGCTTGAAGTGGGGGTCCCGCAAGGTTCCATCTTAAGCCCCCTCCTGTTTAACATCTTTATGGCCCCCCTGGCGGTGACGGCGGAGTCTTTTGGCGCCCGGATTGTCAGCTATGCTGATGACACCCAGCTCCTCTTTGTAAGTAACAGGGATGGTCAGTTTGATGGTGTCCAGGTCAACGGATGTTTGAGTGCTATTTTTGAGTGGTTTGGATGCCATGGGCTGAAGTGCAACGCCGACAAGTCGGAGTTGCTCTTCTTTGGCTGTACATCTGAACCCGACTGGAAAACTTGGTGGCCGAAAGACATGTCTCCTCCCACTAGCTCGTCTGCGAAAGCCAAAAATCTGGGAGTGGTGATTGACAACAAGCTATCTTTCGGACCACATATCTCATCTCTCACTGGGAAATGTTTCGGCATCCTGCGGATGCTTCGCAAATTTCTCCCCCTAGTCTCTATCCAGCACAGACAAATTATTGTCCAGGCACTGATTTGTTCCAGGCTGGATTATGCAAACATTCTGTTTTTGGGACTTCCTAAATATCTGGTCAGGCGTTTGCAAATCGCCCAGAATTCTGCAGCCCGAGCCATTTTTGGCCTTCCAAGGAAAGCCAGAGCTACGGATCTTCTTGCCACATTGCATTGGCTACCAGTTGCAAAAAGGATTTTATTTAAAACACTGACCACGACTTTCAAGGCCCTGCATGGCATAGGCCCCAAATATATCTCCAAGCGACTGTCTTGGTATACCCCTCTCAGATCTCTTAGATCCTCGTCCTTATCAAAAATGAGTGTTCCCACTATCAAACGGGCAAGAGTAGGAGGACGGTCTTTTCGGCACTTAGCCCCTCATGCATGGAATGATCTTCCAATCTCTTTAAGACAGACTTCCAGTCTTCTGTCTTTCCGCAAGGCCCTTAAGACTTGGCTCTTCCCGTAATCTTTGAGGCTGTTTTTATGTCTGTATGCTCTTTTGGTGTTATGTTTTTTTTTTTTTTTTCCCCATCTTCGGTTGGGAGTCTTCGTCAAAGCGCCGGGATACTCCAGTGGAGTGGCCGTGCGCTATAGAAGTGTACAAATAACATAACATAACATAACATGTATTCTTAAGCGACCGGGCTTCATGGTGCCAATACTTTGCCTGGCTAGCAAATTCCATTGCCCAAGGAGCTTCCATACCCAATTCATGGAAGGGTGCGGAGATCATCCCAGTCTTCAAAAAAGGTGATAAGACACTCCCAAGCAATTACAGACCCATCAGCCTAATTGATTCTGCACAAAAACTGATGGGTCGATTGATACAAAACAAACTACAAGCATGGATAGATGAGAAGGATGTTCTCTCCCCTACCAAGCCGGCTTTCGCCCCCTAACAAGTTCTGTTGACCAGGTCTTTTACTTTTTAACCTTGTACTGGAGAAACGTGACCTTGATCAATGGTCCATTGTATGCTGTATTTGTTAACTTGAAGTCAGCATTTGACTTAGTCCGCGACAAAAATTGTGGAGCGTCCTCGCGGAAATTGGTATCAGCCCCGAATTATTGACATTGTTAGTCCGCATGCATGAAAATACCTACGCTAGGATCAGGTGGGGGCCCAGGGTGAGGTAACTGATTCTTTCCCTGTAGAGCGTGGGGTTAGACAGGGATGCGTCCTGGCACCCACATTATTCTCATTATATATCAATGGCATAGTGGACTACCTGAAGAAATCCCCTACGGATGCCCCAATACTTGACGGAGTTCGTGTACCAGTATTAATGTTTGCTGATGACACGTTGCTGGTATCACAAACTCCTAGTGGCCTTCAGAAGGCAATTAATGCTTTCAGGTATTTCTGCCAGATCCGGGGCTTGGAATTAAACACTTCAAAGACTAAGTTTATGTGCATGAATCCAGCCAAGCCATATAGAGGCACAATAACTTTCAAAGGGGCCGCCTTAGAACAGGTGGATGCTTTTACATATCTTGGTATCTCCTTACAGGGCAATATGAAATGGAAGTCCCATATTGACTCAGCAGTTTTAAAGTTCCATCAACTAGCAGGGGCTTTAGCACTTAAACATAAATCTTCACTAACCAAACCTATCCACCCTGTGTTAGAGATTTATAGTATGAAGGTGCTAAATGCCTGTCTGTATGGTTCAGAGTTGTGGGGTTTTTCTAACTTGAGCGTTTTGTCCTCTGCCGAGAACAAGTTTTTGAGACGTCTGGTTGGTGTTCCACAGAGCACACCAACAATCCCCCTGTTGTATGATCTGGGGAGGAAGAAGATTGAGGACCTGGCTCGACTGCACCCATTGTTATTTTGGAGGCGAATAATGTCAACGCCGGAGCTAGGTCATTACGCCTCCGCCCTCATGGACATTATTAAGAAAGACCGATTCCATACAATAACATGGCTCAATGAGATCCGGAACCTATTAACAAAACTCCACCTAGACCATCTATGGACTAACACTGACCCAACTGCCTTCTCATCAAAGGAGATTGTGAAAAAAATGTACTGGGATATGACTCTGCAATCTGTGTTGACCTCTAACCCACATTCCATGTTAACATCCCGGTATTTGGAAATCAAATTTGCTCCATTGTGTGAACACTACTGGGATTTTATTACAATACCCATGGATAAAAAATTGTACTTTCAATTTAGAGATGGTAGTTTGCCCCTTAACGCTTTCACACAAAAGTGGTGGCCTAGTAATGTTAATACATGCAACTATTGCAAAGACTTGGTTGAAGACACCTCGCATTTTTTCTTTGTCTGCCCTCTTTATGCTTCTCCCAGAAGGAGATGGTTAAAACCAGCCTGCCAGAACTTAGGGACACGCAGGTGCCAGGAAGCACTTAGAATTTTGGGATCAAACAGCTCCCCTCCTTTAGCAATTGCAGTAGCAAAATATCTGGGGTGGGCATGGATCATTCGCACTCGCACTTTAGCCAGTGGAGTTAGAGGAAATGTATTGTGATTTTATGTAGGCTAATTATTTAATTAATCATGTTTAGTGAATTGGAGTTTTTAGCACTAAATGCATTCCTTTTAGTCATGATTCGTCAGCGTTTTGAATTTAATGTGTGTTTTAAAATGTGATTGTATTTTAGAATAGTATTTACTGATGTATAGGATAGGGTGTCAATGCTTTCATGACAATGCTGTCGAATAAAGCTTTTGAAATTGGTACTCCAGTTGGTCTAGCAGAACAGATGTTCCCATTGACAGCTACACAGACATAGTTGGGTGGCACTCATCGGTTGCTGCCGCAAGGTATTGATGACCCACAGTAATACCAATAGCATGAAAAGTGTCAATGCCTCACATTTAGTTCAAGGCAAACATCTACTTCCCTATTGGAGACTGTGTATAACCCAGATCTTCCATAACACCTTCACTAAACCAGGGAGGAGGTATATCTCAATTGTGAGCAGTTAATACACCCTGCCCCTTTGCCAGCGTTCAGATCAATAACAATGTTTCAACTGATGTTATTTCAACATTTAGCTGTGGTAGCAGCTATGGGAAAATTACATGTATCTACTTTTCTTTTTTCACCTTCTCCCCTACCCTTGACTGCACAATTTCCAAAGGCTTTTGTCATTGTTACTGAATTCATATGGCATGTTGCTGCAACCTAATGTGGCCCTAATAGCTGCTTCCGTGCCCCTGGAGGCAGCTGAAGGTTGTTGATTAGTGAAGCCTCTATGTAACGCGGCGTGTAGTTTGGAGACTGCCCAATTGAAGATGCAGATGCATTTCTGAGGGTGTGCGGAATCATAATAAAGTGTATGATGGAAACAGTGTGTAAGGCGGTATAGCATTGTGTGAGATGGTATAAGATTGCTGTGCAAGAGCAGTTAAGAGAATATGTTATTCTGGTGAACAGGAGGGATAGGTGTGCTAAATGCGACTTTCTTAGGGATCACTGATGAGCTCTAGTGACGGAGCTCCGAGTGGTATTTGCAGCTAAGTTGGTAAAGTAGTTTGTAGAGTGAACCTGTTTTTCCACTTGAAGTCTTGAAGTGGAACAGGGATAAAAAGGGGAGTCAAGTCTTTTGAACTATCCAGGTCCGTAATGGTCAGTCTGCTAAGGTGTAAAATCAATGGTCGATTTAAATTCCTTACACGTAGAACTGGCGATGCCATGGCCATATTGTATTGGTTCCATCACAATTTTCTTCGATTAGGTCTTCAATGGCATCTCCCGCCTGGAATCTCAATCTTAAAAATATAAAATGCCAATATCCCCCCTACACTTTAGTCTTGGCAACTCGTTTTATTACTACTATTTTCCTTCCTTCATATCCTCCTCTATCACCATCAGTCTAAAATTATGGCAAAATCTCGATCTGTACATTGTTCTCTCAGTACGACTCCTAGGTTTCTGATCTTGTCATTTTCAGTTTAATATTGCTTGCAAAACCTTGCCAGCAATCACTTTTCTAGTCACTAAAACTGTGATTCTTACTTTTCTATTTTCGCTTGTTCACCGCTGCTCATCCGTTGTCCCTTTCTAGTCTCCAGTACCCTCTTCAGAATGCGCTGTCGCTTGCACATGAACCCCTTTGAAGATGGACACCAGCACCTCATACTCAGTGGCGTAGCCAGTGTGTCTTGGACCCTGTTGCAAGCAAGGAAAATGGCCCCTTTGACTGCTCTTGGGATTGCAAAATCCAGAAATTACCAGCGTGCTCTGGGCCCCAGTGCCACTGCACATGCTGCACCAATGGTAGCCACGCCCCTACTCATACTGCACTTAAAACTCAACCAAGAACCTGTAAATCTTGCTCAACACTGGAGGGATGTGACTGGATAATCTCAATTCTCAAATCTAGTGTGCTGGAGTACTTTGTACACCTTGCAATCAGGCATTCCGATGCACTAAAAGGCCACTGTATAGTTGCATTATTGTAACCTGGAGGTAATAGCAATCGCAAGGTAAGGTTTCTAGGCACTTCGAGTTAGCAGGCTTTTTTGAATGCCTCGGTGATTTCTTTGATGGTGGCACTTGGCAAATATCAACCTATCCAGGACATTAGGAGCAGAAGAAAAGGGTGTGACAATAAACTGGTATGGTAATTAGGAACAAATAACACGAATATTACAATTCATGTGTTGCAGTTTCAGTTATGTGTGCAAATGCAAAGTGCTACCTGGCATCTCATTAGAGAATAGAAAATCCCAGTGTTTACATCATGGTTGTTTTACTAAGATTGTATCAAATCTAAAGTAACCTTGAGGACGAGACTGAAATAGTCAACCAATTTGTATCCCCTCTCACCTAACCTTCCTTCTCCTGAATTTAATTCCCGACCCTTTACTCTTATCAAGTCTAGTGCCTCAAGGAAACAATAGCCTTCAGGTACTCAAATGTACTCAGATATGTTTTTTACAATTTTGCAATGTTTTTATCAGAACATATCAGTTTTTGTACAATTCTAGAGTTGGCAAAATCAACCTTTGTTGGCAAAGGAGAGCAGGTCTTTAATGAAACTGCATAGATAACAATTATTTGGCAAAGCCAAAAGGTCCCAACTATTGGACTTATTGGCTTTGCCAATGCTGTTTGACGATGCCGTGCAGCTTATGCAAAAAGTAGGCGAGAGTAAGGGAGCCAACAGAGGCACTTGAGGCTGCACCGGGAGAGCCCAGAAAATTAATAAATAAAAGCCAAGGAAGGATAGGGAAAGCAATGATAAGTTTGTGAGGGAGCTATGAGGGAACAATATGGAGGGCGCAGAGGGGTGACAGCGTTTGGGCGATGGAAGCCGCACATGAGACTGCAAGAATATCCATGTACTCTCATATAGTATTGAAAGAAAACCAAAGAAGCATTGACATAGCCAATAGGTCTCGCATTTGGACCTTATAAGTGTTTAGCCATGCAACAGTTGGTGTTGTTGCACCAAGGATATTCTGCTGCATAACTAAATACTTATAGGGTCCAAAAAGCGAAACCTATTGGCTATGCCAATGCTTGTTTGTTTTTTGTTGCTGTTTTGTTTAAGTTGCCAGATCTACAATAGCTGGACAGGGTTTTTGTTAACAGTTCTTTGCATCAAATGAACTTGTTTTATTTGCTCTAAATGTTGTTTCCATTCTGGTTGTAGGAAGAAGTCATGGTGTGGGGGCTGCCAGCTGTGCGCATGCGCTGAACTTTGAAAATGGGAAAAAGCCTGGAGCAGGCGCAATTCACAAGTGTGGAGTGAGTGATCCCCAGGCAGCATGACTAACTCACACAGGAGTTCATGCACTGCACCTGCATACTCAGCATGGTTTAAGGAAACTCGACCCACTCCCTCCCAGGCATCGAATACATATTTACCAAGAACCTCTGAGAAGAGCCTGCCTGCTGCACTGACGGCTGGTGGTGTGTGTGCCTAGTCAAAGCGTGCACTGACGGCTGGTGGTTTGTGCGCCTGGTGAAAGCGTGCACTGATGGCTGGTGGTGTGTGTGCCTGGTGAAAGCGTGCACAGACAGCTGGTGGTGTGTGTGAACTGCGGAAGCGTGCACTGACGGCTGGTTGTGTGTGTGCCTGGTGGAAGTTTGCACTGACAGCTGGTGATGTATGTGCCTGGTGGAAGCGTGCACTGACGGCTGGTGGTGTGTGTCCCTGGTGGAAGCGTGCACTGATGGCTGGTGGGGTGTGTGCCCGGTGAAAGCGTGCACCGATGGCTGGTGGTGTGTGTGTGCCTGGTGAAAGCGTGCACTGACAGCTGGTGGTGTGTACCTGGTGAAAGCATGCACTGACGGCTGGTAGTGTGTGACGGCTGGTAGTGTGTGTGCCTGGTGAAAGTGTGCACTGATGGCTGGTGGTGTGTGTGCCTGGTGGAAGCGTGCACTGATGGCTGGTGGTGTGTGTGCTCGGTGAAAGCATGCACTGATGGCTGGTGGTGTGTGTGTGCCTGGTGAAAGCGTGCACTGACAGCTGGTGGTGCGAGCCTGGTAGAAGCATACACCGACGGCTGGTAGTGTGTGACAGCTGGTAGTGTGTGTGCCTGGTGAAAGTGTGCACTAACCTCTGGTGGTGTATGTGTCTGGTGGAAGCGTGCACTGACGGCTGGTGGTGTGTGTGCCTTATGAAAGCTTGCAGTGACGGCTGGTGGCGTGTGCCTGGTGGAAGCATGCACCGACAGCTGGTAGTGTGTGACGGCTGGTAGTGTGTGTGCCTGGTGAAAGTGTGCACTGATGGCTGGTGATGTGTATGACTGGTGGAAGCGTGCACTGACGGCTGGTAGTGTGTGCCTGGGAGAAGCATGCACTAATGGCTGGTGGTGTGTATGCCCGGTGAAAGCATGCACTGATGGCTGGTGGTGTGTGTGCCCGGTGAAAGCGTGCACTGACGGCTGGTGGTGTGTGTGCCTGGTGGAACCCTGCACTGATGGCTGGTGGTGTGTATGTCCGGTGGAAGCGTGCGCTGAAGGCTGGTGGTGTGTGTGCCTGGTGGAAGCATGCACTGATGGCCGGTGGTGTGTATGCCTGATGGAAGCGTGCACTGACAGCTGGTGGTGTGTGTGCCTGGTGGAAGCATGGACTGACGGCTGGTGGTGTGTGCCTGGTGCAAGCGTGCACTGATGGCTGGTGGTGTGTATGCCTGGTAGAAGCGTGCACTGACGGCTGGTGGTTTATATGCATGGTGAAAGCATGCACTGACGGCTGGTGGTGTGTGTGCCTGGTAGAAGCGTGCACTGATGTCTGGTGGTGTGTGTGCCTGGTGGAAGCGTGCACTGACAGCTGGCGGTGTGTATGCCTGGTGGAAGCGTGCACAGACGGCTGGTGGTGTGTGTGCCTGGTGAAAGCGTGCACTGACAGGCTGGTGGTGTGTGTGCCCGGTGAAAGCGTGCACAGATGGCTGGTGGTGTGAGTGCCTGGTAAAAGCGTGCACTGATGGCTGGTGGTGTGTGCCTGGGGAAAGCATGCACCGACGGCTGGTAGTGTGTGACAGCTGGTAGTGTGTGCACCTGGTCAAAGTGTGCACTGATGGCTGGTGGTGTGTGTGCCTGGTAGAAGCTTGCACTGACGGCTGGTGGTGTGTGTGTCTGGTGGAAGCGTGCACTAATTGCTGGTGGTGTTTGTGTCTGGTGAAAGCGTGCACTGACGGCTGGTGGTGCCTGTGCCTGATGAAAGCGTGCACTGACGGCTGGTGGTGCATGTGCCAGGTGGAAGTGTGCACTGACGGCTGGTTGTGTGTGTGCCCGGTGGAAGCGTGCACTGACGGCTGGTGGTGGGTGTGCCTGGTGGAAGAGTGCACTGAAGGGTGGTGGTTCATGTGCCTGGTGGAAGTGTGCACTGACAGCTGGTGGTGCATGTGCCTTCTATCACTGTGAATGCCCCGCTTCCACCAGGCACACACACCATCAGTCGTCAGAGCACGCTTTCACCAGGCACACACACCACCTGCCGTCAGTGCACGCTTCTACCAGGCACACACACCACCAGCCGTCAGTGCACACTTCCACCAGGCACACACACCACCAGCCGTCAGTGCACGCTTCCACCGGGCACACGCACCACCAGCCGTCAGTGCATGCTTCCACCAGGCACACGCACCAACAGACGTCAGTGCAAGTGTGCACTGACGGCTGGTGATGTGTGTGCCTGGTGGAAGTGGGCACTGGCGGCTGGTGGTGCTTGTGCCTGGTGGAAGCGTGCACTGACGGCTCTTGGTGCATGTGCCTGGTGGAAGCGTACACTTATGGCTGATGGTGTGTGTGCCTGGTGAAAGCGTGCAGTGATGGCTGGTGGTGCGTGTGCCCGGTGGAAGCATGCACTGACGCTGGTGGTGCGTGTGCCTAGTGGAAGCTTGCACTGACGTCTGTTGGTGCGTGTGCCTGGTGGAAGCATGCACTGACGGCTGGTGGTGCGTGTGCCCGGTGGAAGCGTGCACTGACGGCTGGTGGTGCGTGTGCCCGGTGAAAGCGTGCACTGACGGCTGGTGGTGTGTGCCTGGTGGAATCGTGCAATGACGGCTGGTGGTGTGTGTGCCTGGTGGAAGTGTGCACTGACGGCTGGTGGTGTGTGTGCCTGGTAGAAGCGTGCACTGACGGCAGGTGGTGTGTGTGCCTGGTGAAAGCGTGCTCTGACGACTGATGGTGTGTGTGCCTGGTGGAAGCGGGGCATTCACAGTGATAGAAGACACAACTGAAACTGACGAAGAGGAGCCATTGAATAAACAGCAAGCACATAAGAGTACATGCAAAGGCAGCCAATGCTAAGCAATGTGTTAGGCCAAAACTGTAATCTTACAATCCACTATAAACTTGTGCCTATCAAACAGCTAACAGCAGTCAGGTAGGCAAGACCTTAAAAACTTGCAGGAACAAGATAATTGTGATGTAAAGAGTCCTCTTCTTGTTCCAGTTTCCATACAGTAACAAAATTTGAACCTTTGCCACATACATTTTTGCGCTGAGAATCTAGAGCTGTAACTTTAAGGGACCGGGATTGCAGTGCTGACACGTTGCAAAAGTATTTTTTGGAGACAGTGGTCTGCTGGTTTTTGCAAGCCTCCATCAGTGCATTCACTACTGTGCGCAATGCGGCACACAGGCAATTTACCGCTTTATTAAGTTTTATTGAGGCAGACAGCGACCACTTCACTGTCCAGAGTCCATTTGTATAGTAACCGATAATTGAATTCTTGGCTGGGTGTAAAATGAGGCTACTTGCCGTTCAAAGCACTGCAGTACTTATCTGTACATATGTAAATCAGACACAGGTCCCTCGTCCTTCCCCCAAACCCACTGCCTCCCCTCTCGGGTTCCATTTGAGGTCTGGCCACAGACAGCTCTAGATGTCTATTGTCAAAGACCTATTGTCTCTTATACACCCCATTCCCCTCCTCTCCTGTGTGCTACTTAGTCATTCAGTCCTCCACCCCCTTGTCCTCCGTTTGCTCTCCCACCACCGAGTTCGTTTGCTGCTTCCACCACCACCTCTCCATTCTGCTCAGGTTTCTTAAAATGAAAACTCCCCCTCCTTTGCTAACCACCCCTCTTTGTTCACCACCTCTCATCATAGGCATTTACTTGCTCCCCACGCTTTCTCAACCTTTATTTTCAAATATTTGTTTTTCTTTTTTTAGGAGGCCTCAGCACAAGGAACGAGGAGAAACAGCAGGCTCCTTCGCACTGAGCGAGTACCGTAACATCAACGAAACACATAGTGAACATTCCAACTACATACTGAACTGATCAATTGTCAATAGCCCCCTATTCGACCAATTTAGACCATAAAAGCACATATAAAACCCAAAAATAACATAAGATCAGATGTGGTACGGATTACACTGTACAGACAAACGTTCCTTAGCTTAAACATTCAAACAGTAATTACAAAATACAAACATGGCACAGAATAAAAAACTGTTTCATATTCATCACTAGCATATATACTAGCATTTCATGTTGTTTTGTGCAAATTGCAATCAAAAGCTCGATTAACAAATGGTGGTTTTAATAAACAATATAGGGAGCTCATCCAGCAAGAACCTGAAAACAAAAACCTCAATTTTTGGTCTGCTATGTCAGCAGGAAGTATTCTGGCCACCTATAAACCATCACGTTGATCGTATCAATTAACATTTTAATTAAAAAACATTCCTATGTAATTTGCAGTACTGCACTGAAATGTAAGTTACAGCAACAACTTTCGAATAAAGTGCAAGGGAATCATTACAGTACCAAAAACACAGAGTGCAAATACAGAGCCATTACCTTCATGGCGCTATCTGTAAAAATATAAAATAACAAAATACGAACACGAAAACAATCAAACCTAATCACTTGGTTGGTTAAACAACTCTCTAGTCATTAAATAACTTTTTCCTGAGTCTAAGAGCATCAGAAAGTAAACTTGCTACCCCCAAAACAGACCTGGGGGGAAGAAAGCATTTGTGCATACAGGAACGCTAGCTTCACTTGAGCAAAGGATTATTTGTTACCAGCGGGAGAATTTATCTCAACCTTAATATGCAAAACAAATCACAGAAAAATATAAAATGTATAGTATCGCAATCAGATAAATTGTCGCAGGATCACGTTTTTAAATTTCCCAACTTATGAAATCCTTTAGGGACAGCTAAAAACCAGTGTAATATATTAAGCCTGAACCTCGTCAATTGAAAATGATGTTGAGCACTGATAATAATAGCATTGATGGCAATTGACAAATAGGGTTTTCCCCCATTTCAGCAAAATGTATTGTTTCACCGTAAAGCTCAATTTCCTTTCGTACACATTGCCACCTAGATAAAAACATGTTTTTTTAAAATCCTGTATCTCTCTTGGCCATAATGGTCCGTGATTGGTAAACAATTATATTGAGCCCACACTCTTGGTTTAAATTAAGAGAAGGGCTGGACCAAATTCTGAAGCATCTCCTAATGGGTCATTAAGGAAAGATTTAGCTAGATATTTATTTCAAAGTTCTGTCTATTTTATGTTATATCATGTTACAGTGAAAGAGACAAAGACCATGAAGGTATCACCTTTTTAAATAAAAATGGGTATACACAGATATAAATATCAAAACATATATTTTTTATTTATTGTTCTTGTTTTATATATATATTATTCTTTTTTACATTATAATTTATATTTATCATACAGGTACATTCATAATTGCATGTTCAATATACATGATAGACGTAAAGATGATGGAGGCAGTGCGGCAGGTGTCAAACTACGCGCGTTTCGGCCCCAAACATCAAACCCATAACATGCCATTGGAATACACGTTTTTCAATAAACCTTTAATAGGGCTTGCACCAGTTTAGCCTCAAGTCTCTTAGAAAAATTCATTCTGGCATATACTGCCCTCATTAAAATGTTCTTTTTAAGACATTTTTGTACAATCAAGGGCCCTCTGTCCTCGAAGAGTACCCCCAAATAAGGGAAAGTTGAGACTTTGTTAAGCTCAACTCCTTTACCAAGACCAAAGTCCCAGCGGCCTTCCGACTGCCAGTCGTCACAGTGTGTGATTCGGTGCAGTTGGTTGACAGATCTGAGGAATCCATAAAGTCAATAAAGGCATTCAAGAGATGTTGGAGGCCCACAGCGGTCTGTGCGATCAGGACCACATCCTCTACGTATAACAAACCAGGAATTAGTTTAGAACCTGTTCTAGGAATATCCCTAAGGGCAGTTGTGAAAACCTCTCCCTATTTATTAATGAATTGGGTGAATAGGAGGGGAGCCAAAATGCATCCCTGCCTTACCCCCTCTGTACTACCCAGGAGGAAATCAAGCTGCCGTTCTCATCAGACCTCACAGATGCAAAGAGATTGGAATAGGAGCTATGTAAAAAAGCCACTAGCTTAGCTTCTATGCTCAGATCCAGGAGAAGAGACCAAAGCCTGGACCTATTAACTTGGTCGAACACCAAGGTAAGATCCATGAAAGCTATGTGCAGGCAACCCCCACGGCTATAGTGTATTTACCCACAATCAACTGCAGTTTGACGCACTGGTCCAAAGTCCCTCTCCCCTGCTTAAAGCCATATTGTAGCTCAGGTATTACGTCAGTGTTATTGAGCCAAGAAGTTAGACGTTCCAAGACAACCTTCCTCATAACTGTTGTGATCAAATCCAAAAGATAAATGGGACGATAGCAAAGCAGATCGTCCCTCACCCCTTTTTTGAAGATAAGTTAAATAATGGTACTGGACCAGGTGGAAGGAAAACTGCACAAGCCGCATTAAAAATGCAAGTCAGTATCTTGGCCCAGGTTTGGGGGTCGGCTTTATAGAGGTCTGGGGAATCCCGTCCGGACCCAGCACTCCTCCCAGGTGTGGCAGAGATGGCTACACAAACTTTTTCTGTACTGAAAACCAGTGGTGACCCACGACGTATCGTAGCCCTCCACTCTCCTCCCACTATACAACCCCTCAAAATAGTTGACTCATTTATCTACAACTACTATTACTGAACTGATCATAGTATACATAACAGGTAAAACAAGCCCCCAGATTTTCATGGGACCAAAGTTCACAGCTTTATTGTTTCTTATATAAATAAGTAAATTTTTTTACATTATTTTAGGAAATGCAAAGCGTATGACCTGGGTTTCAAAAATGGAATAGTTGGATTTAATTAATTAATAATTTTCTTAAATACAATGGCCCATATTTATCATTTTTTCACACAGAACAACACAGCAAGCCATCTTATGGTGTACAAAAGGGTAGGAATGTGCCTTATTTAACATTGTACATCGCATTCATGTCCTTTCCTAGTTCTGGGTCACTTTTGGGTGGCCAGCGCCTACACAGGCATCCTTGTGTGATGGTGGAAAGGTGCCTGCGGTGTAGGCAGGATTGTTCGTGTGCAGGAAAGGACAACACGAAACCTTGATAAATATGGGCCTATACGTATATTCCTCTACTTGAGCACATAAATTACTTTAAAAGTGAATAATGAAATCAAAGTCAATAAATTATTATTATTATTATTATTATTTATTTTTATAAAGCGCATAGTCACCCGGAAGTATCCCAGCGCTGAGGAACCTAAGAGACATGACTGAGGACTGAGTTAACGGGAGGAGCATAAGGGCTAGGGGAAAAGATGTGTTTTTAATCGTTTCCTGAAACGGAGGTAGTGGGGTTCCAGACGAAGATCTCGTGGGAGGGAGTTCCAAAGACGGGCCGCATGAACCGCGAACCGTCTTCCTCCTGATCGTGCTTTCCTAAACCTTGGGGCATTGATAAGGTTTTCTGCATTAGAGCGAAGGGTTCTTGTGGCTATGTAAGGGGTAATGAAGTTTCGGAGAATTGGAGGGCCTTGGTTATTCAGGGTTTTGTGCACCAAACACAGGGCTTTAAATTTAATTCTCTCCCTTATGGGGAGCCAATGCAGGAGTTTGAGGGCAGGCTTGGCCGAAGATCTGGCCGGGGTGTTGGTAATGATCCGAGCAGCGGTGTTCTGGATCCTCTGCAATTTAGTCAATGTTGCTTCCGGTGCACCCAAATAGATCGCATTACTATAGTCCAGTCTAGATATAATAAGACCCTGGACTAAAAGTTTTTGCGATTTCGGAGGAAGAAGGGGCAGGACTTTCCTCAAGGATTTAAGCAGACCGAAACAGGTCCCTACGACCTTTTTTGCTTGTGGGGCGAAGGAGAGCTCCGAGTCGATCCAGACACCCAAGCTTTTTACCTCTGTCTTTGGGTCTGGGGGGGGACCTAGACATGTTGGCCACATGTCCAACGGAAATGAGGTTCCTTTTGGGCCGAGTACAAGGACCTCGGTTTTTGCCCCGTTTAATTTTAGCGCTGATGTATTCATCCAGTGATGGACCTGCGTGAGGCAGTTAAGGAGATCGGCTTTCTGTTGTTGAGGGTGGGACAACGACACCACTAATTGGGTGTCATCAGCGTAGTTGATGACACTCACTCCGAAAGGGGTAATGACTTCCTCCAATGTGGACATATATATGTTAAATAATGTAGGGCTCAGGGAGGAGCCCTGAGGCACACCACATTGGAGGGGCATTTCGGAGGAGCGGGCGTCTTTCTCCCAGATCTGATAGGATCGTTGTGTCAAGAAGGATGAGAGCCAGGATATGGCTGTGCCTTCTAGACCAACTTTTGCCAGCCTTTCGATGAGGAGCTGGTGGTCCACGGTGTCGAACGCTGCACTAAGGTCGAGGAGGATCACTGCCACTGATCCTCCACCATCTAGCAGCGTTCTGGCTTCCTCTACCGCCGCCAGGAGGGCGATGTCCGTGCCCTGTCCTGGTCGAAAGCCCGTCTGGGAGTTTTTTAGCTTGTTGTTGGCTTCTAAATACTCTGAGAGTTTCTTATTGATGAGTTTTTCCGCAATTTTGCTTACTCCTGGGAGTAAGGAAATGGGCCGATAATTTGCCAGGTTATCAGGGTCCAGAGTGGGTTTCTTTAATAAGGCCTTTACCACTGCCTTCTTCCAACTCTGGGGCACAACTCCCTGTTGAAGTGACGTATTAATCAACTGGGTGAGGGCGGGGATGATGGAAGGGGCTACCTCTTTAAGCATCCGAAGAGGAGCAGGGTCTCTAGGGGAGCCACTTTTCATAGAGTTAAGCGTTGTTTGCACTTCATCTGTGGCAGATGAAGCCCCGGGTCTGTCAAAACTGCGCTAGGGTTCAGTGGATGCAGCAAATGACACAGTGAAGATTCCTACATTATGACTTTGTTGCAGAAGTGCTCAAGAGTCGCTTTGGTTGAGGTTAGATTTCAAAGTGCTGGAACCACTTTCAACCCTGCTTGCTCCATAATGTAATCCTTATACCTCTGTACATTGATTCTAGGCAAGAAATTGTACCATCTGGAATCTAAGATGACTTCACGATTTGGGGATTTAATTCTAATCTCTGTACAAACAGGAGTTTTTCTAGAGATTGGAATTTAGAGTAGTGCAGTTATTATTGCACCCATACTATTTTTCTCCTACTGATTTCGCAAATCCAACTTGCAGAAATGTATTAGGAGAAAATATACAGAAGAATGGCAAAACAGGCTGAATTCGGTGCTTAAAACCCAATTCCACATATCATTCCTCATTTTAAACCTGGATTAGGAAGTATTTACTGCAGCCAATCAATAACTTGAGTGTTGTAATGGTATTTGCTGAGTGCAATAAATACCTCAACACTATCAGGTGCACTGGTAATCAGGGCTCAAAAGTTCCATCTGTAGTTTTTGTGATTCTTTATTCTTCATAAATGGAGTTTCCCGAGAATTTGAGGAAATCTGTTTCACTCTTGTTTTCAATTACTTGAGAATACTTCATCATCGCATGGTCCCTTGCAGAGACTGTTATTTGCATTCAAATATTTGGTAGGTATTTCACAGAATCAATTATTCAGGGCTAATCAGTGATGAAAAGTTAGAACGTTTACCTAAAGAACTTCATGTATTGGTTGTATGATATTACAACGCATGCTTTTACTACGCATGCCTTTACATCGGAAGTTTTACAACGCATGCTGTTACAACGCATAGTGTTGAGGGGCGCTGGATAGTGAATAGTTTAATTTACTATTCCAACTCCAGTCCCCATTGATAGTAGGGAAGGTGTTGGATAGTAAATTAAATCTATTCCCTATCCTAGAGCGCCCCCCAGCGCAATGCGTTGTAATGACATGCGTTGTAAAACTTGCGATGTAAAGGCATGCGTCGTAAAAGTTGCATTGAAAAGGATGTTCCCCTCATGTACTGTTTTACCACGGTGGGTAAAGATCCTCTGGTAAACCTGTATGGGTCACTGCTAGGGACGCAACAGCTCCAAACAGTTGAATCATCAATTCCCGTCACTTCGCTACATTTTCTCCAGAAAGGACTATTTATGCGCTGAGGAAATCCTGAGGCTGCTAGGTGGATTCAATATGCAGAGAACCTGAAATCATGAACAGCACCTTTGATTGCCAGCCAGGACATATAGAAGAAGCTTAGCATTGTCAAAGCAGAGGGCACATGTGAATCAATGCTTTAACTAACAAGTTCAAGGGTTGAGATGCCAGATTGGGGTCATGTGAGTCTCAAATGACAATAAAGAAAACATTCACAGGACAACATTCAAAGTCAAAACCATAAAGGTGTATTCAAATTTAAAAGGCATTATAAAAGACAAAACAGTTAGATTCATAATCAGCATCAATAAGGCATCAAATAAAGCCAATTGCAATAGGTCAGAACATAAGGTCAACTTCAAAAGAAAGTAAATAGCCAGCAGTAAAAGAAAAAAATGTTCAACAAAGGACTAGTATAAATCTGTACAGGTCAAAAGTCAAGGAAAGTTTACATATAAAGTCAGTTGACGTCTGTGGAGTCTGCACAGTTTAGAAGAGAAAAATTAAGTTAAGTGTAAATTAGCAAACAGACCAATGTGGAGTCTGCACAGTTCAGGAAGCCAGAAATGTCTGACACACATCTCAAGAAGTGCACATTTTATCAGTTTTCAGACGTTGAAAGTCATACTCTAAACATGGTGTAAAGTGAGATCATAGGACTAACAATAAATCATCATTCGTATAAAAAAACATTTTGAAACACCTACCTTGTAGGGATAATTATACATAGGCAATGGGAAAAAAATTATGAGACTTTTGTGTAACAATTAAGATGTATTAAATGCTTTTGCATGGGGTTATATTACATAAATATGATTCTTCCACAATATATGTTGTTGTACAGACTACATAACCTGCTCAAAAGGTTCCATGATGGTCCCTTAGACAAGAACCATCCACAAATAAAGTCAAATCTTACAATTCGAGCAGTACATCCTCAATGTCTGGTGTTGGTTTGGTTCACAACGTTGTCAGTCAATTCAGTTATGATCGGCGTCGTCTATTTCATCCTGTAGCTCCTTCCTGAGCAAAAGTAGAAGAGAGGCAGAATTCAGAGTATTCCAACGTTTGATTGAAATGTTCCCTGCTGCCATAATAATCTGCTCATACTTAGTCATACGACTGTATGTGAGATATTGAGTGTGTGTACGAGTTAGCAGTGTCTCTATCGATTGTGTAACAAAGACAATAGGTGTGTACCCAATCACGATTGCTTCACTTTGAACAATTGCTGAAGCAGTTGCTGCAAAACTATTCAGGGACCTGGGAAGGGCCACATACACTGTATCTAATGTAAGAGTAAGAGAAAGGTATGCACTAGCTTTTTTCCTTTTCCATGTTGTTGTGTAAGGATGGAATTATACACTTCTCTCTGTCATGGCTCAATAAAAATCTTCTTCGTTGTTTGGCGTTTCGAGAACTAGGGCGCTATACAAACTTTGTCTGAGCACTAGGAAGACTTGCATGCATTCTTTGTCCCAAGGCAGGAGTCCACCACATCACTGTGAGATAGCCTTTGTAAAGGCATTGTATTAGGGACAAGTTTGGAATCCACTGACAACAGTATACAATCGCATCGAAAACAAATTCAAGAAAAATGCTTGACAAAAGTCTGTTAAAGGAAACCAATTGGGTTCTGCTGGAATCTGAAATAATATTACTGGAGGAGTCAGTACCACGGGACAACATGGGATCACTATATCCCCCTAAACTTTAAATTGTGGCCATATCTTGTACTATAATTTTCACTCAGCGTTTTTATTCCTATGTTCAAAGAGTTACATGGCTCCCATGCAGTTCATTTAGAATGCCCTATGCAATCATTTTATCAATAATGGGTGACATTTGCTCCTCTGTTTCATAAGTAAACTTATATTGAGGAGTAGGGGGATACACTGCATTTGGTTTCACTGAGATCTGCACTGGCTCTGCAATGTCTATTAACCCAATGTGTTTTCCAGTACAATCCCAAACCTCCTTTTTCGCGGTATGTCTGAAATCTGGATGTAGGTCTCCTCTAGTGAGCACTAGAATCATATTAACCTTTGTCTCAAGTGATTTTATTTTGAAATCAGAATGGTTAGCATGAGTGTCAATGACAACACAATTTGGTGTAAAGTAAATCACACTATTTTGTTTGTACAAAAAAATCACAAACGCAAAAATTAACCGCATTCTTCTAACTGATTATCAATTAATAATTGTTCACATTTGAACCATCTTTTACCAGGACATTTACTGCCAACTTACTGGCCACTTGCTTATTTAAAATACCTACAACTTGGACTTCTTTTCCCTAGAGGGGTAGGTTGGGAACCTCCACCAGTGGATCCGTGGAATAGCCAGCACCTGTATCAATTAAAAATTATACAGAGTGGCCAGTCTCTTCTACAAAAGGCCGTATGGATTTAGCTCTGTGACTGCAGCAAGCATGCAACCCTCTTTTCCCCTCAGGCATCATCATTGTGTCTGACTCCGTTATGTAGGGGCTCTGAGTATAGCATCACATTGTGGAAAATTATCGTTAAACACTGAAGGCTTTTGCTGAAATCTGAAACTCTGTTGAAAACCCTGCATATTATTTTGCTTAGGCTGATGCATGGAGCGTGTGGCATATTCCCATTAAACAGCCTTGTATTTTTTGTATTCTGTACAGAGGACCAAAGGGCTGGGACCACTGACTGTGTCATCCCTACCTGTGCCATATGATCCATATTCTGTTGCATTTGGGGAATCATTTGCAATTCCTTTTGAAATCTACTTAGAATAAATCTACACTCCCATTTCTAGTGTCCATTTTCATCATAGATATGGCAAGGGCCATTTTCCTTCTGTATATTGTTAATACCATTTTGATTAAGTATGTTGTTAGCAAAGCCTTTACCTCTACCACAAGTACCACCCTTATCGCTTTGCACAAATTGCTTATCAATTCCTTTCATACAGGCACCAGCACTAACATCAAAACAGGTGCTTGAAAATCACCTTGTTCGTCCTTTTGAAAGAACTTTGTTTGAGCTACCATCAACTTCTCCTTGATCATTTTATTTTAGCAAAGCATCAGCAGAGGAGAGGATCTTATCTAATGATTTCACTTGCCATCACTTTTGAATATGAGCACTTAACTCCAGATGCAAACCCGACACAAATACAGGAACAGACCAGCATGTCCATATTTTGTACGGTCTTCATCTCCATTATACTGTCTGTAAACCTGCTTCCATCTCTCATAATATGCATGCACTAACTCATCTGGATTTTGCTTCACTCTCATGAATTTGTTATCAATTGACCTGTTTATCTGAAATCTTTATTTTTAAATGCTCCATAACTTTATTTTACATCTCAGTAGCAATTGAGGAAGACTTAATACCCTTTGTATGTTCTTCTTCTGCCCCCTGAACTATGGTTTTACACTTGGTCCACACATTTCAAGGTACAACAATTGGAAATAAATCATTTAAATCGATCCAAAGTGCCTTTGTAATAGTTGGCACTCTTTCCACCTCTATATACCACTTCTCAGGTTCCTCTTTGTTTGAGATTGGGGAAATACTTCGCAAATGTATAAAGAACTTTTCTCGACCTGGGTAAATGAAGATATGCCCTTCTTAGCACTTTTCTTAACAGAATCCCTCTTTCAACAATCCCTTCACATTCAGACTCATCCTCATCAACATTTCTCTTCATTTTACTCTTTTTCTGCACCTCAGGTTTATCAGAAGGCTACTTCCCTTCTTCTCAATATTTTGTCACAGATTCCCATTCTCTAATTTTGTGTAATAACTCTGTGAATTTTTCTCTTACTGTTCTAGGAGTCTGTTTCAATAATGCAGTTTCAGTCAACCCCACCTTACATGACTCACAAATTCTCTTTTGTTTCAAATCTGTTTTTAATTCCTTAGCCAATTCTTCAAGTTTCTAAAAAGCCTAATGAGCATGTCTCCCTGCTTCTTTGTCCCTCCCCCCAAAATGGCAATTATTTTTTATAATATGTTGAATTTTTTTTGTCATAAATTTCCATTTCTTCCATAATTTTCAAATCTTTTATGAATTTGAGAATACTAGTCTCCACCAGTCGTCTTACCTTGTGATGTCGAACTAGACAATGTCCCATCTCTGCTCAAACTCAACATTTCTCCTCCTGTTTCTTCCACATGCACTTGTGCATGAGCTTCATTATATGGCGGTTCACTTGTGTCAGTCAACAATCTGTTTATAAACTCTTCCTCTCCCTCATGGTCACTCCCTTTCTTCTGTGTATTTCTTTTTTTCATTCATATTTTTATTTTTGTAATCTTTTGTTTTCTTTTTGACCAATTTGTCAGTAAATGCTAGAAAAGCCCCTGCGACTTCTAACACTTCCTGTCGCCATACCTTCTTCTGGAAATGCAATTTCACAACCACCAATTGTGTAAGCCTTTCTAACCTGACCCTAAAGCTCTTTCGTATGAGCTCCCTCATTCAGCACATAGGGGCATATTACCAAAGAGTTGCTATAATTATCGCAAAGCGAGCTTAGCGCTGTTTTGCTTATCGACCGGCTGTCTCTGGATTTCATCACCGTGATAGCATGGTATTATCAACTCTCATCTCAAAGGCAATAAGAAACCCAGAGACAGCGGCGAAAACACACATTATCGCGAGAAATCCATAGATAACTGCGCAGCGATAATAGAAAAGCTCGCTGATACAATAGTGTTTACTTAACCATACACTCCACCTCCCATAGGCAATAAGGCTAAGTCAAGTTTTTTGCAGGCATTAGAATCATGCGATAATAGGGTCTTAGTGCGACTTTTGTTATTGCTTCGCTGTTCAGGGGCCGCGTTGTTAATACCCCGATGTTGATTCTGCAATCATTTCTCATGTTGTCTTATGAGGGAACGCCTACTTTGCATCTCATTAGCGGTAGCTATCTCTGTCATGAGATGTGTTACAAAATCGGCTGCTAACATGTGCTAATGCACGTTAGCGACGCCTTGATAATATTGAGATTTAAAAAATTGCCGCTTTTTAGGCGCTATGTGCCGAAAAAGCGGTGGTATATCTCTTGATAATATGCCCCATAGTCTCTTTCGTTCAGGTCTTCACACTGCGCATGTCTATTCTTCGGCTCAGTCCCTAACAGGACATGCCTCAAATTCCAAATCGTTTTTACATCAAACATACAGTGCACTGGAAATCACAATGTTTTATCATTTGCTGTCATTTTATTCTATTCCTTAAGCCACTGCAATGAAGTTTCTCTTCCACAGGTAGGAGTAGCATACTTATTCAAACGTGAACCCATTCGAATCTCAACCAAGCTCACAATGTGCATAAGACTAGCACAACCAATTACATTGCGATTCAAGACAACAAAACAAAATGAACAGAACAAGACAAAAAGCAATACATAATATCTATAACCAAAACAAACAAATAAATCATTTGCCTGCCGGGATATGGAACAGAAAATCAAACTCACCACAGTAAGGCATAGTACTTTCAGAGCTTCCAATCACATGAACGTAGGCTTTCAACCAGCAACAACCTGCCCCTTAGATCCAGCGTGTCTATTCTTATGAACATAATTAACAACACAACCCAGAATTACTTGTCATACACATCTAAATTATTAAAGGTTTCATAAGCCTTAACCTACAACCTGATGTGACACCACACGCCTTTATTCAACAGGCACATTTATAATATTGTCTTAAGATCGTGGATCTCCATTAAATCCATAAACCTTTCCAAATAAATTCCTAAAAACCCTTTAAGCACAAATCACATAAAACCACAATAACTTTTAATTTATAACTGCAGTTAGCAAAGCTTAGAAAAAATCATACAATGCAATACAGTACAGTGCAGCTTTAGCTTTTGGACGCATGAGCAATAGAAAATACCAGTGACATAACACGCTAATGGCACACCAGTTCCTGTGGAGCTGGGTTAAGGTGACATGGTCAGCGACTGGCTGCCGCCTCCTCCCATATGACCATACCAACCCCCGGACACATGATCATGAAACATGGTTATCTTTTGGAAGGCGGGAGGTCGCAAGACCCCCCGGCCGTATTTATTAAGATATAAAATTAATAAACTTTAATTGCATGGTAAACAATTTAATATAGACGCGAGTATTCACTTTCGCAAAAAAACTCATTACTAAGAGCTATTTAATCAGATCAATATCACGCGTCTTGATTGCCAGGCAACCAAGACTGTCAACAAATCTTGCTTAGCGATACGCCCACTTCTGCGCTAGAGGAAGGGCGTCTTTACCATTGAGCACAACGTCACGCCGCATCAGGTGACACGCACAACATCATGTGACAGGGGAGCGCGGCGACGCAAACGTCGATCTCGACGCTCTGTCACGTGACACGGCAATCCAATCGCATCTTGGATGATCACCAACAAGGAAGGATAAAGACCCGCTTCCTGTCCGTTCGGTACCTCCCTCCATGACAGCCAAGACGGATGTCCGGAGTACCGACGGACAGGTAAGTAGGGCAGGGGTGCGTTTTATCGTTCTCTAAAACAGAGAATGGTATATTTTTCAAAAATTGGGTTAAACTCGTTTTTCTCTCTGACGAGTGGAGGACTGCATGATGGCTTCCTTATCTTTTGATAGACTCGCCACTCAGTAGACTTGTGCTTAAATTTCTGTTTAAATTTCTGCATAAACTTTTACAAGTCCGAGAAACAAAATCCAACCCTGTGTGCAATAACTGGGCAGGGCAAAGGTGTGTGCTCTTGCTTATGAGTGTATCAAGTGGACAAACACCAATCGCTGTACTCATGGGCATTATTGATTGGGCCAACTTTTGATTAAGCAATTTCCTTACTTAAACATAATTGATAATGGGTCTTTGGCTGTCGTGCCAAATGCAATGATTAATGGTTATGCATCTTTCCTCTTCTATTCCCTTCCCTCTTTCTCTCTTACAGAGCGGTGCTCCGTTTTTACCTGAGCTGTAGCCAGGTGAGGTGGAGCGTATATTCCCCACAAATTGGGTGAGTAAAAGATACACTGATGTCTTAATAAATAAGGTCCCACATTAATAGGATGACTGTTAGAAACGGGACCCTGGCTGGCCAAGACTCGCATCGAGGTCAGTCAGGGATCGCCATTTCTAAAGTCAGGGCAAGGGAGTCACACACCAAGGCAACCCCCACTCGCCCTCTAGGTAACGTGGCGCGAGCAGTCTAGGCTAAACTTGGAGGCGGTATGAGTTAAGTATTTGCGCACGCACCCCAGCAACAACACCCAAGGCCCACCACAAAGAAAGACTCCACACAAGGATATATAAAAAATAGCCTTTGTATTATAATAAACAAAACACATTAGATAACACACAATATTTTTTCCACTTCTACAACCCAATCTTAATAATCACACACTTTGTCTACACAGTTACTTTAACACTTTTGGTGCACTGCTATCTATTCTTACCCTCCTTATGCCACACATACCAACCCATCACATTTGAGTTTTTTCCACTTGATTAGGTTACAGTTCACCTAATTCCAAGTGGTTTTTCATCAATTCCTTCGGGTGAAGGATCCCAAATGATGTAGGGCGGCACAGGATGGGTATCTGATGGGAATTATTTTGATGATCACCACGTACTATTGAAATATAGACTTGGTGACTGTTTCCTAACCAACACGTTTTCGAGACAGTTTTCGTTTTGTTTGACCTACTGGTATCTTGTGGTAGTACTCATAATTTAGGGTATGATACCATTGTACGTCATTAAACATTCCCCATTGACCCTGCTTTTATTTATTGGTAAACAATGTATACAAAAATCAGCAGGACATTAGATACAATATTGTCAACAAGTTTGAGAGACTAACCTTAACAGAAACTCTAATACAGATTGTTTCCTAACCGAATCTAACATCCTCATTTTTTGTATACTACATTTCTGGCCATATGGCAAGGTCGCTAACCGGTGTCAGGTCCTACTAGCTGCGCCTCACCTAGAGATGTGCACATGCGCAGCCGGGCCTGGTAATTACCCGGTCCACGCCGTGAACTCCATTTACCCACTAAAGGAGGGCCCTTACTCTGCGCCATCCGGTGACGTCAGAAGTAAACGCGCGCGGGGTGGCTACCAGCCTAAAGAAAGCGTGACTACTCCAACCCGCGCTCCTTTGAAGCACCAGTTACCTTGCCCCTGAAGTTCTAGGAGGGGCCAATGGCCTCCTCCCCCTGGGCGGGAACCTCCATAGGATGATGCCCGCCCCCTCAGACCTTAAAATAGCTGCTCACCGGTCATGACCTTGCCGCATGCCCCATACCTAATAAATACGACGACCTATGGGAAAAAATTCTAAAGGACAACTACACTGGCTAAATCACAACATGCATCCCCGGAAAGCTACAAAGGGAGAAAAGGCCTAAACACAATTGCAACATCAAAACACATTTCAGCCCAGTTCACTAAAAAAGGAAAAAATTCCTAAAGAAAGCATCATCAGCAAAATATACAAACCAGATAAAGTTCACTTACACATGGAAAATTATGGTCACAATATCCTAGCAAACTACACCTAAACCAGACTAGTAAGGCATCAACCATTTAGTTCCAGGGATGGTGGGTGGGCAAACAAGAAGCCCGAGCGCGGGGCACGACCCGATGTGGGGGAGCGTCCAGGGAACAAGAGGGTCTCCTGGGCGCTCCCCGCTTCTTTATCCATGAGGGGCCTGATGGGGGGTGGCTACGCCCCCCACCCAGCCCCTCCTGCGGCCCGCCCCCCTGACCCGGATGTCCTACAATGCCATTCGGGTCAGGGAGGGCGCCAACCAATCGGTGGTGGGGCACGCCCCGGAGGGCACGCCCCACCATCGAGAAGCACAGAGGAGGAGGCGGTCGCCACGCCGCCATGCCGGCGGGGGGGCCAAGAGCCCCCCTTTTCATAAGGTGCACTGTTTCTTGCAATGCTACGAGAGTTTGCGGCCGATGCGGCCTCAGTTCCTCCCAGCGACGGATCTCTTTCCTTGTTTCATTTGGGCTGGCAGCTCTCCTCTGGTTCCACTTGTCTACTGGTGGTTACCTCTTGTGGGCTGAGCTTACTTGCACTTGCTGTAATGCAGTGGCGGCTGGTGGAATTTAAAACTGGTGAGGCGTATGCAGAACGAATCAACGCATGCATGCGCAGTGAGCGAGCCCGACGGCAATAAGGGGGATTTGGGGGTGCAACTTTGCAAAACGAATGTCAGAAGAACACAACATCAAAAGGCATAGTTATAAGAGCGCAGCTTAACATGATAGGCGACTGTTCCTTATATTCACACCTAACTACATCTATAACACAGCGAACTAACATAACCTACCTAGCATAGAGTAACATGGCAGCGCAAATAGCAATAGATAAGAGTTCACAATCGCAGTACTAGTTGACATTGTATAAATGCATAGGGCAACACCAAAGAGCACAGAGGATTAGTCATTTTTAGTCATGAAAGCAAACTACCAAATAAGTAACATACGCAACTGAATTATATTTTAAGCGCTTACTGCTCAAGACGAGATTGGACTAAGCATGGGCGGAAAATCCGTTACGCTCGCGGATTTTGCGGATTTTCGGTAAATTCGCAATCCGCGAGATTCGCGAATTTCCCGCAAAATCCGCAAATTCGCACGCAGCGGATTTTTTTTCTTTGCAGTGTAAGTTCGCAATTGCGAACATGTAGGTGCGGCGGGCAGCAACAATCTTGCACTCGCGAAATTACAAAAATTGCAATTCCGCACAAGAAATCTACTAGCAAGCAGCATAGACCTTCTGAAAATGATTATTTTTAATCAGAATAACTCCTCAGGTTGACATTTGCCTGCACTTTTTTTACATTTGAGGCCTTTTGATTTTCTTTGGATAACTTTTGGATTAGAAATCAACTTTCTCATATAAGCTTGGTGGGGCATTAAAGTTGCTGTAATGCTGCTCTGCAGAAAAACGAGTTTTGCAAAAGTGAAAGCAGGTTCAAAAGTTCAAACTCATCATTAGTAACCGTTCCCTGTAGTGCTTCCTGACAAGGCCCCCTCCAAAGTTCAGTTGCTAGTTGCAACAATTGTTCAGTTGCTAGTTGCAACAATTGTATGACCTTCCTCTGACCCTCACAGCAGGCTCATAGAATAGCTACAAGTAGGCCCCAAAGGTCCTGGAAAAAAAATTGCACTGCAACAGAAAGCAAATTACAGATAAGGATGCAGGTGCCAGACTGGAATTTTAAAACAGTGACACATTAATAAATCAACCCCAAATTAATTCATGTCAGTTGAAGCAGGCAGGTTGTTGGACAGGCCACGTGCAGGGCTTGCTCCCTCCCCGCATGACAGGGCCCGAGCCCGGCCCTCCAGGTGTTACCCACAGAAGCCACCCGCTCCCCGTCTCATACGGGACTCCTGCCCCCGGACATCTCTGCATCATGGGGCCGAATCACTACCGGCCCCCTCGCCCGGCCTGGCCGCCATCTTGGACACTGCACCACGAGGCTGCGTGGCCTCAGATCGACCCTAACCCTGGGCCTGGCCAGGCCCCGACATCCCGGCACCACCATCCACCCAGGAGGTGAACGGACCACTTGGCAGGTCAATGGGAGAAAGAAGTGTCGATGGCTCTCCCCCGCCAGGTGCTGATCGCCCCCAGCTCCCCCAGGCGCTGGCTCCACCCCCCTGCTGGGTGTCTGGACTCCCTCATCCTGGACCTCCCGACCTCCAAGTGCGAGGGTCCGGACATCAAAGGGCGCCAGACCTATAACTGGGGCAGCTCCAGAGCAGGAAGGCAGTTGTATCCTGGAGTCGAGAGACGCAGTGAAGAACTCATCCTTGACGGACTACTGGCGCTGCCGTAGCCCTGCCTTGCGAACTATTGTCTTGCCTGCTGGCGCCGCCGCAACCTTCTGAAACCTTCATCCTCGTCGGGACCTGCTGGCGTGGCCGCGGACCATTTGTAACTACCACCTTCACCGGGACCTGCTGGCTCCGCCGCGGACCGTCGCTATCATCGATCATCTCGGGACCTGCTGGCTCCGCCGCGGCCCGATCATCTAGAACGCCGAGCTCGAGGATTGTGAGCTATCCATCTTATCATCGCATCTACCAGATTGGTAACAAGACTGTCCCGCTACCCCTTTTCCCAACCAAGAGACTAGAATCAAGGGGACCCCTGAGTCCAGACCTCCTTGTACCATTCCACCGTACTTAAAGATTGCCTATAAAGAACGTTAAACCTTATCTTTGTGTGGTGTACATCTGTGGGGGGGAAGTTACTCGTCTGTACGATCGCTGGAGACGGCTCTCCCCGGAGACCTCTCCCCTTGTCCTCGGCCGACCCTCCCGGTCCGTCTAACATTGGTGGCAGCGGTGGGATCCGAATCAACGCGTAATCGTACAGAGAGTAGCTCACCCCACGACGAAACCACAATGTCAACCAAAGAAAGCGGATCCACCGAGAAATTCCAGATGGAGAAATTGGAAGAATACAGCCATCGTGAGTTGAAACAATTCTGCATTGAACTAGGTATCGCTACCACCGGTCTGAGTACTAAAGACGATTTCAAGCACGCCATTGAGTCATGGGCAGAAACCGGGGCCGTCAGACCCCCGGACCAAAATGTTGCAGCATCAGAGAGGAACACCACGGCTCCCGAGGAGCGAAGAACGGGTCTCTCGCAGGAAGAGATCCAAGAGCGAGAAAGAAGCAGACTAAATGAATTAGAAATGGCCCGGCTCAAAATGGACGGTGAACTCAAATTAGCCGAACAAAAACTGAACCTAGAACATCTGCGGCTCAGAGAAGAACGGGAAGAAAAACAGAGACAAAGAGAACTCGAAGAAAAGAGACTAGCGTATGAACACCAGCGCAAGCTAGCAGAAATAGACTTACGTAAGCAGAACAAAGAATTAGGGGTGCCCGAGCAACCGCGCACCCCGGGAGCGACAGAAAAGAAAGTACACATCCCCAAGGATGTCGTTCGAGAGTATTTCCGAGATGACGACATACAACAGTGGTTCAAGGCCTACGAGATCGCCATGACCTCCCACCGGATCGATCGAAGTGACTGGGGAGCCGGTCTATGGGGGAGGTTTGTCAATGAGGGCCGCGATGCCCTGTTACAGCTCCCAGACCACCTGATGACCTCCTATGACCACATGAAGGCTACCCTCCTCACCCGCTATGGGCTCACACCCGAAATGTACCGCCAGAGGTTCCGAGACTGCACCCGGATCCCGGGTACAACTTGGGTGGAGTATGTGAACTATTTCAGCCGAGCCTTCGAGGGTTGGATCAAGGGAAGCAATGTAACGACCTACGAGCAACTCTTTAATCTCATGGTGTGGGAGCACCTCTCTAACAACTGCTTCGTCGAGCTCAGGCAGCACCTCCTCGACAGTAAATTGACTGACCCACGGCAGCTCGCCGCCGAGGCTGACCGGTGGGAGATTACCCGAGTAGGCCGGAATGGGCCACATGAACAGAACCGGAACAACCAAGGTCAGCACCGTCCCCGAGGAGGAGGAGGCCAGGGACGAGGAAGAGACACCGCCCGGCCACTCCCGCTGCCAGCACACCACCCCCGGCCAACCGGGGCAACCCCCCGGCGCGCCCGGGGTACAGAGCCAATGTCACGTGTCACCGATGCCAGCGAGTCGGCCACTACGCAAATGACCCGAATTGTCCACAGAACCAGACTCCGAGACCCCGCCAGATGGCTGCCGCTGCCCTGGGGGAAGAACAAATCTCCGAAGAACAAGAGGAGTGCGAGCAAGAACACCAGGAGTGGGAACCAGCCGCCATGGTTCTAGCGTGCCTAGGGGGAAGAGACATGGTCCCGCGGGCCCCCCTACCCGCCAACACCAGGAAATACAGTCAGTGGGTGAACATTAATGGGCGCAGGGCCGAAGCCCTACGTGACACAGGGGCCAGTGTGACAGCCGTCCGCTGTCACCTGGTGACCCCAGAACAGATCCTGACGAACATTCTCTGCGCTGTCCGTTCAGCCGACAATTCGGAGAGTCTATGCTGGATGGCCTGCGTCCCTTTCGAGTGGGGAGGAGTCTCCGGCATGTTGAAGGTAACGGTCCGAGATGATGCCCCCGTGGACTGTCTCCTGGGGAATGATCTTGAGAGTTCCCCGTGGGCCGCCGTAGAGAGAAGAGAGCACCTGGGGATGTTGGGCCTCCCGGACTGGGCGGGCGTAACAACCCGGTACATGGCTGCCCGTACCATCCCCCGACCCGAAGAACCGGAATGGCCGGCACCTCCTCCCCCGGTCGCTCCAGTAGAAGACACCGACCGTGCCGACCCTCCAGAGCAAATCCCCGAAGGGCTCGCTCAGCCCCAGGACCTTCCCGACCTGGCTCAGTGGCGTCAGGAAGGGGAGCCCACCCAGGAACAGTTCCGTCAAGAGCAGAAGACCTGTCCCTCCCTCGAGGGACTCCGCCAGCAAGCCCTCGCCCAGAGCGCAGGAGATACCTCCGGAGCCCATTGGATCTATTGGGACAACGACCTGTTGTACAGTGAACAGAGAATCGCGGAGTTAGGGGCCAGTCGAGTGCTAGTGGTGCCCCTCCGCTTTAGAGACTTCTTGCTAAACCTGGCCCACGACGTCCCCCTGGCTGGTCACCTGGGTCAGGACAAAACCTACAGTCGCCTGGTGACCCACTTTTTCTGGCCCAAGATGAGAAACGACGTACTCAATCACTGCCGGTCTTGCCCCACGTGCCAGGCCAGCGGGAAGAGCGGCCGCAAACTTAAAGCACCTCTGCAACCTTTCCCAGTTGTCACCACCCTGTTCGAGAGGGTGGGAATAGACATTGTGGGGCCCCTGGACCCCCGTACAGCACAAGGACATCGGTTCATCCTGGTACTGGTGGACCACGCCACCCGCTACCCCGAGGCTGTTCCCCTGCGAACTGTGACAGCCCCGGTAGTCGGCCGGGCCTTGATGGGGATCTTCTCCCGGGTGGGCTTTCCCCGAGAAGTCGTCAGCGACCGAGGCACAAACTTTATTTCAAAATACATCAAGTCCCTCTGGCAACAGTGCGGGGTCACCTACCGATTCACGACCCCCTATCACCCTCAAGGAAACGGACTAGTCGAGCGGTTCAACCGCACGCTCAAAGGGATGATTGGGGGGTTGGAAGAGCCCCTCCGTCGCCAGTGGGATGTGCTACTGCCGTGCCTCCTCTTTGCATATCGAGAAGTCCCCCAGAAGTCTCTCGGCTTCAGCCCGTTCGAACTCTTATACGGACACCCTGTGCGAGGGCCACTCAGCCTAGTCAAAGAAGGTTGGGAGATGCCCCCCCTAAAGAACCCTCCAGATGTCTTCAAGTACCTCCTGACCCTACGCAATCAGACCAGGCGATTCAGGGAAATGGCAAAAGCGAACCTTGAGGCCAGTCAGGAAGACATGAAAAGGTGGTACGATCAAAATGCCTCCTCCATCGAATTCGAACCCGGCCAACAAGTGTGGGTGATGTCCCCCACCGAACCATGCTGTTGTTCTGACAAATCAATCCAACATCCACTCGAGTCCAATTTACCCGTACTCTCTTTCCATGCAAGCTTTTCTTCCTCAGTCGCCTCTTTCTGAATTTCTCTCACACTTTCCATTGTGTCCTCACCCATCCCAGACTCTGAAATCCATCTTGCAGACGTAGCAACATACATTCTACTCATCATATTTCTAGCTGTCTGCTTAGCGGTCTCATCAGCAAAAGCATTTCCACGACCAACATCATCCGTGATTGCTTTATGAGCACTGCATTTCACAATCGCAACTTCAGTCGGCAAGGTTAGAGATTCCAACAAGTCGTTAACTAGCTGACCATGTTGAATCTTAGTCCCATGGGACGTAATGAAACCTCTCTCTTTCCACAAACGGCCAAAACTATGGGCCACGCCGAACGCGTACTGACTATCTGTGAACACATTCACTCTCTTTCCCTTAGCTAAAACACACGCTCTCGTTAGTGCTATCAATTCTGCAGCTTGGGCAGAATTCTGACTCACTCTTGCAGTCTCCACAATCGTACTCAAAGTTGTTACTGCGTAAGCAGCAGTCACATCGCCATTCTCCAATTTAAAGCACGACCCATCAACATACAACGTGCCATCTGGATCTGACAACGGAGTGTCTTTTAAATCAATTCGTCCTTTTGTCTCCTCCTCGGTTCTGAAACAGCAATCATGGGGTTCAGAATCACTCGACTCCTGATTAGTCGGCAACAATGTTGCTGGATTCAATACATTGCATCTTTTGATCTGAATATGACTCGCTAACAGTGTCAGCTCATAGCCTGATAATCTAGCACTGGTAAGGTGCTGTGTCTTGGTTCGGTTCATGAGTGTATCCACAGCATGAGGAACCATAACCACTAGCATGTTGTTCATCACCAAACCAGCAGATTGTCGAATGGAAGCTGCAGCTGCCGCTGTAGCTCTCAAACAACTAGGCAACGCTCTAGCTACCGGATCTAATGTTGATGAAAAATACGCACAAGGGCGTTGTTTATCACCAAATCTCTGTGTCAGAACACTCAACGCGCAACCTTCTCTCTCGTGAACATAGAGCGTGAATGGCTTACTGTAATCGGGTGTACCCAATACAGGAGCTGAACACAAAGCATTTCGTAACTCAGAAAAACTCTCCTGACATTCAGCAGACCATGGCACCGGACTCGGAACACCTTTCCCAGTCAAAGCTACCAATGGTTTTGCCAAAAGGGAAAAATTTGGGATCCACTGCCTACAGTACGAGGTAATACCTAAAAAAGCACGTACTTCTCTCTGTGTGCGGGGAACATTCATCTGCGTAATTGCTTTTATTCTCTCTGGGGTCAACTTCCTTCCCTCCTTTGACAAGAGATGACCTAGGTAGGTCACTTCTTGGCAACAGTATTGCATTTTCGAAGGTGACACCTTATGATTCAAATTAGACAAATGATGCAATAAAGAAATTGTAGCTGCTTTGCAAGTTTCCTTGTCATCGGCAGCCACTAGAAGATCATCTACATATTGCACTAGGACAGAACCAGGAGGAAGTACAAAGGAATCTAACTGACTTTTTAATGCCTGTGTCAAGGTTAGCGGCAGATAAACAACACAAGAGAACAAAACACAAGCCACTAACCTTTAGGGGTCTAGCCAGCAGGGACCACGGAGTGAAGATAGTCTTCCCTATACCCGATAACACTGACCCTCTCCGGTGGAGGTACGCACCGGAGACAGGTAGTCCTCCAGGTAAAGGGAAGGGGGGTTGAGCCGGGAAGGTTGTTGTGAAGACACCCCTCAAGATCTGGTCTATGGCAACGGAGGACTTCAAGGCACAACAAGGTCTGTAAATGCAAGAACACAGGTTAGTAGTGCTCTGAGGATAAGGGATACAAGCAAACATACACTAGTTTAACCAAGGATTCACTTACGGTTGATTACCGCTTGATTTGTCCCCAAAGTCAGGAAATAACGAGGACTCGGATTCAAGCTGTAAACGGGTTCTGTTTTAGTCACAGTTAGCTACACCAACGGTGTAGAAAGGCGATTTCCCCTTCGAGTAGTTCTAGTCACTATCGAAAAAGGATATCGTTCGGAAGAGATAGGTAAAGAGAGATATACCATACAATACTCGTTGGCATCAATTACCTACTCTCAGACAGCACGGCCGTGCTAAATAATAAGGAGACCAGATCATTACTTACGAGAATATCAAAAGTCTCTCGGCGTCCAAAGCGGGAAGGCAAGCGTCCGCACTCCCGTTGCTCTCGGCGTCCAAAGCGGGAAGGCAAGCGTCCGCGCACCCGTTGCTCTCGGCGTCCAAAGCGGGAAGGCAAGCGTCCGCACTCCCGTTGCTCTCGGCGTCCAAAGCGGGAAGGCAAGCGTCCGCGCACCCACAGTTCTACGAAGGCTAGGTCCATACACGATCAGGTAACCGGAAGGATTGACAAGCAACTTGGGTTTGTGACGGAAGTGTTTTTATACTCTCTCTGGGGGCGGAGACTGTTTCGTCTCGCCCTGGAGCTTTCTGGGAGATGTAGTGCTGCCGCGATATTTCCTTACTCGAGCCTTCCAGCTCGTCACGATCACGACAGAACCCCCTCTCGAGGATCGCCGACCCGGCGGTCGACCCGGTTTTCCTGGATACAGCTGATGAAATTGCGAAATCAAGTCAGGGCAGTGCAAATTCTGCTCTGGTTCCCATGTTCTCTCCTCTACCCCAAATCCTTTCCAGCTCACCAGATACTGCACTCTACCCCTATGGATCCGAGAATCCAACAACTCTTCCACCTCATACTCCTCCAGACCTTCTACCAATACTGGGGCAGGATGGACGGGCAATCTTGTGTCCAGATGACAGGGTAGGAGTAGTGAGACGTGAAACACCGGATGTATCCTCCAGTTCTGGGGAATGGATAGTTTTAAGGCCACAGGGTTGATAACCTTCTCAACACTATAGGGACCTATATATCTAGGTTTGAGTTTGTTAATTCCCCGGAGGTGAATGTTTTTGTGGAAAGCCATACCTTATCCCCCACTTTGTAGACCGGTTCAGGAGTGCGTTTCTTGTCGGCATACCGCTTCTGCGTCGCTTGAGCTTCAGCCAAGTGATGTTTAGCGTCAATTTGAATGGCCTGGAGATGGGCATGATGTTCCTGGATGCTGGGTAGATTGGTCGTAACAGGCCATTCGAAGGGGAGAATGTTCGGATGATACCCAAACAGACAGAAAAAGGGAGAACATCCCAGTGTAGTGTGGTCAGAGTTATTGTAGGTGAATTCAGCTAACCACAAGAGGGTAACCCAATCCGTTGAGTTCTGCAATGTAAAACAACGTAGGTATTGTTCGAGAGTGTGGTTGAGCCTCTCTGTCTTGCCATCTGTCTGAGGGTGATAACTCGTGGAGAGTCTTGCGTCTATGGCCAAGGAATCGCAAAGGGCCTTCCAAAAACGTGAAGTAAACTGGAACCCTCTGTCGGTGATGAATACTCTGGGGATACCATGCGCTCGGATGAGGTGTTGTAAGATAATCATGGCTAGTTCGGCTGATGTTGGCAGACCCTCCAGCGGTACAAAGTGTCCCATTTTAGTCAAGTGATCTACTATCACCAGTACCGTAGTTTTTCCCTGACATAAGGGCATCTCGACTATAAAATCCATCGAGACCGTATGCCAGGGTGCAGGAGGAATGGGAATGGAGCGTAACAGCCCCGAAGGTTTGTTGTGTTTTGCTTTTCCTTGCGTGCATACTGAACAGTTCCGTATGTATTTCTTAACATCGTTTCGTAAGGTCGGCCACCAAAATGAACGTTCTATGGTAGCTATAGTTTTATACACTCCCCAATGTCCCCCCAACACAGAGTCATGTGCCCAATTGAGCACCTGCATGTGCAACCCAGGGTCCGGCACATATAAGGCATGTCGGTAGTACAGGAGGTCGTCTTTTTGTGTTCTCATTTGAGGATCTTCCGTTAACCAAGCCTGGACATCGATCTCTGTTACTGCCACTCTGGTATCCTCGAGGAAATCACTGGATGTGAGCAAGGCGATGGTGTTTTCTGGGAAGAATTTCTCAGGAAGGATGGTTGTTGGTTCCTCAGGAATGTCTGAAAGGGGTTCTTGCGTGTCTTGGTTCCTTGAGAGGGCATCGGCTTTTCCGTTTTGTGGGCCTGGCCGATATTTGATGACGAAATCATAATCTGAGAAGAATAGAGTCCATCTCAACTGCCTGGGAGTCAGCGCTTTTGCAGTCTTTAAGAACAGTAAGTTCCGATGGTCCGTGTAGATCTCGATGGTATGTCGTGCCCCCAGTAGGTAATGTCTCCATTCCTCACACCCTCTCTTAATCGCCAACAACTCTTTGTCAGTGATCGAATAGTTGATTTCGCTTGGACTGAGTTTTTTGGAGTAGAATGCTACTGGATGGATTTGTCCCGTTTCCGGGTGGCGTTGCGAAAGTACCCCTCCCAATGCGTACTGCGAAGCATCTGTTTCTAAGATGAAAGGAAGTTGTACATCAGGATGTCTCAAGATAGGGGCCTTGGTAAAGCTATCCTTTAGAATGCAGAAAGAGTGTTCTGCCTCCTCTCCCCACTTGAATGGAACGTTTTTCTTTAATAGATGGGAAATGGGGTGGATGATTTTAGAAAAGTCTTTGATGAAACGCCGGTAATAATTTGCAAAACCAAGGAAGCTTTGCACCGACTTCACGTCTTGAGGAGTTTTCCAACTTGTGATGGCTTCCACCTTTCCACTCTCCATCTGAAACCCATTAGCGTTTATCACATCTGTTTCGATCTCCTTTCCTCTCCAGGAGCCGATGGTCCAATTGTACAGTGAGGTCGATGAGTTCTTCGCATGTAGCGGGTAATTGGACTACCTGTGACAGGACATCTTTCAGTTCGCTCCGAAGGCCCTGGTCGAACAACGAGGTCCTTTTTTCTTGCGGCCAGTCAGTTTCGGCTAAGAGTCGATTAAATGAGGTGATGTACGCCAGTAGATCTTGTGACCCTTGTCGCAACGTCAGGAGTTCTTTGTCTAACGACAACATATGAGTTTTGCGATCAAAGAGTTTCCTTAAGGCTGTACAAAAGTCTGGGAATCGATGTAGAACGGGATCGTTCTTTTCCATCAACGGAATAGTCCAGCTCGCCGCATTCCCTCCCATGTAAGACATCATAAATGCGGTCTTTGCGGCATCATCTTGAAACACGGCTGGTTTGCATAAGAAGTGGAGACGACACTGGTTTAAAAAGGTCTCAAACTTCTTAGGATCTCCGTAAAACCTCTCTGGGGCAGCCAAAGGTATTCCTGTATTCTGGATGATGTGCACTGTAGGATTGTGGTCTGTGGAGGATGAAGGTACGGCATGGGGATTAAAGAACCCCCCCCCCCTGAAGCTATTGGGGTTGATGGCTGGGATAGGGTTTGCCCAGGAGGAGGAAGCGTAGCTTCTCTAATATATGACCCACCCCCGGGATTTCTGCGGGTCATACCAGCGACTTCTCTACGCATGGTATTCATGTCTTTTCTGAGCTCTTGATTTTCCACTCGGGAAGCATGTACTTCTTGTTGGAGTACACTAAATCCCTCGAGCAACGAGGTCAAGGCAGCATTAGTATCCATGGCCCAGGCTGGTCTTTTTCCTTGGGCTTGTCAATCTGTCAAGGTTAGCGGCAGATAAACAACACAAGAGAACAAAACACAAGCCACTAACCTTTAGGGGTCTAGCCAGCAGGGACCACGGAGTGAAGATAGTCTTCCCTATACCCGATAACACTGACCCTCTCCGGTGGAGGTACGCACCGGAGACAGGTAGTCCTCCAGGTAAAGGGAAGGGGGGTTCAGCCGGGAAGGTTGTTGTGAAGACACCCCTCAAGATCTGGTCTATGGCAACGGAGGACTTCAAGGCACAACAAGGTCTGTAAATGCAAGAACACAGGTTAGTAGTGCTCTGAGGATAAGGGATACAAGCAAACATACACTAGTTTAACCAAGGATTCACTTACGGTTGATTACCGCTTGATTTGTCCCCAAAGTCAGGAAATAACGAGGACTCGGATTCAAGCTGTAAACGGGTTCTGTTTTAGTCACAGTTAGCTACACCAACGGTGTAGAAAGGCGATTTCCCCTTCGAGTAGTTCTAGTCACTATCGAAAAAGGATATCGTTCGGAAGAGATAGGTAAAGAGAGATATACCATACAATACTCGTTGGCATCAATTACCTACTCTCAGACAGCACGGCCGTGCTAAATAATAAGGAGACCAGATCATTACTTACGAGAATATCAAAAGTCTCTCGGCGTCCAAAGCGGGAAGGCAAGCGTCCGCACTCCCGTTGCTCTCGGCGTCCAAAGCGGGAAGGCAAGCGTCCGCGCACCCGTTGCTCTCGGCGTCCAAAGCGGGAAGGCAAGCGTCCGCACTCCCGTTGCTCTCGGCGTCCAAAGCGGGAAGGCAAGCGTCCGCGCACCCACAGTTCTACGAAGGCTAGGTCCATACACGATCAGGTAACCGGAAGGATTGACAAGCAACTTGGGTTTGTGACGGAAGTGTTTTTATACTCTCTCTGGGGGCGGAGACTGTTTCGTCTCGCCCTGGAGCTTTCTGGGAGATGTAGTGCTGCCGCGATATTTCCTTACTCGAGCCTTCCAGCTCGTCACGATCACGACAGCCTGACTGTAAATGGACGGACTCTCGCAATAGCCTTGTGGAGCACGTTTAAACCTGAAGCTTCGACCTCCTAGAGAGAAGCCGAAAATATCTCTGCTTTCTTCGGCTATCGGAATGCTGAAAAAGGCATTCTTCAAGTCGATAACTGAAAACCATGTGGCTGTAGCAGGAATCAACGTTAACAGTGCAGTAATGTCTGGAACCACAGGAAACTGCGGAACCACAATTTTATTAACCTCTCTGAGATCGATAACAAACCTATACACTGGAGGCTTTGAAGGATCAGTACGTTTCAAAATTGGTAGTACAGGACTGTTACAGACATTTCCTCTAGTTTCCTCAACCACGCCTTTCTTAATCAAATCTTGCACAATCAATAAAAGTGCACGTTCACCTTCAGTAGAAATCTTGTATTGAGGAATTCGTGGAAATTTGACATTTGCTTTCAAAGTGACTACATAAGGTGGAATTTCCAAAAGGCCTACATCGTTAGGACCAGTCGCCCAAAGAGTATCAGGGAGTGAACGCAGCTCTGGCGGGAGTGCATCCATTGACAAGTACATCGGAGAGGTGATTCTTTTACCCAATGTAAGCTGTACTCCTGACGGAGAACAGTACAATGTCGCATATAGGCATTTTAACAAGTCTAAACCAAGCAGATTTTCATTACAACCGGTTGTCAAAATCAAGGGTGCTTTCAATTGACACGGTCCAACAGAAATAGACAAAGGACCAGATACGGGGTTGTAAACAGGGGCGCCTGAAAAACCTACTGAAACATTTGTTAAGCCAGACAAAGGTGCGCCAGGGAGTTTCTCATGAATGATAGAACTTTTTGCGGCACCAGTATCCAACAGAAACGGTTCGACTACACCTGATGTTGCTACTGCGACATAAGGCCCACTCTGATCCACTGGAACTGATAGTACTCCCTCTCTTTGTCCATGGCTGTCCTAGTATTCAGTTTGTTGAAATCCCTCATCAACTTCACAATAGTCCTCAACATGATACTGTTGAGATCTATTTTGTTGGGCAGACTGTCCATTTCGCTGATCAAAGTGATTAGAAGGGCGATCATTCGTTTGCGGAGGCATAGCACCTCGTCCTCGACCTCTAGAATTTTGCATGGAACCACAACGACCTCTCTGAGCTGCTGCAGCATTATTCTGCGCTAAGACCGGACAGTCATTCTTATAATGACCCTCTTTCTTACAGTACGCACACTGGTTCCACTGATATTGCGGCCTCGGTGAACTATAATCTGTCCTTTGATATGACCCTTGCTGTGTATTAGTCTGATTCGTACGAGGCGGATATGCTTGCTGCAAAAGAACTTTAGTTTTTAAGTCTTTCGTCTTCTTATCCGACTTTTCTTTCTCCTCTTTATCCCTATTTTCATAATACTGGGCAGTTGCAAGTATTTGCGCAGTTGTAGAGACAGCCCACGCACTCTCGGAATCTTTCAATTTATTACTGAGCTCTGGTAGCAGATTGTGTACAAATTTATCGACAAACAGTCTCTGTCCTCCCTCCGTGCTCATATCCTGACCACTGTGATCTACAAAAGTCTCTTCGAACCTTGTGAAAAAGTCGGAGACACTTTCGTCTTTCTTCTGCCTGCATGCGGACAACTTGTCCCAATTGACGCGCAATGCTGACATCAGAGTCTTCATTAAGTCAATTATCCTACCTGGTAAATTAGCAATTAGGGGTTCGGGTTTGGAACCACCTATTTGCTGACCATCTGCCGCAATTATAGCTGCCCAATCACCACCTAGGGCAACGGGATGATTCTCTTTACAAATTTTAGCCCAAATTGGCTGCCGAACTACATTCCCAAATAACATGTCAATGTCCGCTAAATTCATCACGCAAGCTTCAACTGTCTGCGCTAACTCCTTATAGTATCCGGCTGGATTTTTACGCGGATCTTGCAAGGCCTGTTTTACTGCTAACACTTCAGCTCGCTTCCACGGAATGTGTATCCACACTCTCTGGAATTACGCCGGAGCGGCTGCAATACCACGGACCGCATCAGCTTGCACAGCTTCACGCGAAATTGGAGGAACCTCCCTCATTGGATATTGGCAATTCTGCTTCGTACTATGTTTCTCTAACTCTCTCGGTGAACGAAGGGATGGATCATTCCTATAGCTTAAAATTAGCTCCATCGCTTCCTTTATATCCTGACCAACTATCATACCTGCAGCAAACTCTTTCTGAACATTAATTAATTCTTCTAAATTTGATTCAGAGTCATCTTCTTCCAATTCCTCACGTAAAAGGGAGCACATCTCATCGAACACATATCGTTGTGTCGGTTCTTTCCACTGCATAAATGTATCTAATACATCTCTAGTACTATATCTCCTACTCTTCGAAACCCATCTAAGAGCTGTGGAATCTAATATTCCCCGTTCCTCAGTACTTGGAAGCTGACTACGTCTCTGTACAGAGTCAGAGGCAGGAGTCTTAATTAAAGTTTTATAGAAGGGAGACAGAATATTAGAGACAGAATCAGTGATTCTCCGACGAACAGAAAGTGGAGTCATAATACTAGCAGAAGTAGAAAACACGGTAGCAGTTGGAACAGATAGAACAGGAACAGTAGGAGTATCAGGCAAAGTAGCCTGTGAAACAGCAGGTATAAGTGATACAGGTATAGGCAAAGAAGCCGGCAACCCTTGAAGAGGGGCTGCCAAAGGAACATTAACATTGACTACAGGAGGTACAGGAGCTTGATTCAGGGGAGCAGGAGCAGGAATACCAGGTTGTCCAGCAACCGGTAATTGAACATTCGGTAAAGGTGGAGCCGTAGCACCCTGTGCATACGGTGGGGGTGACCTCAACAGGTAAGACAACAGAGGATCATTGTCGGGGTCCTCTACTATCTTAGCTGTACTCGATGGCAAGGCAGGATAGCACTTGTCTATCGCTAAATTACGCTCTCTAGTAACCACCTCCATTGCTTTCTCAGACTCGTTGATTTGCAGCTGCTTAGCAGCCTGTTCTAAAGTCGACTCTTGCTCTTTCTGTTCTTTCTTCAACCTTTTAATTTCTCTCTGTTTAGATTCTTTTCGCCAGTAACGGAAAGAATCAAACATTGCCGGCCGGGCTTTCTTCTTAAACAATTTCACTTCCAAATTATCAAGGACCTCGGGTTCAAAACTACCATGCAGTGGCCAACTAAGGACACCGTCTTTCTCCGTATATCGGACCCACACCTCATTATAAGATATAGGACCAACACCATGCTTACAATAAAGATCATATAGCGGGTCATTTACTAACCTAAGCAGTCTACGGATGTTGTGTGTCGTGTTTCTAGTGGGAATAAAGCCTGTTTGATCCTTATGAATCAGGTCTTGCATATGGGGTAGCAGTCTGGCAGCCAACACTGTGCTCAATATTTTGTAATCCGTTGTCAACATTGACAACGGCCTATAGGATGCTGGATCCGTGCTGTCCATTCGCGGTTTTAGTAAGGGAATCATAATGGCTTCGCGCATTGACTGAGGAAGTCTGCCCCTTTCCTTGGCCTCGTTATATATTACCTGCAGTCTCGGGGTCAGCTGATCTAAGTATTTCCCGTATAATTCGACGGGTAGCCCGTCTATCCCCGGTGTTTTGTTACGTGCCATCCGCTTTATTGCTCCTCTTATTTCTGCTAAGTCTACTGGGCCGCCTAGTAGATCAGCCTGTTCCTGCTCCAGCCGTGGCATCTGCAAGTCACACAGGAATGCCTCTAGTGCCTCACTCTGGTCCCCCAAATTGCTCCTGTATAAGTTCTCGTAGTATGATCGGAAGCAACTCAAAATTTCTGGCTGTGTCCGCAGTATATTGCCCCCACTTCCCTTCAGGGACAAAATCGAGTGAGTGCTCCTGTTGGGGTTCGTCAGCCAAGCCAAGAGTGGTCCAGTTTTGTCCCCCTCAGCCAGAGTCTTCGTTAGGTATGTTTTGTAGTCGAAGCTACGAAGGCGCTCCACCTCCACAGCCACTGCTTCGCGCGCCTCACTCACTCTCGCCTGTAGTTCAGGGCGGCCTGGGCATTCCTGCTCTGCCTCCCTTAGTTTACACTCCGCCTGATCGAGGTCCTCTACCAGTGTCCTACGCACCCCTGCATACTTCCCTATACAGTGTCCCCTTACCACTATTTTAAATGCATCCCATTCCATAGCCCTGGATGAGGCAGTACCCTCATTCTCTGTGAAGTAATTAACGATCCGAGTCTCTAGTTCTTCACGGAGGGGCGGATCATCCAGTGTGTCTGGCCGTAGCCGCCATATCGGGATCTTCGACAATGTGGTCATCCAGTCTAGGGTCAGGAGAAACAGATTGTGGTCAGATATTGTGCGTGTTAAGTATTCAGTCCGGGCCACTGCCGGGAGTATTGCCGGGGAGCAGAGGAAGGTATCTAGGCGGACGTGGAGGTCATGTATGCTGGAGTAGAATGAGTAATCTCGCTCTGTAGGATGTTGTGCACGCCAGCTATCTATCAGTTCCCATTTCTCCTGCCACTCTGTTCTACTCTTCGCTAATCTATGCACAGGGGATGCGTGTGGTGGAGGGTGTGATCTGTCTAAAGTTGCATCTGCTATTGAGTTGAAGTCTCCTCCCATCAGCATGTGACCTGTGAAGTAGGTGGCCAGCGCTCTAGACAACTTCGCAAAGTATGCTGTCTGATCTACATTTGGGGCTTAGACGCTACTAAGCACAATGTGTCGGCCTCTAAGTAGTCCCTCAACCGCTACAAACCTTCCTTCTGGGTCTTCAGTGTGTCTAGTGACCTGGAAAGGCACTCCCGCCCTCACCCAAATGAATACTCCCCTAGCAAAAGCAGAGTACGTGGTGTAAAACAGGTGGCCCCGCCATCTGCGCTGTAGTGCCACTCCTTCTTTTTTGGTTAAGTGGGTTTCTTGCAGGAATGCTATATGTACTCCTCTGCGGACTAGATAAGAGTGGATTTTGTGTCTTCTCGTCATGGTCGTTAGTCCCCGCACATTCCAGACACACATTTCAGCGAGCCCATATTAGCCATCGCCCCATCGTGTTAGGTTTAAGTTAGTAACATTTCGCAGACATGAGTCCTCCAACCGGGAATCACTGTTGCAACCAAAACACGACAACATACAATTTTTCCGACTTACCATTTTATAATCCGGAACACAGAACGAACAAAAACACAAACAAAAAATGTGCACTCGAACCAAGAACTTAGGCCTACCAAAGCGAACTAATGTATCGATACCCAAACTAAACCAAAAGATTATCGTAACCAGAACAACCAGTGATAATCTTACGAAACCAAACCAAACCAAGAACCAAAAAAGGATTATCCAAACAGGAGCAACCCTTACGAAGTAACCAACTAGACACCACTTAATACTTAACTGAGGTACTGAAGACGTCACCAAGGAGAAACCCGTCACGTCTCGCCGTACTAAGGACTGCACCTCGGGTCCAAGACAGGGCGACGGTCAAGGCAACGGACCACTGCAGCCGTCCTGAACGGGAACCCTCGTGGAAGAGAACGTCGGGCCACTTTTGCGATATGCCGGGATCGATGCAGTGGGGCGCCTCCCTCAGGAATCTTCACACGAAGCTTCTCGAACTCTTCAGGCTTTTGGACCGGTACCGAATGACGTCGCCCTACGTTGGGCGCCAATTGGAGTTCTGGACTTTTTGGTTCCGTCCAGAGGTGTCAGGGATAACACCCGAAGACCCCGGAGTTCTACCTGTCTCGGTGCACAAATAAACAGAATCACAGGCTTCTCGATGGTGGCGTCAAAGACCAAAGGTTTATTACTGCAGGGACACAGAAGTCACAGAAACTACACACAGGCAGAATCTAGGAGCCTGTTCCATTTGTACAAAGAGGGTTGCTCCTTATATACTAAATATTAGGCTTCGGGCAAATTCTTTACATGTTAGTACATTCCCAAACCTTTGTGTCCTAAACTATAAATATTTGGCGTTGCACAGGAATCGTCAACAATATCTGATGTCAAAACATTACGAACGAGAGGTTCCCACTATTCCATCATAATCCCATGTCAACTTTTCATTCAAGAGCCGGACCGCCTCATCGTAAATTTCGTTACCTCCCCCTAATAAAGGCCCAGAAGGAAAGGAGCAGAGCCAGGTGCAGAAGATAGAAAAGCAGGATAAGAGATGTTTGTGGGTCGTAAATGGGCAAGGCTACCAGCTTCGGCTGCCTAATCACGATCAGGCCAACGAACACGAGAACCAGTATAGCAGGACTGGCCTCAGGCAGAGGAGGCAGTTTCTGTCGAGTCATGCAACCATGGCGTTTTCTGTCTTAAGGTGCACGTGTCACTAGAGAGGTGAATCGTCGGCAAAAGCCTACGTGTCCTTAATCGAAATGAAGTGATCAGAGGTCATTGCGTGTCTATTGACTATGTGAGGGCAAGAAATACAAAATGGCTGCCGTAATCTAAGATGGATGCCATGGGTAGATCAGAAATGTGTTTGTAACAGGAGTGCTCTTGCTCGTAGCATAGCGAAAACACCAGGATATACTAAATGGATCATTTGCGGTTCACTGATACCAAAATTATGTATTTACGACGATGTTGAAAACACGGGTTCAAATCGTCACGGAACCTCAATGCGCCTTGCAGGACAAGTGGACAGGGCCCTTCAAAGTGGTCGAGTGCAAGAGCCCTGTCACCTATCTCATCGATATGGAATCTTCACGGAACCCCCTCCGGGTCCTCCACGCCAATAGACTAAAACCCCACTTTGTGCGTTCGGAGCTCAGCCTCCTGATGGCTACAGACAGCGGAGCCGAAGAGGACTCCGAACCACTCCCTGATCTCCTACGGACTCGGGAGAAGGATGGATCCGTGGACGGGGTCCGACTCTCAGAGGCCCTCACCCCGGAACAGCGCCAAGGCTGCCGAGACATCCTACTGCAGTTCGCAACCCTGTTTTCACTCACCCCAGGGGTCACCCCCTGGTGCTTGCACGACGTGGACACTGGAGACAGTCCTCCTATCCGACATCGGGCCTACCGCGTACCAGATCGGGTACGGGCCTGCATCCAAGAGGAGGTGTCCAAAATGCTCACGCTCGGGGTCATCGAGCCCTCAGACAGCCCCTGGGCCAGCCCAGTGGTACTGGTCCCCAAAGCTGCCGCCCCCGGCACCACTCCTGAGCTCCGATTCTGCGTCGACTACCGGGGCTTGAATGCTGTCACCAGAACCGACGCACATCCCATCCCCCGAGCGGATGAACTAATCGACCGCATGGGAGCTGCCCGCTACCTCAGCATCTTCGACCTGACAGCGGGCTACTGGCAGATCGGTCTCACACCCCGGGCCCAAGAACGATCCGCCTTCTCCACCCCTGATGGCCACTACCACTTCAAGGTCATCCCATTCGGCATGAAGAATGCCCCAGCAACTTTTCAGCGGCTAGTGAACCAGGTCCTGGCGGGACTCAAGGAATTCAGCGCCGCCTACCTGGACGATATCGCTGTGTACAGCCGCCACTGGTCCGACCACCTCCACCACCTCCGAGAGGTCCTGCAGGCCCTCCAACGAGCCGGCCTCAAGGCCAGCAAATGCCAAATTGGCCAGGGGTCCATGACCTATCTCGGACACCAGGTGGGAAGCGGTCTGGTGGCCCCTCTTCAACTCAAGATCGCTGCCATCCAGTCTTAGCAGCCCCCCATCACCCAGACCGAGGTCCGCGCCTTCTTGGGGCTCACAGGCTACTACCGGCGGTTCGTGAGGGACTATGGCAGCATTGTGGGGCCCCTCACGGAACTCACATCCAAAAACCACCCAAAGAAGGTCAACTGGACCCCAGACTGTCAAGCGGCCTTCGAGAAGCTGAATACCGCCATGTGCTCCGCCCCTGTGCTCCAGGCCCCCGAGTACAGTCGGGAATTCATCGTCCAAACGGATGCCTCCGACCATGGCATTGGGGCAGTCCTTTCCCAGTTGAACCCCGAAGGACTTGACCAACCAGTGGCTTTCATCAGCAGACGTCTCCTGGCCCGAGAGCAACGCTGGAGCACCATCGAGAGGGAGGCCTTCGCAGTGGTGTGGGCCCTCAAAAAGCTCCGGCCTTATCTCTTCGGTACCCACTTCCGGGTGCAGACAGATCATCGGCCCCTGCAGTGGCTAATGCAGATGCGGGGGGAAAACCCAAAACTATTGCGTTGGTCCATCTCCCTGCAGGGGATGGACTTCACTGTGGAACATCGACCTGGGCAAGACCACGCCAACGCGGATGGCCTGTCACGCTTTTTCGGCCTCGACGAGGAGAGTCCCCAAGAGGATGGGTCACTCTCCCCGCCTTCAGCTGGGGGGGACGCATGTTGGACAGGCCACGTGCAGGGCTTGCTCCCTCCCCGCATGACAGGGCCCGAGCCCGGCCCTCCAGGTGTTACCCACAGAAGCCACCCGCTCCCCGTCTCATACGGGACTCCTGCCCCCGGACATCTCTGCATCATGGGGCCGAATCACTACCGGCCCCCTCGCCCGGCCTGGCCGCCATCTTGGACACTGCACCACGAGGCCGCGTGGCCTCAGATCGACCCTAACCCTGGGCCTGGCCAGGCCCCGACATCCCGGCACCACCATCCACCCAGGAGGTGAACGGACCACTTGGCAGGTCAATGGGAGAAAGAAGTGTCGATGGCTCTCCCCCACCAGGTGCCGATCGCCCCCAGCTCCCCCAGGCGCTGGCTCCACCCCCCTGCTGGGTGTCTGGACTCCCTCATCCTGGACCTCCCGACCTCCAAGTGCGAGGGTCCGGACATCAAAGGGCGCCAGACCTATAACTGGGGCAGCTCCAGAGCAGGAAGGCAGTTGTATCCTGGAGTCGAGAGACGCAGTGAAGAACTCATCCTGGACGGACTACTGGCGCTGCCGTAGCCCTGCCTTGCGAACTATTGTCTTGCCTGCTGGCGCTGCCGCAACCTTCTGAAACCTTCATCCTCGTCGGGACCTGCTGGCGTGGCCGCGGACCGTTTGTAACTACCACCTTCACCGGGACCTGCTGGCTCCGCCGCGGACCGTCGCTATCATCGATCATCTCGGGACCTGCTGGCTCCGCCGCGGCCCGATCATCTAGAACGCCGAGCTCGAGGATTGTGAGCTATCCATCTTATCATCGCATCTACCAGATTGGTAACAAGACTGTCCCGCTACCCCTTTTCCCAACCAAGAGACTAGAATCGAGGGGACCCCTGAGTCCAGACCTCCTTGTACCATTCCACCGTACTTAAAGATTGCCTATAAAGAACGTTAAACCTTATCTTTGTGTGGTGTACATCTGTGGGGGGGAAGTTACTCGTCTGTACGATCGCTGGAGACGGCTCTCCCCGGAGACCTCTCCCCTTGTCCTCGGCCGACCCTCCCGATCCGTCTAACACAGGTGTGCTTGCTTTTTCCCCCCATAATCTACAGTGATGATGAACCAGGGGGTGGCATAAGGCATTGATTTACCAGAGGGTGGCATGGGTAAAACAGAGGGTGGCAGGGGTGAAACAGAGGGTGCTGGGAACCTATGATGATGAACCAGACGTAGAAACAACATAATCGTGACCGTTGCGAGCCGACATGTAAGTTTGCGATTGCGAACTGTTACAAAACCCTCGCGAACTGTCAGAAATCCTTGCGAACTGGCAGAAATCCTTGCGAACACACAAAAAAAAAATCCGCATATTCGCGAGAATTCGCGGATTTTGCGGATTGCGAGTTCGCAAATTCGCAAAATTTGCGAACGCCAGATTTGCAAAATTCGCCCATGCTTAGATTGGACCCCCCTGCGTCCCGGCTAACTTCTTCTCTACCTTGCTCCTCTTGTCATCTCTCTGCCCTTCTGCCCTGCACCTCATATTCATCGGCTTCTGTTTGCCTCGCTTCCTCTCCGTGTCCTTCTTTGTATCTTTCTAGCAGTGGGGTACCAGAGTGTCATGAGCCCTAATACAAACAAGGAAAACAAATGTGCTCCCCATCTCCTGGCACGGCAGTAAAAGACAGTCACATTTGGGTGCATTGTGTCCTTCAAACTTCTTGCCCCTTGCCAGTTTACCTGCTTCAAGAATTGTATGTACGTCCCAGCGTTCTACTTCCCCACACCAACCCCACATCTAGTTGTTTAGGTCTCGGCTAGCGAAGTCTGCGCTTGCGCAGTCTCGCTAGTGTGATTTTATGTTTTCCAGTAGTGGGGTTTGAACCCGCCCCTCTTCTCCATTGGCTGGCTTCCTAAACGGAGGCCAGCCATTGGATAAGAGGGGCGTCTGTCCATTAAAGCCCCGTCTTTTTCGGATTGAGGGGCGTGTTTTTTTGGGTTCTTTCTCTCCTCTTCCCATTGGCTAGAATTTTACATTCCAGCCAATGGGAAGAGGAGAGAAAGAAAAACACCCCCCCCAGTCGGAAATTGACGGGGCTTTTCTGAGAGGCATTTCTGCTTGACCGCCGCCGGAAGAAGTAGAAAAGCTGCCGGTGCGGGGCTCCCGTGGTTAAGGTAGAGCCCCGCAGATGCCCCTGGTGCAGCCTGATGGTGGAGGAGGCATGAGGCACATTGCCGGTGCCTGCCCCCACCGGGGGAGAAGCAAGGGAGAACGTCCGAGTCCTCCGCCCCAGCCAGTGAGTGCTCTCTTTTCTTGTTGTGCTGTGTGTGAGGTCGTTTCTGGGAACGAGGGCTTTGGGAAAGAACGCCCTTCATCACTTCTTGTTGTTGTTACTTGGTGGCTCTGAGGTTGTTATCGTCGGAGGAGGGACCACCGTGCACAGACCCCGCTTGGAAGTGCGTGGGCTGAACCGGGCCAGCTGTTGGGCTTGTGGCCGGGAGGAGGATGGGGGGGTGCCTGCCTTGGAGGGGCCTGCTGCTGCTCTGTGGCCTGCTGCTCTGCCTGAGGAGGTGAGTGCAGAACCCGGGGGCAGGGGTGGGCTATTGCAAGAAATCGTGTTCCTGAATACAAGAAATCGTGTTCCGGAATACAAGTAAATCACATCTACCAAATGATCCTACGTGGGAAATGAGAAAGAAGAATAGGACTTTCCGTGTGTGCCCTGTTACATATCGGGATTCTGTTGCGCTTTGTGTAGGAATATCTCCTGCCTAGAAACAAGAGCTCTGCAGTTGGTGTTTACAAGAAGGCTGACATGTATGCTTTATGGCACCTGGGTATAGCATAGCTCGTGGGCACCGTTTGTCACGATTGCTGATGCCGTTTCCTAATCCAAGATGACGGTTCTCTACCGCGCATGTGCAATGAAGTCAGGCAAGTTGAAAAGCCTGACTTCCTCTTACATCGAGGCTTCGCGTTTTAGTGTTGCCGCAGTTCCTGACTACGGACTTCTTGCCTCTCCCGTTCAGCGCAAGCCTGTGACCATTTGCTTTTCTATCTCCCGGATCCCTCTCTGGTTCACGCCAACATTCATGTTAATTTAACTCCCGGTTCCCGCTCTCCTTCTTAGGTATAGTGGTTACCGTCACGTCCCTGTATTCTTCATGTAGCCGGATGCCTCCGGTGGGGGATAGCGTGTGGGCGGGATTGTTTATCGCTTGGCTCCGCAGACCGGCCGGATTTTGTCCCGCGGGTCTGCCGGGTCTCGCGGGGACGATTCCGTCAGCAATAGAGCTCATTTGGACGGGGTTCCGCAGCATGTATGAGCACTCTCCCTTCATTCCTTCTATTATCGAGCACCTTCGGGGCCTTGACAGCCTTCAATAGTACCGTCTCCTCAAGTTTATCATCGATTGGAATACCTTGGGTTCACGGTAACAGCGCGCTGCGCTTCTTTAAGTACTTTTTGCAGACATTAAGACTACTGATCTTCAACATTTTGTTTAAATTTTTCTTATAGGAGATTTGAAGGACTATTCAAATATCTCATCTTGATCTTTGACTCGTAACAGCCTTGGTGAGAATGATGTTTAATGAAGAGATATGGGAGACACTGTATCTAGAAACTAGTATATCATGTTATAACATATGTTTTTTCCTTTAGAGAGAATGACAAGTTCTTTATTCCTACATTGAGGGTTCCTACACTGAGGATTCCAGCCCTGTTATAGAGTATCGCACCTGTGTAATTAGGTAACTTTCTGGGATTGGGTTCATTAGAGCTGTTCTGTTATCGTCTCCTTGGGCTTAGTTTGAATAATTCCTTTCTTTTACAGAAAGACATAAAACCTACCTGCCAGCAACGAGAGGGCTGAAGTACGAAGACTGTCTCCCCCCTTTTTCCTTGTTTTGTTTCCCTTCTTTCCCCTACTTACCATTGCACTCTAGAGTCTGGTAAGGGCAATTGGTGGTAGCGGAAGGTTGAGGACCTATCCACGTGTTCCTGGTATCCCTGACGCTCCTGCAGAACAGTATTGGTAAGATCCTTACACCGTTATCCCCGAGGCGTCCGGTGCGAGAGGCTGTGCGCTGGCGTTTATTAAAAGGCACTTTTAACCCTACGCCTGGGAATGCGAGCTTTGTCATCTGGCTTGAGTTGGGTGAGGTCTGCACCCCACCTGATGTAGGACAGAGCTCCCCTATCCTACCAATGTACCCACTTATGCACATTTTCACGAACCCTTAAACCGTTTTGTTCGTGTCCGTGGGAGCTGCTGCATACTTTGCATGGTGAGTGCATCCTTGCTCCAAGTCCGCCCCCCCCCCCCTCTTGCCCGAGCTCCCATTGGTTGCATCATGGGCATGGCGGCCCGGCCAGGGCTGGAGGCTGCCGGGGTGGGGGGGGAAGAGCAGCTCCCATCATGCACTAATGGTATGTCTCCGGGCTGCCCCTGGTCGGCGGGGGCGCATGTCTGGGGGTTCCAGGGGACATAACTGGCTTTGGGGGTCCACATGTCCTGCACTAGGCCCGGGATACAGGGGCAGTGCGCTCTGGGCCTGGATATTTTACAGGGTTATTAGTTTAATTTGTCCGGGCCTCATTGTGGGGGAGACAACTAGTGCCCTCCGTATCTCCTCGGTGCCACGTATTTGTGGGTAGCTCCGTTGTACCGGCCTTTCCCCTTGTGCCCAGAGTTTTGGTGGTAGGAAGAGGGGGCTCCTTGGTCGTCGGTATGTGGCGAGCCTGAACACCTATCCACCCCCCTTCACCCAAGATGGTGGCATGTGTGAATTTTAGGGAGCCACCCATGCGTTTAAGAGGGGGTGGTACCACAGGGTGACTGCGCTGCCTCCAGGCAGCAAGCCCCAGTCCCACAGATCATGGTGGGGAGTGGAGGTCCTCAGGGGCCTCTCCGTTACTGCAGTTTTCACGGAGGATGCCTTCCCTGGCCGCGGGAAGACGGGTTACTGGGGAAGAGGAAGGGAGCGGTATGGGCGTGCTCCCTCCTCTGTGCCGGGCTATTGCTCCGGGTGGCAAGCGCGTGGCGCATAACCCACACCCTGTAGCAACACCGTCGCTATTTACGGCTCCATTGCAGCAGTCATGGGATGGCTCTCACGGCCTCATATGCGGGGGTAATATGACCACCTCACTCATGAGGTAGTGGGCCCAGCTACAAGGTACCACATGGGGTCAGCCGATCAGGGTGATGAACGCGCATGGATGTCCCCGGCGGGTATCCCATCCGGGGTGACAACTGCCGACCCCGGTATCATTTTGGAAGTAGACAAGTAGCTCAGTGCTTATGCGGCTGCATTCAACAGGGCGATCGATGCCAGGTCACCGTTGTATGTTAGCGTATGACTTATACTACGGCGGAGTGTGTCTGATGGCAGAAAATTATTAGCGCCTGCAATTCTTTAATTTGTAATTGAAATGACCCGCACTGCTGTAATAGGTTTAACAAGAGAGTGCTGGTTATTCTCTTGGTAGCACTGAGTGCAGGCGGGCTCGGCAGCATGAGCGAGCGCCTCCGAGGGCTGGCGGTAGTTTGCGTCAGCTGTGCCCCGACATACAGGGGACGTGTTTCACTCGCATCAAGTGGTCACCGGGGTAACACTGCGCTCTCCTGCGCTGGCTGCAGTAGGTACAGTGCTCCGATGCTATCCCCCCTTTATGGGCGCATGCTGTCTAGAAGCTACATGGCTTGCAGGCCTCGATCCTCTCTTCATGCAAGGCTGGCAGAATTCACTGGACATGGCTTGACAGTGAGGCGTGTTATGTGCACACACGTACAGCATGCTGGCGCCGCCGGTACCTGCTGTGCCTGCTCGGGGATTGTGTTTTAAGCTGGGAGGCTTGCCCCCTCAGCGTGTTGCATGTCCGTGAGATAGGCTGGACATTTCCAGGGTGGCCGGGCAGAGGCACGCAGGGGTGCATGTGTGCGAGCCGGCCCCCGTTTGGCTGATGGTTGTGTAGGATGTTCTACCGGGTCCACACCCCAGCTGCGACTCGACATCCCCATGCTTAGGCACGCACGGAACATGAACAGAAACTGACTTTGCTTAACGTCCATAACGCAGTGTCGAGTGAGGGCTAGTGATTAATATCAACGTAAAGTCGTAATAATGAGAACATTTTGAGGATCCAGATTGACAACATGTTAACTTGTGTGGGGCTCTGTGTGTGTGTGTGGGGCTCTGTTTGTGTGCGTGGGGCTGTGTGTGTGTGGGGGGGGCTCTGTGTGTGTGTGGGGGCTCTGTGTGTGTGTGGGGGGTGCTCTGCTTGTGTGTGTGGCTTTGTGTGTGTGGGGCTCTGTGTGTGTGGGGCTCTGTGTGTGTGTGGGGCTCTGCTGGCGTGTGTGTGGGCCTCTGTTTGCATGTGTGACTGTGTGTGTGACAGTGTGTGTGGACTGTCCCTTACTTGCACCATAAATTGTGCCCCTTCACCGCCATTTGGGCGGGTCTGGTCCTGGGGTGGGTCTCCCATCCTGCCGGATCAGGTGGTGCTAGACTCTCTCCCCCATCTCTCTTTGGAATCTTACACAGCCTTGGCTCTCCGAGTTAAGTCTGGGTCGCCGGTCGACCCGCTCAAGCCACCAATGTTCAGAGACCAGACTTTTGCTCGCCCAGTTTGCGACTTAATCAACACGTCGCTGTCATCGGGCCAGGTGCCTTTGAAATGGAAGCATGCAGTAGTAATGCCCATTTTGAAAAAACCATCTCTCGACCCTACAAAATCGGAGAACTACTGCCCGATTTCGCTTCTCCCGTGGCCAGCCAAACTCGCGGAGGCGCATGTTAACACCGCCCTCACTGATCATCTGTCGCGTGCCAACATTCTGGACGATACCCAGAATGGTTTTCGGGCCGGCCACAGTACGGAGACAGCACTGCTATCTATGGTCGAGCACCTGCGGGTAGTTCTGGATGCAGGTCAAACGGCGGCGCTTGTTTTGCTAGACCTAAGCGCCGCCTTTGACACGGTCTCCCATGATATTCTCCTGCAGCGTCTTGAGGAGATAGGGGTGATCGGCACTGCACACCAGTGGTTTCGTTCGTTTCTCAGGGATCGTTCCTTCTGTGTGGCGTCCCCGCCCTATCAGTCCAAATGTCATCCTCTCTCTCTTGGGGTCCCGCAGGGTTCCTCGCTGAGCCCCACGTTGTTTAACATCTACGTGAGGCCGCAGGCTGAGGTTGTGAAGCTCTGTGGTATGACCATGGTGTCGTACGCAGATGACACCCAGCTAGCGGTCACGATCAGCGGGGACTCTGAGGTGGATGCCCCAAGATTCAGAGAAGGACTCAGGGCGGTGGCTGGTTGGATGACGTCCAACTGTCTCCAACTAAACGCCCAAAAAACGGAGGTGATGATCTTTGGGAAGCGGACGGACCTATGGGGAGACACTTGGTGGCCCTCTGAGTTGGGACCGACCCCCACTCCGGTTGCGGAGATCAAAAATCTTGGTGTTTGGCTGGATCCTTCCCTCAACTTTGTTGGCCACACCAAAAGGACGGCGGCGTGCTGCTTTGGCATCTTGCGCAATCTGCGCCCTGCCCTTAAATATTTTGATGCCGCAACTCGTCAACTGGTGGTGCAAGCAACGGTTTTGGCTCGACTGGACTATGCCAGCTCCCTTTTTATAGGATTAAACCAGGCCGAGCTAACCCGACTTCAAAGAGTGCAGAACGCAGCGGCCAGAGCAATCGTAGGTCTTCCTAGGTTTTGCTCAGCCGGTCCATCTTTGCGAGCCTTGCATTGGTTACCCGTTAGGCAGCGGATCCACTTTAAAGTTCTCTGCCTTTCCTTCAAGATTCTGAAGGGCCTATCGCCTCCCTTACTGCGCCAACTCTGGTGCCCTTATATCCCGGGCCGCACTCTGCGCTCGCTGGACCAAGAATTAGCGGTAGCCCCTCGGTTCAAACTCAGTCGGGTGGGGGGTCGCTCTTTTAAGGTGCGGGCAGCCGCACTTTGGAACGCTCTCCCCTTGAAACTCCGGACCCTTGGTGACCTGCTTTCCTTCCGCAAGGCCGCTAAAACCCATTTATTTTCTGAGCTATGTTAATTCCTTCACTCCCCCATTTTTAATAATATTTTCTGTTTCCCTGTTGTGTTGTGTTCGCCACCTTGTCGGTGCGCCGGGACGCTCCTTCGCTGGAGCAGCCGTGCGCAATACAAATAGCACTAACATAACATAACATAACTAACATAACTGTATGTGTGGACTGTGCGTGTGGACTGTGTGTGTGACTGTGTGTGTGTGACTGTGTGTGTGTGACTGTGTGTGTGTGTGACTGTGTGTGTCTGTGTGTGTGTGTGACTGTGTGTGTGTGACTATGTTAGATGTTAGGTGGTCTTATATAGCGCACAGCTACTCCAAGGAGTGTCCCGGCGCTTTAATATGTGACCGGAAAAGAAATACGTCAACAACATACAACAGAGTAGCCTGCAAAGAGTGAAAGACTCTAACACTAGGGGGAGAAGCCACTATCGGGCGAAGAGCCATGTTTTAAGGCCCTTCCTGAAGGCCAAAAGATTGGATGTGCAACGCAATGACAGTGGAAGCGAATTCCAGAGCTGCGGAGCTCGCAGCCTGAAAGAGCGACCACCTATGCGCGCCTTTTTTACTCGGGGGACCTCGGCTAAAAACAGAGACTCAGACCTCAAAGAACGGGCCGGATGGTAAAAGGAAAGTCTCCTTTGGAGATACTGAGCTCCCTTAGCGTGCAGGGCTTTATGGGCCAGAGTCAAGGCCTTAAACTCTATCCGCTTCCGGATAGGCAGCCAGTGGAGCGACTGTAATAGACTGGATACTCTAGCACGTCTATGGAGGCCGAAGATAGCCCGTGCGGCCGCGTTCTGCACCACCTGCATACGTTGCAGGAGATACTCCGGCAGGCCCAGATAAAGAATGTTGGAATAATCCAATCTGGAGCCAATTAATGCCTGAACCGTCGTCTTCCTATGCTCTTCCGAAAGCAGGGGGAAGAACTTCCGGAGCATTTTAAGGAGACCAAAGCAGGTTCCCGAGAGAGCCAGAACCTGGGACTTTAGTGTCAGCCCATTATCGATCTTCACTCCCAGATTCTTAGCTAACTGAGATGAGTGTGCTGGAGGGTACTGTGTGCGTGTGACTGTGTGAGTGTGTCTGTGACTGTGTGTGTGAGTGTGTGGCTGTGACTGTGTGTGTGTGTGTGTGTGTGAGACTGTCTGTCTGTGTGTGACTGTCTGTGTGTGTGTGACTGTCTGTGTGTGACTGTCTGTGTGTGTGGGTGTGTGTGTGACTGTGTGTGTGCGTGTGTGTGCGTGACTCTGTGTGTGTGTGACTATCTACTACTCACTCTATACTACTCTACACTATTCAACACTACTCACTAACTACTATTGCCTACAACTTACTCCTACACTACTCTATACAAGTATACTCTCTATTAATCAACTAGTCACTCTCTCCTAACACTTAATAAATGCTAATACTCTCTACTACTCTCTAATGCTTAACAATTGCAATTGTAAATGAAAATAACATATATTTATCAGTTTAAAAAAAACAATAAATAAAAAAAAATGACATTTGCAATACCAATAGCTCTAACTTTAACAAAGACGAGACCATTGCATTGTAAATGCCTGTTTTATGAACCTAGTTACCTCGTTTTTTCTCAGCTCACTACCTTTCTCCTTCACTATCTTTTTATCCATTGTCCCTCCCTCACCGTTCTCTGCCTAGCTGCTTTGCTACCTTATTACATGAATCAGATTTAATAATGCATGCCACAGGCACCTCTGCATTGCCCCTGCTCAGGAGATGGCATCGAGAGGAGGCCAGCCTTCGTGAAATGTCATGGACCCCTCGTCAAACCACACTGCGCAGGCCTACCATTTTGTGACACACGCTGATCTCACTTCCCGTCTAACCTTCAAGCTATTTGATTTACCCCACTGCTTCTTTAACTCACACAGCTTTCACCTCACCGACCGAGGGCCCTGCCCTCCCGCACCCCCTCTGCTCTGACCTTTGAGGCACAGAATACCATGCAGGTCTCTCTCTTTCTCTCTCACCACATTAAAGTTCCTGGCGCTGGATAAGCAATGCAACTGCGTGCAGCAGTCTGAAATGGTTGGATTAGCTCAAACATATCATCTAAATTGCGATGGCCCCAGGTCAGACAGTCACCCACCTACGAACGATACCCTTTTGGTGAGTTCTCACCAGCCACTGCACCGTGTATTTTCATAATTCCAACAACATATGCTGCCGTATATGGTAGCTGAGTACCTGTCGACGATAATATAAGCTGCTCGTGGCTGCCAATCAAAGCACAATCTATCCTCATACTTAACTTTTTAATGTTTATAAAAGGTATCATTCACGCACTAAATGGTACTCATTTTATCAATTTCAGAAGGATGAAAGTTGGAGTCACCCTGGCCGATATTGAAAACTACAATGTGAAAGTGGCACACATCTCGGCTGCAGTGGGTGTTCAAACGGTATGTATTGGGTCGAGGTCTTGTTGGCGGAACTGCCGCCTTCACCCTCCTGGCTAGGGTGACCAACTGGCATTGGTGCAATTTCAGGACGGTGAGTGTAAAAATTCAGGACAAAGGGTCAAAATTCAGGACACAAATTCAGGACAGGAGGTCAAAATTCAGGACAAAACTTCAGGACAATAGGTACGTTTTACAGACACATCAGAGGTCGCGCAATAGTATATAAGTAAGCCCAGCCATTTCCAAACATATTCAACCATTTGCAAACCTATCCATCATGTATCCTTCCATCTATCATTTCACTCATCCATCCCTTCATCCATCCCCTCATCCATCCTTTCACTCATCCTCCATTATCCATCCATCCATCCACCCTTTCACCCTATCCATCTGTACACTTATCCATCCACTCTTCATCCCATCCATCCATTCACTCATCCATTCAGCCATTTACCCTTTCACCAATCCAGCCATCCTTTCACTTACTAATCCTTCCACCCATCCACTCTTTGTCATCCATCCATCCTCCCTTTCTCTCTCCATCGACCCTTTCACTTAGCCTTCCTTCCATCCTTCCATCCACCCACCCATCCATCCATCTACTCATCCACTCATGAATCCATCCATTGCCCCTATCACTCATCCATCTATCATTTCACTCCTTCACACATCTATTCATCCTTTTGTCCATCTACCCTCCCTTTCACTCACTCATCCATCCTTACACCCACCCTTTCACTCATATGTCCATTCATTCACCCTTGCACTTATCAATCCATCAATCTATCCATCATTTCACTCACCCACCTATCCCCATCATCCACCCACCCACCATCCACCCACCCACTCATCCATCCTTTCACCCACCCACCATCCAATCCACTGATCGATCCTTTCACCCACCCACTCATCCATCCATCCTTTCATCCACCCACTCATCATCCATCCATCCATCCTTTCACCCACCCACTCATCATCCATCCATCCATCCTTTCACCCACCCACTTATCCATCCATCCTTCATCCTTCCCCTCATCCATCCTTCCTTTCATCCATTCTTCCCCTCACCCATCCATCCATCCCATCCATTTATCCTGCCCCTCATCCATTTATCCTTCCCCTCATCCATCATCCTTCCCCTCATCCATTTATCCTTCCCCTCATCCATCCATCCTTCCCCTCCATCCATCATCCTTCCCCTCATCCATCTTTCCCCTCATCAATCATCCAGCTACCCTTCCACCCATACATCCAGCTATTTACATTTTCTCTCCATCCTTCCCCTCACTCATCAATCCATCTATCCTCTCTCATTATCTATGTATTCAATCTTTCATTCACCCATTCACCCTTTCACTAATTCATCCAGCCATTCACACACCCTTCACTTACTTACTCGCCCACCTTTCCATATTGATTTTGAGCTGAGCCCTTTTGAGAAGAGGCCCATCAAGAACTTCACCCTCGCTGCAGGGGCCGTTCCAGGACCGGGACAGAAGCCACCCAGTGCGGAGACAGGATCCACCACAGGGTGGGACAGGAGCCATCACAGGCGGGGAGTGTGGGGGGGTGTGGGCAGGAGTCATCACAGGCGGGGGTGGACTGGAGCCACCACATGGGGGGACAGGAGCAGGAGTCATCACAGGAGAGGGAACGTGATCCACCAGGGTGGGCACAGGGGTGGGCATGCAGTATTCTAGTATCATCTTGGGCTTCTCGCCCCCTCCTGCACAAGACAACGAGAACACAGGCTCTGTGTCCTAAATGCCATCCCCCACTGTGATATACAGTACTTACAGGAGATACTCTAAGAGAACTGATTGAACTGAGTGTCCTCCATACTTTGTTAATCAGTGTGGGTGCGATTGTGCCATTTCTTTATTGTATTACATTATGCATGTTTGAAGAACCGAGGTTTGCTTACAAATTAGTGACAGTAATTAAGCTCGGTGAAGAGAAGCAGGTGCTGCCTCGGTGTAATCAGGGGTGTAATCTGTCCGAGTCTAGGATGTTTGGGGCCCTGGGTAGAAATGGAATGTGTGAGCCCCCCTCTAAATAGCAGATACAAGACGCATTCAGGGCTGTTTGCATGCGAATGGATGCCCCCTGCTCCTGAACCTGCAGCCTCTCCCTCTGTCACCTTCCAGCACCTCTTAACAGCTCATCAAGGGCTGGAGGTGTGAGGGTTGCCATTCCGCTGTGCTTCTCCAATGCTGCTGGGTGTCTGAGCTTTCATACAGCATCGGAGTCAAGAAGGGAGGTGGGGGCAAGCTGTGCCCGGTTAAAATTACGGACAAATGGCGTCCGTTAAAGAATCCTTCACGGACAACGGACAGACAGCCAAAATTACGGACTGTCCGTGAAATTTACGGACGGTTGGTCACCCTACTCCTGGCTCTGGAAAAAAAATAGTTGGTTGCAGTCGCGACTCGCAGGGGGCGGGCGGGTTCGCGCAGGGGTGGGTGTCAGGGAATTAAATAAGAAAAGTAAAACGTACCTTACAGCCGGTCCGTGCCACCTCTGCTCCCCTGGCTTGGCGCCTTCACGAACGGCCCTGGAGTTGACTGGCAGCCTCTCTCAGCCAATCCTGGCGTTACCAGCAGCGCCAAGATTGGTTTAGGGCACGACTACTCATCGCCCGCTGCACACCCATTAGTATGCCAAAGGGCTCCTAATGGGCATGCGCAAAAAGGTAAAAACAAAGGTGCACATGACTGGGCACGGGCTAAAAATTCGCCCTCCGTCCCCACTCATGCGCACTTGTGGTGCTGCCTGCTGCCCCTGGTGACAATGATGTCAGTCAACATGACACCAGACCGCCCACCCCCTTCAGACTCTGAAGGGGTGGGCGGTCCGACGTCATGCTGACTGACATGATTGTCAATTCTCCATCGGCGTCTTTGAACTTAAGTAAACTGATTCAGTTTACTTAAGTTCAAAGAAGCTGAGGGAGTTGCGGGCGGGGGGCGGGGGGTGGGGGGGGTTCGGGCTACGCCCGCACGCCCCAATGGACGCACCGCGCCTGCTGTAATGCCCATGATGTTTAATGCAGCTTTTTGTGTGTCTAGGATGGATGGTTTAGTTACTTCCTGCCCAACCTGAGGATAAAATATACAGTACATTTTCCTTGTTTTTGATTTGCACAGTTTCGTTGTTTTAGGCTTTCTGAAGTTACTGCCTCATTTGTGGTGGAGTTTTGGGGTGTCCTTGCCTCAGTCGTGGGCCTAGTAATACTATCCGTGTTGTCCCTCTCAGTCAATTCTTTGTTTTTTGCATTGAGCATTGTTTTTTGGGACAGCATTACATTTGGCCCTCGATTAAGTTGATTTACTTTTTATTTCTTTCCTCAAGCATTTTCTTTCCCTCTTCGTGAGGGACTGTTTAGGGCTTGCATCTGCATGTGAAGAAGTTTGGCTCAATGGTTAGAGCGGCAGACCCTGATGCAGAGGTCTGGCCTGGGACCAGGGTTCAATTCCCGCCTTGGCGGGTCTTGGGCTCAATTTCCTCAGACCTGATCATTCTCGCCTCGGTGCCTATTCTAATCAAGGGTCCCACTCTGCAACTCTGGGCAATAGCTTGCTTAATCTCCACAACGGCCCCAAAAGTGCTGGGATGCATAGCTTCACCTTGAGGGTGCCCAGGAGTGGACATTTCACAGTGAAAAGCCAAGAAGGGTTCCACAGCTGTATACGTACAGCACCATGAAACTCTGTGTGGGGTATAAGTGCGCTTTACAAGTACAAATTCATTTTATTTCATTGCATCTGCAAACGTTTGCAAGACATGGTTGGTTGGAGCTGCCTCTTGCACTCCAGCGTGGGCTTGTTCACTCAATTCCTCTGGCCCCCTCAAATCTTCTGTGATGAGAGGGCTTGGGTGCTCTGGGGATTTTGATATCTCCTTGTCGCGTGGGGTGCTATTTGCCCTGCCTTTTCCTATGTGGCCTTCTTGGTCGTCTAATGCCTGCTTCGAGTCTTTAATTTACCAAAAGATACTTTACGAGAATAGTTGTTTTGAATAGAGCAAACACAACCTGCTAGATGTATAGCAATATACGAGATTTATTCTCTTTTAGTTTTTTAAATTTTTCACTTATTATAACACTTTTTGTGTGCATGGATATACAAGCAGATTTTTATACAATATGTACATGAAAAATAACATGAATCACAATAATACATTAACACACTTCATACATGTCTGGCCATTCAGTCATACAAAACGCATTCACACAAAAAAACCTAAATGAAACAGAACAAGCACAATGGGTTCACGTATTGGTTGTAAATCAATGGAAGCAATCCTTTCGTTATTTCCAGTTTTTAGAGTCTCAACAAATCAAAAGTTCAAAGAGAGTATCCACATCTCTTGTATGTAGTTGGAGAGTCTATGGGAAAACACCAGTTGTGAACCAGTACGGGACTGGGTCGGTCGACGCGTTTCGAACCCCTATTTATTGGTGGGGTTCTCCTCAGGACCAAAGGGTTCTAAAAAAATAACGGAAACACTATTTAAGAAAGATGCAATATAGAAACTAACTCCAGTGTAAAACCACAGCAGCTTCCTACCTTAAACCACCTGGCTACTCGACAAAACGTGAAAAGTAGATAGCAGACGCGAGGTCACCAAGTATTACCAAAGATTGGAGTGCTCCCGGGGGCTGCAGATGGAACAGACAGAAAGGCAAAAAGCGCGCGTTACATACATTCGCACATACTTGCAATCATTCATTCAGGCTGCCCTAGTTCGGGGGGTGAGGCTTACCCGCTAAACAGTTAGCCTTGCAGACATTTTCGGTTCTCTCCTTGTTGTGAGATGGGAGCTGATCCGCCGCTGGAAAAGTAAACGGAAGAAAAACGTAAGTAACTCGGTATGGCGAAGTACATGGTGAAAGCTGTTGCGCAAGTGGAACTGATGAGAGTACGCACCGGCAAAGGGAAGGCATCCGTCCTTCTCTCGGCTGTGGAATGATTTGAACTTTTGATTTGTTGAGACTCTAAAAACTGGAAATAACGAAAGGATTGCTTCCATTGATTTACAACCAATACGTGAACCCATTGTGCTTGTTCTGTTTCATTTAGGTTTTTTTGTGTGAATGCGTTTTGTATGACTGAATGGCCAGACATGTATGAAGTGTGTTAATGTATTATTGTGATTCATGTTATTTTTCATGTACATATTGTATAAAAATCTGCTTGTATTTCCATGCACAAAAAAGTGTTATAATAAGTGAAAAATTTTAAAAACTAAAAGAGAATAAATCTCGTATATTGCTATACATCTAGCAGGTTGTGTTTGCTCTATTCAAAACAACTATTCTCGTAAAGTATCTTTTGGTAAATTGAACCTCTCAGCATTGGTGTTTGTTTTGTTACATAGTTTAGGTTGGACTCAGCCTGCTGAGTTAAGAGTCAAGGCCCTTTTTGCGTTTTTTGACTGCTTCGAGTCTTTGTCGGGCTCTGTAAAAGGTTCCCTAATAGCCCTAAGCATCTCTGACATTAAAGTTGATACCGTTACTAGTTTGTCGATTATTTGGGGGCAGTGGCAAGTACGTCATGCAGTACCTTGTTTATCATGGTGTTCAAGTCTTGCAAATTTGCTTCTATCCCCTGTACATGAATAGCTAGGATGTTTAAAAGTTCGACTTGCGTGTCTAGCTTATCTGCATGATATGTTATCGAGTTTCCAATAGTTTCTATGGTGTTTAGTGGTTGGGGCCGTATAAAGGACGTAGGAAGACTGGTTGTTGCTTCCATTTGTGTTTGATTTAGTTGATTTGAATGCTCCGAATGCTCCATGTAGTCATTATTCTCGCTTGATGGTTCATTTTCATGTGGAGCGTTGGGTGCCATTGCCTTTGTCATTGCAGGATTTGGCTCAATAGTTTCTTGTGAAGGGCACCTGCTTAGTTGGATATGAGATGCTTCATTGTCCTTTTGCTGATTTAGGTTTTTAGGGATTTTATCTTCAGGTGGTTATGCAAGCTTGTCATAATTGTGATCATTTTCCTCATTTTCCACCCACTTGGAGGCCGAACCCTCTTGTTTCGATGCATGTGGTTCTGCCATTAAAAAAGGAAGATAGGTAGTTGCGAGCAGACTTAATATTTGATCCTGTGGTCCTGGTTATGGTTATGGTTCTGCATAAAGCTTCTTTCCGGTTCTTTCGTAATGGTTTGAGGTGGTTCCAGGTGTGAGAGCTGGTTGTAAAGGAGGTCCCAGCTTGTGATGGGCACTCAATGAACTAAAGCCGCTGCTACCTGATGGCTGTGGTTACCATTGTCCATTGCTGGCAGAGTTGCGATTCTTAAGATGATAGTTCTCCCCACATTTTAATATCTTTTCAACAATATTTCCATACCCTTCCCAAACAGTTTGTTTTTGATGTGGCGTTCGCACCTTATCAGATTGGTTTGGGGGGGGCAAACAGGCTCGCGTACGTTGGCAGGTGCTCACCCTTCTGTACGAGAGGGGAGGGTATGGCGTGCTGGATCTACAATTGTACTACCTTGTGGCCCAATACTGCTAAGCCTTTGCATGGTTTCACCCTGATGCCAGGATGCTGTTTCTCCACCCAGAGGCAGATTTTGTCCATCCTGAGCAGTTGTCCACTGTATTACCCAGGGACGTTCCCAGAGACCCTAGTGATAAACAGACGGGTTCCACTACCAGTTGGGCCTGGGATGAACTGAGACGAGTCACCGGCGCCACCGCACTTTATACCTCTGCCCTACCTGTCCCCAACACCCGCTGGCTGCCAATTACCGGTGAAAACTGGTGTAGAACACTTTGGCTAAATTTTATATCACCAAACTAGGAGATTTGTACCCAGATGGGCACATCTTTTCGGTGACAGATGATGTCCTCTTTCATGACGTCACATTTATGGATAGCTTTGTACTAGGTCGAATTAGTAATGCTTTACGCGCCACGCTGCCTGGTTTTCCCATTGAACGAGACTTATTCGCTCCACTCTTGCTGATTATTGAGAGCGTGAGTGGGGTTCATCTCATATCTAAACTGTATAAGACATGTTCTGGGATGAGACCGGTCAACGATGACAAGATCCGCAAAGATTGAGAAGAAGACTTAGTCCACCCCATCACTGACGACCAGTGGGATAAATGCTGCGCAGTAGCGAAAGAAGTCTCTCTAAACAGCAAGCATAAACTACTCAATTTTAACTTCCTGTGCAGAATATACATCACCCCTGCTACAGCACACAGACTGGATTCATCTAGACCCCATAACTACCGTAAATACGCCGCCCCATATGCGCATTTTGCACATCTTACATGGACCTGTCCAAAACTCCAATCTTACTGGGAGGAAGTACACAGAACTCTAGGTGACATGATTGAGCTGTCCCTCATCCCCAAACTTGAAGTGGTATTACTGGGTTATGCGGTGAACTTCTCCAGAAGCGTTAGGAGATTTACATCCCTCAGTTTGCTGCTGGCCAAAAGAGAAATAGCTATTCAAGGTTGGCTGAATATTCTGGCCTATTGCAACACTAACTGTGAAGTGTACTCCAGCATACTGCCAAGCTCCTCTCGTCCCAAAGACATCTGGGGTCCATACAGATCTTCTGTTGAAACTCTACGACATTTTTCTTAAATGTTTGCTTTACACTGCTCCTTTTCTCCCCACAGTGTATGTAACTTTTTGATTATGTAGCCTCTTGCGACTGTTGTATGCGGGTGGGCCAGTAGACCTGATGTTGGGCGGCAGGTGTCTGCATTCCGGGAAAAGGGACGGGCATTCGGGAACCGCATTTTAAAGCTCCGCTGAGACTCTTATTTTACAAAATGCATGACATGTTGATCTTTGTAATGATGCACTACGTACATTTTCTTCCTTTTCAATTGTTAATGACAATGACAGTGAACTACTATGCTTGAGTTACTATGATGTGACAAATAAAAAATAAAGTTAAAAAAAGCTCTGCTAGCTGGGGGTGTTGGGCTTGAGGAAATGAAGGTGATCTTGGGCTTTGGGAAGTAATGGTCTGCTTTGGTCTTCCAATCTGGGAGGGCGGATGTTGATGCTCCCTGAGCATGTTTTTTATTGTTGTTGCTGTTCTTGCTGCTGGCACAATGCCTTTTCTAGGGGGCCCTGATTTGTTGTTACTTTGCTTGAGTTCCTTGGAGCCCTCTGGGTCCTTGCCCTCTATGGGGTCCTTGTGGCTCCCAGGCAAGAGTCTGTGACAGACTTTTAGAAAGACTCTGATCAGTGCCCGCTTGTTGGCTTTAATGCAGATGCCATGAGCAGTGATTGTGGTAGGATCTTCTTCCGCTTTTACTCCATTTTTAGGTCTCGGCCTAGCGTACAGTGCGCAGCAGTGTCTCGCAGCCGAGATTTTATGTTTTCCTAGAGTGGGGCTTGAACCCGCCCCTCTTCTCCATTGCCTGGCTTCCTAAACGGAGGCCAGCCATTGGAGGAGAGGGGCATCACTCCGTTCGAGTCCCGTCTTTTTGGGATAGAGGGGTGTGTTTTTGCTGTTCTTTCTCTCCCTGACATCATCGGGAGAGAGTAGCCCCTTATCACGCTGCCTGCACGCCCAAATCAGCTATCTGATTGGTGTTCCTTATTAACCAATCAGAGGGCCGGCTTTGGTCGTGCAGGCAGCGTGAGCAGACACATCGCCTTAGATTTGTGGCGCAGATTCCCTGTTCTCCTGGCAGGCCACGTATGTATACCAAACACCTCAGTATCCAGTCAGTATTCCCCAGTGTGACACAGGAGAGCTCTCGGGTCACTATATTGTCAAACAAACATGCCGGGCAGCTCCTCCAGCGTATTTCTCCTAACTGAGGGGCGAGCACTGATATTCACCCATGTCAGAGGCCTCCACGCAGATTCCTGGGGCCCACCGGCTCCCATCGCCATCACTCCGGTCCTGCCCTTACATGTAGGCCGTGTGCAGCTTTCCAACACTCCTTCCCGCTACAGCCACCAGTCCTGGCCAGTGTCCCTCCTCTGTGGCCACAGCCACAATCATGTCTCTCGTCCCCTCCCAGGGCACGGCAGGCCAATGCGCAGCTGTTTCCTACACAGAGGCCGCATCCAGCAACAGCTGGCCCCTGCCTTCTCTCTGTGTCAGTGTTGCTGCACACCACTTCACTCGGCCTCCGACCAGGCATTCAGGAAGGTGTTCTGGATGCCTTCTCAGCCAGGCTCCGTAGTTCGAGCCGCCCGACTTCCTTCACAGTAGGGCACGCCCAGGTACCTTTTTCACTTTTCCGGCCTGCTGTAGGCCACCGGAGCACTCGCACCTCACAGTTGTCTTCCGACCGTACATTGGTCGTCACTGTGCCGCAACTAGCGTTTGAGTTGCGGGACCAGACCCGTCCTGCCGCCTCAATTGCCCACAGCGCCCCCAGGATCCACTTGGCCAGCGCCACCTGTCGCCTCCGGTATCTTTGGGGCCAACTCCTCACCTCCTTGTTTACTTCTTACCGCCTCACTGAAACGAGGCGTCCACAGGCGTTGTGCTCTATAAGCCGCTGCCAACGGGGCCCAGTCACAGATGCCCGCCTGTTCAATTTCGCAGGTGGCTCTCCAACGCACCGCTTCAATGGCAATACACTTACTGGTGCTACACGATCCGCGCCCCTACGAGCCATCTCCTTTATTGCCCCCAAGCCCTAAAACGAGCTCCTCATCCCCTTCAGAGCTGCCAGCTCCATCCCTCACTTCAGAAGCAGATGGAAATCCTAGGCTCCTCTTAGCGCAGCTTTCTCCTTCTGGACACCCTCCTCGGTGATTAGCACGCCATACAAATCGCAACAACATGACATGACCAGCCCCCTCATTCCCCCGGTTCCGCCTCATGCATGTAAAGTGTGCATGACAGTGCGTGGGCATAGAAGTAGTGGGGTAATCATGCTGGATTCTCGTTTCATGTGAGGCGCAACTCCATTGGTTTTAGTTGCGGTCAGTGCCTGTCTTCTCTTCCCCTACATGCAAGTACCCGACTTGTGCCTCCCACCTCTCCTAAAAGTCTTTGTGAAGCAGAGTGCAGATGTATGGCTTAAATCCACATATTTGATGGAGTAGAGGAACACAGGTTGGCCTATGACCTTGCCACAGAAACACCAAACACAGGTATGTCCTCAAATGATTGCTTGTGCTTGCTGTCCCGCCCCCCATTGCTTGTGCTTGCTCTCCTGCCCCCCTCGTTGGTTGTGCTTGCTCTCCTGCCCCCCCTCCTTGGTTGTGCTTGCTCTCCTGCCCCCCCTCGTTGGTTGTGCTTGCTCCCCTGCCCCCCCTCGTTGGTTGTGCTTGCTCTCCTGCCACCTCGTGCTTGCTGTCCTGCCCCCTTCTTGCTTGCTCTCCTGCCCCCCCCTTGTTGCTTGTGCTTGCTGTCCTGCCCCCTCGTTGCTTGTGCTTGCTCTCTTGCCCCCTAGTTGGTTGTGCTTGCTGTCCTGCACCCTCGTTCGTTGTGCTTGCTCTCCTGCCCTGCTATTGGCATTGTAAATGGCAATGCCATTTATTTATCTTACTTTAAGAATGCCGAGACCATTGCATTGTAAATGCTTGTTGGTTTTGTCTAAAAGTGTGTCTGTTTTGGCAGCGCTAGCATCATCAGCTGCATTGGTGGCAGAGCTCGATGTCCCTTGCTTTGTGCTGTTGAGATAGGTTGCGGTTTCTCTTTCTCGGCCAGGCACCGACTCTATCTCTGTCTCAGTCACTGGCCTTGGCGAGAAAGTCATAGGTCGGCTGGAGGAAAGAGTGAAAAATTGACATGTTCCACAAACACCTTTAAAATAGGACAATGATAATTGCAACGTAGAATGAATCACTAAGGAAAATGATGGACCTAAAGAAAGGTTGTAACCGGTGAGGAGTACTCCTTGGCTGCCACCCTATGCTGGGACTGAGTCTCTCAGACTATTACCTTTGGTTTCCGAGTCCCTGCTCTATGGAGGGGGCCCACTTCAAACAGAAGAAGAGACTATCAGTATGCAACAGACCTTTGGGCGGTGCAGGAGACATAACTCGGATTGCATTCCTGCCAGTCCCTCCGCTGCAATTTCAAGTGGTTGCCAACGGCCAGGATTCCTTGATAGCTAATGGCATCCTCTAGAATACTATTGCAGGACTTGACTGGAAAGTCTCAATCTCATATGTTAGATCTAATCCTAACTCACTGTTGGGGAATTAGGGTCCTCACTTTTATTGTTACCATGTATTTTTTCCTAATCCATGAGTGGAGGAGTATGGCAGGTTTGGTGGTGGGCTTTGGTAGTGGCTGTTGGGAAGAGCCAGGAGTAACAGAGACATTTGAAATTCATGGAATGGCACCGAGCTATATACTCAGCTACCTCTTAGCACACACTGTGTCTCACATAGATACCACACCATACCAATGGTACTAAATGCACTGCCACTGAATATTAGAGGCCTTAATTCACCAGCTAAGTGCCATAAACTGTGAAATATGTCTTGCACCAGAAGCTTGATGTCATAGCCATGCAGGAAACGCACCTTAAACGTAATCAGGATCACAGGCTAAAACACAGAGTGTATCCCCTGCTATACAAATCTTCTGATAACACCAAGCACAATGGAGTGGCCGTTTTTCTTCATTCTTCCTTAAAATTCCAAATCACTGCCAGCAAAACTGATACATATAGGAGTATAGTAATAGTCAAGAGACACATTAAAGAATGACTCTGCACAATCGCTTCAGTTTACGCACCAAATTCAGGACAATCTGAGTTTATCCATTCTTTGCTTTCTCTCATGGCTGGTTTTGTGGAAGGGGACACCATTTTGATGGGGGACTTTAACCTAACTTGGGATGTTGCCCAGGATAGCACTCACCCCTATAGACTGCAGCCAGGAACCTTCTCCAAGACACTGAAACTAGCCAACCTACACTTAGGCCTGATAGACGCCTTGAGATTCAAGCATCCTACAACTCGGGACCTAACATTTTTTTCCCATGTCCACTGCACATATTCAAAACTCAACTACACATTCATCAGTTAGTCACTACAACACACCATTGCAGACTCAAGATTCCACTCTATTGCGCTTTCATCCCACGCTCTGGTGGAGATAATACTAGAGTGGCAGGCTCCGAAATCCAAATTCTGGAGATGCTTCTTTCCAGTACCACGAACGAGAGACCGTCTCTTCAGAGATGAGCTTCATAGGGCCATTAGGAAGCACTTTCAATTGAACAATCCCCTAGATACTGACCCCTCCACAGTGGTTAATTTGTAAAATAAAAAGTGCTGGGGGTCTCCTCAGGAGGCAGCGCTAACTGGATAAATGTGCTGGTGCAAACTGCCTCCTGACTAGAGTCCTAGGACTTATTATCCTGTACAGGACTTGGCCTTGGCTAGAGCTGCCGATTTTGGAGCTGGGAAACCGGGTTCGAGTCTCGGCTTGGCTCAACATCCTGTGATTCTGGGGAAAATCAAGTGCCTTCCAAATTAGTGTGTCCTTAATTGGTGCTATAAGCACCGGTGCTGAGGATAAGGTGCCGGTGCTAAGCGTGGGAAAAACACCAGCTCAAATTAAGCACTGCCCCTCCACCACCTGGGACTCTTTTAAATCATTCCTTAGAGGGAAATTGTCAGGTTAGTAACCAAGTTTCCACGGGAGCGAAGAAGGATCCCTACACCTCTAGGACACAGGAGCAAGAATGCGAATAGATACACACTCCAGTCTACTGTCTCCTAAAAGTATGAGGGAATTACCCTAGGAGTGTCCACCACTCTCCTCATACGAGGGGGTATGCAGAGTACAGCAATAGTCGTAGGTGGATGTCCAGGCTAGAAAACAAAACAAGCAATACACATAATATATCCTTATTTCACTAACCTGCAGGCAGGAGACATTGACATGCGTGATTCTGCAGGTGTGCTTACCCCAACTGTAGATTAGGCAGGCTTTATCGAACAGTTCAAAAAAGGTAGGCTGAATAATCTGTATCGGGGTAGGAGGAGTAGAACTCTCGAGGGATATTCACACCAGACAAACGACAACAAAATATAGGGGATGTGAGGAGCACCGGCCGGCTGTTGTGGGCGGAAACAGCGGAGCAGCACACACACACACGAGGAGAGACACCCGGCCCTCAAAAGAGACAAGGGCGGAGCGCTCACTCTCACAGGAGGGATAAGACAACAAAAGGACTCACCAGGTATTTTCAATCATACAACAGTAGCAAGGAAAAAGAACCGAGCGAACTAACGCCCGCTAAATGCGTGAGAAAAGTAAGGGCAGACGCGATAACTCTCTCGCGTAAGAAAGCAAGAAACGCCGAAGCTCGGCAAAGATACGCTCACACAGTAAACGACCATCCAGCTGAGGCAGGGTCAGGGAATGAAGGCAACAAAAGCGGGAAAGGGTCCACGGAGTCTCGGTGAACACCAAAGAACGCCACGGAGACCTCGAGTCAGGAACCAGGAAGTGAAGAGGGGGCATGGTACCGGAACAGTAAGCCAAGCAAAGGCTACGTTCTGCCGTGCCTCTTTTCTCAGTTAAGGAAGCGTCTAAAAATTAACTAGCTATTTGGTGTTAGGGACCTGGGAAAAAGACCACAGCTCAGTAATCTCGCATGTCAAGGTGATTAATTCCTAACAGTACCCCTCCTCAAAGGCCTCTTCAAAGGACCAGGCTTAGCAGGATGAAGTCTGTGGAATTGTTGAATCAATCTCGCTGCATGTATGTTTTCTGCAGGTTCCCATGACCTATCCTCTGGGGGGTATCCTACCCAATCGATAAGGTACTGGAGTTTGCCTCTAGTTTTCCGGGAATCTAGAATCTTTCTCACTTCGTATTCTGCTTCTCCATCTATTTGTATCGGTGGAGGAGGGATTTCAGGAACAATAGACGGAATATATTTCTTTACCAAGGAGCTGTGGAAAACAGGATGTATTTTCATGCAAGGGGGAAGTTGCAACTTCAGAGTAACAGGGGATATGACTTTTTCAATAGGGAAGGGACCTACGAACCTGGGCTGGAGTTTTTTCGATCCTTCCATCTTTAGATTTCTGGTGGACAGCCACACTTTCTCTCCTATGGTGTACATGGGTTCGGGTCTCCGGTGTTTATCGGCTTGTTTTTTCATCGCTTCTTTAGCCTTACTTAACTCGGTCTTTGCTGTTTCCCATACTAGCTTGATTTGGGCATGGTGTTCGTCAAGGGAAGGTACAGAGGAGTCTTCAGGAGGGATGGTAATAGGGATCATCCTAGGGTGTTGTGCCTGCCCACAGAAAAAAGGGGAGGTATGTGTAGCGGAATGGATAGAATTATTGTAGGCGAATTCGGCCAAAGGTAAGGCTTGGACCCAAGTGGATGGAAGGGAAGTCAATAAACACCGCAAAAATTGTTCTAAGGTTTGATTGGTCCTTTCTGTTTGCCCATCAGTTTGGGGGTGATAAGCAGTGGATAATCGGTGGTCTATCCCTAGCATAGAACACAACCCCCTCCAGAACTTTGAGACGAACTGTGGACCTCGGTCTGAGATTATAACCGTGGGTAAACCATGTAACTTGACAATGTCTCTCAGGAAAACAGATGATAGTTCTTTGGAGGAAGGCACTTGCTTCAGAGGTATGAAATGTCCCATTTTGGACAGTAAATCAACAACCACATATATCGAGGTAAAACCTTGACAGGAGGGCAAATCCATCATAAAATCCATGCTAATCGTGTGCCAAGGATGAGGAGGAATGGCTATGTTTTTTAAGAGCCCTGTGGGAGCACAATGCGACGCCTTGTGGCGAGCGCAAGTGGCACAAGCTTGTACATATGCTGTTACATCTTTGAACATGGATTCCCACCAAAACCACTTGTTACATAAGTCATGGGTTTTTCTAATGCCTGGATGACCAGCCAAGGTGCCACTAGGAACCCATTCTAGGATTGTCAGTCTCAACTCTGGAGCAGGGGCAAACAACTTGTTGTCATGATAGAATAATCCTTCTCTAATGGTGTGTAGTGGATTCTTCAACCAGTCTTCCTGTGATAAATCTAAGAGAAGATGTTTGATTTGTTCAAGAAGGTCCTGCTCTTTTTCCCCCACACCCAGTATTTTGTTTTCGGGTATTATAGGACAGGGTTGTTCTTGTTCCACATATTGGTCATGACCCAGCCTTGACAAGGCATCAGCTTTTCCTTGCTGTGTCCCAGGGCGATAGGTGATTATAAAGTCATATACACTAAAGAACAATAACCACCGCATTTGCCTGGGAGTGAGAGCTCTAGCTGACTTAAAAAACTGAAGATTCTTGTGGTCCGAATATATGGTGACAACATGTGGGGATCCTAGTAAATGATGCCTCCACTCCTGGAAGGACAATTTAATCGCTAACAATTCTCTCTCACCTATAGTGTAATTTCTCTCTGCTGGTAATAGGGTCTTGGAGAAATACGCTATAGGGTGCATGTGTCCTGTCTCAGGGTCTCTCTGTGAAAGTATGCCTCCCACCGCGTATTGAGAAGCATCCGCCTCTACAAAAAAAGGTTGAGTATTATCGGCGTGATGGAGGATAGGCGCAGTAGTGAACTGGGTTTTTAAGTCACAAAAGGCTCTTTCAGCTTCATTCGACCATTGAAAGGGTACTCCTTTTTTCAGGAGTCTGGTTATTGGTGCTATAGTATCAGAGAAGTGATCAATAAACTGCCGATAAAAATTAGCGAATCCCAGGAATGATTGTATTTCCTTCACAGAAGTAGGACTTTTCTATTTCACCAAGGCCTCAATCTTCTTGGGATCCATCTGCAGGCCATTAGGTTTGATAGTAAAGCCAAGAAATCTACTTCGGTAGTGTGAAACATACTCTTGTCCAATTTGGCGAACAACTGATTTTCTTTTAACTTGGTAAGGATCTTTCGTACATGTTCCACGTGGTCTTTCTCATTCTGCGAGAATATAAGGATATCGTCTATATAGACGATCACAAAGATGTCGATATATTCACGCAAGATGTCGTTGATAAAGTACTGAAACGCAGCTGGAGCGTTGCACAGACCGAATGGCATTACACAATACTCATAGAGCCCATAGTTGGTGCGGAATGCGGTCTTCCATTCATCGCCCTGTTTAACGCGTATTAAATGGTAAGCACCTCTGAGATCTATCTTAGTAAAGATTTTTGCTCCTTTTATCTGTTCCAAAAGGACTGGAATCAGAGGCAGAGGGTACTTGTTTTTTTATTGTGATCTTATTCAAGGCTCTATAATCTAGGCATGCCCTGAGTCCGCCTTCCCTTTTATTTATAAAAAACAAAGGAGAAGACACGGGGGAAGTAGAATGTCGGATAAAACCTTTCGATAGCATGTCGTCCAGATAGTTTTTTAGATAGTCATTTTCTGTGGGTGTTAAAGCATAAATTCGACTACAGGGCAAATCTGCGCCGGGAATTAAGTCAATTATGCAGTCGTAACTCCTGTGAGGAGGTAATTTAGTTGCTTCTTGTTCACTGAACACCTCTTCAAAGTCTGCATATTGTTCAGGCACTTTCAGATCTAGTCCTGTTTGGACAGCACAGTATAAGGGGAGTTCAGGTTCTCGGGCTTCTAAATAACACTGGGTTTTACAATACGGGGACATCAAGGTAACTGTTCTTTTAACCCAGTCTATAACGGGATTGTGTACTTGTAACCAAGGTACTCCTAAAATAACACCAAAATTAGGAGCGTCTATAAGATCAAAAACAAGACTTTCTGAATGCCCATTATTAAACACAATGATCACAGGTGGAGTTTGATAACTGATCATCCCTGAAGACAACTCGGACCCATCTACTGCCCATATGTATTCGGGCTGGGGTTTTGCAACAAAAGACAGTCCCAACTGTTTAGCTAGTTTAATGTCAAAGAAGTTTCCAGTTGCTCCTGAATCAAGGAGGACAGACACAGAGAATTGCTTGTTTCCGCTGTAAGTGAGTGTAATGGGTAAGGTGAAATGTTTGACTACGTGTATTTTGTTGGTAGAGATCTGATGAGGGATGAAGCTTGAGGAAGTGACCTCTCTATTCCTCAAGCTTGCTAGTTTTCCGAACTAGAAAGACTGCTGGCTGATAGTCTGGGTGTCTTAGGACGGACAGGACAGTCTTTAGCATAGTGGCCACCCTTACCACAGTATAAGCACAAGTTTAATTTTCGCCGCTTGTCTTTTTCCTCTGTGGATAAAGGACCGCGTATGCCCCCGATTTGCATGGGTTCAGGGACATCTTTTTGTACTGGTTCCTCAATCTTAGGTAATATAAACCTAGGCACAATATTCCGTGTTCTTTCTCCTTTCCTTTCATGCAAGCGATGATCCTCTTGTCTTATCACCCTCACCAATATGGCTACCTCCCATAACAAGCTGATTATTCTGGGCGATTTCAACCTTTGGCCAAATGGCAGCCTGGACTCTGCCCTAAATAATCTTATACTTTCCTGTGAAGGTATGGGACTCTCCCAACTGGTCAATAAACCTACACACTCTGCTGGGCACCAGCTTGATCTAATTTTCTCCTCCCCCCAGCTAGTATTCCTGAGCGACATATTGCCTATGTGCTGGACCGACCATGCACTTATTAAATTTCACATAGCTGGCAGCAGAGCCAGCAGGCCGCCACCCAGTACCTCCCCCGATTCTCAGTACAAAGATTGGAAAGCTCTGGACAAACTAAGACTGGCCGGCCCCGTATTTAATGTGGAAGACAGCTTTTCCACCGTTCAGTCGGTGGAGGACAACTACATGGCCCTCTGCACAAGGATTTCTAACACCTCGGAACACCTTGTCCCCCAGAAAAGGTGCAAACCTAAGAGAAGAGCACCAGCCCCCTGGTTTGATGACTCATTGAGAGCCCTCAAATTAGCTTGCAGACAATCAGAGAGGAAATGGAGGCAAGGTTATTCGGATACCAACAAATCTCTCTGGAAAGACAACCTCCGAGCATATAAAACTGCCATTGTCCAAAGCAAGGCTAACTACTTCTGCTCTACCATTGCCAATGCCACCAATAGTTCGAAAAGTATCTTTCAGATACTCAAAAACCTAACCCACCCAGACTGTGCCACAATGACGCAGCCTCCTACTCAAGCCCTCTGTGACAATCTTGCAGCATTCTTCATTAATAAAATTAACATAATTATTCACAATTTGAAGACCCCCCCCTCGCTGGGAGGTTCCAACAGCCCGGGAGCTAGCACCAGTACCCAGGACTTGACGCCCTTAGGCTCCATCCCTACGGCTAGGTTACGGGAATTCCCCCCTATTTCTGAATCTGAGTTTGAAAGACTGGCGCTTGGAATTACCTCGGGTTCCCCGCTTGACCCCCTACCTCCAAAAATTTGGAAAAGCTCTGGAACAGAACTTTTCGGCACTTTGCGCCAAATATGTAACCAGTCTTTGCACTGTGGATATGTTCCAACCCCTTGGAAACAGGCGCTCGTCACCCCACTCCTGAAAAAGCCCTCCTTGAGCCCAGACTGTTTATCAAACTACCGACCCATCTCCCTACTGCCATTTCCAGCGAAAGTCGCCGAACGATGGGTCAGCTCCTGTCTCTCTACTCACCTGGAGCATAACAACTTCCTGGATGATCTCCAATTCGGTTTCCGTCCAGCCCACGGTACCGAAACAGCTGTCCTGACAGCCATGGAGGATCTTCGCATGCGGGCAGACAGGGGCCAGCCAGTAGCATTGATACTGCTGGACTTGTCTGCCGCATTCGATACGGTCAACCACAGGACGCTGTTGGAGAGACTCAGTGAGGCAGGTGTGGATGGCACGGCTCTGCTATGGTTTCATTCCTACCTGCGGGACAGGAGACAGGCTGTCTCCCTCCCCCCATTCCAATCCGCATTTGCACCTGTGCCCCAGGGAGTTCCCCAGGGCTCTTCCATCAGTCCCATCCTTTTTAACGTGTACCTCAAACCTTTGATCACGTTAATTAAGTCGTTCAGGATAAAAACGATCAACTATGCTGACGACACCCAGCTCATTCTCTCCTGGGAGGGAGAAGACTCCATCCCCTTAACTTCCTTCCACGATTGCCTAAGAGAGACGGCTGGGTGGTTGCACAGGAACTCCCTACAATTTAACTCCTCCAAAACAGAGGTTCTGTTTTGCGCTGGTAACAACATACCTCGCCAGTTCCCGAGTGACTTCTGGCCTCCAGAGACTAGGGACAAACCTCAGCCAGTTACCTCGGTCCGCAACCTGGGAGCCATGCTCAATAACAAGCTGAGTATGGAAACCCAGGTCGCTAAAACAGTGGGGATCTGCACAGCTCTTCTACGTTCCCTGCGTAAAATTATGCCACTCCTCCCTGCACAAGCTCGGGCGTTGATAGTCAGGTGCACTATTCTCAGTCGCCTCGACTATTGCAACGCACTGCTCCTGGAGTCTCCAGTCACGCTGCTAGACCGGCTTCAAAGAATTCAGTCAGCCGCCGCCAAGCTAGCTCTCGGCCGGACGAGGAGATCTTCGGCCACAGCGGCCCTAGCCGAGCTACATTGGTTACCTTTAAAGCAGCAGGTGGCCTTCAAGTCCCTCTGCATTGTCTTCAAGGCTCTGCACGGACTTGGGCCCAGACCTCTGCAGGCTCTGTTCCTGTGGTACACTCCGACCAGAGACCTGCGATCGTCCTCGGCCTGTCTGGTAAAAGTGCCCAGATACAACAAAGCCAGAACCGGGGGCAGATCCTTCAGGGTCGCAGCGGCCAAATTATGGAACAGTCTGCCCATTGACATACGCCAGATCTCACAACTTCTTCCCTTTCGAAAACGGATCAAGACCTGGCTATTCCCCTAAATCTTCCCGCCTGCTATTTACTTTGGTTTCTCCTCATTAGAGTATTCTCAAGCGCCAGGAAGCCTGCAAGGTATCAGCTGCGCTATACAAATATTCAAAATAAAATAAATAATCCAATTTGACCACTAGATCAATAAAAGAGGCACAATCTTCTGGGGGGTTCACTATTTGAGAGAGTAAGTCTTTTAAATCATCTCCCAACCCACGATAAAACAATGAAGTTCGCTTGTCATCTGGCCAATGTGTTTCCGCCACCAAACGATTGAAATTGGTAATGTACGACAAAAGATCTTTGGAGCCCTGCTTTAAATTGAGCAGTTCTGTATCACTTGCTTGCATGTATGAATGTTTGGCAAAGAGGCTTCTCATCTTTTCTTTAAAGAGATCTAAATCATATAGCGCTGGATCATTGTTCTGGACTAAGGGAACGGCCCATTCTGCCGCATTCCCTGCAAGATAGGAGATTATGAAAGCAACCTTGGCTGAGTCATCAGGAAAAGATGCAGTCTTACACAAAAAGTGGAGTTGGCATTGGTTCATGAATACGTTGTATTTGTTGCTATCCCCGGTAAATCGTTCAGGCATGGCTAGGGGAACAGGAGTAGGGGTATTTACCGTGACTTGGACAGGTGAGCTGAGGGAATCGCCGCTGGCACCTTGGTCTGTTCCAGGGGGAGGTAAAGTAAACCTAGCGGGTTGTATGTAGTTTTTTCTGGTTTTGGGTATGGTGCCTGTTTCTCGCTCGCCGGTTCTTAACTGATGTACTTCAGCTAAGAGTCTTTGATTTTCGACCCCTAGTCTACCCACTTCTGACTGAAGGGCTACTAAGGCTGCAGTAAGTTCTTCTATTGAATGAGCCTGGAGGTCTAGAGGACTTAACGAGGGATCAGGCTCCATCTTCGCTCAGGGGAAATATTTTTCGTGGGCTTGGCTTTCTGTCAGGTTAGTAACCAAGTTTCCACGGGAGCGAAGAAGGATCCCTACACCTCCAGGACACAGGAGCAAGAATGCGAATAGATACACACTCCAGTCTACTGTCTCCTAAAAGTATGAGGGAATTAACCTAGGAGTGTCCACCACTCTCCTCATACGAGGGGGTATGAAGGGTACAGCAAGAGTCGTAGGTGGATGTCCAGGCTAGAAAACAAAACAAGCAATACACATAATATATCCTTATTTCACTAACCTGCAGGCAGGAGACATTGACATGCGTGATTCTGCAGGTGTGCTTACCCCAACTGTAGATTAGGCAGGCTTTATCGAACAGTTCAAAAAAGGTAGGCTGAATAATCTGTATCGGGGTAGGAGGAGTAGAACTCTCGAGGGACATTCACACCAGACAAACGACAACAAAATATAGGGGATGTGAGGAGCACCGGCCGGCTGTTGTGGGCGGAAACAGCGGAGCAGCACACACACACACGAGGAGAGACACCCGGCCCTCAAAGGAGACAAGGGCGGAGCGCTCACTCTCACAGGAGGGATAAGACAACAAAAGGAACCGCCAGGTATTTTCAATCATACACCAGTAGCAAGGAAAAAGAACCGAGCGAACTAACGCCCGCTAAATGCGTGAGAAAAGCAAGGGCAGACGCGATAACTCTCTCGCGTAAGAAAGCAAAGATACGCTCACACAGTAAACGACCATCCAGCTGAGGCAGGGTCAGGGAATGAAGGCAACAAAAGCGGGAAAGGGTCCACGGAGTCTCGGTGAACACCAAAGAACGCCACGGAGACCTCGAGTCAGGAACCAGGAAGTGAAGAGGGGGCGTGGTACCGGAACAGTAAGCCAAGCAAAGGCTACGTTCTGCCGTGCCTCTTTTCTCAGTTAAGGGAGCGTCTAAAAATTAACTAGCTATTTGGTGTTAGGGACCTGGGAAAAAGACCACAGCTCAGTAATCTCACATGTCAAGGTGATTAATTCCTAACAGAAATGTATTTCACTGATGACTTCACTATCTCAGGGGAAATTCCGAGATCAGTTAACCCTCAAGGCTGCTTTCCAATCAGTGGAGCAGGCACACAAAGACTTTCCTCATTGCATTCACAAGGAAAGGTCATAGCTTTGCGAGGCAAGATCAATGCTATCTAAACAAATAGTACAGAACTCACCTTATTGCACCTAAAGATTACCACATATGAACAAAGAAGCAAGATAGGCTCACATCTAGCATGACAGCTTTGAGTTAAACAGAAAAAGGAATATGTTAGTCAGTTGCAATTGGAATTGTGGAAAAACTGTCAATGCAGAAGAGGATAAGTCCAAACCTTTCAAGATTACACACCACACACCACTGATGAGAAGGCTCAGTTAGCTTACTTAGATGGAGTAGAACTTCCCCAGGTGGCCCCAGACCAAAGTGACCACCTCGATAGCCCTATCAGGGAAGACAAAGTCCAAACTGCCATTTATTCCCTTAAACTTCATATTTCACCTGGGTCAGACGGGGTTTACGGCTCAATTTTACAAGACCCTTAGCTCTGACTTGGTACCAACTTGACTGCCCTGTCAAATTACATAGCTGAATCCCGTATTGTGACACACACCATGGGGGAAGCTTTGGTCTCCATTACAGTGGGAAAGACCCCCATTTCTGTCCGTCTTGTCGACCTATTGCATTGCTAAACTTGGATGCCAACTCTATACTAAGATTTTAGCCAATAGGCTGGAAGAGATTATGCCAGAGTTGATTCTTTCGGATCAATGTGGTTTCATTAAGGGGAGACAGACCCACAAACATTTGTGGAGGGTGGTCCATCTAATCGAAAAAGCTACAAAAAAATTAATCCAGGCTGTTTTCTTGGCACTAGATATTGAGAAAGCCTTCAACCGGTTCTACCTTTTTCACGCACTACTTCACTGTGGCTTCAGGAAATAGTTTATAAAAATGGCCGAAGCTAACCATGCCCATCTGCGATCGCAAGTGTTGGTGAATGGGAATGCCTCTGATCTTTTTGGCTTGGATCGTGGAGCGTGGCACCAGACAGGGGTGTCCGTTATCCCTGCTCCTATTTGCTCTGAGTATTAAACCCTTGGCAACTAGAGAGAGAGCAGAACCCTCCATCCATGGCCTATCCTTTAGTTAAGTGGACCCTAAAATAACTATGTTTCTAGAGGACGTACAAAATAACGATGTTTGCAGATGATGTACTGCTGTCCCTCAAATTCCCTCAGACTTCCCTGGCAGCCCTACCTACAAACTGAACTCAATACCTAGGAAGCAGTGGCAAATTTCCGTATCAATCTCCACAAATCCTTCTAACTTAATTTAACTCTCTCCACGAGTGGGAGGGAAGTCATTGCGAGGTGTACCCCCTCTCAATGGACCAAAAAAGACCTGACCTATCTGGGGATTAAAATCGCTCCGAAAGTAGCTGACCTCTATAAAGCAAACTATTCCCCCCTCTCTCCAGGGTGCTGACTTTACACAGAGAGGGGACTGACCTAACCTGACTTTGCACTCTATTATAAAGCATCAGTGGCGGATGGTGACATTTGAAAGTGGTGAGGCGTAAACTTTCTGTTGGGGTGCAAAGCAGCGAGGGAGCAGAGTGAGCGAGCACAAATACCTTAAGGGAGGTTCGTGGGATTCCCCCAAGCAAATTTTGAAAAAAGAGTGGGTAAATGGTGCATTTTCAAGCAAATTTAAGAAGCACAGAGTCTAGAGCTGCAGAAAACACATAGAACCCGCTGCAGCACTGTGACTAGGACTGGTGCCACAAATAGAGCCAGCTGCAGGACAGAGCTTAGAGCAGTAGATAAGTGGGAGAACTAGAAACAAATAGAAGTGCCATACATACACTAAACAGAACACCCTTTCAAATAACAGACACCCCAAACAAAGGATGCTCCATACCCAGATGAGCGCAATGGGCAATTGAAAATCAAAATATAGGGCACACGGCGTATGCACATGGAAACAGAAATACTCGAAATACCACACACGCACTCAGCAGCAAGCAGAACGTGGACGTAAAATTAAAAACAAAAGGCAGGCCCAATAAAGAAATCCTCACAGACACTCCAAAACACTAAATGTCACATACATATTAAATGGCATAAAGGACAACTGGCACAAACATACACACATGTACCGTCTGGAATATAAAGATAAGCAGCAAACACAATAAATGCTATACCTACAAACGAAACTGAACACATCCACCCAAATGACAACACCCATGCACCAAAAACTCAAGGTACTACATAATACCAAAGAGGAGACAGAAACCTGTTAACAGATATACAAGTAAATTAAATAAACTCCAAATAGCACAAAATAAGTGCAAGACATACAAACCAAAAGGCACACATGCGACACAATTAGCAAATTAACCTACCAACAGAGATTTATTAAATGCACATTACATGTACATAATCAAATGGTACTCGAATGCAGCTGAAATGCCCACTCCGATCATTAATCTGTGAATGAAGCACTAATGATGAAACACACAGGGGCTGGATAAGTATCTGCCCATCAGCGCTTATTAACCAAAGACAAATATTGGTCTGAAACGTTTACTTCGTTCCAGGCAGAAGGGATTTATTCAGTTTTCAATGTGAAACAAGGTCCGAATTCTATTCCTCTTAGAAAAGTGCAGCTAGCTCTGTCACATTACAAGTCAAAAATCTGTTTCTCATTGGAATTCAAATGCAAATAAAAATTCCTGTTGTCAAGAATATTTTCCAACTGGGTGGACCTGCCCACTTCCCTCCGGCTCCATTTCACACTTCTGTTTCTGCAAAGAACTTGATAAATCTTCTTTCCAATTGGTGATGGAAAAACGTAACACCCCCAAATACTAATTTAAACATACAAACGTTTGAAATGTACAGCAGAAACGAAACTAGACCGAGATAGCGGAACCAAGGTGGAAAAAAAATATGTCTGCAAGAGCCAAACATACCCATGGGCCGCTTGAAGTCACATTATTATGTCAGTCACATCATAGCGCTTTAGGGTGGAGGAGTGTAGCTCACTGATTAGAGCGGCAGACCCTGATGCAGAGTCTGGCCTGGGACCAGGGTTCAATTCGCGGCAGGGTCCTGAGCCCAAAATGTCCACGGACTCGATAATTCTCGCCTCGGTGCCTATTCTAATCATGGGGTCCCACGCTGCATCTCTGGGCAATAGCTTGCTTAATCTCCACTACGGCGGCCCACCTGCTGCGGGATGCCTGGCTTTCACCTTGGGGATACCCAGTAGGGGTTATCTCACAGGGAAAAGCCAGGACGGGTTCCCAAGGCAAGCGCCTTGATGCCTTCGGGTGATACGTGCGCTATATAAGTCGCAATACATTACATTACATAGGGCGTTAACCTTATTCACAACCACTTTCATTTCCTTTACTGTTCTGAGGCACATTCAGGTTCTCTATCTAGACTCTCTGTATTTCTCTCTATCCCATCTCTCTGTGTCTCTCTCGCTCCTGCAAATACTGGGCAAATACTGGTATTAGGCGCTACAAACTACTCCTGCCCTTCCCTCCTAGACATTTTGCGCCTCGAGGCGCTGTCCCTGGGCCAGTCTTTGGGGTACTCGTTTACTGAGAACCCTGACCTTCTGCCCTTCAAGGCTCTGTGTCCAGGACCTGTGGCTCACGATGCAGCCTACTGCACCCCCTCATGCTCCGGCACCCTCGGGCTGATGACTCTTCTAAACTGCGTTCATGGGCAGCTGTGAGTGCTTCGAGGTGCGCCGCGTGTGGCATTGACAGTAATCCCTAGTGCCCTGTGCAGGTGGTGATCAGTAGGCTGGAGGAAGTGGTCTGCATGGAGAATGGCATCCAAGCTCTGGGGTACAGCTATCAATACAGGGGGCTGTACTCTGGCTCCTTTCTGATAAGGCAGCTCAGTTGGCTTATGCACCGCCTGAAGCGATCTGCTTTTAAAGTGCGAGTCACGATATCAGTCTAGCAGGGCCAACCCATCCTGCTAACCTTCTGAGGTCAACAAAAGAACGTCGGCACATGAAATAAACCACAACTTGAGCACACCCACTGCTTGAAAATTCATGACTGCCTCGGGTTCAGCAGCTTAGGGAGAACTGGTAATGCATGCAATAAAGGCACGATCGACCTGCAAAGGGGTGGGGGGGAGGGCGAGGCCAAAGATTCTAGAGGTGAAGAGTCAGTTAGGGACATAGAGGGTAGTAGGGAGATGTAAAGTAGGGAGATGCAGAGGACAGAAATGCTGTTAGAAGTGTTGCATTAAAACACAAATTATATCTGCCAGCAATGTTTTTTCCATTCACTCGGCAAAGCGTAATCGCATGCCCTCTAGGGGGGCACGATTTAGAAAATCATCTTGTTGCAAAAGATCAGTGCAATATTAGAGCAAAAAGGATCGCACCTTTTCCGAACAAAGTGAGTTCACTTTCAAATACACATATTTATAACAGTTTGCTTATACACTTAACTATCCCTGAATAGGAGATATAAACACATGTAGGACTTAGAGGGGATTTTCTTGCACTGTTAGTGACCTAGTCAAAGAGGTCACGAAAGAGCCCAAACTATCAGAACTCCAACTTTCCGCACAAGGACCCCATAAATACATTTGCCCAGGGCCCCCCAAATGCACGGAACTACCGGCATGTTATTAAAGCGTTACAGCATAACAAGGTTCTATAAAATTAATTAGCCTGGGCCCGGGGAGGAATGCACGCCTCGAGTCACGAGAGAACACTGAATGCATAGAAGATTCTTGCTGCATGCTGCGCTGTGATGGAACCCCAAGAGGTACGGCACTCTCGGTTGGCATGCGTTCAGGGAATAATAGAGGTCAAGATAGCGCTGCAATGGATTTCATTCGGCCCCTCGTAATATAGGACTGGATTGCTAGCAGCTCAGAGACATTTAGTCGCGGCTCACGCATGCAGGAATCGTGGGGGGGGGCGGTGGGGGAGTGAATTAATAATTTTTTTTTTAAAAGATTGAAAATTTACCGACATGACAGGGTCCACACCGCCTCTGCTCCTGTGCCGGGTCTGCGATGGCGCCTTCACGTCTTCCAAACAGGTCAGGAACAACACTAACCCCTCTTAGCCAATACTGGCACAGTGGTGCAGCTCAAGAAGCGCCAGGATTGGCTTAGGACAGGGTTACTCCCTGCCCATTAGGAGACCGAGGTTTGAGCCTTTGCTCAACCCTCGCTCTCCTAATGGGCATGTGCCAGCCTAAGCAGGCACCAGTGCGCATGAGTGGGCACGGCGAAAAATGTGCCTACCTTCCCCACTCATGCGCACTTGTGCTGCAGCCTGCCCCAGACAATCCCTGTCAGTCAACATGACGCAGGACCGCCCACCCCCTTCAGACTCTGCAGGGGGTGGGCGGTCCGACATCATGCTGACTGACAGGCATTGTCAGTTCTCCCTCAGCCTCTCTGAACTTAAGTAAACTGAAAGTTTACTAAAGTTCAGAGATGCCAAGGGATCTGCGGCTGTGGGCGGGGGGGCAACGCCCCAACGCCCCCAATGGACTTACCGCCACTGTAAAGCATTACAATTGAGGGTCATAACTGAATGGTCCTTGAGAGAGTCAAATAAACATTGGATCCACGTGAACAGAGCAGTGATAGGCAGGTGTATTTGGGATGTCCTATGGAAACCCAAAACAGACGTAAGCACCACAATCAAAACTACCCTTAAAGTATGGGACTATGTGAATCACTCTGCTAGGTGGGCAACATTCCCCTCTCCTTACAGCACTATATTTTTAACACAGCATTTACACCAGCATTGCTTCCAGGCCCTTTTGGCCTGTGGCAGGAAGGGGGCTGCCTAACCATCTCTGACTTATTCCATGGATGAGACTTCCTCACTTTTGAATACTGCCATTGAGACTTCCATCTCCCAGCTACAGAGCTGTATCGCTATCCTTAGATAAAACATTGGGCACTCCAGCTGGAAAATCGACTTGCGGCTACTAGAGACCTCGCCCCCATAGACAAATTTGTTCATAGAGTGTGTGGGCCTCACTCCAACATTTGTTTTCTCTACTCACTCTTGATTTCTCCTACTCGCACCACAAGACCTCGTCATGTAGTCATTTGAGTCATTAAGTTTTGGGATGACTTTTACTTCAGAGCAGTGGGAAAGGTTTGGGGAGATAGACTTAGATTTAACCATTCAAAGTCCTTTTAGATTTATACTTATATCCCATAAAACTTAAAAATATCTACCCAAACTCATCTAATTTATGTTGGAGGGGCTGTGGATTACTTTGGGACTTCAATCATATTGGTGGGATTGTCCATCATTACATCGTACTGGTATGAGATACTAGTCCAAGTTAAGAAAGTCTTGGTATATCCCCTTATGAACACTACGGAGTTTGCTCTTAAGGGGCTCCGTGATGAGAACCTCAAACACCAGACCTCTAGCGATTGCTCCATCCTATGGCTATGTGTTGGAGGGGCCAAGACAGCCCTAGCTGTGGCATGGGAAAGGACTAAGGACCCTTGGATGTCTCATTGGCATGCCCGCCTCTGACAGACGCTAACCATGGAGATGATTGTTGACATGCCTCTAGAAAATCAGAAACATTTGGAAGAAATTTGGGGCACCTTGGTTCAAATTGTTTCCACTGGTCTACCGTTATTTGCTTGTCCAACATGCAGCAACGCGCTCCATCTCTTCCAGACCTGATATCCAATGGAGCTGCTAAACGTCTTCTGAGCACGGCGACCTTGACAAACTATACCTTCTAGCTAAATGGCCACACCACCACTCATGCCTCTCGAAGCACCTACACCACCACTCATGCTAGTTAGTTATTTTAGGGGGGTTTGGGGGCTGGGGGGTGTTAAATGGGCAAATGACTTGTTATGTATTCTTATGTAACTAACAGTGATATTGCATCTACTTGAATTCCCCAACTTGGGAGACCTGAGAATTATCAACACTGTTTATTCTGTTAGCCTTCTTGATATGTGCTACAGGTCTTCTATCTGGCATTGCGATCATTGCATACCTTATGCCGAAATAAAGTATTATAGAAAGTTTGAGAAACAAGATTACAAATGATTCAGGAACAGTTTAAGATAACATATGAGGGAAGAAAAGGAGGAGGATGAGCTGAGCAAGTTAAGGTTACAGTCAAGGGAACAGTCATAAAAATAAAACTGGAAAAGGAAGTTCAAGTAGTGAAGATGGCAAGGAGGGACTCCTATAGTACTTAATAATTTCATCCCTCAGCTTTTCGCAAAACAGTGAGGAGCTTAAACTTACACACCACCAGTCATGGCCTTCTGAGAAAATGCTGAATGACTATGCTAAGCCGGAGAAGCGCCCTGTGACGCATTCCAGCATGGGCTAGGAACTTCAGATGGTATGGGTTGTGGTATTTGCACTTTAAAGACTGGGTGGCTCATTTATCAAGCATTTCATGGAGCGTACCTGCGTGAAAGGGAAAGGTCAGGAATGTGCCATATTTAAAATAATAGGTGGCTTGATAACTCTTACTTGGTAGTTGCGTCGAGCTAGCGCCCTGTTGCATGGCGCAAGGGTGACGTAACTTCTAGATAAATCTGCCCCTAAATGTCATACAAAATCTGTCTTTTAATTATTGCCATTCCTTCTGTTGTACTTTCACTTTTTTATGAATTCAATCTCATGGAAACATATGTAGAGAAAAGCATATCTAGTGGATTTCTATTTTTTTGACACATTTATTACATTGTTGGAGTGGACAGTGCAGGGCGACACGTACCTGGGCCAGTGCTTCATGACCTCAATGACTTTTTATTTGTTGGTAGAGCAGAGATGGCAGGTGTATGCATGAGCCTCTCTAGCTATTTTGAGAACATTTCATATGAGTTTGGGTACCATTAGCTCTCAAAAAGACGGAAGGCACAGAATCCAAAGACTCTCTAGTGATGGACCCTACAATAGGAGATTGGGACAGATAGTGCAGAAGATGGAGAATTAAATGGAGGTGTGAAATGCAACTGATGGGACATCTGAACGTTATGGGCTGAGTGGTGGTGCCCGGCAGGGAATTTTGCAGGGAAAAGGCCGTGGTAATGAAATGGACTACAAAACGTCATCACACATTACACGGTCATGAACAGGCTCCAGAAAGACATGTGGACATAAGAGAAATTCCTCAACTTATATAACTCCTTTACTATGTGTCTGTTGGATGATACATTACAAGGGTTATGGAATATGTTCTGACTTGGCAGGGGCAGGTGGATTTGACTCATAAAAGAAGGTATGCTGCTAAATGCTTTTAACATGAAGAGCTAGAAGTCACCACTTATAGCTCCTGGAATTGCTCGCTGTGATGTTGCCTGTAGGACCATTGTGGAGGGAGGTAGCCAATTAGCGAGTGACCTTTTTGTGCATAGTATGGAAGCGGTCGCAATATTGTACAACATGACTGGGAACCAGTTTTACTTTGCCTAAAGTGACATGTATTTTTCAGAAGTCACAGTATCCCGGGCCTGGATAATAGCTTAGCTGACTCATTATATGATCATCAATGGTTGAGATTCTGTGGCTTGCTCCAGAGGCATCTGGTGTGATGTACAGGTGCCTACAGGAGCATGGATGGTAGTACAGTGATGGACCGACATTCTCCCACTTCAACAAGGAGTACGTACATAGAGGCATGGAATGAACTCATAAGAAGCAGAGTGATATAGAGGTAAAAAACATGGACAAGAGCAGCATAATTTTTCTCCTAGACATGATTGAAAAGTATATGGCCCACATCAACATTTCAGGGAAGCTGGAGGGCGTTAGATTATATGGAGAACATTTCTGAGGAGTTGAGCCTTCTGGGTGAGGGTTTGGCACACAATTATAATAGCAGAGATGGAGAGGAAGAGTCAATGTTAGAATGCAGGAATCACAGTAGCAATACTGTGAAAAATATTGGAACTAGGGGGTATATTTACAAGGGGATATCGCCCCCATAACATCACATTTAGAGAAGTTCTGGTGGCGATATGCCCTTCTCCATATTTACAGTTTTTGTGGCTTAACGCCACCTTATAAATAAGACCCCTTTATATGCATCAATTAGCGTGAAAGGGGCGTGCAATGGGTGTTGCTGTGGGTGTTACACCGTAACACAGTGGTGCACCGTATTCCTGTGAATACAGTGCATCCCTGCATTTTAAAAATGTCGGAGTGCGGCGCTGCCAAATTTGGCGCAGTTCCACTGTCTGACATTTTCTGGTTATTATGCCCCTGGTTTGTTGAACTTTTATATCTGACTAAGAGGCATTGGGGGATATTCTCAAGAACGTGCGATAATCATCGCCAAAATAGGTTAACACAATGTTTCATATCGCCGTCTATCGTGGGAAAATAACTCTGTGTTAACGTCCTATTCACACCACTGCGGTAACATGCAATAGTTTCCAGATAACTTGTCAAATGTCCGCGATAAAATCACTGGGACGGCGATAAAAATCTAAACCCAAACGTGAAGAAAATTGCAATGTGCCCAACCGCGATAAAAAAAATCTGCGATAATCTGCGCCAGGCCTGCAATTCACACATGTCAGGTGGGAAAAATCACCATAAAAGTAGAAAAAAAAACACGGAGGACCAGCCTGAGACCTCAGGGTCAGGGAAAGGCAAGGAGAATAAAAAGAGGAAGACGCTGTTCAGTCCGCAGGAAAACAGGATCCTGATAACGGAGGTGTAGAAAACCATCAACTACTGTTCATCACCTCCACTGTGTCATTTTGAACAAAATATTGAATAAGGCAGTCCATTGTGGACAAGGTGAATGCCGTCGGAGTGCTGAGGAGGACAATGGAGGAGGTCAAGAGGCGCTGGAATGATGTGAAGCATAAAACCAAGCAGAAACTCAGCAACAACCAAAAGGCAGCATTGCATACTGGAGGTGGGAGTCCAGCACCATAGGAGGAGCTGAATGAGATGGAGGAAATGGTGTCCACAGTCATCAGTGTGGAGACTGTGGCAGTAGTTGGGGTCCGGACACGGCTCAAAATGACCTGACACAACAGCAACAGTGTGAGTAACAACCAGGGACTGGGGGGACTGGGACATGGGCACATTGGTGCACATGCACAATTAAGTATAGCACAGTGTACACCCACAATGACTCTGGATCATGTCACTGATCCCCTTGGCACACTGGAGCACACCTAGAAACAGCAAGTAGGCCCCCTTCAAATAGGTGCCTAGAGGGGGGCCTTCCCACACACCACCAATCTTAAAACCAACCCATGCACATGTGCTAAACCCAGCAAAATGGCGTGTCTGGAGTAACACTGACAATGCAAGTGACACTGCATGACGAATAGCATTGCTGCAGTCAATATATCATGACATGATGCATGCCACAACACTGAGGTGGCTGTGTGTGGACCAAATCCTTAAAGGAGCAAGTCACACTCTGACACATCCACGTGCACAAACAATCCCTGACGTCAACAACACATCTGTGGACAAACCATGCCCCAGACTTCCAACTCTCACCAAGAGCCCAATATACCCAAGTATGCAACATCTCTGCACTGTATAAGCACAGCAGTCAAAGGCACACCGCCTGAAAGGGATAAGGGGCAGCAAAAACAGAGCTGCAGGGGCGACTCTCCCAAAGTGCAGCACATACACATAACATTCAGAGCACATCAACATTGACAACAATGTGGTACAAACTGTAAAACGTTTGCAACAGAAAAGAGGACACAACTGGTGCCGCTTGTGTGTAGAAAATGGCCAATCACATTTGGTATAGCAGGGAAATGTGAGTTGATAATGTACAAGTACAAAATACACATCTATGATTTTGTCGAAATGTCCACTGTCCCGCATGAAATAGGCAGCTCCTCCCAAACAGTCACAATGTACATTGTCATACAGTCTGTTTGTAAAGATGTACAATGCGTCAACATACATGTGAACACAATGTTAAACTGCATCTCCCCTTCACATTGCAGAGGGAAAATCAACACCTCCTGCAGAGCAGCCCAAACATCTCTTCACTGATAACGAAGAGGACCTCCATACCATCGACCCCGATGCCCTCCAACAGCACATGGACAACCTCAGCACCCCACCTCAAGGAGCAGGGCAGCCCAGCCGTATCGATGAGACCCCATCCCCTGCACAGACCACATAGCTGAAGCACCCACCACCACAGCTGTCTCCCAGGACCCCCACAAACAATGCATGGCCTTCCAACGCTGTGTGTTGTGGTGCCAGAAGAAGATGGCTGAACAAGTGCTAATGGGGTTCGACCTCATGGCATCCAAACTAGATGCAATATGTGGGTGTCTAAGTCCCATCAGGGACCACTCACAGTCCCAATGGACACCCACAGTCCGCTCCATGCTCTCCGATGAGCCATGGCTGACATCGCTGGAGTCCTGACTCGGAGACAAGAACAACTGTCTAGTTAGAGAGGCTCCAGTGATGTCACCCGGGAGTTGGGACACATGCGGAGGATCATGGAGAACATAGAGCTGACGTAGGCGGAAAGAACGGCTGCCATGGCTGCACACAAGCAAGAGGTAGCTGGGTTCTTCCATACCCTGCAGACCCTCATCATGGCATTGCTGCCACAAGGCCTGGCGTGGATGAATGCTGCTGCTACTCCATCAGCATCTCCACTCCCTAAAGGGTCAGTGCCACACAGGACGGCAGACATTCCACCTCCATCTCTGATGTGTCACTGCCACACAGTGATGCAGACAAAACAACACCACCCACATGTGAGGCACATGAAACATCAGAGGATGAAAATGTGGAAGATTCTGCCTCAGTGGTAAGAAGGATGCAGTAGCATTCATCTAGGACATATGGCCTATTTCTGCTTGGTTCTTCCCTCTGTATCATTACCTTCCACTGTCCCCCGATACACTCTGCGACACTCACCTTGGACCTCGACATGGACTGGTATATTCTGTTTGGTTACCAATGACACAGCAATCAGACTGCGGACTGAACTCTTCCTCTTCCGATGAACTAAAATAAAGGACTCTGGCTGGCCCTTCACTGGGCAACAATGTAAAGTGGAGTTTTTATGGCCCTGTACTGCTCCAGCTTCAACATTCCACTGAATGTAAATAAAACATTCAAATTCACACAGATGTGTCATGCCTATGATCAATCAAGTATGAAAGTATGGATGACTGTAGTGGCAGTGATTCCCCCTCAAGTCCATCTTGCTAATTTTGTGGGAAGTGAGTCACAGAGTGCAACTCTCTGCATCATGGTGGTACATATTGGAGCCAAAATGCCGCACTGTTGTCTTTTCTTGGTCACAAATGACAGCCTTTATGTCATGAATTTGTACACATGTGATACGCTGCTGAGAGGGATTACGTACTATCTTTGACACCCTTTGTCATTTTGAATATGTGACACCCTACACAGGCTCTCTGTACAGAGGTGACACACCCACCATCTAATTGCAATTTGTGAGATTGTTAGCACTAAATGTTTCACTCACACTTATCAGAGTGATGTGCTTATGCAGAGGAGTGACATGCACACAGGGAATGTGTGTTGGAATAATTTTATTTGCACATGCTGTGCCTGTGGTCATTTTGTCCTGTCACATGATTGCTGAGGACAGTCACAATGTGACGTGCTCTGTGAAGAAATTGTTAATGATTGTGTTCCTTTGGGCTATTCCTGCTGCAGCTGCAGTGGGGTGTGGTACACCTGCCTCATATTTATCATCATCGTCCGGTGCATCTGGCACTTGGATTCATGGGGCATTGGTGCGTACACATCTGTTGTGCTACATACAACATGCAATGATCATCTTGCACACTATTTCAAGGACAGTACAGGAGTCTTCCACCTGTGATGTCCAGGCATCTAAAACGTGACTTTAACACACCAAATGAGCGCTCCACAATGCCCCTAGTGCATTTGTGGGCCGCATTGTACTGCCTCTGCGCCTGGGTGTTTGTGTCTCGGAGGGGTGTCATCATCCACGGGCAGAATGCATATCCTTGTTCACCATGTGACAGGGGAGAGAGATATGTGTCAATCGGTGGTTCTGCATTCTGTGTTGGCAGGCTTATTAGTTTAGTGGTGTGTGAGGTGTGCGACTTTGGGATTCATCTTTGACATGTAATGCTTGTACCAAATGAGCGGCATCCATGTGTGTTACATTGCTTCACAGCTGCTCCTCATTCCCCTGAGCCTATACACAGAAAATGGCGGTAGTGTTTCTCATCAGAGAAAACGTCCGCACCTACTGTTATAGTTATTCTCCCTGGGTACGTAATGCGTGAAGTATCAAATAGAGGTGCACTGGGAACTTGATAAAACACCCACCACCAGGAGTGTTTAAGCAATGCAAATGAATGCAAATACCACGAATCAAGAGAGAGAACCAAATTCCACAAGCACCCTCTTAACAGTCCATTAGTATATGAACATAAATGCAGTTACTTTCAAGGTTATTGCATCAACATTATTATGTGGTTCAATGGCAATTCAAAGTACGGGTCCAAAACCAAATCTTGTGCTTCAAGTTCTTTATTGTTCAAATAAGTTAAAAGTTTCCCAGCTCTACACTGCCGACACGTGTTTCGCCCTCTCCAGGGCTTTTTCAAGGCTGGAAACATAAAAGTAGCAATAAGTACATCTCATAAAAAATATATACACTAAATATATACATTATCCCTAGATATATACAATTGATCTATTCGTATGGTCTCCTATATACAATTCCTTACATATACATTCCTATTTATATCCCTAAAAAACCACTAAAAACAGGGACATTAACATGTTGTCTATGAATTGATCACAAGTCGAAAAAAAGAGGTGTCAGATAATGCCTATTAGGTCATCACAAACACATCAAAACGGGCCAGAGAGATCTATATAGTTTCAAAACAGAGAATCTATAGTCTCACGACACTGTATGTGTGCACTTTCTGCTAAATACTGTGTCATCTAATCTTGAACATGGTCAAGTGACAAATTAATAATAAAAAATCTTGGTATTGCTAGGAGATTTGACATTTTCTAGATACTGGAGCCAAGAAACCTTTAATATGCCAAATGCACACATACAGTGTCGTGAGACTATAGATTCTCTGTTTTGAAACTATATAGATCTCTCTGGCCCGTTTTGATGTGTTTGTGATGACCTAATAGGCATTATCTGACACCTCTTTTTTTCGACTTGTGATCAATTCATAGACAACATGTTAATGTCCCTGTTTTTAGTGGTTTTTTAGGGATATAAATAGGAATGTATATGTAAGGAATTGTATATAGGAGACCATACGAATAGATCAATTGTATATATCTAGGGATAATGTATATATTTAGTGTATATATTTTTTATGAGATGTACTTATTGCTACTTTTATGTTTCCAGCCTTGAAAAAGCCCTGGAGAGGGCGAAACACGTGTCGGCAGTGTAGAGCTGGGAAACTTTTAACTTATTTGAACAATAAAGAACTTGAAGCACAAGATTTGGTTTTGGACCCGTACTTTGAATTGCCATTGAACCACATAATAATGTTGATGCAATAACCTTGAAAGTAACTGCATTTATGTTCATATACTAATGGACTGTTAAGAGGGTGCTTGTGGAATTTGGTTCTCTCTCTTGATTCCCCTGAGCCTATTTACTTCTGTGCGCTGCACGGTTGAATCACTTGCATTTCTAAAACACACCATTGTCATGACTGTATGCGCATGTCCACAAGCCTGACGACAACACTGTGATATTGGCCGTTGAAGGTGGCTGGCCACATGTGTCAGCCTATGGTCAGGATATGGCGGACACTGAGACACACACAGTAGTTACTTTGTGGGCCATCCTGGAAGTAAACCACGCCCAGAGCCCAGGGTTATTTATTCCCACTCATATGCTGGACTGGCGTACGCCGGCCCAGCCCACTCCACTTATGCTTATAGGGGTGACGACATAGCTACATGTGCAAGGTCTTTCCCACTGCCTAAGGTCACATGGTAGCGTCCACTGTCCACAACGCTACAAACACCAGCAGTATATGACCACATGGACATGTCTGTGCTCTGCATACTGAAGTTTGTCTAGCGCATCACCGCCACACTTGGCATTGTGTACATTCTTATTCATGGGTTACTTGCCTTCTTTGCACATTCTTGGTTCCCAACTCTCCCCACATTCAGCAATTGTGTGGCAGAGGTGCCATGACGTGGATGGTTTGTCTACATGGCTGGCCACGGTTACCACAGTTGCTTGTGTTGTCGTGTCTGTTAGGTGGGCATGTTGTTTGGCATGTTGTATGTGATTTTATAATGTGTGCTTTCTCACAGTTGTGAGTTGCATGATTGTGGAGTTGAGGTGTCTGGTGTGTTCATTTGGTACTTACCTACGAGCAGTTCATTTCCATAGCCCTTTCCTGGTATGACCACTCCATGTTATCCTTCTCATTTAAACTCCCTGGTAAACCCTTGAAGCCCAGATCCACCCCCCTTATCACCACCAGAGCTTGGAGACTAATCAATGACTCTAATTTTCAAAACCACTTTCTTGAGACAGACGTCACTTTGCTGGACGACTCTTCCATCTGCAGCAATGTCACTCTTTTAGACACCGGAATTCGCCAAACGCTAGACAAACTAGCCCCTATGCGGCAATCAAGGAAAAAAACAACCACTACGGAAAAATGGTATACCCCTCTCCTCAAGAGCCTCAAAAAGGAATGCCAAAAAAACCAACATCGATGGAGACAAACAAAAGACTCGGAAACTAGAGCAAATTATGTTACCAAACGAAAACAGTATATCCTAGCCATCCGAGACGCTAAAAAAGTATACTTCACTCAACGAATCCAGGAAAACCACAATTCCGCTAAAGAATTGTTCAAAATAGTGAAGGAGCTCAGTAACCCATCCAGCACCTCACTAACCCTCACCCCCTCAACCGAGGCCTGTGAACGCATCAGCACCTTCTTTGCTGATAAAATCAACAAAATTTACTCTACCTTCGCCCCCTCAAACACCCCTACCCTGTCCGACAATTCTGACAAGCATTTTCAAACAGGTAGCAATCAAGATTCGGGAGAAGGAAAGTTAGTGATCCCACCAAGTTCCTTGGCTTTAAATACTGCTAATCAAGAAGGGGGGGGGGGGATCACTTGTCCTGTGTAACCTGGGTACAGTTCTTACTAGAATGACCCTTGGTAAAAGACCCTCATACACGTGTAATCATGATGGTATGGGCGGTATATCTTGATTCTCCGCCTTCGTTTACACGTCTGTGCAGAATCACGGGGTCAGTTGGTATGCACCCTCCACCTGGAGGAGAACACCCTAGGTTAAAACAGTAGTGATCAGTGATTGTTGGTGAAGTGTGAGTGAATTTCTTTAAAACAATCCAATCATGCCGGGAAGGAAATAATTTTATTGACCGGGATTGAATTGATGGTAGAGGATATGACAGAATACGTTGAGGAAGTTATTAGGTTTTACACATATTCAATCCTCCAGTGTTCAAACAATGGTCGACATGTTTCAGCCTTATTGCCCAAGGGGTCGGTGCGGCTTTCTTCAGGACCAGGTGAGTTCAGTGTAGAGAGTGACTGAGGTCTACTCTTTAATGAAGGTCAAGATTGGACCTATAAGTGAAAAGAGAATAGTATTGCTAGGGTGTGGGTCATAAGGATTAGTGCAAGAGTCAGAGTTAAAAAATAGGTTTTATTCAAGAGTTAAAACTACGCTGTAGGACTCCCTATCTATAGGGGACATAAACCACATACTCAATACTGGTGAACAAGTCATGACTGGGAACCTCCAATGGTGTATGGCAGGAGGTAGAGGTAACTCTAGAGTTTATGTAACTTCCTAGGGTTCTCTAAAAAACGTGTTGTTTAGTAAGATACACAAAGGTCTGGATTCAAAAGGGAATCGTTGTGAAGTAGTAAAGCTGTATAATCACCACCATTAGCTAGGGGTATCAAAAACGTTGTTACATCAAACAACAGTGTTAGGAAACTGTTGTGATTCGCCCCTAAATGCCAAGAATACACTCGTAGTACATACCTTTCATTAGTTAATTTTTAACCTTTCAAACAGGTACCCAGAGGCTTGAAGGAGGGGCTCCTACAAAAATAGAAGTAGGTTTTAGTTAAGGGAGCGGGTGGATACTTATCTCCATTCAGTGTCCCGGTTGCTTAGTCTTTCCACGCCATACTTCGTTGCTCCGCTCGCGAACCTGCAGCTTGTGCTGTCTCTGCCTCTCGCGGTCCCGGATATGGCAGTAGCCAGTGTTGCCGGGTTAAATGGTTATTTTTCAGTATGGAAATAGAGGAAAGACTATGGGGGATTAACGGAATAACCGCTGGTAAAGGAGAAATACTGGCGAATATAATAAAAGCGATATTAGTCGCGAGGAATAGGTTATCCCTAATTGGTAAAACAGTGGTGAATTTATACAGACCAACAGTAGATTTGTATTGTTATTACAGGGAGGATTAATGTCACCAAGAGAACTGTTGGGGAAGAAAGACTCCCGTATTGGTGTCATTTATCAACTGAATGAGTGTTATTTTTAGGGTATTGAAGGTAGTATTGTGATTGTTAAAATTAATGATTTATTTGTTTGGTCTGAATCACAGTGTCCAGCAAGATTTTTAAGGGGACAGTTCATCTGTTGAGGCTCAGCCAAGGGACGTTGTCATTCAGTCCCCATTGGTCTGTCTTCAGACGGTGAACCCATCTCTGTTCCTTTTCGAACAGGGTGCGTTCCGCATTGTGATCTTTAGTGCTCAATGTCTCTAAGATAACCCATCTGAGGTCTTCCACAGTGTGTCCCTTCTCCAGATAGTGGTTGGCCATTTTTGTTGTAGCCTTCTTGCACTTCACATTACTTCTGTGTTCACAGATTCTTTGTCGTATCTTTCTGCATGTCATTCCAATATAATGCATATTGCAGGGGCACGTGATCATATAGATCACGTGGCTGGAATTGCAATTTGTGTGGGCTCTTATATACCATTTCAGATCTGGTAATAGTTGAATCATTTTCGTGGTGGTTGTCAGGTGGCATACCGAGCAACTCCCACAGGGGAAGTGACCGTGGACAGGCGGAAGGTCCCAAAGTTGTGTTTGTTTTTTTCTTTGCTCCAATTGGGGTCTGGTGTGGACTAGAATGTCCTTGAGGTTCTGGGTCCGTTTGTTGGAGAATCTCGGTTTAGGCCATGATAGGTTCGCCGAGGTAAGGATTTGCCAGTGTTTATTGATTATTTTCTTGATTTGGTTGGAAGCCGGACTGTATGTCGTGACACAGGTCATGAGGTCTTGGTCTTGAGTTCTTGGGATAAAAGTGCAGGTGAGGCTTTAAACTTTGTAAGCTTTTAGTGATGTCAGGACTTAATAGGTAAATAAGACAGTAGAGATGCTAAGAGTTGCTTTTATACATGGATACATATTTTCTTTTAGGACTTGCGAATATAAGGATATTAGTCCCTCCGCCAAGCTAATATAGCAACAGATATTACATAAAAGCACCCGCGTGAAAAATACTGAAGGTATGCAATATGATATATCTATATGTACAATGCATTGAGTAGGATTGTAATGGATCTAAGTTTGTCCTCTTGCCAAAACTTGAGAGTAAGGATCTGTCTCCCCTTTTAGGCAGGTTCAATTTGAAGATAAGGTAAAACAGTGGTATATAAAGTTGACAGTTAATGAATTATAAGGATATGTGGGAGCAATTTCACACGATGTCTTTGTCACTTGTAATGTGCATGAACAGTGTCCACCAGAAGGGTGTAGGCAGGTGTTGTTTTTATACACTGGAAGTTGTTTTCATTATGATTAATCAGTTGTTAGAATGAATTTTGAAGTTGCATGCACTCACTTCTATTGTAAATATGGACACAGGTTTTTGAATGGGCCATGTGGGGCTCTATCCTCTTTTTTCAAATCTATGGAAATGTACATAATGGTAAAAGCATATTATTTTGTTTTATTGCCAGCCCTGACGAAGCCGAGAGGTAGTTAATTACCTCGGCGAAACGCGTTGGTCGGGATTGGATCTGAACAAAAAAAGAAATAAAGGAAGAAAATCTTCGTGGAAACTTTTGGATGTTTTTTTGTATGGACTAAAGCTAATTTTGGGCTATTATAAGTTGGAGTGCTTCAATTTATGTTAAATTGAATGTGTGTAATCGTTGGATTACACAGTGAGGAGCTGGGTGTTTTCCTCCCCTGAACTTTGAAGCACCTAGTGTTTGCATTTGCGGTCGAGTATTTAAATAGAAGGTGAAATACCTCTAGAGCGCTGGTAATCTCCAACTGCACCCAAAGTTGAATTCACTATCTGGAGAAGGGACACACTGTGGAAGACCTCAGATGGGTTATCTTAGAGACATTGAGCACTAAAGATCACAATGCGGAACGCACCCTGTTCGAAAAGGAACAGAGATGGGTTCACCGTCTGAAGACAGACCAATGGGGACTGAATGACAACGTCCCTTGGCTGAGCCTCAACAGATGAACTGTCCCCTTAAAAATCTTGCTGGACACTGTGATTCAGACCAAACAAATAAATCATTAATTTTAACAATCACAATACTACCTTCGATACCCTAAAAATAACACTCATTCAGTTGATAAATGACACCAATACGGGAGTCTTTCTTCCCCAACAGTTCTCTTGGTGACATTAATCCTCCCTGTAATAACAATACAAATCTACTGTTGGTCTGTATAAATTCACCACTGTTTTACCAATTAGGGATAACCTATTCCTCGCGACTAATATCGCTTTTATTATATTCGCCAGTATTTCTCCTTTACCAGCGGTTATTCCGTTAATCCCCCATAGTCTTTCCTCTATTTCCATACTGAAAAATGACCATTTAACCCGGCAACACTGGCTACTGCCATATCCGGGACCGCGAGAGGCAGAGACAGCACAAGCTGCATGTTCGCGAGCGGAGCAACGAGGTATGGCGCGGAAAGACTAAGCAACCGGGACACTGAATGGAGATAAGTATCCACCCGCTCCCTTAACTAAAACCTACTTCTATTTTTGTAGGAGCCCCTCCTTCAAGCCTCTGGGTACCCGTTTGAAAGGTTAAAAAGTAACTAATGAAAGGTATGTACTACGAGTGTATTCTTGGCATTTAGGGGCGAATCACAACAGTTTCCTAACACTGTTGTTTGATGTAACAACGTTTTTGATACCCCAAGCTAATGGTGGTGATTATACAGCTTTACTACTTCACAACGATTCCCTTTTGAATCCAGACCTTTGTGTATCTTACTAAACAACACGTTTTTTAGAGAACCCTAGGAAGTTACATAAACTCTAGAGTTACCTCTACCTCCTGCCATACACCATTGGAGGTTCCCAGTCATGACTTGTTCACCAGTATTGAGTATGTGGTTTATGTCCCCTATAGATAGGGAGTCCTACAGCGTAGTTTTAACTCTTGAATAAAACCTATTTTTTAACTCTGACTCTTGCACTAATCCTTATGACCCACACCCTAGCAATACTATTCTCTTTTCACTTATAGGTCCAATCTTGACCTTCATTAAAGAGTAGACCTCAGTCACTCTCTACACTGAACTCACCTGGTCCTGAAGAAAGCCGCACCGACCCCTTGGGCAATAAGGCTGAAACATGTCGACCATTGTTTGAACACTGGAGGATTGAATATGTGTGAAACCTAATAACTTCCTCAACGTATTCTGTCATATCCTCTACCATCAATTCAATCCCGGTCAATAAAATTATTTCCTTCCCGGCATGATTGGATTGTTTTAAAGAAATTCACTCACACTTCACCAACAATCACTGATCACTACTGTTTTAACCTAGGGTGTTCTCCTCCAGGTGGAGGGTGCATACCAACTGACCCCGTGATTCTGCACAGACGTGTAAACGAAGGCGGAGAATCAAGATATACCGCCCATACCATCATGATTACACGTGTATGAGGGTCTTTTACCAAGGGTCATTCTAGTAAGAACTGTACCCAGGTTACACAGGACAAGTGATCCCCCCCCCCCTTCTTGATTAGCAAGCATTCTCCAACACCAGACAAATGCAATGACCAACCAGACGCAGGCAACCTACCGCGTCTAACTAGTTTTCAACCATTCTCTGAAAACGAGGTATTAGCATTGTTGAAGACAATTAAATCCGGCTCTCCTGCGGACCCTTGTCCCCACTTTGTGTTTTCCAAAATTGCACCAACGCTCTGCCCTTTTATCACCAAACTTTTTAATCAATCACTCACCACCGCGTCCTTTCCGGAAGCCTGGAAACACGCATCCGTGACCCCCCTTCTGAAGAAAGCTGGATCCGATATCTCCAATCCGGAGAACTACAGGCCAATTTCTCAGCTCCCTTACCTCTCCAAAGCCTTGGAAAAACTGGTCAACACACAACTGTCCCGGTATCTGGAAAACAACTCACTCCTGGACCCCTCCCAGACCGGCTTCAGGGACAACAATAGCACCGAGGCAACGTTGCTGGCAGTGTCGGACAGTATCAGATGCATCACAGATCAAGGGGGATCTGTGGCTCTGATACTGCTTGACCTGTCAGCGGCGTTTGACACGGTATCACACCATTGCCTACTAAATACCCTCTTGAGTAAAGGAGTGCAATCTACAGCATTAAACTGGATTAGATCATTCCTTAGCAATCGTACCCAGGCCATGCACATGGGCCAGTTCTACTCAAAACCCTATCCCACCGGCTGTGGGGTCCCACAGGGGGCCTCGCTGAGCCCCACTCTCTTCAATGTCTACGTTTCATCTCTGGCTGACATTGGAAGAAAGTGGGGCATCGGCATATGTTCCTATGCCGACAACCCACAGCTGATGGTGACAATGGATGAAGGGTCGGAGACAACAAAGAAAAAACTACACAGCTGTCTCTCCGAAATGGCCCTATGGATGCGCAACCACTGCCTAAAGCTAAACGCCGGCAAATCGGAGATACTACTGTTCGGAGGAGCCAAACTTACATGGAACGCCACATGGTGGCCACCCTCACTGGGGTCAGCCCCCACCCCAAAACAGCACGCCAGAAATCTAGGCATCATCATGGACAACGCCCTGTCCATGAAGGACCACATACGATCACTCTGGGGCAAAGGCTTCGCAATACTCAAACTCCTGGCAAAAATCATCCCCTGGATACCCCTGGACTGTCGACGTACAGTCACTCAAGCCCTACTGGTCAGCCGCCTAGACTATGGCAACGCCCTATTCGAAGGGATGAACGAACAACTGTTCTCCCGCCTACAGGTCCTACAAAATCAGGCGGCTAAACTGGTCTGTAATAAAGGCAAGCGAGACTCAGCATCCCCATGCCTCATGAAACTTCACTGGCTACCGATGCGCCAGAGGGCTACTTTCAAAATACTCTGCCACGCGCACAGAGCTCTGCATAAAACTGGCCCCACTATCCTCCAAGGGAAAATTGAACTCTACGTCCCCAACAGGAACCTAAGATCGAATCACTCAGCTCTTGCCAAATCCAAGCGCATCCGCAAGGCTAGGACAGGCGGACGCGCCTTCTCATACCTGGCAGCCAAAAGGTGGAATGAGTTACCTGTAGACCTCAGACACACCATAAACTACCTTCAGTTCCACCAAAAACTAAAAACTCACCTTTTCCCCAAAAACTAATCCCCCAGCACAGTCCTCAGCAGTCTCCCTGGTTTTACAGCGCCGTGATATCCCATGGGATGAGTGTCGCGCTTTACAAATACCAGAAATAAATAAATAAATAGGTGGCATCCTGGAAGCGCTGGTCGATGATAGACTGTTGGAAGATGTAGGAATCATGCACACTGCCTGAGTAGTTGGAGGCGACGTTGGTGAAGAGTCCTCGGTGGTCCACTATTGCCTGCACATTGATGGAATGTGTGTGCTTTCTGTTGCAGTAATTGTGCTCAGTGTCGGCAGGGGGCACAAGTAGGACATGTGTGCAGTCAATTGCCCCAATACATGTGGGAAGCCAGCTATGGCATAGAAACCTTGCTTGGTTTCCAGCTGTTCCTGCGAAGTGTGGGGGAAGTGAAAGGTGCTTGGGTACCAAGCTGATGATGGCATCCAAGGTGTGACAGGTGTGAGGAACTTTGATAGGGCTGGCTGTGAAACTCCTCCAACTCCGGTAGTTGTTGGTTGGAAGGTACCAGAGGCAAACCGGTGCAGCTCAGCCAGCAGCTTTGTCTGCAGAGGGATGTTGGTTCTTCACTGTGTTGGTACCGTCAGCCTGTAGGCAATGTGGGTCAGGATGCGAAGGATGGTTGTCCTTTTGCGCCTGTAGCGGGCAATGACATCCTCTGGTGTTAAGTCTGTGAGGCTGGTGCGTTTTCAGAAGGTCCGCTGTCTTGTTCTGCACTGCCTCTGTGTGGCTTAACACCAGTAAAAGACAGGTGTTAAATCCCTGCTGCTAATGCACCTTTTCACCTGTTTTTGGATCGCATCACTGATCTGGCTGGCCATTGAGAATATTGCAAAGTGGTGTTTTCGTGTGTTTTTGCACAGGAAGGCATACTCTGCATCTCATTAGCATTATTTGTCACTCTCATCCTTGGCGTTGTTTTTTGCGGCAGCTACTGTTGGTAAACTGGCGATGTCATCAGTTTGCACCAGCTTGCAAATAGGGTGCTAAATCTATTGCCACTTTTGCGGCACTAAAGTGCAAATAAATCGGCAATAAACCCTTGAGAATATGTCCATTGTTATTTATGTGGCTATTTACAGATATGATCCTTGAAGCTTTTACAACATCAAAGTGGTAGGTGTAAGGGGCTTTGAGGGCCTTGACATGGGAATTTTGGGTAATAGATAGATAGCTTACGATAAGAGTGGAGAAATTAGGACCAGAAGATCAAAACTGCTTTTTCGGAGCTCGACAGGTCCGATAATGAGGCAGTTTGTCAAATGAAACAAAGCAGTGTAGACTTAAATGGAAGAAGAGAATACGTGAAGACAATTGTATGCTTTACTGACATGAAGATAACACCATCCAGGGAGGTGTTACAAGTGGCAATAACATCGCCAAAAGAACAAACATGGCTAAAACTAGGCCTAAAATTGCAAAGGTTTACAAAAATACACGAACTGTAGTTGTAAGTCAAAATATTGAGTACAAATATATTGTGCTACAAGCATGTTGTAGCTAAAATATCATTTACTGAATAATTGTGAAGCTCAGTAAAAGAAGGTAAGCATATATGTCCTGCTCTTAACTCCACATGGACGTATCTTCAAGATATATGTTTCCCTGGTTCATATATCATGGTGCAGAACAAAACTGGAACACAAGGCTAATTCGAGGCAGATGATTCCAGGTGGTGCAGATAAAACTCTACAGATGTCTTAGGAGGTGGGTGGTATCTTATATATCTTACGTTTGGCAGGAATAATAGTCTAGGAGTTGATGCTGCTTTGTTGTTTTACATTATGTTCGTAGCTCGATGCTCTGATTTTCCCTGTCTTTCTCTGTTTGTTCTGATCTCCTCACTTTAATTTTTCTTCTATTGGTGGGTGGGTCATGGTTCACATTCTCAGCACTAGAATTTTGTTTGTGATATTCTGGACATTCCTTGTAGCTCATATTGTGTTTTTTAAACATGTTCTTTATTTCTGAGTATATTTAAAGCTGTTCTGAATGTAAATTGCATTTATAAATAAATGCTGTTCCCCTTAATATTCTTCAACTGCTATTCTAACTACAGCGCTATAATGTTTGAGGACATGTACTTTTTTATTTGTATGCAGGTTAGGTGGGTATTCTGTACCCAGTTATGTCAAGCAGAGTGAATTCCAAGGAGCGGGCTGATTTTGTTCCTCTCAAAGATCACAGAAGAACATTTACTAATTTATGTTTAGTTTGTGTATGGTGCCAACTAGGTGCAGAGCCAATGGGTGCCAGAGCTCCTTACATAAGCAACGCTTACGCGTCATAGCATTGACATACTTAATATCACTATTAATGGATCCACATTTGTCTAAAACCAGGAAAACTGTAACAGTACCCAAAATAATCATATATAAAGGAGTTCCAGCCATGTGTAAGGTAACACTATGCAGCGAGTGTAACAGGACATAGCTGTTTCTCTAGGAAAGCTCTTGTCCTTCCATAGAGTGTTCCGTCCCCATGCCAGTGATTGAAAGTATATGACCCATCGAGCTGTATAACAGTGAGATCATTTCTGTGTCTCTACTGGACGGTTTCTCGGGCACCTGGTCTGAGACGGAATGCGGAGTCTCCAAATCGTGTTGGATCTTCTAGGTTGCTTGGTCAATCATTGAATGTCTAGCTCTCCTAGGCTATAATTAGCCACTCTTGTCCTATGAGTTCAGTCCCAGGGATAGCTCCAAAGCTATCTTTGGGACGATTGCTCCTCCTTGCATTGCATATCTACTTAGGTGCAACAGTTCAATGCTATGTGGAACCCTTGGGATAACATGCAGGATGCACCTTGATGTCCAGAAAGCATCAACACAAGGTCCATGCAGTTACTAATTCGAGGTACAGAACTATCTCAGAATACTGGTCCACAGGATCCTCCATTCTTCCAGGTTTTACTTGTTCCAAGCAATGTCCATGTAACTGTAAATGTAATTGCATTAACTACCCCTGATAAGGTGTTGAAGCACTTTTTCGGCGAGTAGCACGCTACTCCGGAACCCAAAGAAGATTAATGGTGAATTAATATAGGAAGAAATTAGATTAATTTGAACAATGGATATATGAGTTTGTTTTTTGGATTGAAAAAGGATAGTGGAGGGATAGGAGAGGGAAGGGTTTGCATTTATATAGTGCTTGCTACCCCTGATGAAACTCTACCTGCTGACCGCGTGTAAACCCTGCTGAACGCTTACCTTGCTCCAGAGACCCTCCGGTCCTCCCGCCTGCCTCCCGCCGCTCAGCCGCTCTGTCAAGATCTTGAGCGGGGCCGCCGTGTGGAGTGTGGCGAGGGGCTGCCTACAACTCCCGGCAGCCCTTGAGGTCTCCAGCGTCACTACCCAGCGCCAGGAGGCGCATAAAAGCGTCACCAGTTACGGGGAGCGGGGCTTCCCTTTCTGAAACTCTACCTGCTGACCGCGTGTAAACCCTGCTGAACGCTTACCTTGCTCCAGAGACCCTCCGGTCCTCCCGCCTGCCTCCCACTGCCCAGCCGCTCTGTCAAGATCTTGAGCGGGGCCGCCGTGTGGAGTGTGGCGAGGGGCTGCCGACAACTCTCGACAGCCCTTGAGGTCTCCAGCGTCACTACCTAGCGCCAGGGGGTGCATAAAAGGGTCACTAGCTCCGTCTCGCGGGACGCTGGGCCAAGCCCGGGCCAAGGGCGGGCCCGTTTTAGTCCGAGCTAGACTGGGCTGGGCCACCCCCCTTGGCTTTATCAACTGGTCTGTATACCCCTTATTCTTCGGTATAACTGCACACTCCCACTTTTTCCAGCCAGTTTCTCCATCATTTGTGCAAAGTTCTAGGTTTTTCCATCATGACAAGGGGGAGTAGAAGCAAGATGGCCATGAGTGCGGCCCTGATTACTGGTCCTATAGACCAATTTATTTCAAGAGCAAATGAGGCTATCAACCAGAGCATTTCTTTGCTGGAGCGTAGGGTCTCGTAAGATCTTGCCAACGCCAGAAGATCATCATTGGGCCCCCTAGCCTCTGCACTATCCCCGCTACAATCAGTTACAACTATCACTGTGCTATTGCAACCAAATGTTCTAGTGGAGATCCACTCCATCCCGAATACTGTTGATCTGTCTGCCACCAATCTTTCTTCTGACCCTGATTCTACGGGCAATCTTGAAAATACCCCAGATCTACAGTTACTTCAAACCCAAGACCGAGGCCCTGATAAGCAGCTTATGGGGGCGAAGGAGGGCGCCGTTCCCAAGCGGGGCAAAGATAAGAAAAAGGGTAACTCAAAAAAGCCCCATGTTCCTCCTGTTTCTTCAGCTATCAAGAAGGGGGCTACTGTTCATCTGTTGCAGGGCGACCTAAATGATCCTAATACTTCATTTATCAATCTAATAGAACCTACCGTTAATCCAACTATTAAGGGCACAGAGGGGGGGACCTGTAGATCATGTACTGCAAACACGCAGCTTCTACTTAGTATCAGGGAGCTCCTAAAACATCATCTTCAACCCCTAGAACGGAGCATAATGACCATAGAAAAACAACTAGCAAAACTTTCCCTAAAGCCATCTAATCAGCAAAGCCTGGTCCAAACCAACTCAGGGGGGGGGGCAAAACAAATCCTCCTAGTTCAGGAGTCCAAGGGGCTCAGTCGGACTGCCGAGCTAAGCCATCCCAAGCTGCAAAAACTCAAAATATCCAAGCAAAGCCCAATATGCTACAACCCTCCACTCACTCCACTCTTGGAGGCGGGCCCATGACTAAGGCCCCGGTCACTATTCCTTTTCAGTCTACTCTTGATAAGGATCCCGCCCAGCTATCAAATTAGACTCCCATACCATCTTTGGTGCCTCAGCAACCACCATCTAATTTGCTGGGTGAGGGTAAAAAGGGGATTAGGCCTAGGCGCCCCATTCATCTACCTCCAGAAGCGTCTCCTTTTATTGTCATCCTCACTGGGGTCCCGGAGCTACCAGTAACTACAGAGGAACCGTCCTGGTCCCTTCGAAATAAGGTCTTACAGTGGCTCAGCTTAAATAGGCCCCTACAACCCCCACACACTAGCAGAATTTCTACCGTGCGTAGAGTGCCGTGGATTGGGGTTGAACCAAAAAGCATACAAGGAGACTGCATTATAGTCACCTGTGACGATACAGCCACTGTTGACTATATTTGTTCATGGCCAGCCTTGGCCAAAAAGGGGGGTATTGACGTACATCGTCTCTCTTTCTTTTATCCACCAGTGCACAGCTATCAGTATCCCCCAGCTCTAAACTGGGATCAGCCCCCGGAGTGTACATGGAACCATGTGGGTCTCTGGTACACTCAGAGGAGCAGGAGTAGGGAGTGGGAATCTTGGCCTTGGTACCCTAACAGGGAACAGCCTTCACTGGTGGGATGGCGAGGTATCCCAATCAGAAACAGATATGACTGCTTGGAAATGGTCGATTGACCGTTAGCCACCTCAAATAGCAGTAACCTGATCCAGGGGGTCCCAGGGTCTGCTCAGATGGTAGAGGGAGCTCCAAAGTTGCATAACAACACTCACTCTGAACTTTGCGAAGTATTGTCTGCGCCAACTATTATCTGCGCCCAAACTTTTCTAGATCTCTCTCTTTCCCCTGACTCCACGGGTTGTACCCCGGGGGAATTTGTAAGTTTAGCTGCCCCGTTGTCTCCTCAGATCGAGGGCCCTAAGTCCCCCTCTCCAACTGCGGTTTCGACGAGCTGTACCTCGTTGTACCCAACCGACAGTGCCTGCACAGATAACCTTTATGGCCATAAACGTAATTCTTCTTTAAAGGAACAAACGACCTTATCCGTTCTATTTTGGAACGTTGCTGGCCTACGTTCTAAGATCAATCTACAACCATGGGTAGACAAGGTAAACGAGCATCACATAGTATGTCTCCAGGAGACATGGTCAACTGTCCCCGTTCACCTACTGGGTTTTAAAACTTTTCACACCCCAACAAGTCAGGGTTTGTTTGGTAGACCTAAGGGTGGTCTAGCAGTATATGTAGTAAATAACCACTCCTCTATGACAACAACTAGATTAAAAGAAGAAGAGTGCTACCAAATTTTGCAAATACACCTGAACAAGAGTTTTACTTACCTTTTGATAAATTTATATAACAATCTCCAACCACCTGAGTGTGTGAAGATGTTAAATGAAATTACCACTTTTTTAGTACTGCAACAGAATAAGCCATCGTCTGTCCCTGTATATGTTATTTGGGGTGGCGATTTTAATATCCCACTATGCACCAACTATAGAAATGGTAACTGTGGACTGTCAGATGAGAATGTTAGCCCTCTGGCCCATTTCGCACACACCACAAATGGGAATTGCCTGAATGAGAGTTTCTTCTCACTGGAGATGGATTTTGCCAATGAACTGGTAGACCCGCAAGTTGATTTTTCTCCGACATTCCATGGTAGGGGGTTGTCAAGCACCATTGACTTCATTCTGTGTTCTCAGAGTATGAAGGGACAACTGGCAAAATTCCACACAGGATCTGAAATTAGTAGCGACCACTTTCCTAATAGTGTTTTAGTCCGACCAAAAACTGTCTCACTACATACCAACGGTACAAGCTTGTTATCACAAAAAACGTTATCTATGAATAAAGTGAACGGCTTCTCTGTAAAGTGGGCAAAAATAGATCCAGAAGTAGTTACGGGGATAGTTCTTAAAAAAGCCAGTGCATGGGTATATGACTGCTTAAGCCCTGATTCACCACCTCAAACAGTCTTGGACAGTTTTGGTAAAATCCTGGGTATAATAAAGGAGGAATTATCTTGCACCCATACACGCAGAAAAACACCAGCTGAGGGTTGGTTCAACTGCCGGTGTCGTAAGGCCCTCTCCAACCTCAAGGCGGCCCTCCGGAACACAGTGAGGAACATCCCTGAGATTACTAAACTTAGGAAGCTCTATAACGCTGCGAGGGCAGAACGCAGGAAAGAAATAAAGACGAACCTGTGGTTACAACTACACGACAGCTGCCAAAGCAAAGACAGCGGCCTTTTCTGGCGAGTTGTCAAATCCCCCTTCTTGACAGATACATCGACTGTTCAACATCTTGATGTCGCAGTGTCCGCTGAAGAGTGGGTTGCCCACTATTCAAAAATCTTTGGCGGATGTCGTATAGAGCCCGCAGAGGAGGGACTTACCCTAGGTAGCGCGTCTGATACAAAGAGCTTCCCAATTAACATCCGATTTGAGCACGGAGAGGTAGTCAAAGCCCTGCAAGCATCTAAAACCGGCAAGGCGCCTGGTCCAGACGGGGTCCCGGTGGACATTTTCACTCACAACATCGACCTTTGGTCCCCACTTCTCACTCAGGTCCTGGCTGCAGCAACAACTACAGGCCTGATTGACTCATGGTCCACTTATATACTCCTCCCTATTTTCAAGAAGGGCGACCGAAACGATCCGGCCTGCTATAGGCCCATCTCGCTCCTGGACTCCCTGGGGAAGGTTGCGGGTCGGCTGCTACGGGAACGGCTCCAGGAGTGGGCATCAAGTAACAACATTATGACCGACCTTCAGTATGGTTTCCAGGCCGGTCTTGGGACTGTGAAGCAGGCCTTGAACCTCGCCCTCCTGATCGGGAAGTACGTGGGAGCAAAAAAGGGTCATCTGTTCCTTGTGTATGTCGACCTTAGCGCAGCTTTTGACTGTGTCCTGCACTCCAAACTATGGGCCATGCTTGGGGAAATAGGGGTTGATCCTGTTCTAATTGTATTTTTGCGTGAACTCTACTCAGATGCAACGGCGCGAGTCAGGTTCGGGATAAATGGAGAACTTTCCCCCTCTTTTTCAATCACAAAAAGGGTTAGGCAGGGTTGTGTACTGGCTCCCTTCTTGTTCAATTTATACACCAACGGACTTGAGGCGGCTATGCTAGAAGGGAGTCAGGACCTTCCTCAAATTAAACATCGTTCAATCCCAACGCTGCTTTATGCGGATGACTCTGTAATCTTTGCTAGAACGCTGAGGCAACTACAAGTACAACTCAACAAATATTGTTCCTACATGGGATCCCTAGGCATCAAGGTTAACATAAAAAAGACTTTTGTTATGCACCTTGGCCCCAAAATTAAGAACCCTAAAACAATCTACGTCGATAAAACCAGGCTTGAAAGAACAGCCGTCTACCCCTATTTGGGAATCCTGGTGGATGACACATTGAGCTGGCGGCAGGCTGTGGCCAGCAAAAAACTACTTTTTCAGAGAGCAACGGCAGCCCTGGTCTCTTTTACTAGGAAACTGGGGAAACCGGCTCCTCCTGAATTTTTGCAATCTACTACGCAAAATGTCAAAGTGTTGCTACCTATGGTGCTGGGTTCTGGGGTTATGGCCCAATAAAACCACTCCAAACCATCGAGAATGGGTTTGCTAAGTACCTGCTGGCGGTACCACAAAGTGCGCCAACTTATGCCTCGCTTGCCGAACTGGGTATGGACTATATCACGGACACCATTCGTTGCCAACCTATACTTCTGTGGCATCGCATTTGGACTAATGAGGAGTGTCACTTGTCGCGTCTATTAATTTTGGATTGCATGGACCTAGCTAACTGGGAAATAATACCTTGGCTTGTATATGTAAGGAACTTCTGCCATGATTTGGGCCGCTGTAGTTTTTTTCAGGATCCGCTCAGCATGGGCGATAGCTCAAGGAAAGATCTAAAAAAGTTGTGCCTGTGCCACCTAAGAGACCTCCGATTTTTGATGGAGTTGGTCAAACCTACAAATACCCAAATCATTGCTGTCCAGAATTATCTGGGTATTCAACCTTACTTGACATTCCACCTGAGTAACTATGAAAAATACCTTTTGACAAGGTTCCGGTTTAATTCTTTTTTCCCCCTTGTGACTTTTCCTAATCCCCAGGATTGGTCCATCACTATTATGCCGTGTCCCTGTAATGGTCTTTCTTCTCAGTCAACATTACATATTATCTTCTTCTGCAAATACTATACTTTTCCACGAAAAAATTGGATTTTGCCACTATTGCGAGCAATGGGTATAAGATTTTGTCGCCCGGCATTCATGGCTCTGCAATCCCTTGAGACCAGTCACATAGCGAAGTGCGTAGCTAACTTTTTAAAATCCTGTATCAAATATTGCCGTAATTTTGAGTAATTATTATTACTTATTATTTTAGAGGTTGCTGTTTTTCTTTTTAAATGTTTTTACTTTTATGATTGATTTGTGTGTAAAAAGTTATATTTTTATCTCTTTTGTACTTTTTATGGTTGCAATAATGAGTGGTAACCGAATAAAAGTTTATGAAACGAAACTTAGGTGCAACAGTTCAATGCTATGTGGAACCCTTGGGATAACATGCAGGGTGCACCGTGAAGTCCAGAAAGCATCAATACAAGGTCCATGCAGTTCCTAATTCGAGGTTCAGAACTATCTCAGAATACTGGTCCACAGGATCCTCCATTCTTCCAGGTTTTACTTGCTCCAAGCAATGTCCATGTAACTGTAAATGTAATTGCATTAACTACCCCTGATAAGGTGAAGAAGCACTTTTTCGGCGAGTAGCAAGCTACTCCGGAACCCAAAGAAGATTAATGGTGAATCAATATAGGAAGAAATTAGATTAATTTGAACAGTGGATATATGAGTTTGTTTTTTGGATTGAAAAAGGATAGTGGAGGGATATGAGAGGGAAGGGTTTGCATTTATATAGTGCTTGCTACCCCTGATGAGGTGTCGAACTGCTTTTCAGCAGGTAGCACACTACTCCGGAATCCAAACAGGATTAGTAGGGAATTAGTATAGGAAAATATGAAATTAATTTGAGCAATGGACATGTGAGTCTATTAGCTGGGATGGAAGAGGGAAGGGTCTAGAAAGTGTTTTCTTGGAGCTCATAGCAGTAGGAGGGGGTTTGGGATGAATAAAGGGGCGGAGGAGGGGGAAGAGTCTGAGGGAAGGGTTTAAAAAGGCTTGCTTGGGAGATCGGAATAGTAAAAGAGGTTTGAGATGATGCAGGGGGGGAAGAGTCTAGAAAGGGTTATTTTGTGGATCATAGTAGTAGAAATGGGCTTGGGATGAATAAGAGAGTGGAGGTAGAGGATATATCGAGAGAGAGATAGGGTGAGAAATATGGTAGTGTATTGGAGAGAGTAGTAGATTGAGGTTTGGGATGAGTCAGATAGTGGAGGTAGGACTGTTTTTATCTATGCTGGATTAAGGACTGCCACTCTTGGATAAAGGTCTTCTTTAGCCTTACTTGGGGATAAAAAAATAAAACCTTCTTTTGTTGATGTTTTTCTTAATATGTTGTTGTCACTAGTTTTGTCTGTCCTCCATTTTATTTTTGTACTCCTATACTGATGTAAATGGTTTTATGCATTGCCTTGAGTACTTGATCTGTTCCTGTACTTGTGTTGTTGTGCACCACTTTTAAATACTTCGCGATTCCTGAACTCCCCCTGCACAATCCCCTTCCGTAACCCCATCCTTCAGATTTTACTGTTCTGGTTCTCAATATTGATGCTCTCTTACTATGGACCAGACCACGGACACCCCCCTCACTTGCCGAATGGGGTTTTATCCATCTTAAGAACGCCGACCTGGCTCAAAAATCTCTGCCCCAGTGTTTAGACCTGATCTCAAGATGACCGCCCTCCCACTTTCCTTCTGGGCAATAGAGAATCTTGGGGGGCGACTAATCCGAACTATCAAGGACCCGTCCCCCTGGCCTGACAAGTTGGCCACCTCAGTGAGACCCTCCGTGATGCACTTTCCTCTCCTGGTCGAAAAACATACATCATCGTCCGGACCTTGAGCAGCCTTCACCCGACCCGGTTCCCGCTCACCCACCAGGACCTTTACTCTTAGAAATTTCCCTTGACAGCTGAGACCTAACCATTTTGACAGATGCCCGGTGGAGCTACCTCGCGAGCTAAAGGGGAGATGAGCTATGGATTTCCTCCTTGACCATCACCTACCCAGCTGGTCTTTGGGCAAACTCTCCTGTGTCTCTCTTGACCTTATCTCCCTCCTTCCCCTCCCCCTTTCCCCTACCCCATACCCCTACCCCTCTCTGCTCTACTCTTCTCCTCTTTCCAGCTTCTGGCCTTTGCCCTCACCTGTCCTTGGCCTTAGTCCTCACCCTGTCTATATGTGAACTTTCCCTCGTAAATTGAGACCTAGCTATTTTGACTGATGCCCGATGGAGCTACCTTGTTTAGCTGAAAGGGAGACGGCCCGTGGATTCCCACCTCGGACATCACCTACCAAGGTGGTCTTTATACCGACTTCCTTTCGTCTCTCCTGTCGTCTTTTCCCTCATCCTCCCTCTTCACACCTGCCCCTTTCCCCGTCCACTATTTATGTCTCTCCTTTCTCTCCTCTCCCATTATATTGCTATGTTTTTTGACATAATGTGTAATTTGTTATCATTTTCTGTAATATTGTGGAACCTAATGTAAAGCGCTCTGATACCTTCAGGTCTAGCCAGCACTATATAAAACTCTTTAAATAAATAAAATAAGTTGAGGTAGAAGATATATTGCAAGAGTATAGGTGAGGTATAGGGTAGTACGTTGGAGATGCTGAAATAGAAGTAAAGTAATGAAGATACATAAGTTCATGGAAGGTATATGTGCATAAGGAAAGTAATATATGTACATTTAAGTTCTATTTAATAACCTCAGATTTTCAAGTGTTGCTGTATTTTAAGTTAATTTATTTGTTTTTATATAGATTTTTTTTGTGATTCAATAGTGAAGTAATTGTAGATAGTTATGATAAAGATTTACTTATTTATGCAGAATAACATCGTGGACTGATGTACTTCACCGGGCTCAGCAACACACTCCTTATGCCACCATGGCCTGAAAGAATGATCTTGCTGCTGCCAACCAGCAGCCCTTAACAGATCCCAAAGCAAATGGAAAATAATATATGGGAGACGAATGTGCTATGATGGTCCACAGACAGAAGGTCTGCTCAGCCTGAATGGCAAGCCTGGCTGCCCTGTCTGCAGACTGGAACAATTTTGGAATTAGGATAAATGTGCCACTGCATTATTTAGGTAAATTAATTCTTAAATATTACTCTGTGGCAAATATATACAAGCACAGATAAAACAACAGCTATGAATTCCAAACCTAAAATATATATCCCCGAAAAAATGTGCCAGTTATTGTATGGAATGCACAAAACACATGCTATAACTAATTCCCTGCGTCATATTTTGCGCTTGGCAGACAGTATATTTGTGTGACTTTGGGAAAGGGCTACACTGAACATAGTGTGAGATATGGCTTTCACACCTTAGGGCCATATGTATCATAGTTCCGTTTTGGGATTCCTAAATAGTGATTTTTAAGGAATCGCTATTTAGGAATCGCAAAATGGTATGTATGAAGAAATTTGCTTTTTTTAGCGATTCCTTAATCTTCCTTAATTGCGAATTCGCATTTTGCGAATTCGCAATTAAGGAATAATTTCCAATGCATTCCTATGGGCCAGGAGGCCCATAGGAATGTTTGTAAAATAATTCTCAAATTGCGAATTCGCAATTTGCTAATCGCAATTTGAGAATTATTGCAAGGGTGCAGGGGTGTCCCAAAGACACCCTGCTGCATCCCTGTAAATTACATGTGTGTGCATATGGCGCACATACATGCCCAATGGGCATGTATGTGCATCATATGCCACCCTCAGAAATGTGCAATTGTGCATATTTACAAGAAATCGCAAATTACCACCAACTACAAATTGGTGGTAATTTGCGATTTCTAAACCTGGAATCGAAAGTCTAAAAAGCTTCATACATAGCATTTAAGGAATAGCAAAATTGAGATTCCTTAAATGCTTAAGCAAAATAAGGAATCGCAATTTTTTGTGATTCCTTATTTTGCTATTGTTTCTTACATTTCAAAATCGGTAAAAAGGCCGTTTGCGATTCGGTAAGGCCGAAATTCTGCGAATTTCGGCCTTAACGAATCGCAAAAGGCTTGATACATATGACCCTTAGTGCGTTGAGTCTGCACAAAATATACTACACCGGTGCACATCTAAAATAGTCACTTTTATCCTTTGTGCAGTTTTAGCACTTTCTTGTCCATCAATATTGTTTTATCGAAATCGACCTCCAGTAGCCATATGGTGTTGATAATTCAAATTTTATTTTTCAATCGATAATGGTCCACAGCCAACGTGCGTTTCGCCCCATTCGGACTTCCTCAAGGATGTACGTCATACATAGAACAAAAAGAAAAAAGAAAAATATACAAACTGTGACCTATACATTCTAATTCCTTCTACATGTATATACATGTTATTGAGAACTTTCCAGATTAAAACATGCATCATTTGCATGCACCAAAAACCTCCAGTAGTGACCACCATCACCGCTTTACATGTGTCACGTGAATCTCATTAGTCTCTTTATTAAAAAAAAAAATCCTTGACTTTTTACAATAGTGTTGCACACCCAGGAGAAACCGATGCTCGCCACACAATTTGAAGAATCCGACAGTTGTACCTGATTGTAAACACCCATTGGTGAAAAGGGGAAAAAGGGGATACAAGTTTCCAGCTCCAAAGAATATATAAAAAAGAAACCACACGTGTTTGTAAGAAACCACAACCCCAAGAGTAAATTCCATGCATATAACCAAGAATCTAAGGTTCCATGCCCATGCATGAGCATTGTGTATGTCACACCCGCTCACCTCTTTTCTTTGCGTGTCACACAAAATCCTTTGGAGAATGCCGCTAAATTTGTCAAATCCAATATTTCTATAGGAAGAGTTAAATGAAATAATCTTCAAGTATTCTATCTAATCAACTACATATGGGGCTTCACATTATATAGTGACCACACCATTAAACAATTTTTGAATCTTACCCCAAAGTGAAGTTCTACTGCTATGTAGTTCCAATTATGTCACCAATATAAGTCCTGGAATGTAGGTCCTCCGCCATAGAATGATTTATGGAGCCATAATAAGTTCCATCTTTTCTGTGAATAGAACCATATAGATTACGCACTCCTTATTGATTCACCATGCCTAGTTGTTAGACCCATTTGCACTCTCTATGCAATTACAGAACCTGCACTACAAGTGAGGCAGTCGGGTTCTCATTTAATGAGTCTCATATCTTAACCTTGTTAAGCCCCCTCTTTCAATGTTTCATGTTTATACAATCTGACACTTGTCCATGGTGAATATCCACCCTGCAATAATGCCTGCAAGGGTCCTCCTTTCCTCCTCTTGGTCAGTCTGCCCTTGTATTCTTTCCTGTCTGTTACATATACTCCTTGTGTCCACAATAAAATATTGTTCACAATGACTCTGACCTATTATTCTCATGATGAACCACCCATGGTGAACTTAGTCCTTCACATTTACACACCTTAAATTATAAAATTGTTTCACCAACTATCAAGCTGTGTCACATTCTTGGTGTGTCTCTAATGCACACCTCACATTTATTTCTATCTCTCATATTTTTGTCATGCATGACCAAATTAAATTAAAATTACGCGTGCAATGCATATACAATGCTATCTTTGCACCGCATTGTTACTACCATTCTTACTTTCTATATATCCTATTACACACGACCAAAAAGTCTAAAATTATCACGTAATTACTCAATGCCCCCCTCGTCCGTTTTACGCATCTCTTCACATTGATATTCCTTACTCTACATGTAATAACCTCTCCCTGTTAGCAACTACACTTACCGAGAGTTTTTTAGAGTTTTGTTCCCGTTCCGCGTATTAACCCATGTGTCCCAGCGGCAATCTCCTTCGCGTTTGCTCTCACTGATTTGAACCGCCACGCGATCAGCTGACACAAAGAAGGGACACCTCCTCTCGGAATGTTCTAACATCGAAAGCACAATGGTGGCCATCTTAACCTTCCTAATATCGAAGCTGAGTCATTGCTGATATACCACTACTTTCACCCAACTCTTCAATGTATTCAAATTAATCGTGGCGATCATCATAACCTCAAGTGTATGCAACCTCTATTATTAAAAAACATTTCTTTGGCATTTTAAATTTTGCGCACATTTTGAATATAATCCAATGTGGTTGTTTACTCTGTTAATTAAAAAACATATTAAAACAGACATTAATATAAATTGTATTATATAATTCCAACATCCTTATCACAATATGTCCCTTTATATAGGTTTCATATCATGTCGTTCAAGAGTGTAAATACCCCAATTGTCGATTATCAATAAAGTTGCAATTCAATATTCATATTCAAATTCCTTGCTTTAAACAACATGTATTAAAACCTCATAGCATTTTAAACAACTTTTTATCTATTTATTCAGTGTTTTACCTAACCCTGACATAGGCAGTAATTGTATAGCTATACATCTTTTAACATCTTGTCTGATGTTGCGCCGGTCATCAGTATCCAATACCAACCTACTGATATTTATAAACACCCTACTCTCTGCAAATATGGCACAAATTCAGGATCCTGACCAATTTATAATACATTTTCAATTTGCATTATTGCCCCAAGAGCCACACAATATTTATTTACAGTGTAACTTTGCCTAGTCTAATTCTCATTAAGCCAATTCGTTGGTTAAGTTTGTTAAGTTTGCTGCCCCTTGCTCCAATTCGAAAAAACCCTATTTTTATATGTCTGAATAGGGGAACTGTTCTCCATCCATTTTAACAATCCTTCTAAATCTCTGGTCACACTGCTTCTATAAGCTTATCTATATGTATTGTCTTTAATACTGTCATTGAAAACAGAAATTCATCTAGCTCCTTATCAGCCGAGGGATTGTCCCCTCTTGCTTTAATCAACCAGTCTATATGTTTCAGTGTCCAAATTTAGATGTACATCCAGTCTAATAATCCTTCTGAGTATATGTTCTCGCTAACCCTTTATGATTACCCTCATGGACCGTCTTGCTATTAGTATGATTACAGGAATTCAAATAGCTCCTTATCAACATTGATCCCCTGTTCTACAGCTCGTAATGATATGATCCATTTACTCTCCTTTTGACGTAGTTTGGAAATCCTATTGCCACCTCGATTCCCTACTACTACCATGTTAATACCATGAAACCCTATTTTATAGATCTCAGTGTTTGTATGCACTGTGTTGAAATGTACTGCAAACGGGTATTGTGAATTGTTGTTTCTTATTGCCCGGATATGTTCCTGGATCCTTTCCTTTAAGGGTCTTATCGTGCTACCGATATAGATCTGATTGCAAATGCATTTAAGACAGTAAACTACATGTGTCGAATTGCAGTTTAGGAAGTGTTTTACTTCATATCTCTTTGTACTGTTATACTGAAAATTAACAGTTTTGTTCATCGCGAAACAACAAATGCAACACATTCCACACTTGAAAAAACCCTTAGGGGCGGTAGGGAGCCAAGTGCTATTTTTTTCTAGGGGGAATATAGCTCGGGCATAGTTCTTGACACGGTGTTCTCCCCTTTTGGAATGTGATTGATGGTTTATTCCCTATCTTATCTTGTAGATCAATGTCTTCCGTTAGCAGATGCCAATGCTTGTTCCGGATCCTGAACAAATCTGTACTCATCGTACTGAACGGAGTTATGAATCTAATCTTTCTGATGTTCATAGATTGTGATTGTTTTTTTCCGTTTAAGGAGGGTACTTCTATCCCTCATGTTGATTTTATTACGGGCCTTATTGATTATATCTCTCCCGTAGCATCTGGCCAAAAATCTTTTCTCCACCATGAGTAACTCATCCTCTAATTTGTTCTCATTACTACAGTTTCTCTTTGTCCTTACCATTTCCCCATAGGGGATTGCATTGATCTATGAGGTTGGGTGTAAACTCTCAGCGTGTAAAACTGCATTACATGCAGTGGATTTTCTATATGGTACGGACAGCAATTTTCCATTCTCCACCATAATGGTGATGTCAAGAAAGTTGATGTTGGATATGCTTTGCTCTTTCGTGAAACTGAGGTTGAAGGGATTGTCATTCATGTACTCGAAGAACTGGTTTAGTTCTTCCTCGTGCCTGCCCAGAAAAGTAACATATCATCTATGTACCTACCTAGGTACAGATTGTTATTTAGTAAGTCTACCGGGCCTTTATGCCAAATATGTATCAGTTCGAAATATCCCATACAGAGGTAGGGAAGGGGAAAATTTAGCGCCCATGGCCACCCCTTTTAATTGGCGATACCAGCAACCGTTGTGTAGGAAGATGTTGTTATTGAGTACCAATTCTATCATTGCCATAAGCATTATAGAATGTTCATAAGTTTCAATGGGTTGTGTTTCCAAAAAATGGCGAACTGCTTTTAGCCCTGATTCGTAAGGAATACTTGTATATAATGAACACACGTCCATTGTTACCAAGTAGTGTCCAGATACCAAATCCACATCAGCTATTTTATTCAGGACATCTCCTGTGTCTTGAATAAATGAGGGCAAATTGATAACCAATGGCTCCCGGAACAGATCGATATATTCCGAGATTTTCTCCGTGGGAGAACCAATACCAGCAATGATTGGTCTCCCCAGAGGAAACCCCCCCTTGTGTAACTTCGGTAAGCAATATATACATGGATATGTGGGGACATAATTAAAAAGATATTTCAATTCGATGTCCGAAATCAAGCATTTGTTATTCCAAGATTTTAGATGACTAAATATTCTGTCTTTGGTTTCCTTGATGGGATTTACACTCAGTTTGGTGTATGTCATGGTGTCACTCAACTGTCTGTCTAGTTCCATGATATAGTCCTGATGGTTCATCAAGACAATGTTTCCTCCCTTGTCAGCCTCTCGGATGACAAGGGAGTCCATTTGCTTGAGATTGATTAGGGCTTTGCGTTCCTCAGAGGTGATGTTTTGTTTCCTATATTTTTGTTTGGTGTAAAATTTGTCCTCCAATTTGTAAAGATCTAACATAACATTTTGTTGAAATTTGTCGATGTTATTATTTCCCTGTAAATGAGGAGTGAATCTAGATTTTGTTTTGAATCCACTGTCTATATTTGTATATGTATCTAGATCCAGGTCTTCGGCTCATCATCATGGTCATCTAGACTCAAGAGTAAATGTACATCCCTTATTTGCTTGATAGATGGATTATCATTGTTCATCTCCATCAGAAGACGTTTGTTAGTGATGTTGTGTCTGTCTTGAAAGTACTTACACAATTTCAAATTTCTGACACATTTAAAACAACTAATATGAAACAAGGAGAAATCAGGTATTGTACTAGGACAGAAACCAAGTCCTTTGCTAAGTATATTTATTTCATGATTAGACAGCACATGTTCAGAAAGATTCACAATATTGATCCCACCACACTTATCCAGACCTTGGACATCAATCACATCTTTAGTTACATTTTTTGATTGCGGGCCCCTGACCTTGTTGTGACTCCTATCCTTTCTTTTGGGTCCTGATCTTGTGTTACCCCTCCTCGTTCTTTTGTGTTCATATTTCTTTTGAAGGCATCTTTGTTGCCCTTTCTGAATCTTTGGAGTTAAAAAATAAATGGATCAGACCCCCCTCCCACTGCACCTTCCTGGGCCCTTGTTGACTCATTGCTAGTCAAGCTACTGATGCTTGACACATCAGACATACTGGATATCTCTGCTGATTGTGATGTACATTCGGACCCTTCCTTGTTGACATACGGTTTGATATTGTTGAACTTTCTCGCAAAGGTGTATACCCTTCCATTACGGTAATCCCGTTCATCCCTTTTGATTTTTGGGGATTTCTTTTCCCGTAAGTACATCTGGTGCTTGTGTAGCTATTGTATGGAATGCACAAAACACATGCTATATAACTAATTCCCCGCGTCATGTTTTGCGCTTGGTAGACAGTATATTTGTGTGACTTTGGGAAAGGGCTACACTGAACATAGTGTGAGATATGGCTTTCACACCTTAGTGCATTGAGTCTGCACTAAGGAAAGTTTTCTGGTGTATGTTTGCTGAATCGCAACTAAACTTTGTTTTTTGGCTGAATGTTTATTTTTATTTTTTGTAATTATAATGCACTTCCTTTCAACTGGAATGTATGCATTCAGCACTGCACATGCACCGTGGTTTGGCCAAAGGGCCTGATGCTAGGCCAGACTTGAAGAACCAGCATGTGCATCCTTTCCTAGGGTCATTTCACAGTAATACTTTTCTTTTTGTATACAACTATGACGTTCATGAAAATCGAAATTCTTTTAGGTCGTTGTTTTTAAAGCACAGCTGTCAAACTGACATGAATCTGGTTATTTGAGCCATTGGCTGAAGACTTTACCAACTAATATAATGGTGACACCACACAGTATATCTAAATTTGTGTACTGCAAAAAAATTATTAATTGTCAAAAATTGTGCAAGGATTTATTTAACCTGTCTTTCTAGGGTTAGGTTTTTCTCCAGTGGTGCGTGCATCTACCCAAAGAAAGAATTAACTTTACGCTTGACGAGATTTGGCCACTCTTTGGAATTAAAGGGAAACTTTAATCATTTAAAGAAATAAGGAAAATCTTTACCTTCAAACACTCACCGGGATGATACCTTGTTTTAGGATTAGAGAGGTTTTAAAAGAATGTTGAAAGTGCATCCAAGCCCGCATTGGTATCAGCTATTGTACTTCCTGTGCGAACTACAGCTCACATTATGTTCATCAGACAGTTTCGAAAAGTAACGTTTCCAAATTAGAAGTCTTTTATTAGTGCTTGGAATAAGGCAGGCGTTGAAACCCGCCATACTAGCATACTTTCACCAGCACTATTTTTCAGGCCAAAGAGATGTAAGAAGCTTAGGCAACTTTACTAGGAATATCAGGTGAAAAGTTTATATAAAGATAACATAAGGAGTATAGTAAGGGTAAAAGCAAACTTGTCGTTTTTACTACCTGGTTTGTCAACCACATGGACAACATCTTCATCGGTTCCAGTGACAGAGTGTGTGAAGTAGAACCAACAGTCCCCGGTAACTTTACAGTGTTTCAGAGCATCTGCCTGGCTGTGGTAACTTGTCCCGACTTTCTACGATTGTAGTGTTGAAATGCGTGGACTGCTGTTCACATGCATCTTTCTTTTCTCCTTTGTTGAAACCTTTGTACTGCACACACTACTTGTGCTCAGCACACACAACCAGCGTCAGAACGCAAAATACTGGCGCTCCCCTGTGGAATGTGGTGAGGGGCCGCAGTCTCCCACGTGTCAATGACATTCATGAGGGGGGCCCTTCTCCCCCCTCCCCGCGCGCCCCAGGGTCTGCAGGGGTCTGTCCTAGGCACCTGTTTGTAATGATAACAGTCGGCGCTGGAGGGGGGGGGGTGGCGGGGGACGGGGGGGGGGGGCGCAGTGATCTCCCTATGTGAAGCCGGTGGAGGTGGCTTTTCGAGTTTTCGAGTCAAGTTTGCGAGCCAGACATGAGCGAAACGGTAAAGAATCTTATAAAAATGTTTGTCTAAAATGTTAAATTTAAAATGAGGATCAAAAATAACAAAACATAATATGGCTTGGTGTGTGATTTCTTATTTTAACTAGTGTTACTTCAACGAATCGAAATAACTATCCCAAAATATTATTCTGTTATTGCTACCTCATGGGTAACAATCCCCTGTGTACCATGAATCCAGCTTCATGCTCTACTCGGTTGCTTACCCTCTCCACCTAAACCTCTCTGACCCCTTCGGCTTTGCAATAAAAGGTCTACCTGGTATGATTTTTGGCTGTGCGTTCTTCCTTTTTAAGCCCGGTGGCACGCGACAGGGAAAGAGAACAGGTCCAGGTTTGTGCAGCCAGCCCAGCACACACACCCTTTGCAGACGGACCATGGCAAGAGGGCCAATGTATACGCCTGGGTGCTGAATAAACGGCTGCCGTGCCCCCATGACCCTGTCCCCTTTCTCTTAACTGAGCCCATGTGGCTGCTCCAGCCCAGCCATGACGGCCTCACGAGGACACCTTGGCATTGTCTCTCTGAAGGGGGCACCAGTGGCAGGGCCGGACTGGGAACAGAAACCGGACCTGGCAAACTGCTCAGCTGACCCCCCTGGGTGAGGAGGAGTGCAACTGAGCACTTTGCGAGCGCCGGTTTCGGCCGATTTTGTTACAGGGGGCCGATATCACCGACCTCCGGTAACAAAGACGGGCCCCCAGGGGCCTAAAACCGACCCCCACTCTAGCGGCCTACCGGGGAAACGCCTGATGCCCGTTATGGCCAGTCCGGCCCTGATCAGTGGCGTAGCAAGAATGCCATGGACCCTGGTGCAAGCAGGGCAAATGGCTCCTTTGACTGCTGTTGAGGTACAAAAATACAGTAATTATGAGGATTCTTCTGGCCCCGATGCCACTGCGCCTATGATAGCTACCAGAGGCGCAAGTGGAGCCAAATTTCGGGGAGGGGGGCTAATGCTAATAAAAATTTCGGGGGGAGGGGGGGGGTAATTCTTCCAGCAATAGGCAGAGTGGAGATGCAGCGGCTCTAAGAAGGGTGAAAACACATCAAAGCCTCGTTAACAAGTAAATGATATTTTAAAGACCTGTGAAGTACTCAGGTATGGTTGCAATAAGATGGTCGCTTGCCCAGGAAGCTGGCTCAGCCCGGAATGACACACACAACGGGGAAGAGGGAGGATGAAGCCCTTTGAGCTCAATGGGCGTTTTGCGCCTGGTAGCTACAGCCCTGCCCACAATCTGCCTGTCTCTCACAGTGTGTGTGTCTCACAGCCGGAGTTTGAGGAAGGATGTGTGTGTGCGCCTATGGCAGTCTGAATGCATGCATCATGCCTATGCCAGTCTCACTGTTGGCATCGCACCTATGCCAGTCTGGCTGTAGGCATCACACCTATGCCAGTCTGACTGTAGGCATCGCACCTATGGCAGTCTGACTAGGCATCGCGCCTATGCAAGTCTGACTGTATGCATCGCACTTATGCCAGTCTGGCTGTAAGCATCGCACCTATGGCAGTCTTACTATATGCATCGCACCTATGGCAGTTTGACTGTAGGCATCGTGCCTATACCAGTCTGACTGTAGGCATTGTGCCTACGGCAGTCTGACTGTGTGCATTGCGCCTATGCCAGTCTGACTGTAGGCATCGTGCCTATGGCAGTCTGACTGTAGGCATCACACCCATGCCAGTCTGACTGCAGGCATACCTCTTCCACAGTTAGCTTTGTGTGAGCCTCTCCCACACCCTGTTTCCATGTGTGCCTTTCACAGTCTACTTCTGTGTGTTCGAACTCTTTCAGCCTGCCTCTCTGGCCCTCTCTCAAAGCATCCCTTTCCAAGTGCTTTTTCCTCCACAGTCAACCTATTTCTGTGTTGCCCCTGCACATTCCGTTTGTGTGCCCCATACCCTTTAATAGCAGCCTGTATGGCCCTCCGATGCTGCCTCTCATTCAGACTCTGTGTGTGTGTGACAGCCTCATTATCTAGACTGTCAGGCTAGCCCGTCGGGCACTGCTTGATTGCCCTACAGCAGGTCAGTCCGATCCTGCTGCCCTATCTTCACCCCAACATACCAAGCTTCCACCCAAAGTATCCAATCTCTCTAAAATAGATCACCCTCCCAGTCTATATCCTGTAGCTTAATATTCATAGTATCTCCATCGTTACACCGCCGCCCTAAACCCCGCAATACTCTACAATAATACACAGACACAAAGTTATTGGAGAGGGGGCAGCAGGTAAAGAGGGCGCGTGGGAGGAGGGGCCTCCCCTATATACCTGTAACCCCGCCCCTCTCCCCTGTCCCTCGCGCCAGCCACCCCTCCCGCATGAGCTGGCTGTCTGCGTCCTCCGTGACACTACGGGGCCTGCCCTCGTATGGGGTCCCCTGCAGGGACCACGGGCATCCTGCAAACATTTGGGGGTGTTACATCCCACACACAGGGTTGCCACATAGCCTGTTTTATGCCAGCCTCAGTGGAATTGTAATGTCCCGGCTAGTACAAAAATCAGTAACATCACCTAAGGTCGATATTTTTCCCCTTTCTTACTTAAAATATGAACTATATGAAAATGCAATTTAAAATGTGTTTACAGTTCCGCATATGACCTGATTGATACTTAAAGTTAACAAAATCAGAAAGGGAATGTTTAAAATGAAAACAAATTCGTTTACGTTAAGTTCTATTGATCGATCATGTCCAAGCCTTTGCAGAACCTTACAAACGTGAACAAATGGTCAGTATTTTTCTGTGTGAAAGGTACCAGCCCGACCCACACAACAGGCATGATCTTATAAAACAGTAGCTACAGAGCGCAGGAAAGGTGAAAGGCAATCGCATGCTTAATTTCTGACCCACAGAATAGCAGGTGCAGCAGGATGAAGCCCCCAGTAAAAGTTGCCCTAGAGACGAAAAAAAAAACCAGAGCAGTTGGAAATCCATATCTCACTGTTAGAAGAGAGGAGAATATGTATTTCCCTCTCCATGACCCTAATGTGCGTTCACTAGTGGATGGAGATAAGGCCACCTCTTCAAAATGAGATGCGTGATTGAGTCTCCTTCGAGACAGAGACTTTGGCCAATCACACATCTCCAGTACCAAGAAACACCACAACGTTCAGTCGACTTCATAGAGCAAGTTAGTGGAATTTAGCAGGTGCATTTTTCACCACGACCGGGAGGGCCAAGGGCCATGTTTGGTTGGGCCTGGTACACCCACTAAAACCGGGCCTGGTTCCCAGTAATGCAGAACAGGATCAGGCCCAGACTGGTCTTTGCAGGCACCGGGCGTTTCCCTGGTGGGCTGCCAGGGTTGGGGCCGGTTTTGGGCACCTGGGAGGGGGGGGGCAATATCGGCCCCCTGTAACAAAAACTGGTCCTAAAAAACAGCTCCCCCTCCTCCGGGGGGCCAGCTGTGCAGTTTGGCAGGGCCAGTTTCAGTTCCCAGTTCTGCCCTGAGCAGGATCACAGTCCCATGTCATTTGTTTAAAAGTTGTGGGTTTTGCAGTGCTTCTCATACAAGCGGGGTCCATCTGCAAACATTTTGTGAAGTCTCACTGGGGTGATGTATGTTTGATGCAGGAAATGTCAATGTGGGAACTTAAACCTTGTTATGCCTGTTATTGTCTGCACCCGAGAGCACTCAGCCTCCCACTCCTGATCAGACAATGGTTCAAGTAAATTCTCCCATTTCTGTCTGACTGTCAAAAGATTTTTAGGTCTCGACCTATCAATGCGCATGCGCAATGAGAGAAGCGAGACTAAAGCAACTTAAACAGACTTTACCCAACTAGTATCCCAACTGGCGATTTGGTGCTGTGCCCGTGTCCTTTTAGGTCAATGCGCAAGCGCATTGACCTAAAATGCGCGTGCACATCATCAAATCGCCATCTGTTCCCCAGCAGCACTCCTCCCACACCTTTGAACTGAAGCTTAGCTTCACTTCAAAGGCCCCTGCTGCTTAACACCTTCATCGCCGCTCTCCCCCCTCTCCTGCCCGCCGTGTCGCATTTCTCCTCCCCCCTCCCCCTTCTCTGCCTTCCCTCATTGTGATAAGGTCGCTCGGCCCCCTCCCCTGCCCGCCATGTAAAACTACCTTTCCCTCTAGCGCTGCTTAAGTAGTGGATTGTAGTTAACAGATATGTAGTCGCCCTCTTCCCGGCACAGTCTGACTTTGCAGTTTGTTCCTACATGCCCCCCTCTCTAGATAAATGACCTTTAAAAGGTGAGAAACTCGTATTTACATTTTCAAGGCTAGGCGAGGACGTGTGGATAAACGGGACTTCAAGAGCGAAATAAAATCACAACCTTGGAAAATATCGAACTTGCAACTTGCAATTTAGCCTTTCAGAACCGGTTTATTGACTCTCTCCTCTCGTAAAACCTCTTGCAGATGCACGTTTGGTACATACATAAACCCACAAGCTCGTTTATTTAATAAATCCCTAATTAAGCCACTGTCATACTAGAAATGTGGGACTCCGTGGTTCCTTGTGTTGCTATCTGAGACGCCACACCAAAGTGATACGAACTCTGGAGCGGTTATAAACCCCTCTGTGCATCAGCTATAAAAACCGGGGCACAACCCCCACGCCCCTTTTCCGGCGCTATTTGTGCGATAAATAAATTATTAAACGGGTTGGTGGCGCAAACTAGTCCACGAGTCTCTGACTCCACAGGGCTTCATAGTATAAGCCACTTTATTGCCAGTTCTAGTAAACACAACATATGCCAGGGAGGAAATAGTCAGTCAACCCACTTTAAAGAGTACTGCTAACAATATAAACCTCGCCACCACTCGGGAAGTTATACAAGCCTCTTGTTAAACGAGCTCTGAATGTGGGAACAGGGACTCCTGGGGCCTATTTGTGGGGAAAGACATATTAAACACGCCAAAGGTAGGATTCGATTCTATGTTGTGTACACTGCAAAGCGGTTTACAATATTTTAATTTGCTGCACGGCAATTAACTACCGCCGTGTGATAAATTCACACCTCCTGAAAAGAAAAATCCAAACACTTCCATGTTTTGCAAATTGTCATGAACGAATGTGAGATTATACAAGCTAATCTACTTGCTATGTACAACTCCTGTCCAATCATTTCCCCCCCAATCAGTTGGAGTGCGTTTTTTTCACACCTTATTGATAAGACCTCCCTGGATACAAAAAAATGCAAGTCACAAACCTTTTTTAAGTAACTGAGCCTATATAGGCTCTTCACATTCGTACGGAAAGTAGGGTGGAATAGGCTTGGAGTGCAGTCTCCGACTTCCTGAAACATGTTACACCACCATTTGTTCTTCATTATTTTGCATGCTCCATAACAGGGAAGTTTCCAGCAACTGATAAAAGACGCAATAACATGACTATCAAGTGAAGCACAAATACCCCATAAATAATATGCTTGTCTCCAGGAAGTGCATACCTTAGCTGCCCTTGAACCAAGGACTGGTTAGAAAGGTGCAAATAAAAAAAGGTTGAGAGATTTTTTTTTAAAGGCTTTTTGAAAAGTGGAAAATAACTCTCCCCCCTCCATCTTCCCTCTCTCCTCAACCTCCCCTCCCCCTCTCTTCTCACTCACCCCTCATTCTCTCCCCTTTCTCCCCTCGCCTCTCCCCTCTCACCACTCTCCCCTCCCTCTCTCAAATCCCACTCTCTCCTCACTCACTCCTCTCTCCCCTCTCCTCACTCACCCCTCTCCTCACCCACCCCTCTCCCTATCTCCCCTCTCACCACTCCACTCCCTCTCCAATCCCTCTCTCTCTCTCCTCACTCACCCCTCTCTCGCCTCTCTCCCCTCACTCACCCCTCTCTCGCCTCTCTCCCCTCTCCTCACTCACCCCTCTCCTCACTCTCTCCAGGCCTGACTCTCTTCCCCTTCACCACCACTCTACCCCTTCACCACCACTCTCCCCTCTCAACACCACTCTCCTCACCACTCTCCCCACCACTCTCCCCTCTCCCCGCCACTCTCCCCTCTCCCCGCCACTCTCCCCTCTCACCGCCACTCTCCCCTCTCACCACCACTCTCCCCTCTCACCGCCACTCTCCCCTCTCCTTGCCACTCTCCCCTCTCCTCGCCACTCTCCCCTCTCCTCGCCATTCTCCCCTCTCCTCGCCACTCTCCCCTCTCCTCGCCACTCTCCCCTCTCCTCGCCACTCTCCCCTCTCCTCGCCACTCTCCCCTCTCACCACTCTCCCCTCACCAGTCTCCCCTATAACTATCTTCTCTCATCCCACCTCACAGTATGCACTCTCACCACTCTCCCCTCTCACCATCACTCTCCCCTCCCTTCTCTTTTTCCCCTCACTCCTCACTCTCCCATCACTTTCACCTCCCCCTCTATCCCCACTCTACCCTCCCTCTCACCACTCTCCTCCCTCTCACCACTCTCCACCCTCTCCCCACTCTCCCCTCTCACAACTCTCCTCTCTCTCCTCTCTCTCCCCTCCCCTCTCCCATCTCTCCTCAAGGTACACACGATTGTCAATGAGCACTAACACAGCATCATTTGTACCATTTCGGCATTAGTCAACACCACTAGTTTTTCCCTGTTCTCATCTTCATCTCCCCCATGGTTACTCCTTTCCCATCTCCATTGCTCTGCCTTCCACCTCTCATGCCTCTCTCCCAAACTCATCTTCTCCCTTTCTATACTCAACTCTCTCCCTTTCTATAATCTCAGACTCCCTCTCCCTTTCTATAATCTCAGACTTCCTCTCGTGCTTCTCTCTCCTGCTTCGCTCTTCGGCTCCCTGTCCGTACTTCTCGCCCCTGATACACTCTGTCTCCCTCTCCATGCTTCTGTCCCCTGCTGTACTCTCAGGCTCCCTGTCCGTGCATCTCACCCTTGCTTCACTCTTGGGCTCCCTCTCCGTGCTTCTCTTCCTTGCTGCACTCTCGTGCTCTCCAGAGATGTGGCCTAACGACAAGAGCTGCCATCTAAGTCACGTAAATACAAAACATGTTGCATTCCAAATGCTATAGGTGTCACATTCGCCAAAGTTATAACTATTGGCATTGTAAATGACAAATTTATCTATTTAGCTATTTTAAAAACCAACACATAAATAAAATAATTGTCATTAACAAGACCAATAGCTCCAACTTTTCTAATGCGAGACCTATTGCATTTCCAATGCTTGTTTGACTCATCAGCTGTAAGTGTTTTATACAATTGTGAGACCAAGTGTTGAGTGTATTCAGCTTCCAATAGGGCACCATGGCTATGACTTGGCTGCGGGCATCCCTGAAGCGCGTCCATATTTCACTGGCCATGCTAGCTGGTTTTGAAAATTTCAGAAACTGCCTCCTGACCACATTAAAACGGATAAATCTTTCAGCAGGGTATATGTAGCCCAAAGTATTACACCCACCCTCTTCCCCTTGTGCAACAGACATTAATTGGATGTGTTAATGTGCTGAAACTTTTTATGATATTAGTACCTGGTCAAAAATAAATGTTTTACATTCATTTACATTTCTATTTTACATTAAAAAAATTGTAAGATTAGTTATAAAAAATATTAAACTTTAATAATGTTCCCTATTTTTTAGAAAATTAATATCTCTGCCACTAGGGAACAGATCTCTCCATAAGTGGGTAACGTTGCTAAAAGTAATTTTGAACACATAAATCCTGCATTGAGGGGATCAAAACAAGTAAGTCTGCACCTCACTATAAGCCTACACTTGGAAATGGTGAACAGCAAGTACTTTAGAGTCACAGCCTCGTGTAGTAGTAAATATACATGAGAGAAAATATACATGTACATTCATCTTTGTGACTGGGCCTCTGTGAGTGAGATGAATGAGTGAGAATAAGTATGAGGAAGTTTGAGAAAGATTAAGCAGATGCGACCCTATACTCACCTAGGCAGGGCTGGATTGGCCGTAGCGAGTGGGAGCTGTTTTTGGGCCACTTGGGGGCCCGTTTTATTAAAGAGGCCAGCAATGTCGGCCCCTTGTAACAAAATCAGCTGAACTCGGCCCTAGCAAACAGCTCTGCCTCACCCCCTGTGGCATCCTGGCTCTGTGTGTCTGTGCCTCATGACATAGCTGCGCTGATGTCATGAGGCACTGGATTCTCATATGGAATGTTATCCTTTGATCACTAAGCAGTTGCTATCATACTTTGTTGCTGGCTGGATGCTCACCTGTGGATGGGATCTTTTCTTCAAATAAACCTCTACTTTTTACCTTCAATTTGTGGATCCTTATTTTACATTTGGCGACGCAGGATGGGAAGAAGAAGATAAGATCTCAACACCTATCTCAAGATTTTTTTTTTTTTTAAAAAAAGAACTTGTTCCTTTTGAAATTCCTGGATACTTGGAACAACCTGAGATACGTTGGTGACATTCAACTTTCAAGGTGGAAGATATTTAATTTACCTTGGACTGGATTTTAGGACTGGATTTTAAAACAAAAGAGACTTCTATTTCCACTTTCAGGGTAAGAAGAATTCAACTTAATTTTTAGCAAGAAAACAAACCACTTTGTTTTCTTCCTACATATTTCTAATGGTATAACCTAGCGGTGTTAACTTTGTTGAGCTTTATTGGCTTTTTAATTACTACTTCGGACACTTTTTGCGCCTATTTTATATAGCGCATTCGATCTCTGCAATTTGCATTTTTCGATTGTCCTACCTGCCAACGTCTTCGCAAGCGTCTCCACGAGCGAGCGTCCTCACGAGCGAGCTGCCTCTTGCAAAAGAACGCCATTGCCAGAATCTCGAAGCTTTAGAAAACAAACATCTTGCTTCGCCTCGCTTCTGGACTCTTCGCAAAGCCGGCCGGGAGGCACGCAAACGTGCCGCAAGGCATCCTGGGAGTCACGCAAACGTGGGCGCCATCTTGGATTGGTGAATTCTTCGGTTTTCACTTCACAACATACGCGTTACTCTGTAAACGCGTTATAAACACCGCTGGTCATCGCTATTCTTCCATTTTACCCTGAACTCTCGTTATCATCACATTTATGGTACAAACTTTGCCAAGTTCTCTCAACGATTTAAAGGTACTGTTTTATTTAATTCTTTCTCCTGACACACTCACTGGGAACTCCTGTTGTGTATTCTACCGCTGTGACACACACACAATTTAAGCAAGCTGTTGTGTGTCCTGCCACTTGCTCTTGTGTGTCCTACCACTGTGACACACACACATATTAGACAATCTGACATTAGTCAACCTGTTGTGTGTCCTGCTACTGTGACACACACACATTGTAATTGGATACACTTACTTGGAACTGACTTTGTGTGTTCTACTGTGACACACACACATAATAGACATCTCTTTTCTTATTTTCATTTTGTGCTCTATTTCTTTTTGTTTAACAACAACATGCAAAATGTCACTGCTCCCCCTTTCTTTTTGTCCTCACCTGGGGATCCTCCTATTAGATGGAAAAAATGGCGTAAAGTGTTTGAAAGGTATGCAAGGGTGTGTGGTTCTAGCTTGAGTGCTGAAAGGAAGACAGCTCTACTTTTACACTGTTTGGGGGCAGAAGGACAAGAGGTATTCGATCATTTGCCTGACATTGATGACAGTACTTTAAATGAATACGAAATTTGTATTACAAAACTAGATGAGCATTATCTTCCTAGAGTCAGTACAATTTTAGAAAGATATCATTTTGGTCGAAGAACACAAATGGAAGAAGAAACGATTGAGAACTATATTACAGCTTTAAGGAAACTTGCTTCCTCATGTAAGTTTGGGGCAAGTCTTGATGAGCATATTAGAGATCAGTTCATGCTTGGGTGTTATATTGAAAAGGTGAGAGAAGAATTGTGGCAAAAGGATGAACCTTCTTTAGAGGAAGTTCTTACTATTGCTAAGAGGATGGAACATTCTATTAAATGTGTAGAAGTCATCAAAAAGAATGGTGACAACAAAACTACGAAAGAAACTGTGAATGTTGTGAAATCTACTGCTAGAACAAGTGAAAATCAGCAAAAAGACTCTAAAAATGAAAATGTTTCCAACAAAATTCCGTATAAAAAAAAGGAGAACAGTTTGGATTTCTCCCAAGTAAGATGTTACAGATGTGGTAAAATGGGGCATTTTGCCACAGATAGACAATGTCCAGGTTGGAAAGCTTATTGTAGTAAGTGCAAAAAGAAAGGACACTTCACCTCATGTTGTAAAGGGGGAAACTATAGAGGTAGAGTGAATGAAATATTTTATGATTTTGAAAATGAAGATAATCTAGATGAACACTTAGATTGTGGGCAAATTTATATTCAAACTGTAAGTGCTGAGGAAGCAAAGAATTCCCCTTGTGATGAAATTTTGGTGGAAGGTTATCCCACCAAAGTTTTGTTCGATTCTGGGGCAAAAATTACTATTGTAGCAAAAGATTTTTTTTTGAGTAAGTTGGGACATAAACTTGAGCTCTCACGCCCCGATATAAGACCATTTGGTTATGCTGGTCAACCCATTAAACTACTTGGGGTTTTTGAAGGTATGATTAATTATAAGAATAGGTTGGCCAAGGCAAAAATTTATGTTTCTCAAAAAGGAGATAGCATAATAAGCTGGTTTGCTCTTAAAGATTTGGGTGTTATGCTTGATCCGAACTCGACACCTCCTATTCTTCTAAAACAGCCCTTTCCCTGCACACCTCAGATTGTTTCAGTAGTTTCTCATGATTTCACTAGTGAACTGAAAGCCAGATTTCCTAAAGTTTTTTCGGAAAATTTAGGATGTCTTAATGACTATTGTCATCGTATCATCTTGAAGAAGGATGCTGTACCTGTCTGCTGCAAAGTGCGAAATGTACCTGTAGCAGTCAGAGAACAAGTTAAAGATGAACTTGATAAGCTGGTCAAGGGAGGCATTATAGAAACAGTAGAAGGAACGGAGTGGGTTGCCCCGATTGTCGCAGCCAAGAAATCGGACAACTCTCTCCGTCTCTGTGTTGATTTAAGAGAACTCAACAAGTGTGTGGTTACTGATCATTATCCTCTACCCAAGATTGCGGACATGCTTATGCTACTTAAAGGTGCTAAAATTTTCAGCACCATTGATCTAAGGCCCGCGTACCATCAGATTAGGTTGGAAGAAGATTCGAAAGACTTAACCTCTTTTGTGACACCTTATGGCACTTTTAGGTTCGTTAGACTACCATTTGGTTTAGTGTCAGCCGCATCGGTTTTTCAGAGGGCATTAGAGAAAGTCTTAAAAGGTTTACATGGTGTTAGAGTATATCAAGACGATATTCTTGTGTTTGGCATAGATAATTCTCAACATGATTTTAGGCTATTTGCTGTCCTAGGAAGGTTGTGTGATGCAGGTTTGACTGTCAAGATTGAGAAGTGTAAATTTAGAAAAACTTCTATTGATTATCTAGGTCACACTATTACAGAAGGAGGAATTTTGCCTAAGGAAAATCTGATCTCTACCATTTCTAAGATGTCTCCCCCACAAAACAAGGAAGAGTTGATGAGTTTTTTGGGACTTGCTGAATATTATAGCAAGTTTGTGAAAGACTTTGCCTCTTTGTGTGCCAATATGAGATATCTATTGAAGAAGGGTGTTGATTTCATTTGGGGAGAGAAATGTCAGCGCGAGTTTGAGGTCGTCAAGGAGAGGCTAGCTTCTGCTCCGAAATTGAGCAGTTTTGATCCTTCTGAGAAATCTATTTTGATTACTGATGCAAGCTTGAAAGGGTTAGGTGCGGTGCTTGTACAGAAAGTTGAGGGCATTGAGAGGGTCATTCTTTTCTTGTCGAGGAGTTTAAAGGGAGCTGAAACTCGATACTCAGTGATTGAGCGTGAAGCTCTTGCTGTTTACTGGTCAGTCAAGAAGCTTAAAAACTTATTGTGGGGAACCAATTTTGAGGTCAGGACAGATCACAAGCCGCTTTGTGAAATTTTAAAGAAAAAAGGTATAGATGCGGTGTCTGGTAGGATCACAAAATGGGTTGTTGGTTTACAAGATTATGATTTTAGTGTAAAGTACCTACCTGGAGTAGAAAACAAAGTGGCAGATGCCTTGTCTCGCCTTGTTCCCAGTTCTGAGGTTGAGGATGAGGAAGATTGTGATGTTGATGATGAGATGGTTTGTGTTGTAGAAGAGGCTGCCATTGATAAAGAGAGGTGGTTGAAGATGGTTCAGGAGGATTCGACCCTTGTAGAAGTACTTAAACTCCTAATGACAGGATGGAAGATTAAACCTAAATGTAATGAAGGTCTTGAGAAATTTTGGCATGTCAAAGATCAGCTTTCTGAACAAGATGGCTTACTTTTTAGAGGGACTAGATTAGTTCCACCCCTAGCTCTTCGGGATGAGCTTATGTCTTTAGCACATATTGGCCATTTAGGAATCTCTAAAACTAAGGAGATTTTAAGGAGCTCATATTGGTGGCCAAATATGGATTTGGAAGTAGAGCGCAAAGTTAGGGATTGCATTGACTGTGCTCTTAGTGAGAAGGTAGCAAAGCCTAAAGTCCAACCCATGGTGATTAGAGACAGACCGGATGCGCCTTGGAAAGAAGTGGGTTTGGATATTTTGGGGCCTATTACATCAGCTGGTTGTGAGTGGTATGTTCTTGTTCTTGTTGATTTCTTTTCTAGATGGCCAGAAATTGCCATAACTCGTGGTATCGAGACTAGGCATGTGGTGGATTTTTTGACCAAACTTTTTGCTAGAGAGGGCATCCCTAACACCATCCTCACAGATAATGGTCCCCAATTAGTCTCTAAGGAGATGGAAAATTTTCTGTTAGAGCAAGGTATTAAACACAAAAAGTCTTCCCTTTACCACCCAGAAACCAACGGTATGGTTGAGAGATTTAACCGTGTTCTTAAAGAAACTATCAGAATGGCTAAGTCTGCTGGCACGGATTGGCGGACAGATGTCTTTAAGAAGATTAAGGTTTACAGGTTATCTCCCCATGCTGTTACTGGGAAGACCCCTTTTGAACTTTTTAGATCACGCACTCCTAATACCCTTGTGGTACCTGCATGGGTCAATGATTTGCAACCACCTCCTTGTGATGACTGTGATGAGTGGATGTCGCATGAACTTTCTAGAATTGAGTCTAGAAAAAGGATGTTTGATGCGAGACATTCTGTTAAGGTCACACCTGTTAAAGTGGGAGATTGGGTACTTATTAAGAATCCCTGCAAAAACAATAAGGCTCTTTCTGCTACCTTTAAGAAGCCTATTTGTGTTATCAAAGTTTTTAAGAACGCCATCAAAACTGCTGATCATTGTGTTTGGAATTTGAACAGGGTGGTGGTGGTTAGCAATGATCTTGTGGAGGCTTCTTGCAGTCGTCATTCTCAAACTCTTGGAGTTGAGTCTTCTCCACTGCTTCGCAAGTCTGCAAGGGTTCCTCATTCTCCTAAGTATTTGAAAGACTATGTCACTGTGTGATCTATGCTTTAGTATTGTTTAGTTTTCTCTTGATTTATGTTTCAGTTTTGTTTACTTTTCCCTTATGATTTTCTTATTATTGTTAGAAGGGAGATGTGTGGCATCCTGGCTCTGTGTGTCTGTGCCTCATGACATAGCTGCGCTGATGTCATGAGGCACTGGATTCTCATATGGAATGTTATCCTTTGATCACTAAGCAGTTGCTATCATACTTTGTTGCTGGCTGGATGCTCACCTGTGGATGGGATCTTTTCTTCAAATAAACCTCTACTTTTTACCTTCAATTTGTGGATCCTTATTTTACACCCCCCCTGCCCGAATATATGATGTTACAACGAATTCCGTTGCAACGAATGCCTTTACCACGCATGCGTTACAACGGAATTCGTTCACCACGCATAACATTTTCCACAATTACTAGCGTGGTGACGTCATAGTCGTTAAGAGAAAGCGGAAGTTTATTTTCCGTTTTCTCTTAAACGACGCTGATACCCGACGTGACTCCAGGTGAGTTTCTTTTTGGGGGGGGAGACCCCCCCCAAGCCCCCCCTCCTTTTTTTTTTTTACCTTTACCACATATACCTTTACTACAAACCTCGTAGTACAGGTATGCGTGGTAAAGGCTTTCGTGTTAACCACGCATGCGTTGTACTGCATGCGTGGATAACGATTTCGTTGTAAAGGCTTCGTTGTAATGGCCGTTTCCCCCCCTGCCCCAGAGGGAGGCTGGCCAAGCAGTTTGCTAGGGCCGGTGTTGGTTCTTTGTCCGACTCTGCACCTAGGTCTTACCTGCTCCCTCTGGTCATGCAAGGCCCTTTTGGACCTCACTCCTGTGTGTCTGAGGCTCTCGCCTTGCTCCTTCTACTCTGCTGCTGTTTCTCTCCCTCTCTTTCTCTCCCTCAGGTTTGCTCTTTAGCCTTTTAAAGCCACTGCTTTTGTTTCTGCCTTCTTGTTTTGTTTGAATCTGATTTCCCGTCTCATCTTGCTCGTCTCTATGCTGTTTCGCTCATCACTCTTGCTCATTTTTTTTTATTTGTTTGTCATTCTTGCTCACACTCTCACTCATTTGTGTCAGTGTTCTTTGCCTTTTTGCTCTTTCTGCCAATTTCTCCTACCTTGTTCTTTTACTGCCTTCTTTCTTTGCCATTTTAGCTCTTAGGGCTGATTTTTAGACTATTTTTTATCTCTTTATCTCTCTTGCTAGCTCCTCTTGAGCCTTTTCGAGCTCTTTCCCTTCCTCTGCCCCTTGTGTGCATCTTACCTCTTTTCCCACACTCTCCTGCTTTCCTGCATCCTATGCCCTACCAGCTCCACCCACCACCCCAGCGCTTCTCCCGCCTACCACGACCTACTTAATGGCGACCGCAGAACAGACAAGCAGAAGATGCACGCAGCAGATGCACCCAGCGAGCACGACTTTGGTGTGCCAAAGGCATGACAAAAGCAAGCATGTCTCCGCCCATCCAGGAGTAGTCCTCACCCAGCAGCAGAAAGATGGGTCCTCTTCCCATCCAGCAGTGCTAAATTATTGAACGAATAAGTGCAGGTGCCTAGGGCTGTGATCAGAAGTCCATGGCCATTCCTATTAAATGTCAGCATGCTGAATAAAAAGGCTGAGTAGTCTTGAATCCACCTCATTCCTCTTATATCCACTATCAGTCACTCCCTGACCCTTTATCTCACTTCTCCTTTTTCCCTTTGTGACAGAAATTTCTCTTCCTCCTCAGCTACTCTGTGTTTGTTTTTTCCTCTCTTGCTCTTGGCCAGTGTCATGTGATGAAAAAAACTGCTGCTCACCAAAAATGAGTGCTGGTGGGCCCTCAACGGCAAACACCATCTCAAATTAAGCTCTGCAACCACCACTTCCCCGCCCTGACCCCCCCACATACTCTCACCGCTGGATGCCACTCACTACATTGCTGCCAAACCGCACAACTATGAATGAGTGGTCCCCTGAGCCACTTCCAAAGTCTCATACACTAACCACACCTAACACTCACCTCACTTCCACCAAAAGTCCACACTCTCATAGATGCACTGACCCATTGACCAAACATGCCACAGAGATCTGCCACCAGCTGCACAACCATGCTCCCGGAGGTAGAGTTGCCATCATCTTCAAGGATGCCATCGGCTGCTCCACCTTCGCAGACAGAGCTACCAGCAACATGGAACACATCATATTCAAACTGCACATCACAGGTGACTTCAACCTGAGCGGAATGTTTGTGTACAGACCACCAGGACCAAGCACTAACTTTGCCAGCACCATCGGGGACCTCATCGCAGCCCTCATCATCGACTCCAGCGCCCTCATCCTACCTGGAGACCTGAACTTCCAGCAGGAAGACCTGAAATCAACAGCTCATGCAGAAACCCTAGCTAGCATCAGCCTCAACAAACACAGGCCTGGACTTCTCCTGGACCCAATTTTCACCTCCTTTGGCACAACTGCAGCCCTTAATCTACTGTACCCAGCTGCAGAATTCGACAACACCACTTGATGAACTCCATCCACTCCGGATCGCCAACCGACCCATGTCCCCACCACATTTTCAACAAAGCAGACTCCATTATCACACCCCATCTCCGAGATGTCATCAACTGCTCCCTCAACTCCGCTACCTTCCCGGAAAGCTGGAAACATGCCGAACTCAGCGCCCTCCTGAAGAAACCCACAGCAGACCCCACCGAACTTAAGAACTACCGCCCCATTTCGCTCCTCCCATTCCCTGCCAAAGTCATTGAGAAAACCGTCAACAGTCAGCTCGCCGCCTTCCTCGAATCCAACAGTTCCCTCGACCCATCACAGTCCGGCTTCCGAGCCAAACACAGTACCGAGACCGCCCTCATCGCAGCAACAGACGACATTCGAACTCTACTGGACAACGGAGAAACAGCTGCCCTCATCCTACTGGACCTCTCAGCAGCCTTCGACACAGTCTGTCATAGCACCCTTATACAACGCCTCAGCAACGTCGGAATACAAGGAAAAGCATTAAACTGGATCATCTCGTTCCTCGCCGGAAGAACCCAGAGAGTCCGCCTCCCCCTTTCAAATCGGAGGCCACTGAAGTCATCTGCGGCGTACCACAAGGATCATCACTCAGTCCCACCCTCTTCAACGTATACATGAGTCCCCTCGCATCCATTGCGCGCCAACACAACCTCAACATCATCTCCTACGCAGACGACACCCAGCTGATCCTCTCCCTCACCAAAGACCCAAACACCGCCAAAACCAACCTACACGAAGGGATGAAAGAAGTAGCCGAGTGGATGAAGAACAGCCGTTTAAAACTGAACTCGGACAAAACGGAAGTCCTCATCTTAGGATCATCCCCCTCCGCTTGGGACGACTCTTGGTGGCCACCGGCCCTGGGCAACGCACCCAAACCTACAGACCATGCACGTAACCTGGGCTTCATCCTGGACTCCTCCCTCTCGATGACCAGACAAGTGAACGCCATCTCATCATCATGCTTCAACATCCTACGTATGCTCAAAAAAATCTTCTGTTGGATCCCCACCGAAACAAGAAAGACGGTCACAAATGCACTAGTCACAAGCCGACTGGACTACGGAAACACCCTTTACGCTGGAACCACAGCCAAATTACAGAAAAAACTCCAACGCATCCAGACCGCCTCAGCCAGACTCATCCTAGACATCCCCCGCCAAGCTCACATTTCCAGTCACCTGAGAGACCTCCACTGGCTCCCCGTCAACAAGAGAATAACGTTCCGTCTCCTCACCCACGCACACAAAGCCCTCTACGACCTAGGACCCAAATACCTCAACACGCGCCTGACCTTTTACACCCCCACCCGCCAACTACGATCGTCCAATCAAGCCCTCGCCATGATTCCACGCATCCAAAGATCCACCATGGGGGAAGATCCTTCTCCTACTTAGCGGCCAAAACCTGGAATTCTCTCCCCATCCACCTCCGCCTTACAGAGAACCACCTCTCCTTCAGAAAACAAATAAAAACTTGGATATTCGATAAGTAAACATACCCCCCCTCCCTCAAGCGCCTTGAGACCCTCTGGGTGAGTAGTGCGCTATACAAATTTTAACTTGACTTGACTTGACTTACCCCATCCTCATCTAGTGTATTCACATAATTGGAATCCAAGGGCCCACTCTCTGCTGGATTCACACCTTCCTGACTGCAGAAGTCAAGCCATTAGACTGGTCCCTTCCTCTTCAGACGCCTCCAACCTCATCTGTAGTCTGTTCCACGAGGTGTGTCCCTCAACCTGACCCTCTTCAATGCATATAAGGTTCCTCTGGCCAGTGTCATCCAAGCCCACAACATCAACATCCTCTCCTATGCTGACGACACACAACTCCTACTCTCCCTCTCAGATTAGACTCCCAAGTTCACCACCTGCATGACTAAAATAGTTCACTGGATGAAGTCCAGTTGTCTCAAACCCAACTTTAAATGCCATATTTGACCCCATTTTATCAAAGACCCTAGAATGATGATGGTTGTTCTTGAAATCATTGGCACAATGCCCCCTAGCTTCGTTGCACTATTAACATGCATTTAACATATCAGAAAAGCTTAAAACTACTCCTAATTTAAGCAAAGACTATCAGGTACCCAGGTGATTGATGGACACTGAGCCCTGTCCGACAAAGAAATTAAATCTTGGAATCAACAATGCAATAATGTAACCTGGAATCAAGTGTGAAATCTTCGGTCACTCACGACTTTTTGTTAACATAATTCTTTGCAGACTACAAACTCTAGGCACACACTTTATATTTAAAAAGCATAACTACATGTCTCAAATGTTTAGTACCGTTGAATTAGAAGAAGGCTGGTGAAGTTTCAGTGATGACTTAGGACCATTTCGCAGTTATAAATTAAGACATTTTCCTCTTCAGTGAGTGGGCTCTTTTCTTGAAGTCCCTTCGCAGATCGGTAAACATTTTTGTGTGCACTTCTGTAGTCTCACTTTTAATTATTTGTCCTGTTTTACCACAATCACGTGCATAAAGCATTTTATTATCATGCAATTTAAATCAGGAGAATAATCGAGATCGCACCTTAGCAGCCTCACGCTACAGGCGCCGAGCCGAAACGGCTCCTTCGACCCTACTGTTGCCCTGTAAGCTCAGAGAAAGACATTTCTCGGTATTTAATTACACCGGGCATGTTCCTGAGTGAGCATTCGCTCTTGAGAAACACGCGGGTGCCAGTGCCAACACACTCACTAGACTTCCAGGCACAGGAAAGTAAACAGCAGAAAAATGCTTCGATCTTTATGGCTCTCGCTGAGCCTGCCAGGAATGCGCTAACCAGCAGACCACACCTTTCCTCCAAGCGTTCAGATGTGGGAGCGAGTCAACCACCGCCAAAGTGTGTGAGGTCAGGGGCCTAAGAAGTGGGCGCGCAAGCGTTCGAGGGCGCGAGGGAGTGATGTGGTGACGGCAAGGAAGCGCATGCGCAACGTCCCTTGACTCAGCGTCATTGTGTGAAGCGAACCATGTGGGGAATGAGTGCGGCTCTATAGATTCGTCAGAAGTAAATGTGAACTAGATGAATGGGTCTGGTCTGGGAATGTGTGACACTACTGAAGACAATGTGAGTGGTCAACAGGTTGGTCATGAGTGAGGCTCCCATTATGTAATGGGCATTCCTGCCAACTTACAAATGAAATTCACGTTTGAGGAAGGAGGTGGGCCTTGGAGGGGAGGGATCCTTCTACCAAAAGCTACCAAAGAGGCACTCTGCCCCTCACCAAAGCCCCACCCCCTCCAAAAAAAACTAAAGGGTGGTTGGAGGTTGATGCTGTGGCTGAGGTGTTTTTCACATCTGTTGCTTACAGCCGCCAAAGACAGCTAAAAAGCAATTTTGCACAGTGGTTTTCAGCTTGTCTTCCCTGCCACCGTGTGATTTAGGTTCCTCACCAGGTGACCCTGAGAAGGGAGACGAAATTGTGTGACATAGGTGGCACTGTGTGAGTTAGCAGGTCTGAATGAGGAAAAGGTTATTTGAACTGTCGGTGGAGTTGATGAGAAACCAATTATTTTAGGTGAAGGAAAGGAAAATCCGAAAGGCTCAATTGTAAGGCAGTTTGTAATGCAACACAACCCCTTGTCATTGCTCTTGTGCCAAGGTTTAATGGTTAATGTGATACAGTCAATCTTATGCAGATTTTCAGAGACCCTCGACTAATTTGGCAAGGAGAGCATCCTTTTTTGGCCTTGTAAATGTAAATGTATAGGCATTTATATAGCGCACTACCTACCAGGAGGGTCCCAAGGCGCTTTGACCGCTGCGAAACCCTTCCTGGCTTCCCTGAGAGATGGTCCCTTAATGGGTATCTCCAGGGTGAGACCAGGCATCCCTGGCGGTCTGGTGGGGCCATTAGTGAAGATGAGGCAAGCTAATGCCCAGAGTTGCCGAGTGTGATCGCTGATCAGAGTGGGCACCGAGGCAAGAGAATTATCGAGTCCGCTGACCCTGGTCCGGTAACCTGCCGCGCCGGGATTCGAACCCTGGTCCCGGGCCGTCCTCTGCTCTCGGGTCTGCCGCCTCTAACCAGTGAGCCACACTACTTCACCTTGCGCAGTTGGGATTCCATTCTGATTGTCATATAGCGCCATCATGCTGCCAGTCTGCCCTTTCATGTTTTATGACGATGTAAACGTAGTGGATGACAAAAGTGTTACTGAAACATTAAGAAAACACATTCAGCAAACGAGGTGCCTCGTGTACCCGGGGTGTAATTAGGGCAGCAAGCTGAGTGTCCAAGTCAGATTGTACTCTCAAGCATTCCTCCTGTGCTGACAGCAGCAGCTGAAGAATATATCTAGTCAACGGTATGCGCTGAGTACTTCCTGACTATTGCAGCACCTAATCACCTCCTTATTAAGTCTCCCACTGGAACCTGGCCGTCACCCAGCACTTCCTGCCCTTTGGAAATCACAGGCTGTTTGAAGTTTTTTTTATGTGTGTTTGAAGATTTTGTTATGTGTGTGTGTGTGTGGTATTTGTGTGATGCGAACCAAGGCAAAGTGCCATGGAGGAGTAGCATGTTTCTGAGAGCAAGAATGGATAGTCTATCACTACATTTCTTTTATTTTTTACGTTACAGAGTTTTATATAGCGCGAACTTGACCCGAAGGTATGGGGTATCAGAGCGCTTTACATAGCACCAGTTGCCTTCCATGAGGACACCTTTTTTTGTGTGTGTTAGGCACAGGGAGATTAAGTGATTTGCCCAGAATCACTGGATGTTCAGCGTCGTTGCTGAGACTCGAGCCCAGTTCCCCACATTTGTGGTCGACCGCCCTAGCGCGTTAGGCCAACTCCTCTCCAGTGTCCTTTAAAGAGGTCTGTGTCTTTAACTTTACATTGGAGCAGGATTGTAAGTCAGGTTATATAATGGTGCTGATTTCTGAGAAAGGAAAGGATCAATGAATATGTCACTGTAAACAAAAGCACCTAAGAAGGTTGAAAGGTCAACTGTGACTGTGTTGTGAGGGATACAACCATCTAAAAGACACCATTTGGTTTGAGTTTACCCTTGAGAAAAAAAACACCAGAATCTTGAGAGAGTAAGGACAGCAATTCCAAAAGGTGGTGTCCTTTGCAGAAAATCTTTGGTCTACACATGCCAGTAAAATCTAACAAGTGTGGTCTGGATGAACCTTCCTCTAGTCTAGGTGGTCAAGAGCCACTGCTTCAGCCAATAAAGATGGGAATTGTACTCTAAGAGAAGAGCCTTATATATAACTGTATAAATAAAATACAAATAAATAGAGCTGCTATGAAACTGGAAATCGACAAAGGGGACTGAGGTTTCCTCCACACCCCCCGGTATGTGGAGCCACACGTGAGAGAATGATTGAAAAAAGCGCTGCAATGTGAGATAGTCATGGGTGAACGGGGCTTCAATGAAGTATGTGAGGCCAGCAAGAGGGACATTAAGAGAAACTCTACTGAGGCCAAATGAATGATACTTCTTTGAAGTTAATGAGCTCTACGGGGTGGGGAGGATGAGTAAGATTTGATTAAAATGTGTGAAGATCTTGTAAAATTGTACTGAAGTCTGTATGGCCAGTGATGAAAATGGAGCTCAATTAAACTGAGCCCTGTAAGAGTCAGAAATATGGAAATAAATATTATACTATTGAAGTTCATGAAGTCGATGACGTAAGAATGAGGTATACTCTAATAATTGTGGAGGAATGAGTTATACTGTACTGATATGTACAAGATCTGTGATGCAGGAATGAAAGGTACTCCAGTGATAACCATGAGGTTAGTTATGCAAGAAAGAGGGATACTCCATTGTATATATTAGATCAGTTATGGGGGACTGAGGGACACTCTTTGGATGTGTACGAGAGCTGTGATGGAGGTAAATAACGAATACCTGTGTACATGCAAATCTGTGCATGTACACCTGTGCCATGTGGCACACATACATGCCCTAAGGGCATGTATGTGTGTCACATGGCACACAAGGCTGAATCAGGGGTGTAACAGGGTGTCAAAGTGACACCCTGCCACTTTTGACTATTCAGTAATTTTACCGAATCGGTATTTACCGATTCAGTAATTGCCACTGATTCCTATGGGCCTCAAGGCCCATAGGAATCAATGGCAATTACCGAATCGGTAAATACCGAATCGGTAATTACCGAAACTTACCGATTCGGTAATTTTTTACCTACATCCAATTGCCTTTTCTTAAATACCGAATCAGTATGATTCGGTATTTAAGAATCGGTAATCTGGGATTACCTACATCGGGCCCTTAATATTGAGGAATCTGTGAGATTTCATTAAAACAGATGGATTTGCAAACAGAGACTGGATTTCGATTGAAGGCTCTGCATGGAGTGATGTGAGATCAAGAGATATGCTGTTGAAGTTTATAAACGTATCAACGGGAAAATGAGGGACATATCTAGAAATGCCATAATTTGAATAATTCCAGGTGGTTTAATCACTCAGCATTGCTTAAAAATTCCACAAGATTACTCTGAATTACGTGACAAGAGTACTCTCAAGCATTCCTCCTGTGCTGACAGCAGCAGCTGAAGAATATATCTAGTCAACGGTATGCGCTGAGTACTTCCTGACTATTGCAGCACCTAATCACCTCCTTATTAAGTGTCCCACTGGAACCTGGCCGTCACCCAGCACTTCCTGCCCTTTGGAAATCACAGGCTGTTTGAAGTTTTTTTTATGTTTGTTTGAAGATTTTGTTATGTGTGTGTGTGTGTGGTATTTGTGTGATGCGAACCAAGGCAAAGTGCCATGGAGGAGTAGCATGTTTCTGAGAGCAAGAATGGATAGTCTATCACTACATTTCTTTTATTTTTTACGTTACAGAGTTTTATATAGCGCGAACTTGACCCGAAGGTATGGGGTATCAGAGCGCCTTACATAGCACCAGTTGCCTTCCATGAGGACACCTTTTTTTGTGTGTGTTAGGCACAGGGAGATTAAGTGATTTGCCCAGAATCATTTTCTTAGCACAGACATGTCGCCACATGTCCATAGCTCAGAAATAGTGCGAAATGCAACAGAACATGGGTAGCAGCATGAGCAGCAGCTCACATTTGTGAAATGTTCTTTTGAAATAGGATTTTCCCCCAACTTTCTCCCGGCATTTAGCACTAGTTTCTTAGCACAAAATGCACCCTCATGTCCAAAAGGGACGCAAGGATGCATTTTGTGCTAAGAAAATAACTCTAAATGCAAAAGAACACTAATAGCAGTGCAATTAGCGGCTCACACTCTTTAAAGGTACTCTCACAGATTACTCTTAGTTATGATTACTTGAGCAGGAGTAATCACGTTATAATTGGTAATTCCAAGTCAATAAGTAACGCGGAATTACAATAATTACTCCGCTCAGTCAAGTTTAAGTAAAACTGCTCCCAGGCCTAGATATATCTGGGAAGCCTACCAATTACGCAAGGGCAGAATGAAAGATGCTCTAATGATGTTTATGAACATAGTCATGAGAGAAAGAAGGACACTCTATTAAAGTGTGCATGTTGAAAGAGGGGCGGGTGAGACACAAAAAGAGCATAAGTTGTGTGACAAGTGACAGGGTTCGAGTACTTTGAGGGCGAAGTCCATGCCTATACATTCTCAAGTAAACCCAGAGGCCTCAGGACTGCAAAATGGCCATTCTGTGTGTTCTCTTCCAATTTCCTTTCAGGTGTGTGGGCATATTACGCAGCTTCTGGGCGGTTGGACCTCTTTGCGAAGCATAGTCAACTATGCACCACGTGCGGTTGAGACAGACGGAGAATGCGACATGGCATTGCTGCCCAAACTATGAATCCAAACACTGTCAGGAGGTTTTGCTTCTCCTTTCAACATGTAAATGCTTTATAGTTGCTGTTGTGGTTTGAAGCTCTGGCACACAGGGCTGCAGGCACATAACTATAATCGCCGGGTATGAGCGCGTGCGGAGGGCCAGGACAGCCACCAATGTCTTGAGGTTTCCTTTATAGCATTCTTTTTAGCAAAGCGGAAGTGAGATGAAGGGGAGAGAAAAGTGGAGGAGAATTAGGGTAAAGAATGTCGAAGACACCGGGGTGGGCGAGGGAAAGACTAACTATAGCGGTAGGGATAGGGGTGAGATGGTCGGGCGCCAGGGGAGGGCTTGAGGAGCCACTGACACAATAACGAGACCACACAAAGATATGAATTTTAAAGCCACAATGTGATTTATTGCATGCACAGACTTATTGCCAATTCCTCGACTCTCTGAATTGAGTGCCTAGAAAAAAGAGCAATGTGCTTGGAGTGCTATATAAGTGCAACGAACTAATCCCTCATCAGGCTTGTCGGTAAATGGTGTAGTGGTACCAAACAATCAATTACCTTTTTTGGGTGCAAAACATGGAGTTATCCATATATACAATCAGCTTTCCTAGTAGTTGGCTGCCAGACTTGTGGCTATGGCAACCCTTCACATCCAGGCCACCATGTAGACACCACTTAATCCAGGGCCAGCAAGATGTATCATCATGGTGCCAACTCCAGTGCTTCCATAATGAGAGGTCTATGTACCACAAGGCAGAGTGGAATTCCCAGTGCCTACTAAGTTGAAAAAGTAAGTGCTGAGGCCCAACGTTTCTCTTAGGAGCAGTTGTTTTTTGAATACCAGAGTTGCCTAATAGCAATGCTGCTAATTCTTAATTTCACCTCAAGCCTCTTTTTCTCACCACCCTAAACTTCCTGATACTTTAGCTTTCTCTTGCAGAGGCTTCTTAATTACTGCTTTTTCCATTTGTCACTCTTTTCATATTTTTCTTTTCTTCCTAACTTCTCCCTTTTCTCCATTTCTCTCTCTCTTGCTCTGTCTCAAGATGTGAATTGATCCCGATCCCCCAAAAGGAGCGCTACAGCCGACCACTGGCAACACTGGTACAAATTAAGCTCTGGCTGTCACTAAGTTTCACTTCATTGACATGCCACTCACCACCTACACCCTATAGTGTGTTACCTGCATTTTCCATCTTGAGTTCAACTGTCTTTTAACACGATTATATGAATCCGCCAAAGCTGTGGTGATATTCTCTCAATGGCCATGGGCATAGTAGAAGAGAAGACTGCACATCTACCGTTGTACATCAGATGTTTGAGGGGATATTGGAGTTAAGAAACCAAATCAGCTAACACACTTCGCATTGGAAAGAACAGGTGAGCCACTTGACGTTGAGGCCTGTCCCGGGTCCCCAAGGACATGGCAAAGAAGATCTTTTCACTTTCATTCCAAGTTCCAAGTGCTGCTGGATTTCTAATGTGTTAATACGTACAATTCTGACACTGAGGGGTGTGGTAATTCCCAGGTGTAGAATTACTGTACTATTCTGAGTTGTCCACTGAGGAATTATCACTGAAGTCAGTGTTTATGTGTCAATTTCCATAAGCAATTCTCACTTTATGTTTTTATGATTTTTTTCTGTGATTTTAATTCTAATCACAATAACCACAAAATTAACCACTAACTTTGGGATCCGGAGTAGAATGCTACTCCCTGTAAGGTGCTTCAGTGCTTCCTCATTAATAGCTAGCACTATATAAATCTAGTGCTTAATTTGAGCCGGCGGTTTACGGTGCTCAGTACAGCACGTAATTGCAGGCACCAGCATTTAATTTCTGAAACCTGCACTCATGACAGCTGCCACATGGCGAGGCTGTTTGTGTAATTTAAAGATGAGCAGAAAAAAGGAATGTATGATGTTACTACGCATACATTCATCACACATGGCTTTACAAAGCAGCCGTTACAACGACTGCGTTGTTACCATGCATGCCAATACATCGCAAGTCATAGCAACGACTTGCTGTAGGGGGCTTGTTGGACTTAGGAACAGTATTAATTACTATTCCTACTCCAGTTTGTGCAAAAGCAGGGAAGGTGTTGGATTTAACACCCAACACATTCCCTTAAGTTGCATGCCCACGACAGCAAGTCGTTGTTACGACTTGCGATGTAATGGCACGTGTAGTAACAACGCGGTCGTTGTAACTACCGCATTTTAAAGTTACTGCGTTGTGTTTACAGAATTGTAAACGCTGTTTCCCAGAAAAAACAGTTGTTTGTTGATTCAATATACATTAAAAACAACTAATACCTGTCACCCAAGCCATTCCTAAAGCTTTGGCGGCCTCGAACAGCATCAACTGTCACACTTGTAGCAGCGTGATAGTAGTTGTATAAGTACAGTGGCAATGTGTGGTATAAACTGCGTGACCACCTGATGAGGGAGGGCCCCAGCACTTATTTCTTTTACAAATTAAGCACTGTAATAAATCCAGTCGCAGTTACAATTACATTTATTTGCCATTTTTGGGGGAGATATTTCACCACATTTACAGGGGGACATGTCCCCCCAAAAAGCCTGAAGGTGCAGTAATACCACACGCAGACTTACCGTACATCTCAGAATCCCTATGAGGCTGTTAAATCCCGTGACTCTGAATAAGGACTAACATGAGAATCACGAATCCCATGTCCCCTGCTAATCATCAGCAGTGGTGGCTGAGAAATGTTAAGGACATGCGCCTGCCTACAGATTGTGGCCATGCTATCGCCCAGAGAGGGAAATGTAAAGGTGATAACCAAGTGTATATTTCCTGCAGTGCTCATTTCTACACCGCCCACCTCGCCTAACTTTGTCTACCACAGGTGTTCACGCTACACATCTGAGAATGCACTTTAGTGCCCCACAGTGGGTTATGAAGCCTAAACAAATGCCACAAAAGATTAAACAAAACTAAGAGGGAACAAGGGAAGCTTTTCAGCTTCCAGAGAAGTAACAAGCATTAGAAATGCAATAGGTCTCGCAGCATTAGAGTTAGTGCTTTTAGAATTGTTTATGGGTTTTTTGTAAATCTTTAGCATGAGGTTGAGGGTGAGTGAGGGGTTGAGGGTGAGTGAGGGTGAGGCTGAGGGGTTGAGGGTGAGGGTGAGTGAGGGTGAGTGAGGGGTTGAGGGTGAGGGGTTGAGGGTGAGTGAGGGTGAGGGGTTGAGGGTGGGTGAGGGGTTGAGGGTGAGTGAGGGTGAGGGGTTGAGGGTGAGTGAGGGTGAGTGAGGGTGAGGGTGAGTGAGGGTGAGGGTGAGTGAGGGTGGGTGAGTGTGAGTGTGAGTGAGGGTGAGTGGGGGTGAGTGTGGGTGAGTGTGGGTGAGGGATTGAGGGTGAGGGGTTGAGGGTGAGTGAGGGTGAGTGAGGGTGAGGGGTTGAGGGTGAGTGAGGGTGAGGGAGGGTGAGGGGTTGAGGGTGAGGGGTTGAGGGTGAGTGGGGGTGAGTGAGGGTGAGGGGTTGAGGGTGAGTGAGGGTGAAGGTGAGTGAGGGTGAGGGTGAGTGAGGGTGGGTGAGTGTGAGTGAGGGGGAGTGAGAGTGAGGGTGAGTGAGAGTGAGGGTGAGTGAGAGTGAGGGTGAGTGAGGGTGAGTGAGAGTGAGGGTGAGTGAGAGTGAGTGAGGGTGAGTGAGAGTGAGTGAGGGTGAGGGAGGGTGAGGGTGAGGGTGAGTGAGGGTGAGTGAGAGTGAGGGTGAGTGAGGGTGAGTGAGGGTGAGTGAGGGTGAGTGAGAGTGAGGGTGAGTGAGAGTGAGGGTGAGTGAGAGTGAGGGTGAGTGAGAGTGAGGGTGAGTGAGAGTGAGGGTGAGTGAGTGAGGGTGAGTGAGTGAGGGTGAGTGAGTGAGGGTGAGTGAGGGTGGGTGAGGGTGGGTGAGGGTGAGTGAGGGTGAGTGAGGGAGGGTGAGGGTGAGTGAGGGTGAGTGAGGGTGAGGGTGAGTGAGGGGTTGATGTTGAGGGGTTGAGGGTGAGTGAGGGTGAGTGAGGGGTTGAGGGTGAGTGAGGGTGAGGGTGAGTTAGGGTGAGGGGTTGAGGGTGAGTGAGGGTGAGGGGTTGAGGGTGAGTGAGGATGAGGGGTTGAGGGTGAGTGAGGATGAGGGGTTGAGGGTGAGTGAGGATGAGTGAGGGTGAGGGGTTGAGGGTGAGTGAGGGTGAGGGTGAGTGAGGGGTTGAGGGTGAGGGGTTGAGGGTGAGTGAGGGTGAGTGAGGGTGAGGGGTTAAGGGTGAGTGAGGGTGAGGGGTTGAGGGTGAGTGAGGGTGAGGGGGAGTGCGGAAGCAGCACGGAGGGCAGGGAAGGGCGGAAGCAACAGGGAGGGCAGGGAAGGGCGGAAGCAACAGGGAGGGCAGGGAAGAGCGGAAACAGGGAGGGCAGGGAAGGGCGGAAGCAACAGGGAGGGCAGGGAAGCGCTGAAGCAACACTGAGGGCAGGGAAGGGCTGAAACAAAACGGAGGGCAGGGAAGGGCTATTTTGTATTTTATTGTAAATATGCGGACACAGAGGGATGGAGCTAGCCTTGCGCGAAGATGGCTGCGCTCTAGGCAAGCTCCTTTGGCTGCCACCTAATGAACAGCAATATGCTGCGGTAAACAAAATAATTAGAATTTAGAGAAGCTGACCTGTGCTTCGTAGGGGATTGAGGTCCCCCGCTAAAAGGTCTTATACTAAGAAAAATGTCCAGAAGGAAAAGAGAGGAATGGTGGTAGCTGCGTTGTCAAAACTTTGTAAACAGCATTGGGTGCAGGGTGGATTCCAACATGGCGGCAAAGTGTCCCATAACAGAAAACAGGTCAGCGTTCTAGCCCAATTGGAAGATTCATGTGATACCGGTGAGGCGCGCTGAGAGCTGCGCACTTCACCTGAACATTTTGAGGAATAGGAGGTGTTCCTTCACGTCGCGTTTCGATAGGGAAATAAGAAAAACGCGTCGCAAGATTTTCTGAGCAAGAATTAGAGTCTTCCTACAGAACATACAAGTAAGACTGTTCCGATACCTTGTCAGAGTAAAAGTTCATAAATATTAACTGCGCGTGCTCTCTGGAGGCTCAGCTTCTCCTGAGCTCATGCGCAGTTGAACAGAATATCTTCTAGAGTTTACCAGAGTCTACCAGAGAAATATTTATCAAGTATTCTACGAGTATCAAAGTAAACAAAATAATTAGAATTTAGAGAAGCTGACCTGTGCTTCGTAGGGGATTGAGCACACAAAATAGGCTTGCCACCGTACATGTGAAGCAGGCGTTGTCCCGCGGCCTAGATGGAAGCGGCAAGGACCGCCCTGCAGAGGATGTGGGAGGCCGCTGGCTGTGAGCTGCTCCTGTGCAGGCGGGCACTCTGTGGAGCCGGTCAGCGCCTGTGACGCTGTGCTCTGCAGCTGGAGGACGGGCGGCACCGAGGGAGCTGCGACCGGCCTGTGGGAATGACTGGCAGGATCAGTGTGCCTGCAGCCCGGTAGATGAGCATGGCTCGCGGCGGACTGAGACGTAGTCTTGCTGTAGGCTGCGACACGGCGGGAAGGAGAGGGGGCGGAGCGGGTGAGCTGCGCGAGGGACGCAAACCGCGTGGAGTCTTACCGGGGGAGGGGGGGGTGGGCTTGGAGGAGGGAGACAATCAGAGCAGATCGCCGGGGTTATTCTTGGCGGCTCTTAGGGAGGTCCGGTTATTTTGTGTGCCGATGTGCGGCGGTGTTACGCGGAAGGAAGTTAGACGGAAGGAAGAGAGGGGAGGGGGAGGAGAAATGCGACACGGCGGGAGGGGGCGGAGCGGGTAAACAAAGACGGACGTGCACGCGCACGCGCTTTTAAGGTCAATGCGCATGCGCATAAGCTCAATGCGCATGCGCATTGACCTTAAAAGTCACGGGCACTGCAAGGAATCGCCACGATTCCTTGCAGTGTAGATAAAGAGTGGATAAGTCGCAATACTCTCGCTTGCTCGATGCGCATGCGCATCGACAGGCGAGACCTAAAAATGACACAATCGCCCATTTAGACAGTAAAAAGAGCATGAAACTACATGAGGCCATTTTTTAAAAGACTGAGCTGTTTTATTAACTTAGCAAACCTGTGAAGCACTAGGCAGCTTATTTATGAGCTCTTGCATTGCTTTTGTGCCGCTTGTGCGTCACGTGCCGCTGGTGCGTCACTTTTTGTGACGCACCAGCAGCGTAAAAAACACACCATGTTTGCCTGGTCTGGTGGCTCAGTGGACTAATGCGTCCTCTGCAGGGACCTCTGTACAACCTCGTGGTCACAGGTTCAAATCTCAGCAGGTCCACTCGGCCTTTCCTCCATCTGAGGTTGATAAAATGACTACCATTGAGTTGGGTAACAATGAACATCTGTTATTCCGCACCAAGATAGCTCTGGGTGAACATGTACTTTACAAATACACATGTTATGTTGCGCTAGACCTAAAAAGGGATGCATCTAGGTAGATGCATAACTTTGTAAACCCCTGCGCCACATTGCACCTGTGGCAGGTATAATGCATGCAGGGTGAGCTTTTTTCAGCAAAAAGCCACGTAGAAGTGGCACATTGAAATGTATAAGATTTGAGTGCACCACTTCTAGGACGCCATTACGTCAATATCTTACGTCTGCCTCACAGCAGGCATAAGACTGACGCAGGCACATTTAACACAGGACTTGCCCATGTGTAATGATCCATTGCTGGAGTTGCGTCACTTTTGCCACACACTCCAGCAATGCGTCAATACTGCGCCTATAGACATGTCAGTAATACTGGTGTATCTGTAACTCCTTGTGACATGATGCACCATACTGTAAATACGGCGCATCCATCATGTTACACGAAGGGCGCAATGAAAAGTGTGAAAAGTGACGCATCGCTGTTTTCATGCAGCGATGCATCACTTTTCATAAATGAGGCCCTATGTCTTTAGTCTGTCCTCAACATTTATTGCACTTGTGTAATGGCACACAACTATCAAATCACCGTTCACAATAATGTGAGAAGTGGCTATTTTCATGGATTGACTGGTCCTTACTTGTGGCCAGTCATGAATCACCACACCTCACACTGGACCATCCATTTTGGTATTCAATCTCAGGGTGCCAGCAAGAGTCGTAGTGTAGTGTCAATGACCTTGCCACCAAGGTTTGTACCTCTGATATAGTAGCAAAGACTCACCTCCAACAGATCCTGGCTGAACCTTTGTTTCGTTAAATGCAACATTCATAACAGCTTTCCCATAAAAATGCAAGATTTCATCTCTGTGGTGTTTTGTGGCATTTGGGGAACACATTTGGGAGGGCAGATTCATTTTGAAAGCAAAGGGGCACATTTACAAACTCCCTTCGCCACCAGTGCGTCACTTTTAGTGACGTACTGGTGGCATATTTTACTGAAGGCCTCCCTTTGTGGCTTTTCCTGTCCTTGTAAATATGGCCCCTTTACACGCAGCACTTTGCGTGAAAGGGGCGATCCATGGGTGTTGCTGTGGGTGTTCACACACAACCCCCATGGAACCAGACACATTTCCAGATTTACGAGCAATCGTAAATCTGGAAATGTGTCAGTATGCTACGCCACCTAGGGGTGGCGTAGGTAGGCCTAAAGAGGAGAAATGTTTTTTTTTTCCTCTTTCAATGCGTACTGCATTCTACAGCCCGCATTGAAAGAGGAAAATACCTGCAGTGATTAGTTTTGTGCGGGAAGGTGCCCCTTCCTGCACAAAAACAATCTCCCCAAGACGCAGTCCTCCTTGTACCATAATGCAAGGGTGCCTGCGCCGGCGCATGGCAGCTGTTTGTGCGCCAGCGCAGGGGAGAGCACAGGAATACGACATATCATTGTAAATATGTCACATTCCTGTGCTCTGAAAGTGACTCAGTGTGGTGCAGCCAAATGTCTTGCGGAATGAACTGAGTCACTTTCTGGTAAATCTGCCCCATAGTTTTTTTGAAAGTGGATTTTGCGTAGTATGAATTTAGAGTAACTTTTTCGCGCACCAGTCGCCACAGCCGAGAGTAGGAGGGTCTCTGTTCATGTGTAGAGACTGGCTGTCCTATGCCTGCTGTGGCATGTAGACCACACTCCAATGCCAGTGCAGTTTGGCAGCTGACCCTGCCACCTTTTTCACCCGCCAGCAGCAACAATGTTTTCGCTCTTTAGTTCTAAAAATTCAGCGGAGGCATATTTCCCAGAACCTGATGGAGAAAAAAGATCATATTGTTATTCAAGACATACAATACTATTTGTCTCTTGAGCAACAGAACAAATGGAGGAGGATGGCTGCACCATATCAGTATATTATTAATATTTTTACTTACCTCTGAATTCCTATATAGTTTTTGCTTCTGTTGGTAACAATAAAGGAAGTTGCACGTATTCCTTGGCTTCATTGGCTTACCGTAAAATCACACTGTCAACCTCCTGTTATTAATTTCTCGGCATTTGGCACTTAGTCATGGGGCAATATACTCATATGTTAAAAATCACCTCCTAGGGAAAACAGTCTGGGTAGGGGACCATCCCTTATGGCCTTCTGTAGGTAATCAGACAATGTGTCAAAAGTGCACACAGAAGGACAATAATCACTCGCTGCTAACCAGTGCAAAACAGCAGTAGGGGTATATTTACTCCAGAGCCGTAGGGTTAGTGTAACTAGCTATTTAGCACTTGGAGTTCACTCTGCCCATCTTCCATGGCACCGGAACACCAAGGCTGTCATGATTTGCATCATAGACAGGAGAAGATGACATTGAGCATGGGTACTCACATTTTTCCTGGGGCCACAAAGTTAGGTCTGTGATAAGACCAAGGGCAGCACTGATGCCAGTAGGGTGTCAGTTGGGGGTTGGGGGTAAGGCAGAGGGGTATTGGTGGTAAGGTGGGTGTAGGGGAAGCAAAGCATATACATCTAGGGCCCGATGCTCAAGTAAGTAAGTAATTCTTTATTGTTTGATTAATTAAAATCTTACAATATTTCCATTACAAAAACATTTTACATAAAAAAGAAGGCATTTCTTTTATCCTTAAAATTGAGATGATTGGACTTAAATAAAAATATAATAAAATTTTTAAAAATTATTTATTTATTTGTTTATGATTTCATAAAAGCTTTTTTCCTCATCTACTTTTCTAATTCGGTAGTTATAATTTAAAATTTTTTTACAAAGGCAATGTTCATAACTATATCATTTGGATCAAGGCAAATTTTCAATGCCTGCCTGCATGTTCTTGTGGCCCAAAGATTAAAATGAGGTTTAAGTAATGCACATCTTTCCCTGCTAAGGCCAGGACAGATACATCTAGGGCCCGATGCAGGTAATCCTCATTTACCAACTCTAAAATACCGAATTTTACCGATTCGGTATTCTAGATTCGGTAAATGAGATGTAGCTAAAAATGTTGTCTTTTTTACAGAATCGGTAGGATTCGGTAATTACCAAATCGTTATTTACCGATTCGGTAATTGCCATTGATTCCTATGGGCCTTGAGGCCCATAGGAATCAATGTAAATTACCGAATCGGTAAATACCGATTCGGTAAAAATACCGATTTGTCAAGGGGAACAGGGTTTCACTTTGACACCCTGTTGCACCCCTGATTTTGGCTTGTGTGCCATGTGACACACATACATGCCCTTAGGGCATGTATGTGTGCCACATGGCACAGGTGTACATGCACAGATGTGCATGTACACAGGAATTTGTTATTTACCATGCAATAGTATTACATGGTAAATACCGAATCGGTAATAGCCTGTGGCACTGTTTAAAGTCCCACCTACATCTGGATTTACCGATTCGGTAAATTTACCGATTTGGTATTTTACAGAATCTGTAAATTTACCAAATCGGTAAATATAACGATTCTGTAAATATAAGGCCACGACATGTCAAATCCCAAATATCGGTCGGTAACGGTCGAAATCGGCCGTTATCGACCGGTATTTGGCGACCTCCACTGGCCCCTAGTGTCTGGACTGCACAATGGGAAACCAGAATTTTGGGAATAATCTCAGTTTCACCACTTAACCAAGTTATGTAATCCTAGTCAATTGTTTTATTTCACTCTCCGTCCTTTTTCATCATTATCAAAATACATGACTTGAGTATGTGTGTTGTACAAAACCACCTCATGGGCTTCATTTAATAAACTATAATGCTGCTCGTTTAGAATAGAAACTCATTCCACCCAAAGAGAGTGCATAACAACTGAATTGCCTTAGTACACTATTGGCATCGTTGTCAGGGTGGGGGGGATGACTGAATGTTTCTAAATTCAAGTTTGAAAACGATCACTTTAAAAAAAATACTTCTCAATGCACAGATATACTGATGCACTATGGTGAAATCCTTTTGCATGTAAATTAAATACATTTTTGGGATTTTTAACAGCCTTTTTTTCAGGCTTTTACACTTTTGCTGCAAGATGTAATTGAAAATAAAGGTATTTCTAAAGTTAAGTGGTGAATGACACCCTAGTTACTTCCTTTCTTTAACTTAAATTAACCTTTAAATAAATGCTTGCCTGTAGTTTTATTAACATCTTTTTAATATGAGTGTGGAGCAGAGTAAACAGCAGACATATTTTTATTGTTACTGCGGAGTCCAGTAACAGCAGATATCTTTTTAATGTTAATGTAGAGTCCAGTAAACTGAAGACATCTTTTTAATATTAGCGCGGAGTCCAGTAAACAGCAGAAATCTTTTTAATTTTAGTGCAGAGTCCAGTAAACAGCAGAAATCTTTTCAATGTTAGTGCAGAGTCTAGTAAGTATCAGACTTCTTTTTAATCTTAATGCAGAGTCCAGTAAACAGAAGACATCTTTTTAATATTAGCGCGGAGTCCAGTAAACAGCAGAAATCTTTTTAATTTTAGCGCAGAGTCCAGTAAACAGCAGAAATCTTTTTAATTTTAGTGCAGAGTCCAGTAAACAGAAGACATCTTTTTAATGTTAGCGCGGAGTCCAGTAAACAGCAGAAATCTTTTTCATTTTAGTGGAGAGTCCAGTAAACAGCAGAAATCTGCTTAATGTTAGTGTGGAGTCCAGTAAATAGCATCCCAGCTGCTGCTGACCAGGGGGCCACTTGTAAAGATCATTAGGACCGCATGCGGCCCCAGGGCTGTACTTTGAGTACCACTGAGTCATAGAGAAATTGCATTATATGAGTGGCCCCTACCTATCAGACGTGCTTTTGGACCTGTGCATGTAAACTATCATCTATGCAGACCACCCTATAAAGTATCGGTTGGAGACTGGTGTAGTCATCTTTTAAAAATATCTTTATTGGGATTTTCTCATTCCAGTTAAAAATATTAAAGCCCATACATATAGCAATAACAAAGGCACATTCATATCGGTCGCTGCACCTTACAGCGTCTTGATCAGCGTCGTTTTTCGAGTCTGACATGAACATTGTTAATATTATATTTCCATTTTTTAAAATTAACATTTCAGCTCGAACTCTGCGGAGAGTGTGTAAAATTCAGCTTTCAAGTTTCAAGGTGTCATTTTCTAAATACTCGGAGAGGGGAGTGCAACATGAGTGAAAGAAGTCCTCCTGAAAAAGATATTATAAGATTAACTTTTTCCGATCCTTTTGAGCCCCTATGAGGTCATAATCATTGTTCCCAATTCTTTTAGCCCCAGCGTTTTATGATGCTGTTATCACTGCTTTCTAGACTTAGCTCGTGTCATCAATGGTCAATGGTGTCTACTAATCCCTTTGTGCATTCCTTTTCATCATACCCCTGTTTTATAATACCAGTGCATAGGTGAAGTTATGTTAAAAAGTGTTCTAAAGCGCACAGATTACTCTATCTGGGCGTTCCGGCGCTAGGATTGCTATCATGAAAGAAACAGGAAATATCAAGGCCCACATGCATCATTGTTTCATTTTGCACTTCCTAATTTGCGATTTTTAGGGAATCGCAAATTAGGAAATGCAAAATGGGATGCATGTACATTTTCGCAAAATATTTGAGAATCGGTAAAAATCGCAATTTTTACCAATTCTCAAATATTATGCGATTAGCAAAGTGCGAATTCGCAATTCCCATTCATTCCTATGGGCTAAAATGCTCATAGGAATGAATGGGAATTGCGAATTCGCAATTTGAAATCGCAATTCACCAATGCATTTCAAGGGTGGAGAGGGGGGTCCAAATGACCCCCCCCTTCACCCATGAAATGTACTTTTGAGTATAAGTTACATACACACATGTTCTAAGGACATGTGCGTCTGTAACTTTACAGTTTAAAAAATGCATGTTTGTGCTTTTTTAAACAATTTCGCAAATTACCACGAGGTTCAACTTCGTGGTAATTTGCACTTGCAATTTCAAATTTCGCAATTTGAAATCAAATGATGCATAGCATTTTAGAAATCGGAAAATTGCGATTTCTGAAATGCTATCGCAATTTTAGAAATCGCAAAAAAGTTGCGATTTCTAAAAAAGCATGATGCATCTCAAAAAGCATTTTTGGAATCGCAAACGGCCGATTTTAAGGAATCGCACCGTTTGCGACTCCAAAAATGCTTGATGCATGTGGGCCCAAGAGGATGCCCAGCTGGCAAAATACCTCTAAGAGAGGGGAAGAGGGCAAGAGACCAAGTAGGAGCTAGTGCTAAGGCACTAGGAGAGATGACTTTGTCTGAACAGCCAGGTTTTAAGATTTTTCCTAAAAGTAGCCTCAGTCTGTTCAAATCTTAAACACAAGGGGAGAGTAATCCATAACCTGGTGGCGCAAACACCAAAAGAGCAGCTGCCCATCTGGGCTTTCCTAGCCCTTGGAATCAACGCAAGTGCAGTAGCAGAAGAACTGAGGCAGCAGTGAGGTAAATAATGTTTTACCAGGCTACATAAATAGCCAGGTCCTCTGTTGTGGAGGATTTTGTGACATAAGCACATAGCCTTGACGCAGTTTTTTGACACTCCAATATACATGCTGTTGCAATAATCCAATCTTGAGACTTCAAGAGCTTGTGTTACCACCTTCCTCGCAGACAAAAGAAGCAGATCGGACATGTTTGCAATCATTTTAAGTATGGCAAAACGTTTTCCAGCCAAGCAGGAAATTTGGTCATCAAAGGAAAGATGTGCATCAAAATTCCGAGGTTCTTTACTTTAGGCTTAGGGCTGGGGAAGGAGTCTAGCATCTGCGGCCACCAGGGCAAGGACCATATTGAAGGTTGTTTCCCAACTATGAGAACCTCAGCTTTGTTAGCAGTAAATTTTAAGGAGCTAGAGCTCATCCATTGGGCCAGTGATGTTGGAAAGGGAACAGTTTTTTGTGTTGTGTTCTCCTCACTATGTAGTCTTGGTGTGTGCCTCAGTGGGCCTGGGTCATCTTTGTCTGCTATCTTCAGGAGAAATTTGCATCCTTTCTAAGATGTGATTCCTGCTGCTCTCGCTAATTTGTTGTGTCGTTTGAGCCTGTCCCACTAATTCTTCCCATTTGGAGAGTTCTAATCTCTGCAGTCGGATCCAAGGTATTCTGTCACTTTTCGACGGCCTTGATGTCTGCTATTCAGTCAAAATGAAAACAAAATCTACTAATCAAAATATAAGTTTGTTATATTTGGTGCTCGTCAATAATCAATAGAGCAGTGGTCTTCACACTTTTTAATGCCATGCCCCCCCCAGTGGGTGAAAAAAATTATCGGGGACACCCTTATAATTTTTTTAAATTATTTTATTAAATTGGCAATGTTTAAATATGTCTATACTTATTTAAACATTGCAGTTACGTTCTCTTAACGTTTTAAAAATGCAATCCAATCCATGATTGCCAAATATACTATTCTGGCCAAGCAGGCCTTACTTGTACCGTATCATACATGTACAGCATCTGCCTTGGGAATATTAGAAGTGGGGGTGAGGTGTTTGAAGAATATTTGGAGTCCCTTCCCTTTTGACACCTTCTCCCAGCTAGAAATTAAAGGACAAAACATGTTAGCGATGGGCCATTACAGAGCGGCTTTGTGACGCTCTTTGTCAGCTTAAAACAAAGCACTGTTATCAGCTAAATGCTTCTTTTGAGCAGAGCCTGGCGCCCCCCTGGGATCAGTTGAGGCCCCCCTAGGGGGGCCCACCCCCCAGTTTGAAGACCACTGCCCTAGAGCCATATCCTGGATTCTTTGTTGTCTCTGTGTCTACTACTGGTTCGTAAGAGCAAATACCTCAGACTAGTAAGAATGCAGGGAGCTGCATGTCCAAAACATGTTGCCCTGCATCTTGTCTAGGTGTCTGGAACTGAATGAACATCGTGTGCAATCGATTTGGGAGTCTGCTATGTGCAGTGCAAAATGATCTGTTTTATCAATTTCAAACTGGCATTTCTGAAGACCAATTTTGGTATTCCTCTGGCGATATCCAGTCCAGCAGAGGGTTTCAATGCAACGTTATTGGGAAGCATCATTCACTTGACGATTGTGTGACAACAGGCAGCCCCCTAATTCACCCTCCGAACTGAAAGTTTCCCTGTTCATAGGTGATATCCCTCTATGTACTCTTTTTATGCATATGCCACTTATGTACACTTTAAAGGCTTCCCGACTACTAGCCTATCTCCCACTGAGCCCACCTTCACTGTGAAGTATTGTGTTATGCTTTCTCTGATGGTATTGAGAAACACTGTATCTGCTAATAGCTTTGTTTGCAATCTGTATGTAGAAGTGTGTGTCACCTGTCCCCCGTTAAGGGTACTAGGAGAAGGGGGCATGGCCAAGCCGTGGACCAAGATGGCCACGCGGCGTTGAAGCTCCGTCTGGTTGCCCCAGCAAAATCCACGTGGCCCCGCTAATACAGATCACCATGGTGCTACGATCCAAGGCGATAAATCCTCTGCCGATGGTGCCGCAGTTTGGCCGTTTGTGCCCCCCGGGATCTGCCTGCAACCTGCTGAAAATTGCTCTAGGTGCTTGGGGGAGGGGCCTACTATGGCCTCCGACACAGTCTGTCAGAGCCCCCAGGCTGTCGATATTCAGATCACCCCCGCAGTTCCCGGTGGAGCCCTCTCCGGACTTCCTGGCCTTGGCCCTGGCAGTGGTGAGTGTGACACTTGCTTGCCCCCCCTCTAGACCCACTACTGCCATCGTAATGCACCCCCTCTATCAGCTCCTAATGGGGATGTGCGCACCATCGCTGACGCTCCCATAGTCTCCCAGGAAAACCGGGTCCCTGGGTGAGCCAGGGAGGCAGCCACCCAGCTGGCCGCTGAGACTGGGGGGGTAAATTGTTGGGGACACAGCAATCCTGCTTTATGGATCACCGGTGGCATAGTGGATCACCTAGGGGCCCCACCCCTGGACTCGCATCACATTGAGAAGGCGATGCGGCTCCATTTGCACGCGACTTGTTGTATAGCATTTTAGGACCCTAGTGTAATTTTCCCAATTCATGCCCTTATATAGGTAAAGAGAACCTTGTCCTTATATAGGCGTAGAAATCATAACCATATTTAGACATAGCCCATGCAGTCCAAACACGGCATGGCTACTTCCACTAGTTCCGAAAATCCAACGATTTGCAACGATTTCTTGGAAAACTCAGCTTCAGCAGTTAGGGACTTCTCCTTGCTTGAATATTGATTTGATCAAGAACTCATGGAGTTTTCAAAGAACTGAGACTCTTTGATGACGTTATTATGTCCACCTTTACATCAAACTCGGCACCTTCAAGGTATAAATATGCCCACACTTGCCCAAGCAAACACACGGTGGTTTGAAGCAGTCCGACTATCTACTTGCCCGACGCATCTCGCTAGTACAAGTGCCGAAGGAAGCCGACCCTCCAGCAGACGCACTGAGAGAGAAACTGTCTTTTCTCTTGCCGAGAAATCCAGCTCCAGTGATTCCAAGCTCCCCTTGCGGGATTTTAGGAAATCAAGTCCTGAGACAAGAGAGATACCAGACCCCCTTCATTCTAAATGAAGGTACGGAGCTAATTAGACCCCAAGAGAAATCTTGGATAGATGCTTGGCAAAAGAATACTAAACTTATGCTACACCACACTTACTTCTTCCCTCGTACTAGACTTAGGTTAGATACATCAGGGTAGGTGTATTTTAGAAGCACCAGTTGAGTACTTTTAGTCTTTATTTATTTATGTATGTATTTTATGGCTTAGAAACCATACCATGCTTTTATAGTATTATTTTTTAATACTATTCTTGCTGTACGCATTATACTTTACAGCCAGTCTTACTATTGTAGCAAATTCATTTCTTCTGCATGAGAAAGAAGACTGTTCAATAAATACTTTTTATTGAAAACGCCCGTCTCTCTATTTCTCTGCACCTCTGGTGAAACGAAGCATGCACGAATGACTGAGTAAAATATCTATCTATTGTTTCCATGTTGTCATGTTTATGTAGTTGTCAGAAACTAATCCCTTCTTGTGAATTCGAGAAAGTTTCTAGTGACCTCTGAGCTAGCTGGCACTCACAATTAAGTATAATATATTCGATAGGAACTACACTACACGCTGAGGCGGAGGAGGACTGGATGGTTGATCTCCGCTCAAGAGGAAGAGATCACCGCCCAGTGTATCAGGTGGAAACATAAGGATCGCTGGTGCGCCAGTGTCCCTCATTACACTGCATCAGGCCCAACGCGCCAAACTGGCTGGGAACCCTATTGCTTATCACCATCTGCTCAAAGACCACTCCCTGCAGAGGGTTTCTCCTCCAATACCAGACCATTACACTATTGGATCTACTTCTGGTGCCTATAGTGGTGGGCTGAAGGCAAAGTGGGCGCCTGAGAAATCACACAACAGTACACCACTTCCTACACATCTATGGCCGTGGCGCTCAGGTGGAATCAACTTGGTGTTACTACATCTCGTCATATTTGCGCTTCCGTCTAGCTGTTTTCACTAACGGCTAGTTCCGCACTCGGCCAAGGACATACAGGTATGGCCAAAAAAGATCCCAAACAGAGAGTGTTAACGCTCCCCGTCACCACAGAAAGAGCACAAGACCGCAACGCCGTCATGGCGGAGGGTGGCCAAGACTCAGCCACTGTGTCTGAAACCACCTCTTCGCACCCCGACTTACTAGCTGAACTCAGAGCTGGGTTCAAATCGCTGGATGGTAGATGGCAGGTTCGAACGCTGGACAAATGCCTTGACTCACTCAGGGCCAAATTAGATATGGACATTTTTTTAAAGGACATTGCAATAAAAAATGAAGATTTTGAAGTTCGCGGTCACCGTAACAATCTCCATATTCTTGGGGTACCGGAGTTGACAAACATGGGGAGAATGGGCACATTTGTGGAATCGCTGTTTGGCAACATTTTTGGAAGAGAGACCTTCACTCCTGGATTTGTTGTGGAGGGCTCTCATCGCTCCTTGGGCCCGGCCCCAATCCTGGCTGTCCACCTTAGCCTATCATAGCAAGCATCATGAACTTTCGTGACAGGGACACGGCACTTCAGCTGGCCAGAGAGCGTGGTGAACTTAGCTGGCAGGGCTCCACTGTGTCATTATTCCCAGACTTTACAATCATGGTCCTGGAGGCTCGTTAAAAGTATACTGGTGTTAAGGCAGTGCTGCGGAATTTGGGCCTCCGGTATGGCATGCTGTACCCTGAACGACTACGAGTCAACGTCAACGGACGGTCCTGCATATTTGACAATCCCACTGAAGCCCAAGCTTTTTGCAAGACCTACAAAAACTCTGACTGCCAGCGGAGGGATGTTGGAGCTATCTCTTCCCCTCCCCACAGTGGATCTGTTGCTAGTGTCGAACTTTTTTCTCATGAATGATCCTTATGTCTACTCTTCCTTTGTTTTTGACTTTCTTTGCATATGGCGATGTTATGTTAAAATTGAACTAATATAATAATTGGGACAGTATAAGTAACGTTCCTTTACTCTATTCTGGTTATGCTTGGCACAACTGGAGCGTTACCTCACCTCTAGGTGCGTAGCACACTGTTGATCTCACAGATTACAATGCATCATTCTGAAATGTGGTATTTCCGCACGGGTTGTTTGCTGGATGGTAGATGGCAGGTTCGAACGCTGGACAAATGCCTTGACTCACTCAGGGCCAAATTAGATATGGACATTTTTTTAAAGGACATTGCAATAAAAAATGAAGATTTTGAAGTTCGCGGTCACCGTAACAATCTCCATATTCTTGGGGTACCGGAGTTGACAAACATGGGGAGAATGGGCACATTTGTGGAATCGCTGTTTGGCAACATTTTTGGAAGAGAGACCTTCACTCCTGGATTTGTTGTGGAGGGCTCTCATCGCTCCTTGGGCCCGGCCCCAATCCTGGCTGTCCACCTTAGCCTATCATAGCAAGCATCATGAACTTTCGTGACAGGGACACGGCACTTCGGCTGGCCAGAGAGCGTGGTGAACTTAGCTGGCAGGGCTCCACTGTGTCATTATTCCCAGACTTTACAATCATGGTCCTGGAGGCTCGTTAAAAGTATACTGGTGTTAAGGCAGTGCTGCGGAATTTGGGCCTCCGGTATGGCATGCTGTACCCTGAACGACTACGAGTCAACGTCAACGGACGGTCCTGCATATTTGACAATCCCACTGAAGCCCAAGCTTTTTGCAAGACCTACAAAAACTCTGACTGCCAGCGGAGGGATGTTGGAGCTATCTCTTCCCCTCCCCACAGTGGATCTGTTGCTAGTGTCGAACTTTTTTCTCATGAATGATCCTTATGTCTACTCTTCCTTTGTTTTTGACTTTCTTTGCATATGGCGATGTTATGTTAAAATTGAACTAATATAATAATTGGGACAGTATAAGTAACGTTCCTTTACTCTATTCTGGTTATGCTTGGCACAACTGGAGCGTTACCTCACCTCTAGGTGCGTAGCACACTGTTGATCTCACAGATTACAATGCATCATTCTGAAATGTGGTATTTCCGCACGGGTTGTTTACAGGATGCATTCCTTTATTGGTTATTTGGGTTAGTGCCTTGCGAACTGGGACACAAGGTTGGGAGGTGGAGGGGGGTGGGGATGTTTTTCGAACCGTTGAATGTTCTTTGTTTACCAGCTCCATGAATGGCAATCAGTGGTTACTCACTACTCACCACACTTACATCATACTGATCTATGGCACAGATGACAACCACCCCTGATCTAGTGCACCATTCAAATCTATCTCTCCTAACCTGAAACGTAAGGGGACTCACCAAACCCCAAAAAAAGTAAACACGGACTACTTTATCTGAAACGGTAGCATTTCGAAATAGCCTTTCTGCAGGAGACACACTTGCCCAGATCTGACACCACACAATTTGCAGCCAGTTGGGGTGTCACCATTTTTTCTCCAATTACAGTACATATGCCTGAGGTACAGCAATTTTAATCCATAAGAGACTACCTTTCTCTTTGAACTGCTGCCACAACGATGGGGAGGGTCGATTCAAAATAGTGGTGGTTGAGTTGATGGGCCACACTGTTACTCTGGTATGCTTTTACATCCCCATTGCTGACAGTCCTGAATTTTTTCATGAACTGGACGCCACAATTCTACGATTGGGTGCTGGAAGTTTGCTACTGGGGGTATTTTAACTTGCTCCTTAACTGCACTATCGATAGCTCCACCAAGGCTGCGGACTCCAAACCTGTGTGCGTCAGGTGCTATTAGACACACGCGAGGCATAGTGCCTACACCGCCAGCGCTCGCCCCGCATGCACCTTATCCACTTACATACTAAAGGAAACTCATGAGACATATTTGTGGGAAAGCAGTGCTGCAGGTTTATTTCGTACAACACAGGTAGCTGTTAAGGTAGGTCATCTTACAGGCGATCCAATGCGGCAGCCCCTCGCTGACCCGCATGCCTAAGGAGCTATCTTGCACGGCGAGACGATCCTCTGACGGTGCAGTAAATTACCATTTTGTTATACTCCCGCCCCTCTGTCAGGGCGGAGCGATGAGGCACACCCCCGGTCGGTTCAGGCCCCCCGACTGCCCGAAGGACTAACGGGGCACCGACGCTGTTTCCTGGAACCTCCTTCGGCTCCAGGTGCTTGGCTCAGGCACCCTTACTGTGCCAGGCAGAGGTATCTAGACTGTATCCTTCTGTCGCAGAGGTACCCTTACTGTCCATCTGCTTCCAGATCGCCCTGTGACTCCGCCTGCAACACAAAAATGACCATTAAAAATTCACAACTTTTACCTTGCCGCTCTGCAGCTGGGTCAGGGTTCAGGGTGGGATCAGCGCACAGCCTAAGGGAATCCTGGCGGGGAAAGAGAGGCCGAGCCAGGTTGCTGCGCCGCTTTATACCATAGGGGACGCCCCCATCCCCAGGTGAGCCCTCCCTATTGGCTGCTTGCGTAGGAGGTCAGCTCAGTGAGGGGGGCCGTGCTAAGGGCTCTGCTCGCCCGTCGTGTGGGACTAGGGCGCTGTCCCGCCCATGCTCCCCTGCGTGTCGCGCGGTCAGCGGCATAGTGCCCACACCGCCAGCGCTCGCCTCGCATGCACCTTATCCACTTACATACTAAAGGAAACTCATGAGACATATTTGTGGGAAAGCAGTGCTGCAGGTTTATTTCGTACAACACAGGTAGCTGTTAAGGTGGGTCATCTTACAGGCGATCCAATGCGGCAGCCCCTCGCTGACCCGCATGCCTAAGGAGCCATCTTGCACGGCGAGACGATGCTCTGACGGTGCAGTAAATTACCATTTCGTTATACTCCCGCCCCCACTGTCAGGGCGGAGCGATGAGGCACACCCCCGGTCGGTTCAGGCCCCCCGACCGCCCGAAGGACTAACGGGGCGCCAACGCTGTTTCCTGGAACCTCCTTCGGCTCCAGGTACTTGGCTCAGGCACCCTTACTGTGCCAGGCAGAGGTATCTAGACTGTATCCTTCTGTCGCAGAGGTACCCTTACTGTCCATCTGCTTCCAGATCGCCCTGTACTCCGCCACAGCTCTGGAGGAGGCCCACGTCGATGACAGAGCCCCCCACCCACCTAGCTACTTTCGGTCGCTGTTTAGTGCACCTTTATCATAGTACCCTTCCGTTTTCTCTTCGTATTGGTACCTGCCCAATGAAACACAGGCCCCTCTTTCCATGAACTTCTGCCTGGCTCTGACGACCCTCTTGCGGGGTGCCCCCGACCGCAGGGTGCTGTTCTAGTTAGAGCCTCAAATTGCTCTATTACATAATGGATACCTCGCTTGGTCCATGCTTCTCTGTTGCATAACCTGGATCGGCTACCTAATGAACCCCAGGCCCCTCCTCTCCATAAATTTCTGCCTGGACCTGTTAACCCTCCTGCGGGATTGTTTTGCCTGGATCCGTTGACCCACCCAATCTAAAAGTGGCATGGTGGTCAAAAAGCCTATGGCTCCACTTACTAACCAGAGCGACTGCCAGTGGTTAGACAATTGCAACATTCCTCCTATCCCCACTGCGTATTTGGGTGGCTCTACCTGCACTCCCTACGCCTGCCTAAAATATAAGGGTACTGTCAACTCCAGGGGTTCTGAGCATTTATGATACCCCCAGTTCGAATTTAACCCTCAGAAATTCGCTCTCTGGTACTTCTCAGAAGTTATGTCTTTGCTCGCCGAAGTCTGATTACTTAAATCTTCCACATTCTGTACTTGGAAGGAGGTTACTGAAACTTAACATATTTGTTCACTTTTCCTTGGTCGGCGAGTGATTATTTGCATGATCTTATTTGCTAATGGAAAACCAGTGATATTAGTCCCAGGAACAAAAGTGATGGGAAATTCACCCTGTCGTCAGACTCGTTATCTTGCTGTGCGGGCACGGCATAGTAGTCATTATGACAATGGATTTACAGTCAAATCGTCCTTCCCGTTTAATGTTGTAAATATGGTATAATTGCTAGAGGCCTTTCAAGTACAATGAAATCGCTTTCAGGCTCTATCCTTCCCCTCAGTGAACTTAAGGGTGTTATTTCAAAATGTCATATTAGTACACCTTTCTTAATATCTGCTTAATGAGCAAGCGTATGCTGTTTTCGGCCAGTGACTATTTGCATTACTGTATCTGATGCTGGAAAACCCGTGATATGTGACCAAGCAAAGCGAAGGCATTATGGAAGTCACCCTGTGGTCAGGATTAATTACTTGCTGCGTGAACACAGTAGCCGTAACAATTATGACAGTGCATGTCCTGGCAAATCACTGCAAGGTCATTACCTGGAATGGTTATAGCATGGCCTGGCAGATACACCTAACAGGTAGTGGTGCTCCTATCCCTTGTAACCCTCGCCGTCTCATGTAACCCATCATGCATACTGCTGTAATTACCCACTTACGCAATGTATGTCCATGTATCGTGTGCATGTTACCTCCAAGCGCTCCCCATCCTGCCTTGGAAAGAGTAGTGCAGTCCCTGTGAAGTATTTGCCATTTATTGCAGTATTACCCTTGCACCTGTGTGTGCTACTCTTTTGTAACTTGCCCACGTCACTTTCCACTTGTAACACACTGTTTGCTACTTCTCAAATGCTGTTTGACTTTGCTACTTGCACAAGTGCCTATTTTGTTTGTTCACAATTGTCACTTTTACCTCATAAACTTAACGTGGCCGGCACTAGCGGCCCGGTATGGCCAGCGTGTGGCCAGCAATGGCAGCGGGATCCGGCCCCAACCCCGACCGGCCTCGCGTACTTGTTTGTCCAAGACAGTAATCCTTCTTAACTGACTAATTAAATCCCTACATGCTCACTTCCTGCTATCAGAAACAAAGTCTGCACATTATCACGCTGTGCCCCTTCTCTTAGTACACAGAGCTCCGGCACCTACATGTGTGGATGTACATTTCTACCCGTGGTCGCCCACGTCCGTAGCGGAATAAAATGGAATAAACGTTTGCCCTTGTATTTTGCTCGCTCCTCAAAGGCGAAGCCCCAGCGCGCCGTTCTACGGTATTTGTGCCTCATTCAAAATAACGTTTGCCCTTCTATTTTGCTCGCTCTTATTGTGGAGCGCTCTGACCCCCTCGGGTAGAGTCCATGCTATCTAAATTACACAATACAACGTAACTACATGCTCGCTTCCTGCCATTTGTCCCGTAACTACGTACTACATGCTCACTTCCTGCCATTGTCCCGGGGCCCCCCCGTAACTGGAACCCCGCCTAACCTCTGTGCTCGCTCGCACTGGCCTCTAAACCAAATGGTTTTGCTGGAGGTCGCTCCGCCTGTCCCGCGACCATTAACCACCAGCCCCCCCCCCGTGGTCGATACCACAGGGCCCCGTCAACCTGGTCATGTCCAGGGACCGGGCCGGGGGGTGGCTAATTGGAAGCCACGTACCTTTGAAACCAATGAAGGAATACGAACACGGCAAAGGGACACGATCAGCGCAGAGCCTAAGGGAATCCTGGCGTGGAAAGAGAGGTTGAGCCAGGTTGCTACGCCGCTTTATACCATAGGGGATGCCCCCATCCCCAGGTGAGCCCTCCCTATTGGCTGCTTGCGTAGGAGGTCGGCTCAGGGAGGGGGGCCGTGCTAAGGGCTCTGCTCGCCCGTCGTGTGGGACTAGGGCGCTGTCCCGCCCATGCTCCCCTGCGTGTCGCGCGGTCAGCGGCATTCCACCTCGTGGATATTTGGAGAGCCGGCAACCCAACAAACCCAGGATTCACACCACTCAGCCCAACATAATACCTGTACCAGACTCGATTTCTGGCTACTCACTCCGAAACCAATCACATGGTACAAATCAATTACAATACTCCCCAGGACCTATTCCGATCATGCTCCAGTCTTGCTTAGGCTCTGTATTCCCAGACCAGAAGGGCATGAGCGTCAGTGGAGATTCCCTGGCAGGGCGCTAAATGATGACTTGTTTGACTCAGAAATTAGCTAAGCAATTGAGGATTATTTTGATTTAAATACGGGGTCAGTAGACACATGGGTGGCTCTTTGGGAGGCCTGAAAGGCCTACATCAGGGGCATAGCCATATCAAAACACGCTGGGGTACTAAAAGCTCTGAGAAAAACTCTAGCTACTATCGAACAGCAGCTGAGAAATTTGGATTCCTCTATACATTTCTCACCAGACGCTACTGAGGGAGTAAGGCGCTGATTGGCGTTGCTGGCAGAATTTCAGGAAGCTGCAGATAGGGAATCCCACTTCCTGAGTAAATATGCAATAGCACAAAGATATGGCGATGGCGAGAGATCGGGGCGCACATTAGCACAGCTATTGAGACCCCCATACTCCACATCACAGAACTCCAGACTGACCCTGGGCATACCTTAACAGATACATCAGCTATCCGGGATGTATTTCTAGCATATTATGAAAAATTGTACACCTCGAAACTTGTGCACAACTCCACGGAGCAAGACTTTCTAACCAAGCCATTTTCCACGGACAAAATAATCAGTGCAATTGATGCTTTAAACGGTTCTACTGCTCCTGGCCTGGATGGTTTCACAGGGGACTTTTATAAACGATACAAAGATATATTAGCCCCAAAACTCCTAGAAGTCTATCAAGAATCTCTAGAACTGAATCAGTTGCCTTCTACTCTAGGAGAAGCAGTGATCGTTTTATTACCGAAACCCGGCAAAGATCCCTTGCTGTGCTGGTTGTGCAGACCTTTGGCACTATTACATTTAGATGATAAAATAATGCTACTGGACAAAATAATATCCTCAGTCCAGTCGGGGTCTGTACCCCACAGATCTGCTTCCCTAAATCTGCGCACTCTTTTTGCAGGCCTACACCGAATTAACCCAGCGACTCCGGCAGTGGCAGTACTGCTGGACGCAGAGAAAGCTTTCCACTCCCTGGAGTAGCCATTTATATGGACAGTTATGCGTAGGTTGGGCATGCCCTTTGGGTTCGTAAATCTCACTGCACTGTTGTACTCTGCCCCCACTGCCAGCCTCCACTTAAATGGCGCGCTGTCCCGCTCATTTACATTATCCCGAGGCACCAGACAGGGATGCCACCTGTCGGTATACAGCGGTTACCACCCATATTTTACAACGCAGTACCGTTACCACGCTACTTTTACCACGCAGGTCGTTACAACGAAATGCGCTGGGGGCACTCCAGGATAGTAAATACTTTAATTTACTATCCAACTCCTTTCCCTAGAGTCCACGGGGACTGGAGTTGGAATAGTAAATTAAATAATTTACTATCCAGCGCCCCTCCACGCAAGTCGTTGTAACGACTTGCGTGGTAAAAGTAGCGTGGTAACGGTACGCGTTGTAAAAGTACGCGTGGTACCGTCATACATCCCCCCCTGTCACCACTTCTTTTTATATTGGCAATAAACCCCCTTGTTCGACATTTCCAGGAGCGTCATCTACAGAGGGGGCTCTAATTTAACACTGGGCCTCTACTGGTGTCACTATACGCAGATGACGTTATATTATATGTCATGGACCCCCAAAACGAATTAGAACCACTAATCAGAGAGATCATCAGGTTTGGTATCTTCTCCGACCTTGGCATAAATTAGCACAAGTCTGTGATATTTCCCCTCACCACGGACACTGCCAGATGGGAATGCGAGTATCCACTGACCTGGTGTTCGGACTCCGTAAAGTACCTGGGGATAAGTATACACTTAAATACCACCGAAATTAAACTGTCAAACTATGGCACGGCTGTGCACACATTGGAAAAGCAAGTGGACAAGTGATCACGACTTCCAATTTTGATTGCTGGGCGAATTGCGCTGATTAAAATGATTGTCCTGCCTAAATTCTTGTATCTCTTTAACAATATACCCATCCCTTTACCAAATTGATTCTTTTAATCAATATACACCCATCTTATTCGGCTGACTTGGGGGGACAAACGACCCAGGGTTCGCTGTAAAGTTATGACACTTCCGTATCATAGAGGAGGCTGTGGAGTCCCCAATTTTCAGCTGTACTACTTGATCGCTCACTGTAGCTATGCTAACGCCTGGATTCCTTATTTATGTCCTGAGGCAGATTTGGTCCTGCCGGACACATTGAATGCGGTACTCCCCCTGGGCTACCCATGTGACACTGTAGACATTCAGACGGTCTCCAATACCAGCTGGGCCTGGCAGAAACTGGTCAGAATGCTGGGTTTGCCGGTACTATATTCCCCGAGCTTACCTATTCTGAATAAACGCTGGATACCTATTACTGGGGAAAGAAAAGTGCAGCGCACTCTCTCTCGGTTCGACATGACCACTATAGTGGATTTTTACCTTGAGAGCCAAGTTTTTTCGGCTTGTGGGGAGGCAAGATGGCCGACGCTGGATTGCTGTGAGCAGTCGCATTTTTCCCCTCTCCAGCCTTAAGATGAAGAAGCAGGATATATAGAAGTTGGAATTCGTGGATTTCCTAGTTCTTTGAATGGCACTTATTTGGCTAGTACATGACGATCCTGAGCTACTAAGGACATACTATCCAGGGTTTGTAGTAAAACAGATTTACTATTGCTACCGAGCTATTGACTGGATCAAGAGAGGCGCCAAAAGTCTGATGAGTACGCTTGGGCTCAGGATCAAAAGGAAAACCCTGATGCAGCAGGCTGAAGCACAAGCGCAAGAGATTGCAATGCCTACAATGCCTACGAGAACGACCAAAAATGAAAAACAAGAGAAGCAAGAAAATCAAAGAGAAAAAGATAAGAAGATGCCGAGTGGACCAAGTGGATCAACAGTGAATACGACGGGGGCGAGCAAAGCCACGCGTAATCCAGGTGCCAATCCGGGTGCTATCCCTAAAACAGGGTTTATGGTCGGAGGAAAAAAGAAATCTGATCAGAAAAATAGTAATCCAGCCCCTGACGAACATTCTGGTGCAGCTACTCTACGATCAACAAATCCCAGCAAACCCGGCAGACATCAAGAAAAGCAGAAAGGCAAGGATACATTGTTGCGGCAACCTACCGTTACCGAAGCCTTCTCTCCGAGACCACCCCTTCAGCGTACGGACGTCTCACAAGGTCCTAGAGGCAGACGGAGGAGCGGTAGCGGTAGCAGCAGCGGGATTAGTGGCTCGATTGGTCCCGGCGAAAGCAGCGGAAAACCGGGCGCCCAGGAGAGCGTCCCCGAGGACGCTGACGACGCCGAAGGTGAGGTTGCTAGGCAACGCCTTGATCGCGGACCCGGCAGCAAGCTAGAGCTGGGGGAAAAAGCTGCCGCTGACACGGCGGAGGCAGAGGTGCTTACACAACAAGAGAAATGGCAGCAACCAGAGAAAGAAGGGAAGACGCTGCATCCAGAAGGTAATACTGACGTCCCTGGGGCTGGAGAAACTATGAAAACTCAGGAGAGTCAAGGGCAGCCTTTGTTTGAATTCGGTAATACAGATATGCTAGGTGCCTTGATGTTGGTGGAAAATGAGATGAAACTAGCAAGTGCGGAGACCTCAAAAACATGGGGGAGCACCCTTAGCCTGGTGAGCAAAAATGGAGCTGGTGAAGGAATAGGTAAGGCCGAAGGTGGCTCTGTAGAGGGAGACTGTTTCTACTCACTGAATGAGGAGTCAGATCCTGAGCAAACGAGTATTGGAAGTTCAGAGGGGTGTTCATGCTCAGACTCGGACTCAAGTACTGATAAAGATACCACCCTAAAAAAGAAGTCCGTGAAGCTATCTAGGCAGCTCGCAGGGGGATTTGAGGGGACCCAGAAGAAGTTATTATGGGATTACTCAGCGACATCACAGTCATATCAGGAATTGGATTATAATAACCCAGATCCCCCCCCAGCAGGCTCCGGTACAACGCATCAGCTACCAGTTGAGCTCTTGTTTAATACTCTTAAGCAGATGCAAGCAGAGGCTAGAGCAGAAAGCCGTAGAGCAAGACAGGACGCTAAAAAAATTCAAAATACGATAAGGAAAATGAATAAACTGTATGATGAACTAGCTGAAAGAGTAACAGAGGCTGAAGAACACACAGGCAAGCTGGAAGATGAGATGGGCGACTTTAAATCTTTTAAGACAGATCAAGAAAAACTTTCAGAGGATTTCCAATGGAAGTTGGAAGATTTTGAAAATCGCCAAAGAAGAAACAACATTAGACTTCTGGATGTGGCAGAAGGGATTGAGGAGCAGGACACAAGGCGCTTTGTGGTGAACATGCTGTGGGATAAAGAGGTTCAGCGAGCGCATAGATATCCCTTTACATTGAAGCAGGGGGCCAGGAAAGATGGTCAGGGCGCTTTTCCTAGAGCAATCTTGGTAAATGTAGGGAACTTCTTGCTGAGGGAAGAGATTATTGCCAAAGCTAGACCCGATAGCACGAGGGTATTTGAGGGTACTTCATTCTTTGCCTGGCCCGATTTTTGCCACGTGACAGTGGAGAGAAGGTGGAGGCTCAGACAGCTGATTGCACCATTTCAGGCATTAGGGTCAGAAGCATACCTCCTTTTTCCTGCTAAATTGAAAGTTGTAACAAAAGGGAAAATAAGAATGTTCAACTCTGAAATCAAAGCACAGCAGTTTATTGAAGAACTGAAGAGCAGGAAGGGGGGTTGAGTTGCTGGTAAGGATATAATAGATGGATCTTCGTAATAAGTATATCTTTTCCAAGTGATAAGAGGAGCCATAGACTCAGCCGGTGACTAGAATAGGCTGAGAGGGGAAGCGACTGACGCAATTCAAAAGCGGCCACACATAGGTCTTTCTGACCTCTTTGCCCGTAGAGGGGGGGGGGAGCGGGGGGGGAGGGGTGGATGGGAGGGGTGGGAGCTGAGGAGATGGGAGAGAGGGGGGGAAAAAGTACAAATGTATGGTATTCACTATTTGATTCAGCACAGTTGCACATTGTACAAATTTCAGAGTATATGGTATACAAAAAGATCAGGTTTTCATATAAGGAAATTGTGGCATTATGATGACGTGTAGGATTGCCTATGTTAATATCTGTGGTCTTAATTGCGTTAACAAGAGGTTGAGGGTGGCAGCCTTGCTAAAATCTCTGAGATTGGACTTGGTATGTCTGCAAGAGACACACATTGAAGGTACAAGAGGTTATCTATTGAAACAACTTGGTTTTAGATTATTGGTCAATACTAAACAAGGGACAAAAACAAGAGGAGTAGCGGTTTTGGGTAAGACTAGGGAGATAACTGTCAAAAGAAAGAAAGAAGATCAGTGGGGAAGGTGGGTCATTCTCGAAATTTGCTTTAAAGGAAAGACCTTAACGCTGGCTTCAGTTTATGGCTCTACTGAGGATGACCCTGACGTTCTACAATATTTGGATATTGAATTAGCTCAATGGCCAGAACCTATAGTATGTTGCGGAGACTTGAACATTCATGTACCAGATAGCTCTTTTCTGCAGGCTAATGGGCAATATGGTGGCAGGAAGAAGAAAGTATATAAAGCTTTAGTAGATTTGGTTTCGCACAATTCCCTGGTAGATCCTTGGATTAAATTACAACCACAGGTAGATGGTAGCACATTTTTCTCTGCCCCACATAGGACTTTGGTTAGGTTGGATTATTTTTTAATTTCTAGAACAATACTTCAGGAAGTTCAAATGGAGAAACAACCCCGTATAGTATCAGATCACAGCCCGTTGATTCTAACCTTGAAAATGGGACAGGATCAGAATATCAGGACACAATGGACTTTTGAAAGATCACTGCTAACAGATGATGCATATAGAGGACATATGGAAAAATGGATACAATTCTATTGAAAAATTAATAGAGGATCTGCCCCTCCAGGCATCGTTTGGGACGTTTTTAAAGCAGGGGTAAGGGGGGAGACAGTTAGTTTTGTCCTAGCAAAACAGAAGAAAGAGAGGGCGAGATTGGAGGAAGTAAGATTGAGACTGATAAAGGAGGAAGAAGATCTTGCCTTGGCCTTAATACAGAATCTTCCAGTGGAATCACATCTGTTTAGAATTATATCTGTGAAAGCAGAAGCAGTAGAAGGCATTGCAGAGAAAGAGGCAAAGAATTATCTGTCTAAAAAGGAGAATGCATATGAATTAAGTGAGAGGGTAGGACACATCTTGGCTGTGCGTACGAGACAGAGAATGGCTACTTCGGATATCAAAGAAATTAAGGATTGCCAGGGTAACATGGTAAGCGAGTCGGAACAGGTTAGAGAGGTATTTAGGAAGTATTATACAACCCTCTATACCCCAGAGAAGGAAGAGAGTACTACTGATATAGAGAGGTATCTCAGGGGAATTGAGACCTATAAACTGTCTGAAGACAGAAGAGAAGAACTTGAGATGGCAATACAATTAGATGAGTTTAACACCGCATTGAATAGCCTGCCATCAGGCAAAGCTGCAGGGCCGGATCAGATCCCGGTGGAGTTTTATAAAGTATTTAAAGGTTTATTGATTAATGATATGTTTAATATTATGATTTCGGCACAAAAAGGTGATGGGGCTCCCCAATCCTGGGGAGGAGCAGACATTATTGTAATTCTAAAAAAGGGGAAGGACCCAAAAAACACAGGATCTTATAGGCCGATCACTTTGATGAACGCTGATGTCAAGGTCTATTCTAAAATATTAGCAACAAGGTTGTCAGGGGTCATTGAGAGCTTGGTAAGTCCTGTTCAACACGGATTCATACCTGGTAAAGGGACAACGCAGCACACCAGGACGGTTCTAACTATGTTCGATGCGGCAGGTAGCCTGGGAGACCCTATGGCAGCGCTTTTTTTAGACGCCGAGAAGGCATTTGATAGGGTCTCCTGGGAGTACTTATGGCAAACTATGAAGTGGTCTGGGATAGGCGAAGGGTTTATCAGGGCTATACAGGCACTATATAAGGACCCTATAGCCAGAATTAGAGTTAATCGAGGGTATTCGGCAGATGTTAATATCGGAAGGGGGACGAGACAGGGGTGCCCCTCATCCCCATTGTTGTTTGCCCTGTATTTAGAACCATTGCTCCATAGACTAGAAGGTAATCCTTTGATCACGCCAGTTAGGTTGAATGGCTGCGTAATCAAATCCCTGGCCTACGCAGACGACGTAGCAATACTTACTCCCGACCCTCATATGTCAATTGGTGAAGTTGAACGTGAAGCGGAGCTATTTGGACAAATCTCCGGTTATAGTCTTAATAAAGCAAAGACCCAGATAGTAGAGAATGTATATTCTAATTGTAATGATTCACGTGTGGTTACCTCAGCAGTTTATCTAGGGGTGGCTATCTCATCAGACCTGGATAATGTTGTGGGAAATAATATCGCCCCCCATTATCAAAGGTCAAAAATGATCTGGAAAGGCTCAATAATCTGCATTTGTCTCTGGTAGGAACTACAAATGTTATCAAAATGTTAATTCTTCCCAAGTTCCTTTATTTTTTCAGAGCTATTCCCCTTTTTTTCGAGAATAAGTGGTTTAACTCACTAGAGATTATTTTGAATAAATTTATATGGGCACAGGGTAAGACCAGAAGGGCTTATAGATTTATGGCTTTACCGAGAGAAAAAGGGGGGTGGGGAGTGCCTGATTTTAGGATGTATTATTTTGCTGCTGCCCTGCAGTACATGCAGGGGTTAATTGGGGGAGGAGGTAAGACGCAAAAAGTTACAAGTATGTCTACAGATATTTATATGGCTGTTTGGGGTGAAGAAGCAGAAAATTGCTTCTTAAACTGTACGGAGTACGGGTATTACAAAAGGACCAGATTTAAAACACTCAATGCTGCTGTGAAAATCTGGAATGCTTTTTTAAAAAAGTCAGGCCTTGGTAGATTTAATAGATATACTAGATTACACAAGAATAGGACATTGCCTGCGGCAATCTTTGCGGATAGTACAAATGCTAGTTGGGCCGAAAGGGGAATTATACAGATTGGGGATCTCAGAGGGACGGAAGAGATGTTACAGTTTACAGATCTTGTGATGAAATATAATATTGACAGGAGGTCTTTTTTTAAATACCTTGAGGTCAGGAACTTTTTGGGTAATAAACAAGGAGGTCCTGCAGGCTATCAGAGTAACAAAATTTTGGAGAAAATGCAAGTTTCTGCAGAATGTACAATTAGGAGTTTGTATGCATGTTTGGTGAAAGGGAAAGTAGATGATATGGAAAAATTTTGTAACAAATGGGTATCTAAATTGAGTATTCCAAAAGAAATATTTCAAGAGTCACTTGAGCTTGCGCGCACGGTTTTGTGTTCGGCACCTTTACAATCACAGCATTATAAAACGGTGTACTTCTTATACTTTACCCCAGCGAGAATAGCTAAATGGGGAGGTACTACGGGTATCACTTGTCCAAGGTGCAACCTCCCAGAGGCGGATATAATTCATGTCTTCGCCACCTGTCCACAATTGTATACCTTGATTGAAAATATAGAATGCTTTCTAATTAGATCATTGAAGCTACAAATAACCCTCACACCATCAATATTATTGTTGGGGATAGATCAGGATGGGGGTATAGTACAGAAAGGATTTATTTTTGTGGCTGCTGCAGTTTATAGATTGACTATAGCTAGAGCCTGGCTAGATAAAAATCCACCTATCATGCAAACTTGGTTGGCTAATTTATTAGCAGCTTATAATTTGGAAAAACCTATTTATTCCCGAAAAGGGATAAGAGGTAAAATGAGAGGATTAAAGATCTGGGAACCTATAACTAGATGGAAAGAGAATATTGGGTCTCAGTAAGATTAAGGGTTGTCTTTTTCCTTCTTTTTTTGTTGTATATATATCAAAATGAGTCGTTATTGCTGATCCTATGTTTTTCTTTACAGGTGATTAATATGAAATGCATAAATGTACTATGTGTAAACTGTGCAAAGTATGGAAATAAATTTAAAAAAAATTAAAAAAAAAAAAAAAGAGAGACAAGTTTTTTCTGTTTCTGACAGAGATAGATTTAATGAGGCCTCATTCATAGACAAATTTGTACTTACTTGCCTTCGCGCAACTCTGAGAGCTAAGATCCCTGGCTTTCCCGTCGAACCTGATCCATTAACCCCACTTTCCACAGTCCTGGATAGTACCAATGGGGACCATCTGGTTTTCAAATTATACTGGGCATGTGTCGCTATAATCCCAATACGCGATGCTAAAATACGGGCCGCTTGGGTGGCAGATTTAGAACACCCTATTACTGATGACCAATGGGCTGCATGCTTCCTACAAACCAAGAAGGTCTCCTTGAATAGCCGCCACGAGCTAATCTATTTCAAATTTCTGCGCAGAATATATATTACCCCTGAGATGACACATAAAATAGACCCAGACAGACCCCACTGTTGTTTAAAATGTAAATCCACAAAGGCAGATTTTGTACACCTCACCTGGACCTGTTGTAAAATAAACAAGTATTGGGCCGAAATCTATCGTACCCTGGGGGAAATGTTAGGCTTAGACCTCGAACCTACTCCAGAGGTTGCATTGCTGGGATATGTGACGAATATCTCGAAGTCAGTCCGGAAATTCACTGCTTTGGGGTTATTGCTGGCCAAAGGAGAGTCAGCACTCCAATGGGGGCGAAAGGGTGCCCCGACATGCAAGGAATGGCTGAGTAGTCTGGCATATTGCAACATTAACTATGATTTGTGTGCCTCCACTCTGCCTAATACATCTTGCCCGTGGGATATTTGAGGCCCTTTTAAAAAGTACATGGCAGCGACACAACCTCAGGCCACCACACAGCTGGAACGCGGACTTGTGCCTGCAGGATTTGGCTGATCAAATAGAAATTGCGCATCAGACACAGAAATGTGATGTTTAAATTGAATGTATCTTTTTCTTTTCATAATGCAGTTTGCGATACACTTGGTGTTAAGAGTGGCGAGGGTGGAGATCATGTATGTGCAACGCTGATGGTCCAGGCTGAATAACTACACACGGACATAAATGTGGTGAAATGCACGAATGGCTGTATCTTGTACTGTATTGCTACAAATACTATTGTATTGGAGCTGGAAATGTATTGTGCTAATTCTGAAACTGGTACATAAAGTTGAAAAAAAAGGGTACTAGGAGAAGACAATGGTCCACCAGTTTTTTGGTCAGTGGCCATCTGTGCCAATAAGTGTTCTGATTGCAATACAATGTCCAGTCTACAATGGTAAGCATGCTTGGGAGAGTAGATGAATAATCAAATGTTTCGGAGCGCAGGACGTGCAACATATTAGCCAGACTGCTGTTTTGGTGCCACATTAATAATGAATTTCATGTCGTTCACTGTGAGTGTTTAACAGTGAGGAAAAAGACCTATCTAGGGTAGGGCTGTGCACACTGTTAAAATGACCTTCCAATAGTGTTGGTGTCTGCATGCACAGGAGAAAATGAGTTTGTAGTGATTGTAAAACATTTCCTTGTGTAGTGTTAGGTGCATGTACACAGATTAACACTAGGAATCTGCCATCCAATAACCTTACAACCAAAACATATTGGCCATCCTGTGTTATTAGTTTTTCATGAGCCTGGATGGGCACACCGGGTCTCACCAGTATCAGACCATACCTCACATATTAGATATAGGAGGTATAGAAAAGTTTCAACTTCCAATTATTTTGTACCTTTCATCCCTACTACTTAGACAAGTGTGCCTTTTGTATAGAGGCTATCTCAATTCCATGTCTTTTCACATGGGTGTGTATTTTATACCTTTTCACTGATGTTCCCATTCCCCTCTCATTCCAGGACAAGGTTTTGTACATCTGCGCATGTGTCATAAGATAGAGGTCTGGGACAACTTTGTAGCCCCATCTTAATTTTCAAGGTACCTTTATATTTTTGATAAAAAATTGCAAAAACACAGTTGATGGACAGAATGTAGGACAATGCCATACATTCACCCCAGTACAAGGATCTGGGCCTAAATCCATCGTTTTTGTGCACTCCACACCACCCTGGGTTAGACACTGGCTATATGCAAATCAGCTCTGACCCTGTGCCTCATGGGAACAGTCCAGTCCGAACTACCAAGCCATGTCTTTCCCAGACCGGAATCAAGCATCGAAGGACCGGTTTCTGGCTATCAGCCTTCATCAGCCTGGATAGCTTGACTCCAGTGGTGTGGAGAGCCTGGGACTCACGTCTGAGTATACCCAGAACACTTGGGGTGAAAATTGCAAAAAACACAGTTGATGGACAGAATGTAGAACAATGCCATACATTCACCCCAGTACAAGGATCTGGGCCTAAATCCATCGTTTTTTTGCACTCCACAAAACCCTGGGTTAGACACTGGCTATATGCAAATCAGCTCTGACCCTGTGCCTCATGGGAACAGTCCAGTCCGAACTACCAAGCCATGTCTTTCCCAGACCGGAATCAAGCATCCAAGGACCGGTTTCTGGCTATCAGCCTTCATCGATTTACAAAAGGGGGTGGTGATGAACAGAGTGTCTGAATTGAGCAGACCACTCTTACCCAGTCCAAAGATCAGGGCTTGATCCATCACCGTTATTTATCTCACTGCCCCATCCCAGCTCAGAACCTGGCTATATGCAAATCAGTCTGTCCCTGGCCCAGTGCATCATGGGAACAGGGCACACTAAACTACCAAGCCAATTCTTTACCAGAAAGGAGACAAGCTACCGGGGACCGGTTTCTGGCATTTCAGCCTCTTCGGCCCGGCTTGCTTGAATCCTGATGGAGCAGTGAGAAAGGGACTCATGTCTGAGTATACCCTGCCACACCTATAGTGGCCAAAATCGATTTACAAAAAGGGGTGGTGATGAACAGAGTGTCTGGATTGAGCAGACCACTCTTACCCAGTCCAAAGATCAGGGCTTGATCCATCACCGTTATTTATCTCACTGCCCCATCCCAGCTCAGAACCTGGCTATATGCAAATCAGTCTGTCCCTGGCCCAGTGCATCATGGGAACAGGGCAGACTAAACTACCAAGCCAATTCTTTACCAGAAAGGAGACAAGCTACCGGGGACCGGTTTCTGGCATTTCAGCCTCTTCGGCCCGGCTTGCTTGAATCCTGATGGAGCAGTGAGAACGGGACTCATGTCTGAGTATACCCTGCCACACCTATAGTGGCCAAAATCGATTTACAAAAGGGGGTGGTGATGAACAGAGTTTCTGAATTGAGCAGACCACTCTTACCCAGTCCAAAGATCAGGGCTTGATCCATCACCGTTATTTATCTCACTGCCCCATCCCAGCTCAGAACCTGGCTATATGCAAATCAGTCTGTCCCTGGCCCAGTGCATCATGGGAACAGGGCAGACTAAACTACCAAGCCAATTCTTTACCAGAAAGGAGACAAGCTACCGGGGACCGGTTTCTGGCATTTCAGCCTCTTCGGCCCGGCTTGCTTGAATCCTGATGGAGCAGTGAGAAAGGGACTCATGTCTGAGTATACCCTGCCACACCTATAGTGGCCAAAATCGATTTACAAAAGGGGGTGGTGATGAACAGAGTGTCTGAATTGAGCAGACCACTCTTACCCAGTCCAAAGATCAGGGCTTGATCCATCACCGTTATTTATCTCACTGCCCCATCCCAGCTCAGAACCTGGCTATATGCAAATCAGTCTGTCCCTGGCCCAGTGCATCATGGGAACAGGGCAGACTAAACTACCAAGCCAATTCTTTACCAGAAAGGAGACAAGCTACCGGGGACCGGTTTCTGGCATTTCAGCCTCTTCGGCCCGGCTTGCTTGAATCCTGATGGAGCAGTGAGAAAGGGACTCATGTCTGAGTATACCCTGCCACACCTATAGTGGCCAAAATCGATTTACAAAAGGGGGTGGTGATGAACAGAGTGTCTGAATTGAGCAGACCACTCTTACCCAGTCCAAAGATCAGGGCTTGATCCATCACCGTTATTTATCTCACTGCCCCATCCCAGCTCAGAACCTGGCTATATGCAAATCAGTCTGTCCCTGGCCCAGTGCATCATGGGAACAGGGCAGACTAAACTACCAAGCCAATTCTTTACCAGAAAGGAGACAAGCTACCGGGGACCGGTTTCTGGCATTTCAGCCTCTTCGGCCCGGCTTGCTTGAATCCTGATGGAGCAGTGAGAAAGGGACTCATGTGTCAGTATACCCTGCCACACCTATAGTGGCCAAAATCGATTTACAAAAGGGGGTGGTGATGAACAGAGTGTCTGAATTGAGCAGACCACTCTTACCCAGTCCAAAGATCAGGGCTTGATCCATCACCGTTATTTATCTCACTGCCCCATCCCAGCTCAGAACCTGGCTATATGCAAATCAGTCTGTCCCTGGCCCAGTGCATCATGGGAACAGGGCAGACTAAACTACCAAGCCAATTCTTTACCAGAAAGGAGACAAGCTACCGGGGACCGGTTTCTGGCATTTCAGCCTCTTCGGCCCGGCTTGCTTGAATCCTGATGGAGCAGTGAGAAAGGGACTCATGTCTGAGTATACCCTGCCACACCTATAGTGGCCAAAATCGATTTACAAAAGGGGGTGGTGATGAACAGAGTGTCTGAATTGAGCAGACCACTCTTACCCAGTCCAAAGATCAGGGCTTGATCCATCACCGTTATTTATCTCACTGCCCCATCCCAGCTCAGAACCTGGCTATATGCAAATCAGTCTGTCCCTGGCCCAGTGCATCATGGGAACAGGGCAGACTAAACTACCAAGCCAATTCTTTACCAGAAAGGAGACAAGCTACCGGGGACCGGTTTCTGGCATTTCAGCCTCTTCGGCCCGGCTTGCTTGAATCCTGATGGAGCAGTGAGAAAGGGACTCATGTCTGAGTATACCCTGCCACACCTATAGTGGCCAAAATCGATTTACAAAAGGGGGTGGTGATGAACAGAGTGTCTGAATTGAGCAGACCACTCTTACCCAGTCCAAAGATCAGGGCTTGATCCATCACCGTTATTTATCTCACTGCCCCATCCCAGCTCAGAACCTGGCTATATGCAAATCAGTCTGTCCCTGGCCCAGTGCATCATGGGAACAGGGCAGACTAAACTACCAAGCCAATTCTTTACCAGAAAGGAGACAAGCTACCGGGGACCGGTTTCTGGCATTTCAGCCTCTTCGGCCCGGCTTGCTTGAATCCTGATGGAGCAGTGAGAAAGGGACTCATGTCTGAGTATACCCTGCCACACCTATAGTGGCCAAAATCGATTTACAAAAGGGGGTGGTGATGAACAGAGTGTCTGAATTGAGCAGACCACTCTTACCCAGTCCAAAGATCAGGGCTTGATCCATCACCGTTATTTATCTCACTGCCCCATCCCAGCTCAGAACCTGGCTATATGCAAATCAGTCTGTCCCTGGCCCAGTGCATCATGGGAACAGGGCAGACTAAACTACCAAGCCAATTCTTTACCAGAAAGGAGACAAGCTACCGGGGACCGGTTTCTGGCATTTCAGCCTCTTCGGCCCGGCTTGCTTGAATCCTGATGGAGCAGTGAGAAAGGGACTCATGTCTGAGTATACCCTGCCACACCTATAGTGGCCAAAATCGATTTACAAAAGGGGGTGGTGATGAACAGAGTGTCTGAATTGAGCAGACCACTCTTACCCAGTCCAAAGATCAGGGCTTGATCCATCACCGTTATTTATCTCACTGCCCCATCCCAGCTCAGAACCTGGCTATATGCAAATCAGTCTGTCCCTGGCCCAGTGCATCATGGGAACAGGGCAGACTAAACTACCAAGCCAATTCTTTACCAGAAAGGAGACAAGCTATCGGGGACCGGTTTCTGGCATTTCAGCCTCTTCGGCCCGGCTTGCTTGAATCCTGATGGAGCAGTGAGAAAGGGACTCATGTCTGAGTATACCCTGCCACACCTATAGTGGCCAAAATCGATTTACAAAAGGGGGTGGTGATGAACAGAGTGTCTGAATTGAGCAGACCACTCTTACCCAGTCCAAAGATCAGGGCTTGATCCATCACCGTTATTTATCTCACTGCCCCATCCCAGCTCAGAACCTGGCTATATGCAAATCAGTCTGTCCCTGGCCCAGTGCATCATGGGAACAGGGCAGACTAAACTACCAAGCCAATTCTTTACCAGAAAGGAGACAAGCTACCGGGGACCGGTTTCTGGCATTTCAGCCTCTTCGGCCCGGCTTGCTTGAATCCTGATGGAGCAGTGAGAAAGGGACTCATGTCTGAGTATACCCTGCCACACCTATAGTGGCCAAAATCGATTTACAAAAGGGGGTGGTGATGAACAGAGTGTCTGAATTGAGCAGACCACTCATACCCAGTCCAAAGATCAGGGCTTGATCCATCACCGTTATGGGACAGGAACAGACTAATTTGCATACAGTCAGGTTCTGAAACTGGGATGGTGCAGTGAGCTAAAAAACGGTGTTGGATCTAGCCCTGATCTCTTGACTGGGTGAGAGTATTCTGTTTAATTCAGAGACTCTGTCCCTCACCACCCCTTGTTGTAAATATTTTTGTCCACCCTAAGCGTGGAAGGGTATACTCAGATGTGAGTCCCTTGCTCATTGCACCATCAGGATTCAAGCAAGCCGGGCCGAAGAGGCTGAAATGCCAGAAACCGGTCCCCGGTAGCTTGTTTCCTTCCCAGTGTAAGAATTGGCTTTTGTAGTTTGGTTTGCCCTGTTCCCATCATGCACTGGGACAGGAACAGACTAATTTGCATACAGTCAGGTTCTGAAACTGGGATGGTGCAGTGAGCTAAAAAACGGTGTTGGATCTAGCCCTGATCTCTTGACTGGGTGAGAGTATTCTGTTTAATTCAGAGACTCTGTCCCTCACCACCCCTTGTTGTAAATATTTTTGTCCACCCTAAGCGTGGAAGGGTATACTCAGATGTGAGTCCCTTGCTCATTGCACCATCAGGATTCAAGCAAGCCGGGCCGAAGAGGCTGAAATGCCAGAAACCGGTCCCCGGTAGCTTGTTTCCTTCCCAGTGTAAGAATTGGCTTTTGTAGTTTGGTTTGCCCTGTTCCCATCATGCACTGGGACAGGAACAGACTAATTTGCATACAGTCAGGTTCTGAAACTGGGATGGTGCAGTGAGCTAAAAAACGGTGTTGGATCTAGCCCTGATCTCTTGACTGGGTGAGAGTATTCTGTTTAATTCAGAGACTCTGTCCCTCACCACCCCTTGTTGTAAATATTTTTGTCCACCCTAAGCGTGGAAGGGTATACTCAGATGTGAGTCCCTTGCTCATTGCACCATCAGGATTCAAGCAAGCCGGGCCGAAGAGTCTGAAATGCCAGAAACCGGTCCCCGGTAGCTTGTTTCCTTCCCAGTGTAAGAATTGGCTTTTGTAGTTTGGTTTGCCCTGTTCCCATCATGCACTGGGACAGGAACAGACTAATTTGCATACAGTCAGGTTCTGAAACTGGGATGGTGCAGTGAGCTAAAAAACGGTGTTGGATCTAGCCCTGATCTCTTGACTGGGTGAGAGTATTCTGTTTAATTCAGAGACTCTGTCCCTCACCACCCCTTGTTGTAAATATTTTTGTCCACCCTAAGCGTGGAAGGGTATACTCAGATGTGAGTCCCTTGCTCATTGCACCATCAGGATTCAAGCAAGCCGGGCCGAAGAGGCTGAAATGCCAGAAACCGGTCCCCGGTAGCTTGTTTCCTTCCCAGTGTAAGAATTGGCTTTTGTAGTTTGGTTTGCCCTGTTCCCATCATGCACTGGGACAGGAACAGACTAATTTGCATACAGTCAGGTTCTGAAACTGGGATGGTGCAGTGAGCTAAAAAACGGTGTTGGATCTAGCCCTGATCTCTTGACTGGGTGAGAGTATTCTGTTTAATTCAGAGACTCTGTCCCTCACCACCCCTTGTTGTAAATATTTTTGTCCACCCTAAGCGTGGAAGGGTATACTCAGATGTGAGTCCCTTGCTCATTGCACCATCAGGATTCAAGCAAGCCGGGCCGAAGAGGCTGAAATGCCAGAAACCGGTCCCCGGTAGCTTGTTTCCTTCCCAGTGTAAGAATTGGCTTTTGTAGTTTGGTTTGCCCTGTTCCCATCATGCACTGGGACAGGAACAGACTAATTTGCATACAGTCAGGTTCTGAAACTGGGATGGTGCAGTGAGCTAAAAAACGGTGTTGGATCTAGCCCTGATCTCTTGACTGGGTGAGAGTATTCTGTTTAATTCAGAGACTCTGTCCCTCACCACCCCTTGTTGTAAATATCAGCCTTCATCAGCCTGGATAGCTTGACTCCAGTGACAGTGCTGAGGAATCTCTTCATATGCATGTCCTTTTGGTTTGTACCTGCATGTTTCCACAAGAATGAAACATAATAACATTTAGTAGGTAATTACAAAATCAATAATAAACCCTCTCCAAGCATGTGTATGCCAACTGCAAACATCCAAAACTGACATTAAGTCTGGCATCAAATGTCAAGCAACTCATGACCACTCTCAGAACTAGAAATACATGTAAAAGGGCAGTGGGTGTCCAACAAGTGTGCTGAGAGGTTCCAGTAGCCATCTCCTTTGTCATTGCTGTATTGTCTGCCATATCCCTCAGTTGCCTCACAGCTGCCATGTGTAATTGTATGCAGCTGCAGTGTTCTTGATTTAATCATGATCATGTGCCAGGGTAGTAACCCCACATTATTCCAACACTCTAGTTTTAGGGCTGTTTGTATTGTGACTGGGTCTGAAGAAAGTAAACATATCTGTCCTGCTGTCTTTGGTATATGTTCTGAGCCGGATCACAGTCAGAATGTTTATCTTCCATTTTTTCAGCTGGCTCTGTCATTGAGTCTGCTGATTCTGATGCTGTTAGCGATTTGTATTGAGACTTACTCCACCGCACTATAACTGACACCATCCTCATTTGCTATCAGCTGTTCTGCCGAGACTTTATGACTGTTCTTTAGTTTCTTCCTATTGCACATTCTTCCCCATGTTGGGTGGTAATCTATGATGTGAGGGAATTATTGCACTTGATCACCCATCTTTCCTCCCCCTTTCTGGCGGTTTCTAGATCCGTGAAATATTGGGATTGTTCATCAACCTCCCCCCCCACTGTTAATTTTTTCCTGAAATTGTAGCATGTATTTTAGACCCAGATCCCTCAGGATGCATTTGACCTCTCTGAAAATGTCCCCCTGTTGTTGAAATGAAGTGGTGAAGTTGGGGAAAAGCAGGACCTGGTAGTTTCACACAATGTGAAGGCATTGGTTCCATGTTAATTGTAATAGATAGTCTCTATCTCTGTAGTTCAGCAGGTGGGCAAGGATAGGACGAGGTGGTACAGGTGAGGCCTTATGTGCTCTTTCAACTGTGAAGAACCTGTAGAGGACCGTCTGTGACATCTGTTTAAGCAGCTAGTCTACCAGGGAACATTTCACATTGGGCCTCTCATTCGTTATTGATAGCCAACCATCTAGATGTTATTGCACTGGAAACCTCTTCTGAGTTTTTATGCCCCATGTTGCAAATATCATATTCGTTCCTTCAGTTCTGTTGCATTTTCTTGGAGTTCCTTCACTGTGGGCCTTACCGTGGCTAGTTTTATCTCAGCTTCTGTCACTCTTTCTCTCAGTTAGATTTGATCAGCTCTCAACAGACCCATATCTAGTGCAGCAATATCTATCTTTTCTTCTAGTGCTTCTCAGGTCTACCCAATTACAGCCAGAATTGTTCCATCATGTTTTGATCACCTCCTTCAGACATTTGTTGTGAGTTTAGGGTACCTGCAGCCTGCCCCCCAGACTTTGATGCCATGTGTTGTGTTACCTTGAGTGTTTCCCATCAAAGGCACCTCTTGTATTGAGACACCATGCCAGTTTAAATAATAACTAGTGGTGAGGAGCACTGAGTCTGAAGACCGGCCTCATGCAGGTTCTCATTCTTCTTCTTGTGCTCCCTGTTACTTAATGCAGAGTAAGGGCCAGAGGTTCCAGATTGTGCAGGAGAGTCTGTTGGCCCTCAGTGAGCAAATATTTGCACTGTATGTATCAGTCTCGACCCTGCAGTCTAATTGGCTTGTGTCTGTTCCTGTTGCCTGATGTCAATGCTCCGCCTTTCGCGTGTATAGATTTGATGCGTCTTTCTTTGTTATCTGCCCAGTCCCTCTGCTATCACCTCTCTGTCTTCTTTTAATGGGTCACAGGGCCTCGCTTCCTCAATGGATGTGAGTTGCAACATAGCCCTTTCCTCATTTTGGGGTCTGCTACAGTCTCCATGTGTTCTGTTCGTGGTATTAGCACACTCTTGGCTTCTTTCCAGCGTGATCTGGATTTACCCGGATAGTGGAGTTGGTGAGGGCGGTAGTTTACCAGTTAGGGCAAGTAAACACTGCCGGAATGACAGGCCACACAATAATGCTGCTCTGGGTGTACCATGCCTCACCAGGCCATGCCCCTTCAGTCTCTTAGCTGTTCTGATTTTGAGTATCTCATTGGCCAGAGCAGGCTGATGTCCTTGTCTGCCTTGCCGAAGCCCTCATGGAGGCATCAGAAGGGTCTTGAAGTTGTTCCTCTACTGTAGGACATTTAAGGATCACATCTAGGCAGCATTAGTCCTGGTTTGACACATGCAATATGCCATTCTGTACAGCTGCCCCACCGAAGCATCTTTAAACTGAAAAAGTCCATTCATGACTTCCATTAAAATGAAGCACTGCACTGAGTGGCACTGGGCTGTGGGGATGCTTTCCAAAGAAGGGCAAGCAGTTCTCGTTTCCTCTGAGTTTCAAGTGCGTGGACCTCAATTCACTGGTAATCATTTATAACTGTGTTCATGGTGTCACTATGCTATCTGCTTCAACATATTGAACTTGATTATGCTAGATTGGACAGATATTTGTTAGGTCTGTGTCCTTTGCTGTTGGCTTAGGATACCGGCCAGGCGTGCCAGGATCCACTCTTTTCAGCCTGAGCATTGACCAACACCATATCTTACTCCATCCTGCCCTTCAAGCTTCTCCTGCAGTCTGGTGCTTCTCGCCATGTAACCCACTTTTGATCACGCAACCACTTCCACTACTTAACTCCTCCTTGCCACTTAGGTAATAAGTAAGTAGGTTAAGGGGACCTTCCTGTGGAATTATCCCTGTTAGGATGTGGAAGGGCTGTTAGCTTGAGTGCCTGTCTCTTCACTCATCCTCCATGGAAGCCGATCTCCCAGGGTTCATACCCCTAACCCCTCACTGCAGTAAACTTCATAGAATATTAATAAACTGATTCTAGTTAAACATGTCTTCCAGTAAATTGCCTCCTGCACCAATGAGGCCCGTTGACCTTGCACTAACTTGGCCTCTGGGCAGGAACAAGTTCAGTAACTTGCACCTCGCTTTTCCTGGGTGGATTCCATATAGTCTTAACTGGTTACTTTGAGAAGTTCTGTCTTTTAGTGGGCTGCACTTTGGCTGCTCCTCAGTAGACACCATAGACTCCTAAATTCATAGTGGTTTTGAGAAGAGGCATCTTTCTAGGAGCTGCCCACATATACAACTGGGTGGAACCTACTGACTATTTACTAAATAGTGGTTTATCAAGCGGTGTCTTTCAGGGAGCCACACCTAGGGACAACTCTATAAACTAACACATCTAGATATTAGCCTTGGAAGACAGGAGTTAGGGATGCAAAATCATTTTCACTCAAGGAATCAATTTTATCCCACCTTTCTTGCTCTACGGAAAAGGTATACAAAGAGCATGTAAAAGTACTAATCAGGCTATTGAGGAATATGTGCCTGTCAACAGCAGGCTTCCTTGTGCTGTCACATATCAAATAAAATGATGTGGTTGTATTTTATTTTATTTTATCAAGAGCTATCCTCACTCCTAACACACAATGCCATTACATTAAAAATCAAATCACGCTGCAAATTTTATTTAATCAACAATGCCTTTACTTTGGGCCCAAATAGCCAGGGAAGGAGTGGGTTTCAACTCTAACATTTTGGATATGCATAGCATAGGAATCCTGGGACCACATTATTAATACACCCAACAAGATGCCTATGTACTCTCCCATAGCACTTGACTCTCACAGAATAGCAAAGTTGAGTGGCTTAGGGCCTGATTTAGATTTTGGCGGAATCGGTCCTGCATCGCTTTCTTTGCGGTCTTCCCGCCCACTGACTGGGCCCTTCATAAATTAGATGTTGGCGATTGCATAGATGAAAGACCGCCGCAGTCATGCCATCACCGCCAGAAAATCTAGATGACGTTGACAGTTGGATAGGCAAAAGCAGCTGTTGGAGGGAGGACCGCCAGTTTCTCCGCCGGACCAATTACAATGTACCTTGGCGCCGACGCAACTGTGGCAGGGAAACCTCCAGACCTGAGCTAATGGAATGGAAGGCATTTAAAGCTCAAACGCACCTTGACTCACCTTCCCACTTCCTGTTCTGCCATGGACCCGTTCCTATATGTCCTGCCTCTGCTGCTGGCTCATCACAATGAAATCAACACTGTTGTTGCCGGAACCTAAGGTAACGTTCTCCATTACCTGTTTTTACTTGGCTGTTCACATAGGCTCAGGACTAGTGCATTATGAAATTACTCACACAAGCTATAGCATACTGATGTGGAATGCATATGTCTCTAATGTTAACAGTTAAGAATGTTAAAGTTACACCCCTATATAACCACATTGTGTTCATAAATCAGGTGGCAGCTGCCTTACAAAGAAAGGACACTTGCAAAAAAAAAGGATAGCACATAAAAAATCCGAAAATCACCATACAGGTGTGTGGAACTAAAGTACTGAAATTGTCCCAAGAAAAACATATGCATCACACATCATTGTGATAAATGTAATGTTTCCTCATTTAGAAATTGTACTAAACAAGCTGTAACCCTCACCTCATGGATTACCTGGAAAATCAATGGCAGATACAAATCCGAAGCACTTTTCATTTTGCACACCATATGACATGGTGAAATGTAAATGTGTACAAACTTATCAGTAATCAAGGTGAAACTAACACACCTGTAGTAAAAATATCCTTAAATAATGCCCCAGCAACTATTTGTAGGTGCAAGTGTCCACTACTATGTTGAATAGCTGCACCTAATTTCAAATCACCATCACATTCCATGTGAACCAGTGTATTCACTTTACAAAGCAGACATTAAAAACGTGCAGTAATAGTTGCTGCTATCATGCTAAAGAAAAATGGGTTCTACACATTTTACACTGAAACATTACTAGGAATCTAACATTTGAAAAAATAATGAAAGGGCACATTTGGTGATAAGAAAAATTGTGATTTAATCACAATGAGATTGGACTCTCAAGTAGTTTGAAACAAGGCAAATACCAGTCCAAATGTGTCCTGTGCACAGGTGTGCCTCAACTTGCCTCCAATTGAACTGCAAGAGAAACTTCCCTGGGAAGGGGCATCTAGTGGGCAGAACAAGCACCTCAAAAATGTTACTTGGGAGGGGGGTTGGTTTAGGGAGGGGAGGTCTTGGGTTTGGGAGGGGGTTAATTTTGGCAGGGGTCCATTTGCTTTTGGGATTGGGACCTTTCCCTTTTTTAGGGGTACTTTGGGGAGTAGTAGGGGTGGGTACGGTCTTTTGAGGCGTGGTTTGGGATGTAGAAGGGATGGGTTTGGGAGGTGGAAGAGGTGGGTGTGGATTTAGGAGGAGTGGGTGTAGCAGGGCTCAGGGCAATGGCAAACAGACAATGGATAGGATGGTCGGGAGGGAGCTGGATTGGGAGGCAGAGGGAGTGGAAATGTTTTTTTGAGCATGTGTCTGTTGAGGATGCAGATTTCTGTGGGTCTGGTGTATGTCGTGAAATTTTAGGTGTGTCTTGCTTTGATGGAGTGTGTTGTATTGGTGAGTGTGGGTGTTTCTGCTTTTATGGGTGAGTGCGCTGTGGAGTTGCTAGGTGTTGAGGATTATTAAGCCATTTTTACTGTTTTAATGAATTTTTATAATGTATTGTGAATCATGTATGACATTTGCTAATTTTCTTATGTATTATGTTTGATTATTTTGTCATTCACCTTGTGTACATATAATTTTATGCTAATTTTTGACTATATGTATAAATAAATACCAGAACTTGCATTTATTAGTAGCTTCTTTTTTCCTACAATTCCCCTTTTTCTAAATCCTATGTTATTGTGAACTTTAATTATGATTGCCTAGGTTGTTGATTATTGAGGAGTTGCTAGGTGTGGTCATGGTGAATACAGCCGTGGTGGTGGGTGTGGTGTATGTGAGTGTGATGGTGGTGGTGGATGTGGATGTGTCTGTGGTGGTGGGTGTGGTGGTGGGTTCAGTGTATGTGAGTTTGCTGGGGTGGTGGATGTGAATGCTTTCCAGGGAGGCTACCATTTGTCATATTTGGCTGCCAAACCCCTGGATGGCATTCAGAAGTGCAGTCTGGCCTACAGAGATATTCCTGAGAAAGGCAATAGCCTCCTTACTCAACACAGCCTGTGGGGACTAAGGGAGGGGTGAGGTGGCTGGAGCGAAGGAGATCTCATGCCTTTTAGCGTGCCTAGTTAGGCCAACTGGGGGGGAGCAAAAGGGATGGTGAAAATGGTACTCTGGGTGGCAGACAAGGATGCAGGTGGAACTGAAGTAGTAGGGCCCACCACCACTAAGGTGTGCTCGCTAAAGGAGGGCTCTGGAGAAGATGAAGAGTCACTGGCAGTGGCTGCACTCCTCTCAACCTCCTGGCCCTGTTTCCCTCATTGTCAGTAACTGAACCACTGTGGCCAGGTGCTTCCCCGCCTACATTGGCAGCTTCTCCTTCGCCTTCCCCTAATGATGTTGAAATGAGATATATAATAGTTTTATTGTATCTGTGTAAACATAAGAGATCATGAACTTTGACCTCAAAACTTTTACCAAGTTGTCAGTTTTCACCTGCTTCACACCTCTCAAACTTACATTCTACATTAGCATAAGCGCACACATGTAGTCAACATTTTCAGAAGACACAGAAGTCACAGTTATGTAATTCCCCACAATAGCTGCTATAAATTATATAATGGTTTTCCTTATCCATTATGATGCCTCTTCTGGAACTGATACACACCTCAGAATGGTTGGCCTTGGTTGTGCATGCAGAATAGTGAACTGATGTCAGCAAAAAGGATATACACCAACAATACCTTTGTACTGTCTGTTTACTAGGCCCTAAAATCTGCATACTCAATAAATGAATCAATCAATGAATCAATCACAACCTTTGTATAGCGCACTACTCACCCGGAGGGTCTCAAGGCGCTTGGGGGAAGGGGTCCGCTATTGCTCGAACAGCCAGGTCTTGAGTTGTCTCCTGAAGGCGTGATGGTCCTGGGTCAGCCGAAGGTGGGTGGGGAGGGAGTTCCATGTCTTGGCCGCCAGGTAGGAGAAGGATCTTCCTCCGGCGGTGGCTCTTCGGATGCGTGGAACGGCGGCGAGGGCGAGGCTTGTGGAACGTAGCTGGTAGGTGGTCGTGTAGAAGGTCAGGCGGTCGTTGAGGTACTTGGGGCCCAGGTCGTGGAGAGATTTGTGTGCGTGGGTGAGGAGTCTGAACGTGATTCTCTTGCTGACGGGGAGCCAGTGCAGGTCCCTCAGGTGGCCGGAGACGTGGCTGCATTGGGGGATGTCCAGGATGAGTCGGGCGGAGGCGTTCTGGATGCGTTGGAGTCTTTTCTGTAGCTTGGCTGTGGTTCCGGCGTAGAGGGTGTTCCCGTAGTCCAGTCGGCTTGTGACGAGTGCCTGGGTGACCATCTTCCTGGTTTCGGTCGGGATCCATCGGAAGATCTTGCGGAACATGCGTAGGGTGTTGAAGCATGATGAGGAGACGGCGTTGACTTGTCTGGTCATTGAGAGGGAGCAGTCCAGGATGAAGCCCAGGTTGCGTGCGTGGTTTGTTGGTTTGGGAGTGGTGCCCAGGGCGGGGGGCCACCAGGAGTCATCCCAGGCGGAGGGCGATGGTCCCAGGATGAGGACTTCCGTCTTGTCTGAGTTCAGTTTCAGGCGGCTGTTCTTCATCCACTCGGCGACGTCTTTCATCCCTTCGTGTAGGCTAGTTCTGGCGGTGGCGGGGTCTCTGGTGAGGGAGAGGATCAGTTGGGTGTCGTCGGCGTCGGAGATGATGTTGAGGTTGTGTTGGCGTGCGATGGCTGCAAGAGGTCTCATGTAGACGTTGAAGAGGGAAGTAAAATTGGAATCAAAGTCTGTCAACAGATACTGTAATGTTGTACCAATATTAGCATACACTGAAAGCAGGATATCTTTGTTTGGACATTTCACGATGGTAACACTTACTTCAAGTCACTAAAGTGTATGTCAAGTGTCAAAAATGATACATGAATTCTGTACAGAAGTAGCTTAGCGATGTCTGACATACTATCTACATAAAATTTAAATGCAGTGGCTCGAAAAAACATAATGTTCATGCGTCTCCTAGGGCTGCGTTCAATCGCCTTTAACCGATGGGCTACAACACGTGAGGAGGGGGCATGCATGTGTAATTATCAGACTGAATCATGGCTGCATCTCCTATGCTGCTGTCCTGTCCAGGACGCTCCCAGAAGGCTTCTCTTAAAACCTTTATATTTGAAACGGGGCATCAGGTCCTGTTGGGAAGCATCGGCCCTGTGCTTTACTTCCTCAGACACCCAAGTGCTTGCAAGGATTGGAAAATTTTTGAGACTTTTGGGCAACCTATTTTTACCCTCCATGGTCCCTGTGCTTCCAGCTCTCCCCCCCCAAAAAAAACTCATCACAGACTTTTTCTGTCCCCTTATTTAGTACTCCCGCATCAATCTATTTTACTTTAGGTCCTGCACTGTTTTGTGATTATACTGGCACCTATAAGATTGTTTTTAACATGTACAGGATTTTAAATTTGGACTGTCTTTTTCAGCTTTTGCTTTCTAAACATGATAACTGTGCTAATGTTGATATTTTATAGCTATGGTTTTAATTAACTGCGCTAATTCAATAAAACCTTCAAACCTATCTACATACCAATGCTGATGAAGACAGTCTAAAACCAATATTTGTGGGAATTGACAAAAGACGGCTACAATAGAATGAAATACAAAGCCCTTGAAACATTTCTAACACATGTGCAGATCAAATGCATCTTCTCATTTGACTCCTAAATGTCTATAGTTATTTGAACTTTGTTGTATCCTATCATATTCTGGCTTTCACTGTACTCCAAACGTTGTAGAACATTACAATAAACATTACATAAAAGGATTTATAAGTTGGATGTACTGCAATGTTTGAAATGTGAATCACAATATGCAAAATATTATACCTTTATGCATTTTAATATTTGTCTAAGGAGGCATGAGTTTGGACTGGATCTGAGTTTTCCTGATGGGTTACTCATACATATATGTGATGGAACATTCAATCTTCCAAAATACATTCAAGTTTCCCATTTTACTCCATCATTTGGACATGACAAAGGACATTGAGGAATGGTTTGGTGTATTTGGTGTTCTGTCATCATTGTGTATAATTGTGGGTCATCAAAAATGTATTCCTAGATCAATTATTTGGCCAAAGCAGACAGCCTTATACATACATTTGTGAAGCAGTAAAACATCATGGAAATCTGTCACTGTATGTATGAACAGTATTTCTGATGCTGAACTCACTTTGGATGTGTCTTGATGCCAATATCTAGCCATCTTTCTGCATTCACTAGTCACTTTGGATCACATGCTCATTCTGGTCTGTGTAGAAATCCAACTTACCAATTTGACGGTTGCCACACCCACTGCATTATACGTGCCTAGTATGCTATGTCACCTGTAATAGAGCTAACATGATATCATCCCCATCAGTGAAGGAGACACACTAAAGACCAGTTGCCTGGTTGTTACAACTGTCCCTCATTACATCCATACAACATGATGTGATTGTGGAGTTTAGGCAGTCATGTCTTTGCTCAGAACAGTCCATTGGTAATGGACAGGAATCAGGTGGGATCATTATCCAAAAACAATGGACAAAGAACATCATGATACACTTTGTACAAAACTTACACTTTCTAGAACTCTTCTTGAGGGTTGGACACAGGTAACCCTGAATGTTGTTGACAAAAATACTGGCTGTAACAAAAAATGTAACTGATGATAACTTACCCCTTTGTTGTTGCTGTTGGGACCTCAACTGCAATCAAGCTCTGGATAGGCCACTGCAAAAATGCAGGCCATTAGGGGGGTCAGGGTAAGGCATTCTCCCCTTACATGTTGGGAGGACTTCCTGAGTTGGACTTCTTCGATCTTACAGGTCAAGTGTTTTAGGTCCTACCACCTCTTGCGGCAATGGATGCTGCGTCACGTGAAGACCCCCGGGTCCACACCTTCCTGGCAATGGCCTTCCATATGTTGTGCTTCTGATGGGTGCTGACCTGTAAAGATACATGAAAGGAAAGAACAAAAAATGGTATTGTTACTTTTTGTTTGACTGTATTGCTGTCACACAAATTGTCTACATCTGTCAGTAGCATAACTTATAAGTTTCCATACAACATGTGTATTGTCACATGCTGACCTAAACCAATATCATCATACACACTTTCATAGTGATCTGTTGCCAATCCTCATCCCATGCATGGTCTAGAACACAAATCCAGCCTTGTGACATCATCTAGCCCAGGTGCCTCTACATAATCTGTGGTGTGACCTACTTCTGATCAGTGCTAAAGATTGTGAACCACTGTGAATGAGGGGGCATAAGTTTGGACATGACATTCTTTGAAATGTGAGTCAGTTGAACTCTCCCTTTCAACTGTTGTCCATTTAAAAGCATTCAAGGGCATATTTTAAGCACACCTCAAATTTTGACCTGCAAAAGATATAAGTTCTTTACAGCTGTACCTCAATGCTTCAGTTGTTTGACTCCATGACTCAGTCCCAGCCAGGCCCATGATTGTGAATGAGTACTGCTCAATAACAGGGCTCGCTAACTTCAGCCTGATGATCATTATATCACATGAACAGCGCCTTTCCTCAACTTTTACATTACAATGGCCAACTTGTGCCCATCCAGTAAGTGACCTCAAGGCTGTGTGCTACTCTGAAGAAGTCTGGGAGATACTGTTAGCTCCAAACTACATTTTGGAGAGCCTCTGTCTATACATATAGCTAACATCATTTTCAATAATTGTTTTACACAGTACAGGCATATCTCCAGGTGTAAAGAGTATGTGATGTGTTATCCATTTACTATGCTGTTATTTGGCAACATCAAAGATATACATATAACTCTCTACATAAACAACAATTTGTGTCTAGAGCTTTAAACACGCAACAAATATTGATGGGGGAACATCCATTACGACGCGGTGTTTACACCGCACTACCATTACAACGCTGGTTTTACAACGAAAGTCATTACCACGACTTGCGCTGGAGGGCGGTCTAGGCTAAGGAATAGTAGATTTACTATTCCAACACCTTCCCTGTGTTGGAATAGTACATTTTACTATTCCTAAATCCAGCACCATACAGCGCAAGTCGTGGTAACGACTTGCGTTGTAAAACCAGCGTTGTAATGGTAGTGCGGTGTAAACACTGCATTGTATTGACATACAATCTATTGATGGTATTATATATTTGACATTGGAGAGTGCATACAACTCCCTAACATCATTGTCCTTTGCAAGGACCACATTATGTGACACATAACATTAAACACTACTCTTCACTCTGGAACTGAAAGGGACATTGTAGCATGTGTAAACGAAAAAGAGCCACTTAGACATATTTACATATGGATGCCAGACATGTACCAGTTTCTCTGGTGAGCTATAGAGCTTCTATGGGACGCCCCAACCAAATCCACTGCAAAATACGCCGCATTGGCGATCATATGTACTTAATTCATCCAATTTTATCATAATTATCTCTCTTCTCGTCTCATTTTACTACCAATGCTTCTCTGTTCTTCTGAAAATGTAAGTCCCCACATGGAATCTTGCGCGATTTTCCATACTTCTTAATGTTCTGACTGTGCCACTCCGGACCTCATGTAAGAACATGACAAGTGCGACGTTCATCACAGGCAGTGTTTATTCAGTTAAACCCAATGCATTTTGGGCAACACAGTTCTTCCCATCCTTTTATCTCCTAAACCACTCCGTAATCTCTGCAGTTAGAACCCCTCGATATTACTTTGAGTGCCACTATCTAAAATCACCCGTTCCCCGAGTATTTACTTCTCCTTCTTCCCTCCTTGCGAGTTGTTTACTACTCTCTCATTGCAGATACCCTACTCAACCATCTTTTCCACCACCAAAGTACCTCCATATTACCTCACTCTCCGTAGTCCTCATACCATTCCCAACGTTCCAATATGCAACAGTTAGATCAATTTGAATGTGACTTCCATTCGCTCGCTCTACAATTTCATTTCAATGTCTGTTTGCAAATTCGTTGTTTACCAGCTTTTTTATTCTTAAATTATCACCTCTATATTCCCTTCGCTACTGTTATACCCTTTGTTACTGTTCACGTACGTGCCACAACATTTTCCAACCACCCGTCCTCATCGCCATAACAGGAAGTCATTACTCGCAACATTACCCCTCCCACTTTTAAATAGCTTCCAAATTGGTACGCGTATTCACATTTTCCGTCATAAAAAATGGCATGCGAAAACTTGCTTTGTGGATTGAACACACTACGTTTCCCATGATGCAATTTGAATGTAACAACAAAATGGTTATCATAATAAAAAGTTTGTTTCCACCACTGATTCACACCAACTTTCGTGTTAAACCAAGATGTTACATTCGCCTTGTGGGTATGATCATTATCTTCCTTTTTATCTTTTAGACTTTAGTATTCATTCTTCTTTATGCGGGTGCTTTACTGTTGGCTGGGCAAGCATTGTAGAACATACATATCAATTGTCGGGATCCACTCCTGATTCGATGCTATTTTGTCCGCTGGTTTTTCATTCTGTGCATGCAACTTGGTTAAGTACCTTGCTCAAAAGACACTGAAAATGACATATTTCTATGGGATTAGGCGTCATTACGCCCCAACCAAATGCACTGCAAAATACGCCGTTTTAGCGATTGTGTGTACTTAATTCATCCAATGTTATCCATATTTATCTCTCTTTTTGTTCTTGTTTTACTCCCAATGCTTCTCTCTACTTATGAAAATGTAAGTCCCCACAAGGAATCTTGTGCGATTTTCCATACTTCTTAATGTTCAGACTGTGCCACTCTGGACCTCATGTAAGAACATGACAAGTGCGAGGTTCTTCACAGGCAGTGTTCATTCGATTAAACCCAATGCATTTCGGGCAACACAGTGCCCTTCATCAGGGGTCACTGTAAACAATAAAAAATATGATAACCAATTCATACTTGTATTTTAACATTTTGCTAAATTGATTCTCATGGTTTGATACTCAATGTACCACAATGCACTTCGCTGATCAATCTTCCCATGCTCTTATCTCCTAAACCACTCCGTAATCTCTACGGTTAGAACCCCTCTATATTTGCTCGCCACTATCTAAAATCACCCGTTCCCCGAGTATTTATTTCTCCTTCTTCCCTCCTTGCAAGTTGTTTACTACTCTCTTATTGCAGATACCCTACTCAACTATCTATTCCACTACCACAGCACCTCCATATTACCTCTCTCTATGTAGTCCTCATATCATTCCCAACGTTCCAATATGCAACAGTTAGTTACATTTGGATGTGACTTCCATTCGCTCTCTCTACAATTTCATTTCAATATCTGTTTGCAAATTCGTTGTTTCCCTGCTTTTCTATACTTAAATTATCACCTCTATATTCACTTTGCTTCTGTTATACCCTTCATTACTGTCCACGTACCTGCCACAATATTTTCCAACCACCCGCCCTCATCACCATAACAGAAAGTCATTATTCGTAACATTATCCCTCCCACCTTTAAATAGCTTCCAATTGGTACCCTAATTCACTTTTTCCATCTGTGATGGGGTGGAGCAGGACATAACTAAAGATGCGACCTGTAACGTCTACCCTCTTTCCCTGCAGCAAACCGAGAACTGGAGGCGTTCCAACCCGGCGATATTTTCACCCAGCTTGGAAAGGGAACATTGTTTCCTTAATTTGGGCGGAGTTGGAGCAAAGACCCGCCCCCGGTCATGACGAGGAGGAGGAGGTAGGCATAAAGTGCGGAAGTGAAGACTCCATGGCGTGTTGGACACCAGGAGAGAAGACGGACACGAGCGTGGGAGGAAGAACCGAGAACAGCGTTGAGAGAAGGTGCGGCAAACTACTTGCAGCAGAGGTGACCCAGCGAGCAGAGAAGCCAGGAGGCCAACGACAAGGCGCTTCACCCAGCCATGCTTAAAGGGAAGCGTGGCTTTCCCAGGTACATGCCCGTATCTCAGAGTGGGCGGGTAGAAAAAGCATAAAACTACCCTGAAACAAAACGGGACAGTTTCTGTCACTCCCTTCCCCTCACACCTTCGTCACAACGCTATTGCATTCTTTTTGGATTAATCGGTTGTGCACATGTGAATCCCTCACTCCCTTTTCCCTGACATTTTTAAGACCTTGGGCATAAGACTGAAGCAAGTCTATTTCTTTTTTTATAGTTGAGACGGAGTCCGGACCGGCACTTGAATTCCCACCAGCAACCTGGAGTGGAGAAGAAGCGGACCGGACCTCAGGCAAGAGCGTCTCTCCCCAGCAAAGGAGGAGCCAGAAATCCCACTCCCTTACTACAGGAACATTGTGCACAGAAGGCACTTACTTAAATCAATAAAACCCTCTTTACCTTCCTTACGTGTTCCCTCAAGTTATTCCAGCCCGCCACACCGTCATAAAAAATGGCATGCAAAAACTTGCTTTGTGGATTGACCGCACTATGTTTCCCATGATCCAAATTAAATGTAACGACATTCAACCAAACCCTTACAATCTCCTTGTAATGGATTAAAAATGGTTATCATAATGAAAAGTTTGTTTCCACCACTGATTCACACCGACTTTCGTGATCAACAGAGATGTTGCATTTGACTTGTGGGTATAATCATTATCTTCCGTTTTATCTTTTTTGACTTTGGTATTCATTCTTCTTTACGCGGGTGCTTTCCCGTTGGCTGGGCAAGCATTGTAGAACATACATATAAATTGTCGGGATGCACTCCTGATTCGATGCTATTTTGTCTACTGGTTTTTAATTGTATGCGTGCAAATTGGTTAAGTGCCTTGCCTAAAAGACACTGAAAACGACATACTTCTATGGGATGAGGCGTCATTATGCCCCAACCAAATGCACTGCAAAATACACAGCTTTGGCGATCGTGTGCATTTATTTCATCCAATTTTATCCATATTTATCTCTCTTTTTGTTCTCAGTTTACCCCCAATATTTCTCTGTTCTGCTGAAAATGTAAGTCCCCATAAGGAATCTTGCACGATTTTCCATACTTCTTAATGTTCAGACTATGTCACTCCAGACCTCATGTAAGAACATGACAAGTGCGAGGTTCATCACTGGCAGTGTGTATTCAATTAAATCAAATGCATTTCAGGCAACCAGTTCCCTTCATCAGGGGTCATTTTGAACAATAAAAAATATAATAACCAATTACTTGTATGTTAACATTTTCCTAAATTCATTATCATGGTTTGATACTCAATGTACCACAATGCACTTCGCTGATCAATCTTCCCTTGCTCTTATCTCCTAAACCACTCCGTAATCTCTACGGTTAGAACCCCTCTATATTTGCTCGCCACTATCTAAAATCACCCGTTCCCCGAGTATTTATTTCTCCTTCTTCCCTCCTTGCAAGTTGTTTACTACTCTCTTATTGCAGATACCCTACTCAACTATCTATTCCACTACCACAGTACCTCCATATTACCTCTCTCTATGATGTCCTCATATCATTCCCAACGTTCCAATATGCAACAGTTAGTTACATTTGGATGTGACTTCCATTCGCTCTCTCTACAATTTCATTTCAATATCTGTTTGCAAATTCGTTGTTTCCCTGCTTTTCTATACTTAAATTATCACCTCTATATTCACTTTGCTTCTGTTATACCCTTCATTACTGTCCACGTACCTGCCACGATATTTTCCAACCACCCGCCCTCATCACCATAACAGAAAGTCATTACTCGTAACATTATCCCTCCCACTTTTAAATACCTTCCAATTGGTACTAGGCATGAGCGGATTTTGCGGATTGGCAATCCGCGAATTTGCGGATTTGCGAACTCGCAATCCGCAAAATCCGCGAATTCCCGCGAATTTGCGGATTTTTTTTTTTTTTGTGTTCGCCCGTGTTTCTGCCAGTTCGCGAGGGTTTTTACAATTTCGCAATTTGCGAACTTACCTGTCGGGTCGCAAGTTTTGCGAACTTGTTGTTTCTACGTGTCCAACCTGTTTGGGACACTCTTCTTCATCACTGCCACTCTCTGTCACCACTGCCAGTCTCTGACTACTCATGCCACCCTCTGGCCCACCCATGCCACCCTCTGTTTCATCACCACACCCTCTGGTTGTCCAGTGTACATTATTTTCGGCAAAGCAAAGCACACCTTCCCTGCCTCAAGTGACCTGAATTAATTTGGGGCTGATTAATGTGTCACAGAATATTTTTTTAGCTGGCACCTGCTTCCTTAGTGCGCCCTGATTAGTGATCTTTTGCACTTGCTAAGTGCTTTCATTGTTGCAAAATTAGTTACAACACCTGCCCTGCCCCAACTGACAATAATGAATTAGGGGCTGATTAATGGATTTTAACTTCCAGCCTGGCTCCTGCTTGTCTCCCTTAGCTGTAATTCATGACCTTTGTGGCATATGTGTAATTATTCTGAGGTTCAGAGCAGGGTCACATAATAGTTTCAACTGGCAACTGAACTCTGGAGGGGCCCCTCAGGAAGCACTACAGGAAATGGCTACTAATGATGTGCCTGAACTTTTGAACCTGGTAAGTAGTTACTTTCAGTTTTGCTTAGATCATATTTCTGCAATTTCGCACTTATTCGCGGGGCGCGAACTCACGCGAACAGTGCGAGCAGTGCGAGCAAAATCCGCTGCTCGCGGATTTGCGGATTTTGCAGGAAATTCGCAAATCTCGCGGATTGCGGATTTCCCGAAAATCCGCAAAATCCGCGAGCGGAACGGATTTTCCGCCCATGCCTAATTGGTACCCTAATTCACTTTTTCCATCTGTGATGGGGTGGAGCAGGACATAACTAAAGATGCAACCTGTAACGTCTACCCTCTTTCTCTGCAGCAAACCGAGAACTGGAGGCGTTCCAACCCGGCGATATTTTCACCCAGCTTGGAAAGGGAACATTGTTTCCTTAATTTGGGCGGAGTTGGAGCAAAGACCCGCCCCCGGTCATGACGAGGAGGAGGAGGTAGGCATAAAGTGCGGAAGTGAAGACTCCACGGCGTGTTGGACACCAGGAGAGAAGACGGACGCGAGCGTGGGAGGAAGAACCGAGAACAGCGTTGAGAGAAGGTGCGGCAAACTACTGGCAGCAGAGGCGACCCAGCGAGCAGAGAAGCCAGGAGGCCAACGACAAGGCGCTTCGCCCAGCCACGCTTAAAGGGAAGCGTGGCTTTCCCAGGTACATGCCCGTATCTCAGAGTGGGCGGGTAGAAAAAGCATAAAACTACCCTGAAACAAAACGCGACAGTTTCTGTCACTCCCTTCCCCTCACACCTTCGTCACAACGCTATTGCATTCTTTTTGGATTAATCGGTTGTGCACATGTGAATCCCTCACTCCCTTTTCCCTGACATTTTTAAGACCTTGGGCATAAGACTGAAGCAAGTCTATTTCTTTTTTTATAGTTGAGACGGAGTCCGGACCGGCACTTGAATTCCCACCAGCAACCTGGAGTGGAGAAGAAGCGGACCGGACCTCAGGCAAGAGCGTCTCTCCCCAGCAAAGGAGGAGCCAGAAATCCCACTCCCTTACTACAGGAACATTGTGCGCAGAAGGCGCTTACTTAAATCAATAAAACCCTCTTTACCTTCCTTACGTGTTCCCTCAAGTTATTCCAGCCCGCCACACCGTCATAAAAAATGGCATGCAAAAACTTGCTTTGTGGATTGACCGCACTATGTTTCCCATGATCCAATTTAAATGTAACAACATTCAACCAAACCCTTACAATCTCCTTGTAATGGATTAAAAATGGTTATCATAATGAAAAGTTTGTTTCCACCACTGATTCACACCGACTTTCGTGATCAACAGAGATGTTGCATTTGACTTGTGGGTATAATCATTATCTTCCGTTTTATCTTTTTTGACTTTGGTATTCATTCTTCTTTACGCGGGTGCTTTCCCGTTGGCTGGGCAAGCATTGTAGAACATACATATAAATTGTCGGGATGCACTCCTGATTCGATGCTATTTTGTCTACTGGTTTTTAATTGTATGAGTGCAAATTGGTTAAGTGCCTTGCCTAAAAGACACTGAAAACGACATACTTCTATGGGATGAGGCGTCATTATGCCCCAACCAAATGCACTGCAAAATACACAGCTTTGGCGATCGTGTGCATTTATTTCATCCAATTTTATCCATATTTATCTCTCTTTTTGTTCTCAGTTTACCCCCAATATTTCTCTGTTCTGCTGAAAATGTAAGTCCCCATAAGGAATCTTGCGCGATTTTCCATACCTCTTAATGTTCAGACTATGTCACTCCAGACCTCATGTAAGAACATGACAAGTGCGAGGTTCATCACTGGCAGTGTGTATTCAATTAAATCAAATGCATTTCAGGCAACCAGTTCCCTTCATCAGGGGTCATTTTGAACAATAAAAAATATAATAACCAATTACTTGTATGTTAACATTTTCCTAAATTCATTATCATGGTTTGATACTCAATGTACCACAATGCACTTCGCTGATCAATCTTCCCATGCTCTTCTCTCCTAAACCACTCCACAATCTCTACGGATAGAACCCCGTATTACTATTGATTGATCAGCGAAGTGTATTGTGATAGATTGAGTATCAAACTATTTGCAAAAGTTAACCTGCACACCTACCTAAGTGTAAATTCTTTGATGCGCGTGTATTCTCTTAATAAATCGTTCGTTATAGGTGCAACCCCATGTGCCTGACTAGCCCCTGTCAGTCATATAATGAAACACTGAAAAACAAACACGAGTATGTCTGAGTGCTGGTGTGCACTGTTCTAATAGCCCTGTAAGGTGCTCCTTCGTTTCAACAACTAGTTCTCAAAAACAATTATCAAAAATACTTCTTTGAATTTATCAACATAAACTCTTCAGTTTTGCTTTCTTGAAGGTCATCAATCAGTATCAATTACTGTTTTTTATCTTCTTATAGCACAAGTTATGAAAAAAAAAATTTTTCATAATAATTTTTTCATAACTTGTTTGTTCAAACCTGGTTTGGTTTATTGTTTATTTTCAAATTTGGGCGAAATATGTATAAAAGTAGATTGTTGCTATGAGAAGATAAAAACAGTAATTGATACTGATTGATGACCTTCAAGAAAGCAAAACTGAAGAGTTTATGTTGATAAATTCAAAGAAGTGTTTTTGATAATTGTTTTTGAGAACTAGTTGTTGAAACGAAGGAGCACCTTACAGGGCTATTAGAACAGTGCACCCCAGCACTCAGCTTGAGTATCAAACCATGATAAGGAATTTAGCAAAACGTTAAAATACAAGTATTAATTGGTTATTATATTTTTTATTGTTTACAGTGACCCCTGATGAAGGGCACTGGGTTGCCCGAAATGCATTTGGTTCAATTGAATAAAGACTGCCTGTGATGAACCTTGCGCTTGTCATGGTCTTACATGAGGTCCGGAGTGGTACAGTCTGAACATTAGGAAGTATGGAAAATCACGCAAGATTCCTTGTGTGGACTTACATTTTCAGAAGAACAGAGAAACACTGGGAGTAAAACGAGAACAAAAACAGAGATAAATATGGATAAAATTGGATGAATTAAGTACACACGATCGCCAAAGCTGTGTATTTTGCAGTGCATTTGGTTGGGGCGTAATGATGCTTCATCCCATAGAAGCATTTTGTTTTCAGCATCTTTTGGGGAAGGCACTTAACGTGTGATAGTGATCACGCTGGCCGCGAAGAATAGGGCGTAAGTGTATTCCCAGTTCTCAATGTCTGAGCTGTTACCAAGTGCAGAGACCCGGTTATTATCTGCTATAATCACCTCTTCCAGAAGCTTGTCCAGGGAAGAAGATGCTATGCAGAGGTGGTTCAGTAAGAAGCGCTGGTGGGCCTCTCAGACTGTCTGACACAGGGTGCCCTAGTGCCGTGCCTCAATGCCCATGAAGACCAGGGCACCCAGGACCAGGAACAGTAGGTAAATGGCCAACAGCAGCTAGTAATTCCAGACGCGGGGAAGCTTCGGACGGTCCAGGGAGACTGTGGCAGTGGCTAGCACCCACTTGCGGGCTTCTGGGAGGGGCAGGAGCTAGTCTGGGTCTAGGGTTGCTCGAAACGACCAGCCCCTGGCGGAAGGCATGAAAACCACAGTGCTTCGGTGTCAATTTTGCGATGGGTGCTGAGGAAACACACCCTGTGCAGGCAAGCGAGGCGCATTCAGGGACCGAGGGCAGAGAGAGACACGGGAGATCAGAGCAGAGAGCTTTCTGGTGCTCGAACTCAGAGCAGTGAGAGCCGGTGGAGAGAGAGAGAGTACTGGGCAGAGAGCCCTACCTGGGACAGAGCCTTCGGAAGAGTAGAAAGGGCAGAGACCTGACCAGAGGAACACGCAGCACCAAGGACACATGGAGTGGAGACCCACGACTGGCGACGGCTGAATTTTAATATAATGATGAGGGCTCGGAGCCTGCACGCAAGAAAGTTGAGCTACTGAAGTGCTGGCAAAAGCCAAATTTTAATATAATGATGAGGGCTCTGAGCCTGCGCGCAAGAGAGTTAAACTGCACCACGGGCTCTGTTAGCTTTGCAGCTTGGTTGCCATGACAATACAAAGCTATTGGCACAAGCAAAACAAGATGTCGTCGGACTGTCCACTGTCCGTACGTATGCGTGCACGTACGCGTGCATGTTTACCTTTGGCTGAATGGGGAGAGCAGCCATCTTTGTACATGCGTACAAGCTTTGGCTGAATTGATTGTAAAAGGCACCTGCATGGCGAAATCAGCCCATGTGCGCTGCTACCGCCAGGCGAGACCTAAAACAGTTTTTGTGTGCATAGGTCAGTGGGTTAGTGCTTTTGTCACAGAGATTCTTTTGTTATTCTGCAGCTCTTAAGAGACAATCATAATCTAGCACAGTGACCTATAAACGGCCATCAACGAGCTGCTTACACACTGCATGATACAAGTTAGTAACTGATGTTTTTCCCAGTCTTTCATTATCTTGATGCTGTTAAAGGAGTTTATTTGGGTGGAAATACATTTTTATTGTTAGTCAATGCTAACCACTGTGTTATGTTGTGAATACTGAGTTTGTGCTTTTCCAGACCAAGCACTCTTTAAAAATGCCTACCAGTATGGATGACATGTGAATCCTACACCTTGCAGTCCCCTTTACCTTATGTAACCTTTTCTCTACACTGATTTACAAGTATGATTCATTGTCTCTATATGTGTGTGATTTAAAGTGCTCTGACATCCTACAATGGTATGAGAGATGCTATAAAACAAATGAAATAGATTTGACGGGGGGCTATGGAGAGGTGAGAGGCACTGTTTCAGGGGATAATAAGGGAATCATTGAGGAACCCCAGCAATTGTTGTATGCTGGTGCATAGTAAGATCATCATTTACTATTCTTTGAAAGCTAATACAATTCAATAAATAATAATAAATGTGTTGTAGAATGCAATCCTAATTTTTCTTGGGGGAAAGCTTCCCAAAGCCCTCTTTGTAGTGGTCAGGCTCACTCACTGCAATTGGTGTGCACTGTATGGGGACTGGTCTGAAAACATTTGCCAGGGCTGCTTTGGGTTTCCACTCTGGGCCTGGCAGGAGCAGGAGCCTTGTACTGCAAAATAAAACTAACCATTTAAAATGTAATCACAGAGATGCAGTACCAACCTTCCCATTAAAATGTTTTGTTTTTTGCAAACTCTTTCAATATAAAATACTCAAATCCTTAGTAATTTGAGTATTTGTTTTTTGTGCACGTGTGTTTATATTTTTCTAATTACTCTTTTAATGTTTCAAAATTAAATCATACAAAATGCTGGGGGTCCCCGGCTTCAAGTAGTAAGTCAATAGGGGGCCTCAGGAGTCAAAAGTTTGGGAACCACTGTATTAACCCATATACATTTTGTCCAAATGCATGACTTTTGTGTTACTCATCAAATATGTTGTTGTGGATAATGTTAAAAATGTTCACATGTTTCTCCATTGCAGACATATGAACCCTGGGAGAGTGAGGTGATGACAGCCTTCGGTGTACTGCCCATTTCCAGACCTTGCCACCATGGAAGAAAGGGATATTATCGAGACGTTCAAGTTAAATAGGCAAACTATACTGCCTTTTTGTCATATACTAGAGACACATTTTTAGCCTCACAACAGAAATCCCACATCTATTACAACAATTGTCACAATCATGTCTGTACTTCATTTTGTGGCCACAGGATCCTTCCAATACACTGTGGCAGTATCTGGTGTTATGTCACAAACAACTTTCAGTGATGTGCTACAAGAAGTTCTTTCTTCAATGATGAGACACATCAACAGCTTCATCCATTTTCCACTGCAGCAGGATTTAGGCATTGTAAAGGGTGACATCTATGGCTTGGGTCGCAAACCACATGTGATTTGAGTTATTGATGGAACACATATTGCCTTAGTGCCACCACACCCCAGAGAACATGTCTACCAGAATTTAAAGAACTTCCATTTAATCAACGTGCAAGATGTCTGCTTACCGGATTTGTACATCACAAGGTTCTGTGCCCATTGCCCCAGCTCATTTGTACTGTGGACCAGCCCCATGCCCCTGTAAATGTCTCATTTGGACCTGAGAGTGCCTAGCTTGTTGGTTAGTTTAATCTTTTATTATATTGTTTGGAGTATTGCTAGCTGCATAATCTGGAACTGTGTCACATTATTTTTAAGGCTTTTTTGTCTTCCATCTAGGAGACTCAGTTTATCCCAATTTACCATGGTTGGTTGCACTGTTGAGAAATCCAACAATGCCTGGGGAAGTCTGCTTCAATGAGGCCCATGGACGAACACAGCAGACAGTGGAATTGGCTTTTGGGCTCCTAAAGGACAGGTTCCATTGTCTAGACAAAACTGGTGGAGCCCTCCTCTACTAACCTGCTAAGGTATGCCAAATCACAGTGCCCTGCTGTGTGCTCCACAACATCGCTCTGTGATCGTACATCCCTTACATTGCTGAGGATGGAGACCAGGAAGACTTTCTGGGTGAGGATCCTGAAATGCCAAATGAAGATGATAGTGATGATGAGGAGGGAGTTGACTTATGTCTAGATGTTATTGACAACTTCTTCCCATGAGTGTAAGTATATCTTTACATGTCATGTCTTTCACAGTTACACCAACTATTGATGTGGTGATGTGAGAAGTATGTGGTGGTACTTTTTTGGGAAGGGCAAGTTCAGGGAAAATCAGGTCAAAGGTGTTCGCAGATCTAAGTGTGGACAAATTGACTACTGCGTTCAGTTATATTAGTTATTCCTGATTGCTTTGTGACCCTGTGCCCTCCAAAAGTTGACTTTGTAATATGGCCATTGTGTTCTGTTTGATTGGTAATGTTTTATTTTTTATCTGTTTTAGCTTCCTTTACCAAGTCATCTTCATGTGGATATTTCAGAGTTGTGACATTTGCAGGTATATGCTATATTTTCCAAGAACAAAGGAAACCTGGGTTGATCCTGGAAAAGACAGGCACAGACTTTGAAGGTACAATTATTGTACTAAGGCAATTTGCACTTTGATTGAATGGATGTTCTCTGTTGTGTGTTGTGTGTGTCACTAAAGCAATATGTGGGCCAATATCTGCTTAAAGCACATGTGGCAGTGAAGCCAAATTATGATACTTTCTCTTAACATTGGTAAAACCTTTATTGTGTGTAAAGTGTATGTGGGTGTTGATGTGTCACATCACTGTGGGACCTACTTCTTGTGGCACACAACTGACACTTGGTTGTGACATTTCACTATATAATGGAAATGTGGTTTGTAAGAATCCTGTATCTACAAAATATAGTGTTTGCATTGTTTTATCCGTTGATAATATTGATGTGGGATTTCTTATGTGAGCCAGAAGTTCTGGCTGCAGCTGATAAGATGAATCAATAATAAATTGCTTATGTTATCTTATTGGTTTGGACATATCCCCTTCTTCCATATTGGCAAGGTCTTGAACTTGAAATGTGCAAACTGGCACTGTGTATTAGTATAATGTATGGATTGTTATGTTAGTGCAAATGTTGACAGACAAGTATTGGTCAAATTATATAAATATGATTGAATTGTATGACATATTTTGGGAGTCATGTTTGGGAACTCGAAATAAACAATACCTACTTGTAAATCATCTATGTTGATACAATGTTTTGACGTTTTGTCATTTTCAAGTTATGATGGAATAAAACAAATGCATTGATAGAGGTGAGATATACAACACCAATATATGACTTTTTGACTTGTAAATTTATTGTACTAAGCATGATGAAATTAAAGAGGGTGAACATAACAAAAACAAAGCAAAAAGTGAAGAAATCAGTCATTGTGATTGAAACAATAGTTCGAGGGCCAAAATTGTTTGAAATCCAATGTCCAAAATACTACTTGCTTCAAAAAGGCAAATGCGTCCCAATATAGTCCAGAGAGTGAATGGTAGGCACACACTGGAGGAAATTAGCATTGAGGTTTCTTGTTGGCAGTGGAAGAGGTCCTGCCATCCTCACCTCCTAGTTATCTGGATGGATATTCCCTGCCTTAGGGGGGGGGGTACCCACTGCTGTAGGGGCTAGGAGGACTGCAGGTGGTTCTTTTGGTGGCAGGGCCTTCCTTCCTGTGGCTATGGTCGAAGTACATGTCTCAGATGTTGTTGGAAAACAGGAACGGGCATATGGTGCTGGGACGGCTCTGAACATGTGGTGTAAATGCAGCACCCCAATCAGGGAGTCCATATTTTGAGTATGGATCTCCATCTGGTGGTTGTGCCTCTGCAGCTGCTTCATCTCCCAGAGCTCCGTGAGAACCTGTCCCTTCATGTCTTGGGACTGATGGTAGGCACCCAAGACTTGGCTGATGGTGGTCTAGGTGTCAGTGACCCTAGTGAACTCTGTATTCTGGCCCACAAACACCCTCCCATGACCCCTAACCTCACTACCCTGTGCCCTTGTCCCAGTGTGCCCCATCCAACTGGGTCCTGGGTGAGCTGGACGTGGTGTGGTCTCAACATCACCCGGGACTTGGGGGCACATGATCAGCGTCACAGTGATAGAAACACAGGAAGTGGAATCTTCAGGTTGCTGAGGTGTCACAGCTGGGGTGAGAGGTGTCGGTGTGGGCGCAGGAAGTGTCACTGGAGCAGTTTTCCCAGACTGACCAGATGTACCAGGGTCCTCAAGCTCCTCCATATCACTAGGAGTGCTGTCCTCAGTCAAGGCTTGATTCTGGGTGGATTGGAGGCTCCTTCAATGGATGGAAACTGCCCACGTCCTCGGCCAGTTTGACCATTTGAGAAATAAAGAACATTCTTATTAGTAAAAGTGCGCATTGTACAGTCAAATCTTTAGAGACAACCAATGTAGATACCTAGAAGACAAAATAGGTAGAGATTAGTGTGATGATAGATTCTAGTGGCATTGAACATACTATCCTCAATTTAAAATAGTACAACTTCAAATCAGCAGGTAATATGATATCCTGATATGTGCATCAGCCCAAACACAGCGGCGAGGTGAAATGTGTAATTGACAATTCCAAGGCCTGAGTTACTGAAAAACAGACATTTGCACTATTTGGATGGATGTTTGCCATTAGTCACTATGTAATCTGTGCTGTATCAATTTTTGCAAGTACCACTTATATTCAACATAGTATTTGCATATCTGCCAAATTTTGTGTTAACACAGTTTTATTAGTGAAAGTCATTACATCAGTACAATTGGTTGAGTGGAACAAGACACCATTCAAAAAACAATACAAACCATTTTCAGAAGAGAGCATTGAATAGGAATTGATCACTATATGACCTTTTATCAGATGTTGAAATCTGTCAGGAAAGATAGAATGAGCAACACGACAAAGCAATATTCTTTTGAGAAACAGGGCATCATGGTAGTTGTAGTCATTTCAAAAACAACTTCCCAACACTTGCAAAATGGTTAGAGGAGCATAAAAGTGGAAAATATGCAGTGGAAATGGGCCAGACACCTACATTTCTAAACACATGTGGATAATGTTTTTCTTAGTGTTGTAACACTTACAGACACCATCCCATAATTCAACATGTAATGGAGATTTACAGCTGTAATCTTGGATGCAACACAATATATTTATGTGAACAATTATCTGATAATTTGAGGTTTTTATGAAAGGAAAATATGTGTAGGACACTTTGGCAACAGCTGAGTTGAGATCAAACAGGACATTGAGATTTATTGTGACTTTGCAAAATGTAATTTACCAGACTCCACTCCACCAGGTATTCCTGTCAAGCGTTCAGTATTTTGGATCTGCAAGACCTTCTTCCAGGGCATGAATGGTATTGAGGGCCTGGGAGAACCAACACCACTCTTGGTATCCATGTCACATTTGGAGGCCAGGGATCCCACACAGGTTGTTTCACCTCTATCTAATTTTCTCCTGGGTACACAAGTTGTTTGCTACAGCATCCACTCTGTTGACTATTCTGACCCACCTTTGCCTTTTCTGATATAGGGGTGTATTTTGGACTTTGGCTCCAAACAATTTTGGCTCTACTCTTATTATTTCATCCACCATGACTAACAATTCTCCCTCAGCAAAATGTGGCTTTTGGAGACTGGCATTGTGCAAAAAATAAGATTAAATTAAAGGATTGCCCACAAAGAGATAAAAGAAAGGGTATAAAGAGACAGGAGACAGGGAGAATGAAAAACAAAAAACCTCACTTGTCTGGCAAAGCCTCTCGTAGCAAAAGTCGTGGTGGAGCTGGAATGCCAAAGTATCATAGTCTGAAATGGGGAGGTGTTTTATAGTGTGGTATGCAGATGTTACCATTTTGCCAATGGACATCAGGTGTGTTCTGCTAGCACCCATCCAACGGCCACAGTGATGGTGGATTGTTGAATACGTACTGCGACGGACTCCCTCCAACTGGGAACCAATGCTAGGAGACCACCAGCACAACTGTGAAATCTGAATCGTCTTGGCGAGCACCCGCGACGGCGATGTAGTAATATTCCCCAGCAATGGAGTGCACAGCGGCGGCAGTGGTGTGCCGCAGTCGTGGTGGGAAACACTCTGTTAACGTGAATGGCGAGGCATCTAAATACGGCGGGAGAAATACTTTCGACTTGGCGGGACAGTAGGGACTGCCGCCACAACGGGACAGCAGTAGGAATGCCAAGATCTAATTCAGGCCCTAAGATTGACTTAAGGAAAAGGTTTGACTTTAGAAACTATGACTGTTGTTTAGACAATAGGAACAATATATAAGGTCAATGTCCAGTCAGCTGTTAACTTTGAAAAAGGCACAAGCTTTACTACACACAAGCATAAAATACAAATACCCAATACAAAATTAGGATGTAATACGAAAGACTGATAGAGTTATGCCCTAAACAGTAATGTAGCTGCTATCTGTTAAATGCTATAGTTGCAGTTACAAACCATATCAGTCTATTGAAAACATGTCATGTATAGATCCTACTTTAGAGCTTTCAAAACCTCAACAATACAACCCTTTCCACTCTTTCCACCTCCACCAAAACACACCCCATTCCTCACAGCTTACCTAAGAATTAACATACCCTACTCTGTTTTTCATCTCCCTCCCTCCTATCTGTGTCTATCTCACTCTATCCCATTTTTGTCCTCTCTGCCCTACCTCTCTACCTCACACCTTGAGCACTGTAATCCTCCCCCCCTTGTCTTTCCCTAATGTTTTACATTAATAAACATGCCCCCTCCACACTGTCACCGCCACATTTATGAGGTTGCTACTCTAACTCTAGGGGTCCAAGTATCTATCTACCCCTTCTTTCTCCTCTTCTTCATTCACCAAATCCTCCACCTCTTCTACTATCTGCCCCCACTCTCATACCCACCCTCCTATTCCCCCAGTTGACGCCTAATAAACAAGCGTTATCTATGAAAAAAAGAATCATTTAAACATAACATGCTCTTGACTCTAACCAGATCACCTCTTCATCAGTGACCTCTTGTAAAGAGGCAATACAGCAACCACTGTTCACATGGCCATCTCAATAGAAGATTAGAGGATTAACAGTGAATTTTAAGAACTATAGGCCTGATTATGAGTCTGGCGGTCTTCCGACAGCCAGACTCGCAGTGGCGCAGCAGCTGGGGTTCACCGTCTGCTGTATTACAACTTCTAAAGTCATTGAGGTTGTGAACTGTCGACTGCACCAGGTAACAGTTGTTCCCTGGCGGTGACACAGGAGCACCACGGCGCAATATGCTAAGCGGAGACTGGTGCAGTCCCACTTAGCATATTACGAGTTGCTGGACTGCCAGCCTTTTCATGGTGGAGCCAGTCATGAAAAGGCCTGTGGTTCAGGAAGAAAGGAGGCCCTACAGCCATTGGGATGCATTCAGGAGGGCACAACACGTACCCCCTATCTGTACCCCCTCAAAGTTTCAGGTCGGCATGGATGTCCACGTCATACTGGAACTTTTTTTTTTGCTGTTCCCATGGCTTTGCCTGCTTTCCGGGCACCGCCATGGAAATAGCAAAGAACCGACGACCGTTTTACGAGTTGTGCATTTCCAACTCGAATACGGGCGGTGGTCCTTGGGCGGTTTTGCACTGGTTTGGCACATGGAGGCAATGTTGCGCAGGCTCTGTTGTGCCAAACTCGTAATCAGGCCCTATGACTTTACAATTGAAGTGTCTTTCGAAATACATTTTAGGGGGGGCAAAAATTGGGCAACAGATAAAACTGGTGAGGCCATTTATAAAGGCTATCGTTCTGCTCGACTACCTCAACCTGTGAGAATTGCTGTTGCATCTGCTCTCTCTTTGTTTAGGCAGAATTTCAAACTTTCTAACATTGAGAAATACTAATTGAAGCTTGGCTGTTGACATGTTCACCTGAAAACAAACCAAGTTTAGGGCTGCATGCTTTCCTGAGACTGGATACACGCCTGAAGAGGATCTATCTTGTGGCCCTTCCATACTGCCTGTCTGCAGGACTGTCTAGATGCAATCCACACATTCAATAAAACAATTGAATAAGCCAGACATGCCTGTCTGCATCTTCCATTTCACCAGGAACGATGGAGAGCTCCTAGCAGCTACAGAAGTGCAGGTCAGCTGATGCTTGAGCAGTGACTCAGCCTTGTGAACATGGTCTCCTGCCTCTCCACAAGCTTACTTTTGCTGCTCCTTGTTTTCCAATAGCCTCCAATTGTCTTGATATGAATAACTGGATGCCATACTAGTGTTAATTCCTTGTTCTGGACAATGTCCCAGCAAGAGTTAGGGTACCCTTAACCCTGATAGGTTGTGCTGTGATTCACCATCTAATTAGGCCTTGGCCTATGTACTCCCAGATCCAGAGCTGTTCTATGAGATCTGACCTATCCAGGTCTCTAGCTAGTTGCCAGATTTTATGTCAAGACAGGAGACTAGCATCGTGCCTAAACTTGTATTCACTCCTCTGAGCAGCACCTCTAAAAGCTTTCCATATAGCACTTTAAAAGATCACAATAAACTTCAAACTTTTAGTCCCATAAATACTCCTTGTCCTCCATCTTCTTCCTCTTTTGTTTGCAGCTTCTGAACAGAGGAGTAGTCTACGTAAATTTGTGTCTGTATAGTGCGATTTAAAGTTATTAATAGATTGATAAGGAATAGGTTGAAATTACCCAATGTAGGGGTATACATTTTTAGTTTTGATTAATATGTAATGTATATATGTTAAGAGAATAATTTCACAAAATAATAATTAGTAATACATGATTTGCTTTATAACAATATGAATAGAATGCTTTAATAACTACATGGCGTTAAATTCATAGAGGATTTGTAGGCGTAATATATTTTTTCAATAATGGTAATGTTCAATACGTTTTTTAAAAAATGAACAGACGTTTACCTTTTGAGAGCAGAGGGTGAGGGGAGGTGTGAAAAGTTGGCCTGGTATATGATGATCACTAATTCTAGTGAGCACCTTGCACCAGTCCAAACGACCCTTATGATGATTGGTTGTAAGTCAACCTTATAGACCAGCTATCCTAGGGGTAGCATGGACAAAAGCAGTCTTAGGCTAAACTCAAGAGGGCATGTGAAGCCAGCTGTTTTACCATATGCAATCCTTTAAATACCAAATGAAAGGACACCACACAAGTTATATATTACAAAATATATCTATTTATTTCTAGAATAATCCCCTATACTCTTTATGAGCACAGAAGCACAAGCGTTGAACAAAGAACTCAATATAACATACAATAAGCTGCACAATTATGGATAGGCCGGGTGGCCACTCAAACCATATATTAAAAAAGTGGTATAAGTACCATGTCACAAACAATGGTAAGGCCTAGGGCCTTGGGAATCGCTGGGCCTACACTGGACTAATGAAGGTTAGGACATAGGAGGCCCACAGGATGCAGGTGCAGTGTCTATAGGCAACCGCGTTTACCATACAAGCAACGGTGCGTAAAAATCAGAAAGTTATAGGTTTAGGAGACTTCCGACTGGACTAGAACTTAGCCACTTGAAACTGGGACACTAGGGATGTAAATCACTACAGGGGCACCAGAGTACCCTCGTTACCTCACCCACAGGAAGCAGGTGCATAGGTGCCAAAGTGTGTCAGGTTTCTTCGTGGAGTTCTATGGAGCCTGGAGGAAAAGATGCTGCAGGTGGCCAGGAGAGAAGAGTACGGTTGGATCCAAGGGTGGATTGAAGATGTAGAGTACCTGAAAGCAGAGGGGACAGAGTCTAGGTCACTAGCCAGTGACTAGGATGGAACCAGGATGGAACCAGGCAATGTCGGGTTGCAATCAGGTGCTGTTGAGTAGTTTGTCTCCCCTGCCACGTGGACCAGGAAGGATCGAGGATGACCAGCTGGTGGACACGAGCTGTCCCATAAAGGCTCTTGCTGTCGGCGGTGTCGATTCTGAAATCAGAGTCACCAAACCTTGGCAAATACAACCCACGCAGGACTCAAAGATGGCTTCTGGATCAGACCGGGAAGGTCAGATCAGTGGCTCCTTTTCAGGGGAGCTAGGGCCAAGCTGGAGCAACCAGACCAGCAGTTCAAAATCGAAGGTTCATCGTCTCAGAGGCCACTAGCCAACGGGCAAGTGACCGGACAACGCATCAAGCAGGAAAAGTACAAAAGGGCCCTACGCAGCACTTGGTAAATGTGGAGAAGTGATCTTCAGTGCACAGGCTGCTCGGGGCTGGGGCTTCTCAAACCCGAAAGCACAGTTCGAGGGGGCCTCGGGAGCTGCACAGGAAGCACTTCGCTGGCTATCCAAGATGGCCGGTCCCACATCTCACATCGCCTCCACGGGTCTCAGCTTTGCTAGGACTGTGGATCGGGCTGTTGGAAGTCTGGGAGTCCAGGTCTTGTCGGTCTCTGTCGTTCGAGCTAAGGCGGGAGCAATGGCAAAGAAAACCTTAGAGCGATGATGGTGCCTGCTTGCACAGGGTGGCCACTCCTTGACCACAAGGGAGATTCTTCAGTCTTCAACGTCGAGTAGGATGTCGAAGGGTCCAGAGTTTCATTTCAAAGTTTCAGTCAGGATGATCTGATGTGCTATGGCACAGCTCCTACCTTTATTCCAAATCAAGGGGCTGGATCACCTGCTAGGTCCCTCCTATGGGTGGGACCCAGGAAGGGGGTGGTTACACCCCTTTCTCTTTGTCCAGTTTCGCGCCAGAGCTGGGGCTGGAGTGCCCCAGCACCGGTTTGAACTGGACTTTGCATGGGACACCTTGTGTGCCCCAGGCAGGGTCTAGTTTCATGCAGCCCTCCCTGCCCCAATCCACTATCTCCTGTCTGGGGTGGTGTAACACCTCCCTGTGACAGGAAACCTTTTGTCCAAGCCTCCCCTGCCGGAGTTTCGGTCAGCAGCAGGAGGCCAGACTTGTGTCTGTGGCAGCAGCATCCATTTTGTGATGCTGAGGCTCTGGTTAGATTTAATAGGGGTGAAGCATGACACTATGGGATTCATAGTGTGTGAGGGGTATTTTAAAAACACATAGTGCTTCTCCCTAACTTCTCTAGGGAAAAGCTGTTTAACGCATCACACAAAGAATTCACATCAAACAATTTCCTTTTGATAAAAATAAGACATACATGACAGAATCCCATTGTTTATATATAGTCAGACCGGAGGTAGATTCTATTCATTAGAAACCTCTATCCTTCCTCCTTTGTTGTTTTGATACTGGTGGGTATAGCCTGAAAGACAAAACATATTTCAATGTGACATGCATTTACCTCACTAGATAAATCATAGCACTCAAACCAGCAATTTCTAGATCACAAGAAACTCCTGGAGCCCATAACAATTAGCAATTCTTGTGGGGAACCAATACATACGTACGCTGTCAACTACCGAGATGTATTAGCTTACCTGCTGATGTCAAGTAACATACCCCAACTTTACCTTGGCTCAAAAACTCAAGGTGGCATCTGGTCGAACAAAAATAAGTGGACCAGTGCATATCAGTTATTCCAGAAACAAACTAGTTAAGTGAAACAAAAGACTCAATTGCGGACCGCAGACAGTACACCAATGGGTCAATGTATTGTAGATCTTGGTTCAGAGCATGCAATATGAGAGAACTTATATCCCGTAATGCAGTGACAAGGCAAAAATGGTGCGTGCTCAAGTCACCATATTGAGAGAAATCACCAAAGAGGTACAGAACTGCAGGAAAAGTGAAATGCCAAATCTCACATCACATAGTGATAAAATGTATGTAATCTACATCCAATTTCTCGATACTTGGGATGATGCTACGTGTTAGATGGGCATCAATACTCATATGGTAAAAACAATGTGAGATATGTACTACAGAACTCATGACACCTAGCTCTCAGAGTACATCTTGTGACCCCATGTAAGATAAAGCCGGTCAATTACAACTCCGAGTTCACCCCATCCTATGGGCAAAGCACTACGCTACGCTGGCATAGTTTGCGAAGTTTGCGCTACTTCGCACTACGTAAATTGCACGTAGCACAGTGCAAACACGCGTAGCGTAGCGTAGTGCAGCGGTCATTTTGTGCTTGCTCGCGGCCCTCAACGTCAAGTTGGCGACTGCGAGCAAGCAAAATGACATCCCGGCGAGACTTTTTCCTTGTTTACGATCAGCAACATCACCACAGCATATAGCTGTCGAAGAAAGGTATATCCAAGTATCCGCAGATAGTTAAACTTGCAGTCCGGTAACCTCAGCCAGCCAGCCTACGCCATAGATTTTCAAGCAGAACTCTCCCATGAAGTTTGAGAATGTAAACCACTACTTTATTGCTGGAAACTTTGAGCAGGATGAAGACTATGAAACTGTAAGAGTCGGAGAGGACCTCTGGTTGCATTTATATACGTTGAAATTTTGTCCATAGCATGATTATTTTGCCCTGAGGAAGTCGGTGGGATTCTATCCAAAAGACAAAACACATGTTGGCTACGTTATGGTTTCTGGACTGGCTGCAATAACGTTGACTTTGGAATAATGCAAGATTGAAAATAAAGTGAAGAGGATTTCTACAACAGCACATTTGTGAACATGCTATGAAATGGACAGTTGCTCAAAATAAAAGCTTTACTAACAAATACTTAGGTGTATGGGAATTGATTTTTTTTAACGTTATTATGTTTAATTTCTTTCAGGGGAGTTTCTGATATAAGAGCTTTGGAAGTGTCTAGTAGATTTTACCAACCAAATGGGTTGTTTTTGAAATATGGAAAAGAATTAAAACTATGTTTAGTTCCTTTTATTATCCAAGCTTTAATAACATTATAAAGTTGTCCATGGTGAGGTGTATAAAGAAGTATGAGGGTAGAATGTTAGAGAAGAGATGTGATGGAGAAAATTAAATTTAAATTTCTTATGCTATACCATATTAAGGTGTAACAGATGCTGCAATACCAAGATGAGTGAAATCAGTAATGGAAGCTGGGGTAAGTTTATCTAGATTCATGGCTCATTCAGTCGGGGGAGTGTAATGGCTGCCCTTTTCTGGCTCTTTTAAGGGGGAAAATGATGGAGAGTGACTCCAGCCTATCACCCCCATAGCATAGGGATTAGGACTATAGACAGGACCCCTGCCTTCCATATATTAGAGCATTTTCGTGTCACTTTCCTTAATGTAGGGCTTATGAATTTAAGTTAGGGGATAGATACATAAGTATTAATCATGATTTGCCCATTTGCTAACGTGTTAGGATATTTTCCATGGAGTTACGCATATTGCGGGCCCTGTAGGCCTTAAACGAGACAGACTCCATTTTGCTTTCTGCCTGGTAGCTCGAGAAGGCCTTCTAGGTCAAGTGTAGTGTTTTAGTTTCAAGCTGTTGTTCGCTTGGAGAGAACCGGCTCAGGCTGGCCCTTATCGAAGGAATGTATTTTTCTCCACTCCGAAGACACAACTTCAGGCTGGCCGGCTGGGAACGTGTCCTTGGTACGGGGAGGTACAAGAATTTGGTGGGCGGCAGGTTACTGGCCGTAGCTTTCCATGAAGGAACGGGCTTTGATATTAGCGAAGGTGTTAGTCAGTTTGTCAGTTAGTCCGTAGGCGGCATCTAGCCGTTAGCATCTCTGCCATTAATTATTTCATGGCGGACAGTCGCCATCTTTGAAGTCCGAGAAAGATTTAAGACCAAAACTCTCTGAGAAAGACTGAAGGAGAATTAGCGCGGAGCGCACTGACACAGAGAGAGAGAGAGACGGTAGCTAATAACCAGCAAGGTTCCGGTGCCCTGGAGGGAAGCAGACGAGGTTGAGCCTAGCGGTGCAGACGTGTACTTGTGACGGCTGGGGTGTGACTGCAAGGCGAGCCAGGATACAGAGACGAGAAGGGAACCTAGATGACTGCCGAGTCCAGACTTCATATTAACCAGGTGACCTCCGTCCTTTTCCCAATTAGCGCGCATTCTAATCTTTACCTTTTCTTTACAGAAATTATGTTGCATAGTAATGTAATATGTGTTTATTGTTAATAAATACCCTAGTTCTTATAGAACTAACGTGTGCCTTGTGTTCCTGTTCAATCTTGGTAAATGGATCTCCTAGTCGAAAGTTGTTTATATGAACGGATGTGAAATCCCGATCAGGTAAATAGTGATCGAACAAAGAGGGAGTGAGTGGACCTTTGATGCCAAGAATAGGAGGTACATCATATAATTTGGGAACCGTACTAAAAGTCATTATTATAGTTTTTATCCCAAGTAGATAACTAAGACATTGTCCCGATAACTGTTCATAGGAATGTGGTCGTCGTTGATATGCGGCGTTAGTGAGAGCGTTGGGTAGGATACCAGCGTGGATACCCACAGGATTGTGGCTTGCATAAGTGAGAGCGTCAGGGGGGATACTGGCATGTAGATCTACCGGATTGTGGATCGTTTGGAAAAGGGAGCATTGGGTTCTGCAGGCCCATGTGTAGACGCACCGGATTGTGTGTCATATCTGCCCTAGGGTAGATCGGTCTGGGTCGGGGTGACCGCGAGACCAACTGATGTGAATAAGATATTGTAGAAAATCTATGCATGTGTATTGCTATTCCCCATCCTTAGGTGCGACCTGTATATATCTGTATATCTATCCATTGTGAATACGTTCTAAGGAGGGAAGGTGAGTACGTTTTGGCTGGGTCATAGGGGCCCCTGGGGGCTGATTCCATCTAAGCGGAAAATCCGGCCATTACATCTGGCGTCACGAACTGTTTAGGAAGCCTGTGTGCATTGTGTTGTTTTAATCTTGTTGGTTTGCGCTCGGCTCGTACGTATAAAATTTTGTTTATAATTGTGTATATAACTTTTTTGTGTCAATATGTTTGCGAAAAAATCTCCGTCGGTTTTCAAGTTACCGATTCAGATTCCCGGCTGGGAGTGTACGCCTTACGAGGCTTTGGCCCGCGAGTGGGCTGATTCTACTGGTTTGAGTGAAAATTGGTCTTCATGCTTGGAGCAGGCGGAGCCTGCCGATGTGGTATCGTGCTTACAGAAAGCGCCAGTAGTGAAGGGTGATGAGCTTCCTATTTTAGGACGCAGAGGTTGGATTGTTCTTAATGCATACAGAATACTGCATGAGAGGTTTGTTCAGCTACAGAAGCAGTTTAAGGACATGGAAGGACAGTGTGTTGAGTTGCAAAATGCGCATACTCTTTTGCGTTGTCAAAATAAATTGCTTGCCGACAAACTTGAAACATATTAGACTGTTGCCGAAAGAGCTGCGGTCCGCATTGCACGATATAAGTATAAACATCGTCATGGTCGTGTATCTACACGCAAAGTGCGTATGGTTGTAGCAAAAGCCGGAATGGATTGGAATCCCGATGAGTGGGATGGTAATATCTGGGATTCACATACTTCTGACTCCTCGGCGGAGGAGGGTGACAAGCGCGAGTCTTCTCGCTCCGGACGTGATTGTAAATCTGCTTCATGTACTGATACAGGTCCCCACAGCGACCGTGCTCGTTCTTCCCGTTCGGATGACGTATCTTGCCCCGATTGTTCTGTTAAATCTAAGATGCGGGCTTCCTCGGAAGCTCTTCCTGAGGTTTCTGCTCACCCTGTGTTTCGACGTAAATTACAACAAGCCCCTGGTAATCCGGCTGGTATAGCGTCAGACTGTATTGAAGATTTTACTCAGCAGGAGGTTAGTGACATTTTACAACGATTTCGACAACGGCCTGGTGAGGCCTTGCTTACCTGGATGGTGCGCCTTTATGAACTTGGCGCTGCCGGTATTATGCTCGATGCTGTTGATTGCTTACGGTTTTGCTCTTTGAGTTCGGATTCTACGATTCAGGATCATTTTCGAAACTATAATGGTGCTGGTCAAATCACTTTGCTCCAGCTTGCGTCTGACGGCTGTAATCATAAATATCCAACTGAATCTGATTGGCCCACTGATGAGAAACCATGGTACACTTTGCGCGATGCGTCGCAACGTTTAAAGGAGGAAGTCATGAAAACGGCTATCTTTCTTAGTACTGCTGATAGGTTGTTGGATGGTCTTTTAACATCTTCTGTGCGCAATCGCATTATCCGTTCTTCTCCTGTTGCTTACAAGCAGGTCATGATGACGTTATTGATTAACCAAACTGGCAATCCTTTGTCTGCTGTGCTTGAGTCTGTTCGTCAGCTTGGTGAGCTGGGTGAGTGGTTTAAACCTGAAAGACAATCTCGACCTGAGGGTCGTACTGGTGGGGACTATAAGTTCTCTAGACGTGACATGTTTCTTGCTCTCATTGCTGATGGTGTCAAAAGGGAGGACATTGACGGTGAGCCTAATAATCGCTTATGGGATATGTTTCGTAAGCGTGGTTTGGATCGGAAGGAGGGTGCACGTCGTGTGCGAAAGAATGAGTATGACCGTGGTTCGGATGACAGTGGTGATGAGAGGCGACGTGTGAATTCTGATCGCCGTGATGATCGGCGTTATGAACATGATGGATCCCCTCATCGTAATGACGGGAGGGGGAGAGAGGATGACCGTGAGAGGGGGAGAGATGATCGTGTTTCCAACAGACGAAAAGATGAAAGGAGTTATTCCCCTGATATGAGAAAAAGAGAGGATCGTAACAGACTTTCTGACCGTAATTCACAACTTTTTGAACATGACACTAATCCGTTTCGTACTGGAGACGGATATGAACAAGATATTTTGATACCAAAGAAAACTGAGAACATTTACCCTGATTTGTCTTGGTTGACGGAACGCAGGAAAAATGACTAGGAAATAGGTCAAGCTCCGGTACACAAGTGGGCTCACAGAGACAACAGACCCTATGTAGATATTGAGATTTTTTGGAAACATCGTAAAATCCAAAGGGCCCGAGCATTAGTTGATACTGGGGCGGAGGCCACTTTAATTCATGGTAAATCAAAGAAGTTTAATGGACAGTCTTTCACGATTACTGGTTTGGGTGGTAAAGAAACACCCGCAGTTCAGACTGCACTTGAAATTAAAATTGGTAGGATTCCTCGTAGAGAATACTCTGTGTTAGTTGTACCACTTTTGGAATATATAATTGGAATTGACATTTTAAAAGGAATGACTTTGCATTTGGATGATGGTTGTTATCAATTTGGAACTAGACAGTACATTTCGACCAGACCCGTACGGGTTGGCCGTTTGCGAATGCCACCTATTACAATTCCTTTGGCTACGAAGGTGATTTCTCAAAAGCAATATCGTATCCCAGGTGGTCATGAAGAGATTACTGCTACAATTCAGGATTTGGTTGACGCGGGAGTCATAACTCCGGTCACGTCTGCTTGGAATAATCCCGTTTGGCCCGTGCGCAAAAGTGACAATTCTTGGCGCATGACTGTTGATTATCGAGAATTGAATAAAAACACACCTAAATTGACTGTTGCAGTGCCTGACATTGTCACGCTAATTCAGAGAATTCAAAAGCATCCAGGTACGTGGCATGCTTCTATTGATATTGCTAATGCTTTCTTTTCAATTTCGATTGCCCCCGAATGTCAGGAACAGTTTAGTTTTACATGGAATGGACGTCAAATAACGTTCCGGAGTCTTCCTCAAGGCTATGTACACAGTCCTACGATCTGTCACCGGCTGGTGGCAGAGCATTTGTCTGAAGTGCCCACGAATCCACGAGTTCAAGTCTGTCATTATATTGACGACATTTTGATTCAAGGTGAAACGCAAGACCAGGTACAGTCCCATTTAGATCAGATCCTTGACTGTTTGCGAGCGAAAGGTTGGGAAATTAATCCTGACAAATTACAAACTCCATCCCAGAATGTGAAATTTTTAGGTATTAATTGGCATGAAGGTCACAGAGAAGTGATCCCACAGGTAAAGCGAAAAATACTTGATTTTGCAGTTCCTAGGAACAGGAAAGAGGCTCAATGTTTCATTGGCTTGTTTGGCTTTTGGCGTCAGCATATTCCCCATCTGAGTCAGATTCTGGTTCCATTATATCGAGTCACTCGTAAAAAGAATGCGTTTGAATGGGGTGAGTCTCAACAGACTGCTTTTAATTTGGCTAAAGAAGCTATTCAATATGCCTTGGATTTGTGGCCCGTGAGTGAAGGTGATGTGGATTTGAATGTGTCCGTGGAAGGTCTGTATGCCAATTGGAGTCTGTGGCAAAAGCAGGGCAGACAAAAAGTGCCATTAGGTTTTTGGACCAAAAAGTTACCCGAGGCTGGTGAGCGTTACTCACCCTTTGAGAAACAGTTACTTGCTTGTTATTGGGCTCTAGTGGATACCAAGCAACTGACCCTAGGCCATGCTGTGATTTTGAGGCCCGAAATTCCCATTATGCAGTGGGTTTTGAGTTCACCGAAGTCCCATCGAATTGGACATGCTCAGGAGGCTAGTGTGATTAAATGGAAATGGTACATTCAGGACAGAGCACGTGTGGGTCCGAAAGGTGTGGCGGTTTTACATGAGCGAGTGGCGCAGGCGCCCTCCAATGAGACTGACAGTGAGTGTTCGGTTCCCGTGGTGCAAGAGTCTCCCGTTAAGTGGGGTAAATCATTTGATGATCTGTCCGTGGAGGATAGAAAACATGTGTGGTTTACGGATGGTTCAGCGAAGTTCATTGGTGACAAAAGGCATTGGAAAGCTGTTTCGTATAACCCGATCACGAAGAAATTATTGAGTACAACTGGAGATGGTAAGAGTAGTCAGTATGCTGAACTCTATGCAGTTGACCAAGTTTTGAAACAGGAACTACCTGGCACATGTCATATTTTCACTGATTCCTGGTCCACTGCGAATGGACTGGCGGTATGGTTACCAACATGGCATTCTCATAATTGGGAATTGCATTCAAAAGAATTGTGGGGAAAGGAATTGTGGCAAGAAATTTGGGAGCTGCTCCCGCAGAGTACTGTAACAATCTTTCACGTGGATGCTCACACTCCAATTGACTCCCTTGATAAATTTTTCCATAACATTGCAGATGAAAAATCTAAAATTGCTGAGGCAGTGGTGGACATGCAAGATTCTGATTTGGCGGGATTGGCGAAGTGGGCCCACCAGAAAGCAGGACATTTTGGAGAGAAAGCCACTAGCAGGTGGGCTGCCAATAGAGGAATTCATATTCCTTTTTCTTTGATAAAAGATGTCATTTTACATTGTCCCATTTGCCAGCATTCTAGAAAAAAGGAGGTGCCTCAAATTGTTCGAGGCCACTTGCATCGAGGTAAATTGCCCGCTCAAATTTGGCAGATTGACTATATCGGTCCGCTCCCTATGAGCAGAAATTGTCAATATATTTGTACAGTTGTTGACACTTACAGTGGCCTTTTGGTCGCTTTCCCTTGCAAGAACGCTACCCAAGTGAATACCATTAAAACCCTGGAGCTGCTTATTTTGTACTATGGTGTCCCATTCCAAATTCAATCAGACAACGCATCCCACTTTCGTGGAAGGTTGGTGCAGGAATTCTGTGCGGAAAATAATATTGATTGGGTGTTCCACATTCCGTATTACCCACAAGCTTCAGGACTGATTGAGAGAATGAATGGTTTGTTGAAAGAACAGTTGCGCAAATTGACTGATGACCGATACAGCAGCTGGAGGGATGTATTGTTTCAAGCTTTATTAATTCTGAATAATCGCCCTTTGTTACATGCTGAATCCCCTTTGATGCGTTTGTTTCCTCCAAATGTTGATGTAAAGCCTAATTCTTTATCAAACACTATCATGTATTGGGAAATTACCCCCGGTGCTTTGGCTCCATGTAGAGCGACCCCAGGTTCCGCAGGCCTCGACCTGCATGCTTTAAATGATGCAAAATTTCCAGGAAAAGATCGAATCATTGTTGAAACTGGCATTGGTGTCTGTATACCTGCCGGTAGTTTTGGATTAATTGCCCCTAGATCTGGCCTGGCCCTGAAAGGTGTACAAGTGCTCGGAGGAGTAATTGACAGTGATTATCAGGGAGAGATTAAGGTTCTCCTGCTTAATAGCAGTGAGACTGATTTGTTCATTAAAAAGTCTGACCGTGTTGCTCAATTACTGATTATGCCTGTCTTCAGTGGTGAGGTCAAAAAAGGCTCTGCCCCAACGTTGCTAACTGTGCGAGGACAAAAAGGCTTCGGATCATCTGATCTTCCTGGAGCTAAGATATGGGTGCAATCGCCTAAAAATCCTCCTGAACAGGCTGATATTATTGCGACCGGTCATGACAACACCGTTTTGGTGATGAAGCCAGGGAAAGATGGCTGGGAAGCTGTCCCAGCTGATAAATGTTACTTACGAGAATGATTAAGGCCTGTGTTTGTATTCTTTTAGATCATTCTCTGGACTGCTGCTGCAGGATATGTCGGCGCTGGACTCCTTTTGGCCTGCTACGCCGGGAGAGGAGAGGATCCACCGACGCCGGTTGATGGGATAATACGAGTTCCACGGTCCGCGTGGATCTCCTCCTCCAACTTCTGGATTACACTCGCAAAGCGGGTGACGAACTCTCCGCATTTCTGTCTTACCCCAATGAAATCTGTCACTGACATTTTAGCGACCTGTTTGGTTGCCGTCCCTGCATCTACCGAGACTTTGCGACATATTTTTAATATCTCGAATGCCCGACCAAATGTTATTCTGGGCGACTTCGCGGCCCACAAGTTCTGTCCATCATGTACTGCTCTTCCAGACCTTGATATCCCTATTCATTCCCGAATTACTACTTTTAATATTACCCCTGGAGATCTATGTTTTATAATGACATGTGACCCTAAGGCTATCACCGAATGCTTAAAACTAAAGATACAGGCTGCTACTTCTTTTTCAGCTCATCAACGATTGCTGTGTTTAAAGAGACTTCCGAGTTCGTGTCTTTCTGTAAAAAACAATATGACATGTCAACGTTTATTAGTTGCCCCTAGTTATTATCGTTCAGTGTTACTGCCAGCTGGATGGCTGTTCTCCTGTGGGAATTCATCTTGGCCCTATATTCCTGCAAATATTTCTGGTGGCCCATGTGCCATCACTAGATTGAGTTTATTAATGTTTTCCTCACATCCTAATTCACATTCCCGTATTGTACGTGATTCAATGTCATTGCATGAGGATTGCGATTCCTCTGTTCACCTCTATTCTAAATCAGAATACCTTGGTTTAGCTTTTTCTATTATTGGAGTGCCTGCATTGGCCGTTTATAATGCCAAGACAATCGGCAAAATGGCCTGTTGGATGGTTAAGTCCATCAACCAAACCTCTACTGTCTTATCTGACCTTTTATTAGACGCCCAAGGCGAACGTGGAGCTATTTTACAGAATCGCGCTGCTATTGATTATCTTTTGTTAAAACATGGACATGAATGTTCTGATTTTGAGGGCCTATGTTGTTTTAATTTGTCTGACCATTCTAAATCAATCCAATCCCATATTGACAAACTCCACGACTTGACTGTAGAAATTAGACAACACATAGATCAGGGTTTCTTTGACTGGCTCTTTAATTGGTTACCTGACTTGCATTCTTTACGACAGATTTTAGGGGGAGTTATCGTTGCTATTTGTATTCTGATAGCTATTTGTTGCTTTATTCAGTGCATCCCTTCCCTGCTCCAATTTTTTAGACTTAGTAAGAGACATAGATCAGTTAATTTTGTTTCCTATTATTCCTCTACTGATGTTAGTTCTATTTAGTTTGTGGTTAATAGACTGGAGTCAAGGGGTGTAAAGTAATGGCTGCCCTTTTCTGGCTCTTTTAAGGGGGAGAATGATGGAGAGTGACTCCAGCCTATCACCCCCATAGCATAGGGATTAGGACTATAGACAGGACCCCTGCCTTCCATATATTAGAGCATTTTCGTGTCACTTTCCTTAATGTAGGGCTTATGAATTTAAGTTAGGGGATAGATACATAAGTATTAATCATGATTTGCCCATTTGCTAACGTGTTAGGATATTTTCCATGGAGTTACGCATATTGCGGGCCCTGTAGGCCTTAAACGAGACAGACTCCATTTTGCTTTCTGCCTGGTAGCTCAAGAAGGCCTTCTAGGTCAAGTGTAGTGTTTTAGTTTCAAGCTGTTGTTCGCTTGGAGAGAACCGGCTCAGGCTGGCCCTTATCGAAGGAATGTATTTTTCTCCACTCCGAAGACACAACTTCAGGCCGGCCGGCTGGGAACGTGTCCTTGGTACGGGGAGGTACAAGAATTTGGTGGGCGGCAGGTTACTGGCCGTAGCTTTCCATGAAGGAACGGGCTTTGATATTAGCGAAGGTGTTAGTCAGTTTGTCAGTTAGTCCGTAGGCGGCATCTAGCCGTTAGCATCTCTGCCATTAATTATTTCATGGCGGACAGTCGCCATCTTTGAAGTCCGAGAAAGATTTAAGACCGAAACTCTCTGAGAAAGACTGAAGGAGAATTAGCGCGGAGCGCACTGACACAGAGAGAGAGAGAGACGGTAGCTAATAACCAGCAAGGTTCCGGTGCCCTGGAGGGAAGCAGACGAGGTTGAGCCTAGCGGTGCAGACGTGTACTTGTGACGGCTGGGGTGTGACTGCAAGGCGAGCCAGGATACAGAGACGAGAAGGGAACCTAGATGACTGCCGAGTTCAGACTTCATATTAACCAGGTGACCTCCGTCCTTTTCCCAATTAGCGCGCATTCTAATCTTTACCTTTTCTTTACAGAAATTATGTTGCATAGTAATGTAATATGTGTTTATTGTTAATAAATACCCTAGTTCTTATAGAACTAACGTGTGCCTTGTGTTCCTGTTCAATCTTGGTAAATGGATCTCTTAGTCGAAAGTTGTTTATATGAACGGATGTGAAATCCCGATCAGGTAAATAGTGATCGAACAAAGAGGGAGTGAGTGGACCTTTGATGCCAAGAATAGGAGGTACATCATATAATTTGGGAACCGTACTAAAAGTCATTATTATAGTTTTTATCCCAAGTAGATAACTAAGACATTGTCCCGATAACTGTTCATAGGAATGTGGTCGTCGTTGATATGCGGCGTTAGTGAGAGCGTTGGGTAGGATACCAGCGTGGATACCCACAGGATTGTGGCTTGCATAAGTGAGAGCGTCAGGGGGGATACTGGCGTGTAGATCTACCGGATTGTGGATCGTTTGGAAAAGGGAGCATTGGGTTCTGCAGGCCCATGTGTAGACGCACCGGATTGTGTGTCATATCTGCCCTAGGGTAGATCGGTCTGGGTCGGGGTGACCGCGAGACCAACTGATGTGAATAAGATATTGTAGAAAATCTATGCATGTGTATTGCTATTCCCCATCCTTAGGTGCGACCTGTATATATCTGTATATCTATCCATTGTGAATACGTTCTAAGGAGGGAAGGTGAGTACGTTTTGGCTGGGTCATAGGGGCCCCTGGGGGCTGATTCCATCTAAGCGGAAAATCCGGCCATTACAGGGAGCAATGGCGAGTGAAGTGTTTATGTTAAGGGAACGATTAGAGGACGTATTAAAAGCAGTAGATTTGTCTAATGCAGACACCTTTTGCAGATTCTATTTTAAAGCTGTAGAACATGTTTGAAGTTATGCCTTGAGAAACTTTGACCATGCATTATGCTAGCCTCCTGTCTTGACATAAAATGATGATTTTTAAAGGCTAACTGAATAAAGAATTGCAATTTTATTAAAGACAAGGAGGCTAGCATTAAACAATCCACCCATCCCATATGAAAGGAAGTTTCTTGTGGGAGGAGAAACTGGTTGGACTTAAGTATTTTCTGGCTATAATGAATAATTTTAAAATGCATGATTGTTTAGAGTGAGTTTACATTGGTGAATGATGGACTAAGAAGGCATGGATGTATGTTTTAATTTATTTTGCAGATAACTAGGATCCTATTATGATCTCAGGCGGACTGCCAATGACAAGCTGTCGGTGGCGGTCTGCCCGACATCTAGGCCATCGGTCCGACTGCCGGATTACAATACTGGCGGTCAGATGATAATGTTGGGGGGAAGACCGATGCCACCAACAGGCTCAAGGAGCCCGTCGGGGCTGCGGTCGGACTCTAGTCCCTACAATGGAGGCAGTGCCTGCGCAGGCCCGTGATAGGGATTACTATGTCCCTTTTCATGGCAGTCATACTGCCATGAAAACGCAGACAAACAGACTTTGTGGGCCCCATGGGCCACTGCTAAGTGGCCTGGAGGACACATGTGGTGCTCCCCCCCACTCATCCATGCACCTTGTGCCAGGCACCACATGGTGCCTGGCACGCGATGTTTGGTTGTTTGAAAAGTGCCTTTATTACTGTGTCTTGTGCTGCGGCCTTTTTCCGGACTGTAGCAGAAGCCACAGTGGAAAAAGGCCTAAAAAGGCATTTTACGACTGCCTGCATGGCAGTCGTATCCTAATAGGGCAAGCGCAACTGCTGACTCATTGTCAGACTATTATCACAAAACAAGGGTCCAGAGCAAATTGACAAATAGAGATAAATGTAGTATAGAACACAATGGTAACCATACAAAAAATCCTGTCCAGCTGGACCAGGAATTTATTTTGATAAAAAGATAAAATTCAATACAAGTAGGTAATTTGAAAGTGAGGCACACTCCTGTGCCGTACTTGTAAGAGGGAAAGTAATAGGAAAAAAGAAAGGGGGGAAAAAACAGGATGGAGCGGCCGGTTACGCAATCAATGGCACTTGACGATGCCCCAAGAAGTTAAAATTTCCAGATACGATTTTGTCCATGCAGGCGGTCTTGCGATAAAGAGATCCGCTTGACCCCCGCCCTTACAGAACAGCGCGAGCACCCGGACTATCTCCAGCCACCTCGCTGCCCCTGCTGACTAATTGCTGCTAAGCGCGGATCTCTTTATCGCAAGACCGCCTGCACGGACAAAATCGTATCTGGAAATGTTAACTTCTTGGGGCGTCTTCAAGCGCCATTGATTGCGTAACCGGCCGCTCCATCCTGTTTTCAGGAGCACTCCAAGCGCCGCATATCAATTATATAACCAGTACCCTCGTGACCGAGGCGTATTGCATTTAACCAGGCAAAATTTAAACTATTTTAGTCCTGATGATGATCCGTTAAATTGAGCAATGGATTGAAACGCCGTCGACTTGTATAAATAGACATACATGTAACTAATATGTATCGCTATGTATAGTCTATGCTGGAGAACACTACCATTAGTATGTTATCAATGCAATGTAAATTTTAATGTCACGAGCACCCCTCACTTCACGCTTGTGTGAGCACTGGAACTATTACCTTATGCTGTTAATAAATATGATGTCAGACCTAAACCTTGTGTCCCTCTATAAATTGTATAACTAGTCCCGCCTGGACATTCCTTAAACAACTCCTCTGATTAATACTGTTCTAAATACATTCAGTAGCCTAGGCTACACGAGAACCTTTTTTCACCTCTTACTGACCATTGTTCTTTCCAAATATATGTCATGCTTAGGTCTGGCATTAGACCAGAACATTTGATTTTCTCTAAAACTATGGGCCTCATTACGAGTTTCCGCCCGACCCCGTCTTTGAATCTGAACCGACCAACTTGCTGTTCGCGGTTCTGCCGGACCGATTACAATGCAACCGAACACTGTTCGGTCGGATTCCCATTACCTTCTATGAAAGCCTGTGTTCTGCCCTATAACACAGGCTCCTATGGGTAAATGGGGTGTGTGCGAAAAACCCTACACCCTGTCTCAGGCACCCCATTGTGCCTGCCACGCTGTGCAGGGTTTTATAGGGGGGTCCCTTAGGTACCCCCTCGGGCACAAACTGGAGGCCGCAGAATGAAAGGGGCCCTGCTAGGGCCCCTGAAAGTCAGTTTCAAACAGCCTTTTTTTATAGGGCAGGCCGACTTGGAAAGACTGTTGGAAACGGACATCGTAATCGCTCGGTCGGGAAAGCAGTCCGTAGAGCTGTATGAAAAACTTCTGACAACGCAAATTCTCTGAGAGCTAGTCAGAACTGATTCGGAAAGACCATGTAGTTTACAGTCCGACCGCAAACATTGTAATCGGTCAGGAGGATTGTAACTCGACCGAGTCGGTCGGAAGGGTTCTGACATGGTCTAGGGGAATCCGACTGTCGGTAGGAGGCTTTCTGCCCTACATCGGAATCAGGCCCTATATGTATATTATACTTACTTACTGGGGCTTTCAGCCAACCATCTTCATTCATTGTTCTGTCAATGGGAGCCAGTTCGGAAGCGAAAAGAGAAACGTTAGGAAGACGAGAGCTATACCGGTCTCACCTCTCTCCCCACAGCATACCCGAAAATTTGATTCGGGCAGAAACAACGCTCTTCCGCCCGGACGACGAAGCCGGACCCTGTTTCTTTAACTGGGCCGAATTTGCGGAAGGCCCCGCCCCCGGGGACGTCACAGAGTCGGACCCGTCAAAACCCGGAAGCGAGGACAGGGAGGTGTGTCCTACAGCCCAAGGAGGAAGCAAGCGGGGAGAAGTTGCCGAGCTGGACAAGAGGAGAACCCGGGAGGAGGAAGCGAGCGGAGAAGTTCCCTATCTACCTGCGACAGAGCCAGGAGGCCAACGGTATAGCGCCTCGCCCAGCCACACGTCAGGAGACGCGTGGCTCACTCAGGTACGGGCCTGCATCTTGGGTTGGACTGGGAGGAAGGGTTTCAAACTCCCGTAACTACACCGGCGATAAACCCAGTCACTCCCCTTTCCCGAGCACTACCGGCATGGAGCACCGACCTGCTTGTGTACATATTGCTTTGTATTGGGCACCGTGTGACTCCTCACTACCCTTCCCTACCCATATATATAGTGGCAACCCTGACTGAAGCCAAGTATTTAGTCTTTTGTTTTTTTTACTCCGGACCGGCGACTAGCCCCAGGAGCACCCTGGAGTGGAAGAGAAGAGGAAAACCAATTCTGAGAGGGCGCCTATCCCCCGACTAGGAACAAGAAGCGACCCTACCTTATTACAGATAGAGCCCTAGGCGAAAGAGACTGTTAAAACCAATAAAAACTGGGTTAAAACCACTTAAAGTCTCCAAGAGTTCCACAGTCATTCACATTTTTTCTTTCCCTGTCTATAGCAAACAGAATGGGGCAAAGAGTCAGCCCGCTTCAGTCATTGGATAACTTCACTGTTAATGACAGTGTTCTGCCGTTTCACACGGAGAAGATCCACATAGAAAGTAGTTCCTTAAATTGCAAGTAACTACTATGGCAATTTGTGCTTTTTGAGACCAAGAAAATATATTTACTGTTAGCCAATGATTTTTTAAGATTCATGAGAGGCCTGGCAGCTTTTCCAACATTAAGGTTTTGCATACACCAGGACAAAACAAGCAATTACAAAGCCGAAAAGCAAGTGGCCAAAACCAGACCTACTGACTTTGCCTGTTTTTGTTTATTTTGGAGCCACATAACCTCCGTGAAAGTTAGCTCAGAATGCAGGGATGCAACTAATGGCCAAAAAGATATCAGTCTCAGTAGCCTATCGTAACCCTTGCCCACAACACAGAGACACCAGAAGACCTTATATTTAGGAATTACTAAAATACTTTAACCACTACAAGAAATTGGCTTAAAATTACTTTCTTTGAATTACATGCCAGTTTGACTAAGAATAATTTTCAAAAAGACACTTTAAGTTCCAGACAGGCCTACAGGGCAGCGATACCCTAGGAGTCCACTGGCCTGTGAGTTTGAATTATTCTTCCTCCTGGAGCACCTCCAAGGAGTCTCATGTCAAACATTTTCAGAATTCTGGAAAGATATTGGCACATTCAATTGCAGGACAGGAATATCAGCAACATGTCTGGCTGAACAAACAATGGAACAGTCCATGAAAAGCAAAAAAGCAACAAAAAAAACGCTTAGCAAGACTTTTTCTTCTTAATATCCTTGGAACGAGATACTGTGTGAACTTGCGCCTGCACTGAGAAAAGGGTGTCAATGAAAGGTGGACTAGCTCTTTGAAAAGGCCAGCCTGCCTTTCACTACAGGCAGTGGATCCTACCTGAGCTTCTAGACTAGGGAGAGGAGTTGGCCTGACGGCTAGGGCGGTCAACCTCGAATCTTGAGAACCGGGTTCGAATCTCGGCAATGAAGCTGAATGAACATCCTGTGATTCTGGGCAAATTACTTATTCTCCGCGTGCCTAACAAAGATGAATGTGTGTCATGTAACGCGACTGGTAATATGTTAAGCGCTCTGATACCCGATAGAGGGTCAAGTTAGCGCTATATGAAACTTCGTAAAAAAAATTCAAAATAAATAGAGTGGGGCATTGATACTTCCACAAGCAGTTTAAGTGTGTGACTGCACCCGTCTGTGGAGAGATGCTTGTGGGTGCCTATGAAGCCAACTGCCCCTTCAACGATACATCCTTGGAGGGATGGATGACACTGACCGTGCTCCATGTGATTTGTGGCATATCATCATCACAATACTTTATCCGTTTTTAGGACCATAAAACTACATTAAACATGCAACGATGGAGTACAAACATAAATACATAAAAATGTCCAATCACAGTTTAAAAGGACAGTCAAGTGTCTTGGTTGCCCGGACCATAATATAGCAGTTATATAAGATGCATATGAACTTTTAACATATTACAAAATAGTATATAAAAAACACAATGATTAAAAAATCATAGCACCACTCGTAAACAGTATACTAGGATCTGAGTAAAACATATAATATCAGGAAAACCTGTGCCGGCTGTCATATAGGTATCAATATGGGACTAGACATCAGGAAGTGAGTAGCATATCCTGGGTATGAGGAACAACTTGAAGTAACTAGTGGCATATGCAAATATAGACAACAGAACAAGTTCATGTAGTATGGAGCGCTGAGCTATAGTAGTCGTATCTGGTTCGACGTAAAGAGATAGCACAGAGGTGAACCCCAAAGTGCCAGCGGGTTTATCTCAAAACTTTACTTCCAATTCCAATGGAGATATTTGCAACTGCATAAACAACCAGCTCTAATGTCTCAATGCACATTGGCATACGATCAATGCACCCTCTGACAGCTTGTTTGCTCACTTTCCCACATTTTTAATACAAAAGCTGGCATAAGGGCAGGACTGAGATGTACTGTCATTTACCTGAGACCATGTTTCGCACCAATTGCAATCCATGTTACAGAACAGGCTGCAGGACTACCCCCTTCTGAAATACTAGAAGGTCCTGCAAGTGCAAAAAATGCCAAAAACCATTATGCCCCAGAGAAGCTATGGGTCAGATTATGAGTTTGGCGCAGCGGCGCAGGAGCAATGCCGCCTCGACTGCGCCAAACCAGTGCAAGGCCACCCAGGGACCGCCAACCATATTATGAGTTGAAAATGCACAACTTGTAATCCAGTCTGCGGTCCTATGGCCTTTCCCATGGCGGTGACTTGAAAACAGGCACCGCAATGGGAAAGGTCATAAAGTTCCAGAGCAGCATGGACAGTGACATCTATGCTGTGCTCAAAATTGTGGGGGTGCACCCCCGCAATTTTGAGCACAGCATAGAGGTCTCTGTGCCGCCCTGAATGTATCCCCCTTTGTTCCTCCACCACCAGCCTTTTCATGGTGGGGCTCCCAAAATGCTGGCGGTGGACAAACTCATCATTTGCTGAGCGGTACTGCAACAGTCCCCGCTCAGCAAATTGCATTATGGGGCAGCAGCGCCACCGCCAAGGAATGGTGGTTCCCTGACTCAGCGCCCAGTCCACCGCCGGCACGGCTTTGTAAGTCCTGATACGGCGGACTGCCACTGCTTCGCCACCACGAGTCTGGCGGTCTTGCAACCGCTGGACTCGTAATCACGCCCTTTGACAGTGAAGACTAAGAAAGCATCCGCTCCTGTGTGAACATGTAAAATGTGGGGAACTTCAAACACACAAAAGGTGATTGGAGCAATGCTTGCAATATTGTAACCATTTGCAATTGCTCAGGGTAGCATTCTAACCCATAATGCTTCACCCACTGTGCCACTATGGACAAAGGCCAACCACATTCAAATCAGTACACACCCTGCTCATCATGGCAAAAGCCTATGCCAAACTGTCAGGTAAGGCCCCCCGTGAAGTGAACACAGGCAATTATAGACAGGCTCTGGCTTTGTTGGTACTCGTCAGTTAGGTACAGCTTGGATCCCATGGCACAGTCAGCAAGGGAAGCGCATCTTGTCCTACTCTTGGCCACTTAGGGAGTTACAGAAATCACACAAAAAGAGAAATGCATGCAAATAGTCTAAACACAGGTAACTGTAGTTTATCAGCAGGACTGTTCCCTCTGGTGCAGGCCCATGGCTGATTTGCACATGGTTGGGTCTAATCTGAGTGTGAGATCGTGAAGCATTCTAGTGGTTGGGCATGGGTGGAGCTAAGGGGTGAGGGAAAGAGGAGGAGCGAGGAGAAGAAAAGGGGCAGATAGAGTAGGGACAGGGACTGGAGCAGAGGTATGAATAAAGCTCAGCAATATAAAACATAGACTAAGCGTCTGTCTTTATTTGAATGTCACGACATGACAACTGGCGACGAGGGAGGGATGAGGTGACCTGCCATCCCCTGCAGAACAAGAAAGAAGCCCTGTCCCGGGCACCAGCAAGGACGTGGTCGCCGTCGCGACCCATGTGCCCCACGCAGCCGCCGCCCATAGACTGAGGCCAGCGGTAAATGAGCAGCCCCACGATCAGGTGATCGTGTAGAGCCCCCGCATGACCAGCGTGGATGAGCGCAGCAGCTACAGCCCCGAGAGCGCTGGTTTGCGCCAAAACAGCGCGAGTGCACCATGAGTACCCCTGGAGGGTTTGATGTCAAAGAGGAAACTGGGAGCCCACCCCAGCTCTCCTGAAGCGCCCTGAGGAGTGAGGGGTGTCCAGAGAAGCGAGGGACCCCTGTGGAGGCGCCGGAAAAGAAGCGCCGATTTTGCCGGCACGTGGGCAAAAGGAAGAAGTCAGGAGTTTATCCCTGGCCTACCTGAAGGGTGGAAAGTGGCCAAAGATCGTGGGCTGCGCTGGAAAAGACCTGCCGGCCGTGGAAGAAGCTCCCGGTGAATGTCTGGTGTGACTCGGTGAGCTGGAGACTGAATGTATCCCAAATCTCGTGGAGTGAGATTTCCGGGCGGCCATCTTGAAGTCAGGCAACCCAGAGGGACATCCCTGTGTGATTCAGACAACAAGTACTGGCAAAGACAATAAGAAAAATAACAAGCCCAAGTAAATGCAAAAGTAAAAATAAGAAAACAAGCACTGGCAAAGATAATAAGAAAATACAACGAGCATTGAGCAATGCAAGTGGACAAAGGAAACAAGTATAAGCAAATGTAAATCTGCTACAATAAACAAGCGCGAGCAAAGCAAATGTGAAGCCATCAACAAGCACAAGTAAATGCAAGTCAGAAATAATAAACAAGCACAAGTTAATGCAAACACGAAATAATAAACAAGCACGAGCCAACGCAAATGTGAACTAAGAGGGAGGAAAATTATTCACCAAACTGAGAGAGAGTCCTACCTGACAGCGCGTGCATAGATACAGCGCACGGAGACCAGCTTAACAGCGGACCAGTTGAACAAGGAGACCGTAATCCCGCCACCAGTCGCGCCGCCGCCTCGGGACTGCAAATCCCGTCAGGCACTGCGGCGGCGCGTTCCCCGACGCGCCTGAAGCGCCGGGAGGGGCTCAATAAAAGCGAAAGCCCTCGGTGGAGCGGGGGGAGGAAAATTAATCACCAAACTGAGAGAGAGTCCTACCTGACAGCGCGTGGATAGATACAGCGCACGGAGACCAGCTTAACAGCGGACCAGTTGAACAAGGAGACCGTAATCCCGCCACCAGTCGCGCCGCCGCCTCGGGACTGCAAATCCCGTCAGGCACTGCGGCGGCGCGTTCCCCGATGCGCCTGAAGCGCCGGGAGGGGCTCAATAAAAGCGAAAGCCCTCGGTGGAGCGGGGGGAGGAAAATTAATCACCAAACTGAGAGAGAGTCCTACCTGACAGCGCGTGGATAGATACAGCGCACGGAGACCAGCTTAACAGCGGACCAGTTGAACAAGGAGACCGTAATCCCGCCACCAGTCGCGCCGCCGCCTCGGGACTGCAAATCCCGTCAGGCACTGCGGCGGCGCGTTCCCCGACGCGCCTGAAGCGCCGGGAGGGGCTCAATAAAAGCGAAAGCCCTCGGTGGAGCGGGGGGAGGAAAATTAATCACCAAACTGAGAGAGAGTCCTACCTGACAGCGCGTGGATAGATACAGCGCACGGAGACCAGCTTAACAGCGGACCAGTTGAACAAGGAGACCGTAATCCCGCCACCAGTCGCGCCGCCGCCTCGGGACTGCAAATCCCGTCAGGCACTGCGGCGGCGCGTTCCCCGACGCGCCTGAAGCGCCGGGAGGGGCTCAATAAAAGCGAAAGCCCTCGGTGGAGCGGGGGGAGGAAAATTAATCACCAAACTGAGAGAGAGTCCTACCTGACAGCGCGTGGATAGATACAGCGCACGGAGACCAGCTTAACAGCGGACCAGTTGAACAAGGAGACCGTAATCCCGCCACCAGTCGCGCCGCCGCCTCGGGACTGCAAATCCCGTCAGGCACTGCGGCGGCGCGTTCCCCGACGCGCCTGAAGCGCCGGGAGGGGCTCAATAAAAGCGAAAGCCCTCGGTGGAGCAGGGGGAGGAAAATTAATCACCAAACTGAGAGAGAGTCCTACCTGACAGCGCGTGGATAGATACAGCGCACGGAGACCAGCTTAACAGCGGACCAGTTGAACAAGGAGACCGTAATCCCGCCACCAGTCGCGCCGCCGCCTCGGGACTGCAAATCCCGTCAGGCACTGCGGCGGCGCGTTCCCCGACACGCCTGAAGCGCCGGGAGGGGCTCAATAAAAGCGAAAGCCCTCGGTGGAGCGGGGGAGGAAAATTAATCACCAAACTGAGAGAGAGTCCTACCTGACAGCGCGTGGATAGATACAGCGCACGGAGACCAGCTTAACAGCGGACCAGTTGAACAAGGAGACCGTAATCCCGCCACCAGTCGCGCCGCCGCCTCGGGACTGCAAATCCCGTCAGGCACTGCGGCGGCGCGTTCCCCGACGCGCCTGAAGCGCCGGGAGGGGCTCAATAAAAGCGAAAGCCCTCAGCGTCGCGGGACGCGAGCGGGACGCCCGGGGCGAAGCCCGGGCAAAGGGCGGGCCCTCTGTGGCCCTCAGGGGCCTGAGGCGGCCGGGACGGGCTACCACCCTAAGTTCTCTTCCAAACCAGTACCTTTGAAGAGCAAAGGGGCTGAAAACCACTGTTCAACGATGACCAAAACAACAAACAACAAAACACCGATGGCGACAAGATCTACCAGTAGACTAAAAACAGTGAGTACACCTTTGCCCACTATAACCGCCATAGATAAAATGCTTCAAAAAACCATCAATGTTGTGGCGGATGCTATTCAGGACACTGAGAGGAGACTCTCCTTGACACCTAACCTATGCTTCCCTGATCTGTCCTCTCATACTACCTATGACGATCAAAATATGGATGACACTATCTCATCCCAGGAGTCTCTACTCACACAATCTTTTTCGGAGTTACCTGGATCACACATTAAAGAAAAACTCTCTAACTCTTTTTCCTTGGAGTCATTAGCTAACAATCAGGATAACAGTATTATGGTCATATCTAACAGCGCAAAAAATGACCAGCAGACAACGGATATCCCCTTGTTATCGGAAGCTGGGACCGAGGAAAATGCCCTACCGGTCATTGTCTTAACAGAATCACAACCACCAACACTACATAAATCGCCAAAGATTAAACGGAAGAAGCCTAGAACCAAACTCCCTACGAGGAAAATCCACCTACCCTCTGGTAAACCCAAACGATCACTTAAAGACATGTGGCAGAAGAAAGGCTTAGTGGAACCCACTGGACCAAAACGCGGGGGAACCCTTCCAACCTCCCCAGATCTATACGACTCAGATGGAAAAGCTAAGTCCAATTTGGGAAATCCTGTAGTTAATGAGGAAACAGGACATATTGATAAGAAGAGTACCTTGAGTTTCCCCTTTATGAGAGAGATTGAAACTCTAATTAAAACTCTTCTTCAACCTATTAGTCATCAAATAGATACCATAGAAAAGGCTTTGAGTAAATTTGAGAGGACCCAAAATGATATATCTTCCAGTATTCTTAGATTGCTCAACTCAACTAACACGCCCTCTCTTTTTGTTCCTTCATCAACTACACTTAATGTAAAAAATTCCAAAAAAACTGGCAACTCAGTAAAGAACATAGGAAAACAAAATAAACCACAATCAAAGGGCCTACCCACAACAGACCAAACAATAAAGTCTCAAACAGTCCCCAAACTCACTGTGAACATAACGACTCCTACAACCAATAAACCAGATAATCAAATAGATGAGGATGACGAGGGCAGTGAGTGGGCTACAGAAGGTCATCCACCTAACACAAACATAGGTGCACCGAAGAACAAGAATTGCACGGCGTCTCCTAAAATTAATACTCAAGAAATAGGAGCTCATCCTACCAAACCTACCACCACAAGTTCACTATTACATATCAACCTTCCTCCACAGGCCAACCCCTACACGATAGTCATGATTGGGGTGCCCAAAGTCGATGATAACAGGGAGGAAACGCGGGAGGAATTGAGGAATAAAGTCATGCAATGGCTTTCCATACATAGGCCCCTCCCTCAAAATATAATAGGTACTATACACCAAGTCAAAAGGGTAGAGTGGGTGGGCACTCGTTTCAAATCCACAGATGGTGACTGCATCGTGGTCACCTTTAAACATTTAGGACCGGCAAAATTCATCGCAGATTGGAGGAGCCCGGGGACAAGCAGCCTGATTAGGACTATGGGATTGAGTTACTTCTATCCAGCCCGCTCAGATTCACGTAGGAACAAAACCAAATATAACTACACTCAAGAAGGACGGCATAAGACACAGCCTAATTTCCAACCCTGGCCGGCCCCTGTCCTACCCAGACTTGATAGCCCAATGGGTTTAGATCTCCACCCATACACTCACCCATGGGGAATCAAAGTATACAACCAGCAACCAATTGAAACAGCTGTACGGCAAAGGCACGGTTTTTACCGCGCCTATAACCCTGCTACTGTTCAATTTGAGGAATACGGGTTTCCTACTGCTAATAGATATGATGCTCTTTACAATTACGACCATTTGGACGAGGTTGACTGACTGTCATCTGACCCTTTCCCTGAAACTCTTTCTGTTAAAGCAAGGAACCCCTCAGAAAATGATATTATCGCAGTGAAAACAGCCACCTCCCATCTAGTCTGCTTAGTAACTTCCACCCCCACAACGACATCGAGCTACACAGTCAGCCCCCGAGCACACCAAGCTCATGCTCTGTCAGTGAACGAAGTAGGTAGTCCATCTAAGACCATAGCTTTACAACCTTACTCATTACCTGAGAATCCAAGGTCTAAGTATATGACAGGGACCACCCCAGAACCGCACTCCCTCTCCAACATAAACTCTGAACTCAAATCAGAGCAGATTATTTCAAACCCCATCAAAATTCTGTCTTGGAATATTGCTGGACTGGCCTCTAAAATCGATGACCCATCATGGGTGGCCTTTGTCAGGAAGTACACTATCTTGTGTTTTCAAGAAACCTGGTTGATAAATGGCAACACCTTCATTGAGGGATTCCAAAGTTTCTTTGTCCACGCATCCCCTTCACCTAGTGGCAGGGCAAAGGGGGACCTGGCAATATTTATCAGTCTGTCCCTTAAAATGCTGATTAATCATGTGCAGTTGGATAGCAGGAGTATCCAGATCGTTACACTCAAAAGGGGGAAAAAAGTCATAACGTTGATTAATTTCTATAACTCTGTTGCAAACCCAAGTGATTGCAACATTGACAACCTTGCAAATTGTCTAGCCGAAAATTGGACTAAATTATCACAGGACAAAATACTCCTCGGCGACTTCAATACGCACATCTGCGGTAACCCTCTCCTGACAACCTTGGGATCGTTGGGCTGTGATCTTAAAACAGGTCTCCATTTCACACACTGCCACCGTGGATCAAAATTGAACACCTTAATGGATTCCACGAATATGACCTTGGCACTATCTCTGAAAGAGGACTCCTTCACCTATGAAAATCCCTCCTATAAAGGATCTGAGTCAGGGTCCATCATAGATCATATCCTTCTTTCTGCAGGTGTGGCCCAACTGGTTCTTAAGTTCGATATCCTTATGAGCACTTACAGTGATCATAACCCCCTACATCTTGAGCTACAATGCGACTCTTCCGTACTCCAAAATAATATCAAGGATCCAGGGATACTTAAGCCAGTAAACAACAACCGTCGCTTGAAATGGAACCTGGTAAATAGTGACAAGCTGTATGAGATAGTCACCAAAGACTGTGAACCTGAACTTAAGCTCTGTGCCACAGACTCTGCTTCACCCGAATGCGTTCTATCTGCCTTTGCAGTGGTGTCCAGAAGGATAGAAAAATTTCTGACTGTAACTGCCAAGGGATCAACTGCTCACCACCCGCGATGGTTTGATCATGCCTGTTCTTCTGCCAACCGCAAATTAAAGGCTGCTCTCAAAAGTAAACCAAGAGATCTAGCATTGGTAAAGGCCCTCCGAGCAGACTACAAAAATGCAATTGCCTCATGCAAAAAATCTATAAAAATTAAAACATGGGAATCTTTGCTCGACCCCTCTATTTTGGGCAATAGCTCAAAGTTCTGGAAAATAATTAATAAACCTCTTTTTGACGACCCGACCGCTGAGAGTCTCGGCACAGTCATACCAGAGAATGACTGGATCACCCATTTTGGATCTATCTTTAAGAGTGAAGCTCCACAGACAAAAAAATTACCTCATCTCCCCGAAAGCAGCCCTCTACATTTCTCTATTAAAGAAATTGAACTAGGGATTCTTGGTCTTTCTAGCAACAAAGCACCGGGCCCTGACGGTCTTCCACCAGACCTATTTAAATCCAACATCGCCTTATGGGCTCCAATTCTTACGTCTGTCATTAACGCCGGGGTTGAAGTGGGAGCCCCTAAATCTTGGGGAGCATCCACTATCGTCCCGGTTTACAAAAATGGCGACAGAACAAAAGCCGTTTGCTATAGACCAATCTCCCTGATAAACTCAGTTGCGAAGGTAGTGGGAGGGGTTCTTTTAAATCGGCTGAATGCTTGGGCCAAACAAAATAATATAATGACCCCAGCGCAGTATGGATTCAGACCGGGACATGCAACAACTACACAATGTCTGAATCTATACCTAATAAGTGGTAAATACACCCAAGCCAGAGATGGAACATTGTATATGGCCTTTATGGACCTTTCCTCGGCCTTCGACTGCGTCGAGAGAAGCAAACTATGGGAAATCTTGCAAAACATGGGTGTGGAAAATAACCTAATCAATTTCCTGGCCGACCTACATAATGACACACGTGCCAATGTACGGTACACAAAAGACCTGAAAGTTACGAGAGAGTTTAATATTAACCGGGGCGTCAGACAGGGCTGTATTCTAGCACCTTTTCTTTTTAACTTGTACATCAATGGACTCGAGGATCATTTGGTAAAAACTGACACAGATTACCCTCGTATTGGGAAAACAGGGGTGCCGGTCCTACTATATGCGGACGACGCCGTTTTGATATCCAGAACCGCATTAGGACTTCAAAAGTTGTTGAGTTCTTTCTTCCAATTCATGACCTCACGCGATCTGAATATTAATAACTCCAAATCTTTTATTATGACGGTCGGAAAAACCCCCAAAAAACGATACCCCTTTTCAGTCAACGGAGAAAGCATACCGTTAACAAAAACATTTTCATATCTAGGAGTACTATTCGATCACAAACTTTCTTGGGGCCCTGCTATAAATAAAAAACAAGGCGAGTTATTAAGAACCAACTTCGGAATATTGGACTTTGCACGCAAATTAGGTAACACCCCAGTGTCCGCTATAATGAAATTATATCAGGCAAAAAGCGTAGCGGTGGCATGTTACGGGAGTGAGCTGTGGGGTTTCGCATCAGTAGAAGCTCTGGTAACACTAGAAAATAACTTTTTAAAACAGGTTCTGAGCTTACCCAAAAGCACCGCTAATTTCTCTGTACATGAGGAACTGGGCATACCATACCTAGGAGACAGAATTGCTGCAAACCCTTTACTCTGTTGGCTAAACTGTTGGCGCAATGCTCTTATACCCTTGACGCATAGCATCCTCGCTGAAGCCCTTGTTAAAAGGGGTTCCAAAGACAACCGGTAACCAAAGACCCCTTTATGTTGCCCGGCGGTATCGCCTCTATGACCCACCAATATTAATCAATGAAGAAGCAGGCGCTGGAGACTGGAAGGCGGGAAACGAGGATTTTATTCTCTCCGGAGGAGAACACATCAATTCAGACAGCAAGTATCGTCACGAGGTGCTCTAACCACATCTCTGAGGCCTGGCCTCTTATACTAGGGTTTACAACCTTTATTGCACATAACACATTCTCGCAATACTTTAGTACATGAAAGAACATCCTCGGAATCTCCCCTTCAGACCCGTTCCCACGTACATTTACAGTTGGATTCCCCACCCCGGTCACAACAGGTGATGGTTGTCGCACAGCAGGGCATTCCGCCGATTCACGGAAAGCATGGGGTTTGGTCGGATCTCATGGGGTGGGGGCTTTGATCGGTTCGGGGGTCTTTTGATGGGGAGGGGAAACTTCCTACTGTACGAGGTAATAAACAGTATCCGCAGAGCCAGGTGGCGGCCTGGGAACAGGGAAGACAAACGGGGACACAGGAAAAGGGTTTTGCATCAAAAGGGTTTGAGGCCATGAAAGGAATGAGGGGAGGTGTCGCGCTGGGAACAGGATGGGATTCAGTGGTGGAGCTGCGCTGAAGAGGGGTTTATGACCCAAGGCATGAGAGAGCGGGGGGTTTGTCAGTGTGCGGGGGATGCTTGCGAGGTTAAAGGGAGAGAGAGACGCGCTGGCTATCAGCAAGGGGCAGGGAGGCCATGGCATTCAAAATGGCTGCCGCTTACGCGCATGAATGGGCTCGAAAAGGGGCAAGATGGCGCAGATAATGTTCACCAAGATCGTATTTATTTTTCACAGTCCTCCCTTTAACATTTCCAAGACATCTTGCTGGCCTATTTCCTATCTATACCTATATGCAGTGATCATAAGTAAGGGAGAAGGGGACTTAGGCAAAAGAACTGTACATAAACATCACACTATAAACATCATATTGAAAAATCTCATCATCTAGTAGGCGGGTTCATCGTTAAGTTGGTTGCAAAAAAAGTCATTGTAATGCAATATCAGACTAGAATTACGTAGCGAGGGCGTTGGGTACAGATCATAGATGCTTATAGTCATTTGGAATAAGAACTGGTAAGTTATCATACAGGTAAGTCCTCTTTGCATTCGGCGGGTGCATAGTTAGTCCGATGGTGCTTGGGAGAGAAAGGAGAGATAGCAAAAATATCAGAGTTCTCGTTGTCTTTTGTCGTCTTCTGTTGGCACTGTTAAGCACCTGGATTACAATTCGGTCTGTCAACAGGAATGTTCATGTGGATTGAGTCGTTGGAGGTCTGCGGGCAGGGGTACATTTTGTTTGGTTTCGCCAGACCTCATAGGAGAAATGCGTTACGGTTTTGGAACAGGTGCACTTTCTTTTGTAACGCAGAGCATAGATTTGCAATAAAAAAATGCGATTGTTCCTGAATTGTGAGATCTGTTTGTTTCTTGAGTCTCTGTGGTGGGCATTTCCTGTTGCTTCCATCATCTTCGAGGCGTTCAGCAGCGGGTAGAACCACATACTTCGTTCATCTTTTCTTTGGAGGCGACCCTTGGTGGAGTTCTAGGTCACCGTTCTAAGATTAACATAGTTCGTGGTCTACTTAGTCGGAGCTCCCTCCCTTCTGACGCAGGGAGTACTCTTCTCTGGGTAGCTCAGTAGGATTTGGAGGAACTTGGGAGTTCGGATGGAAAGGTGCGGGTGTGAACAGTCCTTATGGTAGGTCGGAGGAGGAGGGGATGGAGCAAGGCCAAGTCGGGAACAGATCAGGGGGAGGCGGAGAGTTTGCGACAGGCGAGTCCGCAGCCATGTTCAGAGAGCGGGGGCTTTTGGCACACGTTGATCACACAGCAGGGGCTTCAGGACAGCCCTTTCCTTTTAGTTTTGTCTGAAACAATGCCCCGTCCGGCGTCTCCTTACTGCTGTGGTCTCGCCTCGGCCTCCGTCGCTGATGTTCCACAATCCGCAGTCAGGCCGCGTGCTCCCACATCCGGTCTCTTTCTCCTCCGACAGTGGTACCCTTAAACGAGTTTGAAAAGACAGTCTTTAGAGATTTTGCAGAAGAAGGTAATTACATAAATCTATTTCTCTCCCAACACCAAGCAGCAGGGGTAAGCACTCGCTACATTTGAGGTTCTTGCGACTAACGTATAAGCAATTGATGATGGGTTTGCTGGAGTCCTTACAACTTCCTTCCGCTGGCTAATTCTTTGGCGCTTTGATGGTTATTATGTTCATTTGTAATAGGTACGAGGTCTGGTACCCATTTATTGCATACGTCTATTATAGTAGATGTCAGTTCTTCTGGTAGAGACCTATTTCCCTAGTACGAGTCTTGCAAGGCTAGGCTGGTCTTCAGGGCCTTGTATTTTACGAAAAAGTGTAACGTGCTATTCACCATAGTCTGATAGGCGTCCTTCTGAGGGATGAACATAGGCTAAACAAGTCTTCATTACATCAAAACATCTTATTTTCAGCAAGGCTTACAGAAACAAGGTCTTTCGATTTTCGATCTAATTTTTAACTTTGCATACATCTTTCTAATTTTCTATATAAATCCTCGCAACCTGGTTACTACAAAAACTCGGGGGATGGTTTGCGATAATCATTAAACTTATCCTCGGGGAAGGTGGGATCTTATGAAAAACGATTAGGAACGTAGTGAATCGGAGCAAGGGGCGTTTTTTTTTTCAAGTTCTCGTTCAGGGCAGCTGATACCAAACTGGGGGCATTTTGGGTAGATGGGGGTGTCTCGATCATTTCTTACAGCTTGGGGTACGGAGACAATTTGCAATGGGGATGGTCGCATTACTACAGACATATTTTATCATAGAAGCCACTGACAAATAGTTCCCTCAGAGTGGGTCAAATTTAGGGAACCTTAGTCGTCTTACCTGTCCCTTTCCTATTGGCCAATTTAAATTTCATCCATATTTTAGTAGAAAAGGAGAGGTAGTAACGTGGTATCGATACAATTTTATTTAGGACAAATTTGTGCAAATACTTGTGGTATTTGGGGCCAATCAGGAGGTGCACCAGGTTCGCCAATTAGGTGCCAGTTGTTTAGGAAGAGGGAAAGCGTGGAGGGGTGGAAGAGTGAGTGAGAGAGAGAGGGAGAGAGAGTAAGAGAGAGAGAGAGAGAGAGAGAGAGAGAGAATAGGCCAAGCAGTACACATGTGACATGGGGAATGACCGTGTATTGTTTGGGCTATTCAGTGCGTTACCTAACGTTTAGACGTTTTGGGTCTGTGTTAGGAGGTAGAAGGCATGCAGTTTTGGGACAGAAGAGCATTAGATCAGGTAAAAAGGCCGTGAGAGCATCCTTGTTGCGCCATTTTGCAGCGCTAGTCCGTCTTCATGCATCGGGCGTGACGTGGTTCCAGGTCCCTTATGATACTCTAATCGGGATTCTAACGTAACCTGCAGAGGGAAAAAGGGGGAAAAAAGGGGAGGTAGGGGGACAACATTCGAACACATCAAATGTATGGGCACGAAAGTCCTTTACTTACCACATACTCGTACTTATCTCTTCGGGATATAATCCCTTAGGGTTCTGGCTTCCTAAAGTCATGGGGGCAGGCAATGTGATAGGTTGTTCATGGGGAGGTTCGAGGATGGCATTAAGGATCGTGTGTAGTGGAAACGCTAAAAAGAGGAATCCGAGGTGCCTAGCGTGAGGTACCCGGTTTTGTAGATGTATCCGGCCATCGGGATCCCTAAATCATTCCCAAAGCTGTGATGTTCTAAGGCATATCAGTTCTTCGTTCAACCCTGTACCTTAGTACCTTCGATCACCATATCTTTATAACATTTTATCAATCACACCGTTTTACTTTACCCATTCTCAGAAGTCGAGGTCCTTCTTCATACGTCAGTTCCGGAGTTTAGTCGCATATCTGGGAGGCAGCGTATCATACCTCCGATTCGACCATCAACCCAGGGCCGAACAACCATTTCTCGGATAACCTTAAAAAAAGAGCAGAACAGTTGCGCACAGAAAAACCCTCCCACCGATACCCGCATTTACAAAAGTACGCGATGCCTATCCATAGCTTTTTAAGACCTTTTATTTGTAGAATTATTCAGTACGTAAAATGTGAGAGCGCAATTCATATTTTGGCCTGACACGTCGTCGATGGAAGCACATACAGTAGGGGGTTATTTTGTAGCACAAGAACATGTAAAAATGGTCTAATTAATTATTTGCAAGTAACCAAAAACATTTCATTGCGTGACAAAAGGAATCAGGGGCATTTCAGTTCATAAATGGAAACACAGTCAAGCTCATCGTAATCACATTTCCTAGATGTAAACCGCGGGTGTGCATCATAAGCGACGTTATGTATCAGTTACAACAAATATCGAAAATAAATTGTTCATTGAAATCAACATTTTATGGAACCCTTCTTAAATGTTCGCCAAGTGAACCCTCCTCCCTTTAACATCGAGTGCGCAATGGTTCGTATATATATATATATGTATATCTTAGTACATCAAGTTTCATTAGTTAAGGAACACCACGAGGCATTCGTTAGTTTCCATTGATACCAGCGCCATTTTGGGCGAGGTCGGTTTAGTCCGGAAGTAGCATCAGGGGCAAAAATATCCCCGGCAATTGGCGGTTGGACCAGAGTCCCTTTCGGCAGTTCAAAAGAAAACTGTGCTAACAGAGGGGCTGGTGGTGCGGACCGTCAATCAAGAGAGGGAGGGGGTAGAGTCTCTCTTACCGGGTCATGTTGATGTTCAGCCGGAACTTGTTCAAGTTCGTTAGCCCATAATGTTCCTGGGTGGTTCAGACGGAAGTTGATGCAGACACGAGAGCACCGCCATCTTGTTGCTGTGCCGTGGTTATTTCATTTGAGATCAATGCAACTGTTTCTCACCGGAAGCCTGAAGGGGCCGAGGGCTCTTGGGACTTTGGTAGAATCTTCAAAGTCGAGGGGATGTTTGTCGATGGTGGGGGCTTGCGCCCAGGTGGACAAGTGCCCGAGTTGCAATTTCGGACAAAGTTACTCCAGCGGCCTAGACCCGCCTTTTCGAGGGCCCAGACGCCATTTCGAGACCCTGCAGCAACCGCCCTTCGTTGTATCTATCAGGAGAGGAGAAAACTTCTTGTGATGGTGAAAGACGGAGCATCATGTTGCTGGAGCAGGACATTTTGGTTCGGGGCGCCAGGGTGCAGCAGTGGAGCCTTCATCTGGGGAGGTGAGGGAGGCTCACCCGTGCCGTCTTCATCTCCCGGCGCATCCTACACCGTCCCTTGGAATCAGGGGCGCACATGATGACCACCCTACACCCCTGATTCCGACTCTTGGGGGGACCATTGTACGTCCGGTGCTCCGTAAGTATGCCCGTCGGACATTGTGTGTCCTGTACTACGAAGTATACCAGCCGGGTCTTGTATGTCCTGTACTGAGAAAATATACGAGTCGGGCATTGTGTGTCCTGTGTTGCGGAAATATGGCCGTCGCCCGGCTGGAGGACATCGGCGTCGGCCCAGGGCAGGGAAGCCTCCTACCTGTGGAGGTGGAAGAGGCTCGTCCGCGTCGCCTCTTCCTCCCTGCCCACCCTGCATCCGTTCGATGGAGGAATTCGTGATGGCCGGACCAGGAGATACGAGGGAGGGGGTCATTTGCAGCCGCCCCCTCCCTACTCGCGGCCCGGGGGACGCCATCCCTGGAAGGGTAGTATGGAAAGACCATTTCATTGCCTGCTTGGTGGAGCCTCCAGGACCTTCTCGCCAGCGTTCTCTTTTTGGCCCATGGTTGCTGGCAGGCCCCGCCCCACACGCGCTATGTGTTTCGGATGGGCGGGACCATCGAACTGTTACATTGGAGGACTTCCGGAGTGAGCATAATATGTTTTGTATTTTTCCTATTAGTCAAGTTTGCTTTTTAGAGAGTTCTACTAGTTATTCTGTTTACTGTTGGTTGTGTGTTTTACCGTAATTAAATCCTAAGTTATATAATAGACGTTTGGCTTTCTTGAGTCCTTTCTCTAACGGGGGGTTGTTTACACTGACCTGCAGTTGTGTTTGTTTTTCAGAGTGGGGGAGCAACAGAGAGCAATCAGTCCCAGAACTCTAACATGTCGTTAAAATTGGTCTGACGAAATCTGTGCCACCGAGCATAATCAAACGGGGTGGTCCTGTCTGTTCTGTCTGCACTAGTCTGATCGGTTTTTATCTCACGTCTTTTTCCTTTCTGTCGGTCCGTCCTTTCTGTCAACCCTCCATTCTTACCTATGCTTTGCAGAGTCGGGCATTGGGCTTTCCAGTGTCCAAGACTTTTACAGAAGGCACATTGGTTTTGTTTTAAATCTGTCCGTCCTGTGCGTAATGTCGGGGGGTTACCTTCGGGTCGTTGTGTTCCGGGGTTGGCTTGTCGGCACATCCCTTTACACCATTCGCTTTTCATGTCTACTCCTCGGGACTGTGCCATCGCTGGCCCTTCCCTTTGCCTACTAGACGTTTGGGGGGTTGTCCGTCGTGTCCCTTCACCTTCTCCGAATTCGTCGCCTTCCCTTCGTCGTGCGGCTTCTTTGCGCCACATGCCGAGACTATCGAGCATAATAGGTGTTGTTTCATTTCTACGAAGGGCTATTTCCACCGTTTCTATTTTGTCAAGATCAAAGGATCCTCTCAGTGGCCACTGTCTTTCTCGATCCTCTTTCGTATATTTATGCCACAGCTCACTGTAGGCTATAGCGATTAATCCATGCTTCATGAACATGTCCTTATTAGGGGTGCCTTCCAGCGGAGCCGGATGGTTCATCTCTAATAAGCGGTCCGGGTAAAACAGGCTACTGACCAGTGGGGAGAAGACAGGCATGACGGATCACAATGGGATAATAGTCAGCACTACCTATCTTATCACTGCGCGCAAAGACTAGACAGAATATTTCTATTCTACGTTGTTTGCACGTAGTGAATACCTCATGAACCAATTCTGAGCAATCGATCAACGTTAGGTCAAAAATAAAAAATCAATATGGTCAATGGGGAGAATAAGTAGGCTCGCAAAGGTTCGCGTCACCTACCCTTTCACTATCTGCAAAGAGGGGACCTAATCTTCCCTGTTTTCAGACAGAGAATCTCCAGAAAACAATCTATAACAGTTAATCAATGTTAGGTCAAAAATAAAAAATCAATATGGTCAATGGGGAGAATAAGTAGGCTCGCAAAGGTTCGCGTCACCTACCCTTTCACTATCTGCAAAGAGGGGACCTAATCTTCCCTGTTTGTAGACAGAGAATCTCCAGAAAACGATCTATAACAATTAATCAATGGGGGGGGGGGGCAATTGTTCAATGGGGAGGGGGAAAATAGGTCCGACGGGTGCGTACCTATCCTTCGCTGTTTATAAAGGGAGAGCCTGTTGTTTCTCCGTTTGCAGACAGCGAATCTCCAATAAATTAACAAAGAGTAATACTAGTATTTTCACAACAATTATCAATTACTTCCAATTATCTATCACTATCGCAATTTCGTCGTGTTTACACGACCTTACCCGGACCGCATGGACAGTTTCTCGTCTTCCGAATCCAGCGCCCGATCGTCCTCTTCTCCTCGTACTTCTCGTGGCACTCCTGATGGTTCCCAGTCAGGACCGCAGATCACTCGAGAGAGGTCTGTTCGGAACCAGTGAAGTTCGGATGATCGGCTGTCAGACGAGGGTCTATCGGACAGGGTACCTTCCGATCGTTGCAGTCGTTCACTCTGTCGTCGGGACCTCTCCCACTGGATCCACGAGTCGCTGATGGGCCCCACGTTGGGCGCCAATTGTTAAAAGGGGTTCCAAAGACAACCGGTAACCAAAGACCCCTTTATGTTGCCCGGCGGTATCGCCTCTATGACCCACCAATATTAATCAATGAAGAAGCAGGCGCTGGAGACTGGAAGGCGGGAAACGAGGATTTTATTCTCTCCGGAGGAGAACACATCAATTCAGACAGCAAGTATCGTCACGAGGTGCTCTAACCACATCTCTGAGGCCTGGCCTCTTATACTAGGGTTTACAACCTTTATTGCACATAACACATTCTCGCAATACTTTAGTACATGAAAGAACATCCTCGGAATCTCCCCTTCAGACCCGTTCCCACATACATTTACAGTTGGATTCCCCACCCCGGTCACAACAGGTGATGGTTGTCGCACAGCAGGGCATTCCGCCGATTCACGGAAAGCATGGGGTTTGGTCGGATCTCATGGGGTGGGGTCTTTGATCGGTTCGGGGGTCTTTTGATGGGGAGGGGAAACTTCCTACTGTACGAGGTAATAATCAGTATCCGCAGAGCCAGGTGGCGGCCTGGGAACAGGGAAGACAAACGGGGACACAGGAAAAGGGTTTTGCATCAAAAGGGTTTGAGGCCATGAAAGGAATGAGGGGAGGTGTCGCGCTGGGAACAGGATGGGATTCAGTGGTGGAGCTGCGCTGAAGAGGGGTTTATGACCCAAGGCATGAGAGAGCGGGGGGTTTGTCAGTGTGCGGGGGATGCTTGCGAGGTTAAAGGGAGAGAGAGACGCGCTGGCTATCAGCAAGGGGCAGGGAGGCCATGGCATTCAAAATGGCTGCCGCTTACGCGCATGAATGGGCTCGAAAAGGGGCAAGATGGCGCAGATAATGTTCACCAAGATCGTATTTATTTTTCACAGTCTCACCTGGGAAGGACATCTCAAAATACCCTGGATGAACTATATTAGAAACTGTTGCAAAGACCTGGGTAGATTGGACTTATATTTAACACCACAGCATGCTACAAAGAATGATGTTGATTTTGTAAAAAACACTTTCATGTTAAAGCGACAACTTGCCAGGGAAGACACCGAGATGAAGAAGTCCAGTGTTAGGAATCATACACTAACAAAGACATGTGTTTTCTGTGAACCATACTTATCATGGAACATTTCTAGATACGACCGTTTTCTGTTGAGCAGATTCCGATTTGGTCTCTACCACTTGATTTTAGCTGTGCCGAGTGGAGCACATAGAGGTCAAGTGTTGCCAGCTTGCGGCTGCGACAACTTGTCTCCGCAAGACCTGGCTCACTTTTTATTTCTGTGTCCTTATTACTCAAGTCCAAGACAAATGTTTTTAAAACCCTTGCTTAAAAAGTTGAATTTTGTACAGATTAAGCCTGCACTTTTATATCTTCAGATGCTGCCTGATGACAGTACCTTTTTTATCTGTGAGTTTTTAAAAACAGCCCGGAAGTTCAGATTAAGCATGGAAGGATGATCCCTAGATGACTTGCACTAAACATGAAATCATGTCTTAAACAGGCATTTTTATTTTTATTTATATTGGCCTACTGCATTTTTAACTTACTGCATTTTTAACTCTCTCGTGAACTGCCTACTTATAAAAAAAAAAATGTGTTTATAAAAATCTTGCATGAATTGTATAATAATGTATCTTTGTGCTTTTATGACTGCTTCTCTGACAGTCGAATAAAGGATTTTGAATTGAATTGAACTAACAAACAAGCATTAGCCAACTAAAAGTGAATAGAACAAGTAAACAAGCACAAGCGAACACAAGGGTCAACACAGACAAGCACATGCAAATGCAAGTAGACGTAAGAAGCAGATGCATAAGCCTGAGCGAGTGCCCGAGATAAACAAAGATAATGTCGATCACGACCAGAAGAGGGCAGAACTGCTGAAGACCCAGAAGAAGACCGAACTGCAAAGACAGTTCTAAATAAGCGAAGACCACATCGAATATAACCAATGAATGCAAATGAGCAACGTGACGTGAAAGGAGTCAAGGGTCAATAAACATAGCGGACACTGGCAAGTACAAGGGACGCGCTGAAAACAAGCTCAAGTCTGCACGAACCGTGAATGTGACAAACACAAGCCATGAGGAAGCCTTCTCTCATCAGCGAAGGGAGTGGAGGACCTGTGCTAGTCCAGAAGAGATGCATGAATGAATGAGACGTCAAATGTGTCAGGCATCATCGTGAAAGAGCCATCAACCACCTGCAGCTAGCATACAACTCTAAAGAAAGGGAGCCACGAGTCACGCACAGGTAGCTGATAGGTGGCCAGCCTGAACTCCAGAAATCCAAGTTCACTCACTGGAGCATACTGAGCTAGCTGCAAAGTTTACTGACCTCCAAGCAGACGACCAGACTGAGGATCTCGGCTGCAGAGAGTCTGCAAAGAAGACGGGAGCAAAGTGAACAGTCCTGTGAGCGTCACAGAACAGAATCTTCATCTCTCATGGCGGTGGGAAAAGCAACACAGAGGTCCCATCCCTGCATTGGAATACCACCCCCAGTGACACAGACTGACACCCCGAGTTTGAGTCCCAAATGGAACCGGTGGTTAGAATCACTGGAGGAGTTTCTTGACGCAATCGGTGAACGAAGAGACGAAAAATGTCTAATGTTACTTCTCCAGCTGGTGGGTCATGAAGGCCGACGCTTGATCAACACATTTTCTGAAAAGGACACAGATACCTATGAAGGACTCCAAGAGAAGTTACATTCACATTTCCATGCACAAGCAGATGTGGATTATGATTGCATCGCCTTCAACAAAGCACGGCAGAAACCAGGAGAAACATTGCCAAGCTTCATCATCCAGCTGCAAGGTCTGGTACAGTATTGCCATTTCAACACACTCACAAATGAGGAAGCAGTTCGGCTCCGGATAATTGAAGGATGTTCAAGTTCTAGCACGAAGCACAAGATCCTTTGAGGGCATTGGTCACTAAAAGAAATTATCAGGAGGGCTGATGTTGGAGTGCGGATCAAAGCAAGAGACAGATCAAACAAATTGCACCTTAATGCAAGAACCAAGTATACCAGGAAAGAGACATCACTCATGCCTGGGAATAAAGTCCAGGAAGCAAATAGAACCAAACAGAGGGAAGATGAAGGTAGATCAGAGATACGGCAATGGGAGAGACAAAGGGACATAGAATACTCCGAGTCAACAACTTCAAGGAATTATTCAACATCAAGGAGTCATTCAAAGCATGGCTCAAACTATTCTGAAGACGATAACGTGTCAAGTCGGACAGATCGACTGCCCAACAAACGGGCAAGAAAGAGAAACTATGAAAGAATGGACCAGTCAAGTCAACAGTGGAAGTTGATACACAACCACTTCCAAGTACTGCACTGCCTAACAAACTCGGGATATGAACATGAGGAAGCATCAAGCAACAGAACACATCACACCTGCAGCACAGACGCCACTACACAAAACAAGTGGGAAGAAGAAGCCAATAGCATAAGACTGACTGATTCACTCAGACACCGAAATAGGGATGATAAACGCCTCCATGGCAGCCGAGACAATGGGGAAACTGAGAGGAGGTTATTACCAGCGGGCGAGCGAGGCAGACATGAAACACCCTGGGATCAAACAAGAGAAACAAACACGTGGGTGGCGGGCAACCTTTCCAGTGAAAGGACACCACAGACACTTCAAGAGAAGTACTCGGAGAAACATCCTAAAGATAACTCCGATGTGAAGAGCAGTTCGTCCTGGCCTATTCATGTCAAAGATCTATTGGTCCAGACCCGCCCACTGGAACGTCCTCGGAGAAAATCGACAAAGGAAGTCTCTGAGTTTTAAAGCATGTCTGTCCGCTCCTGGGATTTGACACAAGACTCCTCTGAGTCAGAAAGCATGTCTGTCCGATCTTTCGAGTCGACCGAGTCGTGGGCCCGACAACGGCCATGGCGTCAATCACTCGAACACGCCATAGAACCAAAGGACCTTCTCCCCATCAAGGTCAACCTATCTCAAACTAATGTTTTTGAATCCTCTATCACCGCACAAGACAACCTGTCATGTCAGTCGCAGACACCTCCTGACATAAAGAATATACCATCACCACGATTGGGGTCAGCGAGGCTGACTCAAAGGATCTCTCGAATAAAAACGGATAGAAAGGACACTACGCACTGGGCAAGACAAGTCTGCCCAGTCACCCCACAGAAGAAACTTGATGCGGTAACGGAGACAGATAGGATAGGATAGGATAGGATAGGATAGGATAGGATAGGATAGGATAGGATGTGGATTTGTATAGCGCAAATTGTTGCCCAGAGGCGTCCAAGCGCTGAGAATACCAGATCCGACCCGAGGAGAAGAAAAAAAACACAAGGGGGGGAGGGGAGTTAGACTGGATGAAATAGGAAGGTTTTTAATTGTTTGCGCAAGGTCGTGAGATTGGAGTTGGATCTTAAATGTAATGGGAGGGCGTTCCAAGCCCTCGCCGCATTGTAGGAGAAAGACCTACCTCCAGATCTGGATCTCCTTACTCTCGGAGTGGCTGCTAGGAAGGACTGGTCTGATCTTAGGTTCCTGTTGGGCCTGTAGTGATGGATTAGGTCCTGTGTAATCCTGGGGCCAGAGTTCCAAAAGGACTGGTGGGCTATGCACATGGCTTTGAACAAAACCCTTTGGCGCACAGGTAGCCAGTGGAGAGAGAGTAGCCCGGACCTGACTGACTGTCTACGGGGGATGTCAAGTAGCAGACGTGCAGCGCAGTTTTGCACTATCTGCAACCTCCTCAAGGTGGATTCTGGGGCTCCAAGGTAGAGGACGTTATTGAAGTCGAGACGGGATTGGATCAGGCCTTGTACCGCTGCTTGTTTGGCTTCCATAGGAAGGTGGGGGAAGATCTTCCTAAGCATCTTCATGATGCCGAAGCAGGTGGCCGAGAGTTTGGTGGCTTGTACATCGAAGGAGAGAGATCTGTCCATCCATATTCCCAGACTTTTAATACTGTTTTTGGGGGTAGGTGGAGGGCCCATGCTGAGAGGCCAAAGGGTGGGCGGGAGGCTAGGGACCGAATTGACCAGATCATCCTCAGATGGGAGGAGACCATGCACCTGCTCAGATAGTTAAAGGATTCTACAATCCCAGTTGCGAGTGGGAGTGGGCGAACCAACCAGAGGCAGCGACCGAGTCTCCGAACCAAACCAAACTTCTCTCTCCAAACAGTGCATCACTGTCTGGGATGCCTGACGTCGAACCGCAAGACAATGCTGCCTTCGACCAGATAAGATCGAGGGAAGTACAACGACATATGGATAGTCGGAAGAGGACTGGAGCAACCTCCACTCATGAAGGTAATCGGGTATCAATCAAACAAGAGCCATCAAGGAAGCAAAACTGTCACCCTCACGATGAACCCTTCACAGCCCTCTTACAAGAGGCGATCATGATTGACTCGGAGACTGAAGATGAGTGGTCGGTACGTGATCCTATCAGAAACCGTCATGAGCCTGGGAACAAGAAGATCACAAGAGACATTTTGCAAGTTCAAAGATGTGCTCCTGTAATCAATGAGACTCTTATCAAAGCACTAGAAAGCCACACCAAGGAAATGGACTGGCATCTCCATAGCTTCAACGAGCAACCTACAGACCCATGTGGCTGACGGAGGAACTATACAAATGTTGGACGCTCTTTTTGTTTGTTTTTGTTAACAAAGGGGGAGATGTGAGATCGTGAAGCATTCTAGTGGTTGGGCATGGGTGGAGCTAAGGGGTGAGGGGAAGAGGAGGATCGAGGAGAGGAAAAGGGGCAGATAGAGTAGGGACAGGGACTGGAGCAGAGGTATGAATAAAGCTCAGCAATATAAAACATAGACTAAGCGTCTGTCTTTATTTGAATGTCACGACATGACACTGAGGTAGCATCATGAGCAAAAAGATGATAGATTGGAATGCTACCTTGAGCTATTGCCAATTTTTTAACTATTTGCAAGAGTTCCACCCAACACTTTCTGAGTGGTTGATGTAGTGCCATAAATGACCAAGGCTATGCACAGACTTGGGTCCCATGCTCATTTTACCACTGTAACCAAGAAGCACTCGGCTGAAGAGGCCTAACTAAGCCAAACCTGGTCTTGAGTTGCTTGTGTTCCAGTTTAAGGATGACCCGGCTTGGCAGTTTGTGCTAGCTAGACTGTTCTCACTGGAGCAGGACCAAGATGGTGGGATCTAATCTGAGGTAGCATCGCAGGCAAAAAACAATGGCCTGACATGATGCCCAGCAATTGCCAGTGGTTAGATTATTTGTAAGCATTCCTCCCAATAAATTAAGGGCCTCATTTATGAAAAGTGACGCATCGCTGCGTGAAAACAGCGTTGCGTCACTTTTTACTGCGCTCTCCCTGCGACACTAACGATGCGTCATATTTACAGTATGACGCATCATGTCGCAAGGAGTTACAGATACGTCAGTATTTCTGACGTATCTGTAGGCGCAGAAGTGACGCATTGCTGGAGTGTGTCACAAAAGTGACGCAACTCCAGCAATGTGTACTTTCACATGGGCAAGTTCCATGTTGTTAGTGCCTGCGTCAGTCTTACCCCTGCCATGAGGCAGGCGTAAGATTTTGACGCATTAGCGTCCAATAAATGGCGCAGTGAAATCTTATAGATTTCACTGTGTCACTTCTATGAGTCTTTCTTGCGTCAAAACGCCCCCCCTTGCATACATTATACCTGGGGCAGGTATAATGTGGCGCAGGGGTTTACAAAGTGACGCATCTACCTAGATGCGTCACTTTGTAAATATAGTGCAACAGGGCAAATGTTTTACTCCGCTGGTTTGTCATAAAAGTGACGCACCAGCTGCGTAAAAGTGACGCAAGGGCTCATAAATGAGCCCCTTAGTGTGTAACATGTGAGGTACTATCATTCTACAGTAATAATTACATTGGATTCAAAAGTAATAACCCAAACTCGATGTGCATATTCTTTCATAGTTATTCTGAGTTTGATACCGTTTGTGTTTCAGTGTATTGGGCTCATGCTCACGTCACCGACCATGAGCTTAAAGTTTCTGCTTGATCAAAGACAGTGCTTAAAAAGTGGTGGTGTAAATCCGGATTCCGACTTTAGTAAAATGCTTGTTGTTCAGTGCTTAATTATAAATAAATGAATAAGTGCATGGGTCCAACATTTTTCTGAGGAGTCTGCTGCCAAGGCTGCTGATTTCTGGGGTTGCTTAATACCAGGCTATCTAGTCTAGACTCCATCCCATTCCTCTTTCTACTCTTTCTGTCTTTATCTCATTCTTGAAGGTTTGTTTCATCCCTACATTCTCCCTTTGTCTCTTTTTCCTATCTTTCCCTTCCTCCTCCTTTTTCACTTTCCTGCCTTTTTCTCTCTTGCTCTGGGCAAAACTCTGTTGTCGAAGAATACGTCCTGGTCCCCAAAAACGAGTGCCAGGGCCCACCCCATGCACAAATTAAGCATGTATGTTTCTTTCCGCACCTTATGCCAGGATGCAGCAATTTCCCTTGGCATTACTTCTCATTCTTTTGATCCCAAAACATTTCTGCAAAAAAAAACTAGTAAAGTCGCTTAACACTACCCTTTTCATGTGTGACCATGACCTTTCTTCCTCAAGCTAACTGCCATAACTTTGAAGTTATCTTGGGATAAACTCTGGCAATAGAATCCAGGCACACTCCACCTTGTACTAAAAGGTGGTTTCCGTCCTAATTTTATTACTTAATGCAAAAATCGTACAGGCACTCAAAGAATAAGCCAGAACCCACATGTGGTTCCATGAATGTCTTCTGAGTTTGTCTTCTCTTGTGTGATCTCTACTGGGATGTGAACCAAATGGTGTGAGAGGGCATTCTTCTGCAGGAGTCCCATGAATTTCCCCAGTGGAAGACATGAATGTGTGAAAGGTGCACCCTAATCGCACTCAAAGAGGTCCCTGTGGGCAGTGCTGCAGCAGTTTGTTGGAATTTATATTAAAAACAATTGATGGACCGAATGCTGAACAATGTCAGACATTCACCCCAGTACAGATATCTGAGCGTAAAGCCATTGTTTTTTGCTCTGCCATTTCAGTTTGGACCAAGCCATAGGCAAATCATTCTTGACTCTGCTCCCTATGGGAAGAGACAGCTCGGACCACCAGGCCAGGTCCTCACTGGCCTGGTGGTCCTGTTTCCAACGGAGACGGCAGCTCCACAAGCTGATCCCCGCCCTACCTGCCTGGTGGTATCGTAACGCTTGACCAACACACTGCGATCTGCTGCCTAGCGTCCACTTCTGCTTTTGCCATATCCAGCATCGCATCTGCATCGTAGCGCTTAATTGCCTGTTTACATATTGCTTTGTTTAAGCATCGCATCTGCATCGTATTGCCTGTTTGCATATTGATTTGTTTAAAGATCGCATCTGCATCGTATTGCCTGTTTGCATATTGATTTGCTTAAACATCGCATCTGCATCGTAGCGCTTAATTTTGTGCACTGGCATTTAGATCGCATCGACGCTGACTGTGCCCACAATCCTGGTCCGCTTTGGCTGGCAGACATTTTGTGATTGTTTGTTGTTGACTCCCTGACCGGATATCCTCACAGATCCCGCCTCCCAGCTGCCCCTCCCTCCCACTGTTACTATCAGGCCGCACTGCCGCTTGCAGCGCTGTGACCGTCCTGTTTCCAACGGAGACGGCCGCTCCACAAGCTGATCCCCGCCCTACCTGCCTGGTGGTATCGTAACGCTTGACCAACACACTGCGATCTGCTGCCTAGCGTCCACTTCTGCTTTTGCCATATCTAGCATCGCATCTGCATCGTAGCGCTTAATTGCCTGTTTACATATTGCTTTGTTTAAGCATCGCATCTGCATCGTATTGCCTGTTTGCATATTGATTTGTTTAAAGATTGCATCTGCATCGTATTGCCTGTTTGCATATTGATTTGTTTAAACATCACATCTGCATCGTAGCTCTTAATTTTGTGCACTGGCATTTAGATCGCGTCGACGCTGACTGTGCCCCCAATCCTGGTCCGCTTTGGCTGGCAGACATTTTGTGATTGTTTGTTGTTGACTCCCTGACCGGATATCCTCACAGATCCTGCCTCCCAGCTGCCCCTCCCTCGCCCCTCCCCCTCCACGATCCATTTATGACAGATGCTTATGCGCGCAGCGTTCACGCGCAGCGACCGCGCCCCAGTCGCGCAGAAGGTGCGCCAAAGGTAAGCCTGTCTACGCCCGTCCGCCCCTGGACCGCGCCCAGCGCTAGACCCCCTGGTCCCCGCAAAATCCTCTCCTCCAACATCACGTATGACGCCGCCACCCTCCTAGCCCTTAACCCCGGACGCACACCTCAATGCTACAAAGCTGCCCCGAGACGTACCCACGGCCCTTTCACCTGCCGCTCCTGCAAATTTACCAGCATCAAGACCCTTACCACTACCACTAACCCCAAACTCAGCTCCGACTCCAACCACCTAAAGTGCTTACTGCTGAACACCCGCTCGGTCCACAGACACGCCACCAAACTCTGGAATCTACTCGATACCACATCACCGGACGTCGCCTTCCTTACTGAAACATGGATGAATGCCTCATCAACACCAGACATCGCCATAGCCATCCCGGACAATTACAAGATCATCAGAAAAGACTGCACCATCCAATCAGGAGGAGGCATCGCCATTGTCCATAAGAACACCATCAAAATCACGACCAGCTCCGACGATAACCTTTCAACCGCCGAACACCTCCACTTCCAGATCCACACTGACCCCAGGACCACACTCAGAGGCACCCTCATCTACAGACCTCCAGGAACCCGTAAACAATTCAGCGAAGACATCACTGACTTCATCAGACCACATGCCCTCGCCTCCGAAAACTACATTCTGCTAGGAGACCTCAACTTCCACCTGGAAAAGAAAAACGACTGCAACACCACCACCCTTCTCGACAACCTGGCCAATCTTGGTCTTAAACAACTTGTTGACACCCCCACACATGTTGCCGGACATACGCTCGACCTAATCTTCACCTCCAGCAAACACATCTCCTTCGATCGCACCACAGCTCTCCATTGGACGAACCACAGCTGTGTTCACTTCAGCTACAAAACTACCTCAAACCACAACCCCCCACAACCTATCCCCCGAAGAAAATGGAACAAAATCTCCACCGACCAACTCCTCACATCGCTCAACCAAAACCCACCCGCCCTCTCATCGGACCCAAACCAAGCTGCCATCGAATTCAAACAATGGATCACTCACAGCGTCAACGAATTAGCACCCTTGATAAATCATCACACCAAACAAGACAGCAAAAAGGCCCCCTGGTTCAACGAGGACCTTAAGAAATCCAAAAAGTTATGCCGCACTCTCGAGAAAACATGGAGAAAAGACCCAACCACCGACAACATGAACACCTTCAAGGCAGCCACCCGCAAACACCACCAGCTGATTCGATCCACCAAGAAATCAGCTTTCAAGACTCGACTCGACAACAACGCACGCAACAGCAAGGAACTTTTCAACATCGTCAAAGAATTCACCAACCCCACCGCTGCCTCAAACGACATCACTACCGCCCAAGATCTCTGCGACTCGCTATCCTCCTTCTTCTACAACAAAATTGCCGACATACATAATAGCTTCGGAAACAGTTCCAACAAACAATCCTCTCCACCCCCCTCAGAACCCACACCGCCCTCTAACAACCTCAGCGCCTGGAACCCAATCACCACTGAAGACACCATCCGCCTAATGAACTCCATCCACTCTGGATCACCAACCGACCCGTGCCCCCACCACATCTTCAACAAAGCAGACTCTATCATTGCACCCATTCTCCGTGATGTCATCAACTGCTCCTTCATCTCTGCTGCCTTCCTAGAAAGCTGGAAACATGCCGAAGTCAGCGCCCTCCTGAAGAAACCCACAGCAGACCCCTCTGAACTTAAAAACTACCGTCCCATAGCCCTCCTCCCATTCCCGGCCAAAGTCATTGAGAAAGCCGTCAATATCCAACTCGCCGCCTTCCTCGAATCCAACAACTCCCTCGATCCCTCACAGTCTGGCTTTCGAGCCCAACACAGCACCGAAACCGCCCTCATCGCAGCAACAGACGACATCCGTACACTACTGGACAACGGAGAAACAGTGGCCCTCATTCTACTCGACCTCTCCGCCGCCTTTGACACTGTCTGTCACAGCACCCTCATACAACGCCTCGGCAATATCGGCATAAAAGGAAAAGCCTTGGACTGGATCATCTCATTCCTAGCCGGAAGAACTCAGAGAGTCCATCTTCCCCCATTCAAATCTGAAGCCACCGAAGTCATCTGCGGTGTACCACAAGGATCATCACTCAGTCCCACCCTTTTCAACATATACATGAGCCCACTCGCCTCCATCGCGCGTCACCACAACCTTAACATCATCTCCTACGCTGACGACACCCAGCTGATCCTTTCCCTCACCAAAGACCCCAACACCGCCAAAACCAATCTTCACGAAGGCATGTAAGAAGTAGCCGTCTGGATGAAAAACAGCTGCCTTAAACTAAACTCAGACAAGACGGAAGTGCTTATCCTAGGACCATCCCCCTCTGCCTGGGACGACTCTTGGTGGCCCACGGACCTGGGCTCAGCACCCACTCCCACAGACCACGCAGGTAACCTTGGCTTCATCCTAGACTCCTCATTCTAGATGACCAAACAAGTCAACGCCGTCTCATCCTCCTGCTTCAACGTACTTCGTATGCTCAAAAAAATCTTCCATTGGATCCCCACCGAAACGAGAAAGACTGTCACCCACGCACTGGTTACGAGCCGACTAGACTACGGAAACACCCTTTACGCTGGAATTACAGCCAAATTACAGAAAAAACACCAACGCATCCAAAACGCATCGGCGAGACTCATTCTTGACATACCCCGCCAAGACCACATCACCGGCCACCTAAAAGACCTCCACTGGCTTCCCGTCAACAAGAGAATAACATTCCGTCTCCTCACCCACGCACACAAGGCCCTCTACAAACTAGGACCCGAATGCCTCAACACTCGACTATCCTTCTACACACCCACCCGCCAACTAAGATCATCCAATCAAGGCCACGTAGCCAAAGATCCACCATGGGAGGTAGATCCTTTTCCTACTTGGCGGCCAAGACCTGGAACTCACTACCCACTCACATCCACCTCACACAGAACCACATCTCCTTCAGAAAAGAACTTAAAACTTGGCAATTTGATAAATAATTCCCCAAGCGCCTTGGGACCCTATGGGTGAGTAGTGCGCTATACAAATTCTTGAACTTGAACTTGAACTTAGACTGGAAACAAGCATTCTGGGACGGGTTTCAGGGTATCACCCCTCATCAGCCAGGCTAGCTTGACTCCGGTGGCATTGTGAGCACTGGACCCATGTGTGGGGAGGTATAGAGTCAAAATATCGAGTTTTTATTATCGACTAGACATAATATCGAGTAAAAAATATAGAATAGACATAATATCGACTAGACAGAATATAGAATACCAAAATATCGACTAGAACATTTTAATATCGATTAGAATGGACATAATATCGAATCAAAAATATAGAATGGACATAATATCGACTAGACAGAATATAGACAACTAAAATATCGAATTTAAGGTAAGTTAATATTAATTTTTAATTTTTGTGTAATATAATTCTGTAGCGGTTTGTGGGTTTATAGGGGAATAGGGTGGAAAGTAATTTAATTATAATGAATTAAATATGTTATTTTATTTATTGGTATTTATTTAGAATTAACTGTTAATAAATTATTGATCGGTAAATAATTAAAATATAATTGGTAATGAATTTTAAATGATTAATTGATAAATATGTTAATTTTAGTAATTTATTTTCTGTAGCGGGTTGTGGGTTTATAGGGGAATAGGGTGGGAAGTAATTTAATTATAATTAATAAAATATGTTATTTTATTTATTGGTATTTATTTAAAATTAATTTTCAATTAATTAGTAATTGGTAATTAATTAAAATATAATTGGTAATTAATTTTAATTGATTAATTGATAAATATGTTAATTTTAGTAAGTTATTTTCTGTAGCGGGTTGTGGGTTTATGAGGGAATAGGGTGGGAAGTAATTTAATTATAATTAATTAAATATGTTATTTTATTTATTGTTATTTATTTAGAATTAATTGTTAATTAATTATTAATTGGTAATTAATTAAAATATAATTTGTAATTTATTGTAATTGATTAATTGATAAATATGTTACTTTTATGACATTATTTTCTGTAGTGGGTTGTGTGTTTATAGGTGTCTCATTTTTATTTATTTTTATATTGTAAATTAATTTATTGGTAATTGGTAAATAATTAGTATTAGTAGGTAATTTTTATTAATAGTTAATTTTTATTTGTAATTTTAATTGATTAATTAATATATTTTATAAAATTGTAAAATATTTAAATTATTTTATAATTGGTATTAATATTTATGTTATATATATATATATATATATATGTATATATATATATATATATATATATATATATATATATATATATAAGAAGTATTTATTTTCCCTACTATTGCACTCACTGGAGTGGGAATAGTAATTTTTAACCCTACGCTATCCAACGCTTTCCCTACTGTTTCACTCTCTGGAGTATGAATAGTAATGTTTACCCCTACGCTATCCAACGCTTTACCTACTGTTGCACTCATTGGAGTGGGAATAGTAATTTTTACCTCTACGCTATCCAACGCTTTCCCTACTGTTGCACTCTCTGGAGTTGGAATAGTAATTTTTACCCCTATGCTATCCAACGCTTTCCCTACTATTGCACTCACTGGAGTGGGAATAGTAATTTTTACCCCTACGCTATCCAACGCTTTCCCTACTGTTGCGCTCACTGGGATGGGAATAGTAATTTTTATCCCTACGCTATCCAACGCTTTCCCTACTGTTGCACTCTCTGGAGTGGAAATAGTAATTTTTACCCCTACGCTATCCAACGCTTTCCCTACTGTTACACTCTCTGGAGTGGGAATAGTAATTTAACCCCCTCGCTATCCTACGGAAAAAATATTGTATATGTTTTGTTATTAATATGTATATATATATATATATATATATATATATATATATATATATATATATATATATGTTTTAAAACAAAAAAATATATTTTTTTAAAGTTACATTAATTATTTATTAATTTTAAGTTCATTTAAGTATTTTTAGTATGTTTAACACCTTGGCTGCTGTGGTTATTTTTCCCCTGTGCTGAAAAATTCAGGATGTCATATATTCATGACGAGCTCAGCTCGTCATCAGCACACGACCACCGTGGCTGATGACGAGCTGAGCTCGTCATCAGCATCGAAGGGGTTAAATTAATTATATTTATTATTATATTCGTTTTAAATTACTTTTAAGATATTTTAAAAATTCGATATTTTGACTGTCTATATTTTTTCTTATTGATATTTTGGAGTTTATATTTTTGTACTTACCTGTTTGTAGATAGGAAGTCGATATTCTGGCATTCAATATTTTTACCTCGATATTTTGGCAAGTTGATATTTTGACTGTCGATATTCTGTCAGTGATCCGTCTGGGGATACCTGTCCCACTATGGGGAACAAATGCAAAAAGAACAATTGATGGATGGAATGCTGAACAATGTCAAGCATTCACCCCCCTGTAAAGCTATCTGAGCCTAAATCCATCATTTTTTTTGTTTGGAACCAGCCATATGCAAATCAGGCTTGGCCCTAATCCCCATGGGAACTGTCCAGCCCGAACTGCCAAGCCAGGTCCTCTCTATACTGGAAACAAGCATCTTGGGAAAAGTTTCAGGGTATCTGGTCTCTGAGGGAGCTAATTTGTAGGTTTTTTGTAGATCTGCAAAGGGAATCACCCCTTCGGCGCTGCATATGTCTCCCACTGTTGAGATCCCAATCAGGTCCCATTTGTCAAGTCCCTGCCTTTTTGCCATGGTGCCCAACTGTTCAGCTCCTCGCAGAGGTGTGGCATGCGTAATCTTCTCCCATCCCAATTTTCACAGAGATTGATTGTTAATGCTGTTGGGCCCTCTAGAGGTAGGCAGCGTGGAGCAGTATATAACATTACAGGCAGTATTATGTCACTCAGGGCTTTCTATCATTCTAGTGGAAGCCATCAGGACCTGTTGCCTTTCCTGCTTTGCTGGATCTAGTGCTGTTTGACCTAGCTGAGTTTTAATATTGCTGTTATGTTGAATATTATTATCTTCACTAAGTTCACCAAATTCCTCCTCTGCAAACCCACTCCTTCACCCTCTCCTCTTTAATCCCTAAATTCTACAAGGCAATGCTAAAGGACATCAGGGGCGGAGAGGTTCATTTTCTGTACAGATTTGGAGACCATAAGTTCTGCAAGAAGGTGATGCTTAAGGTACTGCAAGCAATGGCTTAACTCTGGTATCATATTAGACCACCAGGCTTACGTACTATAGTACCACCAATATAGTATAGTAAATGTGCCCCTATTTGGGACTTTCCAGGCACAGTAGAATGTGTTAAGGACAAGCTGTCACTTCCCCATAAAAAGGGTGGGTATCCAGAGATGGGGCCAACTCATGCAGGATGGCAAGCTTATACCATGGGACGATCTCTATGTGATAGTGGAAGGGAACATATCGAAGTTTAAGTACTAACAATTAGAAAGCTGGTACCAGAACTTGACTTTTGAAATAGGATAAACCAACATAGTGGAGGAAACCTTAATGCAAGGAATGTTAAGGAGGAAGTAAGTTTTGAGAGGGTATTGGTTACTGATGGATATTGCTGATGGAAAGTTTACACTGCCGGAGGAGTTCTGGGGAGGACACTTGCCGCAGACGTAGTTATAAGAATTATGGTAAGTATTGATGAAAATTCTAAAGAGTATCGTGAAACCTTCTAGTTAAGGAGGAACCATCTCTTTCCCCTCCACACAGCATAATGAATGTCATAGACAATATTGAAGATGGGAAAATGGGGAGCAGGTAAATGCGCAAAATGTGGTCTAGAAAAGGCCAATTATAGTTATATTTTTATGGAATGCACCAGGATTTACAGCTTTTGGGAAAACTTGGTTAAGGCTTTGAGGAACATTCTTGGAAAAAACATCAAGGTAAGCTTTTCCCTAATTATCTTTGGGACCATGGAATGCCAGGTGAAGTTGAGTAAAGATGGAACATAAATGTTGTTTACCGACATGCTGAATGACTCAGTAAGATTATATATATTTACTAAAAATGGATGCTATAGACTTGGCTGTTAAAAGGTACAAGTTTTGGCTGTCGCCAGTGAGTTGGTTAGAGCGCAACATTAAAGGGAACATAGCATGAAGCTTGGGTGTTGTTCACACCAGAAAAATGTTGTCCTATGAGTACACCTATCTTTGTTTCTGCACTTTGATACTCGGTGGAAAACCGATGTACACAGAAGGACAAGCAAAACACATCTCTGGTCTGGCAATACTGTGCGATAAGGGCATGGATCTTTGGGGTATAAGCCTGAGGTGAATGAAGATAAAAAAACATGTGCCATATTGCTGGAAATAACATTTCAGTTTTCAGGGCTTAATTTTTTAAAAAAACGTGCATCAGCCCTGTTTCTCTAGAAAAAAACTGCCCCTGGCATTGCTGGATGTCAAAGTTAATAAATATCAAGTTTACCTAATTTTGGTTCCAACTCATGCCTCTTTCTTCCCCAGCCTACCCTTTCTGTCTCATTATCTCTTTCTTGTAGGTTCATTTTAATCCCTGATTTCCCTCTGTGTAGGAAGGTGGAGTAATATGTGGTGGTGCTGGTTAGGCTTCACTATGCAATACTATCACAAACCCCAAATATGGTCCTGGGATTCACACTAATAAATCATGAGCTCAGTCCTGGTAGTGTGGCAAAGAGCAGTCAGGCTTTACTAGAGGAAGATATGTTAAGTATTTCAGAGAACCAACATGGATGATAAGTAATCCAACACCAATTTATAAAAAATAAACCAGGTTTTTAACTTAATTTAGACACAAAAATGAACGGAGTAGCATACATATAACTGGAGTTATAGATTTTTGAAGCAATTTAAAATCAGTGCCAATTAATACAGTGAAAAGTCATCATTGCCGTCAATGGGGAAAACCACTAGTGTCAATGGGTCCCTTGCAGGTCAAGTTGCATGGAACCCTTGCAGGGTAAAGGTGATGTGGGTCCAAGGACTAAGCCACAACAGTTAGTTCCATTTTACCTGGCCCTTGGAGCCTGGGTTCAGAGTTGTCCCGGCTGACCCTGGTGCTGAATGGGAGCCGCGGGAGTGCTGATTTTACAACTAAAACGATGTTGTTGGGAAAAAGATGCAAAAACACAACAATGGGGCCACTGCGGATGTCGGATGAATGTCGGATGGAGCTGCTGCTAGGTGCAGCATCAAATGAAGGGGTCGGTTGCCAGACTGGCAACCAACAAGCATTGGCAGCGGTAAGTAGAGCAGATGCTTAGTTCGACGTCTGGTGGACCAGGGAAAGCAGAAGCTGCCTGTAACTTTGTGACAGTCAGGAGAACAGTTCCCACAATGCACCAGACCATCAGTATTTAGGTGATCCCTAGGAGGGCCCGATGGCCAGTGATTCTTCGGATCCGGAGCGTTTTTTTACCTGCAGTTTGCAGGGGACTCTTACCACTAGTCCAGGGGAGTCTGAGGGAGCTTCAGGCTGCCACACTGGTCCCTTTGTCTGGGTGAACCAAGAGATAGCCGAGGCGGAGACTCATTAAGGCAGTTCCAGGGGCATTGCCAAAGGGAGAGAGTACCCCTGTTTTGCTTTGTGCAAGCCCTGTTGTTGCAGACACAGGTCTCTTCTTTTGTCCTCTTCAATGCAGGATGTTTAGAACTGAGGTTATGTTTATGGTGTCAGGGGTGCCTCTTAAATCATAGATTTATGGGAGTTAGGGGTGTGGGAGCAAGTAGCCAATGGGCAGCTAATCCCTGCAGCTAATATACCCCTGAAGATACTACATCTGAGGGTGTGGGTGACCTCTTCCACCCAAAATCAACTATTATTGGCACTTTTAAAAATGGCAGAAGTCTTCCTTAACTGTACAGACAAGGCAATTCACCCTAGTGGCAAGGCTAGCCTTCTGGGGGTGTACACCTCCTGCATAGCTAATTTGGGTGAACATGTGACTGGGGCCATGTGAGGGCTGTGTACTCCTCTGGGAGACAGCCTGGATTCATATCAGAGGCTATGCAGCCATTGAATCTCACCAACTTGATGTGCCACTTCACTAGCCTGCCTGGGAGGGAGGAGGTGTGACCCCCTTCCTGTTCAGGCCTTTGTTCCTGACTCCTGGGAGTGTTCTCACTGCCTGGCAGGAGGCCATAATCCTGTCTTGGCAGCAGTAAGCTCTGGCTGCCAGCCAGAGCACAGGACAGCTGGGGCTACCAGGTGGGCAATCTCTAAGGTAGCTACCTGGGTCCAATGCCACATCACTCCTGGCATGGGATTCATGTCAGGGGTGAGACGGCAGGTTGTTTGATACCAAACTCGACATATTTAGTTGGCACCATAATAGAGTTAGCGACCGCATGTCTGCCCTGGAGCAAGCCCATGTTTTCCTATGGGCCGCCTATCTCTAATAGTGTGCTTTAATGGGAAAGGCCACTATAGAGACATATAAGCCTCCACTTGCATGCTTACTCTCTTACCATGCTGCGCCCTGCCTCTTGAGCTCCGGAGGGCTACTCTGGGGGTGACTGACATATACTAAAAGCAGTACAATGACTTTGCCACATGTGGTGAGGGCAAAGTTGAAATCGAGCAGTTTACACTGTTCCTGAAGTCTGCAATGGCAGGGCTTCTGTCAGTAGTGGGTTACTCAGTGTGGTACAGATAGTGCTGCAAAACTAGGGGACCCTTTACCACCCATATAATAGGCACTTATAAGGGGGTAAAGTCCTTGCCAATTGGGGTTACCAATTACCATATATCAATTTTGGGGTAAGAGCTCAGGCACTGGGGCCTGGTTAGCAGGCCCCAGTGCATTGTCAAAGTCGAAAAACAGCATCTAGTATTACAAATGGGGGCAAAAAGTGGGGGGACACTGCAAAAAGGCCGGTGTTCTGACACCCTGTTATCATTTCCCTATTTATAGCACCTCATTCTGTAGTGTAGCTCCATTTTCCCAATAGGTCCTGCGCATTGGAATAACATAAACAGTAGTATCGACGTAGAAGTGCGGATCTTCCAGGCCTCCACTGACTATGCTAAACTTAATTGGGTTTGTTACCAACTAGCTCAGAGGTCACTGGAAACTTTCTTGACTGAATAGGAAGTGATCATCTTCCCTGGCACAGCCAAGAAGGGATTCAGTTTTCCAACAACCGTGCAACATGACAACTTTGCTCCTCAGATCAAGAGTCAATCTCTAGGGTCGTGTGAAACAATAGACAGTTATTTTACTCAGTCAGTGGTTGTGCAGTTTACTTTCACAATATGTAGAGAATAGAGAGACGGGCGTTGTCAATAAAGGGTAACATTTATTGAACAGTCTTTCTTCTCGTACAAGAGAAATGAATTGCCACAATTGCAAGACTTGTTATTATAAAAAGTACGTACAGTAAGATGAGTATTGCGAAATAGTACTGTAAAAGCATTGATATGGTTTCTTAGCCATACAATGGTTTAAAATGAATAAAACATATATACATTCATATATACATTAGGCTAAAATACTCAACTGGTGCTTCTAACTACGCCTACCCCAGTGTACCTGACCTAAGCCTAATACTTGGGAGGGGAGTAAGTAAGTAGCTTTAGTTTAAGTTGGTTTTGCCAAGGTTTGCTTCAAGAATTCTCTCTAAGGGTTTAGTCAACACCATACCTCTGGAATAGAATGATGGAGGTCTGGTATCTCCCTCAGAACTCGATATCCCAGTCACCCGCAAGGGTAGACTAGAAACGCCGGAGCTGGATTTCTCTGCATGAGAAAGACAGCGTCTCTTCTCAGTGCGTCGAGGAGGAGGAGGAGGAGGGGCAGCGTCCGCGGGCAGCTTGCATCTCCTGGGCTCTTGCAGGGGGACGGCTGTTCAGCTCCTAAGTTCACCACACCATCGTTCGCTAGTTAGCAGCGATAGCAGTAGCGATAGCAGTTATGGTATCATCAGCATAACAGCAGCTTCAGGCGACGGGCAACAGAACATTGCTTAAGGCAACGTTGATAGTATTTATACCTGAAAGGTGCCTTGGTTGAAGTAAGTTTGCTGGACATAAGACGTCAATAAAGATGTCACTAGGAAGTGATCGTCTATCAGTGCTCATTAGAGTTCTATTACTAATCAAAACACAGCAAGCGGGGATTTCCAGGTTTGCTGAGTTTTTATCTTGTTGAAGAACTCGGAGTGTTAATCTAGGAATCTCAGATAGTGACTTCTGCTATGTCATTGCACTAATTGGTTGCAAAGGAAGTGGCAGAGAAAGCTATTCTGAAATGTGGCTCTGTTCGTGTGAGGCCAGAGACGAGTTTCTGAATATTGCACTTGAACGGTTATGCCAATATAGGGAATAAATGGATTGATAGCCGAATAGGGGCATAAGGTCACAGTATCGATCAGGATCCTAGATTAGAACGCTACACCCACTCCACGAATTCATGTCCATCAAATTACTAAAACTAGAGCAATAATATGCATGTGTAACATTGCCCACCCCAAAATACATATATGCATTTGAAATAGGCGTATTTGTAATACGTGAAAATTTATGTACTGTACGTTTTTGAAACATAGAAATCATTCAAAAATTATAGCATATGAAATCATTGAACGATTATGCAAAAGAATTACACATGAAATATCTCTGAAACAGAAAAAGGGCGGGATAAATCATCACATATAAATGCATTGCAATAACATGTGCTAGAGGCTGGTGCAAAGTTGCTATGTCTCTAGATGTGTTTAGAAATAGAAGTTGAAGCTTCTGTTCTCTAAGAATAGTTTTTACTTTAAGCAAAGAATTTTTCGTGCCAGAAAAAGGGTAAATATTAAAAAGTGTTCAATTCAAAATAATTATTGCTTGAACTGGGAAAATAGAGTTCCAACGCTTTTAGCAGTTTTTGTTGTTCAAAACCGAAGTCCGAAATCAGAGTTCATGGGAACGCCGTGTGTCGGAATGCTTCTCTAAAGTTATTGTTTCTGTTCGGGTGAGAACATCATATCAGACAGGCTCTCAAAGAATTGGTCTACAAAATCAGGTGACAGTTCGACCTAATTTGATAGTGCTGTAACTTGGCAGGTGTGAGAATGATTGCTGTCATCAAAGTCGGGATCAGCAATGCTCACAGAAGGTCGTACCTGGTTGATGTTGCTTTTGTCACTCGCTCCACTGTTACCACCTAGTCGTAGCACAGGAGTCTCAACGAATGCCGTCATCAGGATTGGTAGCCGCTGGGAACAACACAATGCGTGAGCCGTTATCGGACTTAGCAAAGTATCGATATCCATTGGTACTGCTGATGGAAGTGAAAGACAGGTGTCCAACACACACTCATCTCCGCATAGCATACATCGTAGTACAGGTAAGATGCAATTTTGCCATATCGGTCTGAATGAAAGGAACCAGGTCATGTTTAGATCTCTCAGCGTGGCCAATCCAAGGACTCTAGTTATTCTGTCCCGGTAGCGGATTGCTAGGATTGTCTCTTCCATTCCCATAGGAGTCATGTCTGAGCTGTGGCTTGCCATAACGAAGCAGGAGGGTCAAAAATAAAATCCCTGCTACAAGTCCCAAAAATAGGGGTATGCCGCCAAAAACAGAGTGGACAAAATTTGGAACGATTCCCAGAATTGCTTGAAATGGTGTTAGCAGTCCTGTAAAAATCGTCTTAAATATGCCTGGGATGCCTGTGGCACTAGACATGTTAAGGAGTTGGCTCAACATTTCTATGAAATGCATGGGGCAATTTGTTGATAAAAGGTCATGAACCTCCGTAGCTGTCCTTGCAACTAGGAGATCATACATCTCTTTTGATGACGTTATGGGCACTGTTGTCTGTAAAAGCACAGACTTCATTTTGCTTAAAGTATCAATTCGTATAGAATAGAGATTCAGACGAGGCCAGATGGGAGTCTCTATGTCTCCAGGGCCGCTCTGGAACAATGCTTGCATACAGCATTTGACCATGAAAGTTACGTTTACGAGATAACTTTTCCCTGGAACAAGGCCACAACATCTGTGATCCGTTCTTAGAATGTAACTCCCATTCGCGAGTTGCATAAAGAAGGGCTCTATCTGAGTTGCAGGTGTGACAAGCTGGTGGCATGAAAGGTTGTTAGAGTTTCCATCACAAGCTCCGTGTAAATTAATACCCTGGCACAAAAGTATAACGCTTAGTGAACGTTTACAGTTTTCACCACTAAGAAATAAATTTTTGTCGCTGTCACTGTAGCATGAATGTGTGTATGGTAATTTCCATTCTGACTTAACATATCCTTTACCCAATCGTTCATACTGGCCAGTAGGTATGTATTCAAGGCACTTTTTAAATCGGAAAGTTGTTATCGGAATAGTGATAATTCCGTGTATTATCCATTCAATGACAGGACTCTCTGACATTGTCAATGGTAATCTCTCAAGTTTTTCGATGCTCAGGATTGTATAGTCTGCTCCTTTCTGTGCCAAACTGATTTGTTTATCAGTAAGGTTAAAAATGGAAAACAATGACGTTGTGTTGATTAAACGCCAAGGCACATAGCCTGAACGAAGATTTTGCAGCGTCCAGCCTAATTGTACAATAGAATGTAATTGAGATTGGCCATGCTGTAACATTAGCAAGTCTCTGTCTATTATGTCACAGGCAGAAGATACAATATTGTCCAACGAATATATTCTGCAGGACAGAGTCATTAACCCATTGTCCACTACAGAAAGTGATTTTTCCAAATTAATACGATCAATTTCTCGTATTTTTCTGCTGTTTCAATTTGTGTGACTTTCCAAGACTCGTTGTATGCAGCATAAATACTGGTCGCTATGAAATGCTTTTGACGCTGTTTGCGTGGTCCAAGAATGAAATCGCGCAAATCAGCACCATCTTTAAGTAAAGATAAGTGTTGCTTAATTTCAGCCAGTGTGGATGATCCTAGCCATTCGAGGCAGAGTTTCCCTACACTGTATGTTGTTACTATCCCTGGATGTTGTCTCTGGGAGTATCTAGGGTCTTGTCTGGTCATTTTTAACCCCTGTGTTTTGTTCAGGAATCTATCTTGACAGTTGTTTGTGTCAGTAGGCCAGATTAACCACTTTTTCCAATCAGGATGTGTTCTGTTAAAATGTAAAATTTTAGCTACGTCTATCTCAATATCTGTTGTTGCATTATCAGGTATTGGCTTCGGAATAGACGGTTTGTTAAGGTCTTTGATCTTAGCTAGGCCAAGACAGGATGTTTGGTGAATTGTGTCATTTAAAAACATCATTTGTTCTGGTATCATGCAGGTTCTGAATAGTGCTTCTAGGCCTTGTACCTGCCAATCTTTTGTACCCCAAATGGTTTTTGTTTCAATGTTATTTTTCCAATAATCGAAACCAAATGTCATCATTTTTTCATAAAATGCTTCTGAATATATTAATTTAGTGTTTGTCAGCATTGTTTTCATTCCTGTTTTATCTAACAGTTTGTAATAAAACGTTTCTGCATCACTGGTGTTAAACCCTGAGAAGTACTTGAATTTCTCAAAGAATGTTTTAGAACTGCTTTTAGGTGGTGTAGCACAATGTTCCCATTGATTATACTTAAAAACATTTCTAGGCTGTGCAGATTTATGCAAATAGTGATCGCCATAATGTGTATAACAGAATAACTGTTCATAACTAGACGAACCTTGTAAATAATCATGTTCTGTGAATCTAGCTGACATTACTAAATCAGACATCATGTCATTAATACTGTTAAAGTCCCAATCATCAGAGAATGTACTAGGTTTTACAAAGTCACTTAAGGAAACCTTCAGTTGATGAGGATACTTCAGGATCTCGACCGGACCATAGATCTCATAGTCAATTTTCTCCCATACTACCCCACCGGGTATTGGAATGGCTGTGACATTTAGTGTTGACAGTTCTCTTTTCTTCACGTGGGATGATCTGTGTGGTTTGAGGACTAGGTTGATGTTCTGACTTGCTGTGTCCATTCAATTGTAATAAACTTTCCTAAAATTAAAACTAAAATTAGGCATAGTAGGAGTATGAATACCCCTGAAATAATCCAATGCTCAATCAACGGTGAATCCAAATATAATTCTTTGATTTGTTGAAAGAGTTCCGTCGTAGTTTCTTTAGAATACTTTTTTGTTTCAGGCATCACTTCTGGGTCGTTTTGATCTTTAGAGAAGTTGTCGAAGTTGATGAAATACCCAGAGGCAGTTCTGTCAATTGTTGGGATTGTTCTTTCAATCTGTCTTTCGGTAGCACTTTCTGATGCCACATTATTGTAGACTGGTGTTTCTTGACGAACTGTTTCAATCTGTGTCTCAAGAGGCACGAGTTCCATGGCATTATTGCATAGTCCTTCTCTGTGCACTGCAGGCTGATCGAATGTGATTAGTCTTTCAGTTTGAACCTCTTGGATTGTTGCAAGTTTGGGTATTCTGTTGTTTCTTGGGAGTCCACTGGGCCTACTGTTGATTATAGGCCACATGCTTGTGGTTTTACCAGGTCGATAGATACGACTCTGTTCTCCTTTTTACCAGCAAGGGGCGGTAGTACTACTGATCTTGTTCCGGTGACTGCCAAGACAGGTACTGCTTTTCTGTAAGAAGGCCCAAATTCCTTCTTCACCGCGATTTTTTCTCTGACTAGATCCCCAATCTTTGGAATCCAGACTGGCCTTGCTGGGGCTGTTGCTTGTGGTGCCTCGTCAGTGGTATCTGGCTGTTGCTTTAACTTTATGTTGCTTAAGGATTTTCTTGTTTCATTCAGTTCCTGTAAAACAGCCAAACGATCTTTGATGTCAAAGTCTGTTGTTTTTTCTTGTACCACTGATACCTGACTATCTAAGTCCTGAATTGTCATTCTAATTCCAAACAATAGTTCGTATGGGCTGAAACCTTTTAGAGATTTTCTTGGGAAATTTTTAAGACTGGTTTGGACGCTTATTAGATGTTTGACCCACCCAGCGCCTGAACCTAATACCTTCGCTGTTATAGATCGCTTTATGTCTCTGTTTTTTCTTTCTACCACACTATTCCCTTCGGGGTACGACGGACAAGAATACCGCAACCCAATTCCCATACTGGCCATGGCCTCCTTATAAGCTCGAGAGCTAAAAGCAGGACCCTGGTCAGAATGGAACGTGGTAATTGCGTATGTGCCGATAAAGACTCGCAGATCTTTTATAACCGTTCTGGCGTCAGCCGAGCGCTGGAGGCCACATTTTTTAAGTGTGTTTAGCCTTAACTGATTAATAGGACGCTGAATGGCTTGCGGACATCATTACCCTTTCTATAAATGGTAACTGTGCAACAGGCAGGACCGGTTCATTACTGCGATCCCTGTCACAGTCTGGACAGTTCTTTACATATATCTGATGTTGCACGCTCATCCCCGGCCAGTATACTGATTGCAATTCAGTCAGAGATTCCCTCATCTGAATGTGCCTTGGACCTTCACCCATGTGTGCGTCTGCTATTAATAATATTCTCCTGTTCGTGTTTGGAATTACCCTATCCCCCACTCCAGGGATTCGAGCAAAAGGAATGGAGTTTGCATCGATTATGTATGCATAATTGAGTGGATAGTTCACGGGTAGTGCTGCACAGTCGCCCTTTACGGTCGTTTTTACTGCCAGCATTGTTTCCCCGTCTATGAATTTTTCTGCACGCTTTTTTGTGGCTACGGAAGCCGGTTTAGTTGCTTCCGCTGTGGCTGTGTTAGCCAATGAATTCCCTGCAACGTGAATGCCATCACGTTGATGACTCAGAGTGTGTATCACGTGAGTCTTTTGTAGTTCTTTCTGTAAAAGAGCTACCTGTTTCCAGAGCAATTTATGCTTTATTGTGGCACCTGTGTCATCTTTGTAATCGTTTTCAATCCAACTCTGCAGTTTATTATTGTAAGAGTTGACGCAAAAATGAGAATCGCACACGATTAGTGTCGGGAATTCACGTTCTGCATTTTCAAGCGCCATCTTTATAGACCTGATTTCAGCTCTCTGAGCCGAACAGTTTCTTACTGATTCAGTTTTTGTTACTTTCGGTCTGAATTTACCGCACAGCCAACAACCTTTAATAATCGCACACGCTGCATCGTAGGATTTGCTCTCTACGTTGAAATGCTGTACAAATCTATCTGTATAGATTATACAGGCGCATTGTGGGAGAGGCAGAAGTTCGATTGGCAGAGGATATTCTTCTTCATATTCTAAATCATTCAGTTCTTCGAATTGCGGGGTGAAATAGTATTTCACATCTTCCGCTCCTAGAGAATCTACACACTGTATCCATTTCGGATCCAGTGACACTGTAGGCAGGTTTACAGAGCTGAATAGCGCCTCGAAGGCGGATTCCGCTGTAAGGATATTAATCCGTTTGCCGTGTGCTAGTTCTCTTTCATTTGCTAATGCAATTTGCACTGCTCTCACAGTTCTTTCTGTGGGACTGAATGTCTTTTCTGCTTGTGTGTACAAGTGAGATTTGATTGAAATTGGTACCTTTTCTCCCTCATTAGAGGTCAGGTACGTGAATCCGCATCTTCCTGGGATGACTCCGATTACAAGATCGCATGTGTTGTCACGTGTATCTAATTTAGTTTTTGCTAACATGTCTGTTTGCAGTGATCTCAAAATTTCTGTGTGTTTTTGAGTCCAGGTGATTTGTTTAAAATCAGGTTTAATTCGTTCGTAGAGAGGTTTAACCCTCTCTGCGTAATTTAGAATGGAAGTTCTTCCGAAATTCAGAAAACCTAGTATGGATTGTAAATTCTTCAGCGTTTTTGGAGCTTGGAGTACAGCGCACTTCTCTAAGAAGTTGTCCGCTAGGCTTTTTCCTTCACTTGATAATTCGTATCCTAAAATTAATACTGTCAGATGGGCAATTCGAGACTTTTTAAAGTTGAATTTGTAACCCTCTGCTGCGAACCCAAGTATAATGGTGTTCACTCTTTTCAAGTGAGTATCCAAGTCGTCATCTGTGAGATAGATATCATCTACGTAAGATAATGCCTCATCATCATATATTTGTAGTAACTCTGTTACTCTAGCTGAGAATAGTCCTGGGCTGTTCTTGAACCCCTGTGGGAGTCGACAGAAATTTTCTGCGACCCAAATGCTGAGAAAGCGGTCAAGTATCTACTTTCTGGTGCAATGTTTTGACAAAAGAAACCATTAGATATATCTAATGTCGTTTTATATTTTTTCCTAACTATGTTATTCATTAGGGCTGCACTATGTGAGTTTTGTACTGCAAATGTTTTGCAACATGCATTAAGGTGTCTGTAATCCAAAACTAGACGATATGAATTGTCTGGCTTGGAGACTGGAAACAAAGGATTGTTCATTTGAGAGGTGCAAGTTTCAATCACCCCCTGGTATTCAAGTTGATCTAAGATCTCCCTGACTTGTTTTTTAGCTTCTTGCTTAATGGGATACTGCCGTTGGGCAGTTGGTTCACTTTTTAACTGGATTTTGTGAGGAGGTGAGTCCTCATCCCATCCTACATGATTTTTATATAATGCCGGTGCCTGGGCTACTGCCCATTTCCTTGCATAAGTATATTTTTTGTGAATCGGAATGTGATTCGAGAAGGCAGGCATAATCATTTCTTCGCCACGAGGGCACTCCCTGACAAACTCTGGGGGCCAATCTTTTTCAGCTAACAGAATATCATAGCCTTTTGAGAGTTTATCCCAAAATAGACCCTTTATTTTCCTAGTCTTATCACCCTCTATACGCAATGTTATTTCGTATATCTTATGGGGCTCGCTAAGTCTGGTGTCGGCAGTTTCAACCTGAATGTATTCATTCGTGTCCACTGTCCCCAGATGACTCATCAAGATCTTGCGGGCTATACTGATTTCTGCTGCACAGTCCAACATTGTCTGTGCCCACTCCCCGTTTTTCAACTGTGTCCTCAGTATTCTCGGCATGGTTGATTACTCTAATACTGGCTACCTTCTTTTTTGGAAATTGAGATTTTTTACTCTGAACAGGTTCCTTGTCTTTGGACTTGGTGTGCTCTCCTGGGTCTGACCGTCCTCTTCTTTCCGATTTCTGCGAAAAAGATCGAGAGGGACGTGTATCAATACTTTGATATCTATCAGGTTTTTTCAAATTATCCCTATTTCTAAGGTTGTATCTTTTCTCAGAGGGCTCCCTCTGGGGAGACTGGTGTTCTCGAGTCGGAGTTCTTTCCCTCCGTCGAGGAGACCTTCCTCTGGACTGGAAAACTTTTTCTTTGGGAGTGGATTGTTTATTTCCATCCCAGCTCTTTTTAGGAGTGTTTAAATTATTTTTAATAAATAATTTTTCAGGATTTTCGAGCAGTTGGGGCTTTACTGGTTTCCCACCCAAGCTGTCTCTACCTAATTCTTCATAGCATTTCTCTATGATTCTGTAAAGCTCAATTGGCTGATCTGTTATATCTGTTTCCTTCAACCTCTGGCGGATCGCCACAGATGCTGCTTCTCCCTTTATGTTGGCTAATAATATAGCCGAGACCTGCTTGAAGTATTTCAGTAATTTCATACCAAGAGTTAAAGCGGGTTCTGGACCGTATTCATTCTGAATCTATTTTAGCACATCTGGTATTACCGCCATAGACGGTACACCATGTGTTTTCGTGTAAATGGAAGCAAAGACTGTACCCCAAGTGTCACAGTCCTCCACGTGTGGTGCGATTCCCATAGGAAGGCAGATGGTCAAGATTCTGTGTTTCTCAATAGGGGTAGTATCCGGAAATACTGCCTCTATTTGAGTGATTTTCTGTGCTAACCAGAAAGGAATTTGTTCCCGTTTTACGGGTGTTTTACCAAGACATGATTGTATGTTCTGTGGTGTAATTTTATTAGTGGTCCCCTGATGAGGGGTCAGCTGTGGTATTGGACTAATTGCCTATGTTTTTTTATAAGTGTTTTTAGCTGTACTAACAGCTCTTCTCTAGACATTTTTGCAATGTCCGGATGTGGTGTGTAGCTGGCTAGAACCAGCCACGTTGCTCCTGGTCTACCTAGTGGACCGAGCCTGGTAATATGATCATTATGTTTTAGGGCGCCATTAAACCAGAGCAGGTGCTTTTGGAATTTTAGTGGGATTTCAGTCTCCTTGAAAGGAGCGTACTCTTCCGGTGGTTTCTCTATTTTGTAATAGTGAAACTCTTTTGTTCTAGCGTTTGCAGCTGGAAAGTTTATCCATGAATAGAATACCTCTGTCTGCCGATATTCGTGTGCCTCTATCACGAAAATTACTGCACCACCTTGTGGTGTCAGTCCGTTTTCTATAAGTTTTAAAGTTATAGATTTTCTTAAATGTGCCGGGATGATTATTGCACCCGGTACCGTGTCGTCGGGACCCTGCTGAGTCGCATCTGCTGCGGCCCCAGTGGATCCGTTTTCTCCTGGCATTGTATAAATGCAAGGTTTGCAGAGTAGGTCTCCAAGGAGACAAAGATTAGGTGCACAATATTATGGAACACTGTATCCTTCAACGTTGAATAAACCAGAGCTTTACATAGGAATCTCTTCCTACTGAGTTCGGGCAGATTTTAACCTTTCACCCACTCCAGACGTCTATTGGAGTATTTACGGGAGAAAGGGGTCTGTGTGAAAAATGCACGACTGAGTTACTCTAACGTCTTGCGTTAGTTTATCGCCTTACCAAACGTTGGGCGCCATGTAGTGTAGTTCCTATTTTCCCAATAGGCCCTGCGCATTGGAATAACATAAACAGTAGTATCGACGTAGAAGTGCGGATCTTCCAGGCCTCCACTGACTATGCTAAACTTAATTGGGTTTGTTACCAACTAGCTCAGAGGTCACTGGAAACTTTCTTGACTGAATAGGAAGTGATCAGCTTCCCTGGCACAGCCAAGAAGGGATTCAGTTTTCCAACAACCGTGCAACATGACAACTTTGCTCCTCAGATCAAGAGTCAATCTCTAGGGTCGTGTGAAACAATAGACAGTTATTTTACTCAGTCAGTGGTTGTGCAGTTTACTTTCACAATATGTAGAGAATAGGGAGACGGGCGTTGTCAATAAAGGGTAACATTTATTGAACAGTCTTTCTTCTCGTACAAGAGAAATGAATTGCCACAATTGCAAGACTTGTTATTATAAAAAGTACGTACAGTAAGATGAGTATTGCGAAATAGTACTGTAAAAGCATTGATATGGTTTCTCAGCCATACAATGGTTTAAAATGAATAAAACATATATACATTCATATATACATTAGGCTAAAATACTCAACTGGTGCTTCTAACTACGCCTACCCCAGTGTACCTGACCTAAGCCTAATACTTGGGAGGGGAGTAAGTAAGTAGCTTTAGTTTATGTTGGTTTTGCCAAGGTTTGTTTCAAGAATTCTCTCTAAGGGTTTAGTCAACACCATACCTCTGGAATAGAATGATGGAGGTCTGATATCTCCCTCAGAACTCGATATCCCAGTCACCCGCAAGGGTAGACTAGAAACGCCGGAGCTGGATTTCTCTGCATGAGAAAGACAGCGTTTCTTCTCAGCGCGTCGAGGAGGAGGAGCAGGAGGGGCAGCGTCCGCGGGCAGCTTGCATCTGCTGGGCTCTTGCAGGGGGACGGCTGTTCAGCTCCTAAGTTCACCACACCATCGTTCGCTAGTTAGCAGCGATAGCAGTAGCGATAGCAGCTATGGTATCATCAGCATAACAGCAGCTTCAGGCGACGGGCAACAGAACATTGCTTAAAGCAACGTTGGTAGTATTTATACCTGAAAGGTGCCTTGGTTGACGTAAGTTTGCAGGACATAAGACGTCAATAAAGATGTCACTAGGAAGTGATCGTCTATCAGTGCTCATTAGAGTTCTATTACTAATCAAAACACAGCAAGCGTGGATTTCCAGGTTTGCTGAGTTTTTATCTTGTTGAAGAACTCGGAGTGTTAATCTAGGAATCTCAGATAGTGACTTCTGCTATGTCATTGCACTAATTGGTTGCAAAGGAAGTGGCAGAGAAAGCTATTCTGAAATGTGGCTCTGTTCGTGTGAGGCCAGAGACGAGTTTCTGAATATTGCACTTGAACGGTTATGCCAATATAGGGAATAAATGGATTTATAGCCGAATAGGGGCATAAGGTCACAGTATCGATCAGGATCCTAGATTAGAACGCTACAATTCTTGCTCTCTTTCCTACCTTGCTCTCTCTTTCTCTGGGTTCAGTGATGAAAAAAATAATCCCTGAATGAGTTTTATTGCTCACCCCCAGTAGCCATCTGCACAAATTAAGGACTGCATGACGTGGGTTCCCATTTAGAGGCACAGATACATTGAAAAATGTCTTTGTGACTGACGAGATACCACAATTATCAGGGAGACAATCTGTTAGGGCTATATATGAGATGAGATAGATGTAGCCATTCCACTCTTCCTATATCCCTCGGGCTTTTGAGTAGGGCAGGGGGCTCCTGGTGCATCACACACCGGCTCTCATCACTAGTATAAAAAACCTCTGTGTTCATAAATTCCCTTGCTGTTGGTCCAGAAATCCTGCCTCTTTTTCTGTGCATATTCTGCATAAGAGAAACCAGTAGCATATTGTTGTAATCCCACTTGGTACACCCCGCCGCCCCTTGCCCTCCCTCACCTTGGTACAACCCAGTGCAGAATGTGTGAACATTCCACAGCTGACTCCAGCTGACTGGAACCAGTGATGGTGTTGAGACTGAATAAAGAAGACTCCTGATAATCTACCTTTACGCCTCTTCTTTGTAACACTGGCGATGCAAAACCGTGTGGGGACGGTACACCATCACCCCCAATATGTAATCCAGTAGCAGCCAGAAATAAAAAAAAGAGGTTTTACACCTTACCTGATACAGAAGTTTGAAGTTGAGATTCAAGGCATCCTGCAACCCCTGCCAAATTGGGAATCGGAACGACCTGCCTCGCTGTTGATTTTGAAGACGAAAAGTGCACCTCTCTCTCGCTAAGAGAAGGTGTCCGTGGATGGCAGTGGAGATATTGAAGGGCGAAGTAACCCCAGCGCAGAAAGAGCAGTCTGAGGATAAGTAAGGAAACCAAGTGTGGGAGTCAAGTGGCCTCCGCAGACCCTGCCTCCTGTACCAGCGATATTGTTGCTGTGAGGTGAGCGGAACCCCCAGCGGCGCCAGGTTGGCTTAAACTACGCTGGGGGCCCGTTGTTCAAGTTTCCGTGACCTTTGTGAGCGTTCAGGCGACTGTCAGCCCCATCGTTGCACCTCAGCTCAGTGAAGCAACCTCCTTGTGAGTGCCAGCCCGCGTTGTCTTTGAGTCACGGGAGGGGGAAAGCACATCCTGCCGGGTGTTGTCTTCATAAGCAGAGGACCCCAGGGATTGCCTACACTAAGTGTCTCAGCGTAAGCAGAGTACCTCACCCCTTGAGAGACTCGTTGTAAAGTACATGTAAGTTTCTTTGGTTTGAATGTCAACATGGCACGCTACGGCGCGCTCATGTCTTAGCATCCGCTCAGTGTTCCACCATGATGCACGCACTTTTGAAGAGAATGTTTCTCTTCAAAAGTGCGTCCCTCGAGTCAATGCCGCACACAGTTAATGTTTAGCTGTTTGTGTCAGTCGTTACCTGGACTTGACTTGGACAGGCTGCGCTCCTGTAATCTGCAGTGTTTTACTTAAATAAAGTATTTCCTGATACTTTCACCGTCTGCTTCCTGATTCATCGCTTCTCTACATATTGGCGACAAGCATCTCGGCGACTCCGGCGATTTTATCAGCATTTTACCATTTTTTGCGCATCTTTTTCAAATACCTTCATTTTTGTGTGCGTTTCGCTTACCTCGATCTTTATCTACCCTACCATTCCTGGAAACCTCGTCATCCTGTGGCACTGCGCTGAGCCCTGAGGTATTTCTTCCGTTTTCACAATTTTGGGATACCAGCGTTTGATTTGTCCAGCGGCCAATGACACGTATGACATCACTTTCACCACGTCATCACGCTCACGCCCAGACAGCCATGTTTATTCACTCGTCTCTATGACAACGCTTACAACGCTTCAACGAGTGATTTTTGACTTGATTTTCTTCAACAAGTGATTTTCAAGTTGCTTTAAAACAGCGCGCACACCTAATTCAAAAGGTATTTACTTTATATTTACAAGAGAAAAGACTTTCTGCATTTTCAAAAAGTATTTACTTTACATTTACAAGAGAAAAGACTTTCTGCATTTTGTTTCAACTACATTATATATACTGTTATTACAATTTTACAAGAATTTTGCAAAGCTTCCTGTTTTAATTATTTTATCATGGCCACTAGTCAACAAATTGTTTATTTGAACCATTTTTTACCCAATCCTGGTAAACCTAAGGAGTCATGGAAGTTGTGGTTCATAAGTTTTGAAAATTACTTAGTGGCCATTGGAGCAGATGAATACTCTGCAAAAAGGAAGCTGGCCATTTTATATAGCCATTTGGGTACTGCAGGAAAAGAAATTTTTAACAATCTTCCATTGTCTGTATCTCCATCAGGAGATGGAGAAGGATGGAATGTTTTTACAGATGCAGTTTTAAGATTGAATAAAACATTTATTGATCAGCCAAGTGTTATGATGGAACGTTTCAACTTCATGAAAAGGAAACAACATCAAGATGAGTCTGTGGAAGACTTCATCTCTGTTTTGAGAAATTTAGCTGCGGAATGCAATTTTGGAGCATATCTAGACACTGTTTTAAGAGACCAGTTTGTCTATAACGGCTATCACAAAAAAATTCAGGAAAGGATTTTAAGTTGTCGTGACCCCACGTTAAATGAAGTGTTGGATATGGCCAAAAGTGTAGAAAGGTCGATTGTCTCTTCCAGATGCATCACCGATGGAAATTCTCTTCAACATGAAAAGGATGTACAAATTAATGCTGTTCTTCAAAAAAGCTCATCATTTAAACCTTTTCAAAAGAAGTTGAATTCTTATTGCTTTAGATGTGGATCAAAAAGTCACCTTAGTAACAGCCCCACATGTCCTGCGTTGGGTAAAAAATGTACTTTTTGTAGCAAAATTGGCCACTTTAATATTGTTTGCAGAAACAGGAAAAGTGTTAGAATTAATAATCTTTCTTCTGTTGAAGATCCTCATGTAAATGTTTCCAACGTTGATATGTCTTTCTTGCAATCTCCATTTGATGATCTTCACATTAACTCAATTCAAAATGTTGATTCTAACCTGTCTATTCCTGAAAGGAAAATTCTCTCCATTGATTTAGTTGAGCTTGATCTAGATACTACACTTGTCAAAGACCCCACTTGCTGTGTAATTGTTGATGGTGTAAAATTGGATATGATGGCAGATTCGGGGGCACCCGTTACCATCATCACTAATACCTTATTTGATGAAATCTGGAGCAAGAGTGTAACTTTATCTCGTCTTGACATCATTCCCAAAGCCTATAATAGGAAAAGTATTGATATGCTAGGATATTTTATTTAAAGAATTGAATGTTTGGGTAGGTTTACTACTACGAAAGTATATATTGCTATTGATGGAAAACTTATTGTTGGATGGCAAGATTTGGCTAGAATGGGTTTGAAATTGGTTCCTGGTTCTGATACTCCAGTTCAAATCAATGAGACCTCAATTTTTAATGTAGTTCATGAGGAAAACTTGGAGATTCAGAATTTAATATCTGAATTTCCGGAGGTTTTCAAAGATTCCGTGGGCTACATCAAAGATTTTGAGCATCTAATCAGATTGAAACCCAATGCCATTCCTGTCTGCCACAAACTGAGGAATGTTCCTTTGAATGTAAGAGATGAGCTTAAAAAAGTCCTAGACAACTTAGTTTCAGAAGGTATTATTGTCCCTACCAATTCTTCTTTATGGGTTAGTCCCATTGTTGTCGTTAAGAAAAAGGATTCCTCGATTCGTTTGTGTGCAGATTTGCGCTCCCTTAATCAAAACATCATTGTGGATTGCCATCCCTTACCTAAAATTCAAGAATTGTTGACAGGCATTTCGGAATCCAAAATTTTCTCGCTTTTGGACCTCAAGAGTGCGTACCATCAGATTCCTCTCTCGAGGTCCTCCTCTGAGTTAACAACTTTCATAACTCCTTTCGGGGCATTCAAATATCTCAGACTCCCTTTTGGCTTGGCTTCTGCCGCTAGTGTCTTCCAAAAATTCATGGACACAATTTTGCATGACATCCCAAATGTACAAGCCTATCAGGATGATGTTCTGATTCATTCAAAAAATAGATCAGAGCATCTTAAAGTGTTAAGGAAAGTTTTGTCTCGCTTTCAAGAAGTTGGCATAACTCTGGGTGTTAAGAAATGTATATTTATGGTAAAGGAACTTGATTATTTGGGTCATAGCATTTCTGCACATGGTATTAAACCGAAGATTTGTTTAACCAAAGCTATTTCCAATGTTGCTGTCCCTAAAGATAAGGATGCCCTAAGGTCATTTCTTGGACTTGCTGAGTACTATTCACGCTTCATCCAAAATTATTCTCAGTTTGTCCAACCTCTTCGCTCCTTACTCAAGAAAGATATTAAATTCATTTGGTCTGAAGAAGCTGATAAGGCTTTTGACACTGTTAAAAAGGTTATTGTTGAAGCACCTGCCCTATCATCATTCAATCCAAGTTTAGAATGTACCATTGCTGTTGACGCTAGTCAAAGGGGTTTAGGTGCAGTGTTAACTCAAAGAGACTCTTGTAGGGAGAATACTATAGGTTTTGCGTCAAGAGCCTTAAACGTAGCTGAGTCTCATTATAGCACTATTGAAAGAGAAGCCCTTGCCTGTTCCTGGGCAATTGAGAAATTTAAAACATTTATCTGGGGATCTCACTTTATTCTCCTCAGTGATCACAAGCCCGTACTTCATCTTCTCAATGGTAACGGTACAGGCAAGGCTTCTTCTATATTAGTTCGCATTTTGTCTAAGCTACATGAGTACAATTTTACCATTAGACACATTTCAGGTGGCAATAATTTGCGAGCTGATGCCCTTTCAAGACTTACTTTACTTGAAAATGATGTTGAGGATGATTCCCTTGATGACGTTGAGTGTGTGGTAGCGTCCATAGAAGAGTTGGTCCTTTCACCTTTTTGTATTTCAGAGACTGAATGGAAGCATAGTTGCTCTGAAGATTCAGTTCTTCTCAATGTTAAAAATTTGATTGTTTCTGGGTGGCCAAGAATTTGCTCTCTCCCTGCGGCCTTGAAAGTCTTTGCCCAAGTGTCTGGTGAACTTTCCATTGCTAACGATGTCATTTTTAGAGGTGATTTATGTGTTCCTCCTTTGGGTATTAGGAAAAAACTTTTTGACTTTGCTCATCAGGGACACCTTGGCGTTGGCAGCACCTCAAGAAAATTGAAGGAACACTTTTGGTGGTCTGGTTTAGATGGGGATGTTTCTAACTGGATTGAGTCTTGTTCTACTTGTCTGGTTTCGGATAAGCACTGGAAGACACCCCTTTTACCTTTGCATACAGTTCCCTTTCCTGCTGAAGCTTGGCAAAAGCTGGCTATTGATTTCTCTGGTCCTTGGGAGGTTTTACCTAGTAATAAACGTGTTATTGTTTCACTAGTTGACTATCATTCTAAGTGGTGCGCTTTTGAGTTCTCAGATTCTCCCACTTCTGTTGCTGCCATTGATTTTCTCAGTAAAATTTTTCTCTCTGAGGGTCCCCCTAGAGAATTGGTCAGTGACAATGGCTCTCATTTTTGCTCATCCTCTTTTGAGTCATTTCTTAAGTCATATGATATCAAACATCTTAAAGTGGCACTATACTCTCCTTCTTCCAATGGACTAGTTGAGAGGATGAATAGGTTTTTCAAGGAGGGAATACAGACCGCTGTGTCTTCTAGTTTGGATGTAGAAAAATTCCTTAGGGGCAAATTATGGTCTTATTTAGTTACCCCTCATAGTACAACTGGTGTTTCCCCTTTCAGACTCCTGAGAAAGAGAAATCCTAATGGGAACATTTGCCCGTCTTGGTTAAAAGACTTGAAAACTAAGGATAACTCTTGTTTAGCTTGCCTTGACAAAGAAATTGTCAAAGCAAATGTTGCTTCTAAGCAATTGACCCAAGAAAGAAATTTTAATTCAAAGTTTCTTTCTCTTATTCAACCCTTCCATGTTGGAGACTGGGTCATGATTAAATTTAATAACAAGGTTAAAAAAGGTCTTTCGACCTTCTCCTTACCTACACAGGTCCTTAAAGTATCTAAGGGATCTCTTTTTCTTGATGGAAGGGGGTGGTGGAGTAAGCGTGTCATTGTCAGACTCACCCCTGAACAGGCAAGAAAAATTTCCACTACCAAATATGTAAATGAATCGTCCTCTTGTTCCTTTTTCCCTTTAGGTACTACCTCTGACGAAGACACACTTGCTAATTCTTCTTCTTCTCGAATTTCACTTTCTAACTCAAACTTTGTTGCAGACTCTCAGATTGAAGAAACAACATGTGATGCTGCTGTTGACCCTCATGTTGTTACAACTTCTTCTTCCCTTGTTTCCTCTGACAGGTCTCACAGGAATTGTTCCCTCCCAGCTCGTTTTAAAGATTATTTTCTTTCTTAAATCCTGACTTTTTATTGTCATTTTGTTTTCTTTCATTTATGTAAATAGGGAGAAGATGTAAAGTACATGTAAGTTTCTTTGGTTTGAATGTCAACATGGCACGCTACGGCGCGCTCATGTCTTAGCATCCGCTCAGTGTTCCACCATGATGCACGCACTTTTGAAGAGAATGTTACTCTTCAAAAGTGCGTCCCTCGAGTCAATGCCGCACACAGTTAATGTTTAGCTGTTTGTGTCAGTCGTTACCTGGACTTGACTTGGACAGGCTGCGCTCCTGTAATCTGCTGTGTTTTACTTAAATAAAGTATTTCCTGATACTTTCACCGTCTGCTTCCTGATTCATCGCTTCTCTACACTCGTGTGGGGGGGAATTTTTGCCTTCGTCGCGCCCCGCGATCTATAGAACACTGTGAGAGGCCTGTGGGGGGGGGGGGCGCCTTTTCAGGGTGCCGCTACCCCCGTGGGTATTTGCACCGGGAGAGGTTCGCACCACAGGTCCCAGCGAGAGGTACCGCACGACGGAGGCTAAGAGCGATGACCTTCCTGGTGGATGCTTCATCAACCGAGGCGGCGCTTCCTTCCTCAGCGACAAGCTGTCAACTTAACCCTTTGCTCACCGCGCCTCTCTACAGCCTTAGGAGGCGGTGCATCATTGTTAATCAACTGAAGCGGCGCTGCCAACTTCAAAGGCTCCTTTCAGCGCTTAATCCTGGGCTTCCCACACCGCATTCCCCACAGGTTAAGAGGCGGTGCAATGTTCCTCGACGGCTAGTTTCACGCCATAGGTGTTAATTTTGTATACATCATTTTAAGCCTGTCACATCCCGCGCTGGCAGGCACAGCTGTCTTGGCAATTACCTACTTGTTCACCCAGTGAGCCTGTTTTTTCCTACGCTGACAGACACAGCTGACTGACAACCACGCCTGTCACCTGTTACACGCTGATGGGCACAGCTTGGCTTTGTGTGAAATACCTACTGTCTCATTGAACCTGATATCTTCATAACGCTGACAGGCACAGCTGACTGACCACCACACCTGTCACCTGGCTCATGTTGACAAGCACAGAGGGGCCTTGTACAGCAGTTAACACCTAGTACTCGTCCCTAGAACAGCAGTTAACACATAGTACTCGTCCCTAGAGGTTCCACTCACGGTTCCTCTGTGCAGATTTCTAAGCATCACACTACATAATGGCAAGCACAAACATGTCACAGCCCCCCCTTTCCTCAGCGAAGTGGGAGAGGAACAGCTACCGTGGAAGCAATGGTTTTGACTTTTGGAGTCCTATCTCATAGCAATAGGAGGTGAAAACTTTTTGTCGCTACAAAAACTACATACCTTACCCCATAACCTGGGGATTGAAGGGCACAAAACATATGATGACATATCAGCAGAGGCAGAGGAGGACAGTGATGATGATAAAAATAGATACCTAGCAGCAGTTAACAGATTAGAAAAACATTTTGGTAAAACTATAAATGTGGCGTTGGAAAGCCACAAGTTATTTTCAAGGGTACAAGGGAAGAATGAGAAAGTGAAAACGTATATTGCAGCCCTTAAAGGTCTGGCTAATACATGCGAGCTTGAGACCCTGCAAGACTCACTCATTAGGGACCAGTTGGTAAGGTACACCAACAACACCAAAATACAGGAAAGGCTCCTAGTTGCTAACCCAGACCTAAAGCAAGCTATTGACATTGCGGTGGGGATCGAAGAAACTGCAGATTGCATGGTAGCCATGAAGGGAAAGGGAGAGAAAAGTACAGAGGTAAACGCAATAAGCAAGCAAGAAGTCCACAGGGAGAACAAGAGTAAAGGACCCAGCGTCCTTCCCACAGGGGCTAAGCTTAAGTGTTACAGGTGTGGTAGCTCCAAGAATTTGGCTAATTATGGAGGGTGTCAAGCCAGATCAGTCACCAGTCACAAATGCGGGAGGAGGGGTCACTTGGCCAGACTCTGTAGAGATCACCAACCCAAAGCTGTTCTCGCTATTGAGCAAGAACCTCCCCAAGAAGCTAAATTGGTGTTCAAGTTACAAAATAGCGACAAGACAAATGATTTCCCGTCTTGTACAATCACTTTGGACAGAAGGGAGGTGACAGTGTTTGCCGACTCTTGCTCACCATACACCCTGGTGGAAGCCTAGACATTCACCAAAATGTTTCCCTCATGGTAACAGAGTATGCAGCCCTCCGACATACACAGCGGGGGTTATAATGGGGACCCAATACCCTTGATAGGTATGACAACCATGAACATAGGATTCAAAGAAAGGGGCACTGTAGGCAAGATTTATGTCACACAGAAAGGATCCAGGGCCATATTATCAAGAAAGAGCGATACATTATTGCCGCTTTGATCTGCAGGAAACTGCTGCTAAAGCGGTGATAAGGGGTTGATAATAAGCCCTTGTGAATTCCCATTGAAGCCCAGGTTTTGGTGTGAACCTGGGCTTCTATGAGAATTCACAAGAGCATATTATCAAGCCCATTATCGCCGCTTTAGCAGCCGTTTCCTGACGATAAAAGCGGCAATAATGTATCACACTTTCTTGATAATATGTCCCCCAGTTTGTTGGGTTGGAAGCACCAAAGGAAACTGGGTATCAAGCTAGACCCTAATAGCCCTGACCAAGTACTCCTGGTAATCCAGTCCGTGGGGGGCACTGAAAGTTTGTGAGGATTTCCCCAGAGTATTTACGGATGAGCTGGGTCTACTAAAGAACTACCAACACTCTATCAAGCTTAAGAGCAAAGCCTAACCTGTGGCCCACAGAGCTAGGCCTATACCACACTTGATGCATGCACCCCTGCAAGCCGAGTTAAACAAACTCTTGTCACTAGGGGTCTTTGAACCCATACAAAGTTCACAGTATTTGGCCCCGATTGTTCTTACAACCAAATCATCTAGCAAAGAAATCAGATTATGTGTGGACCTTAGAGACTTAAACAGCAATATATGGGTGGACAGGCACCCATTGCCACGCATACATGAAGTCCTCAAACTAATCAAGGGGGCTACCTGTTTCAGCATATTGGACCTCTCGTTCGCCTACCACCAGGTGGGATTGCACCCAGACTCACGCCATTTAACCTCATTCATTACCCCTCTAGGGGCCTTTCAGTACATTTGCATGCCCTTTGGGTTGGCATCAGCAGCCGTTGCCTTCCAGAGGATCATGCAACATGTACTGGTGGCTCTCCCTAATACTATGTGCTTCCAGGACAACATCCTCATTTATGGTAAAGACTAGGAAGAACATAATATCATCTTGAGGAGGGCGTTGGCCAAATTGGAAGCAGCAGGGTTGACATTAAAGAAGGAGAAGTGTTGCATAGGGGTAGGATCTGTACCGTACTGGGGTCATACGATTTCTGAGGATGGTATAAAACCTAAAGTAGACCTTGTAGAGGCCATTCAAGTGACAGCCCCCCCCCCAGCGGATGTAGATGATTTGAAATCATTCTTAGGGCTATCCGGATATTACGCAACGTTTGTGAAAAAGTATGCAAGTATTGTGGAGCCTCTGAGGTCATTACTTAAAACTAGGGCCTAGATGTAGGTAATTTCATTTTACCACTTCCTAAATACCGAATTTTACCGATTCGGTATTTAAGAAGTGCTAAAATAGAGGGGGGGGGGTGTAGGTATTACAGAATCGGTAAATACCGAATCGTAAAGATTCGGTATTTACCGATTCTGTAAATACCGATTTGGTAATGCCCATTGATTCCTATGGGCATTGAAGCCCATAGGAATCAATGGGCATTACCAAATCGGTATTTACCGATTCGGTAAATACCGATTCCAGCAAGGGTGCAGGGGGTGTCACTTTGACACCCTCTAGCACCCCAAATACAGGCTTGTGTGAAATGTGGCACACATACATGTCCTAAGGGCATGTCTGTGTGTCACATTGCACAGGTGTGCATGCACAGATGTGCATGCACACCTGAATTGGTATTTTACCACACAATAGGATTGTGTGGTAAAATACCGACTCTTAAGGGCCTGTGGCACTGTAAACTGTGCCACCTACATTTGTAATTACAGAATCGGTATATTTACTGATTCGGTAATTTACCGAATCGGTAATTTTATTGAATCGGTAAATATATTGATTCTGTATTTTTCAGCCCCCTACATCTGAAAACCCTAATACCGGTCGGAAACGGCCAAAATCGGCCTTTTCCGACCGGTATTAGGGCTCCTACATCTGGCCCCTGAACCCCTTTTGTGTGGAACAAGAACTGTCAAGCGGCATTCATCACAGTGAAGAAAAGCATTGCCTCCGCCCCATAGTTGGGCATATCCGACCCCACTAAACCCACTGTCCTGTATACTGATGCTAGTAATAAGGGATTGGGGGCCAGCCTCAACAAGATGGCTAATGGCAAAGAACAAGTGGTGGCCTTTGCTTCTCGCTCCCTTAAAGGAGCAGAAGTAAACTACTCCGTGGTAGAAAAGGAAGCGCTGGCATGCGCATGGGCCATCAAAAACTTTCGTTTCTTCCTATGGGGCATTCCCTTCACTGTGAGGATCGACCACAAGCTCCTCATGTATGCTTTCACAACGAAAGGGTCTGAGAAAACAACACCACGTATTGCAAGATGGATTTTGGTGCTGGAGGGGTACAATTTCACTGTAAAATACATGCCAGGTTCTAAAAATGTGGTAGCAGACTTTCTTTCCTGCTCACCCACTGATACAAATGATTGTGCCATCACAGCCGAAGAAGAGGAAAGGATCCTGAAATTGTCTTGCCTAAGCAAAGAGGAATGGGACGAATGCTTTTGCAATGACCAGGAAATGCAAACCCTTAAAAATCTCATTGTCAAAGGGTGGCCCAACGAAAAGGGTAAGGTTCCCACCACTTTGAGTGGGTTCTGGAAGGTGAAATTGGAACTAAACATCCAAGAGGGTATGATTTATAGAGAAGAGAAAATTGTCCCACCTGTAGCTCTCAGACAAAGATTTTTGGACCTGGCCCACATTGGTCATTTGGGGCGTAGCCTGACTAAGAACAAGATAAGACTGGAATACTGGTGGCCAGGGATGGATACCATGGCGGAACACGGTGAGAGACTGCCTCAAATGCAGTAAATCAGACAAAACTCAGCAGGCAAGGAAACCCCCCTATCCCCGGTCTTGGTACCAGATAGTCCCTGGTCTAAGCTAGCTCTGTATATAATCGGGCCCCTCAACCTCAAGAGCTTGAAGGAAGGGTTCATTCTGATCATGGTGGATTACCATTCTAGGTGGGTGGTGGATAAATGTGTCCACCAAATAGACACGAAAGTACTCATTTAATTCCTGAGAGATGTGTTATTTGAGGAAGGCATCCCAGATATCCTGGTCACCAATAATGGGGTGCAGTTCACCTCGGATAACATGCGAGAATTCCTAACTGACATGGGCATCGCCCACCACAAAACCGCCCTCTGCTGTCCCCGTGCCAATGGGCTAGTGGAACGTATGAATCACCTGGTAAAAGAGTGCTTACAGCGTGCTGAAATATTGAGTATCTCGGCAGAGGACAAATTGCAAGAGACACTCTGGGCTTATCGTATTACACCCAACCTAGTCACAGGGGTATCCCCTTTTAGATCATTAAAGGGGAGGGTTCCCAAAACCAGACTCTCATCTCCTCTGAAACAACAGAACATGTGTAATGTAGACCGTGAAGAGAACAGTAAGCGAGTAACTCATCACCAAGCCAAGTACAAAGCAAGATATGATGCTAATAAACATGTAAAATGTTGCATGGTCAGAGAAGTCGATTGGGTCCGAGTGGACCTACCCAACCACGCAGAAGGGAGCCACAAGGTTCTCTGAACCCATGAAGGTAACAAAGGTAGGAAGAAACATTGTCCAGCTGGACAACGGACAGACATGGAGCATGGACAGGATTATCCCCCACACAGAGGTGGTTGTTCCCCAAGCAGAGGTACAAAGTGGCACTACGACTAGTGTGGCCCGAGGAGGTCCCTAAGGCCCACATCTGCTCCCAGGTGGACAAAAGATTACTGTGTCAAATGATATCTGGTTGATTTTACTATATAGTGGTATATATCTTGTTATATTGTGGGTCCTACGACATTGGTTTTGTGGATATTGTATTACTGTCAGGCAGTATCCACTGCCCTGCACCCTCGCTTTCCTTCCTTCCCTCTTTTCCCTTTCCCTTGGTAAGGAGATGTGTTGTAATCCTACTTGGTACACCCCGCCACCCCCTGCCCTCCCTCACCTTGGTACAACCCAGTGCAGAATGTGTGAACATTCCACAGCTGACTCCAGCTGACTGGAACCTGTGATGTTGTTGGGACTGAATAAAGAAGACTCCTGATAATCGACCTGTATGCCTCTTCTTTGTAACACATATATAGTCCAAACAGTATTGGTTGATGTGGGACTTTAGTGGTATGACAACTCTTTGTCTAGTCCCAGGGCCTTGGGCTTGGAATGTCGATTCTTTGACTGCTAGTAATAGCTTTGAGGGATGTATGTTATTACGACGCAGTGTTTACATCGCGCTACCATTACAACACAGTTATCACAACGCAAGTTGTTACAACGACTTGCGCTGTAGGTGCTTGATTTAGGAATAGTTTAATTTACTATTCCAACTCCAGCCTACGTAACAGTAGGGAAGGTGTTGGAATAGTAAATTATACTATTCCTTAGTATATAGCGCCATCCAGCGCAAGTTGTTGGAGATGCTGGAGTCTCAGAAATTGTCAGTAATCCAATTTAATTAAAATATCAACAAATGTTAAAAAATATAACAAATGAAGAGGGAGCAGTTGTGCACAAAGAAGAATTCCAATGACACCAAAAGAGCTCCTTTGTATCAGGAGCTCAGAGCCAAACCACCATGTTGAAGTCATGAGAACCTGGAAGGATTGAAAAAAATCTGAATACAGCCCACATAAAACTAATAGTGGTTGGCAATGTGCATCCATTAATAAACCACAGAGGCATCCTGATAAACAAACTATACCAAGTAAATCCAAGACAAATCTGTCTGTTCCCCACACTTTGAAACACATGGCTTGTGTACTTTTTCACAAGAAAATGGAGGTGGCTCTTTACTTTATCCTTCCGAGCACTACACGTACTAGTCACCTTTACCACTCCCCTAAAGGCAGAGTTACTGGAATTATGTGATTGTGCAGCTTCATTGATTTTTACATAATTATAGAATTGCTGCATTAACCACATAAGCCATCATCTGCCACAAAATCCGAAGATTTTCACAGCAACAAAATTAGTTTCTAGCTCAAACTTTTAAAAAGTTACTAAAATTGCAGCGACATGTGTTGCCCCGCAGTAGAAGGTCCTTAGCAAAGATGGACTGGTGACCTTTTTGTTGCTTATTGATATATTTGGGTGTTAAACAAGTGCTAATGAGGTACAACCAATGCCCAGACACTGTTACCTAGTGTAAAAAAGATTAAATAAAAAAGCAATACTATTACAAAATGTGCCGCATCATGCTGCCCAATTTGCCTTTTCTTGCTGCATAATTTACTAAACCCTGCCAGTGGTGGCTCCTCCGCTTAGCCAGAGGAGCGTCGCCCCACTGCTGCAAAGCAGTAAAATACAAGAACAAATAAAATGAAAATAACTTGACTTTATAATCATTGTATTTGTTCCTGCTGCGCAGCTTTGCGGGGCGGGCGGGGCTGCTCTGCTTTCAGAGTAGGGGACTCAAAGTGTGCAATGACTGTTTGGCCAGCCCGAGAACAATCATGCACAATTCGATGTTCTCCATGCAGGCTGCATTACAGCCTGCTTGGAGAACATGCCCATGGCCCCATTCCCTGGCTGAGCACCGTGGATCAGCATTGCAGCGTTGTGATTGACTTAGGAGAGGGAGCCTGGCTCCTTCCTGTTCTGGCCCCGATGACGCGGGAGAGCGGCTAGCCGATATGGTTTTTGTCGTTTTCTTTTTTTTTTTACTTCCCTCCTTCCCAGCCTGCCCCGCAACCCCCGATTCGTGCCGACCGCTACCTACCACAAAATTTTGCCCACTCCTGCCACATATTTCCAGTGTCCCTGCCTAAAGCTAACACTCTCTCTCCTACCCATTTTAAATGGTTTTTTTCAATTAAGGTTGTTTTTCACAATCTGTATTTTACTAACTTTTGATTCTCAAACTCTTGGCTTTTTAAAAATGTATTTACGTAATTTGGGCTTGTTCACTTTTATTTCGAAATTTGGATCTAATAGCCCTCAACATGTGGCTTTTGGAAGCATCTGATTAGTGTTCCAACTTTCTGGCCATATTGATGGTGTATCCAGCCATGCCTCATATATAATGTACATCCCTGGTACCAGCCCATGCAGAAGCAACTTGGATGGCCTTTGAGAAGCATTTAAAAACTGGCCCACGTTATCTTTGTGACTACTGATGTTGCTGTCCTCTCCTTCAATCAATCAATCAATCAGGAGTTTGTAAAGTGCAGCTACTCACTCGTGAGGGTCTCAAGGCGCTGAGGGGAGGCTGCTTATCCATATGGGTACGGAGGTTCAGTCAAAGAGCAAGGTCTTGAGATCCTTCCTGAATTGAGTCAACAACGGGAATTGCCTGAGGTGGAGGGAATGGTGTTCCAGGTTTTGGCGGCGAGGTAGGAGAAGGATCTTCCTCCGGTTCTAGTCTTGTGAATCTGTAGGCCAGGGCGAGTTGGGCAGAGCAAAGTTGTCTGTCGGGTACGTGAAATGCAGCGGCAGCTCCTCTACTAAGGCAGAGGAGCGTCGCCCCAGTGCTTTGAAGCAGTGAAAAAAAGAAAACATAAAATGATAATAACTCAATGTTATTATCATTTAATGTTTCCCTGCTTCTACAGATTTGCGGACGAGGCTGTTCTGATGACAGAAGAGAAGGGGGAGGAGTTGAAGGCCCACTCCAAATGTGCATGAATGTTTGGCTGGCCCTCTCGGGCTGCCAAACATTCATACGCACTTTGCATGTTCTCCACACTGGCTGTATTACAGCCAGTGTGATAATATGCCCAGGCTCCCATTCCCTGGCTGAGTGCCAAACCACGGTGCTCAGACCAATCACAATGCTGCATTGCAGTTTTGGGATTGGCTCAGGGGAGCCTGGATGCTTCCTGTTCCGGCCCCCGAAGGGACATGGTGGCAGAGAGATGGAGGAGAGACGGGCGATCCGGTAAGTGTTTTTTTTTAATTATTTTCTTTTTAAACTCCCTACCGCCACCTCCTGCCCCCACTCCCCACTTATCCCTGCCCCCCCCGATTCGTGCTGGCGGCCATTGATGTGTGAGCTGATTCTCACCCATACCCGGGCACCTTCCTAATGAGTGGGGACTGCCTGCATCTCAGGTCTCTGTACCCTGGATATAAACATATAGTGATAGAACATACTCAGCCTTTCATTGAAACATACCGGCAGAACATACTCAGCTTTTTATCCTAGCAAAGCAATAGAACATGCTCAGGGGCATATTCTCAAGGACTTATCGCTGAGTTATCAGCACTTTAGCACAGCAAAAGTGGCAAAAGAATTATCACCCCATTCTCAAGCTGGTGCAAACTGCCGATATCGCCTGTTTTCCAGCGATAGCTTCCGCAAAAAATATCACCAAGGATGAGACCGACAACTAACACTAATGATATGCAGAGTAGGTGTCCCTGTGCAAAAACACAAAAAAAAAACCCTACACGATATTCTCAACGATCAGCCAGAGCTACGAGGCGATAAAAAAACAGGCGATAAGGCATGTTAACAGCAGGGATTTAACACCTGCCTTTTACTGCTGTCAAGCAGGACAACTACCTGTAGTATGAAAGGGAGCCCAGCTCAGAGCCACATCTGAAGACCAACAGATGGCTTGGAGCCAATGATCATGCAGCATGGAGACCCAAGAGGGCCACAACACCCACCGCCACCACCCCCAGGACTACCCCCACCCCAGGCTACCACCGAGGCAGCGCAGGGCAAGACAGCGGACCTTCCGAAAACGCACCAGCCTCAGAGACTAAATGCCAGAGGATGTCATTGTTCACTACAGGCTCAAAAGGACAACTATCCTCCGCATCCTGACCATCATTGCCCACAGGCGGACAGTACCATCACAGCGGACAACCAACATCCCTCCGCATACAAAGCTGCTGGCTGTGCTGCACTTGTTGGCTTCTGGTACCTTCCAACCAACAACTGCCAGAGTCAGAGGAGTCTCACAGCCAGCCCTATCAAACTTCCTCACACATGTCTTGGAAGTATGACCACAAAAGCAACAGCCGGCCCCTGTATCCGCACCACACGCTAGTCCCAATTCGTAGTGTTCCTGCACAACCAACTCCAACCCCAGCCGTTGCCTCGCGCCTCTGTTCTCCAGATCCAAGATTGTGGTTCAGAAATGGGTGTGCGCCAGATCATGAACTCCAGTAGTCAACAGTAGTGGGAAAACAGTACTTTATTAGAAAAACATAAATTAACAACACGAAAACAACAGCCAACGAGTTCCATTCCCAACGGGGAATTTCATTAGGGCAACTTGTGGATCCAATTAACTGCATATCATCTGTGAAATCCCAAATACAGTTCCATATTCCAAAAGTCTGTATTCAGAAACCTGTAGGATGAATGGTGACATTGGTCAAGCGTCCGAATGGTCACAAACGTAATATGGTACAGTGTATCGCAATTAAACAAACCGTAATGCTTACAGGTATTATCAATCCTGCATGAAAAGACTTTAACAGAAGTTTGTGTGGTCGTAACCTCCATGGGAAGTAAAGGAAGGTTACGATCACACAAACTTCTGTTACGGTCTCATTAGGCAGGATTTATCATACCTGTAAGCATCACAGTTTGTATCAGCTTGATACCCCTGCACCTTCACTTCACCCACACTGTGCAGAACCAGCTGGAGACCAAGCAAGGGAACTACACCATAGCAGGCTTCCCGCACGTGTTGGGGTCAATTTACTGCACACATGTACTACTTGTGCCCCCTGCCGACACTGCACACAATCACTGCAACAGAAGCCACCTGCATTCCAACAATGTGCAGTCAAAACTGGACCGCCCGGGCCTGTTCACCAATGTCTTCGCAAACTTCCCAGACAGTGTGCATGATTCCTACATCTTCGCAAGCACCCAGCCCTGGTCCCCAGACCAGTCCGCCACTCAGCAATGACTGCCCAATCCTGTGCACCCAGGCCTCAATGCTCACCTGAAGCCACGGCGTATCTCCAAGAGGGCCCACCACATGCTGGTGCAACCTCTTCAGCCGTCGCTGAATTCCGCGCTACAGTCCCCCAGCTCACCCTGCTACACCGTACCGTGTAGTCATGTCTGTGCAGCCTGCTGCCTTAAGCGCACATTGCGGTCCAGCTGGGCTCACAATTCAAATCAACCTTGATTGCCAGGACGGCGTATCTAGGCCTATGCATCATCTCAGGCTGCACACCAGCTCAGCTCTGGTAACACTAACCGCAAGTCATCGCCATGTGGCGGGAGGCCAAAGTGCCTTGGCTGCCACCAACCTGTGCACCCCAAGTCATGGGCCCTTTATGATTGAGTATTGTGGTGCGGACGCCATCATGTTACCACTGGCAGTGGGGAATGTAATGTGGTAGGGCCCTAAGCCCTCATGCATAAATATTAACCAAGTGGATACACCCAGATAGACAGTGGAAATGGCCTCGAGCACATGCGCCTCGCCCTTTTAATTGGCAGAGTCACATGTCCTGTGACACCTGTGCTGGATGGGTGGGGTGTGGGTGTAACCAGCTCCCAGGGAGTGGCTGTGGCATGCTGACAACTAGACCTGTGGTCAGCAGATCATCACAGGGAAGACCTGGGACATATAGCGTTGTCGCCACCCCCTGTCAGCGTAAGCGGAGGGGGCTGGCCTGGGGTATGCCAGTCCAGCGTAGGGGTGTGAACAATGACCCCGGGGCTCTGGGGGTGGTTCTGTCCTGGGCTGCACAAGGAAGTAACTAATGCGTATGTCTCTGTTGTAGTATCGGCGCCACCCTGTGACTTAAGTCCCACAACATGAGCAACATGGACGTGAGGGGAAATCACTGACCCTATATTCATCCATACTTCCACACTTGAATGATCATAGATATGACACATCTGTGTGAATATGTATGTTTAATGCACATTCAGTGGAGTGTTGTAGCTGGAGCTGGAGCAGTACAGGGCCATGCAAACCACACTTTACATTGTTGCCCCCTGGAGGACCAGCCAGAGTCCTTTAGGGAATGACAAGTTCATCGGAAGAGTAAGAGTTCAACCAACTATCTATAACCTAATGTTAGGTGAAAAAAGCTTAGGATACTTATGGCGTCATCTTCACGACAGCTATCACAAAAAAGTAAAATTTAAGCCGCTTCTACACTCATTTAAAATAGTGCAAAAAATAAGAAAAATTATGGACATTGGGCGAGTCTCATACTAGACACTTTTTAAAGATAATCCAGATCTGCCCGTAATCTTTAGGGGTAGCTGTATGAAGAATTGGGAAGCAGCCGGAATCACACATTTCGGCAATCTCTGTTCTTCTACGGGGCTTCACACATTTGAGGAACTAAGAATGAAATATCAAAATAATAACAGAGATTTCTTCCAATACCTACAAATCTGGGACTATATAACAAAAAGAAATCTTAGTGAAATCATCTGCAATAAATGTGAGATATTTGAGGCACTGTCGTCCTTAAAAGCTAACCCCATTAGTGAAATATATATGCTACTACGTAACTTGGCACCTGATGATATAGGAAAGATAGCCTCGAAATGGGAAAACAAAATTGGTATACCTCCTGAGGAATTTGAAAGAACAATGGCTATGTCACAAACTTATCTGCTATCCACCAAATTACAGACGCAATTTTATAAAACCCTCTTTATGCTGTATTATACTCCTGACAAAATTGCAAAATGGGGCTCCGGTAAAGGAACACATTGTCCCCGGTGCCATTTTCCGAATGCAGACTGTGTACATATCTTCGCAACTTGCGACGGCCTATCCCAACTGAAACTTGATATTGAGAGGTTTATCTCAGCTGTGGTGAAAAACCCCATCATTTTGACCATTGAAATGATGCTTCTAGGAGCGACTGACCCCAACTGGAATGGAGAAGGGGTGGAATTTATATTTATCCCAATGGCTGTTTTAAGGATGTGTATCGCATCGGCTTGGTTAGATGAATTTGCCCCCTCATTCCAGCAATGGCTCGCTAGATTACTAGCCGCATTTAAATTGGAAATTGCAATTTATAAAGGGAAAGGTAGAAGGAAACGCACTGCTGGCCTGAAAATCTGGGCTCCGCTACAGGAATGGTGTGACATACAAGGTAATAATAATAGGTAACTCCTTTAAACCTAACTTAGATATATTGGTGTCACTCTTAGTGAAGATTATATGGGGTATAACTCTTAAACCAGGCAGAAATTTGACTGATGAATTGGTGATTGCTTTTGTATTTGAATTTGAATTTGCAATGGCCTCTGTATTCGTACTCGAATCTTTGTTTCTGTGCTATTATCATTTATGTGTTTATTTAGATGTAACTTGGTTTATTATTTCAAATGCCAGTTGTGTGATTGATTAACAGGACATGGCACACAGTTATTCTACGGGGCAAAACTCTGCATAATGTGGTTTTTATATTTTTCTTTTCTTTCTCTTCTTCTTTCTTATAGAAGTGTGCCAGACTATGGGGAGGGGGGGGGGGGCAGGGGGTTATGATGAATCCTTTCAGTGTAAATCTATGTATCCTATGATTTTACAAAAAAACGAATAAAAATCATTTAAAAAAAAAAAAAAGGAAGAGTAAGAGTTCAGTCCGCAGTCTGATTACTGTATCATTGGTAACCAAACAGAATATGGCAGTCCATGTCGAGGTCCAAGCTGAGTGTCGCAGAGTGTATCAGGGGCAGTGAAGGTGATGATGCAGAAGGCAGAACCAAGCAGAAACAGTCATATGGCGGAGATGAATGCTACTGCTTCCTTCTTACCAGAAAGGCAGATTCATCCGCATCTTCATCCTCTGCTGTTTCATGTGCCTCACATGTGGATGGTGGTGTTCTGTCTCCAGCACTGTTTGGCAGTGACACATCAGGGGCCAGAGGTGGAATATCTGCCGTTCCATGTGGCACTGACACTTCAGGGGGCGGAGATGTGAATGGAGTGGTAGCAGCAGCATTCATTCACGCCAGGCCTTGTGGCAGCAATGCCATGATGAGGGTCTGCAGGGCATGGAAGAACCCAGCTACCTCTCGCTGGTGTGCAGCTGTGGCAGCCGCTCTTTCCGCCTGCATCCACTCCATGTTCTCCATGACCCTCCGCATATGTCCCAACTCCCGGGTGATATTGCTGGAGCCACTCTGACTAGAGAGTTGTTCTTGTCTAGAGTCAGGATTCCAGGTATGTCAGCCATGGATCATTGGAGAGCATGGAGCAGACTGTGGGTGTCCTTTAGGGTCTGTGAGTGGTCCCTGATAGGACTTAGACACCCACATATGACATCTAGTTTGGATGTCATTTGGTCAAACCCCACCCGCACCTGTTCAGCCATCTTCTCCTGGCACCCCAACACATGTCGTTGGAACGCCATGTGTTTTTCGTGTGGGTCCTGGAAGACAGCTGTGGTGGTTGGTGCTTCCTGCTGTGTGGTCTGTGCAGGGGGTGGGGTCTCCTCGATGCAGCTGGGCTGCCCTGTTCCTGGCGGTGGGGCGCTGAGGCTGTCCATGAGCTGTTGGAGGGCATCGGGGTCGAAGCTGGCGAGGTCCTCTTCATCATCAGTGAAGAGTTGTTGGATCTGCTCTGCAGGAAGTGTTGATTCTACGTCTGCAATGTGAAGGGGAGATGCAGTTTAACATTGTTTTCACATGTATGTTGATGCATTGTACATGTTTACATACAGACTGCATGACAGTGTGCATTGTGACTGTTTGGGAGGAGCTGACTATTTGATGCGGGACAGTGGACATTTCGACAACATTACAGATGTGTGTTTGTACTTGTAAATTATCAACTCACATTTCCCTGCTATGCCAAATGTCATTGGCCAGTTTCTACACACAAGTGGCACCAGTTCTGTCCTCTGTTCTGTTGTGAACGTGTTGCGGTTTGTACCACATTGTTGTCAATGTTGATGTGCTCTGCATATTATGTGGTTGTGCTGCATTTTGGGAGAGTCGCCCCTGCAGCTCTGATTTTTCTGCCCCTTATCCCTTTCATGCGGTGTGCCTTTGACTTCTGTGCTTATAGAGTGCTGAGATGTTGCAGACTTGGGTACATTGGGCTCTTGGTAGGAGTTGGGAGTCTGTGGCATGGTTTGTCCTCAGATATTTTGTTGATGCCAGGGGTTCTTTGTGCACGTCGATGTGTCAGAGTGTGACCTGCTCTTTTACGATGTGGTCCACACTCAGCCGCCTCAATGTTGAAACGTGCAACATTTCATGATATATTGACTACAACAATGTTAATCATCATGCAGTGTCATTTGCATTGTCAATGTTGTGCACAGAAATTCAGCTTTGCTGGGTTTAGCACATGTGCATGGGTTGGTTGTAAGATTGGTGGTGTGTGGGAAGGGCCCCCTCTGGGCACATAGTCGACGGGGGCCTACTTGCTGTTTCTAGGTGTGCTGCAGTGTGCCAATGGGGTCAGGGACATTCTCCAGAGTCATTGTGGATGTGCACTGTGCTATACTTAATTGTGCATGTGTGCCATTGTGCCCATCTCCCCCTGAATCCCCAGTCCCTGGTCATTACTCACCCTGTTGCTGTTGTGTCAGGTCATGTTGAACAGTGTCCATTCCCCCAACTCCTGCCACCGTCTCCACACTGATGACTGTCGACACCATTTCCTCCATCTCATTCAGCTCCTCCTGTGGGGCTTGACTCCCACCTCCAGTCCGCATTGCTGCCTTCTGGTTGTTGCTGAGTTTCTGCTTGGGTTTGCGCTTCACATCATTCCAGCGCCTCTTGACCTCTTCCATTGTCATCCTCAGCACTCCGACTGCGTTCACCTTGACCACGATGGGCTGCCATATTCCATTTTTTGTTGCCAATGACACAGTTAGGGGTGACGAACAGTAGTTGATGGTGTTCTATAACCTCCGTTATCAGGATCCTGTTTTCCTGCCGACTGAACCGCGTCTTCCTTTTCTTCTTGTCCTTGCCCTTCCCTGACCCCGAGGTCCCAGGTTGGTCCTCCGTGGGGCTTGTGGGGTTCTGGTTGTCCTCTGTACTTGGTCCTGTAGGAGGAGGTCTGTGGTTTCACTCCAGTCAATGAGGGAGTAGATGGTATCGGTGGTGGCGAGGAGTGCAGTTTTGGTGCTATGGTTACTTCAGAAGCCGAATTGAGAGATGTCCAGGACATGGTTCTCTTCGATGAACTCGGAGAGTTGGACATTGAGGGCTTTCTCGATGACCTTGTCTGGGAAGTGTAGGAGGGAGATGGGTCTGAAGATCTTGAGGCCTGTCGGGTTGGCGGCTGGCTTCTTCAGCAGCGGGTTTATCTCAGCATGTTTCCAGTTATTGGGGAAGGTGGCGGTTTTGATGGAACAGTTGATGGTGCGGCGAAGACTGGGGCGATGGAGGTGGCTGCTCTATGGAAGATGTGATATGGGCAATGGTCCGATGGGGCTCCGGAGTGGATGCTCTTCATGGTCTTGAGTGTGTTGTCTGTGGTGAGCGGTATCCAGTTGAGCAGGGTCTGTTGCGGCGTTGCAAGGTTGTGTGCAGTGGTGACAGGCATCGTGGCAGGGCCTTGGGTGTCAAAGCTGTCGTACATTAGCCTGATAGTGTGGTGGAAGAAGGTGCAGAGTTTATTGCAGAGGTCTTGGGAGGCTGGGATGTCTGTGGTCTCGCTGTTGGGCCTGGCAAACTTATTGACAATGGTGAAGAGTTCTTTGCTGTTGTGTGCGTTGGCATTGATTCTGTCTTGGAGAGCTGTATTCTTTGTGGTTTTGAGGAGGAGGTGGTGTGCGTTGATGGCAGTTTTTAAGGTTGCATGGGTTTCTGGGGTTTTGTTGTTTCTCCATCTCTTTTCGAGTCATCTGCAGTTGTGTCTGGGTTCGTGGAGGACTGGAGTGAACCAGCTGGCTTTCTTGGAGTGTTGCTTGCCTGGTGCCTTCTTGAAAAGAGGAACGAGAAAACGCTCATCCGGCTGCAATTGCTCGTCGGGACAACACAGGTGTCTTGGAAATAAAAGGTCTCACAGTAGAATTGAGTACCTGTTTGACGAGGTGGATAGCTTGTACGAGGGGCCTTGGCTACTACCCTTCACTGTGTTTACAAAACAAGGGTCCAGAAAGGTGGATGTAGACCTCATACCCTGATGAAATTGCAACTAAGTTATACAACTAATGAAACATGTCGGCCCATCATTAAAATGGTCAGCAAGCATGCCATTTGTTTTTATCTTGAATAGGCCCACGAGTTGTGAATAAAGTTGACACTTGGTGGATGTGTGGCCTATCTTAATTTTAATTTCACAGGATATTTTTGTTGTTAGTGAAATACACCCTATTTTTCACTGTTTTTCTGGACACCAATATATTTTTCAAGTAATATAGCTTTCGATTATGGGAAACGTGGGCACAACTGGTGAGAACCAACCAGCAAGCTCCTATGGTGTTGCGCACGTAAGGTGCAGTCTCGTTTTTTCACAAATTTTTGTTTTATATACACCTGTTTAAGTAGAGGGTATTTGTTTACAACACAGTGACTTATAATTTGTAGGTTGTTTTAAATTAAAATAGATAGGGCCAGAATGAGTTGAGACAATACCTGTGAAACATGAAGGGTTGTTGGTTGGGTATATAAAATAAATTCCCATTCCCACTCATAAAGTTAACAGAATTAAGTGCCCGTTTGATCAGGTTTGATTTTTATTGATGGTTGCTTTGAGTGGAGGGCGACCTGATCATTTTTCCCTCTATAGCTCCTAATTGTGAGAGCCTTCTTGAAGGGTGCCAGAGTGTCCGCGCAGTTAGAGATCCATTGGTGAAGATTGCATGCTCAAGTTTTGGCGTCTGTTGATGTCGGCAGTGTGGTAATGCTGAGGAAGGCGATGAGATGTTCTTCGGTGGCCGTGTTCCAGGTACGACGGGGGCGGTGACGGCAGTGGTGAACAGTGGGAGTGGCGAAGGCACGGTGCACGCAGTGATGGCCGGTCCAGAGGAGTTATGTGGTGTGGCTGTAGGTGATGTTCCCGCTGGCGGAGAAGACGGGGTAGAGCATGTGTCCTGCTGTGTGGGTGGGAGCTATGACTAGCTGCTTGAGTCCGATGTTGGCTCAGTTCTTCAAAATGGATGTAGTGTTCTGGACCCCAGTTTTGGTCGCCGAGTAGTATGTAATTGGTGGATGCGAGAGCCTGGGGTGCGATGAGGTCTCCAATGGCATCAGTGAAGGGCGGACGAGAGCCGGAAGGCCTGTAGGCCAGGGTGCTCGGAGAGTGGTGTTGCGGTTGATCTGGATCTGGAAATGGAGGTGTTCCATGGTTGTCGCTGGGTCATTCAGGTGAGTGGTCAGGTGGAGGGTGTTCTTGTGGACGATGTCAGGGCCTCCTCCTGGTCAGTCCGCGTGGTCCTTTGCAGGTGATTTTGTAGCTGTCGGGGATGGTGGTAATGATGTTCAGACCAGAGCAGGGGTTGCTCCAGGTTTCCGTCTCCTTCACCATCACCATTGTACTTATGTGCCATGTGTTGAAACTACTAGAGGAGTATGTTTCAACATTTATCTCACAAATCCTTAACATCATCCTTTATTCACTTTCACCAGATACTCTGATCATAACTGGAACACAGCATTGTCAATTTTTCAACGAACGAACATGGATTCATGGCCGGAAGGGTAATTCTCTATTTCCTTATATTTAGAATTGCCTCATCTCCTCCATCACAACAGGCAAATTATTCAATATGCAGCAAGTGACTACCACAGTGTGATCATACCAAGGACATAACGTAGGTCTCTGAAGCCCACGCGACATGGGGTGGCAATTATTCTGCCCCCCCCCCCTCCCCTGCCCCCCCCCCCCATCCTTTCCTGCAAGGTCAAGGAATGTCTGTGAGACATGGGAGTCTCAAGGATTGCTCTCTGCATTCTGCACTGGGGGCGGGCACCGTTTATTGCGTGACGTCACAGGCACCACATTGACTGAAATAACTAATTAAGTTTATAAATACACATATGATAAATTCAAACAATTATTTTTGGACCGGGAATGCGGTCAAAAGGAACTCAGACGGGAACTGGGTTTTCGTGTTAAGGTGTCTGGTTATGCAAAGTAAGCTAAACAACGACAAACGCAGCGGAAAGTCATGAATTAAACCTCAATGACGTGTCAATTAGAAAACAAATCCGTGGTGTGAACACTTTGTACGTCTTTAATGATGTGTCATCTACAGGGTCATGCTCAGTTCTAGAGGCCACATCTTCAATAGCATAGAATGAACATATTGTAGAGACTTTCTACCACAGTGAGGAATTCTTTTATATTATATTTCCAGCTATGGGGAGTTAAAGAGTGCCACATTATTTTCAATGCGTGTGCAGGCTGGGTAACAGTCGGAGTCAGGGCTGATGGTCAGAGTGAATAAGTGTCTCAGTGGTGGACAGCAGGAAGTGGTTATTTTGAGTCGGTGGTTACAGTTGGCGCCCACTTATGGTTGGACCAGAAATTATTTTTTATCATCAGACTTTAACTCAGATAACGAGGGAGAAAGACAGAGGAATGGGAAGGAAGGAAGAATTGGAAGATGGGAAACAGGAACAAATGTGGAAAGAGGAATGAAAAAGAACAAGTAGCAGTGAAGGAAAGAGGGAGAAAGTGGAGGGTGGTGGAAGTTAGAGTCATGAGGTGAAATCATGACTAAACCCCAGCATTCCATGCCACCGGCTGTGGGCTTCTGACCAAAACTTTGGACCCCACACGTAAGTTTTTTTTTGTTGACAAAATTAAGCACTGGTGACAGGTTGTTAGCAATCGTTAGCCTCACAATTCACGACCTGCATGTGGCCCTCGGGGGACGCAGGAAATGAGGAGGGACGGTATCCAGGAAACAGCCACCCAGCAGTAAAGTTGAAGAACCTGTAGGTTCCATGCCTCACTCTTTGGCAGTGAAATAGGCCACCTAGACGAGCTTCCGCGAGTCTAATCTGCCATCAAATTCTATTACTTTCCACCGCCTTACCTTGGATGACCCTCCAGGGCAGGGACCAATAGGACGTTTGCGCAGCTGCGCCATTAACACTGTGACATCACTGCATCCTGCATGACGTAGGGAGCACGATACTTGCCAACAGCACAGCACTTGCGACAAGCATGTCTGTCAACTAACGTCAAACAAAGTCATGACAAATATAACTTTTTCCCTGTCACACGAGTACAGCCTGGTCGCCATGCCTGCAACACTGCCACGAATTAGCTCACACACACAAGGAAAACAAATGCAACCTGCTGTAGGCATCGTGCCATCCTTTTAGACTGGCACACCTCTCTTGCTGGGTTTTAGCTTACATAAAGATGCCATCTCGGTGCCAACTCACATACATCAGAACCGGTGGAGGTGTTGTGTGAAGCAGCGAGCCAGCAGTGCACAGCCGAGGTCAGGCCCAGAGGCTGGCATCATTTAGGGGTCCGGAATTAGCTCATAGTGTTGAAGTTTAGCTGTTATTTTCCCAATTTTTGCCATAGATAACACTAGGGATAAAGACAGGGAAGGCCGCGCAGAAGGCCACAGGAGGGCCAGGTACTGTGAGGACAATGGTCTGAGGACATATTCTCTAAGGACTGCTGTGAGGGCACTGGTTCCTGGTGAGGAGCTGGGGTGCTGATGGGGGGTTAAATCAAAAGCATCCTCCTGCACTCAACATGAATCCATCCTTCTGGCTTGCTAAAATCGTCTACATTTCAATAAACTATGGGGCATATTATCAACAAATAGCGATATTTATCGCTAAGTAGGGTTAGCGGCAATTTTTTTATCGCCGCGCATCGCCGGATTTTATCGCTGAGATAACGTGCTATTAGCAACGTTTATCTCAAATCGATTACATTCCCGGCGATAGCGGCAAAATCCGTGAATATCGCGGAGAATACAGCGATATTCACGCATTATCGCTAACAGAGTCTTAGCCATTATATCCACCTCCCATTGGATATAATGGTTAGGAACTGGTCTGGGAAGGTGTTAGTTTTTGGAGATATTCGTGCTTAGCGCGAATATTTCTATCGCTACGCCTGTGTTGCTAATAGGCAAAGCAGGTTGGGTACCCCCACTTTGCATGTCATTAGCGATAAATATCGCTGACATGCAAAGCGGGCCCCAAACCGCTCGCTATCGCCTACAAGCTGTCGCTAACTGTTGTTAGCGACAGCTTGCTAATAGGGTGAAAATTGCCTAACGCCCCCCTTGATAATATGCCCTTATGTGAGCCATGAATATAATCGTGGGATGGAAAAATCCACTTTATAGGCTTGACACATTCACTATAGCTATGAGGCTTCAGAATATTTAAGAAGTGTTAGAATTTTTAGGGCAAAATAAACATGCACAGGTACAAAGCTGAACAGCGCCATCCAGGTCTTTACTTACACCATCTCCAGTCCTGAACTTTTCACCTGCAAATCACTGATTTCAGGTGTGTTAGTCTAATTACGTCAGTTGAGGACTGTCATGTGCATCACTGATCTGTGTCTGGAAGGGTTGGATGTTTCAACTCACATATGTAGCACAGTCCTGGCCACAGCTCACCCAGCACCCTGTTGTAGGTGCTCCAACACCTACCTTTTAGCCAGAGCACAAGTTGGGAGAATTACCAAAATTAGGCAGTATGCCAGTGGCATCATGGTACATAACATCAGAGCACGTGACATCACAGAGTGTGAGATCTCATGTGGAATCACAGGATGTACATCACCGGAAGTGGCACCACTACCCATGACCTCACAGGAAGTGACATCACAAGAAGTGATATCAGATCTTAAGACCTCAAACATAAGTTTAGCAGTTCTAGCATGAAGAAATTTGAGTGTATTAAGAGATTTAACAAATGAGATTTTTTACATTAGGGTTGTGCCAAAAAAGTTACACAATCCTGACGAAAAATCTGGGCCTCAACTTATACATTTATACTGCTCAATTGGTTGCATAGTCTGCATTTTAAAATATCCTATGGTGTTAAGGCACCTGCTGCAGAGATCTTTGTGTGCCTGGTAAATCATAGGAAATCATAAAAACGGTGGGATAACTCTGGAGGTTAGTGGATTTGCTGGAGAAATCTGTGTTTTGTCTAGTAAAAGTTTTGACTCAAAGTAGGATAGAGGGTTAATGTGTCTCGTGGAAAGCACATCACGTAATATGCAGATGACAGATTATTATTTTATGTAGATAACTAAGTGGGTACTGGTTTAAAACCAGAGATCCTTTTGTTACTTGCAGGTCATAAATTGCAACCCTTCTAATATAGCGTAGTGAGCTATGAAGGACATGTGACTCCTACACCTTGTAACCCTTACTGTCTTATGTGACACATGCTTTAAATTGATGTACACGCAGAGGATTTATCGTCAATGTCTAATGTGTACCTGTGATGTAAATTACTCTGACCTCCTGCATTGAAACGAGTAGGGCTATAAAGAAGTAAAACAAACTAGTCATATTTAAATTCTTATTTGTGTAAATAGTGGGACAGACCATCTTATCTGACATCCTTGTAGTGCATGCATCCGTCTTATATACAGGGACTGAACAAAGTCAAAACCATGTACTTCTTAATTACTTGCGAATTAATAATGAGGTGTGCAACTTTATTTTCCCTCCATTGCATTTGCATCTAGGTGTTAAGAATACTGGAACAATAGTAGGTCTGCTGGCCCTTTAATGCAGCCTTTATGTGGACCCAGATAATATTTAGTGCACGCTACAACGTGTGTCCCGGTGTCTGAAAATCACATCGGGACGAGCTCAGCATGTTTCAGTGGGGCCAAAGTTCTTGGCAGGGTAGACTGTGTCCACCCGGGGAAAACAGTGGGTGGACGCTGTCTACTCATGTGTACTCCAGACCTGTGCCCTACTTTTAGCCCAGTACACAAGCCAACCCTACCAGTAGGAGGGGGTGCAGCTGCAGAGTAGTGGGACTGACTGGTAGCAATACAATAGCCAGCCTGCGGCACAGAAGAGCACAATGGCAGCCAACCCTGCGGCCTGGCAGTGCAGTATGCAGTCTGGTCCTGCCAGCCACATTCCAGGCTTCAAGTGACGTAACAAGTGTGACACACGAACAACTTCCAATATAGGAAGTGCTATGGGTCACAGCTTATGGTGAGCGAACCCTTGGTAATTCAGGAGCATAATATTTCCTGCAATCATAGGGGCGTTTTTCACTGCCGGGGTGGGATGTGCCGTATATACCTCTTCAAGATATGTGTGTAGCAAATAATAAGAGCCTCTTTTGTCTTTAATAAAATCATTACTTTTCCATCAGATAATCTAGAGCAATCCTCATTTGTGGCATTACCAGGTGAGGATCAGACTGCCAACCTTGAGTAATTGGAATGATCATCTATGAGTCAGATAGTCCTGACCCGCTGAATGCTCACTGTTTCACCAGTATATTTTATGTTTCTGGTTTTATACTTTTGGTAGGCATTAGCGGAGTTGCGGAGCTTAACAAAGTGACAACAAAAAAATCTATGCTGCGCTACGCAGAGTTCCTAAAGCGGCGTTGTGCGTTACCTCATGCCATTTGCGGAGATTTTTAGTGCTGGGTGTTTGTCCCATGTGGCAAAATCAGCACAAATGGCACTGCTTCTTTCTGCTGCTCAAGAAGAAGTTCTACTCGAGTGGCAGCTTCCTCAACACGAACGGAAGGTGTCTCTTCACGAGCGGTAGTGACCATCCGTGACTGCCTGTGTTGAGAAATCTCATTGGGAAGTGGTCTAGTGTTAGATTTTCCTTTCTCGTGAACTTAACATTGGTAAGTGCGAGCGAGTAAAAAACTCAGATCTGACTTGTTCGGAACTCTGCAAGCTTCGTGGAGCACAGAGTGCGAAAAACAAAGCAAACAGCGCAGAGTTCACTGCCCAGGCCTAAACTTTTTGCATAAAGGTTTTGATTGCCATAAACATCACATGATAACAACTGTGTATATGAGCCACAAAAGCCTTATACTTTTTTGCAAAGGTAACCCTCCAATTCTTTGAGTAGCTCTCACACAACTGTCTGCATGGTTGGTGACAGTGAATCACCAAAGATACATTCTGCGCTAGTGCCTTGTATGCTGTATCCCAGAGGAATGCACCACAACAGCTTGTTGTCTATTTTTCAAATTTGTGTAGCTGCTTAAAGATCATATTTTTGGACCCTTGATATTTCCCATCAGCTATATTTGATTTTGGACTTATTAGGCCTGTTTGGCCATTAGCTATAACCATCCAACACTTCCCCAATTGCATGAAACCTAGGAACAATGGGTGCCTGCCAATCGGTGGTCACCTACCTGCAGGACCTTTTGACTGCAGATACATTGACCTATCCCAGAAAAACCTTAGTTTTATTTAGGAAACTGCTTTATTTACTCCATCCCAAGGACAAATTGTGACATTTGTAGCCACCCTTCCCAAAGAGCACAGAGTGTGGAAGACAGCCTAAAGTTTACCTGCCATTAGATGGAATACACCAATCCTCCTGCAAGTGTTGGCGTCTCTTTCGGGACAATTCAGACCCAGCCCGCTTTCTATCTTGTTTAGCCTGTGAATGGAGGAAAGGATACCCTCTCCAACCTAAGAACTAATCAACAATGGACTAGGAGCTTCCCAAGAGAGCAAGAGCAGTGTCATTTTAGGTTTCACGCAGTAATGCAAGAAGTTTGTAAGCGGGCTTAGAAGCATTCTAATCTAATGACTTGGAACAGGTTAGTCATATATGTTTTGATTAGGACAGGGAGAAATTTCCCTTAGTCTGGTATAATTTTGCATAATTTGTAACACAAAATTTGCCAAAATATGCTATAACGCAACTTCACATAATTACACATCGTTCATGGCAAAATTTTAGCGTGACGGTATGAGAAAAACCCGAAAGATTAGAAAGCGACCAGCTGCTGTTTGCAGCACTTGTGTTATTCTGCATCATTTTTTAATGTGGAATGCATCTTAACTTGAAAAAAGGATGTGAGGACTCATTCCATGCTAAAATATAGCGCCAAATGTTGGTTTTGCCTTTCATTTAATTCCGTGTCATTTTGTATAATTTTCAGAATTTGTTTGCAATTATGCAACAGCAAATTACGCAAATTTCATTCACCCTGAAGAAGGTTTTTTCTGAATTCCTTGTCCTGAATACTCTTAACTTTGGACTGTAACATTTTATTCAAATTTAATGGTGCCACACTGCCATAGGTGCTGTTCTGACCATACCTAGACACCTTGATAGTGGTTCCAAGTGGAGTTCTGGACTTTTTGGTTCCGTCCAGAGGTGTCAGAGATAACACCCGAAGACCCCGGAGTTCTACCTGTCTCGGTGCACAAATAAACAGAAACATGGGCTTCTCGATGGTGGCGTCAAAGACCAAAGGTTTATTACTGCAGGGACACAGAAGTCACAGAAACTACACACGGGCAGAATCTAGGAGCCTGTTCGATTTGTACAAGAAGGGTTGCTCCTTATATACTAAATATTAGCCTTCAGGCAAATTCTTTACATGTTAGTACATTCCCAAACCTTTGTGTCCTAAACAATAAATATTTGGCGTTGCACAGGAATCGTCGACAATATCTGATGTCAAAACATTACGAACGAGGGGTTCCCACTATTCCATCACAATTCCATGTCAACTTCTTATTCAAGAGCTGGACCGCCTCATCGTAAATTTCGTTACCTCCCCCTAATAAAGGCCCAGAAGGAAAGGAGCAGAGCCAGGTGCAGAAGATAGAAAAGCAGGATAAGAGATGTTTGTGGGTCGTAAATGGGCAAGGCTACCAGCTTCGGCTGCCTAATCATGATCAGGCCAACGAACACGAGAACCAGTATAGCAGGACTGGCCTCAGGCAGAGGAGGCAGTTTCTGTCGAGTCATGCAGCCATGGCGTGTTCTGTTTTAAGGTGCACGTGTCACTAGAGAGGTGAATCGCCGGCTAAAGCCTACGTGTCCTTAATCGAAATGAAGTATTCAGAGGTCATTGCGTGTCCATTGTCTATGTGAGGGCAAGAAACACAAAATGGCTGCCATAATCTAAGATGGATGCCATGGGTAGATCAGAAATGTGTTTGTAACAGGAGTACTCTTGCTCGTAGCATAGCGAAAACACCAGGATATGCTAAATGGATCATTTGCGGTTCACTGATTTATGTATTTACGACAATGTTGAAAACACGGGTTCAAATCGTCACGGAACCTCAGACCCTCCTTTTGCCCTTACATAGGCAATTACTCAGTCTATGTCAGAGTCTAACTCTATGCTCATCAGGTCAGTGACATGTTGTTGTATCATCATCCTTTCTTGCGCCTTTTCTCCAAAAGCAGGTGGTTTTCTGAAACAGGTTGCAGCACAGAGACTACACAAAGCGGGACCACACTGGATAATCAGGCAGCACGAGAACAGGAATACTAAGATGACACCAATGACCATCAGAACCTTCCATCCCCACGCTGATATCAGAGTCCAAAACCACTCCATGAAGGACCAGTTTCCCTTGTCTACGTGTATAGAGTCGGAAATCTTGTGTAGCTTAGAGATCGCCTCATAGACAGTTGGAGCATTATTGGGAATAAAAACACAGCAGATCGATTGGATCATTCTGCATACCCCACCTCGATCTGCAAGTATTACGTCTAGAACCATACGGTTCTGCAACGTCATGAGACGATCCGCCTGAAGCTCAGCTGTCAAGTTGCTAAGGGCACCAGCAGTTTCGGTAATAGTAGATTCAACTACCCGTGTTAGCTGACGTATATTTCTACTATTGGCCATAGGCCCCCAGAACGGAAGGAAACCTTTGAAGAAGTCTCCAGCTTCCTGACCAGCGGTATCTTCCTTGCTGAAGACACCTCTTGCTACTCTGGTCTTGTGATAATCAGAAGAAGCAGTGTATGTCGGAGGCAACAATCGAGCAATATAACACGAACCTGCGAAGTCGGCAGGCAACCATGTATACGCTCTGTCTTGACAGATGAAGTAGGTACCCCTAGCAGTAAGAAAGGCAGGGGAAGAGTTAGATGGAAACACGTAAGTCTCAACGCACTCACTCCTCCCTAGATGAGCTCTCGGATTTCTCCCATTTCCTTGCAAACAGACCTGACCTCGGTGAGGCACGACCCAGACTGGAGTTGAGCTTTTACGCTTGCTTTCTCCCAAACTAAGGCGATACTCTGTAGAGTTCCAACTCAAATATACTCGTAATTCATCTCTAGGGTAAGATGGAGTATTATTGACGTCTTTGATCATGTCAATAATTCCCTGGACTAAAGCTTTGTTGACAGAGTTGTATTTAGTGGAACGTGGTGGACGCGGAGGATAGGTCTCAAGGGCATAGGCAAAAATGGTCTGAAAGGCCTGAAATGATCCATTATAGCTAAAAGGCAAAACTAGATAGGGAATGCCTTTATCCATAGTGTGGGGTATCAAGCCACACACCCAGCAGTCTGTAGTGTTAACTACCAGTTGGTGTTGGTGCAAGAGCTGTACGAAAGTGTTATTAATGAATTCTGAGCGTCGAGCTTGCTCGTGTTCAGGAAACGAGTGAAAAGAATGCATAGAAGAAACAGTAGAAGTAGCAGGATCAAGGGGAGGTACTGTAGTTACTGGCATAAAAATTAAATTCACACCAAAGACGATTCCACCCACCAACGTTATCAAAACAATCAAAAATGTAATGGAACATTGCATCAGAAAACATTTGCTGTGAAGAATTCTGTAAAGTCTATTTCTGCGTACATAAATTACATTTTCTCGTTGCAGCTCAGGAAGCTCCATCTTCTACAATCCGCTCGCGACCACTGATGATGTGTACGTAGATGAAAATGCCTCTATCAGCCCTGGGAGTTCCCAGAACTAACAGAAAGATCGACCTAGTGTCTGACCCCCGCAGATTCAACTAGGCACACAGACACGACCCTACGGCTACCCAGACGACAAGGCAATTTCAAAACAACAAAACAATAGCAAACTTCCTGGCTGGAGGCAAAGTGTCAAAATTCAAATGTGTAAAATAGGCAGTTTCCTGCTTTATTTGTCCATATTGCGAGATCGTAAATTGTATCTCAATTTTGCAGGAGCTGTTTGATCTGGAAACAGTGTATTTTCAGCAGAGGTTGCAATGTTCAAGTTCGCAGATGGCAAAGTGTCTTCTGATGCAGAGGACAAATGTTCAGAATTCAAAGGAGCAATTTCAGGAGGAGAGCCAGAGTTCGATGTGTCAGTTATTAGTTCGGCATCGCTGAAAGGGATAAACTTGGGTGTCCGTTCAAACTCAGAGGCACCAATTCCCGTCTTCACCCAGTTATCGTAAGGAAGTGGCAGGGGCACACGTTTGACGTGTGTCGTGTGTATCCAATTCTTCCTACCAGCCACACGAATAGCAGTTCTTGTTGCTAGCAGCACCTGGTATGGGCCGACGAATCTGGGTTGAAGATTTTTCGTCCTTGCAAAGTTGCGAACGACGACTTGGTCTCCAGGTTTCAGCTGATGACCTGGACTCTCCGGTGGCTTTGGCAATGCATCGAAAACCTGTTGGTGAATAAGACTCAATTTAGCAGTCAAGTCGTAAAGGTAATCAATCAACATTGGATATTCCAGAGAACAGAATTCTTTTGGCCTAGGCACTCCCCAAACGTTAGCGGGACGACCAAAAACTATATCATATGGACTAAGCCCTACTCTAGAATGTACAGTCGCTCTCGTTGATAACAAAGCCAAGGGTAGTGCGTCTGGCCAGGACAAACCCGTGGATGCCTGTATTTTAGCAAGTTTCAGCTTGAGGGTGCCATTGTAACCCTCAACTAAACCAGCAGACTGTGGATGGTTCGCACTGTGAAATTTCTGCTTGATCCCTAAACCGGCACACACACTCTGCATAACTTTCCCTACAAACTCACTTCTGTTATCTGACCATACAATCCGTGGCATACCGTACCTAGGGAAGTATTCTTTGAGAAGGATTTTAGCAGTTGACAGGGCAGTGTTGTCCTTCAGTGGATATGCTTCGATCCATCTGGAGAAAGCACAAACTACCACTAGGACGTACTTTAGGTTGTTGCAACGATCCATGTGAATGAAGTCTAACTGAATCACTTCAAAGGGGCAGGAAGGAGGAGCGAAGTGACCAGCAGGTGTGGGGACTCCCTTGCCAGGATTATGCATCAGGCATACCATACAATTTTTCACCACTCTCTCTGCACACTTACTAATCCCATCATTTTTCCAGACTGGAGCCAACATCTTACAAATCCCTTTAGAACTGATGTGCGCTGCTCCATGCACCATCGTTACCACTGCAAGCACGTACGCATCAGGCAACATCCAACGCTGTTGTTCCAACAAATCAATCCAACATTCACTCGAGTCCAATTTACCCGTACTCTCTTTCCATGCAAGCTTTTCTTCCTCAGTCGCCTCTTTCTGAATTTCTTTCACACTTTCCACTGTGTCCTCACACATTCCAGACTCGGAAATCCATCTCGCAGACGTAGCAACATACATTCTACTCATCATATTTCTAGCTGTCTGTTTAGTGGTCTCATCAGCAAAAGCATTTCCAGGACCAACATCATCCGTGATTGCTTTATGAGCACTACATTTCACAATCGCAACTTCAGTCGGCAAGGTTAGAGATTCCAACAAGTCGTTAACTAGCTGACCATGTTGAATCTTAGTCCCATGGGACGTAATGAAACCTCTTTCTTTCCACAAACGGCCAAAACTATGGGCCACGCCGAACGCGTACTGACTATCTGTAAAAACATTCACTCTCTTTCCCTTAGCTAAAACACACGCTCTCGTTAGAGCGATCAATTCTGCAGCTTGGGCAGAATTCTGACTCACTCTTGCAGTCTCCACGATCGTACTCAAAGTCGTTACTGCGTAAGCAGCAGTCACATCACCATTCTCCAATTTAAAGCATGACCCATCAACATACAACGTGCCATCTGGATCTGACAACGGAGTGTCTTTTAAATCAATTCATCCTTTTGTCTCCTCCTCGGTTCTGAAACAGCAATCATGGGGTTCAGAATCACTCGACTCCTGATTAGTCGGCAACAATGTTGCTGGATTCAATACATTGCATCTTTTGATTTGAATATGACTAGCTAACAGTGTCAGCTCATAGCCTGATAACCTAGCACTGGTAAGATGCTGTGTCTTGGTTCTGTTCATGAGTGTATCCACAGCATGAGGAACCATAACCACTAGCATGTTATTCATCACCAAACCAGCAGATTGTCGAATGGAAGCCGCAGCTGCCACTGTAGCTCTCAAACAACTAGGTAACGCTCTAGCTACCGGGTCTAATGTTGATGAAAAATACGCACAAGGGCGTTGTTTATCACCAAATCTCTGTGTCAGAACACTCAACGCACAACCTTCTCTCTCGTGAACATAGAGCGTGAATGGCTTACTGTAATCGGGTGTACCCAGTACAGGAGCTGAACATAATGCATTTCGTAACTCAGAAAAACTCTCCTGACATTCAGCAGACCATGGCACCGGATTCGGAACACCTTTCCCAGTCAAAGCTACCAATGGTTTTGCCAAAAGAGAAAAATTTGGGATCCATTGCCTACAGTATGAGGAAATACCTAAAAAGGCACGTACTTCTCTCTGTGTGCTGGGAACACTCATCTGCGTAATTGCTTTTATTCTCTCTGGGGTCAACTTCCTTCCCTCCTTTGACAAGAGATGACCTAGGTAGGTCACTTCTTGGCAACAGTATTGCATTTTCGAAGGTGACACCTTGTGATTCAAACTAGACAAATGATGCAATAGGGAAATTGTAGCTGCTTTGCAAGTTTCCTTGTCATCAGCAGCCACTAGAAGATCATCTACATATTGTACTAGGGCAGAACCAGGAGGAAGTACAAAGGAATCTAACTGACTTTTTAATGCCTGACTGTAAATGGACGGACTCTCACAATAGCCTTGTGGAGCACGTTTAAACCTGAAGCTTCGACCTCCTAGAGAGAAGCCGAAAATATCTCTGCTTTCTTCGGCTATCGGAATGCTGAAAAAGGCATTCTTCAAGTCGATAACTGAAAACCATGTGGCTGTAGCAGGAATCAACGTTAACAATGCAGTAATGTCTGGAACCACAGGAAATTGCGGAACCACAATTTTATTAACCTCTCTGAGATCAATAACAAACCTATACACTGGAGGCTTTGAAGGATCAGTACGTTTCAAAATTGGTAATACAGGACTGTTACAGACATTTCCTCTAGTTTCCTCAACCACGCCTTTCTTAATCAAATCTTGCACAATCAATAAAAGTGCACGTTCAACTTCACTAGAAATCTTGTATTGAGGAATTCGTGGAAATTTTACATTTGCTTTCAAAGTGACTACATAAGGTGGAATTTCCAAAAGGCCTACATCATTAGGACCAGTCGCCCAAAGAGTATCAGGGAGTGAACGCAGCTCTGGCGGGAGTGCATCCATTGACAAATACATCGGAGAGGTGATTCTTTTACCCAATGTAAGCTGTACTCCTGAAGGAGAACAGTACAATGTCGCATATAGGCGTTTTAACAAGTCTAAACCAAGCAGATTTTCATTACAACCGGTTGTCAATATCAAGGGTGCTTTCAATTGACACGGTCCAACAGAAATAGACAAAGGACCAGATACGGGGTTGTAAACAGGGGCGCCTGAAAAACCTACAGAAACATTTGTTAAGCCGGACAAAGGTGCGCCAGGGAGTTTCGCATGAATGATAGAACTTTTTGCGGCACCAGTATCCAACAGAAACGGTTCGACTACACCTGATGTTGCTACTGCGACATAAGGCCCACTCTGATCCACTGGAACTGATACTACTCCCTCTCTCTGTCCATGGCTGTCCTAGTATTCAGTCTGTTGAAATCCCTCATCAACTTCACAATAGTCCTCAACATGATACTGTTGAGATCTATTTTGTTGGGCAGACTGTCCATTTTGTTGATCAAAGTGATTAGAAGGGCGATCATTCGTTTGTGGAGGCATAGCACCTCGTCCTCGACCTCTAGAATTTTGCATGGAACCACCACGACCTCTTTGAGCTGCTGCAGCATTATTTTGCGCTAAGATTGGACAGTCATTCTTATAATGACCCTCTTTCTTACAGTACGCACACTGGTTCCACTGATATTGCGGCCTCGGTGAACTATAATCTGTCCTTTGATATGACCCTTGCTGTGTATTAGTCTGATTCATAAGAGGCGGATATGCCTGTTGCAAAAGAACTTTAGTTTTTAAATCTTTTGTTTTCTTCTCTGATTTCTCTTTCTCCTCTTTATCTCTATTTTCATAATACTGTGCTGTTGCAAGTATTTGCGCAGTTGTAGAGACAGCCCACGCACTCTCGGAATCTTTCAATTTATTACTGAGCTCTGGTAGCAAATTGTGTACAAATTTATCGACAAACAATCTCTGTCCTCCTTCTGTGCTCATATCCTGACCACTGTGATCTACAAAAGTCTCTTCGAACCTTGTGAAAAAGTCGGAGACACTTTCGTCTTTCTTCTGCCTGCATGCGGACAACTTGTCCCAGTTAACGCGCAATGCTGGCATCAGAGTCTTCATTAAGTCAATTATCCTACCTGGAAGATTAGCAATTAGAGGTTCGGGTTTGAAACCACCTATTTGCTGACCATCTGCCGCTATGATAGCTGCCCAATCACCACCTAGGGCAACTGGATGATTCTCTTTACGTATTTTAGCCCAAATTGGTTGCGGAACTACATTCCCAAATAACATGTCAATGTCCGCTAAATTCATCACGCAAGCCTCAACTGTCTGTGCTAACTCCTTATAGTATCCGGCAGGATTTTTACGCGGATCTGGCAAGGCCTGTTTCACTGCTAACACTTCGGCTCGCTTCCACGGAATGTGTATCCACACTCTCTGGAATTGCGCCGGAGCGGCAGCAATACCATTCACTGCATCCGCTTGTATAGCTTCGCGCCAAATTGGAGGAACCTCCCTCATTGGATATTGGCGATTCTGCTTCGTACTATGTCTTTCTAACTCTCTCGGTGAACGAAGAGATGGGTCATTCCTATAGCTTAAAATTAGTTCCATTGCTTCCTTTATATCTTGACCAACTATCATACCTGCAGCAAATTCTTTTTGAACATTAATTAATTCTTCAAAATTCGAGTCAGTGTCATCTTCTTCTAATTCCTCACGTAAAAGGGAGCACATTTCGTCGAACACATATCGTTGTGTCGGTTCTTTCCACTGCATAAATGTATATAATACATCTCTAGTACTATATCTCCTACTCTTCGAAATCCATCTGAGAACCGTGGAATCTAATATTCCACGTTCCTCAGTACTTGGAAGCTGACTACGTCTCTGTACGGAGTCAGAGGCAGGAGTCTTCATTAAAGTTTTATAGAAAGGAGACAGAATATTAGAGACAGAATCAGTGATCCTCCGACGAACAGAAAGCGGAGTCATAATACTAGCAGATGTAGAAAACACAGTAGCAGTTGGAACAGTTAGAACAGGAACAGTAGGAGTATCAGGCAAGGTAGCTTGTGAAACAGTAGGTATAAGCGATACAGGTGTAGGCAGAGAAGCCGGCAACCCTGGAAGAGGGGGTGCCGAAGGAACATTCACATTGACCACAGGAGGTACAGGAGCTTGATTCAGGGGAGCAGGAGCAGGAATACCAGGTTGTCCAGCAACCGGCAATTGCACATTCGGTAACGGTGGAGCCGTAGCACCCCGTGCATACGGTGGGGGTGACTGTAACAAGTAAGACAACAGAGGATCGTTTTCGGGGTCCTCTACTATCTTAGCCGTACTTGATGGCAAGGCAGGATAGCACTTGTCTATCGCTAAATTACGCTCTCTAGTAGCCACCTCTATTGCCTTCTCAGACTCGTTGACTTGCAGCTGCTTAGCAGCCTGTTCTAAAGTCAACTCTTGCTCTTTCTGTTCTTTCTTCAACCTTTTAATTTCTCTCTGTTTAGATTCTTTTCGCCAGTAACGGAAAGAATCAAACATTGCCGGCCGGGCTTTCTTCTTAAACAATTTCACTTCTAAATTGTCAAGGACTTCGGGTTCAAAACTACCATGCAGTGGCCAACTAAGGACACCGTCTTTTTCCGTATATCGGACCCACACCTCATTATAAGATATAGGACCCACACCGTGTTTACAATAAAGATCATATAGGGGAGTTCCAATCGGAGGAACCAGACATGAGTCCTCCAACCGGGAATCACTGTTGCAACCAAAACACGACAACATACAATTTTTCCGACTTACCATTTTGTAATCCGGAACACAGAACGAACAAAAAAACACAAACAGAAATGTGCACTTGAACCAAGATCTTAGGCCTACCAAAGCGAACCAATGTATCGATACCCAAACTAAACCAAAAGATTATCGTAACCAGAACAACCAGTGATAATCTTACGAAACCAAACCAAACCAAGAACTAAAAGGATTTTATCCAAACAGGAACAACCCTTACGAAGTAACCAACTAGCAACCACTTAATACTTAACTGAGGCCCTGAAGACGTCACCAAGGAGAAACCCGTCTTGTCTCGCCGTACTAATGACTGCACCTCGGGTCCAAGACAGGGCGACGGTCAAGGCAACGGACCACTGCAGCCGCCCTGAACGGGAACCCTCGTGGAAGAGAACGTCGGGCCACTTTTGCGATATGCCGGGATCGATGAAGTGGGGCGCCTCCCTCAGGAATCTTCACACGAAGCTTCTCAAACTCTTCAGGCTTTTGGACGGGTACCGAATGACGTCGCCCGACGTTGGGCGCCAATTGGAGTTCTGGACTTTTTGGTTCCGTCCAGAGGTGTCAGGGATAACACCCGAAGACCCCGGAGTTCTACCTGTCTTGGTGCACAAATAAACAGAAACACGGGCTTCTCGATGGTGGCGTCAAAGACCAAAGGTTTATTACTGCAGGGACACAGAAGTCACAGAAACTACACACGGGCAGAATCTAGGAGCCTGTTCGATTTATACAAGAAGGGTTGCTCCTTATATACTAAATATTAGCCTTCAGGCAAATTCTTTACATGTTAGTACATTCCCAAACCTTTGTGTCCTAAACAATAAATATTTGGCGTTGCACAGGAATCGTCGACAATATCTGATGTCAAAACATTACGAACGAGGGGTTCCCACTATTCCATCACAATTCCATGTCAACTTCTTATTCAAGAGCTGGACCGCCTCATCGTAAATTTCGTTACCTCCCCCTAATAAAGGCCCAGAAGGAAAGGAGCAGAGCCAGGTGCAGAAGATAGAAAAGCAGGATAAGAGATGTTTGTGGGTCGTAAATGGGCAAGGCTACCAGCTTCGGCTGCCTAATCATGATCAGGCCAACGAACACGAGAACCAGTATAGCAGGACTGGCCTCAGGCAGAGGAGGCAGTTTCTGTCGAGTCATGCAGCCATGGCGTGTTCTGTTTTAAGGTGCACGTGTCACTAGAGAGGTGAATCGCCGGCTAAAGCCTACGTGTCCTTAATCGAAATGAAGTAATCAGAGGTCATTGCGTGTCCATTGTCTATGTGAGGGCAAGAAACACAAAATGGCTGCCATAATCTAAGATGGATGCCATGGGTAGATCAGAAATGTGTTTGTAACAAGAGTACTCTTGCTCGTAGCATAGCGAAAACACCAGGATATGCTATATGGATCATTTGCGGTTCACTGATACCAAAATTATGTATTTACGACAATGTTGAAAACACGGGTTCAAATCGTCACGGAACCTCACAAGAGAGCAGAACTAGATAGCCACAGAAAACATTGGGGGCTTAAAAACGTTATAATCCTGCCAGTTTGTTGGAAAATGATAGTTTGCCTTTTCCCAACCAGATGGTTATTTCACCTCTTCTTATTGAAACTTGCCAGGTACATAGTGCATTTTGTATCTGACTGGCGCCCACAATTCCAAGGAATACCGCAACAATAATCCATCTGAATTGCTGTAACTATTGACAGTTTAGATAAAATCTGCATGGTCAAAGTTTTCTTTTTCTACCATGTACAAACAAGCGAGAGGGGAAATGGGGGGTCAGGCAGTGAAAGAAGTGATTTAAAGTAACACAGTTAAAAGACTTTGCCCATGACCAAAGTCAGACCTCCATACAAACACCTTCCATAGACTCTCATGTTACTTCCTTTCTCTGATTTGCTGTGACGGGTGTACCTGTGCTGCATGTGGCTGCAAGACTCGTGACTACCTGTCGTGGACAAAGACAGCATCGCAGTCTTTGTCAGACAAAATGTAAAGTATTTAAAATGCAATACTGGACAGTACCAAAAATAAAGCTGATATCATACAGTAAAGGTGCAATAAATCAACGCTCTCTCATTAAGAGATTGTCATTTTGAAGAGGTGTGAGGAGGCAAAATTCAAGAGTATTAGAGTTGAAGGGACCTCCATAGCAAGGGGAGATTGTCTCAGAATTTGTGTCCAACCGTTCGAAGTATGGTGGACATGCGCTGACCTCGGAGGGGGCAAAGGTCAGAAAGGGGCAGCAGTTCAAAGTACAAAGAGCTCACAGTGGACCGCCAGTGTCGCTGAATCTTCCACGGTGTGTTTCCACCGTGTGAAATGTACTCTGCGACATTTTGTGTACCTTTGTGACAACAGTGGTCTCTTATCAACAACAATTGAGAAGTTCAAAGTTGTGGTCTCACTGCGGCGGTCCACAGTCTTTTTTGCTATTCCGTCCAGGACCTACTGTATATATGAAAATGCAGCTAGTGGTCGATTTTCAGATTTTATTTTCACTGCAGGAGGAGAGTTTAGAGTTTGCTCACACGTGGGACTGTGGCACTGGAGGCTGTGCAAATTAAGGTTTTTCTCGCAACATTTGCTTTATTTACACACAACCTACAACAAATTCCTGCGGGTCACACAGATCTGCATAGTTGGGCTTTTACAGAAAAATTCAGACTTTTTAAAAAAAGGTTGATATTGTATTCTGCAGTCATTTTATGCTAGAGTTACCTGCGAGGAAAAGGCAGGCAAGGTATCCACATGATCTTCAGCTCTCGCCCACTTATTTTCAAAACAGGAGATTGGTAGATAGTAGAAGAAACATTATTTCCAAATTTTCTGCATGTTTTGTTTCAAACTGTAATTTACAGGGGAAGGAAAACCTATATTACGTGATGGTCAGTTATTGGGAACTAAACAAATTTAAGCTAGTATAGCATAATAAAGGTTTGGAGACTGCTGAAGCTGAAAGGGGGGTCTTCAGCTGTGTGTGGCTCCTCACAATGAGGGGGAGCAGAGGCATGTCAGGGCACGGGAGCCATGCAACGCCTCTACAAAGAGGGTCACATTCTCCCAGTCGCGGCCGCTGCAGGTAAGAGTGGTGAAGCCGGGTGGGGTGGGTGGGGATTTCGAGAGACAGCCACAAGGGGAAAATAAATAAATAATTAATTTTGCTTGGTGGTCGTCTCTCTCGGAATCCCCCCGACCAGCCCCATGGTCCCACCGCTCTTAGCTACAGCCGCTGTGGCTGCATTCTCCAAAATTTTGCAGGCACTTTTGTAAAAAGTGCAGCCTTTTTACAAAACTGCCAATTTTTTTGCAAATCGCAAACTCCTGGATGGTCTGCATAGTGGTGGCAATCATGGTTCAGTCGACACACATCAAAAGATTACAGCTTGCCTCCATCTTATCCAGGACATAAGGATGGACACTTCTTATTGATCCGGACTCAATATACAATCATGGGCTAAAAGGTATGGCAACTGATCTTATTTAAGTCTATGATAGGAGGCTTTTAGGTTAGAAATTGGTTATCATGAAATCCACATTAGATATATAAATCTCCCAACTGGTCTAGCATTTACGTACTGCAAAAGCAAGTAAGGTGACATTTGAGCGTCATCTCATCTACAGTAGAGCAATGTTAAGAAAGAAACTGTCCTTTATTGTATCCACGTTAGAATAAGGTAGGCTGGCAATTGGCCTTGATTTACTCTAAAGTATAAGTACACAAGATTGGCAACTGGTCTGCATTTAACTTAAAGTATTAGATTGTGATTGCCCTTTATTAAATATACTTTTCAGGGATATAAGTTGGAAATCGTTCTTTATGTACAAATCAAGTATATACGATCTCCTATTCTTCTTCATTTAATGGATAATATAAGGATACACAATTGGAAATTAGACTCAATTTGATGTAGAGTACAAGGATATGAAATTGGCTATTGGTCTTCATTTGGTTAGCAGTATAAGAATACATGAGTGGCAATGTATCTTCCTTTACCCTATGGAACAAGGAAACAAGATTGTAAATTGCCTTTCATTCATTTTACATCAGAAGGATGTAGGGCTGTCAACTCGTTTTCATTTTACATACTTTGGTCTATATGAGATTGACGATTGATCTTTGTTGTAGGCCTCATTGATAGTGTGGTGTTTCTCATAAAACCATGAAAAAATGCATTTATAGCATGTCACGTCTGCATCCGATTACCTTCAGACAGGGGCAGATACCACAAGCACACGTGATTTTAACTACCGAGGCATTTCCGCAAGTAAAACTGTCATACATATCTTCTGATTCAATGACACAGAGAGAAATTGCCTAATATCTGACAGAAATCACATAAGGCACATCATAAATGGAAACAAAATTGAAAATGGCATACAATGGGTCATACAATAAGCATAGCATGACATAACCAAATCTGCATTGCCAAAAATATACATCATGCTGTAACATATGGACAACCACATGCAAGGATGGCCACAAAAAAAACATTTCTGTTAATTATGAAGGTCAGTATCTGGTTGCACCATGGCATCCTATGACAAGTTAGCCTGCAGTGTAGCTTGTGGTTTACAGCATTCTTGTGCTACCAAGATAGTAAGTAAATTCTACTGTAATTAAGCACAATATGATTTCAGAAGTAGTAACAATGCGTATTCAGAAATTAATTGATACTACTTTAAATGAGAACCTTGGTCTACATTGTATCCCCTCTAGAGGGAAGTGGTGTTCCTACATCTGAAAGACCTTGAACGTCTGTGACGTGGTTTTCTTTGTTTATGTTTTATAAATACGCAGCACCACTACACAGCTTTCAGTTCTTCAGTGTATCTTCTATTGCTGTAAACTGAGGGGAAGATTACTATGATTTTGTTGTAGGGTTGCATTACTTTTGTGGCACAACCCCGGCACAAAATCATTTTTGGTATTTACTAAGCCATGTCCAGTCACTTTGAGTGGTTGGGAGTGGTTTAGTAAATACAAAGTAATGCAACACAGGGCATAGCGCTGCCTTGCGTTTTTTTGCACTGAGCAGGTGTAACATTGGTGGAGCATGGGCATTCTCATGCATCCACCCATGTACTTTGATGCAATCCCAGATTTACAAAGAGTTGTAAACATGGGGTTGCTTCAAAACAGTGTGCCGACCCGACAGAGGCTTAACAAGGAGAAATATCCTTATGTCTCCTTGTAACTTCCTCTTTTCATGTGTGCTGCATCCAGAAACTCACATAGAAAGAGCACTAGGGGCCCGATGTAGGTGGCCAAAACCGGTCGGAAACGGCCGAATTCGGCCGTTTCCGACCAGTATTTAACCTTTTGAGATGTAGGGGACCTTTCTTTGTCCGATTCGGTATTTTACCAATTTGGTAAAATTACCGAATCAGAAAAATACCGAATCGGTAAGTTTACCGATTTTTAAAATTCTGGATGTAGGTGGGACTACTTTCAGTCCCACAGGCCCTTCAGATTCAGTATTTTAACACCCAATCCAATTGGGTGTTAAAATACCGAATCCAGGTGTGCATGCACACCTATGCCATGTGACAGACAGACATGCCCTTAGGGCATGTCTGTGTGCCACATGGCACACAAGCCAGTATTGGGGGTGCTACAGGGTGTCAAAGTGACACCCCCTGCACCCTTGCAGAAATCGGTAATTACCGAATCGGTAAATACCGATTCGGTAATGCCCATTGATTCCTATGGGCTTCAATGCCCATAGGAATCAATGGGCATTACCGATTCGGTATTTACCGAATCGGTAAATACCGATTCCTTCCGATTCGGTAATTTTTAAAATAATATTACCTACATCTGCCCTTCTCTTTTTTACCACTTCTTAAATACCGATTCGGTATGAATCTGTATTTATGAAGTGGTAAAAAAGATTTACCTACATCGGGCCCTATGTGTCTAAGGAATGTTTTTGTGCAGGAAAGTATCATCCCTACACAAAAATTATCCGGCCGGTAACGCAGGCACCATTACAATAGGGGGTCAAGGCGGCCTGTGTTAGCACTAGGCTGCACACAGTGCGCCGACTCAAGGAGAGAGCGGAAATGCTCCGTACCTTTTGGAATATGGAGTATTTCTGCTCTCTTCCTTTCAAGTAAGTTGTCTTGCTGCATTGCGTGAAATATTAGTAAATCTGCATCTCAATGTTTCTTTATCTCACTCTTGCAGGTTGTTAATCAAACTGATTTCTCCCTTTATCAGTGATTTCCTATTTTTCTCTATCTCTATCTCTCTTCCTCTCTTTTCTGCCTTGCTTTCGATTGCTCTGGATGAAAGTCTGATGATAAAAAATAAGTCCTGATATCGTCTGAAAAAATAAGAACATCATCTGCGTAGGTAGCAGTTTTAATACAGTGAGGCCCAAAAGAAAAACCTTTAATGTCTGGGTGTAATTCAATTAGTCTGAGAAGAGGATCAATAGATAGTAAAAACAAAAGCGGAGATAAAGGACAACCTTGTCTAGTGCCCTGACGAAGATTAAAAAATGACGACGTAGCACCATTAACTCTAATGTTAGCTCTAGGTTGAGAATATAAGGGCATTACCATATTAATGAAGTAGTCACCAAGGTTGTGTGCACATAAAACAGCACGAAGAAACGGCCAAGAGACCTTGTCGAAGGCCTTTTCAGCGTCAAGGGCCAAGGCTGCGGCAGGGAGTTGAGACCGTTTAGCTGCACCAAGAATATGACAAATAGTGCGTATATTATCTCGCGCAAGACGACCTTTCACAAAACCGGTTTGAGAGGGATGAATAAGATGAGGGATAAAGGATTCCAATCTTTTGGCCAGGATTTTGGCAAAAATCTTAGCTTCCATGTTGAGAAGAGAAATAGGACGGAAGTTTTTGGGATCCGAATGGTCTTTCCCTTCTTTTGGGATCACTACAATAGTAGCTTCAGCCGCAGTACCAGAGACAGACCCATCCTTAACAAAAGAATCAAAGACAGATTGCAGTTTGGGAACAAGCGCAGGGAGAAAAGTTTTATAAAATAAAATAGGGTAACCATCAGGGCCCGGGGCCTAACCAGATCAAGTAGCTTTAATGGCGGTAACAATTTCCTCAGGGGAAATCGGCTTATTTAAAAAAATAGGATCATCCTCAGAAACCGACTGAACCGAAACCGATTTAAAAAAATCCTGACACTGCTCAAAAGAGGATTGATTAGAAGGAGTATATAATTCATTATAAAAATCACGAAAAACTTCAAGAATTTCCCCAGTTTGGAATTTTTTAGATCCCGAGTGGTCAGTAATAGAAGAAATTTGCGAGGACTTAAATGAGAAATCCTGAAATTTTAATGTAGCTGCAAGAATCTTCCCAGCTCGATTCTTTAGCAGTAATGTTTTGGATTTCTGCGCTTGTACTCCAATATGGGCTCTTTTAGTAACAATAGTATTATATTTGTATTTCAGTTGTTTTATTGACTGTAAACAGGATGCATCCTTAGATTGCCTAAAGGTGGCTTCCAGAGTTTTAATTTCAGTTGATAAATCTGTAAGCTCTTTTTTAATAGCAGAATTCCGTTTGGACATACATTTAATAACCTAACCACGGAAAGTGCATTTAAACGAATCCCAGAGGACGATTGGGGAAGAGACTGAGCCTTCATTCTCATGGAAAAAAGTTTCTATAGCCTTAGAGAATTCAGTAACCTGAGTAGCAACATGCAAAACTTCCGTATTCAATCTCCAGGAACGAGCACGCGATTTAGGAGCAAAGGATGACAACCTCAAAAGTAACTGTGGCGTGATCAGAAATCAAAATAGGATGAATAAGCGGAGAAGAGGAGGATGAAACAAGAGAAGAATGAACAAGGAGATAGTCAATACGAGAAAAGGAAGAATGAGGTGAAGAAAAGAAAGAAAAGTCACTACCAGTGGGATTGTGAAGACGCCATATATCTTGAAGCTGAGTGAAGGAACACATGTTAAGCATTTGTTTGTGGGATTTTGGAGGACGAAACTGAAATGCTGAATTCCTATCCAAAATAGGGTCCATCGGTAAATTAAAATCACCGCCAACAATAAGATTCCCAGAATGCGGGGTATCATTCAATTTTTTGGTAATCGATTTCCAAAAGGTCGGATCGTCAATGTTAGGAGCATAGATATTCATCACATAAAGATCATTATGTCCATCAGACAATTTAGTTAACAGCCAACGACCTTCAGAATCATGATCAGAAGAAATTATAGATAAACCTGAATTCTTCGAAATTAATGTAACGACCCCATTTCGTTTGCCAGAGGCATCAGAGCAGCAAACATCCGAAACCCATTCCTTCTTCAAAAATAACGCCTCTCTGGTAGAGACCTTGGTCTCTTGAAAAAGGATCAGGTCCGAAGAAAGAGATTTACAATAATCTAAGACTTTTGACCTCTTCACCGGATGATTTAAACCCTTAACATTAAGGGATAATACATTCAAACCCGGCATGGAAGTACATAAAAAAAGAAAAAAGACGCCATGGATGACAGAGAAACAACCAACCTCACAGAGACAAGGAACCAACCAGCAAACATAAGGAACGAAAAGGGAGAATCCATGTGGGGAATCCGAAATAGAAAAAAAGACAGAAAAGAAGAAAAGAGAAGAGAGAGAAGAGAGAGAAGAACCAGTAGGGGAGGCCTAAAAAAGACCAAATTCATACTAGGGAGAACGTGGAAAGGCGAGCAAGGGACCCGTACAAGGAGGAATATTAATTGATATCAATAGCCCCAAGAATATACCTAGCTGATGGCATTAAAGTAGGAAATGGGAACAATCAAACTAGAAACGAATATCAGCCTAATATTATAAATAAGAAAAATGTAACAAGTAAATCTGTACAATCACACTAAGTTAATAAACCAATATCAAGAGTCATACCTATACTATGTATTAATATCAGACAGTCTGATAATGAAACAAAACAATGTGGTAAAGCATGAAAAGTAGATAAATCCATGAAGATAACTATATATATCCTAAAAAGAAATATTCAATTAATGAGCAATCCTTAACTGCATAAAGTTTACAATATGTAATGAAATTGAAAGTGCAGGAACATATAAAAATATAAGAAAAGAAAGGAAGAGAATAGGAGAATAGAAACGAAGAAGAAAGAGAAGAAATGACACATATGAAAAAAGAAAGGTAACTATTAGTAATAGACAAGTATGAAGCAAGGAAAAACTGACCTGAAATGAATATTGACATGGAATATAGGCTACTAGGGCTGAAGACAATGTAATGAAACTGAAATAATGACCGACTAAAAAGCCAGCAAAAAAATAGGTTAGAAAGAGTACAAAGAGGAGAAAATGAAATATATAAGTAGAGTAAACAACATGACTCTGAAAGAAAAAGAGAATATAGAAAGAAGATCTGCTAAGGAGAGGAGTGAAATGGAAAACAGAGAAACCTATAGAAAAATAAATAGCAACAATAGAGGAAAGAGAGGCAGATAAGAAATCTAAAAAGGAGAAATCTAATGAAAGGGGAAACAAAGAGAAGACAGTGCGGACACGAGGAGAACGGAAAAACTCCAGCAACGGAGTTAGAGATTAATACCGAACTATAGGATCAACAGGAGAGAGATGAGGAAACATAGGCATACAGAAAACCACCATCAAGGAGAAAGTTCAAGTGCCCGAGGCACCAGGATCTTGCGATGTCGCTCTTTGAATTTCCATCTGTATCTCCATCTGGTTGTCCAGGAATGTAGCTAAGTCAGCCGGCTCATCGAAAATTCTGGAACGTCCTTTGTAAGTAATGCGGAACTTCGACAGACCAGAAAAAGAAAAGGGAATGTTCATCTCAGAAAGACGTTTCCGAAGATTAAGGAAGCCCTTTCTCCTTATGACTGTATCTCTGGCAAAGTCCTGAGAGATTGAGATTCGATGTCCTTCCCAGACGACATGTTTAGCCTTCCGCATATGAGAAAGAATCTGTTCTGTATGTTGATGTCGCAGTGGCTTAAAAATTATTGCTCTTGGCTGGGTTGCCGACTTAGAACGAAACGTTGGAACACGATGTGCTCTTTCTATCTCAAATTCTCCCTGGAATGAGATTTGTAAGGTGTCAGGAAGCCAATGATATAAGAACTCAATCATAGACGAAGATGATTTCTCTGCATCCTCCGGCAGACCAAAAATGCGTAGATTAGATTTACGATTACGGTCCTCCTGCTCAGTGAGATCTCTTCGCAATGCCGCCATTGAGCGCTCCAAGTGGCTGAGGGACCTGGATTTTTTCTGCATACCATCCTCTGCACAATTGATGCGTGACTCCGTGGCCGATACACGAAGAGAAAGGGCTTTGAAGTCATTTCTAATAGCAGACACCTCCACTTGCAGTAAATCTGTATTCGTTTTTGTTGACTGCGCAATATCATGCACTTCATTAAGGCGCGTTAATATTGTGTCCAGAGTGGAGTTAGTGTCTGACTGAGCGGACTCAGGCGTAGGGGACAATGACTTAAGTCTTTTAAGCGAAGTGCCAACATCCTTTGAGTCTTTGTTATTCGAGGAACGGCCCATATTTGCAGCCATGAAGGAACAGTCTTCAAGAAAAAATACACAGCCACTTGAGGAAAAGAGGAGGACAAAAACTGCGTAGTCTGCACACAAAAAGTGAAATACAGCACACTGAGCGTAATGAGCGCCAATTAAATAATAGCGGCGGACTTATATGCAGGGCAGGCACCAAATTGAATGATAGAGCCTCATATACAACAGGAGGTCACAGCAAAGACATCGTAAGAAAAAAAAGTAGCACCAGCAATAGACAGCTGCACTGAGGAAATCAGAGCGTGGGCAACATAATATCCAGCCAAGCAGCACAAATAGCAGAAAAAAGAAAGAAATGTTACCAACTTCAGGCACTGTAGAGAAAATGACCTGGAAAGCCTCCACAGCCGGCAATAATGTATCCAAAGCGGCACTTCTGAAGAGAAATGCCGGCTCCGTCAGAAGCGGGAAAATGGCGGCCGCCCGTGAGGGAATCGAGCGTCACAGGAGCCTGACAGAGAAGACATTCAGCTGTTGGCAGAATTCGCCGAAAATGCCTTCAATCAACTCCCTGCATGTTCCGACACAGAGAAATGCTGTTTCTTCAAGAAGGGGCAGTCAGGAAGCGGAGGATATATTCCAACGGGACACTCTCGCCTCGGAGCTCAAGCGCGACACGCCATGCTGCAGCGGCGCGCAAGCCACGCCCCTCAGCTCCCCAATATTTAATAGCGCCATCCACAATACTTTGGCCCCACCACATAATCTTTTAAAAATTAAGCACTGACATTAGGTTTGGGATTGAGTTGACCTTTATGTCATGGCAAATTTCCCAAGTTTGTCTTTGGTAAACAAAAACAAGCATTTGCAATGCAATAGGTCTCTCGTTTACAAAAGTGTGAGCAATTGGCATTGTAAACTCCAGCAGCTTAAACTCTCGCAAATGCTAGACCTATTGCCTTGCAAATATTTATTTTATTGTCAAAGCCCCATTGCTGCACTTTTACGTGCTTTAAGGCCAGGCCCCTTTCTTTAGAAGAGTTATTAAAGTGAAACCACTGCATAGGAATAGGAGCGCTTACAAAAAAAGCATCTGTTTGTCAAACACCTATTTTTTGTTTGTGAAAGCCTCCATGCTGCGGACATCTAGTTATTTTCATTTCATTTTCATTATAATTAGGACAAGATGGCTTCAACATAATCTGAGAATAAACACCTTCCTATCTTGTGCAAGTCATATATGTCCTTCAAAGTATTCAATGAATCTTATTTCCTCTGACTGGAAGGGTGATTGCTGACACAGAGGCTCCATTATCTGCGTGGGATTGGGGCAAGTGTGACCAGAAGGAGTGGTATTTGTGTTTGATGATCCAGGGCCTCTATAGGACTGGATTTGGGAAGAGTTGAGAGAGAGAATTCTAGGACTGCCACTATAGCACATGGCACTGTTTTGATTTTGTACATTATGGCATCCCTGTGAGACTGATATTGCGCAAATGTTACATGGAAAATATGCAGAAGTGTTAGCTAGATCTGTTTATAGACTCACAGACATTTATCCTTTAAAAACTGATCTACAATACTTTCAAGGAAGAGAACGACACGGACTAAATGAAGGAAGAAGATGACCTGATTTTTGCGGGAATAATTTTAATTTGCGTATTAAGCATTGTAGAAATGTGTATCTAGATTACGCCTCAATCTGTGGACATGAAGACTGCTCCAAGAGCTAGGGAAGCTACCTGTTTGTGGACCCACGAGAATAAATTGGTGCAGATCTTGGCTGTGGGCACCTGCTTATTACTTTTCACTTCTCTCCTACGTTATGAGATTATGGAAAATAGAGGGAGCTGCACCTGTCCGTAAGAAACTAGGCAACTGTTGAAAAATGGTCATTTGGCTATGGACCTGACTGGAAGTTGTAAGACACCTTTTCACAACTTGAACCTGTGACTTATTGTCCAAGAAGACTTCTTTAAAAGTGCAGGGTTTTCAAGAGTTAAAAAAAAACGTTTCATTATTTTGACTGGAGTTGTAGGGAGTCTCAGCGAATGAAAACAGAAATCTTCAGTCGAAAGAAACAGTCCTGAATATTTGGATAATTTATTTGCATCAACTATTGTTAATCCCTGACTATAGAGGTATATACGCCTCATATTTTCTCCAGTATTTGCCAAGACCATGTGAAAATATTGAAAGGGCATTTTCTTATTATTTATTGCTTGTCTGATTATATAAACCATATTTTGTGATCTATCTAGCTATGTATCTATGTATCTATATATCAATCTGTCTGTCTGTCTGTCTGTCTGTCTATCTATCTATCTATCTATCAAGATATATATATATATATATATATATTCACTGAATAAACCATAGGTTATAGACCATATATAGTTAGGAATTCGCATTTACAAAACCTTATTTTACTCACACAACACCATTGAAATTCCATATATAGTTAGTTGCACTAACTATATATCGCGCACCCGCAATCCACTGCTGATGATGTCACATATTACATCATTCATGACATGGTCAGTGACATCACTGATGACATCACTGATGACATCTCAAATGACATCACTGATGACATCTCAAATGACATCACTGATGACATCACTGATGACATCTCATTTGACATTACTGATCACATCACTGATGATATCATTCATGTGATAATACGATGAACCTCTTCAGACTCTAATATAACCTTAGATACAATCAGTGTAAACAGACACTCACAGACTGTCACTCATCCATGGAGTTACTCACACTCCTAGTCAGTCATGCAAAGAATCAATAACACCTCCATTTCCTCAACTATACAGTTATACAAACTTTACTTATTCAAACATATACTAACACATATTTACTCTCTTATACAATCCCTGATACAAGTTCACAATGATCCATACAGCCACTCACACATTCACTGGCTCTTATGCACAGTTATTTATATATGTCAACTCTCACATGTACTGTGTTTTACATATGTACTTACTTTGACATGTAGCACTGAGATATCCATTCACTCACCAATACACTCATGCACACAGTCAACCGCCCATACAGCTGTTTCCACATGCACTTTTGAAACCATACATCTAGTGAACCAACTGCTCACACATCTATGCACAGAGTCATACACCTCCCAGCCACCCACACACACACTCAGTCTCCCATACAAATACTTGGGCAACCAATCAATAACCCATATAGTTACTCATATAGCTACTTATCAACACATGCAACAGTTTACAGAAAAACAGACATAATGATGCACAAATTAAGACAGTTTAGTCACTAACCCATGCACTCAGTGAGACGCATTTAATCACTCACTCATACAGTCAGTCATGCACCTACTAAATCCTTCATCCAGACACTTATACATCCACTCATTCTTCAATATGTAAGACATATTTTAACTTTACAGAAACATACAGTCACTGGATGTTGTCATCAGTGATGTCATCAGTGATGTCATTTGAGATGTCATCAGTGATGTCATCAGTGATGTCACTGACCATGTCATGAATGATGTAATATGTGACATCATCAGCAGTGGATTGCGGGTGCGCGATATATAGTTAGTGCAACTAACTATATATGGAATTTCAATGGTTTTGTGTGAGTAAAATAAGGTTTTGTAAATGCGAATTCCTAACTATATATGGTCTATAACCTATGGTTTTTTCAGTGAGTTTTCAAGGTTTTGTAAATGCTAATTCCTAACTATATATGGTCTATAACCTATGGTTTTTTCAGTGAATTTTCAAGGTTTTGTAAATGCTAATTCCTAACTATATATGGTCTATAGCCTATGGTTTTTTCAGTGAATATATATATATATACATACATATATAAACATATATCATCTGTATATCTATATAAATACAAACATAAATGCATGCATACATATACTTATATGCATACAGATGCATGTTATTTACATGAAAGTTGAAAAAACACTAATAAAAGCAAAGCTAAAAAGCCACCTCATTACAAATTTGGTTTTGAAAAAAAAAAAGCCACCTCATTACAAACAGAATGGCTTTAACTTAAACGAGGGCGAGATCTATTGCATTTTCAATGCTTGTTTACTTTGGTTCCATCAAGAAGGCATTCAGATTTGTCACACATTTGCCATAAATTCTGAATGTTAGCACTCTAGTTGCACATTAGATCACTGTAGTAAAGCTACTGCTCACCAGGGACGTCTGCTGCTGGTATTCAAAGTGCATGTTTCAGTCTGCATGTCAGAATTTTTTTAATGAAATAGAAGAGGATTTGAGAAGTCACTCAAAATGATCCCTAATTTTTCTTTCTGAAGCACTAATCATACTTTCTATGGCAAAATTAACCCCCTCATGTTGTTCCTTTTTAAATTGAGTGTTTTCAGACTTACCACTTCATTCCAATCAAGATGGCTTCTGGTGTGCCATACTTTTGTCATAAGTAAGACTGTTAGCGCTCTAGTTGTTCTTTAGAACACTCTGGGACATTCTGTCATTGGGCTATACTTGGGGTACATCTGGGTGATATTTGGGCTACATTTAGGCTCTTTTGTCTCTGGTGGCCATCTTGGGAGACTGTATGTCAGAATTTTTTAATGAAATTGAAGAGGGTTTGAGAAGTCACTCAAAATGTGCCCTAATTTTTCTTTCTGCAGCACTAATCATAATTCATATGGCAAAATATACCCCCTCATTTTGTTCCATTTTAAATTAAATGTTTTAAGAGTTACCACTTTATTCCAATCAAGATGGCTTCAGGTGTGCCATACCTTTGTAATAAGTAGGACTGTTAGCGCTCTAGTTGTTCTTTAGAACACTCTGGGACATTCTGTCATTGGGCTATACTTGGGCTACATCTGGGTGATATTTGGGCTACATTTGGGCTCTTTTGTCTCTGGTGGCCATTTTGGGAGACTGCATGTCAGAATTTTTTAATGAAATAGAAGAGGATTTGAAAAGCCACTCAAAATGTGCCCTAATTTTTCTTTCTGCAGCACTAATAATAACTTCTATTGCATAATATACCCCCTCATTTTGTTCCTTTTTAAATTAAATGTTTTAAGAGTTACCACTGTATTCCCATCACGATGGCTCCAGGTGTGCTATACCTTTGTAATAAGTAGGACTGTTAGCGCTCTAGTTGTTCTTTAGAACACTCTGGGACATTCTGTCATTGGGCTATACTTGGGCTACATCTGGGTGATATTTGGGCTACATTTGGGCTCTTTTGTCTCTGGTGGCCATTTTGGGAGACTGCATGTCAGAATGTTTTAATGAAATAGAAAAGGATTTGAAAAGTCACTCAAAATGTGCCCTAATTTTTCATTCTGCAGCACTAATCATACTTTCTATGGCAAAATATACCCCCTCATGTTGTTTCTTTTTAAATTAAATGTTTTAAGAGTTACCACTTTATTCCAATCCAGATGGCTTCAGGTGTGCCATACCTTTGTAATAAGTAGGACTGTTAGCGCTCTAGTTGTTCTTTAGAACACTCTGGGACATTCTGTCATTGGGCTATACTTGGGCTACATCTGGGTGATATTTGGGCTACATTTGGGCTCTTTTGTCTCTGGTCGCCATTTTGGGAGACTGCATGTCAGAATGTTTTAATGAAATAGAAAAGGATTTGAGAAGTCACTCAAAATGTGCCCTAATTTTTCATTCTGCAGCACTAATCATACTTTCTATGGCAAAATATACCCCCTCATGCTGTTTCTTTTTAAATTAAATGTTTTAAGAGTTACCACTTTATTCCAATCAAGATGGCTTCAGGTGTGCCATACCTTTGTAATAAGTAGGACTGTTAGCGCTCTAGTTGTTCTTTAGAACACTCCAGGAGGCTGCAGTAGAACACAAAGGAATCAACTGACAGTCTCTGTCCTTGTTGGATGTACATGTTTTACTGAGAATGTCAGACTTCATTTTCACATGACTGAGAAAGATAATGTGAATTTACAGAAAATATGCTTTCAGTTTAGCTTATAGATCCCCTTCCAAACCACTGTGGGAAAGTTATGAGATATTAGTTTTCTTTCAAACAATATTCATGATATCACAGCAGAAGGTTTTTTCACATGGTAAAATCACCTTAGAACCCACCACAATTCCTAAAACGAGTATGGTACCATCAACAAATGATTTATAATGTAACTAAAGTCCTAAAACCCTCTATTAACTACAATGCTTTTTAATGAGGTGCTATCATGTATATTGGTCCCACGAGGGCTGCCAACACTTCTTGGATGAAGTGCTGACAGCCAATCAGATCAGATGTGTGGTTAGGCTCCGCCCAGATATATATCTTTTTTTGAACCTAAATTACTCAAAATCCACTGGAGCACATATATTGAGACCTAGCAAAGGCACATCGGGCTAACAGTCCCTACAATTTTGCCAAGTTTCGTGCAAATCCATTCAGCCGTTCGAGCTAAATGTGAGGCCAACCGCCCTATGGAAATTAACATGGAAAAAATGCGTTTTGGGACCCCCCTTTTTTCTCGGCCCCCCTTGATGAAACCCCCCCAAATTGTCAGGGGCTGCTCAGAAACAAAATGTTCCATTTTCCTGAAAATTGCAGGCAATTCTGTCCACAAACGCCAAAGTTATTAGACATAGAATTTTCAAAAATCCCATAGAGAAAAAATCCTAACTATATATACCTACTGGCGACCGCCAGTAGGTATTATATATATATATATATGTATGTATATATATATATATATATATATATATATATATATATATATATATATCCAACCTCCACGTCTCTTCCTGTCAGAAGAACGAAAGCCCACTCAGGTAAGTCGGTCCAAGCACTTTTATTCTCAGTAACAAGAGCGGCATGATGCATTTCGGCACTCCGTGCCTTCCTCAGATGCCATTTACTCTTCAAGATTCACTGTCCACTTTTAACAGAAGCAGAGCGCCTCACTGGGTTGATAGGGACGCTCTTTCCACCAATTAGAGGGAAGATGTTTTTCGGACTTGCTGCCCCAAGTCTATTCGCTGCAGAAACACGCGTGGAAGTCCTTTCCCTAGTGGGCGGTGTCTGCAGCTCCCTCTGCATTGTGGATTCTGTAGTGCGAAGGGCTAGGATTGACTGACCTTCACCCAACCTGTTGCACCCCCAGCGCGTCAGAACACCTTCGCCTGTGTAAGCTGAGGCGTCTTCATGAAGTCATGATCCAGTCTTAGCCAGCCTGTCAACGCGCTGAGAGTTACGGCGGTCTGGCGTTTCCCAAGCGCTTTGAGACTTTCCACCATTTGCCACGATACGCCAGACTCTTAAGGGTGGGGGCTCAAGTGCGAGTGGCCACGCACGAAATATCCAACCTCCACGTCTCTTCCTGTCAGAAGAACGAAAGCCCACTCAGGTAAGTCGGTCCAAGCACTTTTATTCTCAGTAACAAGAGCGGCATGATGCATTTCGGCACTCCGTGCCTTCCTCAGATGCCATTTACTCTTCAAGATTCACTGTCCACTTTTAACAGAAGCAGAGCGCCTCACTGGGTTGATAGGGACGCTCTTTCCACCAATTAGAGGGAAGATGTTTTTCGGACTTGCTGCCCCAAGTCTATTCGCTGCAGAAACACGCGTGGAAGTCCTTTCCCTTGTGGGCGGTGTCTGCAGCTCCCTCTGCATTGTGGATTCTGTAGTGCGAAGGGCTAGTTATTCCAAAGTTAGGGCCAAAGTTATTCCAAATAGAATGTTGAGGATTTCCTATGGAAAACAATCCTAACTATAACTACCTACTGGCGACTGCCAGTAGGTAATATATATATATATATATATATATATATATATATATATATATATATATATATTACCTACTGGCGGTCGCCAGTAGGTAGTTATAGTTAGGATAATTTTCAATGTTAAATCTCAACATTCTATTTTGAATAACTTTGGCGCCGGTTGACGAATCTGCCTGAAATTTTCAGGAAAATGGTCTCATGGCGGTCCGGTCCTTCCCTGAAAGTTTGGGGGGGATTCATCAAGCGGGGGCCGAGATAAAAGGGGGGTCCCAAAACGCGTTTTCCCCATGTTAATTTCCATAGGGCGGTCGATTTCACTTTTAGCCCGAACGGCTGAATGGATTTCCACCAAACTTGGCTAAATTGTAGGGACTGGTAGCCCGATGTGCCTTTGCTATGTCTCAAGATATGTGCTCCAGTGGATTTTGAGTAATTAAGGTTCAAAAAAATATATATATCTATAGCCGCGCTCCGGTACGCGCACCGGTACGCGCACCGGGCGCTTACCGCGACTTGCGCGGAGAAAGCTGATTGGCTCTGGGGGGTCTGTAAACATTCTAAACAGTCCGGAGCGGCAGCCATCTTGTGTCTCGGTAGGATCGAGACACAAGAGGTGGCCAAAACAAAGGGGGAAATGACCATAAGGGGGCAGAGTAGACCCCCCTTGACCCCCTAGGTTTGATGTGGGGGCCATAAAAGGGCCCCACGGGGCAAAAAAAAAAAAATTTTTTTTTTGATTTTCGCGGGGTGAGCGCCCGGTACGCGCACCGGTAAGCGTACCGGGGAGTGTACCATGGGGAAAAAGAATGACAGTTTTAAAAGTAGCTGATTAGAAAAAAAAATGTTTAGTTGTTTTTTTTATATATACACATACATATATATAAATGCATATGCACATATATATATGCATATATGTCTATATGTGTGCGTGTAGAGAGAGGTAGAGAGGTAGAGGTGTAGAGGTAGAGAGGTAGAGAGGTAGAGAGTAGAGAGTGAGTAATAGAGAGTAGAGAGTGAGTAGTAGAGAGTAGTAGAGAGCAGTAGAGAGAGTAGCAGAGTGAGTAGTAGAGAGTAGTAGAGTGAATAGTAGAGTGAGTAGTAGAGAGTAGTAGAGAGTGAGTAGTAGAGACTGAGTAGTAGAGAGTAGTAGAGAGTAAGTAGTAGAGTGAGTAGTAGAGAGCAGTAGAGAGTGAGTAGTAGAGAGTGGGAGAGAGTAAGTAGTAGAGAGTAGTGGAGAATATTCCAAAGTTTGGCACAGCACCACTTTCACAATGAGTCCAATCAAATCATATCACTTAGAGTACTTATTGAAGCGCTGAATCTTGGTGTATATTCAAATGCTTTTATTTTCCTTAAGTTTATGTACCACAGCCAGCCGAAACGTTTCGTTCTGTACAACAGAACTTCTTCAGGGCGTTCTTATTTCCTTCAAGTTATGTCGGTATCCCGTTGTCATATAACTAGATATTTCTTCCAAATGTTAGACGAGACATAAGTATATTCCTATTCAAAGTGACTAGGTATCAATTTTACCCACACAATTCGGGCAGACTTGAGTAATTTATAGCATCCTCAAAGTCAGTCTTTCAAAAATTCCAAAGTATAGGACATGATAATCCAAATCCAAATGTTTCTCAAGAAAAGTCATTTACAATCGTTCGGAATATCGGTGTTTGGGCAGATATGATCCAGGGACCCCCAGTATGCAAGGGGAATTAGTCCCCCCTCTGCAAAGGCGCCAGTGGCCTGCATTGCAGAGAGGTGTAACAAGGGTGTGGCCTCATTACACTTCTCTGCAATGCAGCTCCCTCGTGCATACTGGAGGCTCCTGGTGGACTAGTTGACCCCAGGGACCCCCAGTATGCAAGGGGAATTAGTTCCCCCTCTGCAAACGCGGCAGTGGGCTGCGTTGCAGAGAGGTGTAACAAGGGGCATAGTCTCATTACACCTCTGCAATGCAGCCCCAGGCGCATACTGGAGGTTCCAGGTGGGCTAATAGGCCCCCAGGGGCCCCCAGTATGCAAGGGGAATTAGTTTCCCCTCTTCAAACATGCACGGGGGCTGCGTTGCAGAGAGGTGTAAAAAGGGTTGTGGCTTCATTACACCTCTCTGCAATGCAGTCCCCTGGTGCATACTGGAGATTCCTGGTGGGCTTTCAGGTCTTATATAGTTAGGAATTAGCATTAAAAAAACCTTTGAAATTCACTGAAAAAACCACAGGTTTCACACCAGTTATAGTTAGGAATTAGCATGTAAAAAACCTTTGAAATTCACTGAAAAAACCATAGGTTTCACACCAGTTATAGTTAGGAATTAGCATTTAAAAAACCTATTAAATTCACTGACAAAACCAGTTATAGTTAGCTGGAAATTTTACTGATATAAAACCAATGAAATTCCACGTTATAGTTAGTTGGACTCACTATAACTTGCGCGTGCAATGCACTGCTGATGACGTCACATATTACATCACTCATGACATGGTCAGTGACATCACTCATGACATCACTGATGACACCATCCTTGTGACATAGTGACAGACCTCCTTTCACTGTAATGTAACCCTTGAAACACATATTCAAAAATAGAAACTGAAATTTAAAAAAAAATGGAGATACCCATATCAGTTACAACAAGCAATTCAGTAATTCCACCATCTATATGCACATCCAGTCATTCACCAACAGTTCTATATAGTCACTCATACATATACTCACTTATCATATGAAGTGATACACCTATACATCCTGTTACACACCGACAGTCATCCAAAAGTTACTCACACACATACTCACACGTGCAAATAAACTATTGAACATCCATTTATTTGAATATAGAGTTATACACACACTTCCACCTTACTTGTATTGAAAATTACACATATTTATTCTCTTAAACAATCACTTATAGAAACACATACTTATTTAAACAGGAACTCTTACAATCTCTTACTCTCACATATACTCACTTATATACATCAATATTCACATATACTAGATTAAAACATATGTAGTTACTGATAAAGACACTAGTGAGACAGTCATTCACTCACTAACAAACACATATACACACTCATCCATCCATACAGTCCTGCACATATGCTGTCTTCAAAACACATACAAACAGCGAGTCAGTCACTCATGCATCTATGTGCTAAGTAATACCCCCACCAAACCATATAGACACTCATATTGATACTAAGAGAAACATCTAATAACCCATATACATACGCATGTAGCTACTTACCAACACATGTAGCCACTTATACACAAAGTGAAACAATAATATATATATTTAAATATTTAAACATTACTCACTAATATTTATTTTTCAGAAAGACACATATTCACTGGATGGTGTCATCAGTGATGTCATGAGTGATGTCACTGACCATGTCATGAGTGATGTAATATGTGACGTCATCAGCAGTGCATTGCACGCGCAAGTTATAGTGAGTCCAACTAACTATAACGTGGAATTTCATTGGTTTTATATCAGTAAAATTTCCAGCTAACTATAACTGGTTTTGTCAGTGAATTTAATAGGTTTTTTAAATGCTAATTCCTAACTATAACTGGTGTGAAACCTATGGTTTTTTCAGTGAATATATATATATATATATATATATATATATATATATATATATATATATATATATATATATATATATATATATATATATATATATATATATATATATATCTTGATAGATAGATAGATAGACATATATATATATATATATATATATATATATATATATATATATATATATATATATATTACCTACTGGCGGTCGCCAGTAGGTAGTTATAGTTAGGATTGTTTTCCATAGGAAATCCTCAACATTCTATTTGGAATAACTTTGGCCCTGGTGGATGAGTCTTTGCGAATTTCTCAAAGAAGATGGCTAGGTCCGCTGCGCTCCTTCCCTGAAAGTTTGGGGGGGATTGGTCAAGTGGGGGCTGAGATATAAGGGGGGTCCCAAAACGTGTTTTCTCCATGTTATTTTCCATAGGACCTTTAGACTCGGCTACAGTTCGAACGGGTGAATGAATTTATAAGAAATTTGCCAAAACTGTAGAGTCTTGTTCGCAGATTACGCTTTTTTGGAATGGTGTAAATCTGTTCAGTAGTTGTTGAGAAAATTAAAGTTAAAGCCAATTATATATCTATAGGCGCGCACGCGTGCGCGCACTCAAGCGGCTGCGCGTGAGCGGAATTTTTTTTTGCTGCGTGACGTCTGTTAACGTTCGATTCGAAGGAAATCAGGAAGTTTTGTCCGCCATCTTGTCACTGCGAGTAAATATATTGTTCATTTCAAGCGTTGAAACATGGAAAGGGGAGAAGGTAGAGATTGTCTTGCTGCGTAGCTTTTCTCGGGGTGTGCAGTAAGGCCCTTAAACGCAAAAAGATATAATTTTTCCGCGAAAAAAAAATACGGGGTGCGCGCACCCGGTCGCGCACACCTATTTACAAGAGTGTGAAAATGGAGGTAAAACAGAAGTTTGAGTGCTTAGATATAAGGTGGCTCTGAAAAGAGCCCTTGTGTTAATTGAGTGTTTTCTGCATTTATAAGTAAGTACCGATGCAGAGTCTGATGTTGCAGAGGAAGATTCTGTTTCCCTCATTCGTGAAATGAACACCGTCTCTCCTATAGACGTCTTGCATGTGGTATCGCAAGTTGTTGTGGTAAATAGAACCCATGCTATAATCTCTGAGGAACGCAGAAACAGATTTATTTACATGTCTCCTTGCTTTCTCAAATTGTGCACAATGGTGATTGGACCAATTCCATTTCTGTCTTTGGCATATATTGGAATATACCAAGGCAGATCGAGGAAAAAGTGTCATCAATTGTCGAAAGGTGTCTTTTAGAAGCATTTCCAGACCTACCCCAGTGATTGTGCCTAGATCGTTCCCACCACAGTGCACAATTATAAGGTCTGGTTCTGGGAGATGCATAAAAGTTTTCACCAATGGAATCAATTGGTGACATTTCAATCCTCTTTTGGAAATCCATGTTATGTGTACATTTGGTAAGCTGAGGTTGCAAATTCGTCTGCTTACTGCATATTTTTCACTCCAGTGAATATAACTGTGTCCTATTAGCCAGACCTTCATTTTCAAGGTATTTGTAGTTGTCCTCCGATCGGTTCTGGAAGTGGAATGGTAGTTAGAAGTTGAAATTCTAAATAAAGAAAAAGGAAGAGGCTGGGTGTGGTTTAAAAAATAAAAATGATTGGTTGATTGTAACAAGTGGAGATTGAACACGTTAATGTTTATGTTAAACGAAAAGTACTATTGGGTGTGAAAAAACAAGACATGTAACAGAGTTGTGGATTGGAAGGTGTTTCTGGAGGGAAAACAGTGTTCTTAGTTTGCTGTAGAACGTTGAGACATGAACTTTTGACCTGTGCCTTCAGCAAGGTGCAGAATGAGGTGTAACCATGGAAACAGCCGGAGATGGCAGTTGGTGATGGGTTCACTCTTTGGTGCCTCTGCATCTGAGTCTGTTCTCTGGTGGCTGGCGGACAACTGTTTGTTATTGTGGAGATGAAAGGGTGATAAGGAGAGAAATACGACATAGCGTCTGGCCTGTAGAAGCGTGGGAGCAGTGATTAACTCTGAGTAAAGCGGAACTGTGTCGGTGCTTAGTAACAGTAAAAAAAAATTTTTAACAGTGGTATAACTGTCTTTACGGTGCGCGACCTACTAAGAAAGAGTTCACGGGCCGTATTTGGCTTGCAGGTTCTAGTATCAGTAAGTGAGGTCGAGAAAAGAAAACATTCAGGACTTTATTTATGAAGGCCTTGCGCCACCGGTGCGTTACTTTTTCCCATTTTAAAAATTGAGGCACTGGCGGCGGAAGGTCTTCATAAATAAGGTCCTCAGTGTCTACAGTTAAGGTTATGTGGAACCCATGAATAGTTTTTCAATATGAAATCATTTCAGTTGAGATTATGGATTAAAAGAGAAACCGTGAATATTTGAAATGTTTATTTAGAAATGTACTATTTTAAAGGCAAATCATTATGTAATATGAGTACAGAAATTGCAAAAAACACAGTAATTGGTATTGTCAGTAGTACATGGAATACAAACGCTATAGTTGAAGAAAAATGAATATAGTTGGAAAAAAACATTGTACACTCTTATAAGGAAGTATATTATATTTTAATAAATGGAAGAAGGTGTCTGGCCTTTCAGTTTAGGAACGATATATGAAAATGCAAGTGGTTATACATCATTACTTTATGAATCAGCTGTCTAACAACACGAAATCATAATGTCCACTGTTAGTAAAGCAAATAGGTCTGTTCTTCAAAAGAAAATATGGAAAATAACGTGAAGAATATAGAAAACTAAAAGGAAATGAGGACGTCAATGGCTTGTTTGAGAGTTATTGAAGCATTGTTTAGGCAAAATAGGTAGCTTCTGCTTGTAACAGGAAATCAGTTTTATCATTTGAAATTATGTCAGCTATCCAATGGAAAAGAGTAAAGCAGTACTGATGATCTGTTATAATCGGAGCCTCTTTTACCATCAGAGGGCAGCTCGGTGGGTTTTCGATGTAGCTCGCTGTTAGGAAAGAGTTAACCGTCCATTGTGTAGGCAAAGTATGCAGCAAGTGCACCTAACATGAAATCATTGTTATCATCGGAAAACATGTCAGCCATCCAATTGAGAAGATGAAAGGAGCATTCATGATCTGTCATTATTGGGGCGTCTTTTACCATCATAGGGCAGCTCTGTGGGTTTTCGATGTAGCTCTCTGTTAGGAAATCTTGCGCCGCTGCGAATATATGCCAATGACCCAGAACTCCTTGTATCGCTGCAAAGGCCATAAACCCTCCGTTGTAACAAAGCTGTTCATGATCAAGTAACGGATTCATGAGGTGATTGTAATTCGGTTCAGGAGGTACCAAATTGCAGAGACATAAATCCAGGGCCCACGTGAAATCACAGCTCAGGCAATGAAATACAGGCTGCACACAGGTGAAATACGAATATCGAAATGATAATCGATATGAAGTATTCAAAGTTGAGAGTGGTAAGGTGCCGTAGTATAGAAGCATTCTCTGTCGAAATAGTTCTAAGTGGCCCGGCTCGTTTGCGAAGGCAGGAGGGACATCCATTTTGAATTTCCCAAGATGTTACAGGAAACGGCGCAGCCCTGCCGGTTGTATAGCAACTCCACAGAATTAGGTCGCCGGCTATGCAGTGGAGAGGAGCAGAATGACTTGATACATTTTCTAGGAGTCTAGTCACTTATATATTGCTTAGTGGTTATTAAAAAAGTAGCTTTTTTTGAACTGGAGGATGCGTTAAAAAATAAGGGAGTGATTTGAGGGAGTTGTAAAGCAAGGTCAATTTTTTTTTACATCAATGCTGTTTTCTGTGAATGTTAGCTTAGTGAAAGATATGTGTGCGAGCAGATGCAACGTTCAGTTTTAAATGTGACAATGGCGCTCTTGTTCATGTCTTCCGATTCAAGGTCGGTATTCGCTGCCAAATACAAAGATTAAGAAACGCATGCGTGGGGTACAAAGTGTGCATTCTTAAAGGAAAGCAAATGAAGGGTTATTTTTACCGCGTTAGCATTGTCGTTTAAAAAGTTATAGTGATTTCTATTATATGTGAAGAAAGTGTTACTGATGAAGACTGAAAATAAATCCTTATAAATGATACGGACTGGTGTATTTTAGAAAAGGTGTGTAACATTACATGAATTGTGGAAAAAAATAATGTAATTGAAAGTGTATGGTTTGAAAATGAAAAGTAGAGGTTTATAGTTCATGTTTTGAAAGCAGTTCTAGAGGGTCAGATGAAAGTGTATGGTTTGAAAATGAAAAGTAGAGGTTTATAGTTCACGTTTTGAAAGCAGTTCTAGAGGGTCAGATGCATGATAGATTTATAAAAAATAGAACATGTTTTTAAATAGTATTTTGGAAAAAATATGTGCCTTTATGTACTATTTACATTATCTGCCTGTTGCGTATTCTTTGAGTTTTAGTAATCCTGTGTCTTATAAGTTTTCTAGGGGCGGTTTGAGGTTCATGGTGGGTTTGGGCAGGGAGGGTAGGTTGGGGGTTTGTAATAGGGGGTTCGGCTTGGGTGGAGTGCGGAGTTTAGTGAAAAGTGAGGGGGGCGGGGAGTTACGGTGTTTGGTAATGGAGCAGAGTCAGAGGACGCCACATTTGTGTTATGGGGTGCCACGGAAATATGTATTTATTCTCAGAGGTTTATTATATTAGGGATATATATCAGCATGGTGGCTCTTGTCGTTTTGTGGTTCTGTGTATGTTTATAATGCTGGCCCTGTAGTTTTTGTTTATGGACCTTATTACGACACAAAGGGGAGCTACGTTGCACAGTTGGAGATCAGAGACTTAGGAAATAAAACTTTATAATTGTAAGGACTGTAAGCGATAGAAATCGCCCGTTCTCGGTGTAAAAAATATCACCGCTATTGGTGGTATTTTCTACTGTGTTAGTACTCGAAGGAGAATAGTAACATATATGTGAAATAAAATTATGTAATAGGCTCAGCATTTTACATTATCTTGGAAAACAAAAGTTGCTTTTACATAGCAATAAGTCTCTTATAATTAAGGGACGGAGTGTATATAGTGCTATTTAGTACTCTGCTATGTGATTGATGTTGAATATTTCATAAGAGGAGGCTTTAAAAGTTTTACGATAAACTGGTTTTCTAGGGAAGTGGGTGGAGTGTTCCGTGTAAATTGCAGAATAGAAACTAGTAAGAACCAATAGGAAGTGTTGTTTTAAAGTCACATGACTGCACATGCGTGTCTCGACGCGATAGGTGGGTGCGCGCACCCGGTCGCGCACTATAAGAAAGCGGCGAGAAAATATCAGCTAATATGCTCTTCAAGCTTGTTTTGGTATTTTGGTACAAAGAGTTAGTTCTGAAAAGAACTTTTTTTTGGAAACAAGTGTTATGATGCTTTTGATTTCTTAAAGTTGCAACGACATTTTTCAGTATGTCATACTATCCAAATAAAGTGAAGAAATTTAACTTTTCTTGGAGCATTTATGACTCTCAATTATTTGTTTAATTAGAGTAAAGCTTTGCTCTCCGTATACAAGAAGTTCTCCACAGTTCGTGCATTTCATGTGCACGTTCGCCAGATATGGTCTCAAGTCCATCTCAGCACTCGATGGAGATACAGGTCGTCCACCGGAAGATGTGTTGATTACTTCTGATGGTAATAGCGTGGCCTCCGTTTTTCTTGTCAAAGGTGGTCGCTCATTTTCATCAGATTCGGAAGATGAATGCGGAACGGTAGCCATTGTACCGAAGTCTTCGGGAAGATGTTCGACGTTGTTGTCTCTTGAGAGTAAAAAAGAAAGTGATGGAAGTGGGTGGAGTGCTGCGTGTAAATTCCAGAATAGAAACTACCAAGAACCAATTAAAAGTGTTGTTTAGAAGTCACATGACTTCACATGGGAGTGTCAGGTACTGTACGCGATAGAAGGGTGCGCGCACCCGGTCTCGCACTAAAATAAAGCGGCGAAAAAACATCTTATAATATGCTCTTGGAGCATGTTTTGGTGGAAAGAGTTAGTTCTGAAAATAACTTTTTTTTTTGGAAACAAGTGTTTTGATGCTTTTGATTTCTTAAAGTTGCTACGATATTTTTCAGTATGTCATACTATCCAAATAAAGTGAAGAAATTTACCTTTTCTTGGAGCATTTATGACTCTCAATTTTGTGTTTAATTAGAGTAAAGCTTTGCTCTCCGTATACAAGAAGTTCTCCACAGTTGTTGCATTTTATGTGCACCTTCGCCAGACATGGTTTCAAGTCCATTTCAGCACTTGATGGAGATACAGGTCGTCCACCGGAAGATGTGCTGATTACTTCTGATGGTAATAGCGTGGCCTCCGTTTTTCTTGTCAAAGGTGGTCGCTCATTTTCATCAGATTCGGAAGATGAATGCGGAACGGTAGCCATTGTACCGAAGTCTTCGGGAAGATGTTCGACGTTGTTGTCTCTTGAGAGTAAAAAAGAAAGTGATGGAAGTGGGTGGAGTGCTGCGTGTAAATTCCAGAATAGAAACTACCAAGAACCAATTAAAAGTGTTGTTTAGAAGTCACATGACTTCACATGGGAGTGTCAGGTACTGTACGCGATAGAAGGGTGCGCGCACCCGGTCTCGCACTAAAATAAAGCGGCGAAAAAACATCTTATAATATGCTCTTGGAGCATGTTTTGGTGGAAAGAGTTAGTTCTGAAAATAACTTTTTTTTTTTTTTTTTTTTGGAAACAAGTGTTTTGATGCTTTTGATTTCTTAAAGTTGCTACGATATTTTTCAGTATGTCATACTATCCAAATAAAGTGAAGAAATTTACCTTTTCTTGGAGCATTTATGACTCTCAATTTTGTGTTTAATTAGAGTAAAGCTTTGCTCTCCGTATACAAGAAGTTCTCCACAGTTGTTGCATTTTATGTGCACCTTCGCCACACATGGTTTCAAGTCCATTTCAGCACTTGATGGAGATACAGGTCGTCCACCGGAAGATGTGCTGATTACTTCTGATGGTAATAGCGTGGCCTCCGTTTTTCTTGTCAAAGGTGGTCGCTCATTTTCATCAGATTCGGAAAATGAATCTGATGAATCTTTGTATGTGTTTAGAAGACACCATATGTGCAGGACTGTATGGGTGGTTGAGTGTGTATAGTTTTATATGCAAATAAATGGATGTTCAATAGTTTATTTGCATGTGTGAGTATGTGTGTGAGTAACTTTTGGATGATTGTCGGTGTGTAACAGGATGTATAGGTGTATCACTACATATGATGAGTGAGTATATGTATGAGTGACTATATAGAACTGTTGGTGAATGAGAGAATGTGTATATAGATGGTGGAATTACTGAATTGGTTGTTGTAACTGGTATGGGTATCTCCATTTTTTTGAAAATGTTAATTTCTATTTTCCAATATGTGTTTTAAGGGTTACATTACACTTAAAGGAGGTCTGTCATCAGTGATGTCATAAGTGATGTCACTGACCATGTCATGAGTGATGTAATATGTAATGTCATCAGCAGTGCATTACACGCGCAAGTTATAGTGAGTCCAACTAACTATAACGTGGAATTTCATTGGTTTTATGTCAGTAAAATTTCCAGCTAACTATAACTGGTGTCAAACCTAAGGTTTTTTCAGTGAATATATATATATATATATATATATATATATATATATATATATCCAAGCTCCCAAAGATCCTGAAAATACCCAGCCGGGTTTCAGAAAGAAAAAGCACTCACAGGCACGGCACAGCTCGTTTCGCAGGGCAAATTTATTGAGGACAGACGCGTTTCGGGAGAGCCCTCCCTTTCTCAATGTCTTTTCATCAGACAAGACGTGCGCTGCGCCATTATGAATGTTTCCAAAACATTACGAAAAACAAACAAAGGACTAATTCTAGTTTGCAGCACGGGGCGCCATTTTTGAATGTGTGCTTTAACATATATAGCTTTTGATAATTGGAGAGTATGCCACATACATATACTGCCGTGTATCGGCTTTCATTGATGTCTTAAAAAACGTAACCAAGTACTGCAGTAATATAGTACATTGCAAGGCTAAGACAGCAGAAACTGTTGGGAAATACCCAACCTACGACATAAACAAACAACTATAATGTGATCAGGTCGGACAAAATCTTGCCGTGGATCGGCAATTGCAGCCCATGTGGACTGCATACACATTCTATGTGGCCAAAAAACTACACCAAATTATCTGATTCAATCTCAGTGGTGATGAAGACATCCATCATTCAACAAAAAACAAAAACACTCAAAACAATTCCAGAAAATATTGCACAAGTAATCCAACTGTGAAGTTGATATTAGAAGCTCAGTAATCAAATAAACAGAACACATAGCACAATAATACACACAGCTAACCCAAATGAGAGGCCAGTTCTTCTCCCATATTCAAGCCTCCGGGTGCTTTAGTCTCCAGATCAATGATGTACCGGGACTCAAGTCTCCTGAGTGTGAGCAATCTATTGCCCCCTCTCGGATTCTCTGCGACTTGGTCCAAACAAAAATACCTGAGCAAATTCCTGTCACTGTTATGTTTTAATGAGAAATGCCGGGCCACGGGATACGTGAAGTCCTTATTCGCAATGGCCCGCATGTGTTCTAATATTCTCAATTTAACAGGATTTATGGTACTCCCAACATACCGTAACAGACAGGGGCACATTAGGCAATAGACAACAAAGTCAGAGTGACATGACATAAACTTCGTTATTCTCCTCCCATCCTTTTTACCCGGGACTTGGTATGTTAATGTCCTTTTACTCGAAACACAGGCTTTACATTTTCCACAAGGGAAAAAACCTTTAGTGTCTTTCAAGGTTCCTAATGGTTTCTTTATGGATGGTAGGTGGCTCTGAACCATTAAATCTCTAAGAGATCTAACCTTTCTGAATGTGATGAGAGGAGTGTTGGGAATATCAGGCCCTACGATCTGATCCGATTTTAAGATATGCCAATGTTTGGACAGAACAGATCGCAGTTTGAACGAGTCAGCAGCATATGGTGTTATGATGCGAAATTTGCCTTCAGTATCTGGGCCTTTCTTCTTGGAAAAGAGACTAGCACGTGGTATGCTCCTAACCCTATTGAGGGTGTCTTGTAAAAGGGAGGAGCTGTAACCTCTGGTTAGAAATCGTTCCATGCACTCACCAGCTGCTTTCTCGAAGTGAGTGTTGTGGCTGCAATTGCGCTTTAACTGCAAAAACTCCCCGTATGGGATATTATTAATCAATTTACGGGGATGGCCGCTGGAAGCGTGTAAGACGCTATTGCCGGCCGTCGGCTTGCGGTAAAGTTGGGTGCAAATGCGTCCTTCTCTAACACTGACTTCTAGGTCTAGGTAGTTGACCCTGTCCTTACTGATTTCACTAGTAAACCTCAGATGGTACTCATTTTCGTTAAGCAGTAGGATATACTCTTTAGCTTCCTCTACCGTCCCATTTCACACCAGGAACAGATCATCTATGTATCTGCTCCAGGTAACCACCTTGGTGTTCCATGTGGCAAGTCTGGGGGCCCAGGCTACCTGCTCCTCCCACCAGCCGACGAAAAGGTTCGCGTAGCTGGGGGCGAAGCAGGAACCCATGGCCGTACCAGAGAGTTGGCGATACATAGTGTCCTGGAAGAGAAAGATGTTATTGCGGAGACAGAATGAAATAAATTCCAAAAGCATCTTATTATGCATTGCATATTTCAGTTCTTTTTTGCTCAGGAAATATTCTACTGCATGTAACCCCTGTTCATGGTCGATACAAGTATATAAACTTGTTATGTCCAGGGTAATCAAGGTATAAGATGATTGCCACTCCAACTGTTCCACCTTTTCAATGAAATCAGTGGTGTCTCTGATATACGATCTTAGGGACACTACAAAGTTAAACAGGTGGTGATCCAAGAATTTTGACAAATTTTCAGTCAATCCACCCATGGACGAAATTATAGGTCTTCCTGGGGGTTCCTTGATGTCCTTGTGAACCTTGGGTAGATGGTAGAAACAAGGTAGTATGGGATTCGTGGTTTTTTGAAACAGATACTCCTCCAGGTCTAGCATTTGTTTATAATACCACTTCTTCAGTAAGGTATGAAGGTTGTTGATGCTAGCAGCGTATTCCTGTTTTTTAATCACAGCGTAACAGGAAGTATCCTGAAGTTGGCGCATGGCTTCAGCAACATATTTAAGCCTTGACATGATTACAATGTTGCCTCCCTTGTCAGAGGGTTTACATACAATGGTTTTGTCCTCCATAAGTGAATTAATAGCAAGTTGTTGCTCTTTCGTGGTATTATATTGCGTCTTCTGGTTACTCTGTGTGTTCCTTAGAGTCATCAGATCCCTGGTGACCACATCTGAGAAGACGTCAATAGGATCCACCGCTAGTTGGGGGACAAATTTGGAGGCCAGCTTAAAGTCACTCTTGGGTGCGACTTGGTCTATGTTGACGTTGGCCAGTCTTTGTGTGAGTGTATTATCAGCCAAACTGGCTTCCATGTCGCTTTCTCGCCTTAAGTTGTGCAGTACTTCACAGGCAGTTAAGTCATTAACCGTGAGGAGATCCGTTTCTTTACGATTCAACCTGAGTTGTTGAGCTTCTTTCGCTGTAGGCGTAGTTTTATAAAACTTATGAAGTTTGACTTTCCGAATAAATTTGTACAAGTCTATGCGTGTTTGCGTGTACTCCATGTTTTTATTCGGACAGAATGAGAGTCCTAGCTTTAACACGGACTCTTCAGCTGGCGTAAGGTGTCTCTCAGAAAGATTGACGATGGTGAGTTGCTCCAACGAGCTCACCATCTTCCTCTCCTCTGACTCCTGGTGACCCTCGCGGTGGTTTTGGTCTGGTTGGTGCCTCTGCCTCTTCCCTTTCCCCTTCCAGCCTCCCCGTCGGGTGTGTCGGCCTCTTCTGGCGGTTTGTTCTTGCCGTCCCTTAGCCAGCTCTCTTGGATGACCGTGAACTCCTGTTGAAAAGGGGTCTCCTCGGTGACTGTCCCAGATGAAGACGCCAAGCCAGTTGTTTCATCACCTGACAGTTCACTTGCATTTACGTCGGAGTCCGATGTTTCCACTCTAGTTTCGACGTTTGATTTAGGCATTTGTCTTTTTCTTGCCACCTCCTTGCGTGGCTGGTCATATTTCTTTGAGAAAGTCAGGACCCTTCCCATAGCGTAGTCCCGCTCATCTCGGTCAAACTTTTCTTGTTTGCGTAGTTTAATTTTAGTTTCATATTTTTGAAGTCTCTTCTTCATGTTAGCCCTTAGCGCTTCTTGTTCTTCCTTGTTAGTATTTTGTGCTATCACGGTTTCTAGTTCTTCAATTTCTTTTACCACTTTGTCGCGATCACTCCATGCAAAGTGGACTAAGATCTCCAGCATGCCTTTACATGAACTGGCTATATGGGCAGCCCAGGCCTCTAGTAGGAGGGGGTCCGGATTCTCGTATGCAGGGACAGTAAAAATTCTCAGACCTCTCGGTACCCTTTGTACCTCGATGTAACCCTGCAAAGAGGTACCCTCCCACCATTTGCGCAATTCACGTTCGTAGAGCTTTTCCAGTTTCTGAAACTGCGTTGTCAAGGCATTGGGGGTGGTCACGTTCGTGGCTCGTGCTTGTTTAGAAATGTCCGGGTTTTTGTTTTTGAACATCCCCCCAGCTGCATCTCTGCGCTCTGACATATTAAACATGTCGGAATTTGTTAGTCATGTACTTCAATGGGAGCCTGATCCCAGGATCCAATGAGTTGCCCTGCTGCGAGTTTGCTGCCGGCTTTCGCTAAGCCACCAGTGTCAAAGTTCAAACAGTTAAACAAACTGATCGGGATTGTCAAGATGTGAAAAAACGGCTTACCGCTTCGTGGGTCGGCCGATTTGCTACAATCCCTGCAATGCTTGATCCGGAGTGAAACAACGCGGGGGTATGCTTCAACCTCAATTCACGTTCTCCGGTGGTGGCGGTGCACTCGTGTAGTAGAAAATCCGCTCCGTGTTGCACCAACAAATTACGAGTCACTCCAAAGTAGCGGGTGCTGTCTGCCGCGATGGTGCTCGCGGAGAAATATCCAAGCTCCCAAAGATCCTGAAAACACCCAGCCGGGTTTCAGAAAGAAAAAGCACTCACAGGCACGGCACAGCTCGTTTCGCAGGGCAAATTTATTGAGGACAGGCGCGTTTCGGGAGAGCCCTCCCTTTCTCAATGTCTTTTCATCAGACAAGGCGTGCGCAGCGCCATTATGAATGTTTCCAAAACATTACGAAAAACAAACAAAGGACTAATTCTTGTTTGCAGCACGGGGCGCCATTTTTGAATGTGTGCTTTAACATATATAGCATTTGATAATTGGAGAGTATGCCACATACATATACTGCCGTGTATCGGCTTTCATTGATGTCTTAAAAAACGTAGCCAAGTACTGCAGTAATATAGTACATTGCAAGGCAAAGACAGCAAAAACTGTTGGGAAATACCCAACCTACGACATAAACACACAACTATAATGTAATCAGGTCGGACAAATATATATATATATATATATATATATATATATATATATATATATATATATATATATATATATATATATATATCTTGATAGATAGATAGATAGATAGACAGACAGACAGACAGACTGACAGATTGATATATATATATATATATATATATATATTCACTGAAAAAACCATAGGTTATAGACCATATATAGTTAGGGATTAGCATTTAAAAAACCTTATTTTATTTGCACAAAACCATTGAAATTCCATATATAGTTAGTTGCACTAACTATATATCGCGGACCCGCAATCCACTGCTAATGATGTCACATATTACATCATTCATGACATGGTCAGTGACATCACTGATGACATCACTGATGACATCTCAAATGACATCACTGATGACATCACTGATGACAACACCCAGTGACTGTATGTTTCTGTAAAGTTAAAATATGTCTTACATATTGAAGAATGAGTGGATGTATAAGTGTCTGGATGAAGGATTTAGTAGGTGCATGACTGACTGTATGAGAGAATGATTAAATGTGTCTCACTGAGTGCATGGGTTAATGATTAAAGTGTCTTAATTTGGCAATCATTATTTATGTTCTTCTGTAAACTGCTGCATGTTTAAATCAGTAGCTATATCAGTAACTATATGGGTTATTGAATGGTTGCCCAAGTATTTGTATGGGAGACTGAGTATGTGTGTGGGTGGCTGGGAGGTGTATAACTCTGTGCATAGATGTGTGAGCAGTTGATTCCCTAGGTGTATGGCTTCAAAAGTGCATGTAGAAACAGCTGTATGGACAGTTGACTGTGTGCATGAGTATATTGGTGAGTGAATGGATATCTCAGTTCTACATGTCAAAGTAAGTACATATGTAAAACACACTCCATGTGAGAGTTGACATATATAAATAACTGAACATAAGAGCCAGTGAATGTGAGAGTGGCTGTATGAATCATTGTGAACTTGTATCAAGGATTGTATAAGAGAGTAAATATGTGTTAGTATATGTTTGAATAAGTAAGGTGTGTATAACTGTATAGTTGAGGAAATGGAGGTGTGATTGATTCTTTGCATGACTGACTAGGTGTGTGAGTAACTCCATGGATGTGTGACAGTCTGTGAGTGCCTGTTTACACTGAGTGTATCTAAGGTTATATTAGAGTCTGAAGATATATTATCACATAAATGATATCATCAGTGATGTAATCAGTAATGTCAAATGAGATGTCAGCGATGTCATCAGTGATGTCATTTGAGATGTCATCAGTGATGTCATCAGTGATGTCATTTGAGATGTCATCAGTGATGTCATCAGTGATGTCACTGACCATGTCATGAATGATGTAATATGTGACATCATTAGCAGTGGATTGCGGGTCCGCGATATATAGTTAGTGCAACTAACTATATATGGAATTTCAATGGTTTTGTGCAAATAAAATAAGGTTTTTTAAATGCTAATCCCTAACTATATATGGTCTATAACCTATGGTTTTTTCAGTGAATTTTCAAGGTTTTGTAAATGCAAATTCCTAACTATATATGGTCTATAACCTATGGTTTTTTCTGTGAATTTCATTGGTTTTTTAAAAGCTAATATCTATAGCTGTAAAATATATTCTTTATTAAGTGACGTATCACGTAGCCCGTGAGACGCCTCATGATGCATCGCATAACCGTGACGTATCGTCTCTGCAGCGCAAACCAAACCCAAAACGTAAGCGCGCCAAAACACGCTTAAAGATATATATATTTTTTTAACCTTAATTAGACAAAATCCACACGTGCACATATCACAAACGTTCAAAAAACACAATATGTCGGACTCCCGTAACGCTGCCGGTTAGCTGCCCGGTTAACGTACCAGGAAGCACCTTTACCGCGAAAAATCGCATTTTTTTTTTCACCCCCCAGGGAACTTTAATAGCCCCCTCATCAATCCTAGGGGTTCAGGAGGGGTCTGCCTTACCCCTTTCATTCATTTACACCTTTTTTTTTTCCACCTCTTGTCTCTCAATCCCACAGAGAGACAAGATGGCGGCTACCAGACTGTTTACAATGATAACAGCCAATCAGCTTCTCCTCAGACTCCCGTTACACTGCCGATTAGCTTCCCGGTAGCTGCCCGGTTACCTGCCCAGTTCGCGTACCAAGACGCGTCTCTACGGCGAAAAAATCGGATTTTTTTGTTTGTTTTTTTTTGGCCCCACGTGGCTTTATAATATCCCCCTCATAAATCCTAGGGGGTCAGAAGGGGTCTACCTTGCCCTGTTTCCTTCATTTCCCCCTTTGTTTTGGCCTCCTCTTGTCTCTCGATCCTACCGAGAGACAAGATGGCGGCCGCTCCGGACTGTTTACAATATTGACAGCCAATCAGCTACTCCTCAGACTCCCGTTACACTGCCGGTTAGCTTCCCGGTTAGCTGCCCGGTTAGCTGCCCGGTTCGCGTACCAAGACGCGTCTCTACGGCGAAAAAATCTGATTTTTTTTTTTTTTTTTGGGTTACACTGCCGGTTAGCTTCCCGGTTAGCTGCCCGGTTAGCTGCCCGGTTCGCGAACCAAGACGCGTCTCTACGGCGAAAAAATAAGATTTTTTTTTTTTTTTTTTGGGGCCCGGCGTGGCTCTATAATATCCCCCTCATCAATCCTAGGGGGTCAGGAGGGGTCTACCTTGCCCCCTTTCCTTCATTTCCCCCTTTGTTTTGGCCTCCTATTGTCTCTCGATCCTACCGAGAGACAAGATGGCGGCCGCACCGGACTGTTTAGAATGTTGACAGACACCGGAGAGCCAATCAGCTTCGCTTTGCAAAGTTCCGATACGCGAAAGGTTCGCTAACCGGATAGCTGCCCGGAGCGCTGTTACAGATATATATCTTGATTTAAACGTTAATTTCTCAAAATCCACTGAAGCACATATATTGAGACCTAGCAAAGGCACATCGGGCTAACAGTCCCTACAATTTTGCCAAGTTTCGTGGAAATCCATTCAGCCGTTCGGGCTAAAAGTGAGTCCAACCGCCCTATGGAAATTAACATCGGAAAAACGCGTTTTGGGACCCCCCTTTTTTCTCGGCCCCCCCTTGACGAACCCCCCCCAAATTTTCAGGAGCTGCTCAGAAACAAAATGTGCCATTTTCCTGAAAATTTCAGCCGATTCCGTCCACAAACGTCAAAGTTATTAGACATAGAATTTTCAAAAGTCCCATAGGAAAAAAATCCTAACTATATATACCTACTGGCTATCGCCAGTAGGTAATATATATATATATATATATATATATATATATATATATATATATATATTCACTGAAAAAACCATAGGTTATAGACCATATATAGTTAGGGATAAGCATTTACAAAACCTTATTTTATTTGCACAAAACCATTGAAATTCCATATATAGTTAGTTGCACTAACTATATATCGCGGACCCGCAATCCACTGCTAATGATGTCACATATTACATCATTCATGACATGGTCAGTGACATCACTGATGACATCACTGATGACATCTCAAATGACATCACTGATGACATCACTGATGACATCACTGATGAAAACACCCAGTGACTGTATGTTTCTGTAAAGTTAAAATATGTCTTACATATTGAAGAATGAGTGGATGTATAAGTGTCTGGATGAAGGATTTAGTAGGTGCATGACTGACTGTATGAGCGAATGATTAAATGTGTCTCACTGAGTGCATGGGTTAGTGATTAAAGTGTCTTAATTTGGAAATCATTATATATGTTGTTCTGTAAACTGCTGCATGTTTAAATCAGTAGCTATATCAGTAACTATATGGGTTATTGAATGGTTGCCCAAGTATTTGTATGGGAGACTGAGTATGTGTGTGGGTGGCTGGGAGGTGTATAACTCTGTGCATAGATGTGTGAGCAGTTGATTCCCTAGGTGTATGGGTTCAAAAGTGCATGTAGAAACAGCTGTATGGACAGTTGACTGTGTGCATGAGTGTATTGGTGAGTGAATGGATATCTCAGTGCTACATGTCAAAGTAAGTACATATGTAAAACACAGTCCATGTGAGAGTTGACATATATAAATAACTGAACATCAGAGCCAGTGAATGTGAGAGTGGCTGTATGAATCATTGTGAACTTGTATCAGGGATTGTATAAGAGAGTAAATATGTGTTAGTATATGTTTGAATAAGTAAGGTGTGTATAACTGTATAATTGATGAAATGGAGATGTGATTGATTCTTTGCATGACTGACTAGGTGTGTGAGTAACTCTATGGATGTGTGACAGTCTGTGAGTGCCTGTTTACACTGAGTGTATCTAAGGTTATATTAGAGTCTGAAGATGTATTATCACATAAATGATATCATCAGTGATGTAATCAGTAATGTCAAATGAGATGTCAGTGATGTCATCAGTGATGTCATTTGAGATGTCATCAGTGATGTCATCAGTGATGTCATTTGAGATGTCATCAGTGATGTCATCAGTGATGTCACTGACCATGTCATGAATGATGTAATATGTGACATCATTAGCAGTGGATTGCGGGTCCGCGATATATAGTTAGTGCAACTAACTATATATGGAATTTCAATGGTTTTGTGCAAATAAAATAAGGTTTTGTAAATGCTAATCCCTAACTATATATGGTCTATAACCTATGGTTTTTTCAGTGAATTTTCAAGGTTTTGTAAATGCAAATTCCTAACTATATATGGTCTATAACCTATGGTTTTTTCTGTGAATTTCATTGGTTTTTTAAAAGCTAATATCTATAGCTGTAAAATATATTCTTTATTACGTGAAGTATCACGTAGCCCTGAGACGCCTCATGATGCATCGCATAACCGTGACGTATCGTCTCTGCAGGGCAAACCAAACCCAAAACGTAAGCGCGCCAGAGCACGCTTAAAGATATATATATATATTTTTTTAACCTTAATTAGACAAAATCCACACGTGCACATATCACAAACGTTCAAAAAACACAATATGTCGGACTCCCGTTACGCTGCCGGTTAGCTGCCCGGTTAACATACCGGGAAGCACCTTTACCGCGAAAAATCGCAATTTATTTTTTCTTTTGCCCCGCAGGGAACTTTAATAGCCCCCTCATCAATCCTAGGGGTTCAGGAGGGGTCTGCCTTACCCCTTTCATTCATTTACACCTTTTTTTTTCCACCTCTTGTCTCTCGATCCCACAGAGAGACAAGATGGCGGCCACTCCAGACTGTTTACAATGTTAACAGCCAATCAGTTTCTCCTCAGACTCCCGTTACACTGCCGGTTAGCTTCCCGGTTAGCTGCCCGGTTAGCTGCCCGGTTCGCGTAACAAGACGCGTCTCTACGGCGAAAAAATCGGAATTTTTTTTTTTTTTTTTTTTTTTTGGCCCCGCGGGACCCTTTAATATCCCCCTCATCAATCCTAGGGGGTCAGAAGGGGTCTACCTTGCCCCCTTTCCTTCATTTCCCCCTTTGTTTTGGCCTCCTCTTGTCTCTCGATCCTAGCGAGAGACAAGATGGCGGCCGCTCCGGACTGTTTAGAATGTTGACAGACACCAGAGAGCCAATCAGCTTCGCATCGCAAAGTTCCGTTACGCGAAAAGTACGCGAACCGGAGCGCTGCCCGGAGCGCTGTTACAGATATATATCTTTTTTTGAACGTTAATTTCTCAAAATCCACTGAAGCACATATATTGAGACCTAGCAAAGGCACATCGGGCTAACAGTCCCTACAATTTTGCCAAGTTTCGTGCAAATCCATTCAGCCGTTCGAGCTAAAAGTGAGGCCAACCGCCCTATGGAAAAATGAATGGGAAAAACGCGTTTTGGGCCCCCCTTTTTTCTCGGCCCCCCCTTGACGACCCCCCCCAAATTTTCAGGGGCTGCTCAGAAACAAAATGTGCCATTTTCCTGAAAATTTCAGCCAATTCCGTCCACAAACGCCAAAGTTATTAGACATAGAATTTTCAAAAGTTCCATAGAGAAAAAATCCTAACTATATATACCTACTGGCTATCGCCAGTAGGTTATATATATATACATATATATATATATATATATATATATATATATATATATATATATATATATATATATATATATATATACATATATATATATATATATATATATATATATATATATATATATATATATATATATATATATATATATTAATATTACCTACTGGAGGTTGCCAGTAGGTATATATAGTTAGGACCTAGTTACCATACGAAATTCAGAACATTCTGTTGGGAATAACTTTAGCGCCGACTGAGGTATCTGCCTGTAATTTTCCTTAAATTTGCCTCGCTGCGCTCCGCTCCTTCCCTGAAAGTTTCGGGGGGATTTGTCAAGAGGGGGCCGAAAGGGAGGTCCCAAAACGTGTTTTCCCCATGTTAATTTCCATAGGGACCTTTAGACACGGCGACAGCCCGAACGGCTGAATGGAATTACACCAAACTTCGCAAAATGGTAGGGCTGGGTATGCAGATGTGCCTTTGCTATGTTTCGTGAAAATCCCTCCAGTAGTTCTTGAGAAAATTGAATTTGAAAATTTTCAAATGGCATTTTCTATGGGACATTTAGGCACGGCTACAGCCCGAACGGCTGAACGGAATTACACCAAACTTGGCAAAATGGTAGGGACAGGTATGCAGTAGTGCCTTTTCTATATTTGGTGAAAATCCCTCCAGGAGTTGTTGAGAAAATTGAATTTGAGCAAATTATATATCTATATGCGCTCACCGTACGTGCACCGTACGCGTATGGTATGCGTACTGTACGCGTACGTGCGCTTACCCTTACGTGCACGAGCGAGTTTCTGATTGGCTGGCAATCGACTGTCAACATTCCAAACTGTCTTTTGACTGGGTGTTAGTGTTTGATTGATTCAGATGCTTCGTCCATCCAGGAAGTGTTGGCTCTTTTGTCATTTGGCTGAACTTTTTCAATTTGTGACTCGTGCCTATCTGTGTTGAGGTTTCCTCTGCCCTGCTACCTTTTTTAAGATCCTCATCCCATTGTAATTGTAACTCCTTACTAATGGGTTTCAACCGCAGCCATAACATTTTACTAACATTTTATCCCCATGAAAATGTTATTTGATTTGTACTGTTGTCTGTATTGTGTACATTATTGTAATTTTGTTGTTCCAACTATTTTTGTAATTTATGAAATGTTTGCAGACAATATTGCTGTGAAAAGGTATTAATCTATACCCATGAAATATGTCGAAATATTATGGCCTCAAGTGCACATTAGGGGTTTAAATTTCTACCAACATGGCGATCAGTTTCGAAATCTAGCTTGGTATTGGCCCCTTGCATTAACGTCATTGTCATCACTCGGATTCAGTCCCTTGTTTATGCTTACTCGCGTCCAGAACTCCGTAGTCCCTCCTTAACTTTCATTATGCCAGACTCGTGCCTATCTGTGTTGAGGTTTCCTCTGCCCTGCTACCTTTTTTTAAGATCCTCGTCCCATTGTAATTGTAACTCCTTACTAATGGGTTTCAAACCGCAGCCATAACATTTTATGCCCATGAAAATGTTACTTGATTTGTACTGTTGTTTGTATTGTGTACATTATTGTAATTTTGTTGTTCCAACTATTTTTGTAATTTATGAAATGTTTGCAGACAATATTGCTGTGAAAAGGTATTAATCTATACCCATGAAATATGTCGAAATATTATTGCCTCAAGTGCACATTAGGGGTTTAAATTTCTACCAACATGGCGATCAGTTTCGAAATCTAGCTTGGTATTAGCCCCTTGCATTAACGTTATTGTCATCACCTGGATTCAGTCCCTCGTTTATGCTTACTCGCGTCCAGAACTCCGTAGTCCCTCCTTAACTTTCATTATGCCAGAGTCCTTTGTTTATTTCCACGCACCCTCGTATATGGGATTGGTGGTGTCCTATCACGTGGCTTCTGCCGGTTGCGAGAGTCGGGAGCTGCCGGATTATACTGCGAACAATTCTAACTTAGGAACTACGGTCTGCCCCCGTTTTGAAGCATTGGGGACAACGTTTTTATAAAATTGAGGTAACCTCTTGATTTTTGGCATTCACCCAATGCGGATGCTTTTCTTTAAATCAACTGCATGTGCACTTTTGAGCGCAATTGTTTTGCTGTGACCCAATGCGGATGCCTTCTCTTTTAACCAACTGCATCTGCGTTTTTGAGCGCGATTGCTTCATATTATGTCGTATTATTGGCGGCAATTCTTATAAACGGACTCTGAGCTGGATATCTCTTGTATTATAACAAATGCAGATGCCCTTTCTTTAAATTGACTGTATGGGCATCCTCTAACGCTATTGTTTAGCACTATGCCTGTGTATTGGTGGTATCTCAACACATTGGGTTCATACCTGGTTGTTTGTTTCGACACAGGTCTGCTTGAACTTAACTTAGTTCCTCCTCGCCCTCTACTACCAGTATATTGTCCATCGCGTTACCGGACTAGGGTGAGTGTTTTTCACGTATGAGAGTTAACTGCTGGGCGTTAAATTGTACCATGGGACTGACTGGTTCCTCTTTCCCTTATGCAGCACGATTGAATTCGACTGCCCTTTGTGTACCAACCTTTTCTCAACTGATTTCTCAGTCTGAGCAGAATTTCTCAGTCAGAGGTGAGTCTGAACCTTACTGCACACCTCTCTTTTGACACCTTGGGATGATTGCGCCTTTGGAGATAGGCTAACAGTCTCCCGGTTGTCTTTACTTCCCACAGGTGTATCGTCCAATTGATCTGGAATTACTACACCCGTTTCAATTTCCTTTGGTAATGTACCCAACACTTCTTTTAACTTTTTTTAGACTTGAACCCTACATATTAAATTATAAAATATATTTACACTTACCATTACAGGTGCTTCCCTGTCCCCTGTCCCCCCCACCGTCCTGAAGAAGACCCGCAGCAGAGGTCGTGACTTTCCCTTATTGCGCCAGGGTCGAAACGTCGATGATCCCCCCCATTTTCTTTAAAGCCTATACCTGTCCCTCCCTGTCCCCCTGTATTTGTATATAGATTGTAAATGGGTAGGCTTTACATGTGCAATGTTAAAATATTCTCTTTGTTGCACTGAATCACTCTAAAACCTTGACTTACACCTTCCTTCACTTGAGCACCACCCTTTTCCTTTCCTTTCTTCTTGCTGAATTTTATGAAATTGTAAATAAACTACAGTAGAATTTGTTGTAATACTGCTGTGTTGGGTTTCCAGCATTTCTTGCATTGTGTTGCATTTATAGCTGAACTAGCTAACCAATACATCTCCATGTGTTTTGTGTTCAGATTAAGTCTGACTATTTGCTGACTGTGAAGAAGTAATACTCACATCACTAGCCGTGTTTAAAATTGTGTCTAGGACCACTTTCTTTATATATATACCATTACCCAGGTCCTATTGATTTATTGGGTTTACCCCATTGTTTCCAATGATCAGAAACAAAATGTGCCATTTTCCTGAAAATTTCAGCCAATTCCGTCCACAAACGCCAAAGTTATTAGACATAGAATTTTCAAAAGTTCCATAGAGAAAAAATCCTAACTATATATACCTACTGGCTATCGCTAGTAGGTATATATATATATATATATATATATATATATATATATATATATATATATATCAGATCCACATCCTTTGTAACGCCGGGAAACCGTGACAGCGGTGCATTTAGGGGCAAAGGTCCCCCTACGTTGTATGCAGGTCCACAAGACGTAGTAAACTACGTAAAATGCACTCCCCTTGAAAGACCAGGAATCAAGATATCCTCAGCAAAGTGCGCTTTTCCAAAAGTTCATGTTTATTTAAAGTGCAGCATCGTGACAAGTCATGGAATCACAAAACCCAACGCGTTTCAGCGAGGAAACTCGCCTTGATCACGGGATCAAGGCGAGTTTCCTCGCTGAAACGCGTTGGGTTTTGTGATTCCATGACTTGTCACGATGCTGCACTTTAAATAAACATGAACTTTTGGAAAAGCGCACTTTGCTGAGGATATCTTGATTCCAGGTCTTTCAAGGGGAGTGCATTTTACGTAGTTTACTACGTCTTGTGGACCTGCATATATATATATATATATATATATATATATATATATATATATATATATATATATATTAATATTACCTACTGGAGGTTGCCAGTAGGTATATATAGTTAGGACCTAGTTACCATACGAAATTCAGAACATTCTATTGGAAATAACTTTGGCGCCGACTGAGGTATCTGCCTGTAATTTTCCTTAAATTTGCCTCGCTGCGCTCCGCTCCTTCCCTGAAAGTTTCGGGGGGATTCGTCAAGAGGGGGCCGAAAGGGGGGTCCCAAAACGTGTTTTCCCCATGTTAATTTCCATAAGGACCTTTAGACACGGCGACAGCCCGAACGGCTGAATGGAATTACACCAAACTTCGCAAAATGGTAGGGCTTGGGTATGCAGATGTGCCTTTGCTATGTTTCGTGAAAATCCCTCCAGTAGTTCTTGAGAAAATTGAATTTGAAAATTTTCAAATGGCATTTTCTATGGGACATTTAGGCACGGCTACAGCCCGAACGGCTGAACGGAATTACACCAAACTTGGCAAAATGGTAGGGACAGGTATGCAGTAGTGCCTTTTCTATATTTGGTGAAAATCCCTCCAGGAGTTGTTGAGAAAATTGAATTTGAGCAAATTATATATCTATATGCGCTCACCGTACGTGCACCGTACGCGTATGGTATGCGTACTGTACGCGTACGTGCGCTTACCCTTACGTGCACGAGTGAGTTTCTGATTGGCTGGCAATCGACTGTCAACATTCCAAACTGTCTTTTGACTGGGTGTTAGTGTTTGATTGATTCAGATGCTTCGTCCATCCAGGAAGTGTTGGCCACCATCTTGTTTTTCAGGAGAACTGAGGCACAAGAGAGCCTAAAACAAGAGTGGGAAACATGAAAAGGGGGCAGGGTAGAGACCCCCAACCCTGTAGCCCTTCTCAGGGGGTCCCAAAAGGACCCCAAAGGGCAAAAAATAAATAAAAAATCGCAGGGTACGTGCACCGTACTCGTACCGTATGCGTGCGGTGCACGTAACCTGCGATTTGAAAAAATATACATTTTTTTGTTTTGCACTTGGTGGTCCTTCTGGGACCCCCTGAGAAGGGCTAGGGGGTCAGGGGTCCTCAACCCAGCCCCCTTTTCGCGTTTTCCACTCTTGTTTTGTGCTCTCTTGTGCCTCACTTCTCCTGAGAAACAAGATGGGTGCTCAGGTGGTCCTAGAAGGATAATAACATATATAAACGTTATCCACTAATAGAATTAGCATTTGCAAAACCTTTGAAGTTTATTGAAAACAAATATAGGTTTCACGCCTGATATAGTTAGGAATTAGCATTTGAAAAACCTTGCAAATTCACTGAAAAAAACATAGGTTTCAAGCCTTATATAGTTAGCAATTAGCATTTAAAAAACCTTGCAAATTCACTTAAAAAACCATAGGTTTAAGGCCTTATATAGTTAGGAATTAGCATTTAAAAAACCATTGAAATTGCTCCTATATAGTTAGTTGTACTAACTATATTTCGCACACCCGCAATCCACTGCTGATGATGTCACATATTACATTATTCATGACATGGTCAGTGACATCACTGATGACATCTCAAATGACATCACTGATCACATCACTGATTATATCATTCATGTGATAATACGATGCACCTCCTTACACTCTAATATAACCTTTGATACACCCAGTGTTAAAGACAGACTACCATTCTTGAAACCATTGACACACCAATACCAGTTACTACATACGTACTCACTGATTCCTAGGTCTACACACACATTCACTCTTTCACCTATAGAATCACTCATACATACCGTCACTCATCAATACAACACTATCATATGCACTCATACACCTATTCAGACATTCACACACTGCCACTCATCCATGGAGTTACTCACACACCTAGTCAGTCATGCAAAGAATAAATCACACTTCCATTTCCTCAACTATACAGTTATACACATAACCCGCAATCCACTGCTGATGATGTCACATATTACATTATTCATGACATGGTCAGTGACATCACTGATGACATCTCAAATGACATCACTGATCACATCACTGATTATATCATTCATGTGATAATACGATGCACCTCCTTACACTCTAATATAACCTTTGATACACCCAGTGTTAAAGACAGACTACCATTCTTGAAACCATTGACACACCAATACCAGTTACTACATACGTACTCACTGATTCCTAGGTCTACACACACATTCACTCTTTCACCTATAGAATCACTCATACATACAGTCACTCATCAATACAACACTATCATATGCACTCATACACCTATTCAGACATTCACACACTGCCACTCATCCATGGAGTTACTCACACACCTAGTCAGTCATGCAAAGAATAAATCACACTTCCATTTCCTCAACTATACAGTTATACACATAACCCCTTACTTATTCAAACATATACTAACACACACTTACTCTCTTATACAATCACTGATACAAGTACACAATGATCCATACAGCCACTCGCACATTCACTGGCTCTCATGTATAGTCATTTATATATGCCAACTCTCACATGCACTGTGTTTTACATATGTACTTACTTGGACATGTAGCACTGAGATATCCATTCACTCACCAACACACCCATGCACACAGTCAACCGCCCATATAGCTGTTTCCACATGCACTCTTGAACTCATACACCTAGTGAATCAACTGCTCACACATCTATGCACAGTCACACACCTCCCAGCCACCCACACACACATGCAGCAGCTTACACAACAACAGACATACTGAGGCACACATTCAGACAGTTTAGTCACTAACCCATGCATTTAGTAAGACACATTTAATCACTCACTCATACAGTCAGTCACGCACCTACTAAATCCTTCATCCAGACACTTATACATCCACTCATTCTTCAATATTTAAAACATATTTAAACTTTACAGAAACACACAGTCACTGGATGATGTCATCAGTGATGTCATCAGTGATGTCAAATGAGATGTCATCAGTGATGTCACTGACCATGTCATGAATGATGTAATATGTGACATCATCAGCAGTGGATTGCGGGTGCGCGAAATATAGTTAGTACAACTAACTATATAGGAGCATTTTCAATGCTTTTTTAAATGCTAATTCCTAACTATATAAGGCTTGAAACCTATGGTTTTTTAAGTGAATATATATATATATATATATATATATATATATATATATATATATATATATATATATATATATATATATATATATATATATATATATATATATATATATATAGAGGTAGTATCCCTCGTGGACTCCGAATATTGTTGGTCCCGAGTTTTGAAAAAAACAAATCCAGAAATGTTAAAGGAATGGGCCGAAAATAATCTTAAGGCATCTATCAAGTTAGTTTGTATCCTCATCAAAGATGCTAAAATAGATGGAGAAGCCTTCCTACAAGAGATTGAAAAAATAAATCAGGAGCTAGCAAAGAGTGATTCACAAGAATACATCGTCAAAGCCAAAAAGGAAATTCAGGAAAGAATAAAAAAGCAGGAAGATAAAATTAAACTCCGAAAAGCGCATACGTTTGCAAGAGTTAAAGTCGATTATGAGCATGGACAAATTTTTACTTTCGCGCGAAAATATGACAATGTGAAACAAATACGAATGAAAAATATATCTAAAACCACAGAGATGAGAAAAACAACGGAGGAGATAACTGAAGAGACAACATCCAATTCAGACTTAAGCTCTGCTCTTAGCGATACACATTCTGAGGGAAGCTCAACCTCCATTACTATGCAAGGTGCGCAAGGAAAATTATGCTTAGCAGAAGAAATTGACTTTTTAGTATACGACAGGGGACAGACTTTCAAGACCGCGGAACCTGAAAAAAGCAACAGAAAACTCAGAAACAAGAGAAGGAGAGCAAGGAGAAAGCTCAGAAAAAGGAAGAAACAAGAAACCCCAATGGCGCAAGAAACGGGGCAACAAAACACAGTAGTAAATCTCTCTGAAACCATCTTGAGCAAAGCTGAAACACAACTGCTGGCTCTAGGTCTATCATTTTTCCCCGAAACGAGTTTCTATTACGCCAGCCAAAGAGTGGATGTATTTCAGTTTATTAGGAAACTAAAACTGAAAAATTCTTTACTATCAAAGAAGGTAATACTCCAAATACCTTAATGGAAATTAATCCCATAGGAGGCAATGGCAATCTCCAAGTAGCTGATGCATCTACACTTATAACGATGTACAGACTAAACAGTGAAAATAACCAGGCTATGCAGACACAAGCTGAGTTTGAAGCTGAATCCACACAAGAACAATTGGAATCTCTGAATCTGATCAAACCGAGTGCAGGATAAAGTCGATTTGGATAAAAATCTACTTTCCTGCCCGTGCTGCCTAAGGACGCCCTGGATATTTTCCATGACAGGGTAACAGAAGATCTCAAGCATTTGAATTACAAAGTAAAACGCAACAAAGGAAAAACCAACATGGCATATCCAATAGGTCTCGCTTTTGGACCTTGTAAGTATTCAGTTATGCAGCACAATATCCTTGGTGCAACAACATCAACTGTTGCATGGCTAAACACTTATAAGGACCCAAAGGCGAGACCAATTGGCTATGCCAATGCTTGTTTCTGTTTGTGAGTTAGTGTCATGAAGCCAGCATGGGTATGTTAGTTCTTTGGAACATAAATAAATACCATGAGTTGGTTTCACCTGTGCCAAACGTGGACCTGCAGTGGGCACAGATGCCATTCTTTCCAGGTCCATGGGTAACTAGTTAGTCCAGTCCTGTTTTTTTCTTAGAATTATGGGACTTGTAGCCTTAGTATAAAACTAAGACTACAAGTTCAAGAATCCTAATTAAATTCGGGACTGCCTTAGCTAGTCACTCATGGTCCTAGCAAACTTGACACATAAGAGAGGGTGAAAGCACAGCCTACACAGTGGGTATTATTGACCACTGTGGGGGGAGGGGGGAGCATCAGCAAAGCTCAAGAACAGCATGGGGTATACTAAAAGTAAGGAAATCGGATTCAACATAAAAATATCCAAAGAGCAAAGCAAGAAAAGAGGCTGAAAGTTGTGAGATATTAAAAAATGTGGGATCGCCAACAAAATAAAAGAAGGTGGGAAGCAGGACAGAAGAAAGACATTAGGACGAAGGCAAAGGAAGGAATAAAAAATGAGAAATAAAGGGTTCTGCCATTCTGTATTTGCACACATGACCCACCTGATAGTTCATGATGGCACAAAGGCACATGATGCACACATGAACATCTTCCTTTTGGCTAACAATGCGTGAATTTCACAGGGCCTTCCTGCTCAGCAAAGTGTTGAACCTATAAAGAACTAGGTACTCACAGGTACAGTCGGCTCTGCTGCCCCCTCTTGTCCATACGATATCTTGAGGCTCTGAGCTCTTCCATCCAGGCAGCAACGTCAAAGCCAGCTCCGGAACCATGAAGCGCTCTGCGACGGGACCGCTTCAGAACATTAAAGTGCTGCACAGCAGCAGGGTGGGCAAAGACTCCATCTTGCATGTGTCAAAGTGTACCATACCCATCTAGTTTTAACCTGCAAATGTGAAGGTGCCGTACAGTTGAACGTGGTGTTGCGCTTTCGCCTATGTCAATAAAGAGTTGTAACTGTCTGAATTCATGTTCCATTTAACTAGTAAAGAGCGTTTTCAAAGCCAGGGCTTTAAGTGAGATAACAAGTGCGGCAGGCTGCAAGGGGAAGTGCACACCTCGCAAGGCAGCAGGGGGGAGGAGGGGAGCCTGCGCGATTCACTTGCGGGAGCGATAATTGCTACCATATGGTGGCGCTTGCTCCTGCAAGTGAATTGCCAGACATGCACGCGTTGCCATTGAAGGCAAAGTAACGCGTGCACGTTTTTGGCTGAAAAGCCTTAGCAATTGCTACAGGTCTTTTTGCCTATGCAGCGCATGCGCGCTGCGTAGGCGAGACCTAAAGAGATATCGAGCTATGCAATACAATCAGTTAATCCGTAAGCTGAAAAACAACAATGAGTTGGTTATCAACAAATCAGATAAAGGCGGCAATATAGTAATCTGGCCGAAAAAGGACTATAAACCGTAAGCATACCACCATGTTACCAATGCTGAATTCTATGAAAAAACTACAAAGAAAAAATATAATAAGGCAAAAGAGGGACTGAAAAAGGACCTGTTGCAGTACAAGAGAAATGGCCTGATTTCTAAGGAATAATTCATCTTTATGCACAATGAATGGCCAGGGTTACCAACTTTGTACGTTATTCCTAAAATACATAAGGAACGTGTACCTGTTCCAGGCTGACCAATAATTTCAGTGATTAAGGGTATCAGTCAGAACATTGAACGTTATATTCATTTTTCCTTCAAGATCATGTTGAACATTTATCATCTTACATTAAAGATACCGGAAACTTTTTATCAAAACTCAGAAACATCAAATGGACAGAGAAATCGCTGCTTATAACCTTGGATATAGAGTCCCTCTATACAAGCATTAATCATAAAGAGGGACTAGAAGCGGTCAAGCACTTTCTGAGCAACAGACCTCTAATGTATTATAATCACAATGTTATGTTAATTGAATTAATCAGATGGTGCCTGTACAGCAATTTCTTCCTGTTTAACAAAAAACTTTACTTACAGAAACAAGGTGTGAGGATGGGAGCTTGCTTCTCCCCCAGCTATGTGTGTTTACATGTGGGCTGGTGGCAGGAGCGGGTTCTCAAAGTCACGCACGCCACAGAGTACAATGCACCGGCTTAGATTTATAGATGATAGTTTGGAAAGGGAGTGAGCTCAGTGTCGCAAAGTTTATAAATGACATCAACGAAAACGATATTAATCGCAAGTTTACATCTAATGTGAGGAGGCAGAGAGTTGAATTCCTTGATGTAAAAGTATATATTTCAGACAAAATGAAGGCTGAAACTACTTTACATAGGAAGAATGCGGCTGGTAACACCTCATTGCATGCACAGAGTGCCCATTCCAAACATCTTATAACCAGTATTCCTTATGGAGAATTTCTGAGATTAAAAAGAATTTGTAGCACAGAGGGTGAACTGGCTAAAAATATGGAGGAGGCCATAGTAAGATTCAAAGGGAGAGGGTACACGAATAGAGTTCTGACAGAAGCAGCCAACAAAACTAAAATCAGAACGAGAGAATCGCTACTAGCTCAATACAGTGAGATAAGTACCAATGTAGCTACAACAATGTCTGATTACAGTGAAGGTAATATCATGGCAAGGCTTATTACTAAATATAGTGGCCAACAAAGACAGATACAAGCCATTATTAAGAAAAACAGGCCTATTGTATTGACGGATGCAGTTCTAGCTCCTAGATTACCTGCGATCCCATCTATTACATTTAGAAGGGCACCTTCTATGAGGACACAGTTGGTAAAAACTAGCCCTGAAGTAAGTTCGACTACCTCGTGGCTTAAACCACACAATGGTTTTTTCAAGTGCTCATCTTGTAGAGCTTAAACATTTGGGGTAAATACAACACACTATGAGACAGCTTTTGCCACTAAAAAAGGTAGCCATTAAAGGGCATTTGAATTACAGGACAGACTTTGCTGTATATATGCTCACGTGCACATATGGCTTAAAATATGTGGGCAGCACCAAGCTGCAGGTGCACATGAGACTATTGCAACATTTAAGGGCTATTGTCAATAATGTTGTGACATACCCTGTAGCCAGGCATTTTAAAGCCATACATGATAACAAACTAGAATGCTGAAAATATTTTGTGGCTGATTCAGTCCCTATCTTGAGACGTCGAGGCAATAGAGAGAAACTGCTGCACCAGCTTGAAACTCGTTTGATATTAGAGCTGGGCAATAGAGCTGGGCAATAAGACTCCTAAAGGGCTGAACAACAATGAAGATTTGCACAACTATCTGTAAAAACAAACACCTCATTGTATTCATATACATATTTAGACATTGAGATTTGTATTTATTGTATTTATTACATTTCTCTATTTATCTATTGTGCTATTATCCTACATTTTATATACTTTTTCAGTTCATATTATTTACTGTTCTAAATTCTGCTGTGTATTTTACCCTAAATTATAAAACATAAAAACATTTTTTAAATATATATTAAAAAACCTTTTGTCTTTTAATAATAAAAATTACATAAAAAATATTATTATCAATCCACCATAAAGGAACACACACCATTTGCACAATCTAGGCACATTAGCACTTTTATAATGCTCTTGCACTTTGATAAATAGTGAGCACATTTGCACTTCATCCTACCAGAAATTAGGTTTATAACCTATAGTAGCTGCTAAAAGATTATATATAGAAATATGTTTTATTCAGCCTTGTTGTAGTTCATAAAATGCATTTTTAGGGATATGGTTTTGTGTATGAGTATCACATGAGATGAGTATGTTATATAATGCTGGTTCACGTATTGAGGTGGGCAGATTCATTACAGCTAAATATTGGCACTGTATGCATTTATGTGGATAGTTTTATTGGAGTCAATACTAATATAATGAATATCGAATTCAACCGGCCGAATAGTGTTCAGGATGATCTTTATTGACCAAATGTAAATTTTAGCTCAACTAATGTTTTATTATAACATATATCTATTTATTTATTAATATATATTTATATATGTCACAAACTGATGCACAATAAATATTAGTATTTATTATTACATTCGGAACTTCAGATCAAGGTTGTATACTTCGTAATGAGGAACTGCACTGTTTGAAATTATTCAATAGTCTGTTCACCATGTCAATTAAGTGGCGTCACTGGTAGGCGGTGGTATTTAGGGAATACAAAAATGCCTTGTTTAACCATGTGATCAAGGTAACGGCTGTTACCGAAACAAATAGTGACAACTTATGCAAAATAAATAAAGAATTACGCACCGAAAAGTGGAGTGCATGCCCTTCTGTTTTTGCTGCCGCACTGAGGAGGAAGCAAAGGACGGGCACCCTTTGATGTTCTGGATATATATATATATATATATATATATATATATATATATATATGAATAATAGATCAGGGACTTGATTTGCTGTAAATTCGGGATAATGAATTGATTGAAGTGATGCATTATTTAGAGAAAGTCGATGAATTGTTTTCTTTTTTGCTTGCATTGAAATTAGGATTTCTTTTGCAATCATCCTGAAGATGTATATATAGAATTGGAAATGTCACTGGGTGAAGTGTAGGGGGATTGGTGTTGGAGGGATCACAAAAATATGAGGAGAGGTTATTGCAATGATCATGTAGGAGCCTGCCCATTCAGGGCTGTATTATGAAAGTGTGGCACAGCGGATGACTTTATTTATCATGTTGCGGATATGGCAATGAATTGGCCCATCCAGGGCTAGATTTTGCAGACTTGCTTTTGACAGTTTATTATTTAATTTTATTTAGTGAACGGAGAGCAAGTTATGTGCTGATATCGGTGCTGTATATTTCTGTGTGCCCTGAGCTTCAAAATATAAGGAAAAGATAAGATGGTGCTCACATTGTGATGTAAATGTTGGTCCCTCTTCCATGTTGATATATGGTAACAGGAAGTGTGGTTTGTAAATAAAGTATAAAAAGTGGCCATTTCTGGCTTGCCCTCGCACCATCGAAGAAGGCGACTGCCGAAACGTGTCTGGTGCATTGAAGAGTCTCAATAAAGCAGTAGATTTCCCCGCGAGTGCTGTGTCTTTTCTGGGAGCAAGAGGGGACAAGGAGTAGAAATATTGGCGAATGCACCTTCCGCCATATCAGCACCCGCCCGAGATTGAGCTTGGTGCAGGACGAGCGGCGATATATATATATATATATATATATATATATATATATATATATATATATATATATATATATATATATATATATATATATATATATATAATTATATATATCAAAGTTCACAAAAAAGTCTCTAGCATAACTCTAACTACTATATGTCTGAAGTGTCTCATTAAGACTTTTCTATTTTGTTTGCATTTGCTGGGGTGAAGCCCCCCTCCCTGTGTCCTATCCCTATCCTCTCATCCTATGAGTCCTCCCTGAGCCCCACCTGTCATGGCTCTTGAGAATGGTATCACCCAACCCTCCCTTCGGAAACCCCTTTTAGTGTCTCCTCTTTGAAACCGTCCCACCCCCCAGAATTGAGTGCCTTGGTAGTGCACTCAGGACTGTTTTCTCGGATGGTGAAGGCGTGTGGCCTTGAAACTTCTTACCCCCTTATTCTCGCCTCTACCTGGGCAGGGCCTAATAAACACAGCATCACTAAATCTTCATTGTTTCAGTCATCTGACAAACATAAACATTGAGCACCAAAGAATAGATTGAAACAGACCTATAAACGATACTACACAAACAAAATTTACGAGTTCTCCATTTTTGACTCTGGAGGAGTTTATACATTCCAGAAATTTAGTGGCTTGTGGTACTTAGAAAAAGACCAGAAATTGACCATTATAAATCACTTTCAGCTTTGACGAGTCCGGCTTGGGCACCTGCTTTCATGAACAAATCATTCATGCCTGTAACTTCTTTCCATCTAAAAGCTGCAGTTAGTGACATACCGGAAAAATCTGTAAAGAATAGTTATGTGAAGTTTAAAATAATTTTTCTTGTATCGCGTTGGTGAGGATCTACTCCTTGACGCAATAGTCCCAGAATATGACTAGAATTGTAAGATCTTTGTCATCTGCCAGGAGCACAGGAGCAACATGAGGTCAAATTAACTCAGTTATTAACTTTACAGTGTTTTGGCTGTTTTTGCTGCCCTCAGGTATACCCACAACGCATAAATTAAATTGTCATGCGCTATCCTTCATTTGGTCAAATTTGGCCTTCAGATCGGTTATCTTAACTTTGAATTTTGTTGACAGAATAATATCAGCATTCTTAAAATTATCCTGAACGTCTGAAATTCTCTGCTCAGCTTGCTCTATACAGTACTTTAATTGAGAATCTTTCAGCCAAACTACGGTATCCTCCTAAAGGAGAACTTTCTTCTTCTCTTAGAATTAGGTGGGGTGTACGACACGAGGGTGTGTTGGCGCCTTTTCTATTTTATTCATAAATGGGGTCGATAATACTCTTTAGTCCTTGCAGGCTGATGCGCCAATTTTTGCTCTTCATCCAGTACCTGTGCTCCTCAATGCAGATGACACAGACCTATTGTCAAGGACCGCCTTCGGGCTGCAGAGATTAATGGATTCTTTTGCGAGCTTTATGGATTCTAAGAAATTAAAGATTAATAAATGCGATACATTTATAATGGCATATGGGAAAGCATCAATGAATGTAAGAATGTTTTATTTAGAGGGCATACCAATAGCTAGGGTCAAATCATTTTGCTATTTGGGGCAGGGGCGTAGTGAAACCTCCCCTCTGCAGCTTAAGCAGGGGTGCCTGGGGCAAATTTAATTGTTTTATGGCCTGTTCAAAAAAGCTTAAAATGGTGACAGAATGGAAGATAAATGTTTGGAATATAACAGAAGAAATAAGTTAGAGGCAAATACAATTAAATAGCTTGAAGGAAGGAAGGGAAGAAAAATGCAAATAGGAACAGAAAGAGGAAAAGTTAAAAGGGAGTAGGGTAGAACATAGGCACAAAAGACCAATGGAAAGAAGGAGAGAAAGGGAAAAAGAATGGGAGGGGGAAGAAAAGAATGAAACTTGGACAAAGGTGTTGTGGGACTAAACAAAAATGAGCAAAGACAAAGAAAGTAAAGATGAAAATAGAATAAAATATCGGAAAGAAGAAATGAGAGATGGGTGGAAGGTCGATGCAAGGAAAGAAAATGAAGCATTTGCAAATGGAAGGAATTCAAGAAGAAAGAGGGATGAGAGAAGAGGCAAAGGAAATACAGGAGATAATAAAACAAGAATGTGAGAATGAGACTACGTAAGGGAAAGTTGGAAGGCACGAAAACACATTAAACATGAATATAAAGAAGAACAAAGAGCTCATAAGACACTTGAAAGAAGAATGGCCAGAACAAAAGAAAAATAAAAACGGAATCAGAGGAGAATGAAAAGGGAGGAAATAAATAAAAAGCGAGATTGAGACCAAAAAGGAATGAATAAATCAGAGAAAGAAGTCAATGCTGGTAATTGCGCAGTTGGTGGGCACATTCCTTTCAAATCGTGCAGTAACATGCATCATTCTGATACATTATCCAATTAACCCCACCAGATAATTAAAAAAAAAACTGATAAATCAGGTGTGGGCTGGAAGATAGCTCCAGATGTGTTGCATCTCCTTAATAGAATAAGGTCAGGATCGCTCATTTTTCTAGGACATTTCGTTCCATGTAGCTCAAAGTGGGGGGTATTTCATTTTTCTGGCTACTCACTTGGAAAAATTGGGAATTTATGAGACACCGGAGAAACTGATTAAGGACAATCATTGGATATCGGCTGAGAACCTTCATGGACCCATAGCTCGGTAGTCTTTGAAAAGAACATAACATGAAATAATAATCCCTAAACTCATAACACAAGTAGCCAGTGTGGTATATTTTGCATTCAGTAATAAAGTTACTCCTTTCTCAGTGTATATAAACCGTGCTACTTTCCGTGTTGGACCTGGAACTAGCCAAAGGATTCTGAAAGAGGGTAGCCAAGGTTAAACACATCGAGAGGCAGTTTAAAGGTCAGGATTCAAGGACAAGGGAATAGAAAGCAGAGGTAGTACAGAAGGGAAAGGGAGGGAATCAAAAGTGAAAATGCAACAAAAGGGCAACGACGAAGTCGGTGAAGAACTAAGTCTCAGCGAAGTAGCCAAAACAATGAGTTATGTTGTGAGATTCCTAAGGTGGTGCACGAGCAAAGTAGTAGCCAGAAAATTAAAGTACCCCCACCTTAAAATAAAAGCTCTTATGGCACAAAGCAAACGAAGGAAGTGAGCTGGCCCTTCCCTAGAAGTGCGCCCCTCCTCTCTTCCATCCATGCAGCTATACATTCTTACATCCATTCATTTTTTCATGCATCATTCAATCTTTCCTCGTTCCCTCAATCCATCCACTCTGCCATCCATCCATCCACTCTGCTATCCTTTCACTCTCCCATCTACTCTGCCATCCATTTGTTCATCCTTTCACTCACTCACTCACTCATCCATCTATCTATCCATCCATCTCTTTACCCTACCATTCTTTTCCCTGCCCATCCATCCCTTTACTCTGCAATCCTTTGACCTGCCATCCACCTATCCATTCATTCTCTCACTCACTCACACATCCATCCATTCATCCATCCATCCATCCACTGGGCCATCCCTTGACTTGTATATTCACCTATCCATTCACTCATTCTTTCACTCATTCATCCATCTAGCCACACATCTATTCACCCACTCTTTCTTCCACCCAGACATTCTTCCACCTACTCATCACTCAATCCTTCCATCCTCCCTTCATTCCATTCAATATTTCTTCCTTCATTTCTTTTACTATGTGCCCATTTTTTGTTTTTCCTTGCTACCACTTGTCCGTCTACTGACACTGTATTCCTTCATAATGTTAATTATGAGATTTTGTTTGCGAGCTGGAGGCAGAACAGGTCCATAAAGAGCCACACCCCGCTGAAGCTGCCAAAGCAGGGGGTTCTCCACGCCCCTACATTGTCATTGTCACCCTGGTTCCTAATTGAGATATTTTCATTCATTATTTCAGCTGGAACAGATGTACGAGTCGGATTCTCGGCGGGCCGGCCCTTTTCGTTAAATTAGACCCTATGGCTAAACCCGACACGTTGTGAATCGAGAATCCAATTCTGCTGTATAGCATTATAAGAGTGTCCCAGCACATCTGGAGCTATCCCCCAGCCCACACCTGATTTACCAGGTTTGTTTTTTTAATTATCTGGTGGGGTTAATTGGGATATTAACAGAAAGAAAAAGTAGCTTAGGGAGGGTGGTGATGATGAGAGACCCTCTCTGAAAGGGACAGTGGGAGGGAAACCCATCTCACAACCATGAAAATCACTGGGCTACAGTTATCCCTAAACTTCATCTTGACATCTGGATGGATTTTTATCTCTAGGTATCATACTGCGTATTCCCTCCATTACAGGAGAAAGCCAATATCGGGCTTAAGTTACAATGGCCAGGGTCAGGAAGAACACCTCCGATTTATTCAAATTTCTTTATAAACCAAATAGTCATCCAAAGTCAATAAACTCTCTGATAATAGGTGCATGTCTACAATCTGGCTTCCTAATATAGAGCAAGATATCATTAGCGCAGAGTGAAATTAGGAAGCAACAGCTACTAATTTGCAGGTCCTTGCAAAAATGATGGCCACGGAGACGCCAGGGGTTTGAGCGCAAAAGCAAATAATACAGGGATGGCAAGCATCCCTATCAGGTGCCTAGAGTTATTGCTATGCACGATGATACTCGCCCAATTACCTTCAAGTGAGCTCAAGGCACAATGTATGACTGAAAAATGCAGCCCACAGTGCCCTCTTCCAGAACCAATCTCCATAGGATTGAAAAGAGAAAATCCTGTTCTAGGCAATGGAATTATGTTTCTATGTGTAATTAAACCACCACAGTGGAGAATTGTTTACCTGTTTTAAAAAGAGTGATTATAACTGAGTAGCAGCATTCATGAGAGAATCCCTATCCCTCCTGCCTCCTCAAACAAATCTACTGAGAAGCCAGCATCTTCCCATACTCTTTATAAATTTGGTTGGTAAAATGTTATTGCCGCTTGTGAGTCACTGTGGATTTAGTCACCAGGCCTGGGCCCACCCGGGACATTTTCCTTCACAGTATTGCCTGGCCATTGAATATTTATTTAAGTATTTGACCTCTTTGGTTGCTTTGTCCCAAATCATCTTAGTGAGTTTCCCAAGTATCTCTGACTTGTGAATTCTGGTATACTCATTTTATAATTCCCTAATCTCCCCCTTTAACCTATTGATGGTTAGCTTTTCTGCCTTTGTTGCAATCTCTATGCCTCTAACGTAGGCCTTGAATGCCTCTCAGCAGACAACGCCTGTACTAGAAACCCGTCTGCATTTAGTTTAAAGTGCTCAAAGGTAGACTGCCTCATCTCCTCTTCAAACACTGCATCCAGGAGTAGGTCTGACAGAATATGCCATTATGCAAAAAAAGAGAAGAGAAGAATATATATATATATATATACACATACATATATATATATATATATATATATATATATATATATATATATATATATATATATATATATATATATATATATATATATATATATATACACACTGAAATCTCAAATGTCATCACTGATGACATCATCCAGTGAATGTGTGTTTTTCTGAAAATTAAATATGTTTTATATATGTATGTCTCAAGGTCGATGGAAGAATAAATGGGTATGTAAGTGTCTAATGGCTGATTTATTGGGTAAAATTGATTGCATAACTGACTAATTAATTGTATCTTAGTGAATACATGGGTTAGTGAGTAATGTTTAAATATGTACATATCTGTATCAGTCTCTCACTTTGTGTATAAGTGGCTGCATGGGTTGCTGAGTAGCTACATGAGTATCTCTATAGGTTATTAGTTGGTTTTTTGAGTATCAGTATGAGTGTCTGAGTGTCTGCATGGTTCGGTGGGGGATATTACTTACCGCATAGATTCATGAATGAGTGACTCACTGTTTGTATGAGTTTTGAAGACAGCATGTGTGCAGGACTGTATGGGTGGATGAGTGTGTGTATAGGTGTGTTAGTGAGTGAATGACTGTCTCAATAGTGTCTTTATGAGTAAGTACATATGTTTTAAACTAGTATATGTGAGTATTGATGTATATAAGTGAGTATATATGAGAGTGAGAGATTGGAAGAGTTCCTGTATATATAAGTATGTGTTTCTATAAGTGATCTTTTAAGAGAGTAAGTATGCGTATGTCACTGTAGAAGTAAATGTCGTGGTGTGTGTATAGCTGTATGTGCAAGTAAATGGATGTTTGATAGTTTATTTGCATGTGTGAGTATTTGTGTGAGTAACTCTATGTATGAGTGTAGGTGTGTAACAGGATGTATAGGTGTATGAGTACATATGATGAGTGAGTACATGTATAAGTGACTATATAGAACTGTTGGTGAATGAGTGGATGTTGATGTAGATTTTGGAATTACTGAATAGGTTGTTCTAACTGGTATTGGTATCTCCATTGTTTTGAAAATGTTAGTTTCTATTTTTCAATGTGTGTATCAAAGGATGATGTCATCAGTGATGTAATCAGTATTGTCATTTGAGATGTCATCAGTGATGTCACTGACCATGTCATGAGTGATGTAATATGTTACGTCATCAGCAGTGGATTGAGGGGGTGCGAGTGATAGCTATAACGCCCCTGAAAGCTATGGTTTTTTCAGTGAATTTCAAAGGTTTTTTAAATGCTAATTCCTAACTATAACTTGTCTGAAACCTATGTTTTTTTCAGTAAATTTCAAACGTTTTTTAAATGCTTATTCCTAACTATAACATGTCTGAAACCTTTGTTTTTTTCAGTGAATTTCAAAGTTTTTGTAAATGACTATTTTTAAATGTATTAATTGTTATTTTTTTATACAGATTTTCTACATTTTTTATACAATTTATTTTTAGATACTTTATTTTTTTTAATTACATTATAATTACAGTATACATTACATTACAAAATATACTTTCTCAGAATGAATTACTTTAGTTTAGATACTTTGCAAATAGGCAATAGTCTTCTAAGTACAGTAGTTACAGTTGTTGTAATGCGCAACACAATTTCAGACACAATGCAACATTGAGGCCAATGTGAATTTCTAGTTAAATGCAATTAGTTACTTTTTGGATTACTTTACTAACCACAGGACTGGATCCTAGATTTAGTCCTGGGACATCTCCTGTAAACTGTTGAGTAAAAGCATTTTGGTTACAGTAGTGATTTGTAAGGAATATTATTGTATTTTAAAAGTTGACAGAAACTTTTTCACGTAGAATCACCAATGTTATCCTAAGGGAGGAAATTCACTTAGCAGGTAAGTAGTGTTAACGTTACTTTTTCTTACTCAGTGGTGGCTCCTGGATCCAGCACGGGTGCATCTCCTGTAAACAGTTGAAAGAATGCGGTTAAGTCAAACAGGCGATTTTTAAAGAATATTTTTAGTTTGTGAAAATAGACACTTAAAAACTTTTCTGGTGAAAACCAGACAATAGATTCCTTTAGAAGGAAATACAAGTTACTGATAAGTACGGTTAGCATTACTTTTCAGGATCAGTGCTGGGCTCAAAGAAGCAGCACTGAGGTCACTCCTGATAATAGGTGAGTAAATCAGAATTCGTACTTCTGCTGATTTTATAGGAATTTTATACAGTTCTAAAACTCCACACAGAAGAATTTCCAAGTGAAACCAGTCAATGTTAGCCTATGGAAGGAAATTCAAGTTACTGGTAAGTATGGTTAGAATTACTTTTCAGGATCAGTACTGGGCTCAAAGATGCAGCACTGAGGTCTCTCCTGATAACAGGTGAGTAAATCGGAATTCGTTGTTCAGCTGATTTTAGGTGAATATTTTAAAGATCCTAAACTCCACACTTAGAAGAATTTCCACTTGAAACCAGTCAATGTTAGCCTATGGAAGGAAATTCAAGTTACTGGTAAGTATTGATAGAATTACTTTTCAGATCAGTACTGGGCTCAAAGATGCGGCATTGAGGTCTCTCCTGATAACAGGTGAGTAAATCGGAATTCGTTTTTTGGCTGATTTTAGATGAATATTTTAAAGTTCCAAAACTCCACATTTAGAAGAATTTCCAAGTGAAACCACTCAATGTTACCCTATGGAAGGAAATTCACTTAGCAGGTAAGTAACATTATTGTTACTTTTTCTTACTCAGTGGTGGATCCTGGATCCAGAGCTGGTGCATCTCCTGTAAACAGTTGAAAGAATGCATTTAAGTCATACAGGCGATTTTTAAGGAATATTTTTCATTTGTAAAAATAGACACTTAGAAACTTTTCTGGTGAAAACCAGACAATGGATTCCCATGGAAGGAAATACATGTTACTGGTAAGTATTGTTTGAATTACTTTCAGGGTTAGTGCTGGGCTAAAAGAACAGCACTGAGGTCACTCCTGATAACAGGTGAGTAAATCGGAATTCGTAGTTCGGCTGATTTTAGAGGAATATTTGTACGTTTCAAAAATCAACACTTAGAAACTTTTCTGCTGAAAACTACACAATGGATTCCTATGGAAGGAAATACAAGTTACTGTAAGCACGCTTAGAATTACTTTTCAGGGTCAGTGCTAGGCTAAAAGTTGCTGCACTGGGTTCTCTCCTGATAACAGGTGAGTAAATCAGAATTCGTAGTTCAGCTGATTTTAGAGGAATATTTGTACAATGGTGAAGGAAGGGGGCGGGGCCTGAGGTGACATGTGTGCAAACACGCCCTGTGGTGCATTTTAAGTAGCGGGATTAAGTGCCCTTGCATCCTGAGGTCCCCTGGGTGCCAACTAGCCCACCAGGTACCTCTAGTATGCGCCATTGGGCTGCGTTGCAGAGAGGTGTTCAGAGGCCACGCCCCTTTTTACAACACTCTGCAACGCAGCTCCATGGTGCTTACTAGAGGTACCTGGTGGGCTAGTTGGCCCCCAGGGACCCTCAGTATTGACAAGGAATTAATTCCCCAACTTAAACCGCACCACAGGGCGTGTTTGCACACATGTGAACCCAGGCCCCGCCCCCTCCCTTCACCACTGTGCAAACGCACCCCGTGGCACTTTTTAAGTTGGGGAATTAAGTCCCCTTGAATACTGAGGATCCCTGGGGTGCAACTAGCCCACCAGCTACCTCCAGTAAGCGCCACAGAGCTGCGTTGCAGAGAGGTGTAAAAAGGGTTGTGGCCTCAGAACACCTCTCTGCAATGGAGCTCCCTGGGGCATACTGGAGGTACCTGGTGGGCTAGTTGGCCCACAGGGCCCCCCAGTATTCCAGGGGAATTAGTTCCCCCTCTGCAAACGTGCCAGGGAGCGCATTTGCAGAGTGGTGCAATGAGAGAGCTTGGCCTCCGGCCGCAATCCTGTTTTTTTCTTTTTTTAAGTAGGGGGGGCTGTGTAGCCCCCCTTCTCTTTCTAATTTTTTTTAGCCCTGGGGACCCCATTCTCCAGGGCCTGCCCCCAATTTTTAATTTAAAAAAAAACGGGAAGGGGGGCCGCGTGGCCCCCCTCCCAAGGCCATAGTCTGCCCCGGGGACCCCATCCCCTGGGCATGGGCCTTTTCAAAAAAAAAAATTATTAGGAGGGGGCTGCATTGCCCCCCTCCTGTGGCCACTTTTGGCCCCGGGGACCCCCTCCCCTGGGGCCGGCCATTTAAAAAAAAATGTTTGGGAGGGGGCCCGCGTTGCCCCCCCCTCCCGGGCCACTTGTAGCCCCAGAGACCCCATCCCCCGGGGCTGGCCCACTCTGTTGGGGACCGTGGGGGGGTCCCCAATCCCCCCACGGTCCCTGCCGGCTCCCCGCCTCCAGCAGGAGCCGGCATTTCTTTTCTACATGGGGAGCAGCTAACATGCTGCTCCCCATGTAGAAAAGCAATCGTCTTTATTTTATGAAGAGAGAGCAGGTTTCCTGCTCTCTCTTCCAAAAACCAAAGCAGTTTGCTATGGTAGGGTGGGAGCCGCGAGGCTCCCGCCCTACCATAGCAAACTACAGTGTCCCGGGGTAGGCACCCCGGGACACTGCAGGAGCCGGCCCTGGAGGGTGTTGGTCCCCAGGGCCACCACAATGCTCCAGGAGGAGGGCCAAGCGGCCCCCCTCCCAACATTAAAAGCCCTGGGGGTGGTGGTCCCCAGGGCTGGGGGGTCCGTCACGGACCCCCAATTAAAAAATTAAGTGCCCTGGGGAGGTGGTGGTCACCGGGGCATGTGTGGGGGGGGGCTTGAGCCCCCCATACAGGTTTTGTCATTTAATTTTTTTTTAAAGAAGCCCAAGGGGGTGGCGGACCCCGGGGCTGCAGGGTAGTCGTGAGCTCCCCGCATACATAATGTTAAAACCCTTGGGGTGGCGGTCCTCGGGGCTGGCGGTCCTCGGGGCTGGCGGGCCCCTATGGGCCCCCATTATAATTAAATACATTGCCCCCGGGATTTGCCCCCCAGGCTAATTTCAAATAACACTTGTCCTTGTGGGACCCCCTGAGCAGGCCTAGGGGGTCAGGGTGTTTTTACCCTGCCCCCTTTGTGTCTTTTGCGCACTTGTTTTTCAGTTTTCTTGTGCCTCGTTTCTACCGAGAGACAAGATGGCGGCCAACACTTACTGGTTTGGAGTGTTGACAGACAGTTGACAGCGAATTAGCATGCAGCTCATTCTCGTAAGGGTACGCACATGATCCTCAGAGGATACGCGTACCCTACGCGCACATAGATATATCTATGAATTTACTTTTGATTTTCTCAGGAATTACTGCACGGATTTACACCATTTAACAAAAAGTGTGATCTGTGAACCAAACTCTACCTTTTTGCCAAATTTGGTGTGAACCCGTTCAGCTGTAGCCGTCTCTAAAGGTCCCTATTTCATAAGAGCCCCGTGTAATTGACGGGCGACTGCACTGTTTTAAAATGGTAACTTTTAGGTGTTGACACAATAGAATTGTGCATAGATTGTAAAATTGCGCATAGTGGCAAGGAATTTGCTGGTGAAATGCTGATACACAGCAAGATTGATTCTTGGAAGACCGACACTGTTAATATATTACACTTTAAATCAATGTTTTTTGTATGTGAAGAAACCACTACAAAATGGTCGCCGTTTGCAATGTAATCGAAGTGTCCATCATCTCTGTCACTCACAGGAAATAAGGTGTATTTAATGTGTCGGAAATGCACGTAATTGTAAAAACTGACGAAGGACTTTAGGTCTGAAACGCGTCTGTTTTGTCCATAGCTGATTAAAATCTATCGCTGCATAACCCCCGTGAGTGCGTTATCGTTTTTGGGAAAAGAAACAATTAGGGCTGCCATAGAAACGCGTGAGTACCGACGCGCAACGGCACCCGTCCGGGAGTGCCTTGGGATTGTGGTACATTGAGGAGCTGGAATATATTTATATATATATATATATATATATATATATATATATATATATATATATATATATATATATATATATATATATATATATATATATATATATATATATATATATATATATATATATATATATATATATATATATATATATAAGTCTTTCAATGTGCACGCAGGTTAAAACCACCGTAGCTCTTACGTGGGTTTCCGCATTCCATAACGCGAGGACGAAGTGGCAAGTCTGGCAGCGCTCTGTGAGAAGATTAATTCCTCCGCGCTTTGGACATTGAATTTAGCTATCAACTCTGACTCTTCATTGGAGAGCATCCCCGAAGTAGCTTGTGGTGCGATTTTGAGATTACAAATTTTGGGTGCGGACAAAACGTCGCACAAGTGGTGACGCACCACAGAAGGGTGCCCAATGACATTGGTTTTTTAACCTGTGTGCACATTGAAAGACTTTTTGCGCCCCCTCCCCTCATCCCGTCCTGATGAAGACCCTGATTTGAGGAATTGAATTAACCGGTTTATGGGTGGGTCGAAACATCGACATTTTCCTTTGGGAGCCTGCACCTATCAGTCTCTGCCCCTTCTCCCCCTCTCCCCCCCTCCTAATCCCCTTGCCAACAGTGCAAACCAAGGATAACGGAGGGTGTGTTCAAAAACTACAAGCTAGTAAAAAAGATTTACTTTTTTTGCAAGCGTTCTCTAGGGCAGGCTCATTTTTGTATATAAGTAATCTGCACTTTGTTTTTCTGATCTCTTTGATCAATCACTTGAGCACATACTTTCACCTTTCTCTGTGCACGCCTCTCTTTTATATCTCAGAACAATTTTATTGTAAATGTAAATATTTGTATAAAATGTGCGAAATTCTTCCTTTTTTTCAAATTGTATATTAAATAAGAGAATCCGGCTGGATTCATTTGAAATCTCAAGGTTTTGGTGCTTTTTATGTAATATTTTGACAATGTGGGCTAGTGTATCTATCTAACCAACTGTATAGATTTATTCTAGAGCTGACTAAAAATTATTTGACTAACGCAGTAATTGTGTTACATGGTGAATTTTCGTCGAGGACCAATTGTTTACTATAATACCCGATACCCAGGTCCTTTGACTAAATTGGGTCACCCCCTGTTCTATAATAATAACATTTAGGCTCTAACATATATATAGCCCAATATATATTTTTTCAAAGTTAATTTTCGTAAAAACCACTGGAGCATATATCTTGAGACATAGCAAAGGCACATCGGGCTACAAGTCCCTACAATTTTGCCAAGTTTGGAGGAAATCCATTCAGCCGTTCGGGCTAAAAGTGAGGTTGACCGCCCTATGGAAATTAACATGGGGAAAACACGTTTTGGGACCCCCCTTTTATCTCGACCCCCGCTTGACGAATCCCCCCAAACTTTCAAGGAAGGACCGGAGCTCCGCGAGGCAAATTTGAGGAAATTTTCAGGCAGATTCGTCAACCGGCGCCAAAGTTATTCCAAATAGAATTTTGAGATTTTGCATTGAAAAAAATCCTAACTATAACTACCTACTGGCGACCGCCAGTAGGTAATATATATATATATATATATATATATATATATATATATATATATATATATATATATATATATATATATATATATATATATATATATATATATATATATATATATAGTAGGGTTGTGCTTACCTTACTTATAACCTTACTTATACATTATAATTATAAATGCATGCATGATAAAGGCATTGGCATGGTAAAGGTTGCATGAAAAAGGCATGCATGGTAAAGACGTGCGTTGTAATGCCAAAAATTTCCCAGAGGAGCCTATGTCGAATGCAGTGCTAAATTTGTAAGAGAATGAGTGCCAGTCCCCAAAGCTCTGCTGGGAAGCCCGCAGCCTGCACAGTCCTAATTCCACCTCATTCCTCTTTAATCCATTACCAGACACTTCCTGACCCTTTATCTCACCTTTGCAGGCTACTGCTTTCTCCCCTTTGTGACAGGTTTTCTGTCTTTCCCTTCCACATCTTTCCATTTTGTGTTTTTCCTTCTCTTGCTCTCAGTATATGTCTAACATGCAAAAATGTGTGCCAGTTCCAAAAAATGAGTTCTGGTGGCTCCCACTGGCAACCACTGACTAACATTAAGCACTGGCTGAGCAGTACCCCTGGTTATCAAGTGTTCACTCCCACAATACAGCAACAAGATAGTAGTTAATTATACTTACCACACAGAAATGATTCAAGGTGTGGCTCAGCGTCCAGCCACTTCATTGTATGTCAGTTCCATGCACCTCAACAGTTCTGGTGGGCTAGGCACAAGACTACAAAAAACGTGGTTGTGATGGTCGTGTGGAGGCCTCTCTCAGCATCTGCTTTCTCACTGTCAGCAAAACCGTCAGAGGGTCACAGTTTTTTTCTCTTTCCCTCAGCCCCCAAGGCCTGCCCAACCTCCTCTCTATCAAGGCAGACCTGCATACTCTGCTACTCCGCAATCGCAACTCAGCGGCGCAGTGCGGTATATCTCTGCCAAACAGCATCATCTATGCTGGTGACATCTTGCCTCCCGCCATTGCATGCAGCACCCATGCCACCCTCGAGACACAATGGGATGGCCATATCAGTCTTCGTGGATTGAGTCACTTTATACTTCAGATGTTACTGGTGAGATATGCGGGGCGTTCTCCATCAATCCATGCCTACCTTTTACTACTAGACGGTAATTCCATTGCTTTGCCTTTTTACAGAAGGGAAGGTGCACCAATTCAAAGTCAATTTACTCCAAATATATCCCAAAAAATTCTTTATTGTCATATAAAGTGAGAATTTAACATCAGCCAACGCGTTTTGTTCCACAGCTGGAACTTCAACAGTACTTAGCTATTTAAGTCAAGGCAAGGTCTGCCCACGTATTTTAACCAGGGATGTCTTAAGAGGTATAGGTAGTAGACATCCTGAGATCTCAACGACAATTATAATGCAATTGTAAGTTCTACAACTTTGTTCAATAACCCACAGTCACGGTAACCTTTGTAGCATTTTCTTGTAATCTCCATTGCTTTGCCCACTGAGGCTCAGGTGAAGGCAGCCTGGATGCAGGCCTTCCTGGAATCTAAGAGAAGAGATACTGTGTCATCGATAACTGATCTGTTTTCACAGATTATGGTGGATTAAATGTTGGGGCAGCAGAGCCTCACTACAGCGTGGACATCTTGGTTGCAGGCTCGTTGACTCCCTTCAACTTTCTTCTTTCCTGTATTGTTGTTTTGGTGTCGCTCTTCTGGTACCGCATGCACTTTTCTCCCCAGTTGGGGTGGTAACTGATTCACAATTATGAAGGTGCCATTTTCTCTCAAGAAGGCTTTGCTGCTTGTTTCGGGCTACCAAATGTAAACCAGGTTATCCTCACAGAAACCATAATAGGAACTAGTTCCCAGAAGCAAATTGTAACTCTACTTTTTGAAAACAGTATTTTATTTGTGAATTATCCTATATGCCAATAGGTCGATTCAGAAAATTTCAAATGGGAGAGGGTTCAAAGAACGACCTGCCTAATGAAAAATAATTAGGCAGGATGTAATTTTCGACCCCCATCTATTGGCTGCCATCACAGAGATGGTGGCCTGCATTGTTTGGCAGACCATCATCCTTGTGATTGCATTTAAAAATTTAAAACGCATTTTTCATAAAGCAACCCGATTTGCTTAATGGATCCAGGACTGCTTTTAAAAAAACATTTAACATTTTTTGAAAATTTCAGTGAGAGATGGCAGTTGTTGCTTCAATGAGAACCTACTCCCCCTGATGCTGCCACCCCAATTCTCAAACGACAATAACTCCAAATGGGACACCTTCCTAATTGTGAATCAATTACCACCCACCTTGGGAGTTAGTAACTTTTCATTAGTTTGCAACCAGATTTATGGCCACAAACCATCGATTCACATAGGGGCATATTAGCAAGAACGTCGGTAAAATGATCGCCGTTTTAGCGGCAGTTTCCTGCCGCTAAAACAGCGATAATGGGCTTGCTAATATGCGTTATAGAATTCCAATAGAAGCCCAGGTTAGATGTCCTGCACTTCTAACCTGGGCTTCTATTGGAATTCTATAACGCATATTAGCAAGCCCATTATCGCCGTTTTAGCGGCAGTTTCCTGCTGCTAAAACCGCTATAATTTTAATGAGGTTCTTCCTAATATGCCCCATAGTACCATATCACAGTTTGGAAGGGACACCCAAATATGCCTCTTCCAAATTGTGATTTGGTAACCATTTCTAAACCCTTTTAGCAATTGGTAAAACGTGACTAACTCATAAAATCAATTTAATACTTATAAAATAACTTTTCACTATGGCAAACCCTCTTGTTTAGCAAATCAGGGGGTTTGCAATCACTAAAAAGGTTAGTACATCTAGTACTAGATTATTTTGACATTGTGAGAGCGTAGGAACTATTTATATGAATAATGCAGCCTTTCTCTTTCTCAGAGGCTAACAATCTGGTTTTCTACAGGGCAGCGTCTTTAATCTCAAAACACAAGGTTCTCTATCTTTAATGTGTGAAGAAAAGATCATAAAAACCCAAAAGCCAAAATCAGAAGAGACACCCCATCTAATTCTATGCTAGGCCCAAGCATACCACTTGTACTTCTCCGATTAGAATATTGCCACAGGAGCATGTGGGTGTCCTCTTGATAAAATCCAGCAGGGTCTACAGAAACTTTGCAAAATGCAAACATGACATTTAATGCTATATTTAAACATGAAATGCATTGATGCATCCATTTTGGATACAAGTATGCACTCCTTGCTAAATAATATAGCGCAGATGGCGTTTGGAGACTCTGATTCCTCCAAGTGAAGGCACACAAAACAGAATTCTGCACACTAACCTGATCTGTTAAGTAGAAATCCCTTTAATGGTTTCAGCTAGGCCTAGGAAATGATGTCACCTCAAAGGGCATGACATTTACTTACTTCACCTGTAAAACTCAGGTTGTGTCAAATCTTTGAAAGCTCATAAATGAAAAAGTAATTCATGAAATCCATTCCCCTTCTACGCTGTGATGGATCATATTATTATATCTGTGCTCCTTTAAAAATTCATCACTGTCACTCCCACTGTTCTACTTTTACAGATAGATTCATGAAGCCAAATTGTGATCGCAATAGCTGCGAATTTGAAATTGCGATCGCAATTTGAAGAAAAGGAATTCATGACAGTGAAAACTCAAAAATTGCGAATTCGCAAAAGAAAAATTGCGAGTTTGCAAAGTAATTCGCCAAATCCAGGAAGAAGCCCATTAGCGAATCGGTAACTGCGAGAAACCATGGATTCTGTGAATTAACTTGCAAAATCGCTAAATAATCGCAATCGCTATTCAAGTAAAATCGCAAAATGCGAAAAACCCGAAAATCGCTATTTGCGACGCGCATTTTAAGGAGAACCCAAACCAGGTGGTAACCAGTAAGGAAAAAAAAATAATAATAACTTTAACAAACTACCAACAGGTGCAGTCCGGACCGAACACACTTAAGGATATGCAGGTGGAGCATGAGGACTCTCACAATGCCAGGACTCTACATGGTGGTCAGGCGGTGAAGGCTACAGCGAGCAGCACGGAGCAGACGCAGGATGCAGGAGCGAATATTCCGCCAGCGGATCACCCTTCTGGGCCAAACTGATGAGAAAATTTACTCTAAGTACCGCCTGAATGGGGCAATGATCATCAAGCTGATCCGGGACTTAGACCCCCTGATGCAGCACCCAAGGAGGACCAATGCCGTGCCCACCCATGTCCAGGTCTTGTTCAGCCTGCACCTACTGGCCTCCGGAAGCTTCCAGGGGAAAGTCGCTGATGCAGGGGGGATATCCCAGCCCACCATGTCCCGCTGCCTAAGGAGTTTCCTGGAGGCAATGCTGGCCCGGCTACACCACTACATCTCATTCCCGACCACCCAACAGGACTTGAATGACACCAAGCTTCATTTCTACAATATTGCGCAATTCCCACATGTAATAGGATGCATTGACTGTACCCACATCCACATCTGCCCTCCAGCACAAACGGAATACATGTACCGCAACCGCAAGTCCTACCACTCCCTCAATATCCAGCTGGTGTGCAACGCCAAGACTATCATCACGGACATAGTGGCACAATATCCGGGGAGCACACATGACTCCTTCATATTCCGGCACAGCGGCATGCACACACAACTGACCAGAGGAGACTGCGGCGAAGGACACCTACTAGGTAAGTACACATGCCCCCAAATGGTACACTGTGATCATGTATCTGCGTAGAACAGGCACTCACCCTGTGCTTCTTTCCTTCAGGTGACAGCGCCTACGGTCTCCGTGAGTACCTCCTCACCCCATACCTCAACCCTGCCACACCACAGCAACGGCGTTACAATGCTGCACACATACGCGCTAGAAATTGCATTGAGAGGACATTTGGGCTTTTGAAGAGCCGTTTCCGCATACTTCACAAGACTGGTGGGGCCATCAAATACACGCCTGAGGTCTGCTGCCGCATCGTGGCCGTATGTGCAATACTCCACAACATTGCTACCAAGCGCAGGATACCAGTGGAGATATCTGGCAGTGAGTCGGTAGGGGACAACCACCCACCTCCACATGTGCGGCATGCACGCGGGGAAAATCCTGCAGAAGGACACAGGCGCCGCAACCACATCACTATTAACTGTTTCTAGTGCACCCATTTCCCTCACACAACACTGCACTCAGGCATGACAAATGTAATAATGACATGAGTTGGAGTTAAGTGAGACCATAACATTTTATTGTTAATTTACAATATTGTGGCCTTTGATTTCCTTGGTGTCACATGAGGACAGTATTGCTTCATACCTCCCCATGCAGGGGTAGAGGGCTTGCTTAGGTGTCCAGCATGGCCCTACAGACAGTGTTCAAGGTGTTACTGGCGCCTATGTTGAGACGCACCGAGTCGTCTCTCAGGGTCCTGAGGGACGGTGTTGGCCCGTGATCCTGCTGTGGGCCTGCTGCTGCGGTGGCGTTCAGGCACCGTCAGCAAGGACATGCTGCTGTTGGTCGACGCAACCTTGCTGACATCGTCACCCCCCCCTGGTTCACCATGGGCAGTGGGCCACATGCTGAGCACTGCTGCTGTCAGCAGTTCAAGAGACCTGGCCACATCTTGGCAACACTGTACCATTTGCCCCTGCATGGTAAGTGATCTTCGTGAAAGTTGCGATATAGGATTGCCTACTATGTGGTTGGACCTGGTGTAGGCCGACAGGCAGGCCAGTAGTTGGCGGTGGCGGCGGCGGGTCATGTCCTGCTGGGCTACCAGCAGCTGGCTATTTTCACGGACAGCTGCGGTCATCTGTCCGACATTTTGGCCAGTCTTCTGCAGCTCAAGATGTATCGCTGCCAGGTGACGCGCTTGTCTTTGGTGTACCGCCAGCATGCGGCGTTCAATGGACAGGCCAGGATCAGGTAGATGGAGTGCCCTGCCCGTGCCTGTTGAGGCTTGACGCTGATGGCGCCTTAGTCCGCTGGACTGGGATCTTGCTCCGGCTGTGCGCCGCGTCTGCCTCCTAGCCACTGGTGGTGTGGCCTGCACAGCTGCTGTAGGTGTCTGTTGGGGTGGTGGCTGGACACCTGTGGCTGCAGGGGTGGCCCTGTCCACACAGGCTGGTGGTGGTGGAATCACTGCAGGTGGCTGGGATGGACCTGGTTGTTGGTCAGATTGTCCCTCACCCTCGGTGTCCTCCGGTACCTCCTCGATATGTAGGGCCTCGCTGTCAGTGCTGGGTTGGTCGGCAGCACCTGTGATGTACAAGGGTGCATGATTAATTATATGTATCTTGCACATGAGATGTTGCTGCATGGATGCAGGCTTGTTTTCCCTGACTGGCTTTTTGAATTACTATGATTTGACAGATCTGGCTGTTTTGTTCTATCTGGGGAATTATGATTACACTACAACTACCACAATGCATTGGGGCATTTCAGGTGTGCATGGCCTGCATTACTGGGGATGTCATATTGCTAGCTCAGGAGTCATGGGCATTGTTAGGGGACGGGGTCGCAGTCGCATGGCACTTACCTTGTGATTGTTGTCTGTGTCGGGACGAGTCCAGCTGAATTACACCCATGCAGGCTTCTGGTGTGAGGGTGTCCTCGACAAGGTCCTCCAATGGAGTGTTGGGTGTGGCAATTGGATCCCCTCCACCGGTGGAAAGACGCTCCCCAATCCTCTCCGCAATGCGCTCCTTTGCACGACCTCTCAGGTCGTACCGACGCTTCTTCAAGTCGTCGATTGACCGCTGGGTCACCCCGACTGCATTTTCTTTTGCGCATATGCGCAGCCAGATCTGGTGCTTGTCTGCCTCTGGCACCCTCCGGGAGTCATTGCCGAAGAGGCGTCCATGGTCCTTGCAGACCCCCTCAATGAGGTGCTGAAGTTCTTGTTCAAAGAACTTTATTTTTCTCTTCCTTCCTTGGCCACTGCTCCCTGCTGCTTCCTGGGACATGTTGGTGGTATGTGTCCTGCTGGGGTGCTGCAATATCACTGTTGTGGAGCTCTTCACAATGCTGCTTCCACTGTCTGGCTCAGTGATCTGTTTGTGGGAGGGAAATCCTACTTCCTGGTTGTGATGTCATCAATGGGCTCGAAATGCGACTCCCGTTTTTGCTATCTTGCAGTTAGCGAGATCGCAAATTGCGATTTCCCTAATTGCGAGATCGCAATTTCAACATGGAAAACGGGCGATTCTGCGAAATGTAAGCGATTGTGGCAAAATCGCAATCGGAAATTGCGGCCGATTGCGATTCGCATTTTTCAATCGCATTTCTTCATGAATGCAAATCTGCGACTTTCTAATTGCGATTCGGTATTTTTCGCTATTAGAAATTTGCAGAATGGCACTTTGATGAATCTATGTGTTAGACTTTAATCAACACATAATTGCTTCTCTTTACCAGAAACAAAGGCCCTGCACACATCAGTCAGCAGTAGCAAATAGTAGTTCACACTTGTCCATTCTTAAACAATGGCAGTTAACTCTAGTGATGCATGTAGTGGAGATGACCCAGTTTTGTACTGCCAACTTACAAATCTGATATTAAATTGTATATACACATATATATTACCTACTGGCGATAGCCAGTAGGTATATATAGTTAGGACCTAGTTACCATAGGAAATTCCGAACATTCTATTGGGAATAACTTTGGCGCCGATTGAGGGATATGCCAGTAATTTTCCTTAAATTTGCCTCGCTGCGCTCCGCTCCTTCCCTGAAAGTTTCGGGGGGATTCGTCAAGCGGGGGGCGAGAAAAAAGAGGGGTCCCAAAACGTGTTTTCCCCATGTTAATTTCCGTAGTGACATTCTGACAAGGCTACAGCTCGAACGGCTGAACAGAATTTACACCGGATTTGGCAAAATGGTAGGGACTGGTATGCAGCAGTGCCTTTTGTATGTTTGGTGAAAATCCCTCCAGTAATTCTTGAGAAAATTGAATTTGAAATTTTTCAAATGGCATTTTCTATGGGACCTTTAGACATGGCTAGCGTATATTTAACAAGGACCCCCCTGAGTTCATAGAAAATAGATTCCTAGACCAGGGAAAAGTAATCATTTGATATTTAACAATCTAGGCAACCATAAGAGACAATCAAAGAAGTTTTAATAAATGGAAGGGAATTAAGCTACAAAATGTTTGCAAAGAAAACAATTTATTAAGAGTTAAAAAGATAGGGTTTATTCAAGTAAATTTGTATTACTGTTCCATATTAGTCAGTATTACAAGGAAATGAAAAAAATTTGATAAGATTTGTCATTAATTTGTGACTATCTTAAATAGAAAGGTTCAATTTTTAAGCTACTGTAAAATCTGTAAACTGTTCTCTTGTTGTAAAGTCATTTACCTATGTGTGTAATCCTTATTTCTGTCTATATTTATTTATTTTTTTAGAAACTTTTTGTGGCTACTCCAGAAGAAGGCCCTGGCCGCCGAAACGCGCGTAGAGTACCAATCTGCCACTTCCAGTGTTTTTTAACTTTATATATGTTCTCATTTGCATTGTGATTCATGCCATGTGATTTATAGATTGTTGTTTTAAGTCTAGTTTGTTTAAACTACACTCTTTTAACGTACATAATTAATCTGTGAATGTGATATTGACCTTTAGACACGGCTACAGCCCGAACGGCTGAACGGAATTACACCAAACTTGGCAAAATGGTAGGGCCTGGTATGCAGATGTGCCTTTGCTATGTTTGGTGAAAATCCCTCCAGTAGTTCTTGAGAAAATTGAATTTGAAATTTTTGAAATGGCATTTTCTATGGGACCTTCAGACACGGCTACAGCCCGAACGGCTGAACGGAATTACACCAAACTTGGCAAAATGATAGGAACAGGTATGCAGTAGTGCCTTTTCTATATTTGGTGAAAATCCCTACAGTAGTTGTTGAGAAAATTTAATTTGAGCAAATTATATATCTATATGCGCTCACCGTACGCGCACGGTACGCGTACGGTACGCGTACGTCCGCGTACCTTTACGTGCGCGAGCGAGTTTCTGATTGACTGGCAGTCGACTGTCAACATTCCAAACTGTCCAAACCAGGAAGTGTTGGCCACCATCTTATTTTTCAGGAGAACTGAGGCACAACAGAGCCCAAAACAAGAGTGGAAAACACGAAAAGGGGGCAGGGTAGAGATCCCCCAACCCTCTAGCCCTTCTCAGGGGGTCCCAAAAGGACCCCGAAGGGCAAAAAAAAAAAACTTCGAAAAAATCACGGGGAACGCGCACCTGACGCGTACTGTATGCGTACCATGCGCGTACCCCGCGATTAAAAAAAAAAACATTCTTTTTTGCACTTGGTGGTCCTTCTGGGACCCCCTGAGGAGGGCCAGGGGTTCAGGGGGTCCCAACCCTGCCCACTTTTTGCGTTTTCCACTCTTGTTATGTGCTCTCTTGTGCCTCACTTCTCCTGAGAAACAAGATGGCTGCTCAGGTGGTCCCAGAAGGATAATAACATATATAAACGTTATCCGCTAAAAGAATTAGCATTTACAAAACCTTTGAAATTTATTGAAAAAAAATATAGGTTTCACGCCTGATATAGTTAGGAATTAGCATTTAAAAAACCTTGCAAATTCACTGAAAAAAACATAGGTTTCAAGCCTTATATAGTTAGGAAGTAGCATTTAAATAACCTTGCAAAATCACTTTAAAAAACCATAGGTTTCAGGCCTTATATAGTTAGGAATTTGCATTTTTAAAAACCTTGCAAATTCGCTTAAAAAACCATAGGTTTCAGGCCTTATATAGTTAGGAATTAGCATTTAAAAAACCATTGAAATGGCTCCTATATAGTTAGTTGTACTAACTATATTTTGCGCACCCGCAATAGACTGCTGATGATGTCACATATTACATCATTCATGACATGGTCAGTGACATCACTGATGACATCTCAAATGACATCACTGATTACATCACTGATGACATCTCATTTGACATCACTGATGACATCATGGCAAGATAGCTGTCTTAATTGGGAGTATGATGTACAAAAATGCATCTTGAATGTCATTAGACACATAAAATTATTAATTTAAAATTATTCAGCGAGAATGAGCAGAGGCACAATGCTATTACGAAATCGAAAATGATACACTAGAAATGTAAATAAGATGCACAGTGAATGTTTATCTAGTGAATTAAGGTCAGCGCCAGTCTTTCTTCATTTTTTGTCACATTGTGATCACGTGGTTGTATAAAAAAGAAAGCAACGCAGGCACTCGTGAACAAGGGAGTGTTCCTGAAACTATATATATCCTACCAAGGTTGCCTCTTTAATGAAGATGCCACTCCGCACTCGATGGATTCACAAATCCTTTTATTGAAACAGCAGCTATACCAGGTGGGTTTGCATCTAGTCCCAATGCGTTTCGAAGCTCCATGCTTCTTTGTCAAGGGGCAGGCAGCAAAAAGCGGTGAAAACTACACTCGTCATTTCCCCTATTATGTATGCGCTCTCCGGTGAGGCATACTGGTCGGTGTAGTTCCAATAGAATCCCTCATTAGGGTCCGTGTTCTTGCTGTGTTTATAGTCCTGCTTTGTTATTTATTGTTCTTACAGCCCTCCAGTGGGCCCCCAACCTTTGCAAACTGCTGCTGTATTTACAGAAATCGTGTGCGCTAATTACACGGCCGAAGGTTCACAGCCGTCCAGACCCGTTTCCAGTTGCTCAGGCAGTGCATCCTCCGCGGCTGAGACCGGCCGCGTGTAAATCCTACCAAGGTTGCCTCTGCAATGAAGACGCCACTCCGCACTCGATGGATTCACAAATGCTTTTATTGAAACAGCAGCTATGCCAGGTGGGTTTGCAACTAGTCCCAACGCGTTTCGAAGCTCCATGCTTCTTTGTCAAGGGGCAGGCAGCAAAAAGCGGTGAAAACTACACTCGTCATTTCCCCTATTATGTATGCGCTCTCCAGTGAGGCATACTGGTCGGTGTAGTTCCAATAGAATCCCTCATTAGGGTCCGTGTTCGTGCTGTGTTTATAGTCATGCTTTGTTATTTATTCTTCTTACAGCCCTCCAGTGGGCCCCCAACCTTTGCAAACTGCTGCTGTATTTACCAAAATCTTGTGCGCTGATTACACGGCCGAAGGTTCACAGCCGTCCAGACCTGTTTCCAGTTGCTCGGGCAGTGCATCCTCCGCGGCTGAGACCTGCCGCATGTAAATCCTACCAAGGTTGCCTCTGCAATGAAGACGCCAATCCGCACTCGATGGATTCACAAATCCTTTTATTGAAACAGCAGCTATACCAGGTGGGTTTGCAACTAGTCCCAACGCGTTTCGAAGCTCCATGCTTCTTTATCAAGGGGCAGGCAGCAAAAAGCGGTGAAAACTACACTCGTCATTTCCCCTATTATGTATGCGCTCTCCAGTGAGGCATACTGGTCGGTGTAGGTCCAATAGAATCCCTCATTAGGGTCCGTGTTCGTGCTGTGTTTATAGTCCTGCTTTGTTATTTATTGTTCTTCCAGCCCTCCAGTGGGCCCCCAACCTTTGCAAACTGCTGCTGTATTTATAGAAATCTTGTGCGCTGATTACACGGCGAAGGTTCACAGCCGTCCGGACCCGTTTCCAGTTGCTCGGGCGGTGCATCCTCCGCGGCTGAGACCTGCTGTGTGTAAATCCTACCAAGGTGTCCACTGCAATGAAGACGCCACTCCGCACTCGATGGATTCACAAATCCTTTTATTGAAACAGCAGCTATACCAGGTGGGTTTGCAACTAGTTCCAACGCGTTTCGAAGCTCCATGCACTGTGCTAATCCTATGCTTAAAAACTTTGATAGAAAAACAGATATTTGAGGTGAGCAGATTTAGAGTGTCGCTGGTGTTGAGAGTGCTCTAACAGGAGCTGCTTTCCACCTAAACTTGAGATAGCACTGTGCTAATCCTATGCTTAAAAACTTTGATAGAAAAACAGATATTTGAGGTGAGCAGATTTAGAGCGTCGCTGGTGTTGAGAGTGCTCTAACAGGAGCTGCTTTCCACCTAACCATGAGATAGCACTGTGCTAATCCTATGCTTAAAAACTTTGATAGAAAAACAGATATTTGAGGTGAGCGGATTTAGAGCATCGCTGGTGTTAAGAGTGCTCTAACAGGAGCTGCTGTCCACCTAAACTTGAGAACTACCCAGAGTTCTCTCCTTCTTTTTTGCATAATTTATGCGTCAATCTATGCCTGAAAGGGGTTTCTTTTGATATATATATATATATATATATATATATATATATATATATATATATATATATATATATATATATATATATATATATATATATATATATATATATATATATATATATATCAAACTCCGCTCCTTTCACTCGAAAAGAAGTAAGGCCACAGCTGAGGATCAGGTCGGAAGCACTTTAATGAGCTGCACATCACGGAAAATGTTCTCCTTTGTTATGGCGGATGCATTTCGGCATTCTCTGCCTCTTCAGCGCCAGGTGTGTGTGCTTGAGTGAACGGGCGTGAGCAAGGTTGAAATACTCTGCCTTCTCCCAAACGGACTTTGGCTCCTCCCCCTTTGATTTCAAGTGCATACACCTCCTGTAGTCCGCTTGCTTGTCAGCGCCCACAAGGTCCAGCATGCAATGTTTTTTTGCTGGTAGGTATCACATATGTGAAGGGGGAAGGAGAATGAACTTCAAAGTCTGTTTGTAACCTTCAATTGTTCCCAAGGCACAAATGCGCAGCGTGTGTTTCCTCCGGTCCCCATACCGCTTCAACCACCGCAGGTTAGTAATCCTTTCTGACGGGGGCAGGTCGGGAAAATCCAACCAGCCCGACGTGGCGCCCACAGGCTTCCACACCGTCGTACTTCTTGCTTCGCTGCGTGGTGGGCTCTGTGAAATCCGGTACCCCGGAGAAACAAGCAATGTCCCAGTGTTAACAGAGCCTCTTTGATGAAACGGGAGCCTTAGAAGCGCGTCCTGGAACCGCGCTGAAATATCAAACTCCGCTCCTTTCACTCGAAAAGAAGTAAGGCCACAGCTGAGGATCAGGTCGGAAGCACTTTAATGAGCTGCACATCACGGAAAATGTTCTCCTTTGTTATGGCGGATGCATTTCGGCATTCTCTGCCTCTTCAGCGCCAGGTGTGTGTGCTTGAGTGAACGGGCGTGAGCAAGGTTGAAATACTCTGCCTTCTCCCAAACGGACTTTGGCTCCTCCCCCTTTGATTTCAAGTGCATACACCTCCTGTAGTCCGCTTGCTTGTCAGCGCCCACAAGGTCCAGCATGCAATGTTTTTTTGCTGGTAGGTATCACATATGTGAAGGGGGAAGGAGAATGAACTTCAAAGTCTGTTTGTAACCTTCAATTGTTCCCAAGGCACAAATGCGCAGCGTGTGTTTCCTCCGGTCCCCATACCGCTTCAACCACCGCAGGTTAGTAATCCTTTCTGACGGGGGCAGGTCGGGAAAATCCAACCAGCCCGACGTGGCGCCCACAGGCTTCCACACCGTCGTACTTCTTGCTTCGCTGCGTGGTGGGCTCTGTGAAATCCGGTACCCCGGAGAAACAAGCAATGTCCCAGTGTTAACAGAGCCTCTTTGATGAAACGGGAGCCTTAGAAGCGCGTCCTGGAACCGCGCTGAAATATCAAACTCCGCTCCTTTCACTCGAAAAGAAGTAAGGCCACAGCTGAGGATCAGGTCGGAAGCACTTTAATGAGCTGCACATCACGGAAAATGTTCTCCTTTGTTATGGCGGATGCATTTCGGCATTCTCTGCCTCTTCAGCGCCAGGTGTGTGTGCTTGAGTGAACGGGCGTGAGCAAGGTTGAAATACTCTGCCTTCTCCCAAACGGACTTTGGCTCCTCCCCCTTTGATTTCAAGTGCATACACCTCCTGTAGTCCGCTTGCTTGTCAGCGCCCACAAGGTCCAGCATGCAATGTTTTTTTGCTGGTAGGTATCACATATGTGAAGGGGGAAGGAGAATGAACTTCAAAGTCTGTTTGTAACCTTCAATTGTTCCCAAGGCACAAATGCGCAGCGTGTGTTTCCTCCGGTCCCCATACCGCTTCAACCACCGCAGGTTAGTAATCCTTTCTGACGGGGGCAGGTCGGGAAAATCCAACCAGCCCGACGTTATATATATATATAAACAACTCGCCAAGGTCCCCATAAAAGTATCCACGGATCAGAGGGAGTCCACAGCAATTCGCTTAAGGTACTTTTTTTTTATTCCTTTAACACCATCAGTGTAAAACAAGAAGGACAGTCGCCTTCAACTGGACCATAGAGTCCCGCCGTCTAAACTGTCTATTTAAAGTGACTAGGTGCATAGATACCTTGTTTGTTTCCATTAAAAAATAGACTAGACTATTAACGCACATATAAAAATAGGGACTTTTGGCTTTTAGTGACTGCCATTTTTCCTTTTTTACATTTTCACTATGTACATTTTTTGGGAGATTTTTTCAAAGTTTTAAGGACATTATCAGTAAAGTACTCTAATCAATACAGGAAACTCATTTTTAATTTTTCAAGCGGGCTGTTTTCTACTCAACCATATAGGGCAAGAAGGTGGAACAAGGGAAAGGCAAAAGAAATAGAGGAGAGACGAGTAAGGAGGGGGGAGAGAAAAAGAGAGGAGGAAAATGGGAGGTCCTATTTATTTAAGAGGGGAGAGGTAGATAGATATATTTCTAGATGAAAAAAGATCATTTTCGGCTCTGTAAAGTACCTTATATATATGATCTTAAAGATCCAGATTCAGTCTATACTACACGGAAAGCTGATTAAAAGCAATATACAACTAAGCATCAAGGTCGCAAAGTTAGGTAAATAGCCCCCAAAGATTCCTACATTTCAATTCTTATCTGGAGAGTAAAGTGACTTAATGCAAAATATATTGTACATATTAGAATTCCAAAAGTCTATCTTCAGAATCTCATGAGATATTTTTCAAGGTCAGGAGAAAAGGTGACTGGTGCATTGTTCAAATACACTGTGCAAATTGAAATTCCAAAAGCCTGTCTCCAAAAGATTGTAATCCTCATGAGATAATTTTCAAAATCAAGAGAAAAAGTGACAGGTGCATTGTGCAAATATATTGTGCTAAGTCGCAGTTCGAAGGCGTCTCTCTCCAGAACATTTGAGTCTCATGAAGTAGAGATAATTGAATTTATGTTCCCCTGAATTGCAATGGGGTATTTTTTCAGTTACTTCAATTGTTCTTGTTGAGTCCATGATTTTTACACTTCTTTGTTGTTTAAGATTTTTCCGCGAAAATATATAGAGGAGAATTGCTTGGGATACATATATATATATATATATATATATATATATATGTATCCAAAGCAATTCTCCTCTGTTCTGAGGAAAATCAAGGGGCACAGCAGGGCTTCAGAAAGACTTTTATTTGAAGAATAGGGCATAACGCGTTTCAGCAACAGCCTTCATCAGATGCCTTCTTCCTTATTGCAAGTCTCTCCAAACTGTGTCTTAAATAAGCGCCTCCTTCCATGTGGTGAGGCGCTCACCTGGACCACGTTACATGACGGTAGTTTGAATGAAGAAACTACCCACCCCACAATGCAGTATGTTGGTAGCAAAGTGCCTTAAAGAATGTTGTTTACACCCGTGGTACCAGGGAGAGGACTTGGAAAGTGATTACAACAAAAGTCATTGTGTCCCCAACTTTCAGCACACCTTTCCTCAGGTCGCCATGGGCTGAAGACACCTGTTCAGTGTCTGCGTCTTTCCATACAGTGATGTGTATATATATATATATACTGAAGAGGGCGTTGGCCCGAAACGCGTCTGGCAGGAAAGGGACTCTGTTCGCAGCTCGCGCCCTTGCGCTGGCATTAATTCCTACCTGTAAGTGCATTCCCACCTAGGTGGCAACCTTTTCTTCCATTTGTTAGCGGCCGGCCACGGTCGCGGGTTTGCACATCCGCGGACAAACTGCGGGTCCACGGCTGCCTCATTTGGGCAGCTTTTTGTGGTACAGGAGGTGCCTTTACTTGCGGGGTGCTTGCGGGGACATTGGCAATCCCTTTAAAACTTTTTTTGCATGCGAATGGCGGCGGCGACTCACTTGGGTTTTATCGAACCACCAGTCCCAGAAAGCATTGCTTCAGGTTTCACACCTGTGCATAATCACTGAGGGTATTTACTGGTGCCTGCAGCTGCCGTCATGTCACATGTGCTGCCACTGAAGAGGGCGTTGGCCCGAAACGCGTCTGGCAGGAAAGGGACTCTGTTCGCAGCTCGCGCCCTTGCGCTGGCATTAATTCCTACCTGTAAGTGCATTCCCACCTAGGTGGCAACCTTTTCTTCCATTTGTTAGCGGCCGGCCACGGTCGTGGGTTTGCACATCCGCGGACATACTGCGGGTCCACGGCTGCCTCATTTGGGCAGCTTTTTGTGGTACAGGAGGTGCCTTTACTTGCGGGATGCTTGCGGGGACATTGGCAATCCCTTTAAAACTTTTTGTGCATGCGAATGGCGGCGGCGACCCACTTGGGTTTTATCGAACCACCAGTCCCAGAAAGCATTGCTTCAGGTTTCACACCTGTGCATAATCACTGAGGGTATTTACTGGTGCCTGCAGCTGCCGTCATGTCACATGTGCTGCCACTGAAGAGGGCGTTGGCCCGAAACGTGTCTGGCAGGAAAGGGACTCTGTTCGCAGCTCGCGCCCTTGCGCTGGCATTAATTCCTACCTGTAAGTGCATTCCCACCTAGGTGGCAACCTTTTCTTCCATTTGTTAGCGGCCGGCCACGGTCGCGGGTTTGCACATCCCCGGACAAACTGCGGGTCCACGGCTGCCTCATTTGGGCAGCTTTTTGTGGTACAGGAGGTGCCTTTACTTGCGGGGTGCTTGCGGGGACATTGGCAATCCCTTTAAAACTTTTTTTGCATGCGAATGGCGGCGGCGAACCACTTGGGTTTTATCGAACCACCAGTCCCAGAAAGCATTGCTTCAGGTTTCACACCTGTGCATAATCACTGAGGGTATTTACTGGTGTCTGCAGCTGCCGTCATGTCACATGTGCTGCCACTGAAGAGGGCGTTGGCCCGAAACGCGTCTGGCAGGAAAGGGACTCTGTTCGCAGCTCGCGCCCTTGCGCTGGCATTAATTCCTACCTGTAAGTGCATTCCCACCTAGGTGGCAACCTTTTCTTCCATTTGTTAGCGGCCGGCCACGGTCGCGGGTTTGCACATCCGCGGACAAACTGCGGGTCCACGGCTGCCTCATTTGGGCAGCTTTTTGTGGTACAGGAGGTGCCTTTACTTGCGGGGTGCTTGCGGGGACATTGGCAATCCCTTTAAAACTTTTTTTGCATGCGAATGGCGGCGGCGACCCACTTGGCTTTTATCGAACCACCAGTCCCAGAAAGCATTGCTTCAGGTTTCACACCTGTGCATAATCACTGAGGGTATTTACTGGTGCCTGCAGCTGCCGTCATGTCACATGTGCTGCCACTGAAGAGGGCGTTGGTCCGAAACGCGTCTGGCAGGAAAGGGACTCTGTTCGCAGCTCGCACCCTTGTGCTGGCATTAATTCCTACCTGTAAGTGCATTCCCACCTAGGTGGCAACCTTTTCTGCCATTTGTTAGCGGCCGGCCACGGTCGCGGGTTTGCACATCCGCGGACAAACTGCGGGTCCACAGCTGCCTCATTTGGGCAGCTTTTTGTGGTACAGGAGGTGCCTTTACTTGCGGGGTGCTTGCGGGGACATTGGCAATCTCTTTAAAAAAAATGTTGGTATGCGAATGGCGGCGGCGACCCACTTGGGTTTTATCGAACCACCAGTCCCAGAAAGCATTGCTTCAGGTTTCACACCTGTGCATAATCACTGAGGGTATTTACTGGTGCCTGCAGCTGCCGTCATGTCACATGTGCTGCCACTGAAGAGGGCGTTGGCCCGAAACGCGTCTGGCAGGAAAGGGACTCTGTTCGCAGCTCGCGCCCTTGCGCTGGCATTAATTCCTACCTGTAAGTGCATTCCCACCTAGGTGGCAACCTTTTCTTCCATTTGTTAGCGGCCGGCCACGGTCGCGGGTTTGCACATCCGCGGACAAACTGCGGGTCCACGGCTGCCTCATTTGGGCAGCTTTTTGTGGTACAGGAGGTGCCTTTACTTGCGGGGTGCTTGCGGGGACATTGGCAATCCCTTTAAAACTTTTTTTGCATGCGAATGGCGGCGGCGACCCACTTGGGTTTTATCGAACCACCAGTCCCAGAAAGCATTGCTTCAGGTTTCACACCTGTACATAATCACTGAGGGTATTTACTGGTGCCTGCAGCTGCCGTCATGTCACATGTGCTGCCACTGAAGAGGGCGTTGGCCCAAAACGCGTCTGGCAGGAAAGGGACTCTGTTCGCAGCTCGCGCCCTTGCGCTGGCATTAATTCCTACCTGTAAGTGCATTCCCACCTAGGTGGCAACCTTTTCTTCCATTTGTTAGAGGCCGGCCACGGTCGCGGGTTTGCACATCCGCGGACAAACTGCGGGTCCACGGCTGCCTCATTTGGGCAGCTTTTTGTGGTACAGGAGGTGCCTTTACTTGCGGGGTGCTTGCGGGGACATTGGCAATCCCTTTAAAACTTTTTTTGCATGCGAATGGCGGCGGCGACCCACTTGGGTTTTATCGAACCACCAGTCCCAGAAAGCATTGCTTCAGGTTTCACACCTGGGCATAATCACTGAGGGTATTTACTGGTGCCTGCAGCTGCCGTCATGTCACATGTGCTGCCACTGAAGAGGGCGTTGGCCCGAAACGCGTCTGGCAGGAAAGGGACTCTGTTCACAGCTCGCGCCCTTGCGCTGGCATTAATTCCTACCTGTAAGTGCATTCCCACCTAGGTGGCAACCTTTTCTTCCATTTGTTAGCGGCCGGCCACGGTCGCGGGTTTGCACATCCGCGGACAAACTGCGGGTCCACGGCTGCCTCATTTGGGCAGCTTTTTGTGGTACAGGAGGTGCCTTTACTTGCGGGGTGCTTGTGGGGACATTGGCAATCCCCTTAAAACTTTTTTTGCATGCGAATGGCGGCGGCGACCCACTTGGGTTTTATCGAACCACCAGTCCCAGAAAGCATTGCTTCAGGTTTCACACCTGTGCATAATCACTGAGGGTATTTAATGGTGCCTGCAGCTGCCGTCATGTCACATGTGCTGCCACTGAAGAGGGCGTTGGCCCGAAACGTGTCTGGCAGGAAAGGGACTCTGTTCGCAGCTCGCGCCCTTGCGCTGGCATTAATTCCTACCTGTAAGTTCATTCCCACCTAGGTGGCAACCTTTTCTTCCATTTGTTAGCGGCCGGCCACGGTCGCGGGTTTGCACATCCGCGGACAAACTGCGGGTCCACGGCTGCCTCATTTGGGCAGCTTTTTGTGGTACAGGAGGTGCCTTTACTTGCGGGGTGCCTGCGGGGACATTGGCAATCCCTTTAAAACTTTTTTTGCATGCGAATGGCGGCGGCGACCCACTTGGGTTTTATCGAACCACCAGTCCCAGAAAGCATTGCTTCAGGTTTCACACCTGTGCATAATCACTGAGGGTATTTACTGGTGCCTGCAGCTTCCGTCATGTCATATGTGCTGCCACTGAAGAGGGCGTTGGCCCGAAACGCGTCTGGCAGGAAAGGGACTCTGTTCGCAGCTCGCGCCCTTGCGCTGGCATTAATTCCTACCTGTAAGTGCATTCCCACCTAGGTGGCAACCTTTTCTTCCATTTGTTAGCGGCCGGCCACGGTCGCGGGTTTGCACATCCGCGGACAAACTGCGGGTCCACGGCTGCCTCATTTGGGCAGCTTTTTGTGGTACAGGAGGTGCCTTTACTTGCGGGGTGCTTGCGGGGACATTGGCAATCCCTTTAAAACTTTTTCTGCATGCGAATGGCGGCGGCGACCCACTTGGGTTTTATCGAACCACCAGTCCCAGAAAGCATTGCTTCAGGTTTCACACCTGTGCATAATCACTGAGGGTATTTACTGGTGCCTGAAGCTGCCGTCATGTCACATGTGCTGCCACTGAAGAGGGCGTTGGCCCGAAACGCGTCTGGCAGGAAAGGGACTCTGTTCGCAGCTCGCGCCCTTGCGCTGGCATTAATTCCTACCTGTAAGTGCATTCCCACCTAGGTGGCAACCTTTTCTTCCATTTGTTAGCGGCCGGCCACGGTCGCGGGTTTGCACATCCGCGGACAAACTGCGGGTCCACGGCTGCCTCATTTGGGCAGCTTTTTGTGGTACAGGAGGTGCCTTTACTTGCGGGATGCTTGCGGGGACATTGGCAATCCCTTTAAAACTTTTTTTGCATGCGAATGGCGGCGGCGACCCACTTGGGTTTTATCGAACCACCAGTCCCAGAAAGCATTGCTTCAGGTTTCACACCTGTGCATAATCACTGAGGGTATTTACTGGTGCCTGCAGCTGCCGTCATGTCACATGTCCTGCCACTGAAGAGGGTGTTGGCCCGAAACGCGTCTGACAGGAAAGGGACTCTGTTCGCAGCTCGCGCCCTTACGCTGGCATTCATTCCTACCTGTAAGTGCATTCCCACCTAGGTGGCAACCTTTTCTTCCATTTGTTAGCGGCCGGCCACGGTCGCGGGTTTGCACATCCGCGGACAAACTGCGGGTCCACGGCTGCCTCATTTGGGCAGCTTTTTGTGGTACAGGAGGTGCCTTTACTTGCGGGGTGCTTGCGGGGACATTGGCAATCCCTGTAAAACTTTGTTTGCATGCGAATGGCGGCGGCGACCCACTTGGGTTTTATCGAACCACCAGTCCCAGAAAGCATTGCTTCAGGTTTCACACCTGTGCATAATCACTGAGGGTATTTACTGGTGCCTGCAGCTGCCGTCATGTCACATGTGCTGCCACTGAAGAGGGCGTTGGCCCGAAACGCGTCTGGCAGGAAAGGGACTCTGTTCGCAGCTCGCGCCCTTGCGCTGGCATTAATTCCTACCTGTAAGTGCATTCCCACCTAGGTGGCAACCTTTTCTTCCATTTGTTAGCGGCCGGCCACGGTCGCGGGTTTGCACATCCGCGGACAAACTGCGGGTCCACGGCTGCCTCATTTGGGCAGCTTTTTGTGGCACAGGAGGTGCCTTTACTTGCGGGGTGCTTGCGGGGACATTGGTAATCCCTTTAAAACTTTTTTTGCATGCGAATGGCGGCGGCGACCCACTTGGGTTTTATCGAACCACCAGTCCCAGAAAGCATTGCTTCAGGTTTCACACCTGTGCATAATCACTGAGGATATTTACTGGTGCCTGCAGCTGCCGTCATGTCACATGTGCTGCCACTGAAGAGGGCGTTGGCCCGAAACGCGTCTGGCAGGAAAGGGACTCTGTTCGCAGCTCGCGCCCTTGCGCTGGCATTAATTCCTACCTGTAAGTGCATTCCCACCTAGGTGGCAACCTTTTCTTCCATTTGTTAGCGGCCGGCCACGGTCGCGGGTTTGCACATCCGCGGACAAACTGCGGGTCCACGGCTGCCTCATTTGGGCAGCTTTTTGTGGTACAGGAGGTGCCTTTACTTGCGGGATGCTTGCGGGGACATTGGCAATCCCTTTAAAACTTTTTTTGCATGCGAATGGCGGCGGCGACCCACTTGGGTTTTATCGAACCACCAGTCCCAGAAAGCATTGCTTCAAGTTTCACACCTGTGCATAATCACTGAGGGTATTTACTGGTGCCTGCAGCTGCCGTCATGTCACATGTGCTGCCACTGAAGAGGGCGTTGGCCCGAAACGCGTCTGGCAGGAAAGGGACTCTGTTCGCAGCTCGCGCCCTTGCGCTGGCATTAATTCCTACCTGTAAGTGCATTCCCACCTAGGTGGCAACCTTTTCTTCCATTTGTTAGCGGCCGGCCACGGTCACGGGTTTGCACATCCGCGGACAAACTGCAGGTCCATGGCTGCCTCATTTGGGCAGCTTTTTGTGGTACAGGAGGTACCTTTACTTGCGGGGTGCTTGCGGGGACATTGGCAATCCCTTTAAAACTTTTTTTGCATGCGAATGGCGGCGGCGACCCACTTGGGTTTTATCGAACCACCAGTCCCAGAAAGCATTGCTTCAGGTTTCACACCTGTGCATAATCACTGAGGGTATTTACTGGTGCCTGCAGCTGCCGTCATGTCACATGTGCTGCCACTGAAGAGGGCGTTGGCCCGAAACGCGTCTGGCAGGAAAGGGACTCTGTTCGCAGCTCGCGCCCTTGCGCTGGCATTAATTCCTACCTGTAAGTGCATTCCCACCTAGGTGGCAACCTTTTCTTCCATTTGTTAGCGGCCGGCCACGGTCGTGGGTTTGCACATCCGCGGACAAACTGCGGGTCCACGGCTGCCTCATTTGGGCAGCTTTTTGTGGTACAGGAGGTGCCTTTACTTGCGGGATGCTTGCGGGGACATTGGCAATCCCTTTAAAACTTTTTTTGCATGCGAATGGCGGCGGCGACCCACTTGGGTTTTATCGAACCACCAGTCCCAGAAAGCATTGCTTCAGGTTTCACACCTGTGCATAATCACTGAGGGTATTTACTGGTGCCTGCAGCTGCCGTCATGTCACATGTGCTGCCACTGAAGAGGGCGTTGGCCCGAAACGCGTCTGGCAGGAAAGGGACTTTGTTCGCAGCTCGCGCCCTTGCGCTGGCATTAATTCCTACCTGTAAGTGCATTCCCACCTAGGTGGCAACCTTTTCTTCCATTTGTTAGCGGCCGGCCACGGTCGCGGGTTTGCACATCCGCGGACAAACTGCGGGTCCACGGCTGCCTCATTTGGGCAGCTTTTTGTGGTACAGGAGGTGCCTTTACTTGCGGGGTGCTTGCGGGGACATTGGCAATCCCTTTAAAACTTTTTTTGCATGCGAATGGCGGCGGCGACCCACTTGGGTTTTATTGAACCACCAGTCCCAGAAAGCATTGCTTCAGGTTTCACACCTGTGCATAATCACTGAGGGTATTTACTAGTGCCTGCAGCTGCCGTCATGTCACATGTGCTGCCACTGAAGAGGGCGTTGGCCCGAAACGCGTCTGGCAGGAAAGGGACTCTGTTCGCAGCTCGCGCCCTTGCACTGGCATTAATTCCTACCTGTAAGTGCATTCCCACCTAGGTGGCAACCTTTTCTTCCATTTGTTAGCGGCCGGCCACGGTCGCGAGTTTGCACATCCGCGGACAAACTGCGGGTCCACGACTGCCTCATTTGGGCAGCTTTTTGTGGTACAGGAGGTGCCTTTACTTGCGGGGTGCTTGCGGGGACATTGGCAATCCCTTTAAAACTTTTTTTGCATGCGAATGGCGGCGGCGACCCACTTGGGTTTTATCGAACCACCAGTCCCAGAAAGCATTGCTTCAGGTTTCACACCTGTGCATAATCACTGAGGGTATTTACTGGTGCCTGCAGCTGCCGTCATGTCACATGTGCTGCCACTGAAGAGGGCGTTGGCCCGAAACGCGTCTGGCAGGAAAGGGACTCTGTTCGCAGCTCGCGCCCTTGCGCTGGCATTAATTCCTACCTGTAAGTGCATTCCCACCTAGGTGGCAACCTTTTCTTCCATTTGTTAGCGGCCGGCCACGGTCGCGGGTTTGCACGTCCGCGGACAAACTGCGGGTCCACGGCTGCCTCATTTGGGCAGCTTTTTGTGGTACAGGAGGTGCCTTTACTTGCGGGGTGCTTGCGGGGACATTGGCAATCCCTTTAAAACTTTTTTTGCATGCGAATGGCGGCGGCGACCCACTTGGGTTTTATCGAACCACCAGTCCCAGAAAGCATTGCTTCAGGTTTCACACCTGTGCATAATCACTGAGGGTATTTACTGGTGCCTGCAGCTGCCGTCATGTCACATGTGCTGCCACTGAAGAGGGCATTGGCCCGAAACGCGTCTGGCAGGAAGGGGACTCTGTTCGCAGCTCGCGCCCTTGCGCTGGCATTAATTCCTACCTGTAAGTGCATTCCCACCTAGGTGGCAACCTTTTCTTCCATTTGTTAGCGGCCGGCCACGGTCGCGGGTTTGCACATCCGCGGACAAACTGCGGGTCCACGGCTGCCTCATTTGGGCAGCTTTTTGTGGTACAGGAGGTGCCTTTACTTGCGGGATGCTTGCGGGGACATTGGCAATCCCTTTAAAACTTTTTTTGCATGCGAATGGCGGTGGCGACCCACTTGGGTTTTATCGAACCACCAGTCCCAGAAAGCATTGCTTCAGGTTTCACACCTGTGCATAATCACTGAGGGTATTTACTGGTGCCTGCAGCTGCCGTCATGTCACATGTGCTGCCACTGAAGAGGGCGTTGGCCCGAAACGCGTCTGGCAGGAAAGGGACTCTGTTCGCAGCTCGCGCCCTTGCGCTGCCATTAATTCCTACCTGTAAGTGCATTCCCACCTAGGTGGCAACCTTTTCTTCCATTTGTTAGCGCCCGGCCACGGTCGCGGGTTTGCACATCCGCGGACAAACTGCGGGTCCACGGCTGCCTCATTTGGGCAGCTTTTTGTGGTACAGGAGGTGCCTTTACTTGCGGGGTGCTTGCGGGGACATTGGCAATCCCTTTAAAACTTTTTTTGCATGCGAATGGCGGCGGCGACCCACTTGGGTTTTATCGAACCACCAGTCCCAGAAGCATTGCTTCAGGTTTCACACCTGTGCATAATCACTGAGGGTATTTACTGGTGCCTGCAGCTGCCGTCATGTCACATGTGCTGCCACTGAAGAGGGCGTTGGCCCGAAACGCGTCTGGCAGGAAAGGGACCCTGTTCGCAGCTCGCACCCTTGTGCTGGGATTAATTCCTACCTGTAAGTGCATTCCCACCTAGGTGGCAACCTTTTCTTCCATTTGTTAGCGGCCGGCCACGGTCGCGGGTTTGCACATCCGCGGACAAACTGCGGGTCCACGGCTGCCTCATTTGGGCAGCTTTTTGTGGTACAGGAGGTGCCTTTAATTGCGGGGTGCTTGCGGGGACATTGGCAATCTCTTTAAAACTTTTTTTGCATGCGAATGGCGGCGGCGACCCACTTGGGTTTTATCGAACCACCAGTCCCAGAAAGCACTGCTTCAGGTTTCACACCTGTGCATAATCACTGAGGGTATTTACTGGTGCCTGCAGCTGCCGTCATGTCACATGTGCTGCCACTGAAGAGGGTGTTGGCCCGAAACGCGTCTGACAGGAAAGGGACTCTGTTCGCAGCTCGCGCCCTTATGCTGGCATTAATTCCTACCTGTAAGTGCATTCCCACCTAGGTGGCAACCTTTTCTTCCATTTGTTAGCGGCCGGCCACGGTCGCGGGTTTGCACATCCGCGGACAAACTGCGGGTCCACGGCTGCCTCATTTGGGCAGCTTTTTGTGGTACAGGAGGTGCCTTTACTTGCGGGGTGCTTGCGGGGACATTGGCAATCCCTTTAAAACTTTTTTTGCATGCGAATGGCGGCGGCGACCCACTTGGGTTTTATCGAACCACCAGTCCCAGAAAGCATTGCTTCAGGTTTCACACCTGTGCATAATCACTGAGGGTATTTACTGGTGCCTGCAGCTGCCGTCATGTCACATGTGCTGCCACTGAAGAGGGCGTTGGCCCGAAACGCGTCTGGCAGGAAAGGGACTCTGTTCGCAGCTCGCGCCCTTGCGCTGGCATTAATTCCTACCTGTAAGTGCATTCCCACCTAGGTGGCAACCTTTTCTTCCATTTGTTAGCGGCCGGCCACGGTCGCGGGTTTGCACAACCGCGGACAAACTGCGGGTCCACGGCTGCCTCATTTGGGCAGCTTTTTGTGGTACAGGAGGTGCCTTTACTTGCGGGGTGCTTGCGGGGACATTGGTAATCCCTTTAAAACTTTTTTTGCATGCGAATGGCGGTGGCGACCCACTTGGGTTTTATCGAACCACCAGTCCCAGAAAGCATTGCTTCAGGTTTCACACCTGTGCATAATCACTGAGGGTATTTACTGGTGCCTGCAGCTGCCGTCATGTCACATGTGCTGCCACTGAAGAGGGCGTTGGCCCGAAACGCGTCTGGCAGGAAAGGGACTCTGTTCGCAGCTCGCGCCCTTGCGCTGGCATTAATTCCTACCTGTAAGTGCATTCCCACCTAGGTGGCAACCTTTTCTTCCATTTGTTAGCGGCCGGCCACGGTCGTGGGTTTGCACATCCGCGGACAAACTGCGGGTCCACGGCTGCCTCATTTGGGCAGCTTTTTGTGGTACAGGAGGTGCCTTTACTTGCGGGATGCTTGCGGGGACATTGGCAATCCCTTTAAAACTTTTTTTGCATGCGAATGGCGGCGGCGACCCACTTGGGTTTTATCGAACCACCAGTCCCAGAAAGCATTGCTTCAGGTTTCACACCTGTGCATAATCACTGAGGGTATTTACTGGTGCCTGCAGCTGCCGTCATGTCACATGTGCTGCCACTGAAGAGGGCGTTGGCCCGAAACGTGTCTGGCAGGAAAGGGACTCTGTTCGCAGCTCGCTCCCTTGCGCTGGCATTAATTCCTACCTGTAAGTGCATTCCCACCTAGGTGGCAACCTTTTCTTCCATTTGTTAGCGGCCGGCCACGGTCGCGGGTTTGCACATCCGCGGACAAACTGCGGGTCCACGGCTGCCTCATTTGGGCAGCTTTTTGTGGTACAGGAGGTGCCTTTACTTGCGGGGTGCTTGCGGGGACATTGGCAATCCCTTTAAAACTTTTTTTGCATGCGAATGGCGGCGGCGACCCACTTGGGTTTTATTGAACCACCAGTCCCAGAAAGCATTGCTTCAGGTTTCACACCTGTGCATAATCACTGAGGGTATTTACTGGTGCCTGCAGCTGCCGTCATGTCACATGTGCTGCCACTGAAGAGGGCAATGGCCCGAAACGCGTCTGGCAGGAAAGGGACTCTGTTCGCAGCTCGCGCCCTTGCGCTGGCATTAATTCCTACCTGTAAGTGCATTCCCACCTAGGTGGCAACCTTTTCTTCCATTTGTTAGCGGCCGGCCACGGTCGCGGGTTTGCACATCCGCGGACAAACTGCGGGTCCACGGCTGCCTCATTTGGGCAGCTTTTTGTGGTACAGGAGGTGCCTTTACTTGCGGGGTGCTTGCGGGGACATTGGCAATCCCTTTAAAACTTTTTTTGCATGCGAATGGCGGCGGCGACCCACTTGGGTTTTATCGAACCACCAGTCCCAGAAAGCATTGCTTCAGGTTTCACACCTGTGCATAATCACTGAGGGTATTTACTGGTGCCTGCAGCTGCCGTCATGTCACATGTGCTGCCACTGAAGAGGGCGTTGGCCCGAAACGCGTCTGGCAGGAAAGGGACTCTGTTCGCAGCTCGCGCCCTTGCGCTGGCATTAATTCCTACCTGTAAGTGCATTCCCACCTAGGTGGCAACCTTTTCTTCCGTTTGTTAGCGGCCGGCCACGGTCGCGGGTTTGCACATCCGCGGACAAACTGCGGGTCCACGGCTGCCTCATTTGGGCAGCTTTTTGTGGTACAGGAGGTGCCTTTACTTGCGGGGTGCTTGCGGGGACATTGGCAATCCCTTTAAATCTTTTTTTGCATGCGAATGGCGGCGGCGACCCACTTGGGTTTTATCGAACCACCAGTCCCAGAAAGCATTGCTTCAGGTTTCACACCTGTGCATAATCACTGAGGGTATTTACTGGTGCCTGCAGCTGCCGTCATGTCACATGTGCTGCCACTGAAGAGGGCATTGGCCCGAAACGCGTCTGGCAGGAAAGGGACTCTGTTCGCAGCTCGCGCCCTTGCGCTGGCATTAATTCCTACCTGTAAGTGCATTCCCACCTAGGTGGCAACCTTTTCTTCCATTTGTTAGCGGCCGGCCACGGTCGCGGGTTTGCACATCCGCGGACAAACTGCGGGTCCACGGCTGCCTCATTTGGGCAGCTTTTTGTGGTACAGGAGGTGCCTTTACTTGCGGGATGCTTGCGGGGACATTGGCAATCCCTTTAAAACTTTTTTTGCATGCGAATGGCGGCGGCGACCCACTTGGGTTTTATCGAACCACCAGTCCCAGAAAGCATTGCTTCAGGTTTCACACCTGTGCATAGTCACTGAGGGTATTTACTGGTGCCTGCAGCTGCCGTCATGTCACATGTGCTGCCACTGAAGAGGGCGTTGGCCCGAAACGCGTCTGGCAGGAAAGGGACTCTGTTCGCAGCTCGCGCCCTTGCGCTGGCATTAATTCCTACCTGTAAGTGCATTCCCACCTAGGTGGCAACCTTTTCTTCCATTTGTTAGCGGCCGGCCACGGTCGCGGGTTTGCACATCCGCGGACAAACTGCGGGTCCACGGCTGCCTCATTTGGGCAGCTTTTTGTGGTACAGGAGGTGCCTTTACTTGCGGGGTGCTTGCGGGGACATTGGCAATCCCTTTAAAACTTTTTTTGCATGCGAATGGCGGCGGCGACCCACTTGGGTTTTATCGAACCACCAGTCCCAGAAAGCATTGCTTCAGGTTTCACACCTGTGCATAATCACTGAGGGTATTTACTGGTGCCTGCAGCTGCCGTCATGTCACATGTGCTGCCACTGAAGAGGGCGTTGGCCCGAAACGCGTCTGGCAGGAAAGGGACTCTGTTCGCAGCTCGCACCCTTGTGCTGGCATTAATTCCTACCTGTAAGTGCATTCCCACCTAGGTGGCAACCTTTTCTTCCATTTGTTAGCGGCCGGCCACGGGTTTGCACATCCGCGGACAAACTGCGGGTCCACGGCTGCCTCATTTGGGCAGCTTTTTGTGGTACAGGAGGTGCCTTTACTTGCGGGGACATTGGCAATCCCTTTAAAACTTTTTTTGCATGCGAATGGCGGCGGCGACCCACTTGGGTTTTATCGAACCACCAGTCCCAGAAAGCATTGCTTCAGGTTTCACACCTGTGCATAATCACTGAGGGTATTTACTGGTGCCTGCAGCTGCCGTCATGTCACATGTGCTGCCACTGAAGAGGGCGTTGGCCCGAAACGCGTCTGGCAGGTAAGGGACTCTGTTCGCAGCTCGCACCCTTGTGCTGGCATTAATTCCTACCTGTAAGTGCATTCCCACCTAGGTGGCAACCTTTTCTTCCATTTGTTAGCGGCCGGCCACGGGTTTGCACATCCGCGGACAAACTGCGGGTCCAGGGCTGCCTCATTTGGGCAGCTTTTTGTGGTACAGGAGGTGCCTTTAATTGCGGGGTGCTTGCGGGGACATTGGCAATCTCTTTAAAACTTTTTTTGCATGCGAATGGCGGCGGCGACCCACTTGGGTTTTATCGACCCACCAGTCCCAGAAAGCATTGCTTCAGGTTTCACACCTGTGCATAATCACTGAGGGTATTTACTGGTGCCTGCAGCTGCCGTCATGTCACATGTGCTGCGACTGAAGAGGGCGTTGGCCCGAAACGCGTCTGGCAGGAAAGGGACTCTGTTCGCAGCTCGCGCCCTTGCGCTGGCATTAATTCCTACCTGTAAGTGCATTCCCACCTAGGTGGCAACCTTTTCTTCCATTTGTTAGTGGCCGGCCACGGTCGCGGGTTTGCACATCCGCGGACAAACTGCGGGTCCACGGCTGCCTCATTTGGGCAGCTTTTTGTGGTACAGGAGGTGCCTTTACTTGCGGGGTGCTTGCGGGGACATTGGCAATCCCTTTAAAACTTATTTTTCATGCGAATGGCGGCGGCGACCCACTTGGGTTTTATCGAACCACCAGTCCCAGAAAGCATTGCTTCAGGTTTCACACCTGTGCATAATCACTGAGGGTATTTACTGGTGCCTGCAGCTGCCATCATGTCACATGTGCTGCCACTGAAGAGGGCGTTGGCCCAAAACGCGTCTGGCAGGAAAGGGACTCTGTTCGCAGCTCGCGCCCTTGCGCTGGCATTAATTCCTACCTGTAAGTGCATTCCCACCTAGGTGGCAACCTTTTCTTCCATTTGTTAGCGGCCGGCCACGGTCGCGGGTTTGCACATCCGCGGACAAACTGCGGGTCCACGGCTGCCTCATTTGGGCAGCTTTTTGTGGTACAGGAGGTGCCTTTACTTGCGGGGTGCTTGCGGGGACATTGGCAATCCCTTTAAAACTTTTTTTGCATGCGAATGGCGGCGGCGACCCACTTGGGTTTTATCGAACCACCAGTCCCAGAAAGCATTGCTTCAGGTTTCACACCTGTGCATAATCACTGAGGGTATTTACTGGTGCCTGCAGCTGCCGTCATGTCACATGTGCTGCCAATGAAGAGGGCGTTGGCCCGAAACGCGTCTGGCAGGAAAGGGACTCTGTTCGCAGCTCGCGCCCTTGCGCTGGCATTAATTCCTACCTGTAAGTGCATTCCCACCTAGGTGGCAACCTTTTCTTCCATTTGTTAGCGGCCGGCCACGGTCGCCGGTTTGCACATCCGCGGACAAACTGCGGGTCCACGGCTGCCTCATTTGGGCAGCTTTTTGTGGTACAGGAGGTGCCTTTACTTGCGGGGTGCTTGCGGGGACATTGGCAATCCCTTTAAAACTTTTTTTGCATGCGAATGGCGGCGGCGACCCACTTGGGTTTTATCGAACCAGCAGTCCCAGAAAGCATTGCTTCAGGTTTCACACCTGTGCATAATCACTGAGGGTATTTACTGGTGCCTGCAGCTGCCGTCATGTCACATGTGCTGCCATTGAAGAGGGCGTTGGCCCGAAACGCGTCTGGCAGGAAAGGGACTCTGTTCACAGCTCGCGCCCTTGCGCTGGCATTAATTCCTACCTGTAAGTGCATTCCCACCTAGGTGGCAACCTTTTCTTCCATTTGTTAGCGGCAGGCCACGGTCGCGGGTTTGCACATCCGCGGACAAACTGCGGGTCCACGGCTGCCTCATTTGGGCAGCTTTTTGTGGTACAGGAGGTGCCTTAACTTGCGGGGTGCTTGCGGGGACATTGGCAATCCCTTTAAAACTTTTTTTGCATGCGAATGGCGGCGGCGACCCACTTGGGTTTTATCGAACCACCAGTCCCAGAAAGCATTGCTTCAGGTTTCACACCTGTGCATAATCACTGAGGGTATTTACTGGTGCCTGCAGCTGCCGTCATGTCATATGTGCTGCCACTGAAGAGGACGTTGGCCCGAAACGCGTCTGGCAGGAAAGGGACTCTGTTCGCAGCTCGCGCCCTTGCGCTGGCATTAATTCCTACCTGTAAGTGCATTCCCACCTAGGTGGCAACCTTTTCTTCCATTTGTTAGCGGCCGGCCACGGTCGCGGGTTTGCACATCTGCGGACAAACTGCGGGTCCACGGCTGCCTCATTTGGGCAGCTTTTTGTGGTACAGGAGGTGCCTTTACTTGCGGGGTGCTTGCGGGGACATTGACAATCCCTTTAAAACTTTTTCTGCATGCGAATGGCAGCGGCGACCCACTTGGGTTTTATCGAACCACCAGTCCCAGAAAGCATTGCTTCAGGTTTCACACCTGTGCATAATCACTGAGGGTATTTACTGGTGCCTGAAGCTGCCGTCATGTCACATGTGCTGCCACTGAAGAGGGCGTTGGCCCGAAACGCGTCTGGCAGGAAAGGGACTCTGTTCGCCAGCTCGCGCCCTTGCGCTGGCATTAATTCCTACCTGTAAGTGCATTTCCACCTAGGTGGCAACCTTTTCTTCCATTTGTTAGCGGCCGGCCACGGTCGCGGGTTTGCACATCCGCGGACAAACTGCGGGTCCACGGCTGCCTCATTTGGGCAGCTTTTTGTGGTACAGGAGGTGCCTTTACTTGCGGGGTGCTTGCAGGGACATTGGCAATCCCTTTAAAACTTTTTTTGCATGCGAATGGCGGCGGCGACCCACTTGGGTTTTATCGAACCACCAGTCCCAGAAAGCATTGCTTCAGGTTTCACACCTGTGCATAATCACTGAGGGAATTTACTGGTGCCTGCAGCTGCCGTCATGTCACATGTGCTGCCACTGAAGAGGGCGTTGGCCCGAAACGCGTCTGGCAGGAAAGGGACTCTGTTCGCAGCTCGCGCCCTTGCGCTGGCATTAATTCCTACCTGTAAGTGCATTCCCACCTAGGTGGCAACCTTTTCTTCCATTTGTTAGCGGCCGGCCACGGTCGCGGGTTTGCACATCCGCGGACAAACTGCGGGTCCACGGCTGCCTCATTTGGGCAGCTTTTTGTGGTACAGGAGGTGCCTTTACTTGCGGGGTGCTTGCGGGGACATTGGCAATCCCTTTAAAACTTTTTTTGCATGCGAATGGCGGCGGCCACCCACTTGGGTTTTATCGAACCACCAGTCCCAGAAAGCAATGCTTCAGGTTTCACACCTGTGCATAATCACTGAGGGTATTTACTGGTGCCTGCAGCTGCCGTCAGGTCACATGTGCTGCCACTGAAGAGGGCGTTGGCCCGAAACGCGTCTGGCAGGAAAGGGACTCTGTTCGCAGCTCGTGCCCTTGCGCTGGCATTAATTCCTACCTGTAAGTGCATTCCCACCTAGGTGGCAACCTTTTCTTCCATTTGTTAGCGCCCGGCCACGGTCGCGGGTTTGCACATCCGCGGACAAACTGCGGGTCCACGGCTGCCTCATTTGGGCAGCTTTTTGTGGTACAGGAGGTGCCTTTACTTGCGGGGTGCTTGCGGGGACATTGGCAATCCCTTTAAAACTTTTTTTGCATGCGAATGGCGGCGGCGACCCACTTGGGTTTTATCGAACCACCAGTCCCAGAAAGCATTGCTTCAGGTTTCACACCTGTGCATAATCACTGAGGGTATTTACTGGTGCCTGCAGCTGCCGTCATGTCACATGTGCTGCCACTGAAGAGGGCGTTGGCCCGAAACGCGTCTGGCAGGAAAGGGACTCTGTTCGCAGCTCGCGCCCTTGCGCTGGCATTAATTCCTACCTGTAAGTGCATTCCCACCTAGGTGGCAACCTTTTCTTCCATTTGTTAGCGGCCGGCCACGGTCGCGGGTTTGCACATCCGCGGACAAACTGCGGGTCCACGGCTGCCTCATTTGGGCAGCTTTTTGTGGTACAGGAGGTGCCTTTACTTGCGGGATGCTTGCAGGGACATTGGCAATCCCTTTAAAACTTTTTTTGCATGCGAATGGCGGCGGCGACCCACTTGGGTTTTATCGAACCACCAGTCCCAGAAAGCATTGCTTCAGGTTTCACACCTGTGCATAATCACTAAGGGTATTTACTGGTGCCTGCAGCTGCCGTCATGTCACATGTGCTGCCACTGAAGAGGGCGTTGGCCCGAAACGCGTCTGGCAGGAAAGGGACTCTGTTCGCAGCTCGCGCCCTTGCGCTGGCATTAATTCCTACCTGTAAGTGCATTCCCACCTAGGTGGCAACCTTTTCTTCCATTTGTTAGCGGCCGGCCACGGTCGCGGGTTTGCACATCCGCGGACAAACTGCGGGTCCACGGCTGCCTCATTTGGGCAGCTTTTTGTGGTACAGGAGGTGCCTTTACTTGCGGGATGCTTGCAGGGACATTGGCAATCCCTTTAAAACTTTTTTTGCATGCGAATGGCGGCGGCGACCCACTTGGGTTTTATCGAACCACCAGTCCCAGAAAGCATTGCTTCAGGTTTCACACCTGTGCATAATCACTAAGGGTATTTACTGGTGCCTGCAGCTGCCGTCATGTCACATGTGCTGCCACTGAAGAGGGCGTTGGCCCGAAACGCGTCTGGCAGGAAAGGGACTCTGTTCGCAGCTTGCGCCCTTGCGCTGGCATGAATTCCTACCTGTAAGTGCATTCCCACCTAGGTGGCAACCTTTTCTTCCATTTGTTAGCGGCCGGCCACGGTCGCGGGTTTGCACATCCGCGGACAAACTGCGGGTCCACGGCTGCCTCATTTGGGCAGCTTTTTGTGGTACAGGAGGTGCCTTTACTTGCGGGGTGCTTGCGGGGACATTGGCAATCCCTTTAAAACTTTTTTTGCATGCGAATGGCGGCGGCGACCCACTTGGGTTTTATCGAACCACCAGTCCCAGAAAGCATTGCTTCAGGTTTCACACCTGTGCATAATCACTGAGGGTATTTACTGGTGCCTGCAGCTGCCGTCATGTCACATGTGCTGCCACTGAAGAGGGCGTTGGCCCGAAACGCGTCTGGCAGGAAAGGGACTCTGTTCGCAGCTCGCGCTGGCATTAATTCCTACCTGTAAGTGCATTCCCACCTAGGTGGCAACCTTTTCTTCCATTTGTTAGCGGCCGGCCACGGTCGCGGGTTTGCACATCCGCGGACAAACTGCGGGTCCACGGCTGCCTCATTTGGGCAGCTTTTTGTGGTACAGGAGGTGCCTTTACTTGCGGGGTGCTTGCGGGGACATTGGCAATCCCTTTAAAACTTTTTTTGCATGCGAATGGTGGCGGCGACCCACTTGGGTTTTATCGAACCACCAGTCCCAGAAAGCATTGCTTCAGGTTTCACACCTGTGCATAATCACTGAGGGTATTTACTGGTGCCTGCAGCTGCCGTCATGTCACATGTGCTGCCACTGAAGAGGGCGTTGGCCCGAAACGCGTCTGGCAGGAAAGGGACTCTGTTCACAGCTCGCGCCCTTGCGCTGGCATTAATTCCTACCTGTAAGTGCATTCCCACCTAGGTGGCAACCTTTTCTTCCATTTGTTAGCGGCCGGCCACGGTCGTGGGTTTGCACATCCGCGGACAAACTGCGGGTCCACGGCTGCCTCATTTGGGCAGCTTTTTGTGGTACAGGAGGTGCCTTTACTTGCGGGGTGCTTGCGGGGACATTGGCAATCCCTTTAAAACTTTTTTTGCATGCGAATGGCGGCGGCGACCCACTTGGGTTTTATCGAACCACCAGTCCCAGAAAGCATTGCTTCAGGTTTCACACCTGTGCATAATCACTGAGGGTATTTACTGGTGCCTGCAGCTGCCGTCATGTCACATGTGCTGCCACTGAAGATGGCGTTGGCCCGAAACGCGTCTGGCAGGAAAGGGACTCTGTTCGCAGCTCGCGCCCTTGCGCTGGCATTAATTCCTACCTGTAAGTGCATTCCCACCTAGGTGGCAACCTTTTCTTCCATTTGTTAGCGGCCGGCCACGGTCGCGGGTTTGCACATCCGCGGACAAACTGCGGGTTCACGGCTGCCTCATTTGGGCAGCTTTTTGTGGTACAGGAGGTGCCTTTACTTGCGGGGTGCTTGCGGGGACATTGGCAATCCCTTTAAAACTTTTTTTGCATGCGAATGGCGGCGGCGACCCACTTGGGTTTTATCGAACCACCAGTCCCAGAAAGCATTGCTTCAGGTTTCACACCTGTGCATAATCACTGAGGGTATTTACTGGTGCCTGCAGCTGCCGTCATGTCACATGTGCTGCCACTGAAGAGGGCGTTGGCCCGAAACGCGTCTGGCAGGAAAGGGACTCTGTTCGCAGCTCGCACCCTTGTGCTGGCATTAATTCCTACCTGTAAGTGCATTCCCACCTAGGTGGCAACCTTTTCTTCCATTTGTTAGCGGCCGGCCACGGGTTTGCACATCCGCGGACAAACTGCGGGTCCACGGCTGCCTCATTTGGGCAGCTTTTTGTGGTACAGGAGGTGCCTTTACTTGCGGGGACATTGGCAATCCCTTTAAAACTTTTTTTGCATGCGAATGGCGGCGGCGACCCACTTGGGTTTTATCGAACCACCAGTCCCAGAAAGCATTGCTTCAGGTTTCACACCTGTGCATAATCACTGAGGGTATTTACTGGTGCCTGCAGCTGCCGTCATGTCACATGTGCTGCCACTGAAGAGGGCGTTGGCCCGAAACGCGTCTGGCAGGAAAGGGACTCTGTTGTCAGCTCGCACCCTTGTGCTGGCATTAATTCCTACCTGTAAGTGCATTCCCACCTAGGTGGCAACCTTTTCTTCCATTTGTTAGCGGCCGGCCACGGGTTTGCACATCCGCGGACAAACTGCGGGTCCACGGCTGCCTCATTTGGGCAGCTTTTTGTGGTACAGGAGGTGCCTTTAATTGCGGGGTGCTTGCGGGGACATTGGCAATCTCTTTAAAACTTTTTTTGCATGCGAATGGCGGCGGCGACCCACTTGGGTTTTATCGACCCACCAGTCCCAGAAAGCATTGCTTCAGGTTTCACACCTGTGCATAATCACTGAGGGTATTTACTGGTGCCTGCAGCTGCCGTCATGTCACATGTGCTGCCACTGAAGAGGGCGTTGGCCCGAAACGCGTCTGGCAGGAAAGGGACTCTGTTCGCAGCTCGCGCCCTTGCGCTGGCATTAATTCCTACCTGTAAGTGCATTCCCACCTAGGTGGCAACCTTTTCTTCCATTTGTTAGTGGCCGGCCACGGTCGCGGGTTTGCACATCCGCGGACAAACTGCGGGTCCACGGCTGCCTCATTTGGGCAGCTTTTTGTGGTACAGGAGGTGCCTTTACTTGCGGGGTGCTTGCGGGGACATTGGCAATCCCTTTAAAACTTTTTTTGCATGCGAATGGCGGCGGCGACCCACTTGGGTTTTATCGAACCACCAGTCCCAGAAAGCATTGCTTCAGGTTTCACACCTGTGCATAATCACTGAGGGTATTTACTGGTGCCTGCAGCTGCCGTCATGTCACATGTGCTGCCACTGAAGAGGGCGTTGGCCCAAAACGCGTCTGGCAGGAAAGGGACTCTGTTCGCAGCTCGCGCCCTTGCGCTGGCATTAATTCCTACCTGTAAGTGCATTCCCACCTAGGTGGCAACCTTTTCTTCCATTTGTTAGCGGCCGGCCACGGTCGCGGGTTTGCACATCCGCGGACAAACTGCGGGTCCACGGCTGCCTCATTTGGGCAGCTTTTTGTGGTACAGGAGGTGCCTTTACTTGCGGGGTGCTTGCGGGGACATTGGCAATCCCTTTAAAACTTTTTTTGCATGCGAATGGCGGCGGCGACCCACTTGGGTTTTATCGAACCACCAGTCCCAGAAAGCATTGCTTCAGGTTTCACACCTGTGCATAATCACTGAGGGTATTTACTGGTGCCTGCAGCTGCCGTCATGTCACATGTGCTGCCAATGAAGAGGGCGTTGGCCCGAAACGCGTCTGGCAGGAAAGGGACTCTGTTCGCAGCTCGCGCCCTTGCGCTGGCATTAATTCCTACCTGTAAGTGCATTCCCACCTAGGTGGCAACCTTTTCTTCCATTTGTTAGCGGCCGGCCACGGTCGCCGGTTTGCACATCCGCGGACAAACTGCGGGTCCACGGCTGCCTCATTTGGGCAGCTTTTTGTGGTACAGGAGGTGCCTTTACTTGCGGGGTGCTTGCGGGGACATTGGCAATCCCTTTAAAACTTTTTTTGCATGCGAATGGCGGCGGCGACCCACTTGGGTTTTATCGAACCAGCAGTCCCAGAAAGCATTGCTTCAGGTTTCACACCTGTGCATAATCACTGAGGGTATTTACTGGTGCCTGCAGCTGCCGTCATGTCACATGTGCTGCCATTGAAGAGGGCGTTGGCCCGAAACGCGTCTGGCAGGAAAGGGACTCTGTTCACAGCTCGCGCCCTTGCGCTGGCATTAATTCCTACCTGTAAGTGCATTCCCACCTAGGTGGCAACCTTTTCTTCCATTTGTTAGCGGCAGGCCACGGTCGCGGGTTTGCACATCCGCGGACAAACTGCGGGTCCACGGCTGCCTCATTTGGGCAGCTTTTTGTGGTACAGGAGGTGCCTTAACTTGCGGGGTGCTTGCGGGGACATTGGCAATCCCTTTAAAACTTTTTTTGCATGCGAATGGCGGCGGCGACCCACTTGGGTTTTATCGAACCACCAGTCCCAGAAAGCATTGCTTCAGGTTTCACACCTGTGCATAATCACTGAGGGTATTTACTGGTGCCTGCAGCTGCCGTCATGTCATATGTGCTGCCACTGAAGAGGACGTTGGCCCGAAACGCGTCTGGCAGGAAAGGGACTCTGTTCGCAGCTCGCGCCCTTGCGCTGGCATTAATTCCTACCTGTAAGTGCATTCCCACCTAGGTGGCAACCTTTTCTTCCATTTGTTAGCGGCCGGCCACGGTCGCGGGTTTGCACATCTGCGGACAAACTGCGGGTCCACGGCTGCCTCATTTGGGCAGCTTTTTGTGGTACAGGAGGTGCCTTTACTTGCGGGGTGCTTGCGGGGACATTGACAATCCCTTTAAAACTTTTTCTGCATGCGAATGGCAGCGGCGACCCACTTGGGTTTTATCGAACCACCAGTCCCAGAAAGCATTGCTTCAGGTTTCACACCTGTGCATAATCACTGAGGGTATTTACTGGTGCCTGAAGCTGCCGTCATGTCACATGTGCTGCCACTGAAGAGGGCGTTGGCCCGAAACGCGTCTGGCAGGAAAGGGACTCTGTTCGCCAGCTCGCGCCCTTGCGCTGGCATTAATTCCTACCTGTAAGTGCATTTCCACCTAGGTGGCAACCTTTTCTTCCATTTGTTAGCGGCCGGCCACGGTCGCGGGTTTGCACATCCGCGGACAAACTGCGGGTCCACGGCTGCCTCATTTGGGCAGCTTTTTGTGGTACAGGAGGTGCCTTTACTTGCGGGGTGCTTGCAGGGACATTGGCAATCCCTTTAAAACTTTTTTTGCATGCGAATGGCGGCGGCGACCCACTTGGGTTTTATCGAACCACCAGTCCCAGAAAGCATTGCTTCAGGTTTCACACCTGTGCATAATCACTGAGGGAATTTACTGGTGCCTGCAGCTGCCGTCATGTCACATGTGCTGCCACTGAAGAGGGCGTTGGCCCGAAACGCGTCTGGCAGGAAAGGGACTCTGTTCGCAGCTCGCGCCCTTGCGCTGGCATTAATTCCTACCTGTAAGTGCATTCCCACCTAGGTGGCAACCTTTTCTTCCATTTGTTAGCGGCCGGCCACGGTCGCGGGTTTGCACATCCGCGGACAAACTGCGGGTCCACGGCTGCCTCATTTGGGCAGCTTTTTGTGGTACAGGAGGTGCCTTTACTTGCGGGGTGCTTGCGGGGACATTGGCAATCCCTTTAAAACTTTTTTTGCATGCGAATGGCGGCGGCCACCCACTTGGGTTTTATCGAACCACCAGTCCCAGAAAGCAATGCTTCAGGTTTCACACCTGTGCATAATCACTGAGGGTATTTACTGGTGCCTGCAGCTGCCGTCAGGTCACATGTGCTGCCACTGAAGAGGGCGTTGGCCCGAAACGCGTCTGGCAGGAAAGGGACTCTGTTCGCAGCTCGTGCCCTTGCGCTGGCATTAATTCCTACCTGTAAGTGCATTCCCACCTAGGTGGCAACCTTTTCTTCCATTTGTTAGCGCCCGGCCACGGTCGCGGGTTTGCACATCCGCGGACAAACTGCGGGTCCACGGCTGCCTCATTTGGGCAGCTTTTTGTGGTACAGGAGGTGCCTTTACTTGCGGGGTGCTTGCGGGGACATTGGCAATCCCTTTAAAACTTTTTTTGCATGCGAATGGCGGCGGCGACCCACTTGGGTTTTATCGAACCACCAGTCCCAGAAAGCATTGCTTCAGGTTTCACACCTGTGCATAATCACTGAGGGTATTTACTGGTGCCTGCAGCTGCCGTCATGTCACATGTGCTGCCACTGAAGAGGGCGTTGGCCCGAAACGCGTCTGGCAGGAAAGGGACTCTGTTCGCAGCTCGCGCCCTTGCGCTGGCATTAATTCCTACCTGTAAGTGCATTCCCACCTAGGTGGCAACCTTTTCTTCCATTTGTTAGCGGCCGGCCACGGTCGCGGGTTTGCACATCCGCGGACAAACTGCGGGTCCACGGCTGCCTCATTTGGGCAGCTTTTTGTGGTACAGGAGGTGCCTTTACTTGCGGGATGCTTGCAGGGACATTGGCAATCCCTTTAAAACTTTTTTTGCATGCGAATGGCGGCGGCGACCCACTTGGGTTTTATCGAACCACCAGTCCCAGAAAGCATTGCTTCAGGTTTCACACCTGTGCATAATCACTAAGGGTATTTACTGGTGCCTGCAGCTGCCGTCATGTCACATGTGCTGCCACTGAAGAGGGCGTTGGCCCGAAACGCGTCTGGCAGGAAAGGGACTCTGTTCGCAGCTCGCGCCCTTGCGCTGGCATTAATTCCTACCTGTAAGTGCATTCCCACCTAGGTGGCAACCTTTTCTTCCATTTGTTAGCGGCCGGCCACGGTCGCGGGTTTGCACATCCGCGGACAAACTGCGGGTCCACGGCTGCCTCATTTGGGCAGCTTTTTGTGGTACAGGAGGTGCCTTTACTTGCGGGATGCTTGCAGGGACATTGGCAATCCCTTTAAAACTTTTTTTGCATGCGAATGGCGGCGGCGACCCACTTGGGTTTTATCGAACCACCAGTCCCAGAAAGCATTGCTTCAGGTTTCACACCTGTGCATAATCACTAAGGGTATTTACTGGTGCCTGCAGCTGCCGTCATGTCACATGTGCTGCCACTGAAGAGGGCGTTGGCCCGAAACGCGTCTGGCAGGAAAGGGACTCTGTTCGCAGCTTGCGCCCTTGCGCTGGCATGAATTCCTACCTGTAAGTGCATTCCCACCTAGGTGGCAACCTTTTCTTCCATTTGTTAGCGGCCGGCCACGGTCGCGGGTTTGCACATCCGCGGACAAACTGCGGGTCCACGGCTGCCTCATTTGGGCAGCTTTTTGTGGTACAGGAGGTGCCTTTACTTGCGGGGTGCTTGCGGGGACATTGGCAATCCCTTTAAAACTTTTTTTGCATGCGAATGGCGGCGGCGACCCACTTGGGTTTTATCGAACCACCAGTCCCAGAAAGCATTGCTTCAGGTTTCACACCTGTGCATAATCACTGAGGGTATTTACTGGTGCCTGCAGCTGCCGTCATGTCACATGTGCTGCCACTGAAGAGGGCGTTGGCCCGAAACGCGTCTGGCAGGAAAGGGACTCTGTTCGCAGCTCGCGCTGGCATTAATTCCTACCTGTAAGTGCATTCCCACCTAGGTGGCAACCTTTTCTTCCATTTGTTAGCGGCCGGCCACGGTCGCGGGTTTGCACATCCGCGGACAAACTGCGGGTCCACGGCTGCCTCATTTGGGCAGCTTTTTGTGGTACAGGAGGTGCCTTTACTTGCGGGGTGCTTGCGGGGACATTGGCAATCCCTTTAAAACTTTTTTTGCATGCGAATGGTGGCGGCGACCCACTTGGGTTTTATCGAACCACCAGTCCCAGAAAGCATTGCTTCAGGTTTCACACCTGTGCATAATCACTGAGGGTATTTACTGGTGCCTGCAGCTGCCGTCATGTCACATGTGCTGCCACTGAAGAGGGCGTTGGCCCGAAACGCGTCTGGCAGGAAAGGGACTCTGTTCACAGCTCGCGCCCTTGCGCTGGCATTAATTCCTACCTGTAAGTGCATTCCCACCTAGGTGGCAACCTTTTCTTCCATTTGTTAGCGGCCGGCCACGGTCGTGGGTTTGCACATCCGCGGACAAACTGCGGGTCCACGGCTGCCTCATTTGGGCAGCTTTTTGTGGTACAGGAGGTGCCTTTACTTGCGGGGTGCTTGCGGGGACATTGGCAATCCCTTTAAAACTTTTTTTGCATGCGAATGGCGGCGGCGACCCACTTGGGTTTTATCGAACCACCAGTCCCAGAAAGCATTGCTTCAGGTTTCACACCTGTGCATAATCACTGAGGGTATTTACTGGTGCCTGCAGCTGCCGTCATGTCACATGTGCTGCCACTGAAGATGGCGTTGGCCCGAAACGCGTCTGGCAGGAAAGGGACTCTGTTCGCAGCTCGCGCCCTTGCGCTGGCATTAATTCCTACCTGTAAGTGCATTCCCACCTAGGTGGCAACCTTTTCTTCCATTTGTTAGCGGCCGGCCACGGTCGCGGGTTTGCACATCCGCGGACAAACTGCGGGTTCACGGCTGCCTCATTTGGGCAGCTTTTTGTGGTACAGGAGGTGCCTTTACTTGCGGGGTGCTTGCGGGGACATTGGCAATCCCTTTAAAACTTTTTTTGCATGCGAATGGCGGCGGCGACCCACTTGGGTTTTATCGAACCACCAGTCCCAGAAAGCATTGCTTCAGGTTTCACACCTGTGCATAATCACTGAGGGTATTTACTGGTGCCTGCAGCTGCCGTCATGTCACATGTGCTGCCACTGAAGAGGGCGTTGGCCCGAAACGCGTCTGGCAGGAAAGGGACTCTGTTCGCAGCTCGCACCCTTGTGCTGGCATTAATTCCTACCTGTAAGTGCATTCCCACCTAGGTGGCAACCTTTTCTTCCATTTGTTAGCGGCCGGCCACGGGTTTGCACATCCGCGGACAAACTGCGGGTCCACGGCTGCCTCATTTGGGCAGCTTTTTGTGGTACAGGAGGTGCCTTTACTTGCGGGGACATTGGCAATCCCTTTAAAACTTTTTTTGCATGCGAATGGCGGCGGCGACCCACTTGGGTTTTATCGAACCACCAGTCCCAGAAAGCATTGCTTCAGGTTTCACACCTGTGCATAATCACTGAGGGTATTTACTGGTGCCTGCAGCTGCCGTCATGTCACATGTGCTGCCACTGAAGAGGGCGTTGGCCCGAAACGCGTCTGGCAGGAAAGGGACTCTGTTGTCAGCTCGCACCCTTGTGCTGGCATTAATTCCTACCTGTAAGTGCATTCCCACCTAGGTGGCAACCTTTTCTTCCATTTGTTAGCGGCCGGCCACGGGTTTGCACATCCGCGGACAAACTGCGGGTCCACGGCTGCCTCATTTGGGCAGCTTTTTGTGGTACAGGAGGTGCCTTTAATTGCGGGGTGCTTGCGGGGACATTGGCAATCTCTTTAAAACTTTTTTTGCATGCGAATGGCGGCGGCGACCACTTGGGTTTTATCGACCCACCAGTCCCAGAAAGCATTGCTTCAGGTTTCACACCTGTGCATAATCACTGAGGGTATTTACTGGTGCCTGCAGCTGCCGTCATGTCACATGTGCTGCCACTGAAGAGGGCGTTGGCCCGAAACGCGTCTGGCAGGAAAGGGACTCTGTTCGCAGCTCGCGCCCTTGCGCTGGCATTAATTCCTACCTGTAAGTGCATTCCCACCTAGGTGGCAACCTTTTCTTCCATTTGTTAGTGGCCGGCCACGGTCGCGGGTTTGCACATCCGCGGACAAACTGCGGGTCCACGGCTGCCTCATTTGGGCAGCTTTTTGTGGTACAGGAGGTGCCTTTACTTGCGGGGTGCTTGCGGGGACATTGGCAATCCCTTTAAAACTTTTTTTGCATGCGAATGGCGGCGGCGACCCACTTGGGTTTTATCGAACCACCAGTCCCAGAAAGCATTGCTTCAGGTTTCACACCTGTGCATAATCACTGAGGGTATTTACTGGTGCCTGCAGCTGCCGTCATGTCACATGTGCTGCCACTGAAGAGGGCGTTGGCCCAAAACGCGTCTGGCAGGAAAGGGACTCTGTTCGCAGCTCGCGCCCTTGCGCTGGCATTAATTCCTACCTGTAAGTGCATTCCCACCTAGGTGGCAACCTTTTCTTCCATTTGTTAGCGGCCGGCCACGGTCGCGGGTTTGCACATCCGCGGACAAACTGCGGGTCCACGGCTGCCTCATTTGGGCAGCTTTTTGTGGTACAGGAGGTGCCTTTACTTGCGGGGTGCTTGCGGGGACATTGGCAATCCCTTTAAAACTTTTTTTGCATGCGAATGGCGGCGGCGACCCACTTGGGTTTTATCGAACCACCAGTCCCAGAAAGCATTGCTTCAGGTTTCACACCTGTGCATAATCACTGAGGGTATTTACTGGTGCCTGCAGCTGCCGTCATGTCACATGTGCTGCCACTGAAGAGGGCGTTGGCCCGAAACGCGTCTGGCAGGAAAGGGACTCTGTTCGCAGCTCGCGCCCTTGCGCTGGCATTAATTCCTACCTGTAAGTGCATTCCCACCTAGGTGGCAACCTTTTCTTCCATTTGTTAGCGGCCGGCCACGGTCGCGGGTTTGCACATCCGCGGACAAACTGCGGGTCCACGGCTGCCTCATTTGGGCAGCTTTTTGTGGTACAGGAGGTGCCTTTACTTGCGGGGTGCTTGCGGGGACATTGGCAATCCCTTTAAAACTTTTTTTGCATGCGAATGGCGGCGGCGACCCACTTGGGTTTTATCGAACCACCAGTCCCAGAAAGCATTGCTTCAGGTTTCACACCTGTGCATAATCACTGAGGGTATTTACTGGTGCCTGCAGCTGCCGTCATGTCACATGTGCTGCCACTGAAGATGGCGTTGGCCCGAAACGCGTCTGGCAGGAAAGGGACTCTGTTCGCAGCTCGCGCCCTTGCGCTGGCATTAATTCCTACCTGTAAGTGCATTCCCACCTAGGTGGCAACCTTTTCTTCCATTTGTTAGCGGCCGGCCACGGTCGCGGGTTTGCACATCCGCGGACAAACTGCGGGTTCACGGCTGCCTCATTTGGGCAGCTTTTTGTGGTACAGGAGGTGCCTTTACTTGCGGGGTGCTTGCGGGGACATTGGCAATCCCTTTAAAACTTTTTTTGCATGCGAATGGCGGCGGCGACCCACTTGGGTTTTATCGAACCACCAGTCCCAGAAAGCATTGCTTCAGGTTTCACACCTGTGCATAATCACTGAGGGTATTTACTGGTGCCTGCAGCTGCCGTCATGTCACATGTGCTGCCACTGAAGAGGGCGTTGGCCCGAAACGCGTCTGGCAGGAAAGGGACTCTGTTCGCAGCTCGCACCCTTGTGCTGGCATTAATTCCTACCTGTAAGTGCATTCCCACCTAGGTGGCAACCTTTTCTTCCATTTGTTAGCGGCCGGCCACGGGTTTGCACATCCGCGGACAAACTGCGGGTCCACGGCTGCCTCATTTGGGCAGCTTTTTGTGGTACAGGAGGTGCCTTTACTTGCGGGGACATTGGCAATCCCTTTAAAACTTTTTTTGCATGCGAATGGCGGCGGCGACCCACTTGGGTTTTATCGAACCACCAGTCCCAGAAAGCATTGCTTCAGGTTTCACACCTGTGCATAATCACTGAGGGTATTTACTGGTGCCTGCAGCTGCCGTCATGTCACATGTGCTGCCACTGAAGAGGGCGTTGGCCCGAAACGCGTCTGGCAGGAAAGGGACTCTGTTGTCAGCTTGCACCCTTGTGCTGGCATTAATTCCTACCTGTAAGTGCATTCCCACCTAGGTGGCAACCTTTTCTTCCATTTGTTAGCGGCCGGCCACGGGTTTGCACATCCGCGGACAAACTGCGGGTCCACGGCTGCCTCATTTGGGCAGCTTTTTGTGGTACAGGAGGTGCCTTTAATTGCGGGGTGCTTGCGGGGACATTGGCAATCTCTTTAAAACTTTTTTTGCATGCGAATGGCGGCGGCGACCCACTTGGGTTTTATCGACCCACCAGTCCCAGAAAGCATTGCTTCAGGTTTCACACCTGTGCATAATCACTGAGGGTATTTACTGGTGCCTGCAGCTGCCGTCATGTCACATGTGCTGCCACTGAAGAGGGCGTTGGCCCGAAACGCGTCTGGCAGGAAAGGGACTCTGTTCGCAGCTCGCGCCCTTGCACTGGCATTAATTCCTACCTGTAAGTGCATTCCCACCTAGGTGGCAACCTTTTCTTCCATTTGTTAGTGGCCGGCCACGGTCGCGGGTTTGCACATCCGCGGACAAACTGCGGGTCCACGGCTGCCTCATTTGGGCAGCTTTTTGTGGTACAGGAGGTGCCTTTACTTGCGGGGTGCTTGCGGGGACATTGGCAATCCCTTTAAAACTTTTTTTGCATGCGAATGGCGGCGGCGACCCACTTGGGTTTTATCGAACCACCAGTCCCAGAAAGCATTGCTTCAGGTTTCACACCTGTGCATAATCACTGAGGGTATTTACTGGTGCCTGCAGCTGCCGTCATGTCACATGTGCTGCCACTGAAGAGGGCGTTGGCCCAAAACGCGTCTGGCAGGAAAGGGACTCTGTTCGCAGCTCGCGCCCTTGCGCTGGCATTAATTCCTACCTGTAAGTGCATTCCCACCTAGGTGGCAACCTTTTCTTCCATTTGTTAGCGGCCGGCCACGGTCGCGGGTTTGCACATCCGCGGACAAACTGCGGGTCCACGGCTGCCTCATTTGGGCAGCTTTTTGTGGTACAGGAGGTGCCTTTACTTGCGGGGTGCTTGCGGGGACATTGGCAATCCCTTTAAAACTTTTTTTGCATGCGAATGGCGGCGGCGACCCACTTGGGTTTTATCGAACCAGCAGTCCCAGAAAGCATTGCTTCAGGTTTCACACCTGTGCATAATCACTGAGGGTATTTACTGGTGCCTGCAGCTGCCGTCATGTCACATGTGCTGCCATTGAAGAGGGCGTTGGCCCGAAACGCGTCTGGCAGGAAAGGGACTCTGTTCACAGCTCGCGCCCTTGCGCTGGCATTAATTCCTACCTGTAAGTGCATTCCCACCTAGGTGGCAACCTTTTCTTCCATTTGTTAGCGGCAGGCCACGGTCGCGGGTTTGCACATCCGCGGACAAACTGCGGGTCCACGGCTGCCTCATTTGGGCAGCTTTTTGTGGTACAGGAGGTGCCTTTACTTGCGGGGTGCTTGCGGGGACATTGGCAATCCCTTTAAAACTTTTTTTGCATGCGAATGGCGGCGGCGACCCACTTGGGTTTTATCGAACCACCAGTCCCAGAAAGCATTGCTTCAGGTTTCACACCTGTGCATAATCACTGAGGGTATTTACTGGTGCCTGCAGCTGCCGTCATGTCATATGTGCTGCCACTGAAGAGGACGTTGGCCCGAAACGCGTCTGGCAGGAAAGGGACTCTGTTCGCAGCTCGCGCCCTTGCGCTGGCATTAATTCCTACCTGTAAGTGCATTCCCACCTAGGTGGCAACCTTTTCTTCCATTTGTTAGCGGCCGGCCACGGTCGCGGGTTTGCACATCTGCGGACAAACTGCGGGTCCACGGCTGCCTCATTTGGGCAGCTTTTTGTGGTACAGGAGGTGCCTTTACTTGCGGGGTGCTTGCGGGGACATTGGCAATCCCTTTAAAACTTTTTCTGCATGCGAATGGCAGCGGCGACCCACTTGGGTTTTATCGAACCACCAGTCCCAGAAAGCATTGCTTCAGGTTTCACACCTGTGCATAATCACTGAGGGTATTTACTGGTGCCTGAAGCTGCCGTCATGTCACATGTGCTGCCACTGAAGAGGGCGTTGGCCCGAAACGCGTCTGGCAGGAAAGGGACTCTGTTCGCCAGCTCGCGCCCTTGCGCTGGCATTAATTCCTACCTGTAAGTGCATTTCCACCTAGGTGGCAACCTTTTCTTCCATTTGTTAGCGGCCGGCCACGGTCGCGGGTTTGCACATCCGCGGACAAACTGCGGGTCCACGGCTGCCTCATTTGGGCAGCTTTTTGTGGTACAGGAGGTGCCTTTACTTGCGGGGTGCTTGCAGGGACATTGGCAATCCCTTTAAAACTTTTTTTGCATGCGAATGGCGGCGGCGACCCACTTGGGTTTTATCGAACCACCAGTCCCAGAAAGCATTGCTTCAGGTTTCACACCTGTGCATAATCACTGAGGGAATTTACTGGTGCCTGCAGCTGCCGTCATGTCACATGTGCTGCCACTGAAGAGGGCGTTGGCCCGAAACGCGTCTGGCAGGAAAGGGACTCTGTTCGCAGCTCGCGCCCTTGCGCTGGCATTAATTCCTACCTGTAAGTGCATTCCCACCTAGGTGGCAACCTTTTCTTCCATTTGTTAGCGGCCGGCCACGGTCGCGGGTTTGCACATCCGCGGACAAACTGCGGGTCCACGGCTGCCTCATTTGGGCAGCTTTTTGTGGTACAGGAGGTGCCTTTACTTGCGGGGTGCTTGCGGGGACATTGGCAATCCCTTTAAAACTTTTTTTGCATGCGAATGGCGGCGGCCACCCACTTGGGTTTTATCGAACCACCAGTCCCAGAAAGCATTGCTTCAGGTTTCACACCTGTGCATAATCACTGAGGGTATTTACTGGTGCCTGCAGCTGCCGTCAGGTCACATGTGCTGCCACTGAAGAGGGCGTTGGCCCGAAACGCGTCTGGCAGGAAAGGGACTCTGTTCGCAGCTCGCGCCCTTGCGCTGGCATTAATTCCTACCTGTAAGTGCATTCCCACCTAGGTGGCAACCTTTTCTTCCATTTGTTAGCGCCCGGCCACGGTCGCGGGTTTGCACATCCGCGGACAAACTGCGGGTCCACGGCTGCCTCATTTGGGCAGCTTTTTGTGGTACAGGAGGTGCCTTTACTTGCGGGGTGCTTGCGGGGACATTGGCAATCCCTTTAAAACTTTTTTTGCATGCGAATGGCGGCGGCGACCCACTTGGGTTTTATCGAACCACCAGTCCCAGAAAGCATTGCTTCAGGTTTCACACCTGTGCATAATCACTGAGGGTATTTACTGGTGCCTGCAGCTGCCGTCATGTCACATGTGCTGCCACTGAAGAGGCCGTTGGCCCGAAACGCGCCTGGCAGGAAAGGGACTCTGTTCGCAGCTCGCGCCCTTGCGCTGGCATTAATTCCTACCTGTAAGTGCATTCCCACCTAGGTGGCAACCTTTTCTTCCATTTGTTAGCGGCCGGCCACGGTCGCGGGTTTGCACATCCGCGGACAAACTGCGGGTCCACGGCTGCCTCATTTGGGCAGCTTTTTGTGGTACAGGAGGTGCCTTTACTTGCGGGATGCTTGCAGGGACATTGGCAATCCCTTTAAAACTTTTTTTGCATGTGAATGGCGGCGGCGACCCACTTGGGTTTTATCGAACCACCAGTCCCAGAAAGCATTGCTTCAGGTTTCACACCTGTGCATAATCACTGAGGGTATTTACTGGTGCCTGCAGCTGCCGTCATGTCACATGTGCTGCCACTGAAGAGGGCGTTGGCCCGAAACGCGTCTGGCAGGAAAGGGACTCTGTTCGCAGCTTGCGCCCTTGCGCTGGCATGAATTCCTACCTGTAAGTGCATTCCCACCTAGGTGGCAACCTTTTCTTCCATTTGTTAGCGGCCGGCCACGGTCGCGGGTTTGCACATCCGCGGACAAACTGCGGGTCCACGGCTGCCTCATTTGGGCAGCTTTTTGTGGTACAGGAGGTGCCTTTACTTGCGGGGTGCTTGCGGGGACATTGGCAATCCCTTTAAAACTTTTTTTGCATGCGAATGGCGGCGGCGACCCACTTGGGTTTTATCGAACCACCAGTCCCAGAAAGCATTGCTTCAGGTTTCACACCTGTGCATAATCACTGAGGGTATTTACTGGTGCCTGCAGCTGCCGTCATGTCACATGTGCTGCCACTGAAGAGGGCGTTGGCCCGAAACGCGTCTGGCAGGAAAGGGACTCTGTTCGCAGCTCGCGCTGGCATTAATTCCTACCTGTAAGTGCATTCCCACCTAGGTGGCAACCTTTTCTTCCATTTGCTAGCGGCCGGCCACGGTCGCGGGTTTGCACATCCGCGGACAAACTGCGGGTCCACGGCTGCCTCATTTGGGCAGCTTTTTGTGGTACAGGAGGTGCCTTTACTTGCGGGGTGCTTGCGGGGACATTGGCAATCCCTTTAAAACTTTTTTTGCATGCGAATGGCGGCGGCGACCCACTTGGGTTTTATCGAACCACCAGTCCCAGAAAGCATTGCTTCAGGTTTCACACCTGTGCATAATCACTGAGGGTATTTACTGGTGCCTGCAGCTGCCGTCATGTCACATGTGCTGCCACTGAAGAGGGCGTTGGCCCGAAACGCGTCTGGCAGGAAAGGGACTCTGTTCGCAGCTCGCGCCCTTGCGCTGGCATTAATTCCTACCTGTAAGTGCATTCCCACCTAGGTGGCAACCTTTTCTTCCATTTGTTAGCGGCCGGCCACGGTCGCGGGTTTGCACATCCGCGGACAAACTGCGGGTCCACGGCTGCCTCATTTGGGCAGCTTTTTGTGGTACAGAAGGTGCCTTTACTTGCGGGGTGCTTGCGGGGACATTGGCAATCCCTTTAAAACTTTTTTTGCATGCGAATGGCGGCGGCGACCCACTTGGGTTTTATCGAACCACCAGTCCCAGAAAGCATTGCTTCAGGTTTCACACCTGTGCATAATCACTGAGGGTATTTACTGGTGCCTGCAGCTGCCGTCATGTCACATGTGCTGCCACTGAAGATGGCGTTGGCCCGAAACGCGTCTGGCAGGAAAGGGACTCTGTTCGCAGCTCGCGCCCTTGCGCTGGCATTAATTCCTACCTGTAAGTGCATTCCCACCTAGGTGGCAACCTTTTCTTCCATTTGTTAGCGGCCGGCCACGGTCGCGGGTTTGCACATCCGCGGACAAACTGCGGGTTCACGGCTGCCTCATTTGGGCAGCTTTTTGTGGTACAGGAGGTGCCTTTACTTGCGGGGTGCTTGCGGGGACATTGGCAATCCCTTTAAAACTTTTTTTGCATGCGAATGGCGGCGGCGACCCACTTGGGTTTTATCGAACCACCAGTCCCAGAAAGCATTGCTTCAGGTTTCACACCTGTGCATAATCACTGAGGGTATTTACTGGTGCCTGCAGCTGCCGTCATGTCACATGTGCTGCCACTGAAGAGGGCGTTGGCCCGAAACGCGTCTGGCAGGAAAGGGACTCTGTTCGCAGCTCGCACCCTTGTGCTGGCATTAATTCCTACCTGTAAGTGCATTCCCACCTAGGTGGCAACCTTTTCTTCCATTTGTTAGCGGCCGGCCACGGGTTTGCACATCCGCGGACAAACTGCGGGTCCACGGCTGCCTCATTTGGGCAGCTTTTTGTGGTACAGGAGGTGCCTTTACTTGCGGGGACATTGGCAATCCCTTTAAAACTTTTTTTGCATGCGAATGGCGGCGGCGACCCACTTGGGTTTTATCGAACCACCAGTCCCAGAAAGCATTGCTTCAGGTTTCACACCTGTGCATAATCACTGAGGGTATTTACTGGTGCCTGCAGCTGCCGTCATGTCACATGTGCTGCCACTGAAGAGGGCGTTGGCCCGAAACGCGTCTGGCAGGAAAGGGACTCTGTTGTCAGCTCGCACCCTTGTGCTGGCATTAATTCCTACCTGTAAGTGCATTCCCACCTAGGTGGCAACCTTTTCTTCCATTTGTTAGCGGCCGGCCACGGGTTTGCACATCCGCGGACAAACTGCGGGTCCACGGCTGCCTCATTTGGGCAGCTTTTTGTGGTACAGGAGGTGCCTTTAATTGCGGGGTGCTTGCGGGGACATTGGCAATCTCTTTAAAACTTTTTTTGCATGCGAATGGCGGCGGCGACCCACTTGGGTTTTATCGACCCACCAGTCCCAGAAAGCATTGCTTCAGGTTTCACACCTGTGCATAATCACTGAGGGTATTTACTGGTGCCTGCAGCTGCCGTCATGTCACATGTGCTGCCACTGAAGAGGGCGTTGGCCCGAAACGCGTCTGGCAGGAAAGGGACTCTGTTCGCAGCTCGCGCCCTTGCGCTGGCATTAATTCCTACCTGTAAGTGCATTCCCACCTAGGTGGCAACCTTTTCTTCCATTTGTTAGTGGCCGGCCACGGTCGCGGGTTTGCACATCCGCGGACAAACTGCGGGTCCACGGCTGCCTCATTTGGGCAGCTTTTTGTGGTACAGGAGGTGCCTTTACTTGCGGGGTGCTTGCGGGGACATTGGCAATCCATTTAAAACTTTTTTTGCATGCGAATGGCGGCGGCGACCCACTTGGGTTTTATCGAACCACCAGTCCCAGAAAGCATTGCTTCAGGTTTCACACCTGTGCATAATCACTGAGGGTATTTACTGGTGCCTGCAGCTGCCGTCATGTCACATGTGCTGCCACTGAAGAGGGCGTTGGCCCAAAACGCGTCTGGCAGGAAAGGGACTCTGTTCGCAGCTCGCGCCCTTGCGCTGGCATTAATTCCTACCTGTAAGTGCATTCCCACCTAGGTGGCAACCTTTTCTTCCATTTGTTAGCGGCCGGCCACGGTCGCGGGTTTGCACATCCGCGGACAAACTGCGGGTCCACGGCTGCCTCATTTGGGCAGCTTTTTGTGGTACAGGAGGTGCCTTTACTTGCGGGGTGCTTGCGGGGACATTGGCAATCCCTTTAAAACTTTTTTTGCATGCGAATGGCGGCGGCGACCCACTTGGGTTTTATCGAACCACCAGTCCCAGAAAGCATTGCTTCAGGTTTCACACCTGTGCATAATCACTGAGGGTATTTACTGGTGCCTGCAGCTGCCGTCATGTCACATGTGCTGCCACTGAAGAGGGCGTTGGCCCGAAACGCGTCTGGCAGGAAAGGGACTCTGTTCGCAGCTCGCGCCCTTGCGCTGGCATTAATTCCTACCTGTAAGTGCATTCCCACCTAGGTGGCAACCTTTTCTTCCATTTGTTAGCGGCCGGCCACGGTCGCGGGTTTGCACATCCGCGGACAAACTGCGGGTCCACGGCTGCCTCATTTGGGCAGCTTTTTGTGGTACAGGAGGTGCCTTTACTTGCGGGGTGCTTGCGGGGACATTGGCAATCCCTTTAAAACTTTTTTTGCATGCGAATGGCGGCGGCGACCCACTTGGGTTTTATCGAACCAGCAGTCCCAGAAAGCATTGCTTCAGGTTTCACACCTGTGCATAATCACTGAGGGTATTTACTGGTGCCTGCAGCTGCCGTCATGTCACATGTGCTGCCATTGAAGAGGGCGTTGGCCCGAAACGCGTCTGGCAGGAAAGGGACTCTGTTCACAGCTCGCGCCCTTGCGCTGGCATTAATTCCTACCTGTAAGTGCATTCCCACCTAGGTGGCAACCTTTTCTTCCATTTGTTAGCGGCAGGCCACGGTCGCGGGTTTGCACATCCGCGGACAAACTGCGGGTCCACGGCTGCCTCATTTGGGCAGCTTTTTGTGGTACAGGAGGTGCCTTTACTTGCGGGGTGCTTGCGGGGACATTGGCAATTCCTTTAAAACTTTTTTTGCATGCGAATGGCGGCGGCGACCCACTTGGGTTTTATCGAACCACCAGTCCCAGAAAGCATTGCTTCAGGTTTCACACCTGTGCATAATCACTGAGGGTATTTACTGGTGCCTGCAGCTGCCGTCATGTCATATGTGCTGCCACTGAAGAGGACGTTGGCCCGAAACGCGTCTGGCAGGAAAGGGACTCTGTTCGCAGCTCGCGCCCTTGCGCTGGCATTAATTCCTACCTGTAAGTGCATTCCCACCTAGGTGGCAACCTTTTCTTCCATTTGTTAGCGGCCGGCCACGGTCGCGGGTTTGCACATCTGCGGACAAACTGCGGGTCCACGGCTGCCTCATTTGGGCAGCTTTTTGTGGTACAGGAGGTGCCTTTACTTGCGGGGTGCTTGCGGGGACATTGGCAATCCCTTTAAAACTTTTTCTGCATGCGAATGGCAGCGGCGACCCACTTGGGTTTTATCGAACCACCAGTCCCAGAAAGCATTGCTTCAGGTTTCACACCTGTGCATAATCACTGAGGGTATTTACTGGTGCCTGAAGCTGCCGTCATGTCACATGTGCTGCCACTGAAGAGGGCGTTGGCCCGAAACGCGTCTGGCAGGAAAGGGACTCTGTTCGCCAGCTCGCGCCCTTGCGCTGGCATTAATTCCTACCTGTAAGTGCATTTCCACCTAGGTGGCAACCTTTTCTTCCATTTGTTAGCGGCCGGCCACGGTCGCGGGTTTGCACATCCGCGGACAAACTGCGGGTCCACGGCTGCCTCATTTGGGCAGCTTTTTGTGGTACAGGAGGTGCCTTTACTTGCGGGGTGCTTGCAGGGACATTGGCAATCCCTTTAAAACTTTTTTTGCATGCGAATGGCGGCGGCGACCCACTTGGGTTTTATCGAACCACCAGTCCCAGAAAGCATTGCTTCAGGTTTCACACCTGTGCATAATCACTGAGGGAATTTACTGGTGCCTGCAGCTGCCGTCATGTCACATGTGCTGCCACTGAAGAGGGCGTTGGCCCGAAACGCGTCTGGCAGGAAAGGGACTCTGTTCGCAGCTCGCGCCCTTGCGCTGGCATTAATTCCTACCTGTAAGTGCATTCCCACCTAGGTGGCAACCTTTTCTTCCATTTGTTAGCGGCCGGCCACGGTCGCGGGTTTGCACATCCGCGGACAAACTGCGGGTCCACGGCTGCCTCATTTGGGCAGCTTTTTGTGGTACAGGAGGTGCCTTTACTTGCGGGGTGCTTGCGGGGACATTGGCAATCCCTTTAAAACTTTTTTTGCATGCGAATGGCGGCGGCCACCCACTTGGGTTTTATCGAACCACCAGTCCCAGAAAGCATTGCTTCAGGTTTCACACCTGTGCATAATCACTGAGGGTATTTACTGGTGCCTGCAGCTGCCGTCAGGTCACATGTGCTGCCACTGAAGAGGGCGTTGGCCCGAAACGCGTCTGGCAGGAAAGGGACTCTGTTCGCAGCTCGCGCCCTTGCGCTGGCATTAATTCCTACCTGTAAGTGCATTCCCACCTAGGTGGCAACCTTTTCTTCCATTTGTTAGCGCCCGGCCACGGTCGCGGGTTTGCACATCCGCGGACAAACTGCGGGTCCACGGCTGCCTCATTTGGGCAGCTTTTTGTGGTACAGGAGGTGCCTTTACTTGCGGGGTGCTTGCGGGGACATTGGCAATCCCTTTAAAACTTTTTTTGCATGCGAATGGCGGCGGCGACCCACTTGGGTTTTATCGAACCACCAGTCCCAGAAAGCATTGCTTCAGGTTTCACACCTGTGCATAATCACTGAGGGTATTTACTGGTGCCTGCAGCTGCCGTCATGTCACATGTGCTGCCACTGAAGAGGGCGTTGGCCCGAAACGCGCCTGGCAGGAAAGGGACTCTGTTCGCAGCTCGCGCCCTTGCGCTGGCATTAATTCCTACCTGTAAGTGCATTCCCACCTAGGTGGCAACCTTTTCTTCCATTTGTTAGCGGCCGGCCACGGTCGCGGGTTTGCACATCCGCGGACAAACTGCGGGTCCACGGCTGCCTCATTTGGGCAGCTTTTTGTGGTACAGGAGGTGCCTTTACTTGCGGGATGCTTGCAGGGACATTGGCAATCCCTTTAAAACTTTTTTTGCATGCGAATGGCGGCGGCGACCCACTTGGGTTTTATCGAACCACCAGTCCCAGAAAGCATTGCTTCAGGTTTCACACCTGTGCATAATCACTGAGGGTATTTACTGGTGCCTGCAGCTGCCGTCATGTCACATGTGCTGCCACTGAAGAGGGCGTTGGCCCGAAACGCGTCTGGCAGGAAAGGGACTCTGTTCGCAGCTTGCGCCCTTGCGCTGGCATGAATTCCTACCTGTAAGTGCATTCCCACCTAGGTGGCAACCTTTTCTTCCATTTGTTAGCGGCCGGCCACGGTCGCGGGTTTGCACATCCGCGGACAAACTGCGGGTCCACGGCTGCCTCATTTGGGCAGCTTTTTGTGGTACAGGAGGTGCCTTTACTTGCGGGGTGCTTGCGGGGACATTGGCAATCCCTTTAAAACTTTTTTTGCATGCGAATGGCGGCGGCGACCCACTTGGGTTTTATCGAACCACCAGTCCCAGAAAGCATTGCTTCAGGTTTCACACCTGTGCATAATCACTGAGGGTATTTACTGGTGCCTGCAGCTGCCGTCATGTCACATGTGCTGCCACTGAAGAGGGCGTTGGCCCGAAACGCGTCTGGCAGGAAAGGGACTCTGTTCGCAGCTCGCGCTGGCATTAATTCCTACCTGTAAGTGCATTCCCACCTAGGTGGCAACCTTTTCTTCCATTTGTTAGCGGCCGGCCACGGTCGCGGGTTTGCACATCCGCGGACAAACTGCGGGTCCACGGCTGCCTCATTTGGGCAGCTTTTTGTGGTACAGGAGGTGCCTTTACTTGCGGGGTGCTTGCGGGGACATTGGCAATCCCTTTAAAACTTTTTTTGCATGCGAATGGCGGCGGCGACCCACTTGGGTTTTATCGAACCACCAGTCCCAGAAAGCATTGCTTCAGGTTTCACACCTGTGCATAATCACTGAGGGTATTTACTGGTGCCTGCAGCTGCCGTCATGTCACATGTGCTGCCACTGAAGAGGGCGTTGGCCCGAAACGCGTCTGGCAGGAAAGGGACTCTGTTCGCAGCTCGCGCCCTTGCGCTGGCATTAATTCCTACCTGTAAGTGCATTCCCACCTAGGTGGCAACCTTTTCTTCCATTTGTTAGCGGCCGGCCACGGTCGCGGGTTTGCACATCCGCGGACAAAGTGCGGGTCCACGGCTGCCTCATTTGGGCAGCTTTTTGTGGTACAGAAGGTGCCTTTACTTGCGGGGTGCTTGCGGGGACATTGGCAATCCCTTTAAAACTTTTTTTGCATGCGAATGGCGGCGGCGACCCACTTGGGTTTTATCGAACCACCAGTCCCAGAAAGCATTGCTTCAGGTTTCACACCTGTGCATAATCACTGAGGGTATTTACTGGTGCCTGCAGCTGCCGTCATGTCACATGTGCTGCCACTGAAGATGGCGTTGGCCCGAAACGCGTCTGGCAGGAAAGGGACTCTGTTCGCAGCTCGCGCCCTTGCGCTGGCATTAATTCCTACCTGTAAGTGCATTCCCACCTAGGTGGCAACCTTTTCTTCCATTTGTTAGCGGCCGGCCACGGTCGCGGGTTTGCACATCCGCGGACAAACTGCGGGTTCACGGCTGCCTCATTTGGGCAGCTTTTTGTGGTACAGGAGGTGCCTTTACTTGCGGGGTGCTTGCGGGGACATTGGCAATCCCTTTAAAACTTTTTTTGCATGCGAATGGCGGCGGCGACCCACTTGGGTTTTATCGAACCACCAGTCCCAGAAAGCATTGCTTCAGGTTTCACACCTGTGCATAATCACTGAGGGTATTTACTGGTGCCTGCAGCTGCCGTCATGTCACATGTGCTGCCACTGAAGAGGGCGTTGGCCCGAAACGCGTCTGGCAGGAAAGGGACTCTGTTCGCAGCTCGCGCCCTTGCGCTGGCATTAATTCCTACCTGTAAGTGCATTCCCACCTAGGTGGCAACCTTTTCTTCCATATATATATATATATATATATATATATATATATATCATCCCACAATTCTAGTATTCTGTACCAGAAAAAAACGGCCAGCACTCGGATGAGGTGTTATTCTTTTTTATTTCGTTTCCGAACCCCCTACACCCCCGACAGACGCGTTTCGCTCAAGGCTTCGTCAAAAAAAAATTATATATATATATATATATATATATATATATATATATATATATATATATATATATATATATTTATTTATTTATATGATCAACTCCCAACTTCCATCCTCACTCCGAGACAGGAGTCCAAGGAGACAAGTGGCAAAGCTCCATTCAAGTGATGTTATTTTATTGTATTAACATAAACATATACAGAAAGGGCAAAAAGCACCGACACATTTCGGCCATTGTCTTCCCCATGGTCATAGAGTGTTTCATGTACAGACTGTCTCTTTTAAAGAGACCATCACCATTTTTCCACAGTGTTATTAAAAACAACTGGACTGTCAACTTCTGTGGCGGTTCAGTGACCGTTTTCAACTGCCATTGCTTGGTGTTCTGAGTAAAGAGCTCTCTTGAGGATTACCAGCCACAATGACTAAATGTGTTTTTTCTATCAATTCACATTTCTTGTCCAATAGTGCAAAAGAAGATTTTTACATTTTCATATTCTCTATTTGGTTTCAGAGTTTTATGCAAGGTAGTAAGTGCTGGGATGTCAATACTTTCAATCTCTTCAGAGTAAGGCAAAAAGGCAGTAAACAATATGCATTTCACATTGTTAACCTTTAAATATCACTTGGCATTAACTCCTACCTGATTTTAAATATATCTATAAAATGTTCTTAGTGGTACCATTTCCAGTTTTAATACCTAAAAGCCCTAAAAGGCATATTTGTATATAATGTCTTTGCCATACACTGACTTCATCTCCTGGTTAAGTACCGGAACACATTTGGTGAATCAATTAACACTTTTGTTATCATAATAAAACTCTAATTGCCAGTTGATTTTTCTGTTCAATGAATTGTTATTTCTGGTTCTAAAAATGTATCAAAACATGCTTTTACTTTATACAATACTGAACTAGAGCAGAATATCACATTCTAAGGTATTGGGAAAATCTTGCGTGTTGTACAATATCAATTTTCCAATTAACATCAGTTAAAACTAAAATAATTTGAAATGACTGATTAAAAAATCTGTTCAGAATTTGCTAAATATACTGGATTATCAGCTAATTCGAATCATTTTACTTCAAACCAACCAGCATGTGCACATACTTATTTATATACTCTCAGAGCAAACGATCTCATTGTTGATAACAGTGCAAATCTCACATAATATGAAATATGAGGATTAGTTTTACCATCCGGGTCAAGCACCTCTTCAACATAAAATGATAAATTGCATAATTTTGCAAAAATTAGCAAATGTAAAGTGTCTGTGCCTTAAGTGAAGTGCCAATCTCGATCATCCAGCTGAATGACAACATGAAAATGCAAATGTTTGGACAGTACTTTAATTGTTTAGACTTGAATGTTAAAGAAAGGACTTTTTTTACCTCTCTCCCTACAAAGCACACTAACTTTAATTAGTTGTAAAAAATACAGAAGGCTAAAATCATTCTTGTAGCAATTCCTTTTTCCTATTGTTATGACATTTCTTATCTTTAGATGTTCACACCAGACCTGACCCTAGATTACCCACTTAGGGGGCATTTATTGATAGACACCTAATTTACACACCACCATGCACATAAAACAACACATATAGAATCAAAAGCTGGAAATTGATTGATTAAAATGAAATTGAGATTCTCCTGAACCAAGTTCCTGCTGTAAGTCATTAAAGGGAACCCCAAACCATAAGAACGCCTTAACACAGTTGGTTCAAAGATGCACATGTTATTCTGCGTCCAAGTTTAGTCCTCATGATTGTTCAGTTCCAATCTCTATAATCCATCTAGATTCCCACCTTCGCAGATTCTGTTCTCTGGCACCACCTCATGGTTTCTTTTGAATGCTCTGGATGCCATAATAGTGCAATTTCTTTATGTCTGCTTCATTGGCATCCCATATATGTCTGGCCTTAGAATATGTAAAATCTTTATTCCATATCGCTCTTATGAGTTAAAGTATTCGTAGCTGTAGCTTGTTTACAGTGCTCCCAACATTTTTCTTACCATAGAGAATTCCAACAATAAATGACAAATGGGTGTCACAAGTTATCCACTCCTTAATGCTATGCAATTTGCCATTATGGTTTTCAAATTGGGTTGTATTCTTGGCATAAGCGCAAGCTTTACATATCTGGCATTTCCAGAACCCCTTCTTATTTTTTGGGAGCCAATTTGCAACCCTTGTTCCTACTGTTCCTTCCGGTTGCAAATAGCTGCTCGTTAGTCTATCTCCTAAAGAAGAGGTCAGTTCTGTATGTAATCAAGGGATGCTCCGGGAGTAGACCCTTCAAGTTTAAATCCATTTTTTGGATCTGCCAGTTTTGTTTGAGGAATTCTTTTATCTCATGTTGCGATACATTATAATCCCTCATATATCTCATGGGTACTTCACCATCTTGGCTGGTCAAATCTTTTGCTTTGACCATCAAAAGTTCTCCCCTCTTTCTCTTTTGGACTCTCATTAGCACATCCTCTAACACCTTTATTGGATATCCCCTGACTTCAAAACACTGGTACGTTTCTTCTACTTGTTCCTCACATTCCTCCATTTTGGAACAATTTCTCCTTGCACTGAGAAACTCTCCGTAGGGGACACTACATTTTAGGGCATGTGGATGTCCACTGTTTGCATGGAGTATGCTGTTGCTGCTGGTACTTCTCTGATTAACTTTTGTGGACAGCTTTTTATCCTTCACATATACATTAATGACTAGATAATGTGTCCACGTGAGACTAATCTGATAGGTAAATGTTGACATCTGTGGGTTCTCAGATAAGGACTCAGTCAATAGCTTTGAGTCCTCTTTTTCTCCTTCCCATATCAGAAATAAATCATCAACGTAGGGGACCCACATGATGTCTGATCCTCTTTAGTCTGATTTTCACACAGTCTCTGCCTCCCACCAACCCATGACAAGATTTGCATAGGTTGGTGCAAAGGACGTCGCCATGGATGTGCCTTGTTTTTGGAGAAAACATTTGTTGTTAAACAGAAACACATAATGTTGGAGCCAAAATCCAACTTGTCCATTATCATTATTGAATGTTGTAACAGAGATAATGAGAGCGATTTAAAAAAAAATATTCACAAGCACTTATTCCATCTTCATGTTGAATACAAGTGCAAAAAGACACAACTTCAACGGTAGCCATCCAATACCGGGTTTCCAGGGTATGCTTTTAAACCTGTTAAGAAATTCTTGAGAGTCTCTGAGATAGGACAGGAGTGGTATTACCGATGGAAACAGGAGCAGATCAACAAATCTAGAGGTGGTTTCCCAAAATGCTTTAATAGAGCTGACAATTGGTCTTCCAGGTGGGTTTCTATTGTCCTTTGGAACTTTGGGTAGAAAGTAGATTGTGGGGTCACAGGATGTTCTATCTTTGATTATTTATACTCGTCATCATCTGAAAGCTCTCTTTTATGCCAATCGGACAACTTTAAATGGTGCTCCTGCATGAATTCTAATGTGGAATCCCTTGACAATTTTTGATAATGCTTCTTGCTCTTTAGTTGTCTGTTGGCTTCTGTAATATATTGAAGATGGCAATATTGCCTCTTTTGTCCAAGCGTTTTATGATGACACTTTCATCATTCTGTAAGTCAGCATTTGCTCAACAATCATCTTATCATATTATAGGATTTCATCTCACCCCTTTTTCCCTCCTTTTTAGACCTAGACTTAGCACACATCCGCTGCTCTGTGAGGCATGCTGCAATGCAGTATGTACTTGTAGCCCCACCCACTCACCGCCCAAATTTGTCATTGACTTGTGTCATTGTCCTTTGTAAATTTTGGCTTCTGATTGGTTAATAGGCTTATTAGTCCATCCTTACTACCATCTTGTCAATTCAAGTCAAAACAGCTTTATTCGGTGTAAAATGTACATCCATAAAAGCATACTTTTAAAAACCATTAATAAAATAGATCATGGGTACAAATATACACTTTTCAAATTTCATTTCATTTACAAATTATTTTTCATAAAAATTCAGGGGATCATTAAACAGAATATATTAGGGGTCGCAGACTGGAATTAGTGCCACACATAAATATCATATCAATATATATTCTACAAAAGCCATTCTACCAAACCATTATTAAGTACAGCGATAAATACATATTATTCTAGGGGCAGGTCAGTACGCAAAGTATCTTTATACGGCAGACAGACCTAATATACATATCAAACCACTATACAAACAATTGTTAAAAAAAGAAAATTTTAAATGTTAGGAGTTCGCAGATATTTTACTAATTAATATGATCACTTTTCTCATACAATAGTTCATCTGAGTGTGCTAATTCCTTCATTCGCCTGACTGCCCTTAGTATAAAACGAACAACAGTGCAAATAATCTTCATATTGACTATTGTCTTCATTTGTAATCTTCGGTTGATACACATATACTTTAAATTGAGCCTGGGAGCACTATTTTCTCAATTGGCTTACTTCTGCGTGCTGTTACAGGAAGGACACACTCTCTCTCTTGCTCTCTCTCTCTCTCTCGCTCACAACGCTTTTTTAAAATTTAAGCAGCACGGCCACCTCAGATGGGATTATGAGCGATGTGCTTTTCCCCCTACCTGAACATAAGTGCGCTTGTTTTGTTATAGTGGAGCTGTCCATTGATGTCACCACGGCCGTGCAACTTTAAACATATAATTGCTCATATTTCAAGTAGCTGTGTTCTGTTTTGCTTAGGTAGTTCTAGGGACCTCTAGAAGCACCTTGCGGTACAGCACATACACATGCAGAGCTGGTGCCTTGCTTACTACGGACCTCTAGGAGCAGCTTGCGGTACTGCACCTAGACATGCAGTGCTGGTGCCTTGTTCACTAGGGACCTCTAGGAGCAGCTTGAGGTACTGCACTGAGACATACAATGCTAGTTCCTGGCTCACTATTAGGCTTTCCTGTTTTCAGTTTCTATTTTTGGTCAATTCTGGTGGGTTTTTTCAGTGTTTTCAATATCTTAAAAAACAGTTGTTATCAGTGGTTACACATTTTCGCGCCACTAAAAACATCAGAAAAAGTGTTTTTCTGGTGTTTATGGAACGTTTTGCTTTTATTATTTCTTGCTTATTGCACTGAAAGAACATGGTATATAGACAGTGTACTTATAGTGTATATGAGCTCCAAATAGATTTTTGCAAATTAATCTTATTGCAGTACACCATGCAATACTTCTTCAGAGAGTCTTTGGGTCATGTGCGCTTGCTCTTTCCTTCCAATGTAATCTTCTCTGAAAAGGCCCTCTCAGCATTCATAGCCCCTTGGGCTGAGAACCATCAGCTAAGGGACACAGTTGGGATGACTCTTTCTTTGAAGCCACATAAAGCACAAAATGATAAATATATGTGTTTAAGTTCCTGTGCATAAGAAAACAGTGCACCAAAATGGACTAATAAGTCAATAGCATCCCTTATTAACTCTGAAGATGGTAAAGATGCTTTCAGCATAACATCTAACAAGTGGCAAGGATCTCCTACAGGGAATCACTTCAGCTCGGGTGTCAATTTTGACAGGTCATCACACAACTTTTTTATATACGTAGCTAAATCACAGCAAATACAAACAATATGACTCCAATCTTTGTTGAACTTGGAAATAACCTTTTTTGCAGGGCATTACAAGTGACACTGAGTTCAATGCTTTCCAAAAGTCTGGCGTCATGTTTTCACCACTATCCCAGGTGCTTGGTGAAATATATATTTGTCACTATACCTTGCATTGAATGTTTAAAGCCTGAGGTGTTGGCAATTCACATACTATCAATACTGACCCATTAGAAACTATGGTCTGATGTATTAAGGGTTTTTACCCATTCTCTGTGGGTAAATGTGATGACACATATTAGGAAATATATTTATGAAACCAGCCATTTTACCTATCACTGAAAGAATCAAATGCAGCCAAAATATCAAATATGAGTTTGATATTTTCTGATTCTCTACAGTTTATAAAATAATTAAACTAGACCTAAAACATGAAACTAAACCCTGCATCTTTAGACCAAAGGCCACAAAACTGAAAAAAGTAAAAGGAAGAAGAAACAATATTTTAGTGGCATCCCTAAAGAACTCAAGCAGAATAATGTTAGCCAGTCTTCCTTACTGCTAGCTTGTATAAAAAGTTACATTGTATTCACACATTCAGGAAGAAAAAATGACTCTTTCATTCTCTTTCTCCTTTCTTTGAATGGCATTTAGTTTGTGGTTGTGCAGGTGTTTTTTCAGTGTTTATATGTTTTCACTGGTGAGGGCTATTTATCTTTCAGTGGGGTTTTATCAGTTATTATAGGTTTAAACCTAAAACCCCACAGCCTACTCACTATGCTAGCATTTGCAATGCACTAGGTCTCGCATTACTGAAAGTATGAGCTATTGGTGTTGCATTATTATTTGCAACGCCAATACCTCAAACTATCAGTAAGGTGAGATCTGTTGCATTGCAAATGCTTGTTGTGTATGCTCTACAGTCCCTCCTCTACAATTTCTTGGAAGACATCTATTTTGTCTATTTGGGCTTGCATTTGCTTGTGATTGAATCCTCTGTTGCTATTCCCATTGTTTCAAACAATTGTGAAGTAGACAAGTCCTCTGTGCTTCCTTGTGATGGCATGTCTGTTGATTTCATCTCCAGAGAGGTTAATGCTTTCAGATGTGTTACATCCTTGGACATTATTACAGATATTGTGTTCCTTTTTTGCAAAAAATACTTTTTGAGTTTTAGTTTTCTTGAAAACTTATATAAATCTATCCCGGCAGTTGCCAAGTCTATCTTCACTGGGGGACAAAATGTCAAGCCTTTGTTCAATAAATGTAAACGTTTATAGTTCAGTTGTTTATTTGAAAGCTTCATTACTAGATTGTTGTCTACTTCCATCCTTAACTTTTTTTTCTGTTGGATCCTCATCCTCTTTCTGCTCCCTTTTAAACTTCTTGTCCTCTACCTGATGGCAGGGCATTGCTTTTCAGACGGGACCCTCTGCTTCTTCTCCGTGTTTCTATCTGATAGATTCCCATCTCCTGAGGAAAATAATTGATGTATGATTCATTTAAATTAAGTTTTTGTGAAAATGGATACTGCCATGAGGCATTTTATTTGATATGATATAACTCTTATATGAATATAAAGTTTGTTTGCTCAGATAAGTAAACATAACTATATCAGATTAAATTAATTTGTTGATGTTTAAATATTTAACACTTTGAATGCTGCTCATTAGCCTCCAAATCCATGTTTTAAATATGTAACTTATGTCATCAGGATAAACTGACATTTGTGGGTGAGACTAGTGCAGGGACATTTCTCAGTTTATCCATGTTCTTTTTTGAATTATTGTAACTTGTGCCTCCGCCATGCTCTGCTTGTGACATCACTCATGATATCATTTATGACATCACTGATGACATCACTGACAATATCATCCAATGAATGTGTTCATTTATTTACAATTTACACAGTGGCGAGTAACTACCATATTTTGTACTACGTGGGTGTAAGTGTTTACAAAATATGTGTGCTCATAATGCCGAAAAAGTTTCCAAAAGGAGAAAGATTCTACGTAGTAGATACTATCTTTTGTAAGCAGCTTTGATTTATTAGAGAGACTTGCGTCAAATTGAAAAAGTGTGTGCACAGGTACTAACCTAATTATTTGTGCTTGTTTAGCTTTAGAAGAAGGGCTGCCTGTAAAGTTTTCACCAGAGAATGAAGGGTGCAGGTAATATGATTTTTAGCACTTTCAGATCTTTGTTCTTTTTAGCAAATAATGTAGTTTTTTTTACAACTGTTGCATTGACTATATACTGGTCTTAGTTGATTCTTTTTAATACTCTGTGGTGTATTATTCATAAGCGTTTCACTGTTTGCAAATAGTGTGGTATAGAATGAACTCTCTCCATAAAGTAAACACTGTTTACAGTATGTAGTTCTCTACTGATATCCACTTAATTTCGTAATGTAGGTTCAGTGTGCGTCAGGGGTTTAAGTGTTTATAAAACGTGTGTGCTCCTAATGCACCATAGATGTTTTGAGGTATTGAATACATTATAAATATTTGCAGTCAAGAGTAACTCTGTGTGCAAGTGACAATTGACTTTTATTCATTGTGCTCCCCAAAATTTTAGTTCTGCAGAAAAAGTTTCCAAAAGGAGAAAGATTCTACATAGTAGATACTAACTTTTGTGACTAGCTTTGAGGTTATAGAGAGACTTTAGTCAACATGAAAGAGTGTGTGCACCAGGTACTAACCTAAGCACGTCTGCTTGTTTTCCTTCAGAAGAATGGCTATCTGTAAACTTTTCCCCACAGTATGAAGGGTACAGGTAGCATGTTTTTTTGCACTTTCAGATCTTGGTTATTTTCAGCAAATAGTGTGTTTTTACAACTGCTGCATTGACTGTCTCTACTGATATCAGCTTAATTTCTTAATATAGGTTCAGTGTGTGTCAGGGGTATGATACAGATAACAGCTGCCAATAGGTGGGCATTTGTTTTGGAATTGGCACTCAATATTTTGGTTGCCCCTTAACAGTTGTATACAGATTGAACACAGTACTCAATGAGGGTTTCCCATATATATATATATGTGGTTGACTGTTAATGTGATCTATGCTATGTGTAAAGCCATACCAATGTATATAGCATTATGTGGGAAAATGAAGCTGGGATGACGTCATCAGTAATGTCATCAGTGATGTCATGAATGATGTCATTTGAGACGTCATAAGTGATTTGATAAATGATGTCATAGAAAATGTCATGAGTGATGTCATATGTGTGGTCATAAACAGTGCATGGCGGGGCTGCGAACAATAACTGGTGAATTTCTGTGTTTTTCTGCTTCAAAATGTTAATGTTCACACTGGCAAATTCACCTAAATATAATGTTACTTGAACCTTTTGGTCCTTATTTATGAAGGCCTTGCACTACCGATGCGTCACTTTTAAAATGGCAAAAAGTGACACACCGGTTGGGCAAGGCCTTCATAAATAAGGCCCACAGTTTCTTTCAGTCTTCACAGTCTCTGAAACATGACAGCCCAAGACCCATGCAAAGCTGCATCTCGCTGAATTTAAGTGTTCCACATATTTTGGAGTAAAATGGGGCTTACCATTAACATTACAGTGCAGTAGGCAGTATGTATTTAATCCCTCCTTTTTAGGTTCCAGCTTTTTTTGGGGCCTTTTGTTACACAAGAAAGGCCAGCAGGTGTGCAGCAGGGTCACTTGTGCTTTTTTAACCTGCTGGGTGTGGGAGTGGTTGCACTCTATCATTATGTCTCTGCCTGGATTTATCAGTGTGAGTAGTGTGAAAGAGGACCACCCCAGCATGCATTCAAAGGTCTGACAGGCTATGAAAGCTATTGTCTTTCCCTCATTAGGTGAACCCCACTGTAACAGTCTGATGGTTCTCACCAGAAAGTTACATCAGGATTGGAAGAGAAAGTACAGCCTTGTGTGGCTGATTTTTAGACAATCATTTCCTTATAGGGTCAGGCTCATGGTGCATTGTTTTAAAGTATTTGCCTTCAACCCACCAGACATTTCTGTAGCGTCTTCAAAGCATTCTGAGTGTGTGTGCCTTTGTAGTAGCCTCTGATTATGAAGGCAGCGATCAAACTCACCAGGAGTATGTTTTCTTAGCTTATTTTATCGGCTACAAAAGAAGTTCTTCAGTGCATGGCGATCCCGAGGGACCTGTGTCAAGATTGGAAGTTAAGAGGCATCAATTCGTATAATCAGAGTTCATGATTAAAGTCTTGAATTCAAAATGTGGAAAACACTGTTATTGTGATATTACCAATTTCACAGTACACATTCAGACACACAGTTGTTTCAAAAGTATTGAAAAAGTGATTTTGGAATAAATGTGTTAGTGCAAAAACAAGAATATATTGTCTATAAATTTCCAGAAGATACTGCTTTTACCTATTGTGTATACATTTTGACATTGTCCACAATATTCTCTGATTGCTAAGAGAGAAGTTATATTGTATATATACTAAAACAGCAGAGTAAACATCACCATTAAAGTTGGTAGCTGTGAGAAACCAGGGCTTTTTGCAGTGCCCACCTTTTGCCCCACTACTAGATGCTGGCCGTTATTAGACTCTGATTTTGCCCTCTGCTCTGCTAACCAGACCCAGGTCCTGTGCTCTGAATAAAAGCACATGATAATTAGGTGTAGTTAAAATGGGTACTGACCTACCTGTAAGTCCCTAGTATAAGGTAGGGCATGCAGGTTTAAAAGGCCGAGCAGTTTAATGCACTTAAGTGTGCACTTCTGTGTAACCTGCTGTCATTTTAACAGTCTGTTCTGCTTTTCAGACTGCTATTAAATTAAAAGTATATCCAAATTTTACTTTGTAGTTAAAGGTACTTCCAAAGTCTTAACTACCTTATATTTACATACAAGTCACCCCTAAGGTCTCTCCTAGGTGCCCCAATGACATTATACAATATGTTTTATATGCCCAGGTGAGGTAAAAACTGCCAATTTCGTTTTTCCCCATTGTAGTACATTAGCTCCATAGGCTAACGTAGGAAGACTTTATTAAAATGTATTAAAGACTAACTATTGACAGGAGGGAGCTAAAGTTATACTTCTTAGTGGCAAAATAATAGAATAAATCCAAATGGACACAATTAGATTTATTGTAACTATGACAGAAAAGAAGTTATAGAACTTGCATTTCTGTTGTGTCGAAATCCAATTTTCTAGCAGTCTCTCCTGATTGGCCAGCCTAGCCTTTTACAGGCTGAGGCAAACTGCTCTGATGAGGTGTGAAGTGGCCTGCGTTGAGACAAATGAGACATCTGGTGGGAGAAGAACTGCTGCTGCTAAATACAGGATGGGACGGGGCTGGGTAGACAAACTTGTCTTCAAAGAGGGAATGACACTTAGGACAAGGCCCAGGCCTACCCCCATTTCCTGCACTTCCAGCCAGATGGGAGCCCCAGTAAATACATTAGCAGGGGGGTTAGAAGAGGAGGGTTAGGGAAAGTTAGCCACACCAGCAGGTGGGTTAGCCCAATATTAAGCTCCAGGAGAGATTTTCTCCATTTTTGATTTTGACAACCAGTGCTTTCTGGGACAAACATATGCCACATTTTGGAGGAAGTTGTCATACCTGATGTGGCACTCTGTACCCCATTGATCAGGTGTGCCCCCTGCTTGTCACCCCGGAAGTATGAATAAATATGGGAGAGCTGCCCAGCAACTTAGATCCCTGTCTGAAAAAAGGAGAAGAAGAAGGACTGCCCTGCTTGAACCCTGGCCTGCACCAAGAGGACTGCATTCTGATTGACTGCAACTGCTGCAAACTTTGGAACTACAGAAAAAGAAGGAATTTGCCCTGCACTGAAAGTTTAAGGAGTAGACTTAAAAGGGCTTCACCTGCATCATCTCCACCAAGAAGAAACCAGCTGACCACCTTTAGCTGGACTTTAAAGGCGTTGGCTAGGTGCATTGATGGAACTTTAATCTCAACTTTTCAAGGTGCAACTCAGAGGTTCTGAAACATTGGCTGGTGTTGTGGACCAATCAAGAACCAAAAGGACCTTCTGGAGGCATCACCAGAAGTTTGAGATCATTTGGAACATTTTGACCAAAAAGCTCCATAAGGTCACGACCCATTGTTGAAAGTCAGGCCAACATCGTCGAACCACGACCCGGCCTGAAATTTGGGTTTGCTCTGCTGAGGCACTGGAGCTCTTCATCATTGTTTGAGACTTCCAGGATCAACCCCGCTGAAGCAAGTTGCTCTCTTTGAACTCAAACTTGGACTGTCAAGAAGATTCGCTCAATGTCAAGAGAAAAAGCTCAAAAAAAGTGACTACGTTAGAAGGGAAAAACTTGACCGGGACCTACAGTTCATTGTATCTGACCCCCTCTCCATCACGGTTGGCCTGAAACTTTGACTTACTTTGTCACAGCCAAGCGTGACCAGATGTCCCAAGTTGTCACTTTTGGCTTTTAAGCATTAGAAAGTGTTTGTTCAAAACGACCTTCAAACAGTAGCAGCCTGCCACCATTTAAGGACACCATACATTGCCCTATTTTCTAGGGCCTTTAAAATGGCCTCTTACATGAAACCATTTAGCGCCCCTCATAATAAAAGTATACGAAGGGGTGAAGTCAGTGAATATGTTTAAAGATTTGTCACTGAAATAAGTTTTAGTAATGTTTGATCCGTTGGGGCTAAAAATCAATTTTTTATTTTTGTAAAAACCTGCAGATAATGCAGCAGATCGTGATTATGTGGAAAATGCTGATTGTGCAGAATCACAAAATTTCAGTGGCCTTGGCTTTAACTGCAGTACTGTCATTGTGGGTAAAAGCCTTTGCCTTCTGGAGACACGATGAAGCGAGGGATAACTATGTTAACACGTTTGCTTCCAAGGACACATACAGGGGGGAATCTTGGTATATTTATAATTTGCTGTAATATTGAGCACAAAATTATCCCAAGAGCATTTGAGCACTTTAGAAGAGAACTCGGTTACATCACATCTGTCTTTGTCGTTTTGTATCATAGGCTTTTGAGCTGAGGCCAGGACTTGAGACTGGTTTCCCAGTTCCAAAGACAGCAGCTTTAGCAGCTAGGCCATACCTAACTAGTACCAGGTTGTCAGCATATAAAGTGTTTCAGTGTGTCAAGGCCTAAGGACACCTGATAATAAACAAACAATGTATAATTGTTTATTAATGTGGTAGAAGTAGCTAACCATAACACCACCAACCTGTGAAGTTAGTGAAAGGTCTAATTCAAAGATTAAATACAGATTTTTTACCATGGGCAATTCCTCCTTTAGGTCGGAAGAGTGTCACCCACCAATCAAATTGTCCCCAGATGCGGAAAAATAAAATGGTAATATACTTAATTTATTAATATTTTATTTTTCCATACCCTGTATTGAGCCGAGCGTCAGGACGGGGTCAGGCAGCAGCAGAAAGCAGTGATAGGCAGGGCACATAGGTTTAAACTACACATGCCTTTTTGGCCGACCGTCTTGTGATGGCCAGCAAGACATGTGTAGTTTAAACCTTTCTGACCCAGCTGTCTTAAGACAGCTAGGTTAGAGATCGCATAGGGCTCCAGTGCCCACAGGAACGGCTAGAGAGGCCGCGCCCTCCAATGCTGGCGCTGCTTATATGCTGCTTGAAAGCAGCTCAAGGATTAGTTACTGCAGCTTCCTGGTCCTGCCACGTTGGAGCATGCTTGCCTAACTGGATCTTGAGCGAGGAGGTCATTGTGCCATGATCGAAGGTCAGTGCATTTTTTTATTTTATTGGTTAATAACTTATTTTGCTCCCCTCCTGTCCCACTACCCTCCTTGCATGCCAGCCGCCACTGTTTTTTACTTAGGTCGAACCAGGGAAGAGGTGCCCAAACAGATCATATGTGGGAAATAAGACAAGAACTGATCTGATCTATCTTTGCAGTTAAACATGATGTGCTAGGTTTGGAATTATCTAGCAGTAAGCAGTTATCTGGCTTTCAGGATTTGAAAAGGATAATCTGCAGAGTTAATACCTTACATCTTCAGACATTTAATATAAATGTGTGTGTCACGTTATGAGAACCCCTAATATGAGAAGATATCTATGAGCCATAAATATTTTAAGTAGGTTATAAAACAGAGATTAATGTTGAGGATCCCATCACAAGGGCATAATAATTGTTGATATAAAAGGTCCCTGGTAAAGGAGGTGCCTCAAGGAGGCACCAGTGTTAAGAAGATTGGATCTTAAATACTGGCCCTGCACTGAGTACAATAGCATTGGAGAGTTTGCTGCATTTTTTCCGATTTGAAGCACAGGTAGCCCAGACTACAGAGGAAACACATAGATAATAAGCAGTAGTAAAGCCAACAGTTTTATTTATTTTTTATAAATCTTTATTCTGAGGAGCCGCAAAAGCCGAAGAAAAATGTTTTTGGATCTCACAAAGCACACTTTGCCATGGTAGTCCCTAGCACTGAAGCGAACCACTTTATGTATGGATGTACTCCTTGTGAAAGAGCAGAAAGCCTTCGTCACAGTGATGTTAGCCAATGACTGAAGTGGGCTGACTTGTGGCCCCACGGTGAAGTGGGCAGAAGACAAATTTGATTTACATAAAAATATACCAATAGATGAAGAGGGCTGGATGAAAAGCCCTATAAGCATATTACATATTTAAAATGTTAGTACAATTAAAAGGCCTTGCTAATGCTTGACCTAAAAATCAGTGACTCCCACTGGCTTGGTAATCACTATGTGAAAGTATGCGGAGGCAGACTGGATGAGCTGCCAGGCCCTTGGCAATGTTTAAAAAGAACTGGATAAAAGCAAAAATATTTTTCATATCACAAAGTAAACTCCGTCAACACCAACCCTGTGGGGGCTTGGCAGGGCCGGACTAGCCATAGCGGGCACCGGCCGTTTCCTCTGTAGGCCGCTAGGGTGGGGGCCGATTTTGGGCACCTGGGTAGCTGTTTTTGTTACCGGGGTCGGCAATATCGGCCCCCTGTAAGAAAATCAGCCGAAACCGGCCGTCGCAAACTGCTCTGCTGCACTCCCCCTCACCCCAGTGGGGCCAGCTGAGCAGTTTGCCAGGGGCGGTTTCTGTTCCCAGTCCGGCCCTGGAGCTTGGGCGGCCTTTCAGAAGGCAGATGGGCCTCTATTACCTTCCTTTTCCCAAAGGGACGGAGGTGTTATTCCAAATCTTTGCTGGGCCTGCCCTTTAATGTATGCAGATTGAGCAGGGGGCCTCAGCAGAAGTGGCAATATCCATTCTTTTTGTCGCTGCCCCAAATGTACAAGGGAGGCATACATAGGGGGCAGTGACAAAATTAAGACCAGGTAAAAACTGGCCTTAAGATGGCGAAACGAGGAGAAATGCATTATTTTCCCTCGTTTTTGCTTTTTCTATGTGTACTGCCTTGTGCAGCATACATGCAAAAATCAAAATGTCATTGTTTGTTTATGTACAGGAAGGTGTCCCTTCCTGTACATAAACAAACTTTTCAAAAAAATGCCATTGTGTCACTTTCATGTGCAGGAAGGGTCACCTTCTTACACGTAAACAATCATCTCCTGCACGTAGACACCCTTGCACTCTGGTGCAATGGTGCCTGCGTTGGCGCTAAGTTGCTAAACTTGGCACCATTGCAGGGGGAAACTCAAGGCTGCACCACATTCTTGTAAATATAGTGCAGCCTAGTATTTCAGAAGTGAAGGAGAAAGGTGTTAAGTCAGGAAGGCTAACGCCTCTCTCCTCCACTTCCTAGTACACATCCCCCAAAGGGTCTTGTCTAACACCAGACCTAAACAAGCATGTACAATGTAACGGTCTCACCTTTGCAAAAGTTAGAGCTATTGGCAATGTAAATGGCAAAATTTTCATTTATGTATTGGTTTTGACAACAGATAAATAAATGGCATTGTCATTTACAATGTCAATAGCTTAATCTCTCGCAAATGCCGCACACAAACACACACTAAAGGCAAGTGTTGACACAGTCTGGGGTGTGAAAGTGTGCTAATAGCTCATTGACATGACAACACGAACACTGAGGCTTTGGGGAAGGGGTGGATGCTGCTGCAAGAAGGAGTCCGACAACAGCTGTTCTCCGGTAGGATCAGCCACGTGCCAATCTGATGGACACTGTAGTAAAGTGTGGGAGAATCGTGACTCGCCAGATGTAGCTAGCTGCATGGTTGTATTTATTCTCTAAACATCTGCAACCTGAAGGTATTTTAAAGACATCCACGTGTGACGCACCTGGTTGTTTCTCACGGAGGCCTCTTTTAATAAAATCAGGGCTAACTTCTGAACAAACAAACAGGACACCAGGCACGCGCCTTGAAAGAATAGATGAGGGTGTTGTTTGCAGCGCCTAGTTATCATTTTACAAGATCACCAAGCCATGAGCCTCCAGGTTGGCTGTGCGAGCCCCTAGTGTGGAGGCGTGTTGCAGCTCCCCCCGTGTAGGGCCGCCGCGTGCTGATACTACAGTGGCGACCCCGCAACAACTGAAGGTGGTGAGTGGCTTATCCCCGGGGGAGAGGCGCAGCAGGAGCCTGTATGCATTGTGCGTGTGTGTGCACTGCGGATGTAGTGTAGATGTAGGCAAGCACTGATAGATAATTTGGTGGCACAGGCCCTGTTAAAATTTATTCGATGAATAGATTTATTGGGGAAGCATGTTTTTTGTTTCTTTTTATGTGGCTTTCTATGCAACTCGCCACTTCCATGTGGGAGTGTAATATTAAGGGCCTCACAGCTCTTCCTACCACAATTAAGTTGACTATAAACCCTGCATAGTAGAAATGGTATTGTAAAAAGGACCCTGCATATGTGTGTGCACAGTCATGAGGAAAGGTGGACGCTTCTTTATCTTGGGGGCCACTGGCATCTCTAGAGGGGAACCCGATGGGGCCCGTGCCCTCCTGGCCCACATTGTGTCCCACAGCTGCTGAATGTGCCAAGACCTGACACAGGAAACAACCATTGGCAAAGCCAAATGGGTATCGCCTATGAGAATTATTGGCTTTGTCGATGTGTTTTTAGCTATGCTATACACAGGGCCGGACTGGGAACCACAACCAGCCATGGCAAAATGCTCGGCCGGCCCCCTCCCCACTCGGGGGGGCTTGGAGGAGCCGCCGAGCTCCTTGCCGGGGGCGGTTTTTTCGGCCGATTTTAGTACAGGGCCGATTTTGCTTCTAAATCGGCCCTGTACCAAAATCGGCCCCCAGGGGCCCCAAACCGGCCCCCACCCGTGTAGCGCACTGGGGGATTGCCCGGTGCCCTCTATGGCCAGTCCAGCCTGGCTATACAGCAGAGAGGCTGATGTGCAGCACGGCTTGGAAAAAAAACCCTGATGCAGCCAGTGAATGCAGCGCCATAGTGTGTTCTTACTTTATTGCTGAGGGGCGGGCATTAGGACTTGGGGCGACAGGAAGGGAAGGTGAGGGGGAAGAAACCCTGAGGCAGCTAGCATGTTCATGTTTATTGCAAGAGAGGGGCTGGGAGGCGTCAAGGAGCAAAGGGGCCGGGCAAGGGGGGGCAGACATCAGAGGATAGTGCTGAGGGTAAGCTGCTTTTTTTACCTGCCACTCTTCCTTCAGTATCTCTCGGGTTCTTCCTCCCCTTTTATGACCACATTCCTTCTCTCCTCTTCCTCTCTCGCACCCTCTTTCTTCACCCAAAAAGTACAAATATCAGCTGTCAGTATACGAGATTCAGCTGTGGGCCGCTTTTTTTGCCAGCATGGTGGCCGATATGGGCTGTGGCTGTGCAGTTAAGATCAAAGGAAATGGTGGACGGAGCGTTGACAATACAAACACTCACCCCCAGTCAACTGATCTGGGATTAATCCATCACTGTTCTTTAGCCCACTCTGCCACCCCAGTTCAGACATGGCCATATGCAAATCAGTCTGACCCTGTGCCTCATGGGAACAGTCCAGCCCGAACTGCCAAGCCATGCCTTCCCTGGACCGGAAACAAGCTACCGAGGACCGGTTTCTGGCATTTCAGCCGTCTTCAGCCCGGCTTGCTTGAATCCAGTGGCAAAGTGAGCAAGGGACTCACGTCTGAGCATACCCTGCCAACTTATGGCGGACAAAGAAAAACCAAAGGAAATGGTGAACGGAGCGTTCACAATACAAGCACTCACCCCAAGTCAACTGATCAGGGTTTAATCCATCACCGTTCTTTAGCCCACTCTGCCACCCCAATTCAGGCATGGCCATATGCAAATCAGTCTGACCCTGTGCCTCATGGGAACAGTCCAGCCCGAACTGCCAAGCCATGCCTTCCCTGGACCGGAAACAAGCTACCGAGGACCGGTTTCTGGCATTTCAGCCGTCTTCAGCCCGGCTTGCTTGAATCCAGTGGCAAAGTGAGCAAGGGACTCACCTCTGAGCATACCCTGTCAACTTATGGCGGACAAAGAAAAGCCAAAGGAAATGGTGGACGAAGCGTTGACAATACAAGCACTTACCCCCAGTCAACTGATCTGGGTTTAATCCATCACCGTTCTTTAGCCCACTCTGCCACCCCAGTTCAGACATGGCCATATGCAAATCAGTCTGACCCTGTGCCTCATGGGAACAGTCCAGCCCGAACTGCCACGCCATGCCTTCCCTGGACCGGAAACAAGCTACTGAGGACCGGTTTCTGGCAGTTAAGATGGCAACACCAACCCTGTGGGGGCTTGGCAGGGTCGGACTAGCCATAGCGGGCACCGGCCGTTTCCTCGGTAGGCCGCTAGGGTGGGGGCCGATTTTGGGCACCTAGGTAGCTGTTTTTGTTACCGGGGTCGGCAATATCGGCCCCCTGTAAGAAAATCAGCCGAAACCGGCCGTCGCAAACTGCTCTGCTGCACTCCCCCTCACCCCAGTGGGGCCAGCTGAGCAGTTTGCCAGGGACGGTTTCTGTTCCCAGTCCGGCCCTGGAGCTTGGGCGGCCTTTCAGAAGGCAGATGGGCCTCTATTACCTTCCTTTTCCCAAAGGGACGGAGGTGTTATTCCAAATCTTTGCTGGGCCTGCTGTATGCAGATTGAGCAGGGGGCCTCAGCAGAAGTGGCCATACTTATATTGAAGTGAGGTTCACCATTGTAAACTAATCAGTAAACAAAGAGTGCAGGCAACATTTGCCTTTTTTTATCTTAGTAAAGTTAAGAAAACATGCCTCTTTTATAGACAGCCTCCCCTCCCCCCATTATCTTTTTATACCACTTAAAATACTGAACAAGCGTTTTTAAAAATGATGCAATCCTCAAAAGTGGGCCACTTTTTATCGGGCGCCATTGCCATTTTTTGATCCCAATCCAACCCTGTCCATATTAAACTTTAGTAAATCAAAATGAAAGTCGTCTTCAGGCAGGCTCAGGGTGAGGCCTTGATGAGTGTCTGGCATTGTGCAGAGGCCGGTCTCGAGGCCACGCAGAGGTAGGTGCATGAGAACGCGCTTTGATACCCCGCCATTTGATCCTAACATCTGATCAGGAATAAAGATGTTTGACAGATCTTCGCGCCGCTCAGCCGCTCAGGATCTTGCGATTGGACGGCCGACAGTTTCTGGCATTCTAGTATTTATAGTTTAATTTAATGTAACCGTCTCCGCGTGTTCCTGCGAGGAGTGGGGCAGCCCCGTGCTTCATTCTTTCCTTCTGGAAAGGCCTGTTTCATCTGCCAGTTCTCGGACAGGAATGCAGCTGGGTGGTGAGGCGTAAACCGTGTGCGCGAGAAGGCCTTCAAAGGAGACTTTCCTTTCCACTGCTGCTTTGGGGAATAGTCCGGAGTCAATGTGGAGGACTGAATTGAAATATCGTCGGGATCTGCTCATTAGGAAATGAAAAAAATAAATGCGTTTTGTTGATACGTCAGCGCGGATGCTACAGGGTGCAGGCAGGCCTGCAAGTACAGGGCCCAGTAATACACGCCCACGCAAACATCTTCTTTAGGTTTCCATTGCGGGGACTACCTAACGTCCGCGGCCCCGCCCCTTTATTTTACTCTCATCTCCGCATATGACCTTGGGAGGAACCATGCGTGTCTAATTCTTCAGGTGCATAGGGCGAACACCCCTCGGCCCTCGATATTACTTACATTCCTCCTTAACTTGAAATAAACAGAAAGCCAAACATTTGTTGACTTCAACACACACAAACATCCGCTTTTCTTCGGTTCTTGAGGTGGTCACTCAGGAGGGTCTCGTTTAGACTGGTTCCATCCCTTCAGTCAGTCTCTTACATAGTCCTCAAGCCGCTGACATGGAGTGGGATTCTTCTTGACATTGTATCATGGCATACCTCACCTTGAGGGTTTCGCTGCTAGGGGGCCTTGCGCCTGCAGTTCGGGGCCCTGGCTATGAGACTTGGGGCTCTTCCGGAGTTGAGAGAGGCCTCCTCATCTGTCATTCCTGGTCATGATGGACTCCTTCCGTGGCCGGCGGGACTGACATCACCTCTTGGTGTCTTTGCAGGTGTAATCCCAAAGCTCTTGAAGTGTGAAACATATCACTTTTTCATGAACATATCCCGTGACCATCGTTCCGTTTTTGTTCGTGACTTTTCACTGCGAGCTTTGGAAAGGGAAACTAAATTTGCTTCGGGATGGCGATCTCGTACAAGCAGGGGCTAGTGACATCATGACGTATGCCATACAGCACATGACATCACAACGTAGTGCTCTAATACAAATAAAGTATCTATTTAAATTATTTGTGTAAATACTGGCACAGACAGGGCGGCCTTAGGCATGTGCAAGCTGTGCACCTGCACAGGGCCACCAAACCCCAGGGGCAACCACACTAATATATATCCTTAATATATGAATCCTCTGAGGATGGATACACATTTGCGTGGCGGCCCCTGGCATGGATTTGGCGGCCTCCGACTCTGTTCCACTTCCAAGCACCCTGACCACCCCCCCCCCCTCTTGAATGGCCTCCGCGCTCTGTCCCACCCGGACCCCCTCTTCCGGGGCCCCCTACCTACGCTCCCTGCCCAGGGCCACCATGAGCCTAAAGCCGCCCCTGAAGGGACAGAACAGAGGCAAAAACAAGCATCTCTTAAGTAGAAACAATTTAACCAGTGCACATCCCTACTCGTAACTATTATCCAATACAATCAGTTCAGTACTTCAATTCTTTTCCAGTCCACACAGTTATTTAGATAGCACAGAGTCCATTGGTTCTTAACGTTCTTATTTATTGATTATTTTCTTGCCACATCGTCACAGCCGACGCGCGTTTTGCCCTCCACGGGCTTTTTCAAGGCAGAAAAGTATAGTATGGTGAGTGGCGTATTTCGTATAATTCAATAAAAACCGTAAAATTCCTTTGTCATTGGTCCTTAAAAGCCTGTGATCATGGAAGTGAAAATTATTCTTTTGTATTCTTGTACTTCACTATTCTTTTAGTCACCCAGTGGTCTGTTATTTAATAAAGGACTGCAGGAGCCATGATAAGTTCCATCGCCATCGCGAAGACCGGTCACGTCTCAGCAAGGCGTCTCTCTTCCGCGTTCGTCTAGCAGGAAGTAACTACGTCCTCCTGGCCCGCCCTTTACATCAGTCAAAGAGAAAGGACTAGGCCCGCCAGCTAGTGTCAAGAGTATTGACACTAGCTGGCGGGCCTAGTCCTTTCTCTTTGACTGATTGACACTAGCTGGCGGGCCTAGTCCTTTCTCTTTGACTGATGTAAAGGGCGGGCCAGGAGGACGTAGTTACTTCCTGCTAGACGAACGTGGAAGAGAGACGCCTTGCTGAGACGTGACCGGTCTTCGCGATGGCGATGGAACTTATCATGGCTCCTGCAGTCCTTTATTAAATAACAGACCACTGGGTGACTAAAAGAATAGTGAAGTACAAGAATACAAAAGAATAATTTTCACTTCCATGATCACAGGCTTTTAAGGACCAATGACAAAGGAATTTTACGGTTTTTATTGAATTATACGAAAATACGCCACTCACCATACTATACTTTTCTGCCTTGAAAAAGCCCGTGGAGGGCGAAACGCGCGTCGGCTGTGACGATGTGGCAAGAAAATAATCAATAAATAAGAACGTTAAGAACCAATGGACTCTGTGCTATCTAAATAACTGTGTGGACTGGAAAAGAATTGAAGTACTGAACTGATTGTATTGGATAATAGTTACGAGTAGGGATGTGCACTGGTTAAATTGTTTCTATCTATGGTTCATGAAATTCTGCTACACTTGCTGTGGGTAGAGGATCGTGACGGAAAGTGCTTAAGGGTGAATAAGCATCCTATCAGTTGGGCACTCCTAAATTGAGTATCTCTGCATGACTGGACAATTGAATACCAGGGGACAAATACAAAACTGATGTGCAGATCACAGTAGCAAATTCACCCTGGCTTTTTGTATAAGCATCTCTTAAGTACCTGTGAAGCTATAGCAAGCTGTGTGCCTTTGTTTCCCTCTGTGGCATTTACATTTGTGTGAGGTTCCAGGCCGCCTCCAGTCAAGATATTCAAACAAAAGGAGGAATGATGGCTCCTTAACTTCGGTCAGGAAGGAGGTAAAAAAAAACACACCCCTCGCTGCCTGCACGTTGCTGCTGTAAATGGAAAGCAGACAACGTGCAGGCACTGCTGAACGTGTTCCGGTGTCTTACACCAGGACAAGTTTAGCATATTTCTGTGGGGTCCAACTTCGTGGCGGAGGGACAGAGTCCACTCTGTGAAAAGAGTCGGTGGACGCCGTGTACCTGAGTGTACCCGGACTCGTGCCCTGCGTACACGCACACAGTCTCCTACTTGGATGTTTGGGACTGTGCCCATCTGCATTGCAACATCAGGTATCAGACATGCCTCCAGGACTGGGCCAGACTGTTGTGAATTGGCGCCTTCTCCCACTGGCTATGGTCTGGTATTGCATCTTCCACTCTCCTACCAAAACAGAAGATGCTGGGTGCTATTCCTTTGGTGGTGGAGGGAGGCATTAGGTGGTCATGTTTCAGAAATGCATATATTTCTATCTCAACCTTTTACTGTTCTGTTTGAGCAATGCGGATGACCATGTTGATGGTCGCATGAACCTCAGCCTCCCCTTTGGCTTGAATTTAACGCTGGGTGATCCTGTGATGCTTGGTGTTCCATGACGATTCAGAAAAGGGGGTGGTGATGAACAGAGTGTCTGAATTAAGCAGACCACTCTTACCCAGTCCAAAGATCAGGGCTTGATCCATCACCGTTATTTATCTCGCTGCACCATCCCAGCTCAGAACCTGGCTATATGCAAATCAGTCTGTCCCTGGCCCAGTGCATCATGGGAACAGGGCAGACTAAACTACCAAGCCAATTCTTCACCAGAAAGGAGACAAGCTACCGGGGACCGGTTTCTGGCATTTCAGCCTTCTTCGGCCCGGCTTGCTTGAATCCTGATGGTGCAGTGAGAAAGGGACTCATGTCTGAGTATACCCTGCCACACCTATAGTGGCCAAAAACGATTCAGAAAAGGGGGTGGTGATGAACAGAGTGTCTGAATTAAGCAGACCACTATTACCCAGTCCAAAGATCAGGGCTTGATCCATCACCGTTATTTATCTCACTGCACCATCCCAGCTCAGAACCTGGCTATATGCAAATCAGTCTGTCCCTGGCCCAGTGCATCATGGGAACAGGGCAGACTAAACTACCAAGCCAATTCTTCACCAGAAAGGAGACAAGCTACCGGGGACCGGTTTCTGGCATTTCAGCCTTCTTCGGCCCGGCTTGCTTGAATCCTGATGGTGCAGTGAGAAAGGGACTCATGTCTGAGTATACCCTGCCACACCTATAGTGGCCAAAAACGATTCAGAAAAGGGGGTGGTGATGAACAGAGTGTCTGAATTAAGAAGACCACTCTTACCCAGTCCAAAGATCAGGGCTTGATCCATCACCGTTATTTATCTCACTGCACCATCCCAGCTCAGAACCTGGCTATATGCAAATCAGTCTGTCCCTGGCCCAGTGCATCATGGGAACATGGCAGACTAAACTACCAAGCCAATTCTTCACCAGAAAGGAGACAAGCTACCGGGGACCGGTTTCTGGCATTTCAGCCTTCTTCGGCCCGGCTTGCTTGAATCCTGATGGTGCAGTGAGAAAGGGACTCATGTCTGAGTATACCCTGCCACACCTATAGTGGCCAAAAACGATTCAGAAAAGGGGGTGGTGATGAACAGAGTGTCTGAATTAAGCAGACCACTCTTACCCAGTCCAAAGATCAGGGCTTGATCCATCACCGTTATTTATCTCACTGCACCATCCCAGCTCAGAACCTGGCTATATGCAAATCAGTTTGTCCCTGGCCCAGTGCATCATGGGAACAGGGCAGACTAAACTACCAAGCCAATTCTTCACCAGAAAGGAGACAAGCTACCGGGGACCGGTTTCTGGCATTTCAGCCTTCTTCGGTCCGGCTTGCTTGAATCCTGATGGTGCAGTGAGAAAGGGACTCATGTCTGAGTATACCCTGCCACACCTATAGTGGCCAAAAACGATTCAGAAAAGGGGGTGGTGATGAACAGAGTGTCTGAATTAAGCAGACCACTCTTACCCAGTCCAAAGATCAGGGCTTGATCCATCACCGTTATTTATCTCCATGACATGACATGATGTTCCATGACAGCAGATAGCTGGCAAAATGCTGAACATTGAAAGGGTGGTGTTGTCTGTGCGTAATACCTTTATGAGGCCATGGGGGCCATGACCTTTTCAAGCTTTACCATTGTTTCTTCTACTGACGTGGATTGCACAATTTCCACCTCCGAGTATTTGGAGAAATCGTCGAAGATGATAAATAGGTGACGCCCGTTGGGGGACCTGCCAAAATCCATGCTGACACAGTTCCAGGGGATCTCCGGGATGGGCTCAGTGATGATAGGAAGCATGGTGTCTGGTTTTCCGGTGGATTGGCACAAGTCGCACAGCCATATAGTGCATTTAACTAGCTTGTCCAAGCCCGGAAACCACAACTTGCTACCTAGCCTGTTCTTGGTTCTGACGATTTCTTGGTGGGATACATGGGCAAGGTCTACCATCCCCTGTGTCAAATGGGTGGGTATCACCAACCGGGATCCCTTCAGTAGACAACCCTCTTCAGTGACTGTGAGCTTGTCCCTCACATTGTGTAGGGATTGTAGGATGCTGTGGGTTTCAGATGTTTTTTATGCCAGTACGGCCAGTACATCAACCCACTTGCCTAATCAGATCACTGCAATGGTGGACTGGTTGCAGTCGTCTGTTCCAGTTGCCTCTGTGATATCTGCCAGGAAGATAGTAAAAGGGCAAGATCATTCCACGACCAACTTTATGCACTTGTCCATGTCTGCTGTAGTCTGCTCTCCCAGGGGAGTGGCTGGCTGTGCATGCTTGAAAGATAGTCTGCTGGATTGTGAGACCCTGGCTTATACTCCACAGAGAAGGATTCACAACTCAATCCATGGTAGGGGTTTTGTCGCAGACCCTCTGAACAGTAGTAGGAATAGCTTGTGGTCAGTGTTCATCTGGAACTGGTGACCGTACATATGCCCATAGAAATGGAGGCACCCCCAATAAATCAGGATTGTCTCTTTCATGATGTTGGAGTACCTCTGCTCCATTAGGGTTAATTCCCTGCTGCATAGGCAATGGGAGCCCCCTCTACCCACTGTTGTCCCTGGGTCAGGACGACTCCAAGGCCAGTAAGGTTGGCATCCATGGAGAGTTCAGTGTCTTTGGCTGGGTCAAATACTGCAAGGGTACTTTCCTCTGAGAGTGCTTGTTTTGTGGCCTGGGCACCCTACTACAAGGCAGTGGATGATTTAGTGAGTTATGGGAGTGGTTCTGTGAGAAGTGAGAGGTTTCGCATAAGGTGACCACAGTAAGTCACTATTCCTAGAAAGCTTCTGACTTCAGTGACAGTGGTGGGGGCCGGTGCTGATTGTATGTCCCTGACCTTTGCTGGATCAGGAGTGACACCTTCAGCCAAAAACGGTAGCTGGAGAAACAGATGTCCTCTATAAGGAACACACTTTTCTTGGTGGTGGATCGGCCAACATTCTTGTAGGAACTTGAACACTGTCTACGCCTGTGGAGATGTTCTTCGATGGTGGGGGCATGCACCAATATGTCGTTGTTGACATTCAACACCCCATGGAGGACAGCTAGCACCCCTCGGGCAATGTCTTGAAACACTTTGGCTGCAATGGGAATGCCAAAGTTGAGGCGCTTGTAATGCCGCAAACCAAGATAGGTCGAGAATGCTGTGATGTGGTGGAACTGAAGTGCCCGGGAGATGTGGTGATAGCCTGAATTCAGGTCCATCGTAGAGAACCACAGGGAGCCTATTAGCTCTCCCACAATGTTGTTAAATGTCTCTCGTGTTTGATTGCAGTGTTGGGGAGGCACATGTCCACACATATCTGTTCCTCCCTCAGCTGTTTTGGCTTTATTGTGACTACAATAGGGGAGACCCACAGGGTTGGCTCTTCCACGGTTTGAATGATGCCTTCTGCTCCAAGCTTACAAAGCTCGGCTTACAATTTTGTACTCAGGTAGAACGCAATCCGCTTGTGGCATAGGGCCACCAGCTGCACAGATTGGTCAATGTGCAGACGTACCTCGCAGACTTCTAGACAGTCTATCCATTTGAATAAGTGTTCAAACTTACTGACAGTGTGTCTACAGCACTGGCATGGATTCTGAAAGCAAAATGGAGGCATTCAGCAGTGTGGCAGCTTAGGTGCATGTCCGTTCCACCCTTGTTCACGTAGACCTTTGATGTGGTGGAGAGGCCGGGATGTCCAATGACCAACGTGAAGACTCCGGCGAGAGGGAGGCAGGTGGTGGTGCCAACGGCGTATATTCTGGTGGTTGTAGGAAGGAGGGCAGGTGGCACAGGCATGTACTGGAAAAGTGATGGGCTTATTTTGATGGAGATCACAGTGTCCATTATTGTATTTGGAAGCTGGTCATCTACTGTGATCCAGCTTCTGGGTCCATGGGAACTTTGTCTGTCTATCGGATCCACTGCATATATGACGTGTATCATGCCTTCCACAGTGCCGTCCTCCACATCGTCATTGTTGTCTGCCACCACTGAGTCCGTATCCACACGTTTGGTTGCTTTCTTTTTGGGGTTCTTCTGCTGTGGCGCACAGTGGCAGATTTTATTGTAATGATTCTTTATTCCACACACTGATCCCCTCTTGCCTTTGGCCGGGCACACACCATTGTGTGGGGTGTCACCTCTGCACCACCGACATGGCCTGCTGGGCTGGGACTCCGCTTGTAGCCTCGTCTGTTGTTACTGGGCTTGTTGTCTCCAGTAACCTGATTGACGAGCTCTGTTTTGATGGTGGGATGGAGGGTTGCCTCCATGTGAGCTGCACGGGCCTTTGAAAGATCTTTTGACCTGCCCAGCATTAGGATGTTGGGCATACTCATCCTGGGGATATGCAAGATTTGCTCCTGGAGTTTGGTTGAGGAGCAGCCCCAGATGAACTGTGCCGGATCTCATCGAGCTCATCGGGGAGGATTGAGGTGCTGGCAAGTCCTCGGAGCGGCGTGGAACTCATCTACAGATTGCTCAGGTTTTTTGCCGGACCAGGCAGAGCAGAAATCACTCATAGTCCGGGTTGGCTGAGGTGCAAAATGGGCAGTCAGTGCAGCCTTGATGGTGGTGTATGTTAAGTTGGGCCAACCTCAGCCATCATCTTGGAGAGTTTATGGATGTGCATGCCACCTAGGTGAAGGAGCCTGGTGCAGCATCTGTCTTCTTCACGGCCAAATGCCAGAAAGTACTTTTTGAGATGGTCCACCCATGTGGACCTCTTAGCTGCTTGCACAGAGGGGGCACCAGAGATGATGAATGGTTCGATAGTCAGGAGAGACGTCATCTTACCACTCAGCAGGCGCAGAGCCAGTGCATTTGGGAGCTGTGGTTAAACACAGGCTGTAACGCTTCAAGGGCTGAGCCACTGGAGTGGGAGACAAGGCACCTCATAGTGCGGCAGAGAAGAGAAAGTGGTTTTGGGCTCTGCTGGGGGTGGAAAATAGAGCCAAATGGTTGCACCTCTGCATGCAAATCGTTCCTGGTCCAGGAGGCAGGCATCACACCTGATGAAAAGGAAATGTTTTTGCTATTTTGTCCGTGCATTCTTCCATGTAAGTTAGCATGCGCGGCACCATTTTATAATTAGCGCCATTTTGAATCATGCCATTAACTGCTTATTGCCTCCTCGTGAAACGGGTTGTGGAAAGTTTCATTTCTCCAAGGTTAGGCCTTGCTCTGCTAATAAATACACTGTTCTTATTAGCACATACCTCTCCCACTAGATAGAGGCCTTCTACCACAAGTCTAGTGGCAGGCATGGACAGAGTGACCTTGGGTATAAGATACTGAGTGCCCAGCCTCACAGTCAAAACCCATCCTACTGTACTTCTTTGTTTAGCTGCACCTGCTTGGAAAATTCCATTATGGGTGGGTCTTACTTGGTTCTGAAATGTACATAATGTGTCTCTGTGTTTGCTGAAGTCAGTCCTCTCAGCAGCACCTCTAAGCGACTGGGCAGACGGGGCTCCACTCAACTGTACCTGAATAAACATATACTTGGTTTGCATTCTCTACTGTCTGACCGACTCTTCATTTGGTATGGAAGGCTGAGAGGTGGTCGCGAGTGACATATGTGTCCCTGAACGGGCCACTTCCTTCACATGGGTGCTGGCGCCCAGCTGATGGCTGCTTATGGTGGCTTGGAAGGGCTGGGAGCCGGTGGCTCAGCAGTCCACCGGGGTTGCAGTGCCTACTACGCCTTTCTGTGATGCCTGCAGGACTGATCGGCAGCCACGCCGAGGCAGGGACAAATACCAGATGGGCCTGGAGGCCTTGGGCAATGGACTGCCGGTGGGCACCTGACATGCGCGGAGAGGTGTGGGTCTGAGAGCCTTTGAAGCTGCCTCAAAGATGAAATGGGAATAATGGTGGGCCAGTCTGACCCTCCTAGGATATTGTGGCATAAATTAGTGAATTTAGCAAAACAAAAACCAGAATTTAACGGCGCAAAAAGTGACATTTTGAGGTATTTTAGCTGCAATTTATTTTAGTTTCTTTTCAAAATCAAAACATAATTTGACTCCAGCAGGTCCGGCCGCCTGCCCATGGTTGGCTGGCCTGAATTCTTTTTTTTTTTTTTTAAATAGTGCTCCCAGCGGGTCTTGCCGCATGCCTATAGGTGGCGGGCTGAATTCTGTCTTTGCAGTGGGTCTCCCCACATGCCCATGGGCAGCGGGCCCAAATTTAGAAAAATAAAATAAAATAGTGCCTTAGCGGGTCACGTCGTTTGCCCACAGCCAGCGGGCTAAAATTCTTTCTTTGTTTTGAAGTAGTGCCACTAGTAGCCTGTGGATGGTGGGAGTGCTGAGGGAAGCGGAAGAGGTGCAGAGAAACTGCATATCCTGCAGGGCTGGAACAAAACTTACTTGCAATTGGGTGTCCCGGTCCGAGCAGAAGCAGTGTTCTTCAGGCACCTCCAGGCAGGAGGATGTGACGCAACAGGTGAGTAAACAAATACCTCGCCTGGAAGCTGGTCCCATCCTTTTATTTGGCTCAGTAGTCAACACTGGGCCAATAAAAGGAACTTCGCCAGCACTTTTGTAAAAAGCATGCCCTTTTCACAAAACTGCCAATTTTGCAATTCATTTGCAAATCACAAAATCCTGGAGGGTCTGATTTGGGCCAAAGCATGCAGCTCTTCTAAATCTATTCTCCGCAAACCTGACAGGTAGCAGCTTCTGCAGCTCATGTTTTAAGATGAACGCATATTCACCGAGGGACCTCAGACCTGACAGACTGGAGCATTTTACCATACCTGTATGGAGAACTTGTGTGCTGATTCTGAAAAAGAGGATAGAGGCAGAGGCTTGAGCCTAGCTGGGCCAGCGGAAGATGAAATGTATACTGGAGCAAGTATTGAAAATGTACCTTGCTGCTCGATTATTTTTGCCTGCTCACTCCCCTCTTCTGGTCTCTCCTCCCTCTCCCTCTCCTCTTGCTCTCACTCTTTCCCCTGCATCCTGTAGCCATCTCGCTCCTCCTTACCTGCTGAAAACCATGAGTTCAAGAAATGGCACTTACTCTCTTTTTCCTTGCCTTTCCTTCATTCATTCCATTGTGAATGGGATTCAAAAAGACAAAGGGAAACACATTGCTTTAACCCGTTGTGTGCTCAGGACGGCCCCCGGCCTTCCTACGCCATGGTAGGCGTGTGTTCAGGACGGCCAGGGAACATCCGAACGCCGCCGATTCTCCAGCGTGGAGCAAATTCCAAGCTTTTGCAGAAGACTTAATTAGTGGGCGGAGTTCGGACGGCCGGGGGCCGGGGGCCGTCCACCGCACACACCTACCATGACATAGGACGGCCGGGGGCCATCTTGAGCATGCAAGGTTTACGCAACCTAATTAAAACCCCGCACCGCAGCTGAATTCGCGCCGCAGGGAAAGGGTTAAAATGTCATCTTTTTTGGACATTTATCCCCTGCACAGTGCAGACTCTGGATAGATAAAAAAGGGAAAATAAATGGTCAAAATCCATCAAAATAAATAAATAAACAAAACAAAGTGGCTGCAAAGATGCCAGATTGGTTTTAGTCACACCTGAACACATTACCGTCACATGGGGGTTTTAGGGGGCAGCCGAGCCTCGAGGTCTACCCCCCGGGCAGATTGGGAGGGGGAGGGGGCGAGATGGCGGCAGCCATGTTGTGCTGTTTTGGGATAATCCAAAGGCCGACCAAGTTTCAAACATATAGCCCAAGGGGTTTATCAGGGGTTTCAGCGCCTGCCCAGCAACCATTTTAGGTTTTGGTAACCTGGTGGCTGGGAGCGCTGCAGGCTAGGTTTTTTGTCTTGCGGTTTAGCTTTGGTGGTTGTTTATAATTGCATTCATGGCGTCTGATGATGTTCGCGTTCTGGAGGCCATCCGCCTGCTCAGTGAAGCAGGGCGGATGGACCTCCTTGTGGGTCCCCAGGGGGGGGGGCGTGCCTGGCGAGGAGCTCGCCTGCAGGGGTAGTGGCGGCTGTGCTGGCCTGCTCGCCGCCCCGGAAGCTGGCGAGGACGTAGGTGAGGCCCCCGGGCAGTGAGGAGGGTGAGAGCGCGGCCCTGGGGGACGGGGCTGGGGGCACAGGGGGAGGGGGGGGCTGTGGGATGGCATTGAGGAGGGGGCGATCCGGGGGTGAGCTGTCGTGGGCGGCCGTTGGTAAGACTGACCGCTCCGCTGTTCGGGGGCGGTCTCGTCTATCCAGGTGTGGAGGTCTGGGGCGGAGGTCGCGCCTCTGTCCGGAACCTCTGGAGCGGGGGTTGGCGGGCTGGGGCAGGCGGCCGGGAGGCGCCAACAGCGCTTCCCCCACTGTGGAGAGGGCAGGGCATGGGTGGGTGTCGGGGTGGAGCGTGCGAGTGCTGCAGCAGGGCAACGCGAAGAGCGCTTCCCCCGCGGTGTGAAAGGAGATGCCTGTGGGGGCGGGAGGATCGGGGAAGAAGGCTGCGGTCAAGCGGCGGAGGAGCGGCCAGAGCACTTCCCCGGTGCCGACGCGTGTGGACGGCAGGGACGCGGCAGGTGCGAGAAAGAGGGGGCGGAGGCCAGTCCCCCCCGTGGGCACAGGAGGAGCGTGGGGGTGCAGGGGGGGCGTCGAGGGTCGTGAGTGGGGGAGCTGGGTGGGAGGAGAGGGGAGGGGACGGCGGGGGGGTCTCAGAGGGTGGAGAAGGGGGGAAGGGGGGCCGAAAGGGGGGCTTGGAGGGTCCTGGCTCTCTGGGGGGTGGCGGAGGAGGCAGCAGGGGCTGGCTGGTGGTGACAGGGGAGTCAGGTGATGAGGGGAGCCAGGGTGGGGGGTATGGGGCCACGAGTGGTTGGGGGGCTTTCGGGGATGTTTGTCTGGCGGAGGTAGGGGTTCAGAAGCAGAAGGGGGTGGGGGAGGGGTCTGGGGCCCAGCGGGAGAAGGAGGAGGCGGGGGAGTGGTCTCCGCTGTTACTATCGGAGGGGAGTGGGGGGAACTGGGAGGGGTTGGATGTTTTTGAGTTGTGGGAGGAGGGGGTAAGGGAGGCGTGGGGGCGCAGGGAGGGTCTGGTGGGTCTGGGGCATTTGGAGCTGGGGGAGGGCTGGACGCGGTGTTTTGTTGGAGGGGCAGGTGTCCTGCACGGCGGGCTGGAGGGAGGGGGGGTGTGGTCTGACGGCGGGGGTGCAGGTTTTGGGGGTTTGGTGTGGAGCGAGGACAAGGAAGAGGTGGAGAGACGGGGAGGATGAGGGGTCTTGGGGGACAGGGGCGCAGGGGATGGGTTGGAGGCAGGGTGGGTCGGGGTTTCGGTTGAGTGAGGGACCCAGCACACCAGTCCGGCCATTTTTCTTGCAGGAAGAAGAGCGGCCAGGGGCTCCTGGCTTGGCAGGGCTGGGGAGGGCCCAGCAGCGCCAAGGTGAAGGGAGGGCAGAGCCTCCCACGGCGAGCCTGGTACCGGCGGGGGATCCCGCCGTGGCCGGCACAAGAAGGCCCGAGGCGGGCTTGCCAACCCCAGCACCCACGGGGCACCAGCGGCCTGGGAGTCTTGCCATTGGAGGAGCGACACACGCAAGTTGTTTAATGTTGCTGACAGGGGGCAGTCGGTGCCGCCGACAGGAAGGGTGTATGGGGCAGGTTCTGTGCAGGCGTTGGATGACGAGGATAGTTTGGAAGAAGGAGAGTTGAGGGATGGCGAGGGTGGAGGGGGGCTTAATAATGGTGTTGCTAGTGTCTTCCAGAGGTCACGAGGCCAGCAAGAGCGGACAGCCCGGGCATCGTGTTGGGAGCCGAGAGCGGCATCGATGGAGCCCATAGTGGAGGACAGATGGTGGGTTCATTGGTGTCAGGTACTGGAGCAGCGGCGGGAGCAGCGCGTTTGGTGTCTGTGGGGGTGGAGGGGAGGGGGGGTTGGGGGTGTGGCTGCGAAAATTAAAGTATGTGACGGACAAGGGGGTGGGACCTGATGTGGTGTTAGTGGAGCCGGAGGGCAAGGACTCAGACGTGGCAGGCAAGGAGGTGTTGGGGGACGGGGCAAAAGGGGCAGTGGTGACCGGGTCCGCTGGAGGGGCAGGATCGGCAGGCGCGGGCGCAACGGGGGAGGACGTTGCAAAGCTGGAGAGTAAGGAGCTAAAAATTAAGAAGCTGTCCTACATGGGGGTCACGAAGCCACTGGGCGCACACTTGATGCTGGCAACAAAGAAACGGATTTGGAAGGGGTAGTACGTGGAGATTCTTAAGTTATTTCACCGGGAGGTGCGGGCGAAGGAGGGCTCAAAAGAGGAGGAATATGAACTCCAGAAGAGGCCAAAAGTGCCTCTCACGATAGAGAACTGGACGGCGGCTTTCTTAATTTCCGCGAGTGTATATTGCGAGAAATTTCCGGAGTGGTACGGTGTCCTTGTTTAATTTCATGGACGTCATCCGGAAGACCCAAATCACGGGGGCGGTTTTGCCTGGGCTCAGTATGACGAGGAGTTTAGGGCACTGGGATCCAGAGGCGAAATGGGGCGAGCTAGACACCGACCTTTGGCAACATACGATGGGTTTGGCAGGGTCGGGGAAGACCATTTTTTACAGCAAGTGGGTTGCCTATAATTTATCAGCCCTTTCAAGGTCGCCCCACCCGGGGAGGGGTGAAGCAGGGGCCAAAAATCAATCTGGTGTTACAGGTCCCTGTTGGGATTACAACAAAGGAATGTGTACGCAAGACCATTGCCGTTTCCGGCATGAATGTTCCGGCTACGGGAAATATGGCCATCCCCTGGTCAAGTGCTGGGGTGCGGCGGGCACATCCAAAGGAGGTCAGCGAGAGGCAACAGGCGGTCAGCGGGCATCAGGCAGCTGGGACAGGCAGAGGTAATAAGGGTCCTGGGCCCAAGGGCACATACGCCGGTTAAAGTAGATCGGCTGGTGGCGGCGCTACGCGATTAACCCGACGTGGGGGGCACCGAACATTTGTGGGTGGGGTTCCAGGACGGGTTCCGCATGGGGTATGAGGGACCCGGGCGGCAGAGGTGGGGCGACAATTTGAAGTCCGCCAGGGAGCACCCGGAGCTGGTGCGGAGCAAGCTGGAGAAGGAGGTGTGCAAGGGCCGCATGGCGGGTCCTTTTGAGGATTGGCCATTGGAGGAGTTAATTGTCTCCCCGGTCGGGTCGTGCCAAAGAAGGAGAGAGGGCAGTTTCAGCTTATAGAGCACCTGTCCTGGCCCGAAGGGGGCTCGGTGAACGATTTCATTGACGAGCGGGAGACTATGGTGTCTTATTCCTCCGTTGATGCAGCCATGGCCTTGGTAGTGTCGGCGGGCACAACGGCAAGGATGGCAAAGTGCGACATCAAGTCGGCTATCCGGCTCCTCCCAGTCCATCCAGACGATTAGGGCCTACTGGGAATTCAGTTCGACGGTCGCTGGTACGTGGACAAAGCTTTGCCGATGGGCTGCTCGATGTCATCGCACTTTTTGAGTGCTTCAATATGTTCCTGCAGTGGCTGTTCACGGAACGGACGGGTCACCAAGGTGTCACACACTACCTAGATGACTTCTTTTTTGTCGGCTCCCTCGGTTATGCGGACTGCCAGGAGGCACTGGACAGGTTCCAAAAGCTCATGGGGGAGTTGGGGGTGCCACTGGCGCTGGAAAAGACAGTGGGTACAGGCACAGCCCTGTCCTTTTTGGGGATTGAACTGGACTAGGTGGCTATGGAGGCCCGTTTACCAGTGGAGAAAAAGCAGCACATGCTGGAGCTGCTGGAAGGAATGTTGGCACGACCCAAGGTTACAGTCTTGGAGATTCAGGTGTTGCTGAGCCACCTCAATTTCGCGTGCAGAGTTGGGAGGACTTTCTGTAGAAGACTGGCAAGGGCTTTGGCGGGACGGCTCCTGCCGCGTCACCATGTCCGGCTCCCCTTGGGAGTCAAGGAGGATTTACGGATGTGGCATTTTTTCTTACAGCATTTCAATGGAATCCCCATGCAGCTGGGGGAGGCCCTGGTCTGGGACGTGCAGATCTTCACGGATGCGGCGGGGAGCAACGGTTTTGGATTGTACTGGCAAGGTCAGTTTTGTGTGGAAAAGTGGCCCCCGGAGTGGGCGAGGGGTGGCATGAGCATCGCCTTCCTCGAGCTTTTTCCTTTGGTGGTGACGGTGGCATTGTGGGGGGACTGCTGGCACACAGGAGGGTAACTTTTCACGTGGACAATATGGCGGTGGCTTTCTGCAGCCTTGTGAAGGGAGATTACCAAGTGCCGAGTGCGGAGTGAGCGGTGGTCGGAGCTGGAGCGGAACAAGCGGGAGGACGGGAAGACGCCGTACCGCGGCTCCGTCGAGTCCATCGAAGCGCGGCTCCCCCGCTGATCCCTGCTGACACCGGTGACTACGGCTGCCTCTTTTCTGCGTGGCAGTGGCAGGCAACAACATGGGGCTGAGTGAGCAGAGCAGGCGGGAAGACGCCGAGCCGCGGCTCCCCAGCTGATACTGGCTGTCTTTCCTTCTCCCATTCTTCTTGGGGTAGGTTGGGATCAAGCTGTGGATCGCGGGCAGCGGGCAGCGGGTAGCCAGGTAACCAAGTGGGGCTGAATGTGTTGAGTCTCGACCCCCCCTGTGCTGCTAAGACAATTCCAGAGACCAGAGAGCAGCAAGCGGCAACACGGAGGAGCAGCTGAGTGGAGTGTTGGGGGCTGTGGGCTCTGACGCTGAGACGGAGCAGGGCACTGCATAATAGTCAACGCATTGTGGCTGTGAAGGCATTGTGTGGAGCAGCCAGAGACGTGCGACCTGTGGCCCCCTCAGACGTCGCAGCTCCTTTCCTTGCACTATCCTGATTTTTGTCCCGGTGCCTTCTGGGACTTGTAGTTGTGTATTTCACCACAAAGGTACATTGGATTCCCCTTATGCCTTGTCAAGTGAGTTTCCCCGCCAGGACAAGGAGGAGCCTGCTCAGGCAGAATTAAGCGGAGGGGTGCTTCCTGGATTCCTGGATCTGTGGGAGAAAGCCTAAACCTATTTTCTGCCCTGTGTCCCTTTCTTGTATGTTGGGTACACATGTTTGGTTTAAGCGCAGCATGTGTCTAGAGCAGTAGAGGATACAGGGTCCCACAGTGCGTGTAGACCTCTGGTCTGTTGTACCTTTTGCGAGCAGATCTACCTTCGGAGCCCAGACCTTATCTAAGTGGATTCCCTGCACCTGAGGACGCCGCGGCGGAAAGCGTGTAAAAACCTCGCCGGACCCGCTTCGCGGGTCCCGCAGCGGTTTGTCAGCCAGAGGCGGCTGGTTGTGTGGGAGCGTTCCAGAGGAGGCGCGGGCAGGTGAGAGCGTCGGCGGGGCTGCGAGCACACAGGCAGGGACTCCAGTGTCCAGGAGCCCCTGCGCGCCCATTTCACCACACCTGGGCTGCTCTCCCCGCTGGCCACACCCCCCTGTCCTTCAACCTATTAGCTAGCAGCATCTGACTTTAAAGGCGACCACTGCCTCCGCTTCGCGGGAGCGCGCCGGGAGAAGCCCGGGACAAGGGCGGGACCGTCTGTGGCCGTACGGGGCCGAAGGAGGCCGGGCAGGGCCAGGTCTCTAACTCTTATACAGTAACTGTGTGTTATCGTTCCTCTGTTACTTATCCTTTGCGCATGCTGTCAGACGGACTAGTCTCCTGTGGCCATCTTTTGTCCTATGGTGAATATGTCTAGTTCTATCCCTCCTAGTGTGGGTTCCTCTTTTCAGGGGCCCCTTGATAAATATTTCGACAAGGTCACTAAGGAGATTGATAAAGCTGAAAAACGGGCTGATCGTCGTCGTTCCATTGAACTTCTGAAACAAACTTTGTTGACCACTCAGCCTGCATTTAACAATTCCCAAGATATGGCAGTACAAAGGAAAATGATTATCGATTTGGACGTAACAAGCACTGACCAAATTCCAAGTATATTTCGTGTTCCTAATAGTTCTCCTGTCTGCTCCCCTACGAATGGCGAGGGTCGCCATAATAGCCCTAATCTTGTCCAGAGTAGCTATATTGATTTTACTGATCTTGTTGAGCAGATCGCAGCCCCAGAGTTACATTCAACCCTTACAAATCACTCGTGTTTAAGTGAATCTCAGGGAAGGAATTCGTTGACCCATTCTAATATTGTTTCTGAATCTAAATCCTCTAGTAATGTAAGAGCTGTCTGTCCTCCACCCAGGAAGAAAAGGAAAAAGGGGGGGGGGGGGGGTTAAAAGAAAAGGTATAATTCAACAAACTTGTCCCCCAACCCAAACCACACAGCTAACCGATTTTTCGGTACTTCCTGTAATTGAGGTTCCAGTTGGGTCTCCCCATCCACCAACGCCCTCAGTGGATACCGCTACTGGGTTTAACAAGGAGTGTTTTGATATCTTTGAGAAACTCCTGAAATCCTACATGCTACCCATTCTGGAACGTGTAAGGTTATTTGGTGAAAAGATGGACCAACTATTACTCACTGGGTTTCCACCTTTACCAACGAGCTCGGTAGGCCATCCGGCCCCTCAACCAAAGCCCAGTGTTACTGCTGCTCCCTCGAAAACACAATCTGGAGCCTCCAGTAACAACACGACACATAGTAAACCTAAAACACAGCATGGGCCAACCGCTCCTAAAAGTGCTTCCAACTCTGTTAAAGATAAGCCGAGGGTACCAAGTACTAAGTCACCGGCTGTGGGAAGTAAGGCTTCCAACACTGTTACAGATAAGCTGAGTGTATCAAACTCCAAGCCACCGGCTGTGGGAAGTAAGGCAACCCACAACACAGGAGTAGCCAAGTCGGCCAAACCCACCTTTAGACCCAACCTAAATCGTAGGAACATGGTAGATCTTCCACCTGACTCAGCTAATTATGTTATCATTATGGCGGGTGTGCCTCTTCTTAATGGTAATAGGGAAAGTAATGATAATCTAAAGAATAAGGTCATCTTTTGGTTGAAGACTAACAGACCTCTTCTGGCCCATCTTAATGGTGATATTATTTCTGTTCGTAGATGCAAGTGGGTAGTTCCCCGCCCAAAAGATATTGAGGGAGATACCGTGATTATTAACTTCAGGGATCACAGGGTAGTGTCCCATCTCACCGACAAGTTTGTGGAAAACTACGATGGTGGTATTTCCACGAGGAATCTAAGTTATTTCTACCCTGAGTCACTGGTTAATCCACAAGGTCAATTACAAGGACAATCACGCCTGTTAAGCAAACCATACCCCCTCAAATGGACCAACTTCAACCATAGATTTAATGGGCCCCAGATCAACCCTGAAGCCATGTATCAAGCTTATTCACAGTCAGCATACAATAGTTCCACTTACACACCATCCAGGGCTAACCATAATGTATACCCCCAGTTCTTGGGTTATTCCGTACCACATGTTTTTCCTAACCCCCGGCAACAGTTTAGCCACCCTTCAAATTTCAACAACCCTGGCAAATTCATTCAGCAGAACGAGTTTTGGAACATCCCGCTGAGGAATTTGTACGAGCCCCTATCAGACCTGAATCATATTGATTGACAAACTACCTTTACAAGGGCTGATGTGGGCAGTCTGGAAATCCCATGGAATGCAGTTTCCAAATCTAAATTGAATGATTTGTGTATAGTTTCAGACCCCAGGGGCCATCCTGCTCAAAATGTATCTGTTACTTCTATTGAACTGTATGGGTCTAGGGATTCATCAGTGGTGCAAGAACCCGTAGTTGGAAACATAGAGTCTGGAACCCCAGCAGTAGGTACTTTGGGTGAGCTTTCTGGCTCTGGTATATTTGACGAACTAGGTGACCGCGTTGTTATAATGGGAGCTGCTAGTATGCAGACAGGTGATATTCCAACTGAAAATGTTGAGTGTACTCGCGATAATGGGTTATCTAATGCTCTATCAAGTGCCCATGGTACTATTCTAGGTAGCTGGAATATTGCAGGTCTGGAGTCCAGATTGTCTATACCGGATTGGGTTAGCTTCATTCGCAAAGGGGATGTTTGGTCATTCCAAGAGACCTGGTCACTTCAACCACTGTTTCTCACTGGTTACTTGTCCTTTAGCAAATTGGCTGTTAAGGGACAAAAAGGTCGTTCTATGGGGGGCCTGACGGTGTGGGTTAGGCAGAAAGCGGGCATCATAGCCGAAGAAGTCTATATTGACAGTCCGGACATACTACTTGTTAGCATAAAATCCATAAGTGGCTTGGATATTCTGGTGGTTAATATTTATGCCAGGGGTATCCAGGGAGGTAAGATCTCTCCGTCCCTCATCATCCTGGACGATTACTTAAGTACAGCCTCAGATTTAGGGCTAAAGGTGGTAATGGGTGATCTAAACTCATGCTTTGAACCCCTAAGCCAGGATGACGGTTCTTTTGTAGAGCCTGAAGACCAGGCCTGGGGGATCCCACAATTAGATCTAGTCCCGATTAAAAGGTGGTCTCAGGTGGCTATTTTTATTAAAGGTATGTGTTTGGATCATGGCCTGCGTGCCCTCAACGGTAGAACAACCTCTGATAGGTTAGGCAAGGATACTTTTAGTAATGGTAGACATAGTAGTAGGATCGACTATGTTTTACTGGATGTTAAATTGTGGCACTTGTTGGTGGATATGGAGGTAACATCTCGCCCTGGAAGTGATCACGATCCCCTAGTGGTAGTATTAAGGGACACAAGTTTTTCAGGCTAAGAAAAGCATGCTTCCAATGTCGTTCAGGACAACGTTACCCTCACTAATGACACTAGAAGAGTACGTTGGACAAAAATTAGTGATTGTCCTTGTAATTGACCTTGTGGATTAACCAGTGACTCAGGGTAGAAATAACTTAGATTCCTCGTGGAAATACCACCATCGTAGTTTTCCACAAACTTGTCGGTGAGATGGGACAAAAATTAGTGCGGATCCTGAAGCCTGTAAAACGATAAGAGCCGTAGTTTCCGATTCCCTGGATAACATTTCCAAATGTGAATCTCAGGAGGCAATAAACACTATGATCACTGATACACATACTCTTATGTTTGGGTCCCTAAAGAAACTTTTCATCAAATCCCTCACTAAGAGGGGGGGAAGGGGGTATACAAAAAGGTTAAATTGGTTCGATGATGAGTGTCGTCGAACCCATGCTGAATTGTTTAAGGCTCTCAAACTGAAGGATTTGAGCCGAATAAGGGCTTGTAGGAAGGCTTTTAAAGCAGCGAAGCATAGAGCCAGGGTGAAATGGGATGAAGAGAGGTGGTCCGCACTGGCGGATGCTTGTAGCGCCAAGAATTTCCAGCAGTTTTGGCATCTACTTAGATGGGGCTTGTCTAAGGATGATCGGCCGAGCCCCTCTTCGGCAGTTTTGATATCTACTTAGATGGGGCTTGTCTAAGGATGATCGGCCGAGCCCCTCTTCGGTGGGTGATCAACAGTGGGTTAGTTATTTTGGGAACCAATTTAAGGGTCCGATTGTTCTCTAGGTAACATCTGCTGGCCATTACCAGCAGACCCTCTAGTGTTTACCTCTATAGAAGTTAAATCTGTCTTGAACTCTATCCCGAGAGGGAAGGCTCCTGGACCAGATTGCATCCCAGCCGACCTTTTCCTTCAGGATCAAGATCTATGGGTTCCATATCTGGTACAGTTGGTTAACGCTCTGGCTTCTGGTGCCAGAGTTCCTGATTCTTGGGCTGGGGCGGAAATACTGCCTATATATAAGAAAGGTGATAGGTCGATTCCTTCTAACTATCGGCCTATCCGCCTAATAGATGCAGTACAAAAAATTATAGCCCGTCTTGTCCTTGTTAGGATTCAAGATTGGATAGATTCTGAAAACATTCTGACTCCTTTACAGGCTGGATTTAGGTCCCATGTTAGCACTTTAGACCAGGCCTATCGTTTTATGTTGCTGTTCTGGAAGACGGTCTTTTTAGGCAAAGGCAACCTTTATGCTGCATTTGTAGATCTTAGGTCTGCTTTTGACCTCATACCTAGGGCTGGTTTATGGAAGAGCCTCTTAGATATGGGCATGCCAACTCCTATTGTCAATTTGTTTATTAGTTTACATAGGAATACCTATGCCCAGGTGCGTTGGGGCAAACCCGGGGAAGTGACAGACAGGTTCTCCGTGGCAAAAGGCGTAAGGCAAGGCTGTGTTTTAGCCCCTACCCTTTTTTCCCTATATATTAATAGGGTTGTCAATTACTTTACTAATCACCCGACAGATGCCCCTTCATTAGCAGGGATGAAAATACCTCTACTCATGTTCGCTGACGATACCCTTTTAATATCTAAAACCAGACAGGGTCTCCAGCGGGCCCTCTCTAGGTTTGAGTTATTCTGTCACGAACATGAGTTAGAGGTAAACGTTTCTAAGACCAAATTTATGGTCCTAAGATGCCACAACCAAATCTCCGCGAGGGTCACAATGGGGGGTTTGCCCCTTGAACAATTGAAGTTGTTCACTTATTTAGGAGTTACATTCAGCGACTCCCTAAGCTGGACCCCACAGATTGAGCTTATGGCTTTGAAACATCTCCAGATTGGTGGTGCGCTGATTAAAGAGCACAAAAGATCCTATACTCGGCCCATTTCACCACTTATTAAAATCTACGGATCCAAGGTTCTTCCCTCTGTTCTTTATGGGGCGGAACTTTGGGGGTATAGCAACTTGGACCCTCTGAGATTAGCCCAAAACAAATTTCTCAGGGTAGCCACAGGGTTGCCAAAGTCAACACCAAGGATCCCACTTATGTACGATCTAGGGTGTCTTCCGGTTGAAGAGCAGGCTAGATTTCGCCCACTGGCGTTCTGGAGGCGCCTATGGACGACGCCGGAGCTTAACTTGTATGCAAAGGCCTGTCTTGATGTTAGAAACATTCCTGGTTCATCGAATATAAGTTGGTTTAGAGATCTTAAATTGTCACTTTTTGCTTTAGAGTTAAGTAATCTTTGGGTGGCCCCTGATTCGGCGGTCTTTCCCACAAAGAAAACATTAAAAGCATTGTATTGGGACTGGGTGACCACAAACCGTCATCAGAGATTGCCTGCTGACAACCTTTCTAGTAAGTTCATTGAATACAAAGATGCCTCTAAGTTTGAAAAATACTTGGACTTAATTACTAAACCCATGGACCGTAAGCTGTTCCATCAACTTAGATGTGGTACATTGCCTTTAAGGGTATTTACCAACAAATGGTGTTCAAGGGGGTCAGAATGTTGTCCTCTTTGTCAAGGTTTGAGTGAAAGTGTTGATCACTTCTTGTTTGTCTGCCCACTTTATGCAGCTCCAAGGTCCAAATGGCTCGGCCCAGTCTGTAGATCCCTGGGTACTCGCTCAGCTATTGAGGCTAGCAGACTCTTAAGAACCAATCTAACCCCTCTTATTGTGACTGGTGTGGCTAAATTCCTCGGATGGGAGTGGGTGATTAGAATTTGTTATATAAAAAATAACCAGTTCTAGGATTGCCTTTGTACATTTAAATAGTAACTTTTAACTGCAGATCTTGATCTTCCTGGTTTTTATATTGTATTTTAATCCATTGTTATGTACCCACTATAAGAATGTCTATATCAACTGATTTAATACTTTTTTAATGCCATAATGAATTAATGTTTTGTACCCACTATATGTATGTCGGTTACAACTGTTTTATATGAACTTGTTATTTTATTGTGTATATTGTGTATGTACGTCTTTTAAGATGAAATAATCGAATAAAGACTTCTTAAATGGAAATGGCGGTGGTGGAGGTGGTCAATCGGCAGTCGGCCAGGGATGTACAGGTGTTGAAGCTGCTGCGTGTGTTTGTGCTTGGCTGCTTGCTTTTTGATATTGCTTTTCGCGCGGTGCATGTGCCTGGGGTCGACAATGAAATAGCGGATGCTTTGTCTTGTTCGCAGTTGGGGAGATTCCGTGGCTTAGCCAAGGACGCAGATGGGGATCCGACCAGCATTCCCCCTCAGATGTGGTACTTAGGCAACACAGGATGTTGCAGCTGGCTCTAGGGTCCTTGGCGGTGTCTACGAAGGTGAGGTACTTGATTGCTTGGTAGGATTTCTTGGCGTCCGGGGCGTGGATGCGAGCCACAGGAGGGAACAGGCAGGAGGACGTGGTTCAGTTCATCTTGGGTTTAATTGACAAGGGAATCACGCGGGTCACGATTGAGATCAAACTGGCGGGGATCGCGTTTATGGGTAAACAGTTGTGGGGGTATGCGCCGTTGGCGGGGGAGCTCGGGTCTCGCATGTTGGTGGGGTGGGCCCAAGAATGCGGGAGGGGGTGCAGGGTCCAGCAGCCTTTGTAGCTGGGATTGCTGAATTAGGTCATTGACGTGTTGCCGGGTGTGTGTTTTAACACCCGGGAGGCTTGTTTGTTCGCCACTCTGATGGCATGGATGTTTACGGGAGCCTTTAGGGTATCCAAGTTTCTGGGCGTGCGGCAGGATGCGGGTCTCCAGTGGTCAGAGGTGTCGTTCGGGGAGGGGGAGGTACGTTTGTGGTTGAGAAGAGCGAAGACGGATCAGAGGGGGGTAGGTCGTTTGGTTTCTTTGTCGGCAGACGCGTCGGGGGGAGGTGCCCTGTAAGGTGGGGATTGAGACTGAAAGCGGTGGGGCGGCTGGAGGGGGCTGTTTTTTGACATGCAAACGGCCGGCGGGTGTCAGGGGTGCAACTACTGGCAGTTCTGCGCAAGGCATTGCAGGGGCTGGGGCTGGATGGGAAGCGCTTTGGCACCCAATCTTTTAGGATTGGCGTGGCGTCGGAGGCGCACCGGCAAGGCCGGAGGCGAGGGGACATCATGTGGTTGGGCAGATGGTCGTCGGCCTGTTATCGGCGTTACATTCGGGGCGCGCCCAGCATTTGAAGCGCGCAGTGGCTACGGTGACTATGGTATTTACTATCTGTTTCCTTTTTGGTGGCGGGTCCCCTCGCCAGAGACATGGCGGTCTGGATCGTGGGGCATTCTTTTGTTAAGAGGACCCAGGTGCAAGCGTGCTCCGTTATTTTGGCGAAAACTTGGGTTTCAACCCTAATGTGTTTAATATAAGTTGGAGGGGAAAAGGGGGCATGTTGTGGCGGGAATCGAAATTTGCCAAGCGTAGTAATGGTAAGTTTCAATTCTATTAATGACACGGAGGCAAGGATTATGCTTTTCTCTCTTCGCTGTTTATTCACATAACACCACACAGCAGCCAGAAAAGCATCAAACTTGAAAAAACTTTTGTATTCCAAACACAGGAATATCAGAAAACATCATAATAACATTTTTAATAACTACAAGTCCCATGAGATCAACATTAGGCAGTCCTTTCTTAGTGTCCATAAATCCCAATATAAGGCGTCCATCCTGTGAACTCCTCCTCTTTCTTCGTCGCGAGTCAGGCCAAAGTCTCAAGCATCTCGTTTCGCACCATCATTCCCTGGCGGAAAAAAGAACAACGTGAGCTAAGCCATACCCGCTGGGTTCGAAGGCAAGATAACAAGACAATGTCACAAGTCAATGACATGCAATCCAGAACAATAATCCACATTGAAATCCGGAAAGAGATTACTTACACCAGTACGGGCGGGATCTCCGCAGGAGGTATGGGTGGGATAATCCTCGCCTCCGTGTCCTTAATAGAATTGAAACTTACCGTTACTACGCTAGGCAAATTTCGATTCTATGTCAGGACCGGAGGCTTCGGATTATGCTTGTTCAAAGCTTGTCCACCACTAAACTAGCAATATCCACCACCGGCCTAAAATAGAACCTTTTGAAGGTGGAACGCACCCACCGGGCTATAGTGGGGGAAGAGACAGCCTTGTGAGGTTTGCGCAGCGCAATGAGTAATTGCCGTTCGCCCGGAGGGCGAAGTTCCGTCGTGACCTCCTCATAGGTCTTCAAACACTGTACTACACACAACTTAGGGGCATCTGCAAATGCCGGATAAGAAATAGACCTCATAGCCGATTTCGTGCGGCGGCCCACGGTAAAGGTTACCCCATCCGGGGAGAACGCTCTTGCCGTGACATCCAGGGCACGCACGTCAGACACTCTGCGACAAGACAATAATCAGAGGAGCATCGCCAGTTTAGCCGATAGTTCCTTTAAGGAGAGATACTTGTTAGGCTGCCAGGAAAGAAAAAGGTTCAACACCACGTTAACATCCCACAGGACGGAATATCATGGCTCCGGCGGTAAAGCCAGACGCACTCCTCTGAGGAGCCGACACACAAGGGGATGTTCCCCGACCGCCACTCCATCCAACTGCACATGAGCTGCTGATATGGCAGAACGAATCGTGTTAATAGTCCGGTATGCTAAGCCGGCAGTAGAAAGTTCCGCCAGAAAATTCAGGATGGGAACGAGGCCTGCGACCATGGGATCCAAATCCCGTCGAAGACACCCACGAACCCACCTGGTCCAAGCGATCTATACCTGTTGGCAGTGCTGCCTGCCCAGGCCTTGGACAAAAAGTGCTGAGCTGAGTTCGAAAGGCCAGGGAGCGACCAGCGTCGCCTGAAAGCCTCCATGCCATGAGGCGGAGAGAACCCTGGAGGAGATGGTGAGGGACCCCATCTGGATTGAGGAGAAGACGAGGAAGCCGGGGGAGTAGGATTGGAGAATCCCAGGAAAGTTCCAGAAGAACTGGAAACCACACTTGCGACCTCCATATGGGCGTCACCATCGAGGCGTGGCTTGGGCGCCGATGGCGATGGTCGCCTGAGAGCTCGGCTCCGGGACTGAGCCCGTGATTATCCTGTAAATCAGAGGCTGCGGGGCACCCCAGCCCCCGCATTCTGCTGAACGGCCCGACGGAGACCTGCCAGGGCCCTTGGCGCGGTCTGAACGAGTGATGATCCGGCGTAAAACCGAAGTTTGCGGAGTTGCGGAGTGCGACCCAACATGGCGCCCGGACTTCATTGTCCCCCTGGCCGGATCCATTAAACTGGAGGAGCATCACCAGCGGCGGCACACCCCCGGCTTTGCCATCTCCCAGTGATCTGTGTTCTAGATATCGGTCAGATCGGACTTTTTCAACGAGGATTGCACTCGGATGGGTGACTGGGCGGATGCCCACGCTATAGTGGATCCCGCACGCGGACGTCTGGTGTTCCCGGCGGTGGCCCCACTCACGACACCGCACCTAGCTATCTTTTCCTGGCCAACCCACTTCCATGGGAGGCGCAACCCTCTGGCGCCGCAAATCGTCCGGTGGAGTTGGTGACCCTCACCCCGGGACTTTATCGGCTGTGCGGGCCTGCCCGACCTGGCGGCGATTGTCTCCGCCTCCTCCTCGGTGCCCTCGGACGACGTGGTGGTGGCGCGAGCCGAGGCGAAGAAGGTCCAACAGGCCCTGGAGACGGAGATCTCCGGTGCTCGACTTGAGGTCCAGTAACCGGGAGAGTCGTAGCCGGAGCCTGCACTCGGAGACGCCTGCTCCTGGACCAGCACGGAGTGCTCCCGGCGACATGGGGAAACCTAGAGGAGCCAAGGGGACTACCCCAGCCGCCTCAGACTCGGAGACCCAGGACAAAGAGGAACGTGGGGACCCAGAGAGTTCTGGTGGTGCATCGATGCAACAGCAATTTGACCGCGTCTTAGAGGCGATAGCGACCACGCGATCGGCCCTCCAGCAGGACATTGCCCAGGTAGCGACGAGCCTAGGTCTCCTTAGAGCGGACCACGGCAAACTTTCGGACCGGGTCAAGGAGGTGGAGAGCTCGGTGAAAACCTTGGAGCCGGCGCAGCGCACCTTGGCTGCGACTATGAAGGATGCCTTATCCCGGATTGCGACCCTGGAGCAGAGAGCGGAGGATGCGGAAGGCCGCAACAGGAGGAACAACATCCGTGTGTTGGGCCTGCCGGAAAAGATCGAGGATGGCGACATGGTGGCATACTTGGAGGCCTGGCTCCGTGACACGGTGGCCCCGGAGGGGCTATCCTCCTTCTACACCCTGGAGCGTGCCCATAGAGTCCCGGCGAGGCCACCGCAGCAGGGACGTGCCCCGAGACCAGTGGTGGCGCGGTTATTGCACTTTAGGGACAGAGACTTCATCCTCAATGCCGCCAGACATAATGGTCCATTCAAAGTGGCGAACAGTCAGGTGAACATCTTCCCGGATTACACCTACGAAACTCAACGCAGACGGTTTTCCTTCCTGGCGGTCAAGCGCGAGCTCAGGAGCGAGGGCATCCAGTACTCGCTCCTCTATCCTGCAAGGCTCCGCATAATTGTCGATGACAAAACTCAATTCTTTGACACCCCGGAGGATGTTTGTGCCTGGCTCGAGCTTTATAGAGCAGGGAAAGATGGCTTCGGCTCCTCATCCCAGCAGGCGGCGGAGCCGGAGCAGAGACGGCGATCCAGGAGGATTCGGAGTCGCCGTGGCCGCTCGGGGGGGCCCTCAACTGCAGAGACGTCGACGGAGCGGAGGGGAGTGCTGGAGGTGTTATCTGCGCTGTCTGGCTCACGGGACGATGCCATTGAGGAGGAAGCAGACCCGGGTGACGAGGGGGCACCAACGGACTCCGAGGAATCGGTGACTGATAGCGTCCATACACCGGTGATCACACCGAAATCGGTGGAAGACCTTCTGGATGGACAGGGGTAACGGGGTGAGCTACTTCATTTTGGGAGGGGGCCCGGCAGGGGGGTGGCGGATGCCGGCAATTGATGCTGACTACCGGGGCAGGGAGGGTGGGGTGCCCTGTTTTTGCCCCGAGGGTTTTCGGCATTGTTTTGGTCTTGCTTTAGTCCTGGTAGCCTGAGCGTCGAGGGCCCACTGCCTCCGCCCGGCCCGCACCTGGCCCTTAAGGCCTTCTTACGGTGGCGACCGCAGGATTAATAGGGGTTAGTGGGTTGGAGGGTATGGTTTGGATGGGAACTAGATGGTGCTATTTGGGTCCTGTTCTGGGGAGGGTGGATGGGGGTTTGGTTCATTCTTGGGTTGTTCAGTTTCGGTTGGGGAAAATGGCCGCCATCAGTGCTGGGATAATTGATGTCCTTTCTTTGTTGGGACCCAGATGGGGAGACTTTGCGAGAACGATATGGGACAATGGCTGATGTTGCTAACTTGAAATGTGTTACTTGGAACGTGCGGGGGCTTCATACTATGTCCAGGCGCCACAAAGTCCACGCTTATTTAGTGCGTAGGGGAGTGCAAATGGAGCTGCTGCAGGAGACTCATCTGAACAAGGCGGAAGGGGCGGCGCTACAGCGTAGATGGAGGGGGCAGGTCTTTTGCACATCGTACTCCGCGTATGCCAGAGGGGCGCTGATATGGGTTAGAGCTGGGGTCCCCTTCCAGGTCACGAAAACAGTGATAGATCCAGAGGGGCGTTACGTGGCTATCTCGGGCACTTTGGGAGGGAGGGACTTGAACGTTTGCTGTGTGTACGCTCCTAATATAGACCAGATTGCCTTCCTTTCCAGGTTATCGGGCTCGTTGGCCCACTTCTTCTCCGGGCCCCTTCTGCTCGGGGGAGATTTCAACTCAGTAGTGGACGTAGACACTGACCGCTCGCATCCACCCCTTCCCGATTCTCCGGTTAGTCGCATGGCTAAGGGTCGTAGGGACTGGCAGACCCACTGGGGTCTAACGGATATCTGGAGGGCGCACCACCCCACATCTAGGGACTATTCCTACTTTTCGAGCCTCCATGAGTTGCATGTTAGACTGGACGGATTTCTTGGCTCGCCCGAACTGGTTTCGGCAGCGGTCCGGTCTGAATATTTGTCTAGAACCATTTCAGACCATAACCCCCTCCTGCTGGACCTTCGTTGGTTCCCCGGGGCGCCTGCGGTGCCCACCTGGAAATTACGGCCCGAGATCCTTGAGGACAGTGTTTTCAGGGCGGACCTAGGTGATAAGGTTTCAGAGTACTTTGCGTCCAACGGTGGCACCGCGAGCACGAGAGCGTTAGAGTGGGACGCTTTTAAGGTAGTGGTGAGGGGTTACTGTATTTCTAAAAAGGTAGGCATGAGGCGAGTTATCCTCGCCGACCTAGATGCAGCGGACCGGAAACTCCGCGAGCTGGAAATTCGCCGCCCCGGGCGCCCTGAATTACAGGTACGCACGGCGGAGGCGAGGGAGACGGTGGCGGCGGAGGTCGAACGGCTTCGCTGTTTTGACTACAAGGCCTATACGGTCCGGTCCATCGCAGAGGGGGATAGATCGAGCGCGTTGCTGGCATGGTTGGCCAACCCTACGCGTCAGTCCTCATTGACGACATCTATGCGCAAGGCAGACAGAACCGAGGTGTACACTCAGCCGGAGATTCTGAGCTGCTACTGACAATATTACGAACGTTTGTACCGCAGTCGCTCAGCCCGAGACCCTGACCTGCTCGATAATTATTTACGGCCACTGGAGCTCCGAACAGTAGAGCAAGATGTGGCGAAAGCCCTGGGGTCCGACATAGAATTGGGAGAGATCCGCAGTGCCATTAAAAGGATGGCGAGGAATAAGACCCCGGGCCTGGACGGCCTTCCTGTGGAGTTTTATGCAGCTTATGCTGACCTCCTAGCCCCTAGATTATTGGTAGTCTACAGAGAGGCGAAGAGGCTCGGGCGACTCCCGAGCTCGATGTGCGAGGCGTTGGTGGTTCCTCTCCTCAAGCCCGGAAGGGACTCGTCCGACCCGGGGTCTTACCGTCCCTTATCGATGCTGACGGTTGACTATAAAATACTGAGCAGTATCTTGGCCTGGCTGCTGGGACACATGAGCTCCCTGGTGCATGAGGACCAAGCTGGTTTTATCCCTAGGCGTAACACGACTATGAACATTCGCAGGTTGTTCCGCTTGCTAGGGGAGCCGCTTGTGAATGCCCCGTGCCCGGTTGTCTTATCGGTGGGCCTAGAGAAGGCTTTTGATAGCCTGGAATGGGACTACCTTTGCACTGTGCTACGGAGATTCGGCCTCGGTGAGGGCTTCGTCAGATGGACCACGGTTCTCTATGCCTCTGCATCGGCCAGGGTTCGGGCGGGACCACTGATTTCCTCACAATATCCGGTGGAACGAGGCACGAGGCAGGGGTGTTCGCTGTCCCCACTTCTCTTTGCGCTGGCGGTGGAGCCACTCGCGCTGCATCTCCGATCGGGAGCCCATTATACGGGCCTATGGACTCCTTCGGGCCTGCACTACATTTCGCTGTATGCAGACGACCTGTTGCTCTTCCTAGAGGACCCGCTCGCCGCCCTACATGGAGCTGCGACAGCGCTCACGGAGTTTGGGGAGGTCTCGGGCCTCCGGGTGAATTGGTCTAAGACCTGTCTTTTCCCGGTTCGCAAGGGCACCCCCGCCCCTACTCTAAGTAGGGAGATTAGATGGGAACCCGACTGCTTTAAGTACCTGGGGGTATACGTCTATCACGACCCATCCGACCTCCTAGATGGGAACATTGCCCGCAGCACTCGAGCACTTCGAGGCTGTATGGACTTCTGGGCCACGCTGCCGCTCTCGGTGGCAGGGCGGATCGCTTTGCTTAAAATGGTGGCGCTTCCCCGGTTGTTATATTACTTCCGGACACTGCCGATCTGGATCCCTCCGGCCACAATTTTAGACTACTAAGATCAATGATAGTCGGATTCCTCTGGGGCTCGGGCCGCCGACGGGTGGCCCTCAAGACCCTGATGAGGCCGAAGGATGAGGGTGGGCTTGCGGTGCCGGACTTTGAAAAGTATTATTTGGCGGCGCAGCTCCAGACCTTCACCCAGGAGATCGCCCGGGAATTCCGGGGCCCGGAAGACAGAAGGGGGACGGGTATGGCCAGGCATGTGCTCTCCTTCATAGCGCTGCGACAACGTTTGGCCCTACGGGACTTGTCGCTGGAGGAGCGGACCGTTCGCCTGTGTTGGAACCGAGCTCACGCCCGAGGCCATCTGAGAACACCGTATGCGCCCGAAATACCTTTGGGGATGCTGACGGCCTTCCCCCATGGCGGCGATTGGTCACGATTGGCGGCCTGGGAGGACGCCGGCTTACAGCTAGTAGGGGATCTGTATGAGGACGGGGCGCTCTTGCCCTTTCAGGGGCTTATTGATCGCTTCGAGATCCCCCGCGGCGACTTTCTGCTGCACTCGGCCCTTGTCCGAGCGATCCAGGCGCACTGGAAAAGCGGGCAGGAGGAACCCACTTTATCTCCGGTGTGCCAATACGTGATGATGTCTGCGGGCACGGTGAAGGCGGTCACTTGCCTTTACGGCAGACTGATCAACGAGGGATTGGCTCCCCTCACTACTTTGAGAAACCACTGGGAGGAGGACATTGGCAGGGAGATCCCGGAGACGACCTGGTCCCAGCTGTTGCGGCGAGCCTGGAAGGGCACACGCCACGCCCGCTTTCAGCTGGTCCACTATTACGTGCTCCATAGAGCATATCTGACCCCGGTGAAAATCAGGCGATATTTTGCTACGAATTCGGCGGACTGCCCCAGGTGCCCGGCCCGGGAGGCGGACCTTCTCCACATGCTATGGGCCTGCCCGGGATTGTCATCCTACTGGGTAGAAGTGGGGAAGACCCTGGAGGAGGTGACGGGGAGGTCCTTATCGTTTGACGCGGCGGTGGGACTCCTACACTGGTTCCCTCATACCCCCAAGAATAAAATTTCCAGCAAATTCATCGACTTAGGGCTCCTCCTTGCTAAACGAGAGGTGACTAGGAACTGGAAGGCACGAGTTGGTCCGACAGGAAGCCGATGGCACAGCGAGCTCTTGAAGTGGGCGGCGGGGGAGAGCACGCTAAGATACCAGCTAGCTTGGAGGCAGCGTAATGAGAAGGCGCAGGAGGCAGCGCTGGAGTGGGAAACGTTAGTGCAGGCCCTTAGGGATTATTGCGCCCCCAGCGACTCTGAAGGTGAAGAAGCGGCTCGCCCCATGTCTCGATAAACGATTGCACTTTCAGACCTGTTGCTTTCCCCATGGGTCCCTTAGCAGATCTTGTTGCGGTTGTTACCGGGCGCTGATGGCGGGGTTGGGTGGGGTTTTCTTTGGTTAGTAGTGTTTTGAGGGTGGGGCTTTCCTTTCTGGGTTTATAGGCTTGTTTGGAAAAGCAGATGACGGACAGTGGATCATCCGGACCGGCTCCGACATCCTTCTGAGCCCCCATTGAATTTCGCCGCCCGACCCCAGGGTTGTGGGCCGGATGGCTGTGTAAGAAACTTACGGCGCGGGGACGGAGGGTTGTATCTCACTGATTTTGCTTGTGATATAATGCTGGTCGATTATGTAACGATTTACTGATTCCTGCAATAAAAATATATTTTAAAAAAAAATAAAAAAATAAAATGGGCGTCACCATCACCACGTCCGCCATTTGACGGCGAATCTGAGCCGCGGCCCGCACTATCATGGAGAAAGGCGGGAAGGCATACGGTCGTTCCTGGCTCCAGTCCTGGAGGAACGCATCCGTCGCCTCCGCCAAGGGATCCGGTCTCCAGCTGAAGAACCTCGGTAGCTGGAAGTCCAGATGAGATGCAAACAGGTCTATGGAAAAAGGACCCCAGCATGCCGCCAGCCAGTGGAACACTTGAACATCCAGCTTCCACAGGCTGGAGTCTCTGAGGTATCTCGAGTGCCAATCTGCCACTTGATTGGCCCGTCCCGGCAGGTATTCTGCCGTTACCGAGACCTGATGTGCGAGACAATAATCCCAAAAGTCTTTCGCCAGATCCGCTAGAGCTCGTGATCGGGGACCCCCTAAATGGTTCACATACCGAACCGCCGAGACATTGTCCATCCGCAGAAGGACACATGACTTCACCGAGTCCCTCGTCCAGCAACGGACGGCGAACTAACCTGCTAGAAGCTCCAAGCAGTTGATGTGAAGTCGCTGTTCATCAGACGACCAAGCGCCGCCTGTGGAGAAATCCCCGCAGCGGGCGCCCCCGCCGGACCTGCTGGCGTCGGACTCGATCACCCAGTCCGGAACGGACCCGAAAATCGCTCGGCCGTTCCACGCCTCCATGTGGGCGAGCCACCAGGACATTTCCTCCTTGATCTCCACCGACAGGGGAATCAAGCGGTCGTAAGAGAGGCCCCTGCGCAAATGATGCGCTTTCAGTCGCTGAAGGGCCCGATAGTGAAGAGGGCCTGGAAATATTGCCTGAATTGACGAAGAGAGAAGGCCCACTACTCTGGCAACCTGCCGGAGGGAGGTGTGCGATTTGGAAATAGTTTGCCGTAGGACATGTTTGATTTTGGCCATCTTCCTGGACGGCAGCCTGAGAGTCGAGGTTACCGAATCCACCACGAAGCCCAGGAACACCATTTGCTGGGCGGGCGTGAAAACCGACTTCTCCTTGTTGACGATAAACCCCAGACCTTGCAACAGGGAGACTGTCTGGGACAGATGAGCGGTCAACTTGCTCGGGTCCTGGCCCAGCAGCAAAATGTCGTCGAGATAGACGATCAGCCGAATCCCCTGACTCCGCAGGGTTTCTATGGCCGGGTGCAGGATTTTTGTAAAGCACCAAGGGGCCGAGGAAAGACCGAACGGAAGGGCCTTGAACTCGAAAACCATGCCTTTCCAGGAAAACTGGAGGAAATGGCGATGCGGGGGGTAAATGGGAACCACCAAATACGCATCTTTGAGGTCCAGACGGACCATCCAATCGTTCGGGAGCAAAACGCCTCTCAACAGATGGATGCCCTCCATCTTGAAGTGGTTGTACACTACCCAGCCATTGAACTCCCTGAGGTTGATGACTGGCCGTCTGCCCCCGTCCACCTTTTCCACAAGAAAAATATTGCTGTAGCGATCGCCCATGGCAGGGCAGCCGGTTGCAGCAGACATCGTGTTACATGCCCTCTACGGAAAAACTACCAGTCCCAGAAGGCCATGCGGCACTGGGATTCGGCACAATGGGAGGATCTTATTTAAACTCCGCCCCTGGAACGAAACGGGGCTTGTCAATCTTGTTCCTGGTTTTCCGCATGTTTGTTTGTTTGGAGTCTTGCCATGGAGCGTCAGTGACTAGCCTGCGTGGTCAGTGTTCCTGTGACCCGCCGCGACGACGAAGTGCCTGCGTGGTCAGTGCTCCTGTGATCCGCCGCGACGACGAAGTGCCTGCGTGGTCAGTGTTCCTGTGATCCGCCGCGACGATGAAGTGCCTGCGTGGTCAGTGTTCCTGTGATCCGCCGCGACGACGAAGAGCCTGCGCGGTCAGTTACTGTTGCAGTGAGTAAAGCAGAACCGTGTTGGAACCCTCGAAGAGAGCGGGCTCGCTCTCTTCCGTTTCATGTTATCTTCATTAGTTTTGAGCAACGTTTAGTACTTTGTGCAGAGCGCACCCTCCCTTATTTGTTGAACTTTGGAATTCAAACATACTTGTTTCAGACTGCAGAATAGCTGGAGTAAACGGCTATTTATACTCACAAGGTTTATTTTGGGTCTTTCTGGAAACGTTACCTTGCCTAACGCTTATCGTATGAAACCCACTTACCTGATTCTCTTGGCGGATCGTGTTCGAGAAGTGGAATTAACTTTTCGACACAGTGGGTAGACTCTACTTTCACCAGTATATGGTTCAGGATTTATTCACGGAGTCCAGATTGGAGGAATTGGTGAGTCTAGGAACATAGGGGAAGGGAGAATACCCTTGACTTTACGGATCTACATTATTCTCTCTGTCTTCTCATCCACCTCCAGGGAGGTCTTACCAGTGATCCGTTGGGAATATATCTTGGCCTGAAGATACCTGAAATACCCGCATCCCTTCGCCATTTCACCTTGCAGCCTCCGACTGTGCTTACTCCAATAGTGGTGGTCTTCCCATTGTTGGGTATTGTACGGAGGGAGGTAGTGAGGACTGTCATCTCCTCGTCTCTGCTGGGCATCGGAGTCAGGTTAGTGGCGCGTGCGTGTTCTTGCGCTGCTTTCAATCACGACAATTGCTCAGGAAACCCCTGGGGTGACGCGTTGTTCGACAAATAGCCCCTTTGCGCAGCAGCGCCGAGACTTCTTCGTCGATCAACAGCACGTCTGGCTGAGAAAAAGTTATGGGGCGAGGAGGCTGTAACTGGCGCGGTTGGTCGTAAAACTCTATGCGGATCCCCTGCACGGTCTGAAGGACCCATGCGTCCGTCGTAATAGCTGCCCATGCCTGTGGGAAACATGTCAACCTCCCCCCAATAACAACTTGATCCACAGGGATTACACTCACCGTGTGAATTGTTGCCGCCGGAGTCGTTCCGGAAGTTTCCGCGTCCTCTGAAACGCTGACCTCTGGTTGGGTAAAAGTTGTTGTAGTTCGCAGAGGAGTTGTAGCCTCCTCTGCCGGAGCCATGCCCTTTACCGGGCTGGTGTTGACCACCACGGCCGGTCGTGAGGCCCCTACCATGACCAGCCCCTCGGGAAAAACGCTGGTGGAAGACCCGCTTGATGGTTGACTGGGCCTTGTCCAGGGAAGTGAAGGTGGAAACAAACTTTCCCAGCTCCTTTATGAACGGCTCCCCAAAGAGACCTCCTTGAGCAACAGCGCCAGCTTCCGAGGAAGCCAAATCACCTAACTTGGGGTCCAGTTTGATCAGCAGCGACCGACGCCGTTTGGTCGAAAGGGCGCAGTTAGCGTTCCCCAGGAATATAACGGCCTGCTGCGCCCAGTTGGACAACACCTCCGGGCATATGGCGCTGCCCGACACCTTGGCTTCCTCGGCCATATCCAGGATCTTGGTGAGGGGGCCAATGGTGTCCAATAGCTTGTCCTGACAGGAGCACCAAGAACCGTCGATCCCCTCAAACAACTGCGCGCCTCCTTCTCCAAGGGCTTGCGGAGGCGGCCCGCCACAAATTGCGCCACCTTGTCCCCCGGCGCCCAAGCAGCCGACCGTGGGTGCATGATTTCATCCGGGTCGAGCATGCCCGAAGTGTCTTTGGGGAACTCCGTCGAGTTAGATGCCGGTCGCCACGACCGTACGGAGTCTTCGTCGTCGTCTTCGTCAGTATCCGCGGGGGAAACACCCCCCGGAGAGGCCAGGACAGCATCCGCCGGCGTCGAAGGAGTCTGAGGCGGGGGCGCCGTGGAGGCAGACCCGGACGCCTTAGCCAGGATAGCGTCTCGTAGGCGCTCGAAAGCGTCCTTGTCCACGCCTTGCGCACCACTGGGACCCGCGTCCCCACGTGGCTTCTTGGCCGCCGGTGGCCGGCTAGGATCGTTGGCGGGCATCCCCGCGAGGCCCGGCGCCAACTTGGCACACTCTTCAACAATGCGGGCCGATAGCCTGTCCTCCATAGGCCCTACGATTTCCTGCACGCAACGGTAAATCAACTGATCCACAGCCGCATAGAATTCGTCGTCTTGGAGGTATTGGTGTGACTCCTCCTCCTCGACGTAGTACCCCTCAGCCATGGCGTCCACAACGCAGTAAAGAAGAAACAGGTATCTGAGGGTTCCGATGGCGTAGACAAACTGCCATGTGTGGGCCAACCGGAGGTTAGCAAGGTTTTGTAGGCCGGCGGAACCAGGCAGTCACGAAGGCAGCACCAGCCTTCTCAGCGCGCCGACCCTCTCTCCAGAGACCGGGTCGCACCGCCTCCCAGCGCGCTTGAGCGGGTAACACCCCAGCGGAAGCTGATGCAGGAAAAGGTGCTGAAAATCGCCCGCGGGCGTCAACGTGGTCACAACCACCAGTACAGACCCCAACGGGGCGTTCAAACACAGGACAGTACAACCCAAGAGGGCGTCAGGGTTAGGCGGCAGCAGGGCTCCGGCGACGTCGACTCCCGAGCGCGGCTCCAATCAGCGAGACGGAAGCCGCGGGCGGGCAGGCGAGACGCTACGGCGCCCTCTAGCGGCGAAATCTACACTGCGGAACACACGGGGACATCGCGTTTCCTCAAAGGGAAATACTGGCCAGCTTCTACGTGCACTTTGAAGCTGGCCAGTCAGTGTCAACAACCCAACTACCCGCGCGCACTCCTTGCAACCAACGTCGCGGCCATCGCGCTGATATGTGAATGACACTACGTGCGTTCCGAGCTTGGCGAGCCGACATCAACCAAACAACCACTCGCACGCACATTTTGGCAATTGACCTTTGGGACATCGTCCACTCTTGTGAATATTTCCCTTTGAGGATGATACTGGAGAAGTAAAAAGCACCGTCAGATGCCAGGACGAAGCTATATTCTTCTTTACTCCACGGTGATATCGATACATGAACACTTGCAGCAATAGACGAGTCCGTGCATGAGAACAGTATCAACACTGTTGCATTACACACCTGAATTTCTGTGTTGACGGTCTACAACCAATAAATTGGAGTGTGATTGTGGCCATTCCCTTCACGTCCTTCGAGAAACATGAGGATTGTGAACTTCCCATTAAAGCAAATTGGGCAGACAGCGTTTTAGCTACGGTACGTAGGCTTTGCCTTTTACGTCCTGAGGAAGACCCGCAGGTCGAGGTTCCCAGTTACCCCTGCACCCCAAGACGGGTCGAAACGTCGACGCCCCCCTTCCAATAACCAGGACCACTACTCCCCTGAACATTATACATGCTAGTCAAGACTGTATGATTGTTTAAAAATTTGAATAATACCAATAGTGGCCTGTTTACCTAATACGTTGGATAAATACCAGCTTTTGCCTTAAGTTAACTAAAATCTTATGTCACTTTTTCGTTGAGGCTTACACCCCTTTTTTCTTTAAACCACTACTTTCTTCTTTTTCTGGCACCCTTATAGAAGCACTAGCTCTTTCCTTTACCGTTCGCTGTGAATACTGTACAAATGTATATAAATAAATGTTTCGCTGTGTTTGGAGTACTCTATTAAAACTCCTTTTTGTAAATAAATGAGTTGTGATAGGTGGTTGCTTTTATAATGGAATGAATATCCTATGATTTAATCATTTTAGAGGTAAATAGCTTTAATCCTCGTTTAATCTCAGAAGTGATCAACTGTGAGCATATGATTGATTGATCCAGCCAATAATCACGGGTTGGGCCATTGTTTTTGATAATACTGATTACCCAGGTCCAACAACCGTTTTGGGTTACCCCATTTTTTATAATGGCTTCAGGATTGTCAAGGCCTGCCATAGGAGTGACTGATAGGAACTCGAGTGTCCATTGTATGGTTAGATATAGGGCTACTATATCTAAAGCAAAGTGTGATTACACGACTTCGCCCCAGCTGTCATGCAGCCAGTTGTGTCAAATTTAGGAGGCCAGCCAGGGGTGGCATAATACATGCTGCAGCCCCTGACGGCCCTGGGTACACCTATGCCCTGAGTTACGGGGTCTGATAAGGTGGCCCAGTACCAATTGGAAATGCACCTAAGGTACATGGAATCCATTTTAAAGAGAGAGCAGTAGGCCTGGGGTCCTGATTGGCAGGATCCCAGGTCGACTATGTCAAAAACCAGCTAAAACACAGGGCAAAAAGTTGGGGGCAACCATAGTCAGGATGTACCTTCCTACACAACCCCCCCAAACGAAAGGAGATAAGGCTATCCTTGTCCAGGTAAGCCTCTATTACCTAAGTGGCCATATAAGGAAGGACCAGCTCTGGCTTGGTTTCCCCCTGTGTCATGGTCCACTAGGCAACCCCTCACCCTAAGGGTATCTGAGGATCTCCACCATAGGGAATCTCTGTCTCTGGTGTGTCTTGGGAAAGAAGAAGGCTGATGCTGGGATGGAGTACTGAAGTGAGGCTCCTCTACCTTTGGGCTCAACTTCCTCCAATCACCATTCATCATGTGTGCCTTCCTTTCTTTAGCTGAGATGCACTGAGCTCTCAGGGTCAGCCTCTGGCTACCTAAAGCTGGAGGCTGAGTCCCTCTGTTTGGCTTACTGGAGGGACAGGTCAGGTCTGGGGTTTTTAGGCCCCATGTTTGGCTGTGCCCAACAGTGTCCAGCTGTGGGAGTTCCCTAACTACTTTTAAGGGGGATCCCTCAGGAGTCTGACTTATTTTCACTTGGCTAGGTTTACCAGCTTCAGTGATCCTAATCTGCTGATTAAGGGGTTCTTTTGGACAGGGGGCCCGTTTGGGTCCACCACTGGCCTCCCTGATCTCTTCAGCCCTGGGCTGACTGAGGCAGGGTAGAGAGGTGCAGGTTACCTGCTCCAGACTGGGTCCCACCTGGGAAGGGTCCACTGCCATCAGGGGCTCTGCCAGGCTAGGCCTGACTACCTCTGGGGCAGTTCCTTCAACAGGGGTAGAGTCAGTTCCCTGAGGAGGCTGGCTCTCACCTAGTGTCTGGGAGGGGGAAGACTCTTCTTCCTCCTCAATGCTCTCCGTTTGAGTGGAGTGATCCATTGTTTCAGGCTTCACAACCTCACTATCTGTCTGAGTAGAGGCTGAGACCATTTCAACCTTGCCAACCTTTTCAGGAGGGCACTCAGTCTGTGTTTGGGCTGTGACTGTCACAGCTCTCCTATCCTGCTCTGGAAAGTCTGTCTGAGCCTGGGCAGTGGCTACCACTGCCCTTCCAACCTTTTCAGGGAGGAATGGTGCTTGGACTGGGGCTGTAGCTATTACTGCCCCACTAACCTGTCTGGATAGGCCTATCATTCTGGAATGAGTTTCTTGCTCCACCTCAGCCCATGCTGAGAGTTCCAGGTCATTCCCCAGTAAGCAATCTACAGGTAGGTTATCTGTCACTGCCACTCTCATGGGCCCTGTGACATTACCCCAGCTGAGCTTGACTACTGCCATGGGATGCCTTCTCTTCACTCCATGAATGTCTGTCACCTGATAAGTAAAACCAGGGGTCAGTTGAGCAGAGGGGACCAGATGGTCACTCACCATGGTGAGGCTGGCCCCTGTGTCTCTGAATGCCTCAACTTTCTGACCATTCACTAAAACTTCTTGTCTATACTTTCCCAAAATGTGGGGTCCAGTAGTGAAGTTGGCAAACCCCATGCCAGTCTCACAGACAAGAGTGTGGTCAGGGAACCTGGCTAGGCCATAGTCCTCCTGATTGCCCAAAGTAATGCCCACCACATTCTTGGGGGCACTCCCACCACCTGGGGGATTACCACTAGTGGTAACAGGAGGTCTGGGTGTGTTACTTGGGGGTATGTTTTCCTTATTGCTATTTTTAGGGCACTTAGCATCACTTTTGTAATGGCCCACCTGTTTACAGGTATGGCAATAAGGTTTCTTCTGCTCTGAAGGAGTGTTCTGGGACCCACCACCCTTGTTGGAGTTTTGGGGCCCTTGGGAAGTCTTCTCTGTGGATTTATCCCCACCCTTCTCTTGAGGCTTGGTTGATTCCTTTTTCTGGTCACCACCCTGGTTTTTAGGCCTAACCCTGGTTCTGACCCATTTGTCTGCCCTCTTACCCAATTCCTGTGGAGAGGTCAGATCAGAGTCTACCAGGTGCTGATGTAATAACTGGTTCTGACAATTATTTAAGATTTGCTCTCTCATAATTAGATTATACAATCCTTTAAAATCAGTAACCTTACTACCCAGTAGCCAGCCTTCAAAAGCCTTAGTGGCACAATCAACAAAGTCAGACCAATCTTGAGACTGCGTTTTCTGGGTATCCCTGAACAGCACCCTGTACTGCTCAGTGGTTAGGCCGAACCCTTCAACGAGTGTATTTTTCAAGACTTGGTAATCGTTCGCATCCTCCACCCTTGTGGTGAGGAGCTTGTCTCTTCCTTTACCTTCAAAGGAGAGCCACAAGATAGCTGCCCACTGACTCTGGGGAACACCTTGCACCGTGCAGGCCCTCTCCAAAGCAGTAATCCATTTGTGGATGTCGTCCCCTTGTTTAAAGGGGGGCACTATCTTACCAAGGTGTTTCGTATCGAAACTCTTTTCCCTATTGCTAGGTACATTGCTGCCACCAGTGGGGACTACCCCACTTAACTGTTGCTCTCTCGCAAAGGCAAGCCTTTCTTTGGCCAGGGCAAGTTCTTCCCTTTCGATCCTCAGATTAGCTGCCCTTTCCTTAGCTTCGTATACTCTCCGCTGAGGGGACGTCATCCCTCGTTGCGAAGAGTTGCGAGAGCCATTGGTTTGAAGGGATCTGCCAGAGTCTCTCGACAGAGATCGGGCTCGTCCATTCCCAATGTTAAGCGGACCTGACAGTAGCGCTGGGGGTCCCCCAGTACCACTATCATGTTTGCTTAAGTTGGACCTGCTTAGTCTAACGACTTCTACCTGTCCCTTATCTGCCTCATCCCCAGAGGGATCCTCATCCTCATCATCCTCCACATCTTCGTTCTCAGTTGCGAGGTGGATGAGGTCAGGATCGTCTCTGGTTCCCTCGAGGGGAGGCATGTCTCCTTCTGGATTAGAAGAGCTAAGACGGGTCTCAGCTTTTCTGGCATCATAAGTCTCCAAGAGACCAATCAGAAAGGACGTGGTGGGGTTAGACCCCTGCTTGATCTTCCAGGAGTGACACACCTGTCTTAACTCCTTGAAGCTCAGCACAGTATATCTTGAAGGGATGACCTGTGGAGGGTCAACTGACACAAGGGGAGACTCAGAGTTTCCTCCTTTGTCCGACATACTGTTTCTAGTGTGGTGTAAGTGATGCACCTACCTACACTACGTGTTTACCTACTGTTCCCTTGCTAAGAGTTGCAGCCAAGGTGTGCTAAGCCTTGAGGAGCTGCAACAGCTGGTTCAGTAGAACTCAGAGTATTCTAAGCTTTAGTTATATGTACTAACAGTACTTATGCGATCTTTCAACAAGATATTCTTAGGATACGTGTGGTAAAACAACAGCAAGCTCAAATCCCAACCGCTGCTCACCAATGTGAGAAGTTGGCCCGATATGCAACGTTCGCTATTCTAGCGACCGCTATGTATCGTTCCAACGACCCTTAAGGTGTTTGGTTGTAAGTCAACCTATAGACCAGCTATCCTAGTAGCGTGGATACGAGCAGTCTAAGGCTAAAGACTCGAGAGGGCGCGTTAAGCCAGCTGTTTACCACACATGTACCCCTTGAACACCCAGTGAAAGGACACCACACAAGTGTTATGAACATAAACAGGATATTTATTAAGATTCACAACAGCCCTGGACTCTTTATGAGGACAGGGTACTAAGCACAAACCAAATCTCTTAGGAAAATACTTCAAGTGCACAATTAAAACAAGTGTCCGAGGACACGGAAAGTTTAAGGTCTCGGGCGGACCCGATAAGGCAAGTCGGAAGCGAGGGACTCGGGACCCTAGAGTAAAGAGGCTATGCAGGCACCGAAATGCCGAGTTACCTAGCCACGAGGGCTGCGGCTGCACAAGTCTTACAGGCGTCGGGGTCTTCGCTGACGAGCCAGGAGCCGGAAGAAAAGGAGTTGCTGGCCGGCGACCAGTGATGAATAGTTCGTAGAGATCCAAGCCTGGATCAGAGATTGTTGATACCTGAAAGCAGAGGGGACCAAGTTCGTACTACTAGCCAGTAGTCAGAGGGTACCAGGATGGCACCGGTTGGCCGTCACCTCGACCAGGTGAGTGGGCGACGCTAGGCTCTGCAGTCTCACGGACCAGGAGGCGTTGTCGGCGACCACGGTGGAGGTGCGAGCTGTCCCACGAAGGATGATGCTGTCGGCGTCGCTGGGCCCAGGATGGGGCAACAAGCCTTGGCAGATCTCAGGGCCACGTGGTGGGCCTAAGATGGCGTCTTGAGTGGACCAGGAGGGTCCGGGGTGCTTCTCGCAAAGATGGAAGCCAGGGCCAGTCTGGAGCAACCAGACCAGCAGTGTTGATTGTCGGATGTCGTCACAGAAGGGCACAAGCCAGCGGCTAGTGACCAGACAACGTGCTGAGCAGCGAGCAGAAGGGCCCCACGCAGATCGTGGAGATGCTGGGAGACTGCACTTCGGTGCTGGAGCGGCTCAGGGTCGGGGCTTCTCGGACCCCAGAGCACTCACCAGGGAATCGCTTCGATGGTCGTGCTGGTTAAGAGCGTGCAGGTTCTGATGATGGCCGGTCCCTCGAGGTCTCGTCGCACCCACAGATCACAGCTGAGCTGATGACGCGGGTAGAGGTCAGAGGTGCCAGGGAAGCCGGTTCTCGTCGAGCTGGGCCGTCGGATCCTTGAGGAAGGACTTGCAGCAAACCGCAGAGTTCTTAGATGGTGCCCGCTGATGCAGGGTGACTACTCCTTAGTCACAAGGGAGAAATCTTGAGAAGAGTCTTGAGTGTCCTTTCGTAGAAAGTAGTTCTTGATTCAAAGATGATCTAATTTGGAAGGGTCCCCGCTCCGGCCTTTATTCTAAAGAAAGGGGTGGGTACATGACTAGGTCCTGCCCTAAGGGTGGGACCAGGAAGGGAGGTAGTTACACCCCTCTCCCCTGCCGGACTTTCCCCAGGCCAGGGCTGGTGCCCCTGGAACTGGTTCTGACCGGCAGATGCGTAGTGAGCACCGGGGTGCCACTCCGCAGTCACTTTCTCGCAAAAGCCCTACCTACCCAGAATACACAAACCCTGTCTGGGACGGTGCGAACACCGCCCTCGACAGGAAACCCTTTGTCCAAGCTCTCCTCGCTGGAAGGACTCCCAGCAGCAGGAGGTCAGACCCGTGTCTGTGGTGGCAGCATCCATTTTGTGGAGCTGAGGCTTTAGTTAACTTTAACCGGGGTTCACAGTTACGTACATGTCGTGTCCCTCTAGAAGGGCGGAATGCTAACCTCGTCGCCAGAGTTGGTGAGAGGGCAGCATCCCGATTCGTATGACACCTTACTCGACATGTCTTGATAACGCGACACCGAAGTTACCGATGTGGTACGCGTTATCATGGAACAGCCATTGGGTCTTGATTCCGCAAGCTGCAACCGGGCTCGGCTCGGGCCAGAACCTAGTTCACACGAGCCCATGCACTCTGCCTTCAGGATTGTCAAGGCCTGCCATAGGAGTGACTGATAGGAACTCGAGTGTCCATTGTATGGTTAGATATAGGGCTACTATATCTAAAGCAAAGTGTGATTACACGACTTCGCCCCAGCTGTCATGCAGCCAGTTGTGTCAAATTTAGGAGGCCAGCCAGGGGTGGCATAATACATGCTGCAGCCCCTGACGGCCCTGGGTACACCTATGCCCTGAGTTACGGGGTCTGATAAGGTGGCCCAGTACCAATTGGAAATGCACCTAAGGTACATGGAATCCATTTTAAAGAGAGAGCAGTAGGCCTGGGGTCCTGATTGGCAGGATCCCAGGTCGACTATGTCAAAAACCAGCTAAAACACAGGGCAAAAAGTTGGGGGCAACCATAGTCAGGATGTACCTTCCTACACACCTTATCCCCCACTTTGTATTCCGGACCCTTCTGACGTCGTCGATCTTCCCACTTCTTATACAAAGTTTTTGCCCTTTCCAGGTGCAGTTGTACCCGGCGATGGATCTTCAACAAAGCCTTCATCCTGGCAGCAACAGTAGGATGGTTATGCACATCGCTAGGGATAGTAACTGGCAAGATGTCAGCATGATAACCCGTGTTGGCCCGAAAAGGGGATTCTCCCGTAGAACTATGCCATGCGTTGTTATAGGACAATTCGGCTAACCACAACAAAGAGACCCAGGAATCCTTAGCCTCTTCGGCGTAGCATCTCAGATATTTTTTAAGTGTTTGGTTAAGCCTCTCGGTTTGTCCATCAGACTGGGGATGAAAACTCGTAGACAATGCATCCGTCACTTGTAGAGCCTTGCACCAAGTATGCCAGAACCTGGCGACAAACTGCGGTCCACGATCCGAAATGATGACCTTGGGGATTCCATGCAACCGTACCACTTCAGTCAACAACAACTGCGCGGTTTGAGCAGCTGTAGGGAGATTACGACAGGGAATAAAATGTCCCATTTTGGTCAGGCTATCCACTACTACCAGAATGGCATCGCAACCCTTATCCAGCGGTAGTCCCAGGACGAAATCCATGCTTATCACTTGCCAAGGTCAAGAGGGGGTAGGAAGAGGCATCAACAACCCCTTACTCCTGGTTTGTTCACTCTTAGCTCTTGCACAGATCTCACACTGCCCAATCCAAGACTTTACATCGGTCATCATTCCTTCCCACCAGAATTGGCTTTGTAGCGCCTGTAGGGTTTTTATATGTCCCGGATGACCTGCCACCATGGCGTTATGACACCAATTAAAGGCCATCAGACGCAATTCATGCGTGGGAAGAAACAAGGCATTATTCCGCATTGGTAGTCCATGTTTCAGAGTACGTTGTTTTTCTTTACCCGCCCAAATCTGCCATTGTGATGCGGGACGTTGTTTACGGACAGCTTCCAGAAACATCTCAACAGTAGTGGCGCACACCACTCTCTCCGGAGGCAGAATCGACAACTGTTCTCCCCTTGATGAAGCTCCGGGATCCAATTGGCGGGACAAAGAGTCTGCCTTTCGATTGTCGGCCCCAGGACGAAAGGTAATAGTAAAATCATACTCTGCGAAGAATAACATCCAACGGATTTGGCGTTGCGAAAGGTGCCTAGCAGTCTTCATAAATTGCAGATTTCTGTGATCAGAGAACACAGTAACAGGATGTTGACCCCCCCACAAATAAGGCCTCCACTCCTCAAAGGCCCTTTTTACTGCCAACAGTTCTTTTTCTGCCACTGTATAGTTCACCTCTGCAGGATTCAGTTTTTTGGACAAAAAGGCAACAGGGTGCAGCTGACCGGTGGATTTATCTCTTTGCGACAAGACTGCTCCAATGGCGATGTCCGAAGCATCAGCTTCTACTACGAATGGAACATCAGATTGTGGATGTCTCAAGATAGGGGCAGAACAGAAGGCCTTTTTCAGCTGCTCAAAGGCCTCTCCTGCTTCCGAGGTCCAGCAGAATGTAACACCCTTTCTTAGCAACCGGGTTACTGGAGAGGCAAGCTGTGAAAAATGGGCAATAAATCTCCGATAATAATTGGAGAAACCTAGGAAGCATTGCACATCCTTCACACTCCTAGGAACAGGCCATTCTTGTACTGCCTTCACTTTTCTATCCGCCATCCTAAACCCCTGAGGATTCAAGATCACCCCCCAAAAACTCCACTTCAGTCACTCCAAACTCACACTTACTGAGTTTACAGTATAAGCAGTGTTCCTGCAATTTCTGGAGGATCAATATAACCTGACTGACATGCTGAGATGGATCATCGGAATAAATCAGAATGTCATCTATATAGATGACAACAAAACGGTCAATGTATTCTTTCATGATGTCATTAAGAAAGAACTGAAACGCCGCAGGGGCATTGCAGAGCCCGAACGGCATCACCAGATATTCAAATAGCCCAAAGCGCGTCTTGAACGCCGTCTTCCACTCATCTCCGGCCTGAATCCGTACCAGATGATACGCCCCTCGAAGGTCCAACCGGGTGTATATGTTGGCCTCCTTCACCTGGTCTAACAGGATGGGGATGAGCGGAAGAGGATAACGATTTTTAATCGTGATTTTATTCAACTGTCTAAAATCTATGCAAGCGCGCAGCTCACCGTTTGCCTTAGAAATGAAGAAAAGAGGCGAGGCCGCTGGGGAACGTGATGGTCTTATGAACCCCAACGAGCACAGATGTTCTAAATACTCTTTCAAATATCTCGTCTCAGAATCAGACAACGCATAGACCCTACAAGTAGGAATCTTGGAACCTTCCACCAAATCAATTCGACAATCGTAGTCGCGATGAGGTGGAAGCTTTTCAGCCTCCACTTTGCTGAACACTGCTCGATACTGCTGGTATTCTACTGGCAGAGTCACCTCTTTCTCGGCTGCAGTGGCTACCCTAAAACTCTGGGCCAAGGATAGAGTATGTGATCCCCCATTCTCCTGCAAACATTCGGATACACAAAACTCCGAAGTGAACTGGATAGTTTTTAACTTCCAATTCATCAAAGGATTGTGTTTCCACAACCACGGCATCCCTAGGATGATTTCATATTGCGGAGCCTCAATCATATTCAGTACAATGGATTCTACATGATCCCAGGGCTGTCCACAAAGAGTCAATTCTAACGCTTCCGTATGTTCTACATGGGGCCTGATTTAAGTGGGGTGCCATCCACCGCCAACACCAACTCTGGTAGGTGAGTGGGAACTTTCTTTAATCCTAGCTTCTGCACCAAACCATAGTCTATGAAGTTTCCCGTAGCCCCGGAATCAACCATGGTGTTCACAGATACCTTTTGCTGTCCTGACCCCAGATACATGGGCAATATTACATGAGACACTGCTTCCATTCTATCCACTACTCCCAAGGACGGTATTCTCCATTCCTTAGGGGGTGTGGGCCTACTCTCAGCCCCCTCATCTGCCTCCTGTAAAGCATAGGTATTTTCCGCTACTACTGCAACCATCTTTTTGGCAGGAAAAAACAAACCCCTTTTTTGGGGTTTAGCAGGACATTCTCGCACATAGTGCCCTTTTTTGCCGCAATACATGCATAAACCAAGGGCACGTCTGTTCTCTCTTTCTGCCTTGGTTAATGGAGGACGAACAGCCCCTATTTCCATAGCCTCAGGACCTGAATCTTTCTTATGGCTAACACTCTCCACCTCATACCCACTCCATGTTCGCCCACCTCTTTTTCGCTCACCTCCCCTCTCAGAAAGGCGGTGATCCAAACGCAAGATCAGATTGATCAATGCTAAACAACTCGTGGGCTGGGGATCGATCTGTGCCAGGACGTCTTTCATATCTTCATTCAACCCCTGGTAGTATAGTGCCATTCTTTTCTCTTCGGGCCATGCTGTTTCCCCCACCAATCTATTGAAGGTAGTCATATAGGTTAGTAAATCCTTTCTCCCTTGACGTAACCCCAACAAATCACGATCTGCACTAAGGGTGGTAGCCCTTCTATCAAACACCCTCTCAAACTCCCTTCGGAAAGCATTCCAATCTGTCAACAAAGGATCGTCTTTGCGCACTAAAGGGACTGCCCAGTCCGCGGCCTCTCCCGTCATATAAGATATCGCAAAAGCCACCCTGGAATGGTTGGTAGGGAAGGAAGCTGGCCTACACGAAAAATGCAAGGTAATCTGCGTCAGGAATGTCTGAATCTTAAGAGGGTCCCCTGCATATCTCTCTGGACTAGCCAATGGTATCGGCGGGGGCACCGTAACCTGTATTTGGGGTACACCTGCAGAAGCATCAAAAGGGTTTCTAGCCTGCCTATCAAACCTTTCCTTAAGAGCAGTAGTTTCTGCACGAGAATTCACCAACTCCTGCTGAACAAGAACCAATGCCTGCATTACTTCTTCGAGTGTGGTCATCTTTCAGCACACCCTGACCGGGAGGTTCACTATTTTCTTGGGTAAATGATTCTGTCACGATTCTGGAAACCTCAGGATCAGGGTGATGCCGAAAGGGGTCCACCTCCTGATTTCCCCACACTCTGACTGTACAAATAACACAGAGCGTAAAGGTAATCAAGCGAGGGATAAATCAGGGAAGGTAAGGAAGGGGTCTGGAACGGATGGGATAGCTGAAACGACAAGAAAAAGAAGATTATCACATCAATTCTGACTACTCTCATTCAAGTCTCGCTAATGGAACGATACATACCAACTAAATCAGGAGGGGACCTCTTTCCTCTAAACCATAGATACTTCTCTATACCAGAGTGCGCCCTGTAAGAAAACCACGTGTTACTAATTCTTCAACAACCTTCAGCAAAGCATTCAAAAGGCCAATCCTTCACCACACATACCCAATAATGCTTCCCTTGAGTAGATAATAGTTGTCTCCAGTAACCCAGTGGTGCTAGTTTAGGATGCTGCCAAAACTTTAGTTCCAAAACACTGAAGATCAGGAATTCGTGATAGTATCTCAATAAGTACTTCCAGTTCATCCAAGGACAAAAAAATAGAGTTCGATTTAGTATTCCTAGCTGGGCCCAACTACTAATGGAACACTAACAAAAAAGAGAACAAAATAATGCTTCCTCAATCCGAGGCTTACCAGCTTCCCTTAATTAAGATTGGTTTAGTTCACAAATGTGGTTGCACGTATTTTATCGTCTTCAGCAACCCGAACAGTCACAGTATCAGATGCCTTTACCTCGCGGCCGCCGCTCGCGGTAAGAACCAAGGCGCCGTAGAACTTCCCAGTGCTGACAAGCTTCTCAGCAATCACAATGTTCGAAGTAAAAGCGCCCCTTGCAACTGGCACCCAGAAAACGGGAATCTTCCCTCGCGGCAGCCGCTCGCGATCGGGAATTCTCCTTTGACCACAGGAAGCCTTTTTTCCACAGCCGTTACTCAAACCCGGCGTCTTCCTGGATGACACGCATTTCTCTCTTCGCGGCAGCCGCTCGCGATCAGAAAGAACAATGAGGGAAAGCCTTCCCTCGCGTCTAGTGTGGCAAAACGTGAGGATCTCGCCACGCAGAACTCCGGCAAAAGTACAGGATCCCAGCCTTTGATCCTGGAATAAAGCTCCCGAAACAGGGAACACGACCACACTCTCTCAATCAGGTTCCAAGGAGTAAATCATTTACAGCGCCATCTAGTGGACATCACAATTATATAGACTCTGTTCCACACCCATCTTTATGGGAGTTGTAGTTCTGTAGGCGCCATTACGCAAATCCTGACAGGTCTGACCAGAGGGACCAGGAGGCCTAAGGCGAAGTGCTGGGTGAAGCTTGGTACAGGTTGCCATCTTCGGTGGTCAAAAGGCGGGTCTGAGGAGCCAGGAAACCCTGAGGCATAGCGCTGGACAAGGTGTGGTGCAGACAGCCTCCGTAGGCAGTCAGAATGCGCTGCAGCAGTGCTGAGACTCTCAAGTAGCTGGATAGGCGGGAGGTATGCCATCCCTAGGGCCGCTGGGGTGGGTTGCAGCTCCTACCGGCAAAAGGGCACAGTTAGCAGTAAGGGGTGAGGTGGCATGGGGAGCAAGCCATCCTCATTGCCAATTGTTGGATCCCCGCAATAGTGATGGCCAGGGGGGGGGGCAGTGATGCGATTACGATAGCGGTGAACCTACCATGTGCAGCAAGACCTGCAAGTGCCGGGCCCAGGAATACACACACTTTCTACTGAGAGTGTTAAAAATGAGTTTACGATGTGAACATTACTGGTGCCATCTTGTCCAACTTAGGCCTCTACGAGCGTGTAAGCCGCAGACATTTTAAGATACAGTGGCCATTTCGTACATTGCTGATCGCCTACACATCTCCCTGACCTCGCTATCATCCCCCGCACGCAGGCAGTCCCCAAGCACACATGCTAGAGTCATAAAGCATCCTCAGCGTGACCCTGCCCCGGAGCCACTTCCCGTGCCAAACCTACATACCCTTTCATCCCTCGTTCACGAACAAGCCTCTTCGATAACCCCCTCCCCTGCACCTGGCTGTTCGATCCGATCCCAGGCCATAACCAACCGCTGCGGATACAGTTTATTGCCCCCGTACAGTAAGATCTCGCTTCCCATCAAAGGGGCTGGAATGATTCAATGCCACGCCCCCATTAGATCCGACTGATTGCGCATATTTCAGCTCCTGCTGGAATGCCCAGCTGCGCGATAGCAATCACCTGCTGAGACTGGGGTGGGGGGACATTTACTGCTGGATATGTGTGGGAACGGGCCTGAAGCGGGGATTCCAAAGATGTTTTACAATGCATTAAAGAAATTTCAGAAATGTGTTACCCTGCAATAAAATGTTACAAATTTGTATAAAAGGCCATGCCACAGAGATGCCGCTAGAGCACCTTGAGAAGACATTCTGCATGTCCAATCTGACGTGTTTTCCTCTGGAGAAATAAACCCATTTCTTGCGTTCCAGTTTTCAGCGCCCGCCTCTTTATTTGATAATTACAGAGTAAATTAGAGGCGACTAATGCCAAGCAGTGCTTGAGGATAACTAGGGAAAATCTGCTTATTTAACAATTGGCGTCCCAACGCGGGGCACATCAGCGACACATGGGTCCGGTAGAGAGGTCCTAACGATGGAGTTAACGACTACAACGATCGGGAAAGTGCACCTGCCTGAAAGAAACCCTCGTCTGGCAGCCAATCTTCTGAACTTCACCGGTTCCAAACGGACCTCTCTCGAGTGATCTACGGTCCTGACTGGGATCCCACAGGAGTGCCGCGGCAATAACGGAGAATAGAGGACAATCAGGCGCTGGAAGTGGAAGACGAGAAACTGTCCATACGGTTCGGGTAAGGTCGTGAAGAACGACAATTGATTGATTGTTTGATTGTATTGGAATTGTTTGGTTTGGAAAATACTAGTATTACGCATTGATTGGTTCGTTTAGCCTTGTTTGCTACTCGATATATTGGTTCTCTTTGAGATATTCTCTGTTTGCAAACAACGAAGAATAGAAATATTCTCCCTCTCTTTGCAGATAGTGAAGGATAGGTAGTGTGGACCTTTGTTCACCATTGTTTGAGATCTTCACTTGTCCAATTATATATCATGTCTATCTTCTCCCCACTGATTGGTAATTGGTTCAACCCAGACCGTTTATTAGAGGTCGGTCATCCGGCTCCACCGGAGGGCACCCCTAATAAGGACATGTATATAAAGTATGGACTAGTTGCTGTAGCTTATAGTAAACTATGGCATAAACACACTAAGAAAGATCGAGAAAGTCAGTGGCCACTGATGGGATCTTTTGACCTCGATAAAATCGAAGTGCTAGAAATAGCCATTCGCAAAAAGAAAACTACGCCAACCATGCTTGATAGTCTCGGCATGTGGCGAAAAGAAACAATGCAACGGAAGAAGAAAGACAAAGCGAGAATAGATAAGGAACTACAAAATTCAGCTTACCTAGCTGGTAAAAAGTTATAGATAGAAATTAGGGAAAAAGAAAAAGCTAGAAAGGAACGAGGATTAGAAATCTCAGGCCAATGCCCTGTCAGAACACCCTCAGCGCTTTACCCTGAGCTACCATCGAAACAAAAGATAAACGATGATTTACTGTTAGGACTACCGATTATTTAAATGCCCCTTCCTTATGCCCCTACCCATCCTCTAGCACAACACCAAGAATCCCAGAACATAACTGAGAGTAGCGCCAGGGCCTCGGTACCCACGGCCTCCGCGCCGACCGAGCCTCTTGTGCTAAATACCTTGTCAAAGGACACCTCAGAAAGAATCGAAGCAAAAGAAAAAGAACCGGCGAGAATCCCCCGTTTGAGCAAGAATGAGCTATCCGGCATAGAGAAAATAGTTAAGACCCTAGTAGACAGGAAAGAAAAGGAAGAATATATAACAGATACGAGTAACTCCTACGTTGGCAATCACAAGCGACACTTCGTCGTGCGTTTTTGATACCACACCCTCACAGCTTATGAAGACAAATACAAGAATATAGGACCTGACCGACTCATGACCCTATATAGACAGGTGGATACGGGAGACGAGAGTGAATGTGATGTAGCAGAACTCTTCTCCTATACCCTAGAAGTCTTCTGCCACCTCATAGAACAAGGGCGAATAGTCAGAAGCGCCACACCTGTAATAACTGAACCCCCAATAGAGAGATTAGACAATATGATGCCTATAAAGGAAGCTGCCCCTTATTGACTTCCCCCTAGAGGACAGGGAACTCACTATGACATTAATCACCAGGACGCTAAAGGAAGAGTAGTTTACAATTGGGTGTATCAGCACTGGGATAGACAGGACATCCTGACGTTCCGGAAATCCTTGCCGGACTTACAAAAGAATCCCACCGCGTTCTACACGGAGTTAGGTACCGCTTTAGGATCGACAATCATGAGCCTTGCCGATATCGACTTATTGTTTGGGCTATGTCTGCCAGCTGACGTGTGGAAGCAAATCCGGAAAATCAACCACACTGACCTGTTCGGGCATACCTGTGAGCAACTCGATGTACTAGACAAACAACGAAACCCTGGACAGAAACCCCTGAAAGCCATACTAGACCTCCCAGATAAAATTGTACAAAAAGTAAAGACCCTAATTCCTGAGAGAAAGATAGATTGGTCCATAGTAACAGCTTGCCGCCAGAAACTCCAAGAAGACGTCTCAGAATACTTCTCTCGGTTCGAAACTGTGTTCTCCGATTATAGTGGGCAAGACATGACCACTGCGACCGGGCATTACTTGTTTGTACAAAATTATGTTAAGGGTCTGTTGCCCGAGGTATCACAGAAACTACAGACTAGTGAGAGCAGTTGGGTAGCCTCTAAACCAGCGGCCATCCTTCAGATGGCCCAGTTTTACGAACACCAGAAAAACGAAAGCGATAGAGCTTCTGAAAGGAAAAAGAAAGATTTAAAAGAATACCCCTAGAACCCCACCTTCCAGAAACGATGTACCCGCACCCTACGCTGGACGTAGGGACCTAGGGGAAGACCAGTGTGCATTTTGTAAAGGATTGCCCAACGATCCGCACAACCGGCAGAAATGATTGCCCTCGCACAAGCATGTATTTTCGCAGCAGGGACGACAGTAAACATATACACGGACAGCCAGTATGCCTTCGGGGTAGTTCACCATTTTGGGCTCCTGTGGAGGGAAAGAGGATTCCTGACCTCGCACGGCACACCCATCCTACATGGAGATCTAGTCTCTGCCTTGACCGAAGCAGTCCTCCTCCCCAAACTGCTAGCAGTAATTAAATGCCAAGCACATAAGAAAGTAACGGATATTATTGGACAGGGAAATGCACTAGCTGATGTTACTGCCCGAGCCACAGCCGAAGACAGAACGACAACACGAATGTATGTGACCAGACCACAAGCTGAGAAATGGACAGACGCTAGGACCACTATAAGAGACATCCAACTGACGAGTACACAGCGTGAACTGACTGAATGGGCTCGGGTGGGACTAAAAGACGACGAAGGCTGCTGGAGGACAAAAGACAAAGACAAATGGCTATTACCTAGCGCATATCTGAACCCCATATTGACCATGGCACACTTACCCGCACACATAGGATCCACCCCCATGACCAAACTGATTACTAGGGTATGGCATAATGACAAGATAGCAGACTCAGCAAAGCACCTAGTCAGACCCCCCCAGGATATAGCGGCATGAACTAGTAAATTTAGCGGCACAAATCTGGGAATTTAGCGGCATTTAGCGGCATTTTATTTTGGGGTTTTTCAACAACAAACACAGATGTCTTATTGTTTGAGTTATTTTACGACATGGAGCTATGTATATTTTGTTTATTTACAATTCAGGCCATTTGTTTTGGTTAAAAGGCTACATATAGGACATAACTTGTTACTGAATAAATGGCCACAGAACATGTATGCTTGGCATGTTAATCTTGGCCATGTACGTCCAGTTCTTCTGAGCACTCCAAATCTAGCCCAGTATTGTGCTGCTGGTTTTAATGCAAAAACAATAGTGCCCGGATGGATTGCTCTGAAAGGGACCGTCGTCTGGATGACAGAATAATTTTGTAGATGCTGTTGCTCCTTTCAGCATCTGCAGAACTGGTCACACAGTCCTTGCACACAGCTGCAAGTTGGGAAAGAGCTGGAATGCGGTCGGTCAGCCCACGCCAAAAGAGGTCGGCGTCAATCACTCCAGAAACAGATGCCTGTACTGCTTCTGGGCCTACATTTTTAAAGAAGAGGCGAAGATCCTGATCGGGAACTTTGCTCAAAACAGGGATGGCTGAATATGCACTCTTCTCATTAGGCAGGATGCAGAGTCGCGCAGAATTGAAAAGGCACACTTGTTTCAGGAATTGTATGCCTGGCTGGGCCTCCCCCATGTATTTGCCCACCTTTTCCAGTGAATGTTCAAAAGCTTCATTAAGCTGGGCAGTTATCTTTTTTTTCTGGGCCAGACTTAATTTTGTCCCTGCAGTGGTCTGTAGAAATGGTTGCATTTACTCCACAGTGAGGACTGAATTGTTTGTTAGGTTCATGTGGAGGTCCTCCAAATAATCATAACCTTCATGGTCACTGGTGTCTGACTCTGGAATAACTCCCTCAGGTTTAAAATGCTTTGGCATTTTTCTGACACAATGTCCAATTGGACTTTAATGCAGTTTCTTTGGTCGCTGTTCAAAATCTTCTGTAGATTTTCAAGGGAATCTGGGGGAGACTTGCTGAGTTGCATCGCAGACCCAACAAACCCAGCATAGGCCTCAAAGTGCTTGCAGTGGTACTGGACAGCAGCAAACCGAGAATTCCAGCGGGTACTGCAAGGGTCAGGTTCCACCCGTGCTTTCATCCCATGGTTCTCAGCAAGATGGTGCAGGTACCTTCTCTTTCTGCTTAATGGCCATGTAAAAGATGTGCGAGAAGTACAGAAGGAAAGCATTTAGCTCCACAAAAGGCTTCCTAAATGACTCTCGAACAAGATTCATTATGTGTGCCAAGCAGGTGATGTGTATGGAGTTTGTAAACAGATACCTCAACACCGTGTTGTATGCCTTGAGCATGTATGCCGCGTTGTCAGTGTTAAAGAAAATAACGTTCTGGAAGTCTATGCTGTACTCTGTGAGCACCTTTACAATAGCTTGCGCTACAGCCCCATGGTTGCACTGTGATAGGAAGACTGTGTCTACCAGGTGGGTATGGATCTGACGGGCACCCTGCGGAGAGACTACTGTAACTAACACATTCAATACACACCGCCCTTCGACATCTGGTGTTTCATCAAATATAACACTGATCTTCTGATCTTTCAATAGTTCTTTCAGCTCGTTCTTGGCTCCTATATATCTGTCTGGGAGATAACGTTCTTGAAGCTGATGACTTCCAGGTATCGCTCCACCATTCCGTACTCGCTCGTGGAGGAAACTTGAGCAGCACAGGGTGGTCGGTTTTGCTCAGTGGAATGTTCAGCGCTGTGCAGACATTGACCCACTCACTTATAATTTCATGGTTTTGGCACCTGCAGCTGTACTCTTTGTGAATAGCGAGTTCACAGTCATCTGACGTGCACGTTTTGGCGTAGATTGAAGGTCAGAAGCATCTGAACAGCGCTTCAAGTGCTTTTGGGACCACACATGCATATCCACAGTGTGTTTCCGGATGTGGTCCACCGCCACATTGCACACACTGGAAAAAACAGCACGCCACCATCAGCATGCATCACGGTACTGTAGTCTCTGGCCCGATCTGCTGCGGTAATCTGGGTAGGCAGATGTGATTGTTGCTACACAGGCTGCAGAAACTTCTCCATCCTGCTTTTGTTGTGGTGATTTGTTGCTCCCTTGGAATACAGAAGATCTCAGGGTTGTGGCGCAGTCAGTTAGCTCACCCACAAATATATTTGGTGTTACTAGATGCATTTCAAGGGGGGGAAAAGGCAATTGTTGAATTGTGAGTTAAGAAAGCGCCAGGGATCAATGATTAAAAATGAATGCAACAATGAAGCACTACACATGGCCAAAAATTGTAAAACTTTTTAGGCCGCAACTGCAATGGGAAATGCCGAATGGCGTTGAGCAAACAGTGTTAAAACAGCATGGTCAGTCGCTTACAAATATATTTGGTGTTAGATGTGTTTCAAAGGGGAAAAAGGCATTGCAATTGTCGAAAAAACCTAAGGCAAAAATGTTTTCCGAAAAACAAGCAATCCTGGCCCTAAGTGCTTGCAAATAAAAAATACTATGACAAAGGTTGCATGGCTGGAGAAAATGGACAAAAAAGAGCACAATTAGCTACCTGCAAAGAAAGTCAAACCTAAGCGCCGAGAAACACATTTCTACAAGTCTGTTTTGTAGGAGCACATAAGCTATTCGTTGACACTCAGGGGAGGAGAAGAATAGGACCAGTTAAGTGCTATCTGGTATGTACGGAAAATCCTACAATTGCCCAAAACCAAAATAAAGAATTATAAACTCCCCAGAAGTGTACAGTACCCCAAACTTACCCGCGCTGTGCAGCAGGCGGCCCAATTCTGGCTCTTGAAACAGCAGTTCCTTTCCCCATAGACACTACAAAAGACCCAAACCCAAAATTAAGAATTATGAAACTCCCCAGAAGTATACAGAACCCCAAACTTACCAGCGCTGTGCAGCAGTCTGCCCAATTCTGGCTCTTGAAACAGCAGATGTTTTCCTCCGACATTCCGCAAAAGATCCAAAATAAAGAATTATGAAACTCCCCAGAACTGTACAGAACCCCAAACTTACCCACGCTGTGCAGCAGGCGGCCCAATTCTACCTCTTGAAACAGCAGTTCCTTTCCCCATAGACACTACAAAAGACCCAAACCCAAAATAAAGAATTATGAAACTCCCCTGAAGTGTACGGAGCCCCAAACTTACCAGCGCTGTGCAGCAGGTGGCCCAATTCTGGCTCTTGAAACAGCAGATGTTTTCCTCCGAGACTCTGCAAAAGAACCAAAATAAAGAATTATGAAACTCCCCAGAAGTGTACAGAACCCCAAGCTTACTCGCGCTGTGCAGCAGGCGGCCCAATTCAGCATCTTGAAGCAGCAGTTCCTTTCCCCATAGACACTACAAAAGACCCAAACCCAAAATAAAGAATTATGAAACTCCCCAGAAGTGTACAGAACCACAAACTTACCAGCGCTGTGGAGCAGGCGGCCCAATTCTGGCTCTGGAAATAGCAGATGTTTCCTCCGAGACTCTGCAAAAGAACCAAAATAAAGAATGATGAAACTTCCCAGAAGTGTACAGAACCCCAAACTTACCCACGCTGTGCAGCAGGCGCCCCAAATTCTGCCTCTTGAAACAGCAGTTCCTTTCCCCATAGACACTACAAAAGACCCAAACCCAAAATAAAGAATTATGAAACTCCACAGAAGTGTACAGAACCCCAACCCTACCAGCGCTGTTCAGCAGGCGGACCAATTCTGGCTCTTGAAACAGCAGATTTTTTCCTCCGAGACTCTGCAAAAGAACCAAAATAAAGAATTATGAAACTCCCCAGAAGTGTACAGAACCACAAACTTACCAGCTAGGAAGTGTGAGGTGATCCCCCCCAACAGTAAACATAAAAAAATATATTGACTTCCTCCTAGGCCCGCCGCACACCGGGCACGCGGCGGGACCCGAACCCCAATACTTTTTTTTAAAAAATGCCCCAGGGGCCCGCCGCGTGCCCCATGTGGGGCGGGCCTCCACAGAATGTGGCCCCTGGGCCCGCCGTACACCGGGCACGTGGCGGTACCCGAGGCCCAATACTTTTTTTTTAAATGCCCCCGGGGCCCGCCGCGTGCCCCATGTGCGGTGGCCGCCCACAGAATGTGGCCCCTAAACCGGCCGCACACCGGGCACGCAGCGGGACCCGAGGACCAACACTTTGATTTCAAACAATGCACCCGGGGCCCGCCGCGTGCCCCATGTGCGCCGGGCCCCCACAGAATGTGGCCCCTGGGCCCGCTGCACACCGGGTACGCGGCGGGACCCGAGGAAAAACACTTTATTAAAAAAATGCCCACGGGGCCCTGCCGCGTGCCCCATGTGCGGCGGGCACCCACAGAATGTGGCCCCTGGGCCCGCCGCACACCAGGCACATGGCGGGACCCGAGGCACAATACTTTGTTAAAAAAAAATGCCCCTGGGCCCACCGCGTGCCCCATGTGCGGCAGGCCCCCAGAGAATGTGGCCCCTGGGCCCGCCGCACACTAGGCACACGGCGGGACTCGAGGACCAATACTTTAAAAAAAAAATGACCCCTGGGCCCGCCACACACCGGGCACACGGCGGGACCCGAGGCCCAATACTTTGTTAAAAAAAATGCCCCTGGGCCCGCCGCGTGCACCATCTGCGGCAGGCCCCCACAGAATGTGGCCCCTGGGCCCGCCGCACACCAGGCACGCGGCGGGACCCGAGGACCAATACTTTTTTTTTAAAAAAATGCCCCCGGGGCCTGTTGCGTGCCCCAGTTGTGGCGGGCCCCCACAGAATGTGGCCCCTGGGCCTGCCGCACACCGGGCACGTGGCGGAACCCGAGGACCAATACTTTTTAAATAAAAAATTCCCCCAGGGCCTGCCGCGTGCCCCATGTGTGGCGGGCCCCCACAGAATGTGGCCCCTGGGCCCGCCACACACCGGGCACGTGGCGTGACACGAGGCCCAATACTTTGTTAAAAAAAATGCCCCCGGGCCCGCCGCGTGCCCCTGGTGCAGCGGGCCCCCACAGAATCTGGCCCCTGGGCCCGCCGCACACCGGTCACGCGGCGGGACCCCAGGCCCAATACTTTCTTTAAAAAAAATGCCCCCAGGGCCCGCCGCGTGCCCCATGTGCGGCGGGCCCCCACAGAATGTGGCCCCTGGGCCCGCAGCACACCGGGCACGCGGCGGGACCCGAGGCCCAATACTTTGTTAAAAAAAATGCCCCACACATACCCGAGAGAAGAGAAGCAGCAGTCCCCGTCAAGCAATGGAATGGGCAGCCGCAAAATACTGGGAGGGAGGGTCAGCCTCAAGGAGCAGCAGGAGCAGGTGAGGCACAGGTGAGGGTGAGGGGGTATACATGCTGCATGGGCGAGACCGCCCTGACCTGAGAGACCCTTTGACCCTTTCTATTGGCTCTGTGGTGACGAGAGCCACGGTGCCAATAGAAAGTGCCAGATTTTGCGGGCAGTTTTGTAAAAATCGCTGCATTTTTACAAAACTGCCGATTTCGCAATTTTTTTGCAAATCGCGAAATTGCGATATCCTGGAGGGTCTGCCTAGTACAACAGTTCATGGTGTGCTTGCAACACAACCCAGGGAAAGGGACAAAAGTACCACGGAGAGGGTTTGGAGTCCCTGACCATCCCTTCGAGATCCTCCAAATGGATTACATTCAGTTAGAGAGGTGCTATGGTCTGAAATACGTCCTAGTTATTGTGTGCGCATTCAGCAAATGGGTGGAAGCATACCCCACTCATGACAATGCCGCCACCGCTACTGCATAAGTGTTGTTGAAAGAGTTTTTCCCCCGCTATGGCCTTTGTAGAATTTTATGGAGCGACAATGGCCCCCACTTCGTAGCCAAAGTTATCCAACACATATTGAAAGGGTTGGGGGTAAAGCAAAAGTTTCACGCAGTTTTTCACCCCCAATCTGCAGGCTTGGTAGAGAGACACAATGCCACACTAAAGTTAAAACTAGCAAAGATAGTTGCCACCACTGGACTGAAATGGCCCGATGCCCTCCCACTAGCATTGCTATCAATACGCTCCACCTCAACCAGACACCAATTGACTCTGTACGAGGTTCTCTTTGGCCCACCTATGAACATTTGGGCTGCGCCAAAGCCAACTTCCATCCACGATGTCCCCGACATACTAATGTCTGATTACTTGCACAAACTAACAAATGAACTAACTGTTATCCACCAACAGGTGCAGCAAGCCATATCAGACGCATTCAGGGGCCCCGGATACGACATCAAACCTGGAGAATATGGTTTGATCCGGAACTTTCAGAGATCGAAGAGTCTCGAACCCAGGTGGACTGGCTCCTGGCAAGTCTTGATCACCACCCGAACTGCACTTCGAGTGGAAGGAAAGAAAAATTGGCTGCATGCACATCACTGCAAGAAAATATCCCCAACACTGGCAACAAACGAAGACGTGGACACCCAAGAAGAGCTCCTGACCAAAGATCGACCAACCCTGAGTTGTTACCCAGAAACAGAGACACTTGAACTGGCAGAATTTCCAGATCCCACTGTACCATCCAGAAAAGGGTACAACTTGCGTCGAAAGGAGAGTGCTCCGACGAAGCAGACCACTAACTGAGTCAAAAGTCTCAGAGCGATAGCTAACACTACAAAGGCTACCAGGAGAAACGCTAGACAAAAGTATGCGGTCCTGCCAGTCACTGAGCCTCTTGAAGGTGATGGAAGATTCCGGACGACCGAAGACCCACCGCAAGGACTCCAAGACTGCCAAACTGCATAGTTCAAAGACAATTGTACTTTTCATTGCATCCCTCATCTGCCTCTTGCTAATGGTCACAGTCTGGATCATGGAAGAGAGTGCCCCGCTCACAGGACAATGTCACCCACTATGCAGCCCACCACCAAGAAAGACATTATCTGGTATCACTGTCATCCCATCTCCGAGAACAACACAAGGAATTCTAGAACAACTATTTTGTACAATTACTGCACCAGCACAATTTTGCAGCCAATGCCACAAACTGTTGGGTCTGTGGGCTACTACCACATGCAAACTGAACATTCTATTCCCTTCATCCCTTCACCTTTGTCTGTTCATGGGTCCTGCCTTGCCTGGTTAATGCTCCTGCAAGAGAGCTACAAAGACAATACTATTACTGATGGAACGATCAAACAGTTCTACGACGAGTTATGGCTGAACAAAATTGGAAAAACGTTTGCTCCCTTTTACCCTCTGACCTCAAATGCAACCTTTCAAATGAACATTCCTGAAAAAGAACGAATTGAAATGCGGGTGTTCAACAACCCAGCAAGACCCTCCTTCTCATATCTACGAAAGTGAACTGCTGCAATTCTAACTGTGGCCCTATCTGTGGTAAATGTCTCAGGCCTTGTCTACATCAAGGACCATGGGACGAAAATCGTGGGCCACAGCTCCTGCGCTATAAAAAGGACTCTGAACACTGCTGATCCCCCATCATTTGCTGCCTCACCAAACATGTACTTCATCTGCAGTACGAAAGCCTACACCTGGCTCCCAAAAGGCTGGGGGGGCACCTGCTACATCGCCTTTGTTCTTCCTCCAACGTACATAGCACCGGCAGGCCATCACAGGGAAAGGCGCTCCAAAGACACAGAGCAAGCAGACTCCACCACATCACAGTTCCTCGATGCAGCAAAAGGACTCATCCCTCTGTGGGGTCCGATGGCGAACAATCGAGCCATCCGACATCTGACCCAAGCAATAGAAACAGCTTTGAACATCACATCAACAACACAGCTGAGCTGCAGGTGGTCCGCCTGGTGGCTTTACAGAACCATCTTGTTTTAGACGTGGTACTAGCAGAGCGTGGAGCAGCATGCCGCATCATCGGTGCCAGCTGTTGCACCTTTGTCCCAGATAACTCACCTTCCATTTACAAGGCAATCGAACACCTTCACAGACTGGCATCAGAGATACATCAAGAACAAGAAGGTTGGACACTTGGAAGCTGGTTTTGGAACATTTTGAAAGACTGGGGCTGGAAACTGTTGATGATAATATTGGTGCCAGTTTTCGTAATATGTGATTGGTGCCTGGGACTAAAATGCATACCTCCCTTATGCTCTCTTTTTATGAACTCTATTTGCCCTAAGACTTTGGACACTAAGTTTGAAAATATAAAAGCACTGTATCTCAGAGAGATACAGAATATTATGGAAATTGACATGAACTGACAAGCTGGCTAGGATATGTTCAAAGGGCACAATGTTAAAAATTAGATTACGATGTGAACATTACCGGCGCCATCTTGTCCAACTTAGGCCTCTACGAGCACGTAAGCGGCAGCCATTTTAAGATACTGTGGCCATTTTGTACATTGCCGATCGCCTACACGTCTCCCTGACCTCGCTATCATCCCCCGCACGCTGGCAGTCCCCTAGCTCACATGCTAGACTCATAAAGCATCCTCAGCGCGACCCTGCCCCGGAGCCACTTCCCGTGCCAAACCCACATGCCCTTTCATCCCTCGCGCACAAACAAGCCCCTTCGATAACCCCCTCCCCTGCACCTGGCTGTTCGATCCGATCCCAGGTCATAACCAACCCCTGCGGATATAGTTTATTGCCCCCGTACAGTAAGATCTCGCCTCCTATTAAAGGGGCTGGAATTAATCAATGCCACAACCCCATTAGATCCGACTGATTGCGCATATTTCAGCTCCTGCCGGAATGCCGAGCTGCGCGATAGCAATCACCTGCTGAGACTGGGGTGGGGGGGACATTTACTGCTGGATATGTGTGGGAACGGGCCTGAAGCGGGGATTCCAAAGATGTTTTACAATGCTTTAAAGAAATGTCAGAAATGTGTTACCCTGCAATAAAACGTTACAAATCTGTATAAAAGGCCAGGCCACAGAGATGCAGTTAGAGCACCTCGAGAAGACATTCTGCGTGTCCGATCTGACGTGTTTTCCTCTGGAGAAATAACCCGTTTCATGCTTTCCATTTTTCAGCGCACGCCTCATTATTTGATAATTACCGAGTAAATTAGAGGCGACTCACACCAAGCAGTACTTGAGGATAACTAGGGAAAATCTGCCTATTCAACAAGAGGACTGATGTAATGTCATGTGACCATGGGAGGAACCATGCATGTCAAATTCTTTAGGGTCATCCGTGAACACTTCCCGACCTTCGAATTTACACAGTTGAATCTCAGGAATTAAGGTAGATGGGAAAATTCTAGTCACGCACATAAAGATTAGAGAGGTGTAAAAAAGTGTGTAGAAGTGAACTGGCCCTTTGGGCAGCTGAAGTTTCTTAAGAGGGCATCCTCTCTCTCTCTCTCTCTCGCTCTGTCTCTCTCCCTCGTAGGCGGATAAGGGTAGATCCATTCTACTCGGCATGCTGCTAACTTTATCTGGTAGATTGGCCGATCGAGGGCACTTGGCAATCACCTAATCTCCCAGTTTTTCCGTAGCCTTGTCTGCCTCAGTGAAGGTCATCAAACTTTGATTTCAGAAATTCAGTCATTCTGGCTACTTGGCACAAGTCTGCCTGACTGTCAAGGGGTGCTGTCAGCATGTCAAGAGTGAAGGGAAGACTTTGAGGGGCAAACAGGTGTGTGTAGGGTTCAAATAGGACCACTGTTTGGTGATATACATATTTTTTTATTGACTGTTTGTGTATGCAAAACAAAGGGAAATCTATGATTTTCTTGCTATCCACATCTACCTAAAGCAGTCTAACAAGCCTTTATTCATAATGTGACTGCTGAGCATTTGGCTTTGCCAATGTTAGTCTATAAATTATTGTTTAAAAAAATCAAAGACGAGAAAAACATTTCAATTTACGGGAGGAAAAGCAAACATAACTTATGGTATCTCAAAACTGTACATTGAGTTCAATGTTTTAAATCTTTATGTCACTGTATATTTTTCAAAAACGTTTCACTCAGTAAATGCTGAAAAGAAGTTTAAAAAAGATAAGGAAATGTCAGAATGTAAAGGTAATGTGTGCCAAGGCCTGATTTACTTTCCACAGTTTTCAGCCATTTGTTCCTCTACAGTAGCACAGAAATCAGCTTTAAGGGCTTGTGTGGAAGCATCATGCTAAAGTACACAATCTCCTTCAGACGTCAGCTGAGTTAGAACAGCAGATGGCCCTTCTCCCAATGCCATAAATGACTTTGTGTGCCAAAGCTTGAGCTTTCATGCAATATACAAGATGGAGATCATACAAAAACAACCTTTAAAATCTGTTCTTCAGTCATAAACCATCGAAAATTTCCCTGCTACTGTGGAGTGCAATGCAGGTATGGAACAATGCAGCACGTGGATCAGGAATTTGAGGTGAGGAAGCAGCACACAGGAGAGAGTTGGAAAGCATGTGCTATCATGGAGTGCTGAATGAAAAATCAAAAAGCAGCGTCCTAAATGTCAATAGTTGAAAAATACAAGCAAGCCAATCAAAAAAAATCATAAAGAGGCTATGGTCCAGGAAAGGGACAAACACAAGAAAAGGAAGGTAAGCATTGACTAAGAAGCAAGCAAACATGATTGATAATATAATCTGCAATGGGGAGCATTGGGCAGGCTGTAAGCCCACTGTATATTTACAATAGGTCTTTTGCAACCAGACAGCTTGCACTGTCCGGTAGGTTCCACATTAAAAAACAACTTTCAAATAATACAGTTCAGCTTAAATTATTTTCATTCATTATGTAGTGAGGATCATTTATTACAATCCTATTGTTCATTAAAAACACATTTGCCATAAAGTTATTTTAAATTGTTTTGTTATTCTTGTTAATAATTCACTCAAATATACAATATTCAGTTGGACAAAAATGACCCAATGCACTTAGGGGAGATTCTTAATTTGGGGGTGTGGTATTCTGGAATTGTAAAGGGTGGCCTAGTCAGTAGAATGTTGGTGATCAGTTTGGCTGAGAAAGCGGTGGCAGTTCGAGGCAGTTTGAGGATGGGGTTCTTCTGATCTCCTACGCATTAGAGAAACCTCTTTTATCAAACTAAAGTGTTCTGGCACTTCTTGAATTCAATATTGGCGACAAGCTAGCTTGGAAACATAAAGAACTAGGGAAATTAGAACTCAACACAAATTGATGCTATAGTTGTTCACTGGATCCAATTGTACAAGGCCACATCGTTAAGCCACATTGTGACGGTGGCGGTTGCTATTTCAAAGTTGCCTGCTTTGTGTGCGCCTATGCAGTTGTCTCCTATCACTTTTGTGAGACAGTTGTGTTGGATGCGCGGATAGCGCACCTGCAGCTGGAACTGTGGCTGGAGCATGACACACTGTGTGCCTCTTCCTTGTGCGAGGTAGAAGACGAAGCAGTGACCTCACACCCCATGTTATTCGGGCCTGCCCTAGTGGTGCCATTTTACTGTGTGGAACTGCTGGAAGTTAGCCACATATCATTCCTAAAGCAATTTTAAGTACTGACATTGAATTTTCCTCAACAGCCGTAACTCTCAATTGAAATTCCTCCATCTCTCAAAAGCCGTAATTCTCAATAGAAATTCCTCCATCTCTTCAAGGTTGTACTTTTGGATCCTTTTTTTCTCAGGACAAGTACACTTCAGGTATCATTTGGGGTACCGGTGAATTTTGGTATAGAGTGGATCAATTTGGATATTGATATTGAATACCGGTGTGGTTTTATTGCACTTTATTTCATTTTCTTTTTCTTTTCTTCCTTTTCTACTTTTTTCTAATTTTCGTTTCAATATTTTCTTAAGATGCAAAATGTTACAGCTCCTCCATTTTTTCTCTCTATCATTGGTGACCCTCCCATACAGTAGTAAAAGTGTTCCATCACTACGCAAGAGTGTGTGGCACTTCACTAAGTGCTGAGCATATAATGTCATTATTGATACACAATTCAATTTATTTTATTATGATTTGGAATTCCAAAGAATTCCACATAAAATACAAATAAAACATAATTTCTTACACATCTTAATATTTAAAACACAAAAATACAACTTCAATTTTCTTCGATTACACCCGAGAGTACCTAGACAATTTTCTTAATTAAGCTCTGCACTACGGGGACAACAGAGATCAATGACTAAAATATAAAGAGTTACAACTTCAGATTTCCTTCATAGCATCCTCCCAGGGATGGAATTTTCTTTCCTTCCTTAAGTTCCTCGCTGCGATGGGCAAAAAATATTCTAATAGAGTACACTTGCGGCCAATAACTATCATTCACCAGTGGATAAAACATTTGGCTATCACCCAGGAATTGTGAAATAATCTACGTTTGGGTGGCACATAGTTAAGAAAAGGTACAAATATCATCCAATATACACATAACAATTTACATAAATAGTTAAAAACTTTTTTACAGAGATGAACATGGAACAGTAATAGCAGCAAACATTTTTTTATAAAATACATATTAAAGTGCTACTGCTTTACATAAAGTGACAGTGCATTGAATACCCTATTCTAGAACATTTCTCACAAATGACTATCTAGAAGCTATGTTTCAAGGAGATATGCACTATAAATTAACTATCTTACAGGAATGCTAGTACACTATAAAAATAGTATATAGATTATCATATTTGGTAACTGATTAAAGTGCTTGAAGTGAGTACAAAAGTACTAATAAATGGAATCACATCGCACAGTACTATAAAAACCTATCGGTCACCCTCGCCCACTAGTTTTCAATAAACATTCAAAAATTATTTTAAAAAAGGAAAATTTTTAAAACAGATCAATTCAGATGGGGGCAGCAGAAGGAAGTTGCGGGCCTGCTCTGCTGTAGAGATTTTATACTGTAAAAAACCATGCCTTAAGAATTTGTGACGTATTGAAAGGAGTGCTGGGCACACAAACAGAACATGGTTAAGATCTTGTATGCCGCCATTACATAAATCACAGTGTCTTTCGTTTTTGGGGATACCCTCCCAGGCACCTGTGACAATCTTCAGAGGTAGCAGGTTCATTCTTAATAACAAGATCACTCTGCGAACCCCATGATTCAAGTTCCAAAGAACGTACCGCTGAGGATTTTTAACTTGAGAGCTCTCCGCAATACAGTCCAACCTTCCATTCACGTGCATATTTTCAGATCTCTTTCCCGTGAAATCACATATATGGATCTTTTAATTATATGCTTTAAACCTGTTTTATCCAAGCCTGTTGCCCCTTCAAATCTATACCAAAACTGCTCAAAGCCTTTAAATAATTCCTAAAATGTACGCTTTTTGATAACATATTAACGAAGATTTCCTTATGTAAAGCCAACCTTAATAGATTCTCCTGACCATTCATCAATGCATTACCCCACCTTAAATAAGCTGCCATTGTTAAGACATAGGTTGAAAGAAGGCCAAATTCGAGCCTAAGAGCCGCGATTGACGCAGCATGACTCAAATTACATAATTGACGCCAGATTTTTACTTCCACTTTCTTAAACTTTCCCAATTCACATTCATCTATCGTTTCGCTTGCATAATTCAAAGTCGGGGGGATCTTTATTTTGTATACTGCAATAATATGTGAAAAGTGTCTTATCCCGCATTTGGAAGAACACGCGATTAATTGCAGAGGCTTGCGAGATAGCTTTACTTTTGCAGTGGTCCATATGTCTGTTAGCAGAATATCTATTTGTGAAAAATGTTCCTAAGTAAGGGTAAAATTTTACTATTTCCATTATTTCATCTCCTAAAAACCATTTCAAATTTGATCTAACCTTACAGCCATTAGAACTAAAAATCATCACTTTACTCTTTGAAACGTTTATTTTTAAAAAGTATTCCTTAGTGTACCTAACTAATTCAGTCAGTCGTCTCTGCAGCCCAATTGGGGTTAAATCCATTATTATTGCGTCATCTGCATACAATAGACAACTTATTTTTAGGTCTCCCACTGGTGGAGGATCCCCTTTACTCTCCCCTATCCGACTCGGTAGGTCATTTATGTGGATTGAGAAGAGTAAAGGGGCCAATAGACACCCCTGATTCAACCCGTTGTTAGTAGAAATTTTCTTTGAAAGGCCTTGACTCCCCCCTAACAAGACTTGGGTCCATTTTGAAGAGTGGAGAGCAATTATTACTCTTAACAGGTTCCCTGGAATCCCCATAGTGATCATTTTCCTCCACAGCGTCCCCCGATCTACCCTATTGAACGCTGTGGAGAAATCAATGAATGCTGTATACAGCGGAGTCTTCCGACCCAGAGGGTATTTATCAATTAGGGTTTTCAAAATGGATATGTTATCTAGGGTACCACTATTCTTCCGGAACCCTGATTGTTCAAGGGGAATTAAATTATTTCCGAATACCCACTCTTGTAAGTGAACAAGGATACTTTTTGCGAACAATTTTCCCGTTGCATCTAGAATGGAAATTTGCCTAAAACTCGCGGGTGAGTTTTTAGGGCCCTTTTTATATAGCGGGACTATTATGCTTCCCTTCCAGGAGTAAGGGATGTCCCCGAAATTGTAGCAATGGACGAATAAAGGTTGTAATACTTTTGCCCAATCGTCACAGTCCTTTTTTATTATGGCTACAGGGACATCATCCGGTCCCATTGCACCCGGGTATCTCGCCCCCTTAATGTATTCTTCAATTTCCTTTGCTGATGGTGCTTCTACATCATCCACCAATCCTATGGTATTAACAGACACCTCAACCTCATCAACTAGTGGATTAGGGGCATACAATAAGGTTATATAAATAGATCACTCTGTTTCTGATATCAGCATGGGTTGAGATTTTTCTTTACTGTCACAAAATTTGGCTATTAAGGCCCAGTACTTTCTAGTATCCCCCGAGAGTGCCACTTCCCGAAGGCTAACCCATTTTTCATCTTCGGTGGCCCTACGGTCAGCTGCTAGCTTTCTTTTCCGGACCTGCTTTAATCTATATATCTCTTTTTGTCTTAATTGACTAGGATCTCTAAATTGGGATCTAATCAGCCCATTTATCTTATTATTAAGCTTTTTGATTGCGATGGGGAGTATTGCTATAGGGGTGGCTCTTTCACCTTGCTTCTTTCTTCCCAGATTTTGTATGGCAGTCATTACTCTTTCATATCTCACAATCGGGCTCTCCCAGAATAAACTAGGCACAATATTTTTAAACACCCATTGAAAGTTCGGAAGGTTCTTGTGTGACCAACAAGTACGACCATTATTTCGAGAGTAAGTTACGTTATCATTCCTCTGGTTCCAGAGTTCAGGTTTCTCGAAATTTAATGTTAAATTTACCGCCAAGATGTTATGGTCGCTCAATTTAGTGGGAAGCACTTTAAACTGTGAACATGCCTCAAACAATTAAAAAGATACTGCCATATAATCAAGTAGGAAATGGCCTAATGTCCCATGAAAGGTGAGCACTGCGGGTGAATCCTCTGGGAATCTGCCATTTAATAATACAAGGTCAAGATTCCTAAGATTTTGCAAGAGCGAAAGGCCACGTTTATCAGTTTTTAATTTGGCTGGGAATATTGGCTCTGGTATAGACCAAACCTCCTCCAGATCCACATTGGAAAAAGACGAGATGGAGCTGTTACTTATTTTAGCATTAAAGTCCCCTACCATCATTATACATATTTTTTCTCCATTGCTACATAAATTTTGCACAAAAGTGCAAATGGCGTCAATCAAAGGAGTAAATGCTTTCCCAGGTGGAATATACACGTTTACCAAAAGCAGAGAGGTTGAGTGTCCCAATTTATCTTCTTCCATTTTTACTTTAGTGCAGATACAAAAATTTGATTGATGTATGTATATCACAGGGTCCCATGCTAACTCACAACTTAACAAAGCCCCCACTTGCATGCCCCTTTATAGATTGTTTTGCCTCACTACAGTACACATAGTAGTTCTCTAACTGGAACTCTTCCCTTGCCCACGTCTCCTGGAGGAAAAATATCTTGGGGGCTAGGTATTCTAAGGAATTAAGCTTATGTTTTTCTCTTCCTAGCCCCGCCATATTCCATGACACGATTGTCCCCAATAGGCCACCCCCGCTCTATGGATTTTGTCTTAGTTGTTTTTGCCCCATTCAAAGTGCCTGCGATCCAACTCCATTTTGATACCTCATCTCCTCCGTCTATACTAAACGCCTCTTGAACCTCAGGGGCTGAAAACTTAATTTATCTTGCACCCGATACCCTTCCTACTGTTATTTCCAAGTCCTCAAATTGTATTGGTATATTCTCACCCTTATGTTCAAGGAATCCTTTACCTTGCCGATGATTAGGTATTTCGAGGCTTTTGGGCGGGGCACCATGTGGTACCGTACTAACAAGAACATCTATTCCTCTTTTCCTGAAGCCGTCCACATTTGCTAAAACGTACGAATCCCTACCCCAGATGTAAAAGTGGCTTTAGTTACAGATGGTTTGTACCTCCAATCTAGATGAACCAGTTCAATATCATTACTGTTAATTAACTTTAAATCATCTATTTCAGATATAATTCTAAGGAGGGCACTTCTATTCAATGTCAGTAACTCAGCATCAAAAAGAGGGATAAAAATTAAAGTCTTAATCACTTGCCCAGGTCCAGTCTCAGGAAGCCTAATTATATTTGTATCTTGGAGGCTTCTGGGGAGATCGTCATTTAAATTCCCCCATTTATTATTCTTAACCGCTGTAATCATTCTCCAACTAACTCCCCCACTATTACTTAGTTCTGGGTTTGTTGTTGAAAGGGCAGGACCGATTAACTCCTGTGTGGCACCACTTAGATCTACTCTCGGGAATATTACTGAGCTTTTTAAAGTGGACTCTTTAATTCCTGTGCCACTAAGCGAGTTAGAGCCCCTTCTTAACCTGCCTTCACCCTCCCCGTCATTATTCAGATTAGTGTTCGGCATAGCAATTGAACTATTCTGCTGAAGGGCAAGATCCAGCTCATGATTCAAACTCATATTCATTTTCAGTTGCCCCACAGACATTGTATTCTTTTCGTCAACAGGGGCTATGTAAGTGTTTTCCTTTTCTTTTGCTGTTTGGAACCAAAGCTTTCTCTGCTTGCGTTTTGGGAACCGACGGTTTTTCATCTTCTTTTTTCTCCTATGACCGTTTTCAGTGGTGGTTCCCTTTCTTACTATTGAGACGTCCCCCCAGCAGAACTCTCTAAGATGTTAATTATTTCGTCTGGTTGTTGGGGTTTAGGTTTTTTTGATCTACACATTTTAAAAATTGGGAAAACACGCACTGTATCTATAACTGGGGAAACACTTACATTTAACTTTTCCTCCAAGTTGGAAACCTCTACAAAGTCATTAAGGTTAACTTTGGATGGGCTTGAGATTGAAATTCTTACAGGTGTAGAACTTTCAAAGTCTACCAGCAGTTCTTTGGGCTCCCCTATCCCACAGAGTTTATCAGCATTATGTATTACATTATGCGTTTGACATGCTTTACTAAATATAGGGGAAGCACATTTCACGCATGCTTGTCTATGCTTTTTAAGATCTAAAACCCCACCAAAAATGGGCGTGAGGACTTTGAGAATATGATCGGAGTTAGAAGTACTTTTCTCCAATAGAGACAAAATTGCGGATAGGATTTTTTCCAATTTGAGAAACGTGTTAATTAACCCCTCTACCCCTGCATTCTCATTTGCGAACGATGAATACAGGGAATTCCTTACCCTTTTTATCGCATGACATTGATAGTTCTTCACCTGAAAAATCATGTGAGTCGGAAACTACAGATAATTTAGTAGGGGTACTACTATACATAATAGGCGAGTGTGAGTGAACTCCTACTCGAGATGTCAATATTTCTTTGTTAGATTGAGTCTCTGAGTCCAAACCTTGAGCATCCAATTTATTAGTTGCTTCACTCGATCAGCGTTCTTTTCTAATGAGATGGCAATGTCCGGAAGAGTTAAGTCCTCTATTTTCGCCCGCTCATTAAGTAAGCCACATTCTTTCTGCCATTCCATTCTAGGAGTGATATCACTTACTTTTACTAATGAGCAGTCCGACATAAAACTTTGAGACACGCAGGCATTGTCTTTTGCCTTTTCAAAAAGGGATATCAGATCTGCTAGTGGAGAAATTGGGGTAACTTCCTTTCTTTTACTGCCCTCACCTAGAGGAGAACCCACTACCTCAGGCCTGGATGGGGCAATCTCCATCTCCATTTCCGAATTATTATTATCCTCCCCTTCTATTTGCTGAAGATCTGTTTTTCTTACTGTTAAAGGGGGTGCTACATTGCATTCATCACCATTTATCTTTAGTATAGTTACAACGGGGAAAAGCACATCTGGTCTTGTTGTATGACTCTCCATATCATTCTTGGCTATTGTTTCAGAGACCATTGTGACCTCCAATAAGTTCCCCTCATTTCCTTCATCTCCATTTTTTAGACCTGTTCCATACTTAGAACTTCTTCCTTTTTTGGTAAACATTGATTTTACTGATGGATAAGATTTCAATAGTGTCAAATGTGCACCACCACTGCGTCGTCGGATAGTTTTCTGAGGTTTTAAGGGACTCACAGAGCTCTTAACACTCTGATTGATGGTTACTAGAGTTTCTGCTGATTTTACTTTTGACTGTAAGCGCAGTCGCCTAACAGACATTACCATTGCCCCAGTGATGCCCCAGTGATGTAACGCCACTTAGACTTGTTGCCCCTCCAGTTCCAATACTCCTCAGTTGCCTCGCAAATATCCCCCGTCTTTTCACATACCACCTTGCCCGAGGCCTGGGCGATTCAGCAGTGGCCCAATCAGAGCCACACGCCGACCCCCGTCTGGCAACTGGGGTTGTGGCGGCGTGATGATCGTAGTAGATTATGCGGATTGATGGAGGAGTTTTGACAAAGTTTATAGCGAAATAGGATGGAGCAAGACCAGGTACTATGATATTATTACCAGGTTGCACTGTACGCACTGCGCGCACTACTCGCACTGACCAAGGAACTGTTCAGGGATTTATCTAAATTATCCAAAATTATCCAAGGATTATCTCCAGTGTCCTTTGAAATAAAACAGGGCTCGGCATAAGTCCACGCAAGTCCACACAAGAGCCAGGACCCCAAGCAGATGAAAGACCCACCACTGGAGACCACTGGAGACCACTAGGGGTCACTGGAGACCATGGGTGGGAATCACAGGGAGCCACGGAGAGTGTTCCTGATGGTTCAGGCAAGTCGCATGGCACAGAAGTAAAGGGTCAACGCAACCAGCTCCCGGCTGCCTGGTGTTTTTTGCTCACCTCACTCTCTCACTATCTCGCCTCCAGATGCTGTCGAACCATTGCCGCCATCGCGGTTGCTGCCTCCACCGGCCCAGGCACCGCTGCCTCTTACTTTTGACTCCCTGAGAACTGCACACGTTCCCCCCTACTCAGGTACGGTCCCTCGCCTCCTCGCCTCACTGGCCACACCGATGGACTTGCGGATTCGCGGGCTTGCTGGCTTGTGAGCATGCGAGGCTTCACAGGCTTCACGGGCTCGCTCTAATCGAGCTCTACCGTACCGGACACAAGACTCCGTCCACCGAGCCAAGACGGGATACGGAATGCAGGAAACCCGTGGTGAAGCATGCAGCGAGGACGCCACACACACCGCGCAACACCCAGCTGCTGCCGCTGCTTGCTGCTTGAACCACTAGCTCCTCCTCTGCCTCCGCCTATTGATACACTGTTTAAGCCTGGAAGGGCTAGATATGTGTGAACACCTGCCTAAGGGGGAATTTAGGCAAAAGACCATTTGAGGTTGTGCAGGTTAATGGTGCATCTCTTAGAAAGTTATTTGATTTAGGTGCAAAAGTGACATTAATACGTACAATTTCTTTTAGAAAAGCTTGAAGGTCAAAGTAAAGTTGTTGAAACCAGACGTAAAAACTAAAGGCTATGGTGGAGAGCCTATTGAGTTATTAGGATATTTTTGGGGAACTATTAAATTCAAAAATAGCATTACTCCTGGAAAGAAATACATCTCCAACAATGGCGACTCACTAATAAGTTGGTTTAATCAGAAAGACATTTGTTTATTTTGAGGATAATGAAACTTCCTGAGTTAGACTCTGATGTTGTTAAAGTTTCCATGGTGGTCAAAGATCATGTGAAGGGCTTTCATGATGTGCTTGAAAAAGGTTTGAAGTGTCAAAAATATTATGTTAATTTGGTCAAACTTTAACCCAATTCTCAACCTAAGATAGCAAAGATTAAAAGTGTTCCCTTGTTGGTGAGGGATAGTATGAAAATGGAGGTGGATGAATTGATTGAACTTGGTAAAGACCGGGATGTGGAGGCCACAGAGTGGCTTGCATCTGTGGTGATAGTTATGTAAAACAATTGGTCCTTAAAACAATTATAAGGCAGAAAAATTAATATAGACCAGAATAAGTGCTATATTAATTTACGATGTCCAGCCGGACATTTAGATTTAATAATGTCAAAAGTGATTATTTGTGATCAAACAGAGTGTAAATTGAGTGGGACACAGTCCTGTATCCTTCAAGAGCAAAACATTAAGACATTCACAAATAAACAAATATTTTATTCAGGCAAAACAGAAGAGCTTATCGCCAATGCAAATAGTGAGGGCAAGCTTTTTAAGAAGTAAACACTAATGCACTGGCTTTAACACATGGGTTTAACATGCATACTGTTTAAAGAGTCGACAACATTTTGATCTATAACTAGATACATAGATCATCATCAGGACGAGAGTTATTAGCAAGCCTGAAATTACACTGCCTGTGAACAGAAAAAGAAAAATGGGGAGGGAGGCTGGAGGCAAAGCATTAGAAATTTTACAAGGAGCGAGAGTAAAAGTAAAATGACACGCGACCTCCATAGGTTAGATCACACTGCAAGAGGGTACAATTAAACAAAACATAGAGGCAACCTTAAGTATGTTTATTTAAGGTGAACCAACAGGTATACGTGAGTGAGAATACAAAAAAAATGAGTGGTGGTGATGGCACGTAAAGTGAATGTGGAGGCTAGATTATGTATCGGTCTCAGGAAGCTTAACAAATCAGTTGTGGTGTATCATCATCTCTTTCCTAACATTAATGAGGCGTTATGTTCAGTCAATGGGGCCACATATTTTTTATCCCAGGATTTAGCTTCGGCTTATCACCATATCAAGCTGCTTTCTCTAAGTCAAGAATTGACTGCTTCATAGTGTGAAACAGGAGCCCAGATTACTACCGATGCCCAGGCCGCTGGCGCAAACCGCCTCTTAGTTCCCATGTCGAATAGTTACCAAATAAAGAGACGGGCGCTGGCAGCAGGAATCAAGAACAGAGTTTATTTCTCATGAGGAGAGCCAGTCATTTCGGACACGAAACACAGTGTCTTTCGGGAGTTGTTCTAACAAGTGAGCTGAGACTCCGTCTTTTATACTTTACAAAACACTTGACAGTACAATCAGGACAGTGTGACGCAAAAGAAAAGACATCCCTATAATCCTCGTGTCAATCCTACCCCACATATGTTCACAATAGGGACCCTTGACCTGCTGATAAGAGAGGAGGGCAATCACGCAGCTGAGTGTTCCGTCAACCGTATAGGATGTGTGCGCCTGATCATAGCCCAGGGGGTGGGGTGGCCAGGATCAATAGTGGGTCCTTTGAAGAGGAGTGACTTCATACAATGAGGGCAGTAAATGGTATCTCCTGGCTCAGGCGATGGCCTCGGACATGTGTGGTCAGCCGGACTCGGGGGAAGGGGTCATCAAAGGAGTGGTATTCATGCCGCGTGGACAATCGAGCGCGGAGGGAAGGCTTGTCAACAAAGGGGCATTCATGGAAGGAAAGGAGGTGTTGGTGAGGCGCGGCCGTGGCTCCCAAGGACAGGGTCTTGCAGAAGAAGAAGGTTTATGACTTGCCCATGTGAGGAGAAGGGAGGGGGAGCCAGGGTGGACACAGGGACAGAGTCACATATAGAGAGAGAGAGATCTTATGACCCGTACATGAGAGAGCGGGGGCAGTCAGGTGCAGCAGGGGAGGGCTATGTCAGCTAAGGCGAAGGATGCCTCTTCAAGAGGGAATGGGGGTTTGTGCGGGTCAAGCAGAAGGGTTGCCTTTCACAGCAGGGTCGCGCAGAGGGAGAGGGTTAGGGGCATTCATGAGAGAGGGTGTTTAAGATACGCGCAGGAGGGAAGCCGGGGATTCCAACGGGTAAAAGGCCGTGGTGTCTAGAATGGCTGTACATATGCATATGGGTATGGGCTCTTACTGGCAGAGTGATACGGTCAATAATTTACGGTATTCATGGTGCTCACAGGGAGAGGAGTGGGAGAAGAAGGGAAATGAATGCTGTTTATGTACATCAATTTCTTCAATTTCCACAGTCGCCCCTTTTTACATTACAGCGTTCATTTTTGCAATTGATGGGGTTACAGAAAGACAGGCATCGTTGAAGAATTAGCATTCGTTGATACTAACATTTGGCGTACAATCATAGACAGTTGAGGTGATGGGCAGAATGCAGCACATAGGAAATTGCATTTCGTTGAGTTCCTAACAATTAAGCGCACTACACAGCATAAATGTTTCTGACTTAAAAATGTGACCAATGAACAGTTTTGACCAGGTAGTTGAGAGTGGAATTCAGTTCAATACACAAGATTTCTTCGTCACAGTGTCTTTTTATCAGTGAGCCATCACTGGTAGGCTCTAGTCCGTGTATTTTCGTTGGCGCTGTTGAGCACCGGCGGTGGAGCTATAGGTCCAGCTCGGTTCTATCCTTACGCGTTGCAGGGTGCGGTCAGTCCTCTGCTGTTAGACCACAGTCCTGTTCCCTAAACAATCCGTTTGGCGGCGCCTTATGCTCGGCACCTATATTTCTGTGGCAACACCCTATTCCCACTTGAATGCAGTTCTTCCCTTTGGCAAAAAGTCACGTGGAAAAGAGGGTGAGTGTGGTTCAAATAGTCGATAGGAGGGAGGGCGGAGTTGGGTCAGAGTTCCTGGGACACACAAAAGGGACCAAGGGAGCAAAGGATAACAAGCAGGCAGGCCCATCAATCGGGCCCAAAGAAGGGGGACGGAGACTCCAGGCACACGTGGGTTAGCAGACGGAGGGCTTCAGGGCGGTCCATCATTTCTCATTTTCCACGTTGAAATTGCGGTCTCGTCCCGTATCTAGTTGCTCTGCAGCTCCACCTTTGGTCGAGGTCACACGTGTCCCAAGATCGGCAGCCAGGCTGTACGTCACATCTGACCCTTCTCCTTTGGTGATCGTGAATCTTTGAATAGGTACAAAACAAGCTTTAGAGAACTGGTCAGGGGAAGACATTTATGCATGTGAATTCCTCCCTCAATCCAACGCACTTGGGAGATACGCTCATTGGTCACAGTCAGAGGTTCATTTACCAAGCAGTGCATATGTCGGCATTCCTACTGAGTTCATGTCAAGTTTATTTATTGTCTACACAGGTCACATATGGAGGAAAGTCAGACTCTTATCAACTGTGTGCTTCATCAAACTCAACATTTCGGAGCCTCCAGGGAGACTCGTCTTTCTAACCTGAGCCTTAACAGTCTAACATTTCCCTTCAAGGCTGGCTAACCTTTTCAAACAGGGCGGGGGCGCTATCATCGAGAGTCAGGGTAAAACAGGTTTTTCTCGAGGGACGGCAGTTACTCATGGTCATCATGTTTATATCCGGGACAGCAGCTGGGGTCAATCAAGTGGGGTGGGGATTCTTCGGGTATTCGCGCTTGGGTGCAAAGGGGGTGGGGCAATCTGGACGTTGGGGGTCAATCTAGGCGCTGGCGTTCGTCTCTGATGAACAGAAATAAGGTGCCATTGACATACAGTTCCCCTATAAATGGCCAGATTTGGGGGACCTTAGTCGTCTTACCTGTCCTTTCCTTCTCAGCCAATTCAAGTTCATTCATTTTGCAGAAAGGAGAGGTAGTAATATGGCGAGATACAATCATTTTAGGTTCGGTCAATTTCGCTGAACACCTTCGCGTTCAATAAGTATCCAATCAGACTGGTGCCGGTGGGGCACAATTTTACCACAAAGAGGGAGAGAAAATAGGGAGACTCTCATAGAGAGTGAGAGTCGTCCGCAATCTAAACGAGCCATTCGGTACACGTATGACATGTAGAGAGAGAGAGAGAGATAAGGGGGTGGTGAGAGAGAGAGAGAGAGAGAGAGAGAGAGAGAGAGAGAGACGTGTGCGAAAATAGGTCATTTAGTGCGCTCGCAACACAGAACAGCAAAGGTCAGGTAACGCGCAAATACAGACAGAGGGAAGACATAAATCCGTACATTTACATACACACAAACTCAGACAGGGAAGACAGCACATGCATTATATATATATATATAAGACATTCACGACAAGACAGGAAACAACAGGTGGCCAACAAAATCCATATTATATCCTACGTATCTTTACTATCCTATTTATCTACGTGCTTAGCTCTTTCTACCCTTCCCTCCTTTTCCTTCTCGCTTGTTATCTCTGCGAGCGTTCTCAATTGCCAATACTTACACCTCGGTTAGTCGATCAGAAATTAACCTGGTCGCGCTATTTACCCATGGTTGGATCTTAAACCATCTTTCAGTTCCTTCCTTTGGTGGGAAGTTCTCCAGGCTGAGGCAACGGCAAGTATGGATCGGGAGAACAGTCGGACAGCTTGGCTATATCTATAAGAGTGTGAGAAAGGGGGCGGGCAGTGCATTTTGAACATCAGCAACATTTCTAACTTCCCAGACGGGTGGTGCCGTGGTAACCCTTACCCACACATTTTTCTTTGTCCTTTCCCTACCTAGTTAAATGTCTAGTTACATTATCTAACGTGTTATTTCTAGTCAATTTTCGTCATACAGTACCCGTCCAGTCTCTATGTCAGTCCATCCTCCCAGCCGCTATGTTCTAAGGAGGAACAGTCATGTTTAAGTCTACGTCTTTTTGAAAACTTATCGTCATAACGACTACACACATATTCCCTCTTTCCCTTTTCGTCGGTGGTTTGACCATCGCTCTCCCACACTTCAGCCGACGTTCTGACGTGACCTGCAGAAGGGAGGAGAAAGAAGGGGTGGGGGGGGCAGCATTCAAAGCACATCAGCATGCAGTAGTCCGAAAATGTTTTTACCTACCACTTACTCGACCTATCTCCGCGCACTGCATTTCTTTACCATCTCGGCGTTTAAGCCCAGAGGGACCAGTAATGTCAGATAGATAATCATTGACGATCTGCGTATCTACATGAGTTACTTGGTCGCAACCCTTTTTGTTGGGTGCAAGGGTGACGGTCAGGTGGCATTTCTGTGGTGTCGTTTTAAGGGCGTCTAAGACCTTTCCGGCTGACTATGACACATAATGTAGCTGCCAAACATCTGGTCCCTTTTAACCTTCATCTTTCATCATACTTATTCTTCGCTCACAGTAGTAAAACATCCAAAACTCATTAATGCGACCGCTACAACTATGCTTTCTTTTTCAAAATACTTTTAATAAAAAAGTGTTGATGTATAAATACAGGCCTACAACCCAGTGGACCGGCCACGGAGCAGATTGAAACTGTACATAAGAAGAACAAAGTTGGTGGCAGTTCATTGCATAAAGTGCAGCAGTGCAATAAAATCGTATTAAACTTCCCTACAGAGCAAGCATGATGCATGTCAGTAATTCAGTTTTAATTAATTCATAAATTCATTATCCAATGCTCATTCTTTATCTAAATTACACCGATTCATTTTCCAAATCATAATCAGTACCCACCCTAAGTCAGTTCATTGTTCGAGCACATACTCAATATCCTTCAAATCTACTTTCATTATCCAAAAAACTGCATACATATTCTCGGGACAAAAAGCTGCGCGGTCAGGGTGCAACAAAGTTTATTCAAAAAGTCTCATTTTGTGTCGGCGCCATTTTGGGCGAGGTCAGGCTGGTTCCAGCATAGTCAGAATGTTTCCAATGACTCATGGTTGGACCAGAACCTTCCGTTGGTAGTTCAAAAAGTTTTGTGCTATGTGGTTAACAGTCTAACAATATGGACCATTAGTCAAAGAGTGGGGAGGGAGGCAACAATTTTCCTACCGGGTCATTCTGGGGTTCCACCGGAACTGATCAAGTCTGTGCCGTGGCTGTATTTTAGCCATTTCCAAACCGAGGCTGGCGCCGGCAGGAGTGCACCGATGTCGCGGTTCCCAGTGAGGGGGGCGGGGGCGCCCATGCGGAGGGATCGGGGTGCCCCCCGGCTCTCATAGAATATTCAAAGTTGAGGAGAGAAGGCAAAGGGCGTGTGCCCTTCCTGGGCAAAAGACCGCTTTTCGATGTTGACCCTCTTTAAGCAAAGAGCGTTGGGGTGCCGCTGGAAGCCTCCACCTGGAGGGAGGTGGGGGAGGCTCGTTCGCGCCGCCTCCCCCTTCCAGCGACCCCGCGCCGTTCTTCGGCTCCAGCGCTTCGGTATTGGCCGTGCCAGCCATTGAAGATGGGGGGGGGGTCGGTGGCTGAGGCAAGACATCCCCCCCTTGACATGTGGCGGGACTACCTGCAACTATCAGGCGTTGGCATGTGGCGGGACTACCTGCAACTGTCAGGCGTTGGGTGTAGTTGCAGCCATTATAGCTCAAAGAAATGCCGTCATCCTCGCTTTGGCTTCGGCCTTCGACGAAAGCCGGATCGGGTGAGAGAGAGGGGTGGTCGGTGGCCGAGGCAAGACAGCCCCCTCTCTCCCCGCGGCCTGCAGGGCGGCAGAAGAGGAGAGATGGAGAGGTCCTTATCATTCTTTGGGCCGCCTGCCCAACAGCGTCTCCTTCTGACCGCGGCCAGGCGAGCCCCGCATGCCTCGAGGCCTCGCCCTCCGGATGGGCGTAACCGCGGACCTGTTGCACTTCGGGAGCTTCCGGAATGGGGGTAGGTATCTATTGAATTGTTTCTATTTCGTGTGACCGTTATTTGGGCGTGGTGGGCAATGAGGCAGACATGTTGGGAGCAGGAATAGGCAGTGAAGCCTAGCTACCTCGTGGCTATTTTTGCTGTCAAACTTTTCGCCATTTTATATTTCTTATTACGAACTATTTCTAATGTTTCTTTTTTAGTGAAGTCAAAAGCTCATCAGGGGGTTACTGACTTAGCCTGATTTCTTTTTATTTTTCTTTCTCTTCCTTAGCGTGTTTCGAGCTAAAGTTTTCTGTTAGTAGGGAACGGTGATCACTTCATATTTTTTATGTGTCCTTTTCACTAGGGGGAACTTCTGGCCAGACCAGACGAGTTCCCTCCAATAAATGGTCCGGGGTGGAACGAGATTATCGATCAAAAGGGGAACATATATTCCTTCATTAGGGTATCATCCTGGACAGACCAAGCGATGTACTTCCACTTACTAGGGTAGCCTCCTGGACGGACCAGATGGTCTACTTCCACTAAATGGCCCATGAGCGGGGAGCATATGTCCTCCATAAGGGTAGTCTCCTGGGCGGACCATGCGAGCTACCCCCCAAATAACCAATCAGTGGGGAGTGGGTAGGACTGACGAATTCACAAAGGGGCATAACCTACCCTTTACTACTTGCAAAGACTAGACAGAATATTTCTATTCCACGTTGTTTGCAAGTAGAAAATGCCTCAAACGAAACAATTCCTGGAACAACAATGTCCAGGCAACCAATCAATCAGTGGGGAGAAAAACAGGCATGACGGATTACAACGGGGACAAATGTCTGCATTACCTGCCCTTCGCTATCCATAAAGGAAACAGAATATTCCTATTCGTCTCTGTTTGTGGACAGGGAAGATCTCAAAGAGCAACAATCGATTATTAATCGATTTCAAACAATCAGTGGGGAGAAAAGTAGGCATGACGGATTACAACGGGGACAAAAGTCTGCATTACCTACCCTTCTCTATCTGCAAAGAGGGACGACGTTCCTATTCGCCGCTGTTTGCAAACAGAGAATGTCTCGTTCTCCAGAAGAGAACCAATATGTCAAGTAGCATTCAAAGCTAAATGAACCAATACCAACAATATCAGTATACAAATACCGATTCCAATACAATCAATCAATCAATCAGGTGGATAGAACCACCCTACCAATCAGGCGTAAAAACACCCTACTTAATCTTACCCGGACCGGACCATACGGACAGTTCTTCGTGTTCCTCCTCCAGCGCCCGATCGTTCTCTTACTCCGTGTGGCATTCCTGTGGGATTCCAGTCAGGACAATAGGTCACTCAAGAGAGGTCCGTTCAGAATTGGTGAAGTTCTTTCGATCGGCAGCCGGGCGAGGGCCCTCTCAAGGCAGGTATACTCCGATCATTTTAGATGTTCACTTCTTCGTCTGGATCTCTCTTACCGGACCTTATGTCACCGATGGACCCCGCGTTGGGGCGCCAATTGTGAAACAGGAGCCCAGATTACTACCGATGCCCAGGCCGCTGGCGCAAACCGCCTCTTAGTTCCCATGTCGAATAGTTACCAAATAAAGAGACGGGCGCTGGCAGCAGGAATCAAGAACAGAGTTTATTTCTCATGAGGAGAGCCAGTCATTTCGGACACGAAACACAGTGTCTTTCGGGAGTTGCTCTAACAAGTGAGCTGAGACTCCGTCTTTTATACTTTACAAAACACTTGACAGTACAATCAGGACAGTGTGACGCAAAAGAAAAGACATCCCTATAATCCTCGTGTCAATCCTACCCCACATATGTTCACAATAGGGACCCTTGACCTGCTGATAAGAGAGGAGGGCAATCACGCAGCTGAGTGTTCCGTCAACCGTATAGGATGTGTGCGCCTGATCATAGCCCAGGGGGTGGGGTGGCCAGGATCAATAGTGGGTCCTTTGAAGAGGAGTGACTTCATACAATGAGGGCAGTAAATGGTATCTCCTGGCTCAGGCGATAGCCTCGGACATGTGTGGTCAGCCGGACTCGGGGGAAGGGGTCATCAAAGGAGTGGTATTCATGCCGCGTGGACAATCGAGCGCGGAGGGAAGGCTTGTCAACAAAGGGGCATTCATGGAAGGAAAGGAGGTGTTGGTCAGGCGCGGCCGTGGCTCCCAAGGACAGGGTCTTGCAGAAGAAGAAGGTTTATGACTTGCCCATGTGAGGAGAAGGGAGGGGGAGCCAGGGTGGACACAGGGACAGAGTCACATAGAGAGAGAGAGAGATCTTATGACCCGTACATGAGAGAGCGGGGGCAGTCAGGTGCAGCTGGGGAGGGCTATGTCAGCTAAGGCGAAGGATGCCTCTTCAAGAGGGAATGGGGGGTTTGTGCGGGTCAAGCAGAAGGGTTGCCTTTCACAGCAGAGTCGCGCAGAGGGAGAGGGTTAGGGGCATTCATGAGAGAGGGTGTTTAAGATACGCGCAGGAGGGAAGCCGGGGATTCCAACGGGTAAAAGGCCGTGGTGTCTAGAATGGCTGTACATATGCATATGGGTATGGGCTCTTACTGGCAGAGTGATACGGTCAATAATTTACGGTATTCATGGTGCTCACAGGGAGAGGAGTGGGAGAAGAAGGGAAATGAATGCTGTTTATGTACATCAATTTCTTCAATTTCCACAATAGCACCTTTTGGCATGTAAACGTTTTTGAGAATGCTATTTGGTTTAACATCTGCTTCATCAGTTTTTCACAGAGCAATGTAAAAAGTTTTTAAAGGAATAGATGGAGTCAAAATTAATCAAGATAAAGTTGTATGGAGAAAATATAGAGGAACACGACGTGAGACCAAATGAGGTACTACAAAAATTGGAGGAGAGTGGTTTCACTTTGAATTCAGAATAGTGCAAATTTAAAGTTGTGGAAATAGAGTATCTAGGGCATGTGGTGTGGGGTACAATATTCGCTCAAAGGAGGAGCTTGTTAATGCCATCAAGAAGTTGCTTTCTCGCAAAACAAGGATGATTTGGTGAAATTTCTTGGCATGGCAGAATATTATAGTAAACACAAGGAGATGATGGACGCAGCGCTGAAACTATTCAGACACTGCCCCCCAATCACAGATATGGGTTGAATCCATCATGGTGAGGAATTGCATGGAGTGTTTGTGGAGAGACAAGATGTTGAAGTGTATGGGTTGTACGGGAACCTGCCTCTGGAGTTTAAATCATTGGACATTGTAGGTCCCATTAGAATAACATTGTGTGACAAATATGTTCTTGTTTGTATGGAGGTCATGAACTTCGTGGAGTCTTGCGTTTACTTGAGGAATTGTTTGAAAGAGAGAGGTTTCAATCTACTCTGATGACTGATAGGGCTGTGCAACTTACCTCTAGGTTTATGGAGGAGTTTTTGATCGCAAGGGGCATAAAGCATAAGAAAGCAGCTTTGTATCATCCAGAAACTAATAGCATGATTGAGCGCTGTCACAAGGTGTTGAAAGAGTCTGTACAGTATTCTTGTATGTGTGGTGCTGATTACATGGTTGAGCTAAAGAAGTAGGTAAGGAATTACAGGTTGATGCCACTTTCCACCAATGGTGTCACTCCTTTTCTGTTGTTTAGGAGAAGGACAGTCAATAGTGTCATGTACTCCCGAACCTTGACAACATCTGGGGCGTCCAGTAGGCTCTATGAATAGAGAAAAGGTGGTTTCTTCTTAGGTGTGCTGGTTTTACTATTTTACACAACATAGCCATTGATGCTTGCCACTTAATTTCCAGTGAAGACTCCGGCAAGCATCTTCCCCACAGTTCTGTTGGCAATGTGGAGGCCCCATCCTCCAGTTCCACCATCAGCCAGTATATTGTTGCAAGCTCTTTTTTTAAGTACAGTCTCATTTAGAAGTCTGTCCTCCAGTTCGTTTGAACTTCCTATCACTGTACCTGGATCTTGAAACCAACTATGTATTTGCATGTATTTAAATCTGGACATTTGTTGTTCCAAGAGATGGTTACACGATTCCCAACTTATTAAAAGACCATCATGTGTGATATGGTTCCATCTCGTTAGGCCAGTCTCTCTCAAAGGTTGAGCTAGTACATCTTTTGTCCAGACTGGTGAGCCAGGTGAGTCCCATATAGGAGCATTTGAATAAAGTATGGTATTTTTAAGGCTTTTCTGACCCTATACAAGGTCTCAGCCAGGCCTCTCAAAATCTTTAGCCTGACTTTCTAAAAATATTTAGGGTCTGCATATTTAAACATAAAGCCAACACTACCCCTGGCTCCTGCCTTGCCATTACTCCCAGCAGTCTCCCAATCTCTGAAATTGTGGGTGTCTTCCTCGGTTTTTGCTTCAGTGGTAATTTGGAGGATAATCCCTTGTAGTTCCTTTGTGGGGTTAGTAGGAAGTCTACAATAATGGTCAGTGTTCAATAGTTGATGGAGTATTTCAGCTTTGTAGGAGTCTATTTCTTGTAGGACAATGCCCTAACCATTATCTGCAGGTTTAATTGCAAGGGAGTCATTCTTTTTCAAAGTCTCAATGGCTTTTTTCTCGTGGAGACTTATGTTGTATGGGATGAAGTGTTTCTTGTTTTCAAGTGCACTGAGATCTTTCAACACCATTTTCTCGAAAGTAATAATTTCACCCGGGATCATACTTGCTGTGGGTGAGAAGGTTGAGGGTGGGTGAAACGGTGTGTTTGAAATAGAGCTGGATGTAGGATTCCGTAGAAAGTAAGCATGTAAGTGTAACCGTCTAAAAAATCTAAGTAGCTCGGTATGTAGTTCAAGGAAGTTTGGGTGGGTAGTAGGGACGAAGGATATGCCATTAGTGAGCAAGGAGAGCTCAGAGTCAAGTATGGTGTGTTTAGATATATTGAATATAGGAATGGTAGTTAGTTGCCCTTGGTGGGTCATATTGGGGTTTACCATTGGTAAAATTTCTGTCTGGTTTGGTGTTCGCCGGGTGGATTGTACCAACGCTGGGCTTGTTTCACACGGCCCCGTTTTAGTTGTTCTGGTTGGCCTCTCCCTAAAAAATGGGGGTTTCTGTTAGATGTGCTACTGCCTTCACTGGAGTCAGAGTTGTCGGAGGAGTCAATTGATGTGTCTGAGAATCTCACTAAGGTGCTGCGTTTATTGAAGCAACCCCACGGTCTGCTGTTTTGGGAATTTGTATATGTCCTATTGGTGTAGAAGTCCTTCTGTAAGTATGGATAAGTATGTTCAACAGAATAGGCTTTAATGTCTTTCTTGACTTTGAGTGACTTCTAATTTTGTTCTATTCTATGGAAGTCATCCACAGTTTTCTGCACTTGATCAACAAGTTTTTTACCTTCAGTGACCGCGCTAGATTTTTTGATTTGTTTCTCAATTTCCAGTAGTTCTTCGTTGAGTGTTTTGAGTGTTTCAGTTGCTATATCAATTCCTAAGACTAACCAGTGTTTTGAGCAGGTGGTGCCAATGTAGCTAAACTTATTAATATATTTGGGGCTATCCGTGAAGATGCCTGGAATATTCCTGACCTGTAGCCCTACAGGGAATATGTCAGCTTTGAGATATTCTGTAAGCATCCGGACCATAAGTTGGAGACGGACCTGTTTTTTCTTACATTTCTCTAACTTTTCAGATAGTGATGCATTTACATTGGAAGGGTTATTTATTGGATCTGTGAACAAGGAGGGGCCCTCACAGATTTTCTTGATATACTCGTCTGAATATAAAGGCGCGTGGTCTGACATATTAGGTGTGTGAAGAAGAAGGTGTAGGTCACTGTCAAGGAAGGAGAAATGAGGCTGGAAGGGAAGGGCAGGAGAGAACTCACTCACTGAGTGGGGAATAGGAAGAACATCCCTTACAATCGAGTGATTGTGCTACGTATGTTTATTATAAACAAGGGAACCCGCAAGGTAGGAAGGACCCTGGGTAAGAGCTAGTTATGTGAAACAATTGTTTCCTCAAACAATTATAAGTCAGAAAAAAATGAATATAGACTAGAACCAGTGCTATATTGATTTACGATGTCCAGCCGGACATTTAGATGTAATAATTTCAAAAGTGATTCTTTGTGATCAAACAGAGCGTAATTGAGTGGGACACAGTCCTGTATCCTTCAAGAACAAAACATTAAGACATTCACAAATAAACAAACATTTTTTCAGGCAAAACAGAAGAGCTTATTGCCAATGCAAATAGTGAGGGCAAGTTTTTTAAGAAGTAAACAGTAATGCACTTTAACCTGGTACTGGTCCCTAATATTAGAGGGAATGAAGCCCACAAATGGTTCTCCCAAGAACTGAAAGAACTTAAACTGGGGGTTCGACAAAAGGAACGGAAATGGAGACAAAGTTACTCCTCTCAAGCCAGGAAAGTGTACTGTACCGCAAGAAAGGAGTTCCAAAAAATCTTGCTCCAACATAAAACCAACTACTTCTCCCAAAACATTTTAACTTCTTCCAACAAAACTAAAGATGTTTTTAACATAGTCAATGAGCTCTGTGACGATGATAGGACATCCCCCTCAATAGCCCCCACCCAGAAGTTGTGTAACTCTCTGAATGAATTTTTAAAACGCAACATTGCTAGTTCTCCTAAATCGTCTCCTTTGGATGATATTTTTAATAACCCTACTACATTAGATACCCTTCCTGCTATAGACCCTAAAACCTTTTCCACTCTCCTGGCACGGGTCAAGTCTGGTTCACCCGACGACATCTGCCCACCCCACATTTTTACAGAGATTGGGCACTCCATCCCTCACGGGATCCTTTCTCTGCTTAACAACTCACTTGATCAGGGAAAGGTACCTGCAGGGTTTAAACATGCTCTACTGATTCCCTTGATCAAAAAACCCGGTCTTGATCCTCACGATCCATCTAACTATCGCCCGATATCCTTGCTGCCATTCCTTTCAAAAATTCTGGAGGCACACGTTGCTAGCTGTCTCTCTAGCTTCGTTGAAACCACTGGATACCTGGAGCCCAATCAAGCAGGGTTTCGACCAGGGCATTCTACTGAGATGGTGACACTGGCGGTCCAGAATGTACTAAGATGCAATGCAGACAAGGACATTCACCAAGCACTGGTACTTCTTGACCTGTCGGCCGCATTCGACACGGTCGACCATACCATCTTGGGCGACCGTGTCGAACAGGCAGGCCTGAGAGGCTCGGCACTTAGATGGCTGAAGTCATTTATCTCGGAACGCACCCAGGCAGTGAGATTAGGAACCTTTACAGCCCCCAAAATCAAAAACGAATGCGGAGTCCCTCAGGGCTCGTCCCTGTCCCCACTTTTATTTAATTTGTACTTACGACCCCTGCTATTTTCATTAAAAAAGTTTAGAGCCTTAATTTTCAATTATGCAGATGATCTGCAACTGATCTTCTGTTTGGACTCCCCTGGCGCGGCCACCGAATTTTGGGAGGCCATGGTCCACATTCAGAGATGGATGGGCCTAAATCACCTGAAACTCAACCCAGGCAAAACTGAATTGATTTTGCCTGGGAAGAGTGAACTGTATTGGGGGCCACACTTTTGGCCTCCAGAAATGGGAAACCCCCCAGCTAAGTCCCAAACAGTTAAAAGCCTAGGAATCACTTTCAATGAAGATCTTTCGCTCAAAAGTCAGGTAGGGACCGTGGTATCTGCAAGTTTCTTTCAACTTCGTAAGATTAAGAAGATCGCCCACCTTTTAACCCACCCTGCTCTGATTCAGGTCATCATTGCTCTTGTGCTGTCCCGTCTGGACTACTCCAAAAGCTTGTATTTGGGTCTTCCAGCGGGGCAGCTCAAGAGACTTCAACTGGTCCAGAACCAAGCGGCCAGGTTGATTTGTAAGATTCCTAAGTGGCAGTCCATCAGACCGGGACTGGCCAGTCTCCACTGGCTGCCAGTAGCGCAGAGAGCAGCATTTAAAGCGGGATGCATTATCTTCAGGGCTCTACAAGGCAAGGGCCCTGGATTCATTAGCAGCCTGCTTGTCAGTTACACTCCCTCTCGTGCTCTCCGCTCAGGTCAAAAGAATTTGTTAGTGGTGCCTCGGATCAGGAAACAACGCCAGGGAGGCGGATCTTTCCACTTCTTGGCCTCCTCCCTGTGGAACTCTCTGCCACTGACGCTAAGGCTTCATGAAGATCTGTTAGCCTTTAGACAGGCTTTTAAAACTTGGCTCTTTAAGCAAGCTTATCCTTAGTTAAACTCCGTTTTTTCTGTCACATGTTATGTTTTGCCAGTCTTCCACAGCGCCATGAAGCCTACGGGCGTACGTGCGCTTAATAAATTTAATTTAACATAACATAACATGGGTTTAACATGCATACTGTTTAAAGAGTCGATGATGTTTCGATCTATAACTAGATACATAGATCATCAGCAGGTTGAGAGTTATTAGCAAGCCTGAAATTACACTGCCTGTGAACAAAAAAATAAAAATGGGGAGGGAGGCTGGAGGCAAAGCATTAGAAATTTTACAAGGAGCGAGAGTAGAAGTAAAATGACACGCGACCTCCATAGGTTAGATCACACTGCAAGAGGGTACAATTAAACAAAACATAGAAACAACCTTAAGTATGTTTATTTAAGGTGAACCAACAGGTATACGTGAGTATATTGCTGCAAGCTCTTTTTTTAAGTACAGTCTCATTCAGAAGTCTGTCCTCCAGTTCGTTTGAACTTCCTATCACTGTACCTGGATCTTGAAACCAACTATGTATTTGCATGTATTTAAATGTGGACATTTGTTGTTCCAAGAGATTGTTACACAATTCCCAACTTATTAAAAGACCATCCTGTGTGATATGGTTCCATCTCGTATAGCAGCATTTGAATAAAGTATGGTATTTTTAAGGCTTTTCTGACCCTATACAAGGTCTCAGCCAGGCCTCTCAAAATCTTTAGCCTGACTTTCTAAAAATATTTAGGGTCTGCATATTTAAACATTAAGCCAACACTACCCCTGGCTCCTGCCTTGCCATTACTCCCAGCAGTCGCCCAATCTCTGAAATTATGAGTGTTTTCAGCAACATTTTCCCATTTTTTAATAAAAAGGCCCATGAATAAAATAGAAGATCTATTAGTGCTATGCCCCCTTTCTCCACACTCCTCCTCAATTTCTTCCAGGCTATTCTGGGTCCCTGGCTTGACCAAATAAAGCTACCTATTTGACCTTGCAGCTCTTGAAGCGTGGCTCAGTGGTTAGAGGCGGCAGACCCGGAAGCTGAGATCCGCCGTGGACCAGGGTTCGATTCCCCGCCTCGGCGGGTCTCGGGCTCAAAATTCCATGGAGTCGACAATTCTCGCTCCGGTGCCTACTCGACTCACGGGGTCACACTCTGCGACTCTGGGCAATAGCTTGCTTAATCTCCACTACGGCCCCTCGCGGCGGGATGCCTGGCTTTCGCCTTGTGGATACCCTGCCGGGATATCTCACAGGGGAATACCAGGACGGGTTCCCTAAGCAAGCGCCTTGGGACCCCTGGGTTAAAGCGCGCTATATAAATCGAAACACATTTACATTTACATTTAAGCTCTTCCTTGTCAAACGGGAGGGGAATAGTGTCAAACAAGAAAGTTAATTTTGGGTGGAGCATCATTTATACTAGGTTTACACGGCCTAGTATGATATGCTGGAGGTGTGACCTGATTTTTAAGAGCTCACTGATCTCTTTCTTTGCCTTCTCCAAATTGACTTTGGTTGTTTTGGAGATGTCTTGTGGAATCATGACTCCCAGATACCTCATTACCTCCCTATTGGGTGCTTCCCCTGCTTCCAAATTCCAATTCATGACCTCCGTCTTATTCCCAATTATTTCATAACCCGGGATTTTTCCAAAGTCTGTTGTTAGTGCTGTAATGCGGCTTAGGATGTTTTGTAGGTTATTCGAAAAAATGAGAATACCGTCAGCGTAGAGGGCCAATTTCCAGCCCTCGTACTGAAAAGGTACAATCTCCAAATCCTCCCTTATTTTCCTGGCAAGGAGCTCAATGTATAAATTGAATAAGAGTGGCGATAAGGGACTCCTCTGTCTCGGTCCCCTGCTGATAAGAACCGGATCTGTCAAGGAGCCATTAAGTAGCACTCTAGCTCTTGGGTTCCTATAGTTCCAATGTTCTACAAAAATTTTGGCCAAGATTTACAGATTCTGCCACAGTCCGCAAAAAGGCCCAGTTTACCCGGTCAAAGGCTTTAGTGGCGTCTAAAGCTATTACCGCAAGTGGAAGCTCATAAGGGGATGCCAGGTCAATCGAACCTATCAATGAAAAGGTCAGCTCTTTCAAAGACCTACCTTTTTGATCCGAATGGATCAACTCCGCCATTGGTCCATTTATCCTGTCGGGCCAATATCTTTGCAAATATCTTATAGTCGCAATTCAGCAAAGATATTGGCCGATACGAATCACAATTTTTTGGGCTGTCCTAGGTGCGGTAGTCCAGGAGAGGATGACGTACATATGCTTGTGGAGTGTACGGAGATTCAGCCTTTCTGGAATGATGGGAGTAGGGTTCTGTCTACTGTGCTGGATGTGGACATTAAGGTAAGCGTCTTGTTAGTTATTTTCAGATGTGTAGACTCCTCCACAAGTATAACGGATAACAAAGAAAGGCTGCTTTTTTACTCTATTCTGTTGGCACAGAGAGAAATTTGTAAACAGTGGATAGATGAATCCCCTCCAAAGCTCATTGATTTGCTAATCTTTATTAAATATGTTACTAGCCTAGATATGAAGGCCTTTAAAAAGCATGATTTTTGGTCTCCCTTAATAGAGTGGTGTGAGCATTAAATTAATAACGAAGTCCAATGATTACGCCTTCCTTGCCTCATCTGGCCATTTGGTCCCCCCCTGCTTCCCACTCTACGTTTCGGTGCATGAGGGAGAGCAGGGGAGAGACAACAAGGGAACATAGGATGGAAGACGGTGCTTCAAATAAACGAGGGCGCAAAAGGTTGAAGCCAGTATCCTCCTTTTCCTATCTCTGTCTCCTTGCTTCCAGCACAAAGGGGCACGATACTCTATTCACAGGTGCAAATGGAATGAAGCTTTTTTAGAGGCAAATGAGGACAAAAAAAATAAATAGTGTCATGTGTACCCTGTGGGTGAATGAGAAGAGAGTATAAGAGAGTGACTTGTAGGTCAGACCGCTCCCCACGCCGCACAGCACCTCCGCTGTGTCTGTGCCTCTTTCCCCCCTGCTGCTGCTGTAAGTTCGCTGCTCCTCCATTGTAATTGTAACTGTGCCTGAATGTCCTGTAATTGTGTACTTGTTGCCCACTTTCCTATTCTGTGCCCCTTTGTCAATTGTTTCCAACCCTTGCACTGTGTTTCTGCTGTCCCACTTTTTTGCCGCCAGTACCCTTCTATCCCCTCCGTTCCTGCCGCTGCTTCCTTGCGTCCCCTCCAACTTGCCGCCCCGCTCCGCCTTCCAGCTGCTCCTCCCTCCCACCTCCCCATATATGGAGGGCGCGCAGCGACACTGAGAGCGACCCTTGACCTTGACCCTGCTTGCAGGTCAGGCCGCTCCCCACGCCGCACAGCACCTACGCTGTGTTGGCGCCTATCCCCCACTGCTGCCTTAAGTTCACCGCTCCTTCATTGAAATTGTAACTGTGCCTGATTGTCCTGTAATTGTGTACTTGTTGCCCACTTTTCTCTTCTGTGCCCCTTTGTCAATTGGTTACATCACTTGCCCTGTGTTGCTGCTGTCCCCCTTTTTTTCCGCCAGTACCCCGCTCTTCCCTCCGTTCCCGTCGCTGCCCCCCTGTGGCCCCGCCCACTCGCCACCCCTTTCCTGCCTCCCAGGTGCTCCTCCCTCCCACCTCCCCATATATGGAGGCCGCGCAGGGGCCGCACAGCGCGTGTGCCACTGGCGCACCTAATGCAAGCCCTTCTGCGCCAGTCCAAGCCTGGACCTCGCCCAACACCAGGACCCTTGGCCCCTGGGAACTCCACGTCGCCCGCCTCTGCTACGACTCCAGCACCCTCCATGCACTTAACGCCTGACGAGCACGCCCCTGCTGTCTGGCCGCCCCGAAGCGCACCCAAGGACCCTTCTCCTGCCGGAACTGCAGCTTCACCAGGATCCGGACCACCAATCCACCTACCTAAGAACCCAACTTCCTCAGATGCATCCTGCTCAACACCTGCTCCGCCCGCAAACACGCCATTGAACTCTGGGACCTACTTGACACCAACGCCCCACACGTCGCCTTCCTGACAGAGACCTTGCTGAACCCCTCCTTGGCACCCGACATCGCCATAGCCATCCCGGAAGGCTACAAGATCACCCGCAAGGACCGCACCAACGGAGTAGGAGGAGGAATTGCCATTGTTTAAAAAAACACCCTCAGAGTCTCTACAGACACAGACGACACCCTCAGCACCGCCTAATTCCTGCACTTCCAGATCCACACCGTCCCCAACACAACCCTTAGAGGAACCTTCGTCTACAGACCCCCGGACCCCGACCGCAGTCCAGTGACGCCATCGCTGACTTCATCAGCACACCGCCCTCGCCTCCACGGACTACATCTTTTTTGGGGACCTGAACTTCCACCTCGAGAACAACAACGACACCAACTCCTCCACCCTGATCGACAACCTCGCCAACCTCGGACTCAGACACCTCGTCACAACACCCACCAACTCTGCATCTACTTCACCTTCCAGAAACCCACACACCCGCACCGAGCAGATGCCTCGCCGCCGCTGGAACAAGGTCACCGAGGACCAGCCAACTACCGCCCTCACCCAGACCCCACCCGCAGACCCGACCGACACCACAGTCCACAGCCTAAGACAATGGATCGACAACTGCGCCAACATCCTCACCCCACTCAAGAATCCCCTCAACACCCACACCAGCAAAAGAGCCAGCTGGTTCACCGAAGACCTCCAGGTCTCCAAGCGAACCTGTTGAAAACTCGAAAAAATACTGGATCCGTGAGCGAACACCAGAAAGCTGCACAGCCCACAAGAACGCCACCCGCAGACACCACCACCTCATCAGATCCGCCAAAAGGACCTTCTTCAGAGACCGCCTAGACAACAACGCACAGACAACAAGGAGCTCTTCAACATCGCAAAGGAACTCTCCAACCCCAGCTCCATCACCAGCGACATCCCACCGTCACAAGACATGTGCGACTCGCTGGCCACCTTCTTCTACCGCAAGATCGCTGACATCCACGACAGTTTCAGCACCCTCACCACCCCAGCAACCACTGAGAACCCCGCTGCCTCGACCACCACCCGAACCAACCGCCTGCTCACCTGGACCAACATCAACGATGACGAAACCATCAAGATCATGAACACCATCCACTCCGGATCCCCAGAAGACCCCTGCCCATTCCACATCTTCAACAATGCCAGCAGCACCATCGCACCCCATCTCCAGAAAACCATCAACATCTCCTTCGAGACAGAGACCTTCCCGGAGAGCTGGAAGCACGCGGAGATCAACGCCTAACTCAAGAAACCCAAGGCAGACCCCAAGGACCTCAAGAACTTCCAACCCATCTCCCTGCTCCCATTCCCGGCGAAGGTCATCGAAAAGGCAGTCAACAAACAACTAACCAGCTTCCTCGAGGAGAACAGCATCCTGGACCCATCCCAGTCCGGGTTCCGTAGCAACCACAGCACCAAAACTGCCCTCATCGCCACCACGGATGACATCCGGACCCTGCTTGACAATGGAGAAACTGCGGCCCTCATCCTCCTGAACCTGTCAGCCACCTTCAACACGGTCTGCCACCTCACACTACGAGCACGCCTACACGACGCCGGAATCCAGGAGAAGACCTGTATATTGTTTGGGGGAGGTGGTGTAATATTCTGGAATTGTAAAGGCTTCTCTAGTGATTGGAATGTTAGGGATCAGTTTGGCTGAGGAAATGGAGACAGTTGGAGGCTGTTTGTGTATGGGGTCCTTATGATGTCCTGCACATTAAAGAAACCTCTTTTATCAACCTAGAGCTCATGGCTCTTCTTGAAATCAACAGGTGCCTAATTATTCAAGTGTGGTAGTGTTGTTCCTCTTGAGCAGGTTGTGAATGACAGTCACTAACCGTCTGACATTCAATGTGAGCCTGCGAGTGGAGTTGCTACCACGAGAGGCTGTTATTAATTCTAGAAATATGCCATGGGAAGAATTCTCCTTTGGCTAATTAAAATGACAACTTGACTGAGAGGCTGCTTCAGACTTGAGCACATGAAAATTGGAGTTAAGACTAGTCGCTATATAATCATATTCAAGATCAGTACTGAGAGATAATGACATATGGTGGCTCTGCTGCAACAGGACCTTGATCGAAACTCTTGGTCCTTGACCTCAGGCCGCAAGGTACTCACTTACAGAACAGAGAACTGAAGCCATTGGTACTCACTTACAGAACAGAGAACTGAAGCCATTGTACTCACTTACAGAATTAGAAAGCTGAAGCCTTGTACTCACTTACAGAATTAGAAAGCTGAAGCCTTGCATATTTATATAACAAGTTATCACCGCTCGCAGCCTTCACCGGGGATACCCTTGCTGAACTTGGCATTTTAACTCCATATTTTACAGACTGTTGGTTCCTGCATCCTGATCCACGAGGACCTTTGGAACACACGCGGACGCTGCCGGGACTGCGAGACCCAGGGTGCCTAGCGCTTTAACACCTCAGTGCACCTGGTGTCTCTTCCCGCCTCCAGCTCTCCGCTCTCCAGTGGCTACTTAAGGCTCGCGGCCCCCGCTTCGCGGGAGCCGCTCGCAGCCTTCACGGGGGATACCCTTGCTGAACTTGGCATTTTAACTCCATATTTTACGGACTGTTGGTTCCTGCATCCTGATCCACGAGGACCTTTGGAACACACCCGGACGCTGCCGGGGCCGGGACTGCGAGACCCAGGGTGCCTAGCGCTTTAACACCTCAGCGCACCTGGTGTTTCTTCCCGCCCCCAGCTCTCCGCTCTCCAGCGGCTACTTAAGACTCGCGGCCCCCGCTTCGCGGGAGCCGCTCGCAGCCTTCACCGGGGATACCCTTGCTGAACTTGGCATTTTAACTCCATATTTTACGGACAGTTGGTTCCTGCATCATGATCCACGAGGACCTTTGGAACACACGCGGACGCTGCCGGGCCGGGACTGCGAGACCCAGGGTGCCTAGCGCTTTAACACCTCAGCGCACCTGGTGTCTCTTCCCGCCCCCAACTCTCCTATTTAAACGCATTGGTGATCGCGCACACGGGACGCGTGCGGGACATAGCCTGGGGCAAAGAGCGGGCTCTCTGTGGCCCTCAGAGGCCAGAAGAGGCCGGGCCGGGCCAGAACCCCTGGTCTAACATTGGACCGTTCTGGACTATTGGAGTAAGTTTACGGGGGTGTCATTTCATCGGCTACTATGTCTATTGAAATCCTAACTCCGGAACTTGTTGGCCCTGATAAACCAGTGAGCTTGATCAATGGGAAATTAGACAATTATTTCAAGAAAACTGTTATGGACACCCCCACTACTCCTACCCTAGCGGAACGTCGGGCTGAGCGCCGACGCTCGGTAGAAAGCCTGAAAAATAGATTATTAACTGATTCACCTGTTTTGATCACTTCTACTTTGGAGGGTACCTTAATTGAGAATGCTTGTACTTTTTCACAGAATAGCGTCCCATTAATATTCAGAGAGGGTACGTCCACGATTGATACTGATCCCCAGGATATTGTTAATACCCCCATTAATCCTATTAATCCCAGCATAATTAAGGCCACAATCACAACTGAGGCATTGATAACCCCTACCCCTAGGCAAAGTAGACCCGCAAGGAATAGGGCAAAGAAAGTTACGCCTATTAAAATTTATGGCCCCCCACCTAATAAAAAGAGGCGGAAAAGGACCGACTTATTGAAGCGAAAAATTAATCATGCTGATTTTGGGATTAAAACCAATGCTAGCACAGGGGGAGAGCGGGTACTAGCATCGGATCAGGGAACCATAGCTAGATCACTTACACATTCAAGCTCCACGTCTAAAGTAGTGGAGGTCAGCTCTATAACTGATAATTCCTCCGCTGTTGTGACACCACAGGAATCCCCAAATCGTGTCCTAATCGATAGTATATAATCCATAATAAGGACCTACACTCTTGCGATCGTAGAAAGACTTAATAAAATGGACGATAGGCTCGGGAAGATAGAGCGTGATTTGGGTAGCAAGTTAGCAACCACTAAGGTACTATCTAAGCCTGCTTTACAAACTTCCATTATACCAACCCCTTCAAGTACTCCAGTTATAACCTCCACATCTGCCCCTGCTCAGACCATGGCCATGTCACAAACATCACATACCCCTAGAGAAATTATACCTAAAGCTAATCCTGTATTGCCAAAAAGTAAACTCACACTGCCCCCTGCTGTAACTGCTAGTGGACCGACGACAAGCATAGGTCAAGCCTCTGGGAATCAGAAGAGGGATAGGGGGAGTGGGCTGCCTACACGGGGTAATTACAGCAAGGGCCCCCTTCCAGAACTTCCACCGGAAGCAGTGCCTTTCGTGGTGGTCCTTACCGGGGTGCCAGAGCTAGAGGCGAACAAACGTGAGGGTTTTGCCCAATTGAAGAATAAAATAATGCATTGGTTGAGTATGTATAGACCCATTGCAAATAACATCAACGGCGAAATCGTCCATGTTCGTCGTCTCCCCTGGTTGGGGGGAAGACCCAAGGATATTGAGGGCGACATAGTGGTCATAAATTTCAGAGACCAGAACGCTGTTCATTTTATACTTAACTGGTCTTCTGATCACGATAGTAACCATATCACCCCTCGCCCTCTCACATACTTCTATCCACGTTCAGTGGTGTTCCCGCCCCACCACCAATTCCCGCCAGCCCCTCCCCCACCTTTACCTAGGCAAATGCATCCAAACCCATATTGTCCACCCGTCTACAATAACGGATTTCCATTAATTGGTCATTATCCTACAATAACAGCTGACCCGTATGGGTGGAACATTGTGGCCCCAAGGTATAATTCCTCCTCCCACAGGAGAATGGACCATCTTAAACCTTTCACGCCCTAAGAGACCACCAATAGGTTTGACCTGTTTAGTGGCCTGGAGGATTGTGATTGAAGCCAATTGGCTACGGGGGAGGTGGGTGAGGGAACACGTGGAGATAAAGGGGTGGATGTGGACATGGGTATGGTGGAGAGAGGTTCTATCATGGACAACTTGTTTATGGGGTATAATGCTGCCCGTAATACCAGCTGCAATAAAGACAGTATTGGGCAGTCTCAATGTAACCTGGATCCCTTTACCTTGGCAGATGTCATTATAACCCCTATGGTCTCATCGACGAGTGGTAGTATCCCCCGGTTATCTGATGACCCCATGATCAGGAATGTATCCCCTCCCTATACGGGCCCTCCGTCCAACGAGGCTGCAAGATCAATAGCGGGAGGGTATAAGCTGGGGAGTTGGAATATTGCCGGATGGAATAATAAGGCGGATCGCTTAGGGTGGCTAGAATTTTTAACCCAATTCGATATCTTATGTCTCCAGGAGACCAGGGCGACTGAAGATGTCCGCCTTGATGGTTACGTTGCCTATAATTGTCCAGCCCAGCCCTCCAACATGGGTAGAGATAGTGGAGGGTTGGTGATACTGCTGTCTGTGAGGCTGCCGGTGCAAGTGAAAACCTATCTGACTGTTGGCCTGCACTCGCAGTTGTTATGGTTGCAACATAGGAATGGGCGGAATGTCCTAGTAATAAATCATAACAATGTTTTTAACCATTCAAATACTGTTATGGTTGATGAACTTGATGTGGAGGTTGATAAGCTGTGTGGCCGAAATAGAGTGTCTTTTGAAATTCTGTGGGGAGGTGATTTTAACATTCATATGTGTCCCTTTGCCGGCATGAGGGTGTGCGGGTATGGTGGGGAGGACGGGGAAGACCAGGCCCACTTCCTACATTCGACCTATGGCGACTCTTTAAACACACTCATGCTTAAACTGGATCTATGTATTATGTTACCTGGTGTAGACAGAGAGGGCAACCCGGTACCAACCTTTATAGGTAGGAACTGTGCGACGGTTATTGATTACCTCATCGTCTCCACCAGTATTACTGCTATGTGTACCTCCCCCGAAATAGTAGACTTAGCCCTTAGCGACCACAACTGCTTAACAATGTACCTATCCTTGTGGGGGGATAAGTTAAAGGCGTCGCATGGTACAGTGACAGACGTAATTCCACACAGATCAAACGGCCCCAGAATTAAATGGGGTAGGCACAATGAGGAACGCCTATTAAGTACCATAGTGTCCGCCTGTTTAGATGAGGTAGAGTGCTGTCTTGAACCTGATATAGGTAGTGCTGACATATTAACTAGCTTTGACACCATTAATAAAAATATTGGCAAAATTTTAACTGGTACAAAACCTAAGGGCACCAGGACCACCTGTGGGTGGTTCAATAAGGAATGTACTAAATCCCTACAAAAATTAAAAGCCGCTCTCAATTGTAAACCTAGGGATAGGGAAGCAGTCAGGGCCCTGAGGAGGAACTATATAACTCACCTGAAGGCTAGAAAACAGGAAGTAAGGGAAGAAGCCTGGAACAACTTGACTAAGGCCGTGGATCTTAGGGATACTAAGCTATTCTGGTCCACGGTCAATAGTCCTTTTCTTCAGAAGGATGAATTCCCGGTATTGTCTGGTCAGGTGAGCGAGGAACAGTGGGTAGCTCATTTTTCTAGCATTTTTAACCCTGATGGACTAGATGTAGGGAGCGATAAGGATGCTGTGGCTGACAACCCCCTACCCCTTAATATTACAGTCACCGAGGTGGACGTAGCCATTCGGTGTAGTAAGGGGGGGAAGGCACCGGGCCCCGATGGGGTACCCGTGGATCTTTATAAAGCTGAGGTATCCCTTTGGAGTCCACTGCTGACCAAGGTGTTTAACGCAGCAGCAATGACCTCGGCCCCACAGGTCTGGGGGGAGTCCATCATTATCCCTATCTACAAAAAAGGAGCGAGAGGAGAGGCAAAAAACTATCGCCCGATCTCACTCTTTACTGCCTCCCTTAAAATCATGAGTAGGGTGTTATTGAGCCGTTTGGAGGACTGGGTTGAAGAAAAGGGCATCCTTGCAGACTCCCAGTTTGGATTCCTCAAGGGGTTAGGCACAATAGAACAGTGCATAAACCTGGACCTTATCATAGGCAAATATACTCGTGCTAAGCAAGGCTCGCTGTTCCTTTGCTTTGAGGACCTCTCCAGTGCCTTCGACTTGGTCGACCATGGTCTTTTGTGGACAACTCTACTGGATATGGGCGCCCCACGGGAAATCATTTATTTTCTGGCACAACTGTATAGGAAGTTATCGGCAAAGATACGTTATGGGCAACTGGGTGAGTGTTCTCCAATTATCCCTGTAGGCTCTGGCATTAGGCAGGGATGTGTCCTTGCCCCCCTTCTTTTCTCCCTTTTTTTCAACGCCATTGAGTCCGAACTACGTGCTGTCAGTGCTGATGCACCGACTGCTGACGGCATACCCATTCCGGTATTGCTTTATGCTGATGACACGGTCCTACTCTTGAGAACCCCTCTCGGGCTGCAGAAACTCATGGATAAATTTGTGGATTTTATCAATGGGAGAAAATTAAAAATTAACAATTCAAAAACTTTTAATTATGGCCTGTGGCAAGAAAGTTAAAAACTTAAGACCGTTTACAGTTATGGATCAAATAATACAAGTGGTTGACAAATTTTGCTACTTAGGTATCACTTTTAATAGTGGGGGGATATGGGCGTCTGAAATGACAAATGTAAGAGCTAAAATGGGCAAGTGTGCCTTTGGCATTTTTAAGTTTGCATCCAAGCTAGGCTCTAGGCGGATACCCGACATGTTGTATTTATATCGCCATAAATGTGTTGCCTTGGCCCTCTATGGTTCAGGGGTATGGGGCCACTGTAATCACAATATGCTTCAGGTGGAGGAAAACAAATTTGTTAAAAAGCTTCTTTGTTTACCATCCTCTGCCTCAACCAAACTGATCCACCAGGAGGTTGGTCTGGAACATCTCTCTGATCTGATAAGTCTTAGACCACTTTTAGTATGGAGATCTATTTGGGTCAAGGAGCAGACAGGGTTCACAAAAAAGATCATTCTAGATTGTCTCCACATGGACAAATGTTCCCGTATCCCCTGGCTCAATTATATTATCTGTGTATTTAAGGATGTCTTCAAATTACATGTTTGTGATAACCCACTTAGCGTTATAGACATCCCTAAGAAAGAACTTAAACATGTTTTTATGAGGGCTAGTATTCTAAAGTGTAATGCTGACACCTCTCAGTATTCCACACATGTTTTCTACGATAGGTATAACATGTTAGAACCGGGCTTCGCAGGATACCTTAAAATGGTTACCATTCGTTCTCACCAATATGTATTGACAAGACTGCGGATGGGGACCGTTCATTTGCTTGTTGCGTGTCCACATATTAAGACTCACACTACTGCCCCCTGCCCATGTGATGGGATTTCAAAGCAAAGCTCGGAGCATTTTCTATTGTTATGCCCTTTTTATCTTCATCTCCGCAAAACCTATTTGAAACCACTTTTTAAAAAATATAATGTATCCACTATTGAATCTGCTATGAGGCTTTTATTTGGGCTTGATTCGCAGGACATTTGTTTTTTTACTGCTGTATTTATTTTAAAGTCGGTACACTTGAGGAAAAATATGTCCTTTGTTACATGAGTATTTATAAATCAGCTGTATTTTATATGTATGTTATCGTTTCATGTATGTATGTACTTTTATGATTATTGTCAACAAATGATCGAATAAAGTTTTTGAATTGAATTGACAGTCACTATCTTTAGTTCACCTAAAAAGTAATTGTTCTGTTCCAAGGAGTCTTAGTACCCAGTAACAAAGCCATTTTCCCTCAGTTATAGGAGGGCATGCCATTGAGAGGGTGGTTATCCAAATCACAGATACTCCAAACTGAAGTATTGGTTCCACAGTAGTCCTGGTTTATTGTATATACAGTAGATCCCTACTACAATAATTTTACTTTCCCTAGATAGGACAATCAAAAGTATTTGACATAGTATGGAAATTTTGACAAACGTGTACCCCTGTTAATTTACCCATCCGGATTTTATGGGCTCAGAGTTTAAATTAATGTCAGATAATGTGCAACCGATCTGTTGACGTCCAACCAAATGCATGACATAAAGCTCCTAAAATGGAGCTTCAGCATCTTAATGCTTGTATTTCATTCATTAAAGTAGATGATTTTGTTATTTCTGTTCACCGGTGCACAGTGCAGATCATCCTTCTTGGCAGCCTCCTTTTGTACATAAGCTATGTGTCTTAGCTATCCTCTTCAGAGACGCCATTTTTAATGACATAGAGCAAAAATGTCCAGCTCAATGTGTATCATAAGAGCGTGTCTGGAATCAGACAAGGGGCAAACTTGAAACAGGTTCTATATTCCACAATCTCCTTCCTGTGAGAGAAGGTCAGTGAACACCCAGCAGCATTCAAAGGACCTGGTCCTATAGAAAAAGGGGTGCGGGATTTGAGAGAGAAAGAAGACAAAACACAGATGTGGCACCTCTTCTGCTGGACTCAGATTAAGAGGTGATTCAAAACAGGTTATAATTGAAAGGCTCACAGTAGAAGGATGGCATGTTTGAGGAAACAGAATATTTTGGCATCTGGTAATTAATATCTTCACAGATCATTGCTTTCAAGGAGTATACAGGCTTACCCAATGTTCCAAATACCAAGCCTCTGGCAAAACCAGAGCAATAGCAGGAGGCTGCAGCATGTAGCATGTGAAACAGCCAGATACCTAATGGAATTGTCAAAGTTACAACTTTGCAGGTATGAAACAGGAAGGGAAAAAGGGGAAAACAATAATGGGTCGGAAAATTTAACCGTGAGCGAAGTGAAGTGAGAGGAACGAGAAACCTACAACACAGCAAGCTGCAAGGCACATACTTTTCCTGCTGTTATTGGGTAAATTCACATGGACATGCTCATCCTCAGAGGGCACTCCTGATTGGTTCTTTGACTCAGGGTAAACTTCTGATCCCTACTTCTTGCCCAGACTTCGCAGGTGTGTCTTCCACCTCTATTAGCCAGTCCTGCCCCCCCCTTTGTTTTCTGATCTGTGATGTGCTTCTTTGTGATGACCTATGAGCAGGTCTCTCTCGCCTTTGCTGGTCTGGTCAATCTGACTAACAGTCTTCTGACAAAGTGTTCTAAAATAGAAGCCTTCTGCCCAGGAAAAAGAACATCTAGCAATGTTAATGACTACTGTAGACACGTCAAAAAAGTATTGGTACACCCAAGGCAGTCATACCTTCTAGGTGTGAGCTTTGTAAGTCTCTCACAGGCACATTTAAGGTCCTGATTCTAGTCCACTTGAAAGAGGTACAGTAGCCTAATAGGCAGTAGCCTACATGCCTCCTCATTTAAAGCAGTGCTTTTACTCCATGAACAACGAGTCAGTTTCGTTATAGTCCCTCCCTGTCCCGTATGCGAAATGTGACAGGTTGGAGAGGAAATGGCTGAAAGCAGCTTTTAGCAAGAGAAAGACAGGAAATACAAAAACATGATAATGTGAACAGCCTTTATTAAATATTCAATGTTTTTACCTGCTTTAATCATGTTGAATGTCCGAAAATGGTGATAATGTCTAGTATACATCTAGTCAATGCTGAAACATGATCACAGGTGTCAGACAGCGCTCCGAAAGTGATCAGCCCAAACTTTCGTTTAGTACTGGGGGTGCAAGAATCGTGCGAGTTTGCCGCCATCTTAGAACACCGGCTTTAGGTAGGGGCTTGGGAGGAACTGGATGGCGAGTTGGCCATTAGCTGACAGATTTCTGACATTCATGCAGAGTCGTGAAATTTAGCCACTGATCCTGAGATGGATAGGGACTTCTACAGCCAGGCTGTGTGGCAGGTGTGCACTCCAGGGTCCTTGCCTACCAATTACACAACTGCAAATTCTTACAGCCCTGTAGGTTGGAGAACCAGAACTGAGCCTTTACCAGTAGTTAACCTGTAGGAACCTGTAGCTAAGTGCTGCTCAGTGGCACTTCCAGGAACTGCATGTTTAAAAATGTATGTTTTTAGACTCAGAGAAATGTATTGCAGGATATGTAACAAATTGCGTTAATGTAGTATAGGTTGCAGTTAAGCATGCTACTGGTTAGCCTCAACACCAGAACAGGTAGCAACCCCTCATGATCCAGGAAAGGCAAACCCTCATTTTGTGTTAACAGTAATAGATAGAATTCTCTCAGCTGTTCTCCCCTATTTATTTGTGTACTCTTCTGGCACTGTGTTTTATGGGCACTGATTGCTGGGGTTTGCAAAGAGAAGGTCACCACTGTGAACAGCAACTGGACTTGTCTCCTGGCTGAGATTGCCAGTTATGATGTAATGTATACACATGGTCCTATGTATTGATTGCATATTCTCTTTGTTGTATACACTTTACAATACATTACAAATGTTTTGAGAAAAAAAACAACAGGGACAGGGAGGCTGCCTTTTTCCATGTCTTGACAGACACTGACTTTCCAGGGCTGAGTTTTCACTTACAAATCATTACTTTTGTCTATTTCGTTTTATGGCAATAAGCCAAGATTAGAGCCCCCAGAATGCACTTGGTTGTTTGTGATACATGCAAGGAGGTAACCAGCCGAAATGACCAGTGGAGTAATCAATCTAATTCATATAGGAATTTCTTATGATGCAAGTGAATCCACAAATCTCCCTTCTGTACCTGATTCAGGTTGCATATTACAGTCCTAAACTGGTCCAGATAAGTTCGAATTTGCCAAGTCGTCAAATATCTCTGCTGTTCATTGGTTAATGAAGGTTTTGCTTTTAATAATTTACCCGGATCCAAGCATACCCAAGGACCTGGGCCTGTGTCCCACAGCGAAACATTTTTCTACTCCATGAACTGCTCCAGATGGGGATCAACCATATGCAAACCAGTCTTGGTCCTGCTTCAACGGAAACAGTGCAGCCCAAACTAACAGGTCACAATCCCATAGAGTTGAGTGGTGCAGGGTAGAATGGAGGGGTGCAACGTAGAGTGCAGTGGCATAGAGTGCAGTGGTGCAGAGCAGATTAGAGTTGTGTTAAGTGGATTGGCATAGAGTGCAGTGGCATAGAGTGTAGTGGTACAGAGTAGAGTGGATTGGCATAGAGTGTATTGGCGCAGAGTGCAGTGGCCTAGAGTGCAGTGGCACAGGCTACAGAGGCACAGACTGCAGTGCTGCAGAGAGGATGACATAGAGTGGAGTGGTGCTAAGTAGAGTGGAGTGGTGTAGAGTGCATTGACATAAAATAGAGTAGTGCACAGCAGAGAGGTGTAGAGTGAAGTGGAGTAGAGTGGAGTGGTGTAGAGTGCAGTGCAGTGACCCTGAGTGGAGTGGCAGGTGGAGTGGCAGGTGGAGTGGCAGAGTGGATAGGTGCAGAGTAGAGTGCAGCAGTGTGGATTGGTGTAGAGTAGAGTAGAGTAGTATAAAGTGGAATATGCGTGGTGAGGTGGTGCACTGCATTACAGACAACACATTTTCATTTGAAATGACCATTACATTGGCACAGACATACAGTTTTTCTGATAAACGTATACAGCACACAAACAATAATGTGCACAAATGTGATCTACTAATGTATTGATTTGTTTTGATGGTATTGAAATATTTGTTTCCACCACACTTCAGAATTACAAAAAACTGTGCTTCTAGTGCTTTCCTAATTCTGATCTATTCCGAAATATCTGCACAGTTCCTTTACAGACACTTAAATATTGTCGTATGCTAGAAAAAGGCAATTCTTTCAAAGCAAGATTGTCACATAAAGCCTCTCACTTAGAAGTCAGAGTAAGAAAAGCAAACACCAAGACAGTGCCTGACATTTGCCCTCTGTCTTTGAATGCATAGCATATGAGACAATATAAGAAACAAGATTTATAGGGCTTTTGACAGAAAGTAAGCACCTAGTGAAAGAATATATTAAATAGGGTACGGTCCATGGGAGCCAAGAACTTAAGCTGGACAGCCTAAAACAAATAAAGCCAGTAAATAGAAAGCAAGCAAATGTGAGTTACAAACCTCGAAGCCCATGTTAAGCAATAGGCAGAATGCATTCTCCTTGAAGCTTTCCGAATGTCCCCAATATGTCTTTAGCAAACCAAAGAGGATGACGTTTTCAAATCAGGGCGGTTTAAACATGTAAAGACAAGCTGAACTGTTATTTTTCAAGGTATGGGAGACTGTATGCATATGTACTTGCTGCATGCAATGTTTATAGTAATAGAGAAAGCAACAGTAAAATACAGCCCAGAGGACCAGACCATGAAACGGTCCCCCAAAGAGCCAAAAAGAAGCCCATACACAGACTGCAAGAGCAGCCCTTTGGGTCCTGCCAGATTGCCTTAGAGGCCTGTCCTACACTGCACATTTGCAGAGCAGACAGTGGCTTGCACAGCTGCTCTGTGCCATTCCCTCCCTATCGACCATGTGAAAAACTTCAGGCTCCATTGCTCACTATTTTAACACCTGTCATCAGCACTAACTTCAAAACTAAGAAATAAATAAAACCAGGCTCGCAGGCCTCAAGCGGGCCAGCAGAAACCACGTTTTTCTCCTCCGCTTGCCCTCGCATTCTATTAATAAAGATTGTTTTTAGTATGGTTTCTAGCAGGCGCTTGGCAGGCCTTCAGATGCGATCGCGGAATGCGTCCACCAACACAGACATCCCGCTCTTTCTCCTATCTTGCTTTCTTTTCCTTGGACTAGGTCTTTGTTTCCAGGTCCTGACGGAACGCAGCAAATCTGGTCTCCTTATGTGATGCATTGAGGTGAATCCAAATAGATGACTTCAGGCGGGCTGGCAAGGTAGAGCGGCGCTCTTGGAGGGGGAGTTGGGGATGGCCAGGCAGCCTCAGCAGGAGCAGATTGGTCAGCTTGGAATAGCAGGGGCGGCCTTAGGCATGTGCAAGCTGTGCACCTGCACAGGGCCACCAAACCCCAGGGGCCACCACGCCACTATATATCCTTAATATAATAATCCTCTGAGGATGGATACATATTTGTGTGGCGGCCCCTGGCAGGGATTTGGCGGCCTCTGGCTCTGTTCCACTTCCAAACACCCTGACCCCCCCCCCCCCCCCCCCTCTTCACTGGCCTCCGCGCTCCGCCCCACCCGGACCCCCTACCTACGCTCCCTGCCCAGGGCCGCCATGAGCCTAGAGCCGCCCCTGGGAATAGGTACCACTTTCAGAGACTTCCTGGGATAGCTAGATGGTCCACCTGTCTGAAAGTATTTTGGGGCTGATTGTGGTCCACTACATCGCCATGACTGCATACTGAGAGCCCTGTTCTTATAGTGAGCAAGAGGGTAAAAAAATAATATTTCAACCGGGGGAAGTTTTTAGGAAGAGGTCAAAACAACTTCAGAGGTGTGAAGATTGCCTTCTTTGCAAAACTTCACCTGCGGGTTCATGGGAGATATCTCCCTCAAAAAAACGTTGATAAAGAATTCTGCTAAAAAAAAAAGTTTTGCATAGGTGTGGAAGATTGCAGCAAAACCTGCATACTACATTCACGCCCACCTCTTCTGGGTCACCTTCAAACCAAGGTCCGTCTGTTTCATAGAGATTACCAGCCTAATAAAAATTTTAGAGACATCATCGTCATTTTGCCAAATTTATAATACCGAGTCAAATAGTTCTATCCTAACAATAAAGGATGAAATGCGACTCTGGGACTGGGAGTACGATTGTCCCCTTTGGCTCAACATCCTTTGATTGGGGGTGAATCACTGAAACTCCCTGAGCCTGAGAAAAAAAATATCTGGCCTTTTGTAATGTAATCTGGTGCTCCTGTAAAGCGCTTCAATGCCCCACGGCCGAGTGCGCGCTATAGTAAACAACTCCTGCAGCCCATCCGGTGACCACACAAGCAAAGCGGATATTGTCTGGAAATTGTCCTATTTTGATATGGCGCCTTAAAGTCCGGAAGTTGATTGACTGAAAACCTCAGTGAATTGTACTTGCAATAAACGGAGGAAAGAAATACTGAAAAGATTAAGTTGTCTTTGGGCTTGGCAAATGCCGGCCCTGTTACTGTTCAGAAACAGTGGTTGTTGGAAAATAGCCTGGGTGGGAAGCCCCACCCCGGGCATGTGCTATGTTCGCGCGCATGCAGTGTATCTGAAGGAACTACCATGGAGCAGAAAAGACAATACTGATAGGAATGCTCGCCTCAGTTATGTGTTTGAGGGAACGCATAGTAATGTGTTAAAAAAAACATTACATCACTTTTTTTCCCCACACAGGACCTGTGCCCTGCGGAATCTCTACTGAGACATAAAGAGAAGTCGGCAGGCAAATGTGAATTACATAGTTTGGTGTAATTACCACAACCCACTGATTTTTACCTGCATAATTTTCTCATGGCTGAAGTTGTGTGTAGATAAATGCAATTATTCACAATGTCGGACTGGCCTGTAGCGCTGGTCTCAGAGGTCAATATGTGGGCCAGTCTTTCTGGCTAATTGTGGACCTGTTTTATGGTCTTCTGGCCCGGTTTTTACTGTCGATTTCCCTGATATTAAAACAAACATTTCCTGCAGCAAGCTCAAATCTGTGCAGTCTTCCATACCTTGAAAAACGCGTATACATTTATGCCCACATGCATCAATATCGGCTTTTGCGATTTCTAAATTGCGAAAAATAGCGATTCGCAATTTAGAAATCGCAAAAGCCTATGCATGATTATTTTGTAATTTTTTATGCAATTCGGTAAAAATCGCTATTTTTACCGAATCGCATAAAAAATGTGAATTTCAAATTGCGAATTAGCAATTCCCATTCATTCCTATGGGCCAAAATGCCCATAGGAATGAATGGGAATTGCGAATTCACAATTTGAAATCGCAATTCATCAATCCATTTCAAGGGTGGAGAGGGGTTCCAAATGACCCCCCTGCACCCATGAAATGCTCTTTTACCTATAAGTTACATACACACATGTCCTAAGGACATGTCTGTCTGTAACTTAACAGTTTAAAAAATGCATTTTTGTGCATTTTTAAACAATTTCGCAAATCAACCTCGTGGTAATTTGCACTTGCAATCTTTAAATTTGCAAATTTTTTAAGAATGATGCATTGCATTTAAGGAATCACAAAATTGCGATTCCTTAAATGCAATCGCATTTTAGAAAATCGCAAAATTAGCGATTTTCAACAAAAACAAATGATGCATCTCAAAAAGCATTTTTGGAATCGCAAACGGCCGATTTTAAGGAATCGCACCGTTTGCGACTCCAAAAATGCTTGATGCATGTGGGCACTTGTCTTTACAAAGTAAAAACTGCCCCAATTTGCAAACATGCCACCCCCCCTTAGGAATCTAACTCACTAAGGGGGCCATTTGTATTTTGATGTCCTGGTCTATTTTGTGTCCCAGTCCAAGCTTGATTATTCAGAGTTTCAACATATACACAGCAGGAATCAGGCCGTATTAGAACGCTGTTCCCCTTTCCGAGTTGCATATAACTCAAAATGAAGCAGTAATATAGAACTCACTGAAAAATGAATCCTACTGTATCTGTACTCTTGTCAACTGCATTGCCACCTCAATTTACCTCAGGACAGAGAATGAGCCCCGCAGTTGCCACCTGTATTTTGTTGGTGATAATAACAATGGTTGATATATTAAACTTGCATCAACCCTAGTGGTAATAATTTTACATTGTAAAAGCTTAATAAGGATAAAAATATTGTAGTAGGGGAGGAACAGCATAATCTCTGAATGAACCCATCAGAGTTACCATGTTGTTGCACCTCTGCAGACCTCAGCCCTTTCAGCTACTTCCACTCTTCTAGTAGCAGATGGCATAAATACCTGCAAAAGGATATTGGGTGGGGTTCTATTGGTTCTAAATCAACTCTTTGGCCCTCATTAAAAACTTCTCAGTCGTGAAATGAGTACCACTGAATTGATAACAATAATTGTCCTCTGTGCATTGCCAACATGCCCGTCCATATACTTATGATACAAAAGCACAATGACAATATAGAGGGTTAAGTAATGGCAGAGGGCGAAGGAACCACTAACACAATAGATTCAGTATAACATTTTATAGATTTTCAAACAAAAATAGATATATACATTTGTCAATCAAAGAAACATTTGTGTATTGTGGCCCAAGTGAGAACGGGAACCTAAACCTAAGTGACAATGTGAGTCTTATATACAAGGTTTCGACAATTTGTACAAGTCGACCATTATCAACAAGCATTAGCATAGCTAATAGGTCTCGCCTTTGGGACCTTATAAGTGTTTAGCCATGCAACAGTTGATGTTGTTTCACCAAGGATATTGTGCTAGATAACTAAACACTTCTAAGGTCCCAAAGGCGAGACCTATTGGCTATGCCAATGCTTGTTGAATAGTGTGACAATAGCCCAAAAGGATATCTTTGCGCTGAATGCATTGCGAAAGAAAGCACTTCAACATGACGCCAATGGTTAAGAAGCGTAGAACCATGTTTTGATGGCCTTCTCAAAGGTTAGATGGTTGGAGGCCAAACAGCAATTCAGTGGAAGTAAACTCAAGAGTTTAGTAGCCAGGCATGAGAATGTACTTCCTCCAGTTCTCTGATACCAAATACATGGGACCTGGAGATGCTTGAGTGAAACCCATCTGAGAGACCCAGTAGGCTAGGGCTAGTAGGCAAGAGTGAGATTAAATTATCTTCAAGCGAAAGTGGACCAGAAATATACAAGGTACAATGAACAAGAAAAGGGTCTTGAAGATGATACGTTTAGCAATCAGAAGTCATTGCATGTACAATTTATTCTTTTTGTATTGTATTTGTCTATTTCTTCTGTTTACAAAATAATTAAATAAAATCATTTTGAACTTAAAGAAGTCATTGAAAGGTGGCTATAAAGGGAACGTTTGGAGAATCTTGAGAAAGATTAAACATAGGGCATCCTGCCTTGTATTAATATATTCAAATTCAGAAAGGAGCTTAATATGCACTCCCAAATAGAGTATTACAGTAGTGCAACCAGGACGAGATCAGGGTCAGGAATACTGTCCGCCTGGATGACAAAGGTAAGAAAAGAAAGGATTTTGCAAAGAAGTTGGTAGAATCATCCCAAAGAGATTTTGCTGACTTGAGTCATTGGAGAACGATTTTTGTCTATCCATAATCTTAAATTACAAACTTTGATGACAAAAGTAGAGGGAAGTACTCTATTTCTGTGGCCACCAATATGAGAACTAGGCAGAGCTCAGTTTTCCCAGCAACTTCGGCCTTGTCTTGATTTTAAGAAAGATGTTCATGAAGGATGCAACAGTAGTAACAACGTTTTGAAAATTAAGGCATAAAGTTGAGAGAAAAGACCTGAGGCTAAAAGATATTTGCATCGTCCATGTAAATCAAAGATGAACAATATGTATCGATACGTTGGGCTGAAGGGTAGAGGTATACATTGAAAAATATCTGGCTTACAAGGTGCTCTCTCGTACTTTCTGCTTGAGTTTCCTAAATTTGGAATGTGAAGAGCTTGGGTGCAATCTTGAAAGTAGAAGAAAGTGTAGAAGAAAATGTAGGGCAAGGCTTTTCCTTGAACCTCCATATGGGAAAGACCAATAAGAAGAATTTCGAAGGGCACAGTATCGAAGGCTGCCGAGGCTAATGCCCTTTAGTCTATTTGAAGATGTATATCATATCATAAAGAATGTACATCGGGTGAATCTCCTTACTATGAAGTGGGTAAAAGGCTGACTGAGCAAGGTTGAGGATCTCACTGCTTTATATAAAGGATGATCATTTTACAATAATTTTCTTTACAAGGTTTTTGTTTGGAAATTGTGCCACAATTGCTGAAGGCTAACTCATCGGCAGAGTGTCTTTTAAACAAGGGTAAAACTATTGCTTATTTCCAAATAGCAGGCACCATTCCTTGAACCGAAGATAAGTTGTAGGGCTTAGTCAAGGCAAGGGGTAATGGATTTGTGTTCATGTGAGGGATATAATTTGAACATTGGTCAAACGTTAACACTGATTTGACAGAGAGGAGGCGTCTTTAAATGCTTTCTTGTGTTAGAGGTACGAGATCGAGAGACAGGTTGGGGACAGCAGTCCGATTCATTCAGGGCTATCTGTTACTGATCATGGAGCAAGTTTGAAAAGGACCTCGAAGACTGAACTGATTTTACTGTAAAAGATGGTGAAAGATAGTTGCATGAGGCTGTATTAAAGTATTACAGCAATTTGAGCTGTTGAGTTTAGAAACGGTTTAAAAAATCGCCTTAATGGAATTTTTGGCCTGAAAAATGTGATTGTAAAAATAATTGGCTGTGGTGTGCCTTGCTTATTTTTAGTAACTTCTAAAACGTTTGGCAGCATTGGCGTCTGTCAGAAGAATAGCTAGTGCGCCATTCTCTCTCTGCTGATTTTACATGTTAAGGGACTCCAAAAACTACAGAGCTGAAGGTGTGCATGATGGCCATGATGTTTATACTTTGAAATGAGGTGTAAGTGTGGAGAGGGGAATAGAAGAAGTGCTCTCTTGATATGCTTTGCTTTATATTTTTGTTTTAACTACTTTCAAATGATTCAAGCATTTGTCTGATTTTTCTTACACCAATCCCAGATAGTGGAAGAGCATGCAATAAATAATGACTGTTGTTCATGAAGCCTTTTGTCATTCTGCATATACTTGCCTATAAACCACAATACATAACATTAAAAAATGTTTTGGGACTTCCTGCGTACTAGCCAACATAGTTTAAAAAAAAAAAATTCTATTTAAGTGCCAAAAATATTAGCGGGCTGAAAGCAAACTATATCGAAATAGGGTTTTAGGGGCAGGATATGAGGCTCCTTGTGTAAATGAAGATTTGAGATGCACATATAACGAGCATTGGCAAAGCCAGTGGGTCTCATCTTTTAGCCCTACTAGCTTTGCCAATGCTTTTTGCTGATGCTGCATCAGCAAAAAAACAAAAAACAAATATACAAACCAGCACATACATAACATGAAGCTGATGGTGGTTACATCATGGTGCATTCATCCCCACGTATGTCTGCACATACTGTAACGTGTACCTGCACTCATCATCAAGTATGCGTGTACCAGCTATGTGCCCCTTGAGCTGTTTCATTTATTTACTGTTTCAAGATAGCTTATGCTACTTGCTAAGAAAAAAAGCGCCTTTTAAATGTTTTTTTAATGGAGCAGCCCAACACTAAATGGCAGCTATTGGGCCTTTTTAAGGACCACAAGAGGTAGCTGAATGGGTCAGGGAAAGCAACTGCGAATGGATGGTGGGAACAGATGTGCTCGATGCGGTAAAAAATCATTTTTTTAAAAGTTGTTTTTCGGGAAGTAAAGGACTGGGAGAAGGAGAAGGATGCAGGGCGGGGGTGGAAACAACACACAAGAGCAGAGGCGAAAGCGGTGGATGAGATTGGGGCGTAAGAATGAGGGAGCAACACACAGGGCTCATGGGGTGGGTATTTGAAGGGGGCGCTGCACACAAGGGAGATGGGAATGCTGAATGACAAAGGAAACAAGCATTGGCCGCGCGGCCGTGAAAGTGACACGGCTGCAGGGCAGTGAAAGTGAAAGTGGTGTTGGGAACAACAGATGTGCTTGATGCGAGAAAAATGCATTTTTTTAAAAGACGATTTTCGGGAAGTAAAGAACTGGGAGAAGGAGGAGGATGCAGAGCGGGGGTGTAAGCAACAAACGAGAACAGAGACGAAAGCGATGCATGGGAAATAAAAACTTAATGACCCGTGACGGAGGAGAGAGATTGCGGCTGCGCGCGTGCACTCTTGCATGAACACAAGCGCTAGGCCAGCCAGTAGCACTTTGAAAACTCACCTACTAAATGTCTCTCCGGGTAACGCATGCGCTGGCTCAGCGAGACCTAAAACGATTCTATGTGAACAGCAGCTATATACAGTGATACGTGCTGGGAAATGGTTTGCTTCTAAGCGTATTTGTTCAGTCGAGAGTGTGTTTGTTCAGGTCCTGATGTGTTCTGCATTCTGCGCGAGGACACCAGGACCTGAACTAACACACTCTCGACTGAACGAATATTCCCCAGATGAAGGCCAACGAGGTTGAAATGCATTGGGATGATTGAAAGTCATATATGAAATGGTGTACAACTAACACATTATGGTAAATGAAACATAATTTCCCTTGGATGAGAAACTAAAACAAAACCAACTCGGAAACAAAAAAAGTGTATAAAACTTTATTGAACTTGACAAAATCTCACGTAAGAGATATGAACCTGTGCCCTGGGGACATACCCCACGTTTATGGGGATGCGATCTAGTTCATTTAAACACACACTCTGGTTCGGAGAGTGATACCCAGGAGCCGAAGAACCACTTTAACTACTGGAGAACCCTTAGCTGCGCACGCACTATTTCCACTAGTTCATTTTAAAACAAAAACTCAAATTGTAATGCAAAGTAAAGTGAAGGAAACACACCCACTTCACATAAATGATTGCAATTACAGTTAAATCAACAAGGACAATAACATACAAATATTTTTATACGTAATAATAAAACTCTGACAAGGATGACATTGAAACTGTAAGAGTGAGATAGGAAGATGGGTAGTGTAGGGGGATGGAAGAAAGAGGCGTAAGCGGTGTTAAGTCTAAGGAGGTTTGGAATTAATCAAGCCTTGTATTGTGTAGCACAGGCTGCAGGCTTCTAAGAGTAGTTTTGGGCTCTTGCATTTTTTATTTTAGAAATGAAACCCTGTGATGATGTTATGAAAAACCTTTAGTAAAGTTTTAGGGTAGGGAAAATAGATCTGGAAAGATTTATACTCTTTGAAACATGAGTATGAGAGAGGTCCAGGTTTTGAAAAAAGGCATTCTGGATGTTACGCCTCAGTCCTCGTGCTGACAACACTTAGCAGGCAATCCCCTTGAATTTCCACCATGCTAGTAAAGAAGGCTGAATTTCAAGTCAATATGATATTACTTGTAGACACTATGTGCAGTAATGCTTCCAATTCTATTGAGAAAGGGCAATAGCAATATCCAATCTTCTTCAAGGGACCACTTCCAAGGGTCCAGGACTGGGGTGGCATCACTTGGGAGGGCAGGACTCACAGCTGGCTGAGTCCAGGAACTTGGTTCAATATGCAGGAAGCCTGTTCTGTCCTTGAGGCTTCTGAGCAGGAGTCCAGCCAACTCACCCTTGGAGTCCTTCTGGTGGTCTTGAGTTCAAGATGCAGGTCTAGTCCTTCTCACTCAAGCAGTAGACAGAAGGGCAGCACAGCAGGGCCACAGAATGGCAGACCTTCTTCCTGTAAAGCAGCACAGGTGTCTTTCTTCTGAGTCTTCCACTAGTCCGGATGTGCACTAAAAAGTTGGTATATGAGGTCCAATATTTATATCTGGTGCACTCTTTGGTGTAGGAGAAGTTTCTAAAGGCTTCCACCCCACTGAGGCATCAGGCATCCCCTTCTGACCTGCTCTGGCCCCAGCTTGTCTGGAGACACATAAGACTAGTAACAAACCCTTTGTGAGAGTGCTCAGTCAGAACTTTTGTGATGTGCAAGTGTGGTCGGTGACAGCTTATCCCCCTCATTAAGTCAGAGTGGCCCATCCTGCCAACACCTAGTTTTCCTTTGTCTCACTGTCTGAGAGCAATATACAAAGACCGACAGCAAGCTACACATAGTCATGTGACCCAAGGTATGATTATATACCTTTATTATGCATGCCTTACATCACTTGCCTTTGCAACGTGGTTGTCACAATGACCACGTTGTTACAACGCAAACTATAACTTCAGAAGTTATTTCAGTGACTTGCTGTAGGGAGTGAGCTGGACTTAGGAATAGTATAATTTACAATTCCTACTTGAGTTTGTGCAATAACAGGGAAAGTGTTGTATTGTAAATCCAACACCAATGCGCTGACTAGAGCAAGTCGTTGAAACAACTTGTGATGTAATAGTTTTGGGTTGTAACAACGCGGTTGTTGTAGTGACCACATTGTAAAGGCCTGCCATGTAAGACATGCGTTGTTATGGATGTTTTCCCCCAGGAACAGGCTGCAGGCACCAAATGGTTAGGACAAGAAAATGCCAACCTTCTAAAAGTGGTACAAAAGGGGGTGGTGATGGACGGATCATCTGAATCAATCAAAAGTGTTTGATTGACTCAGATGCTCCGTCCATCACCACCCCCTTTTGTACCACTTTTGGCCGCCATAGGTGTGGCAGGGTATGCTCAGACGTGAGTCCCTTGCTCACTTTGCCAATGGATTCAAGCAAGCCGGGCTGAAGACGGCTGGAATGCCAGAAACCGGTCCTCGGAAGCTTATTTCCGGTCCAGGGAAGACATGGCTTGGCAGTTCGGGCTGGACTGTTCCCATGAGGCACAGGGTCAGACTGATTTGCATATAGCCATGTCTGAACTGGGGTGGCAGAGTGGGCTAAAGAACGGTGATGGATTAAACCCAGTTCTTTTGACTGGGTGTGAGTGTTTGATTGATTCAGATGCTCCGTACATCACCACCCCCTTTTGTACAACCTTCTAAAATTGGCATTTTCAGAATTGTGACTTAAAATCCGGCTTTACCATTAAAGACAACTTTAAATTACAATTCTTTAAACACCAAACTTGGACTGTCTACCTTCCTCAAATGGAATGTTATCACTTATTAAATGTAATAAGGGAACCCAATGTTATCCTATTGGAGTGATAGGCCTTGCAGAAGTGAGAAATAATATAGGAGTTTGTCGCTACCAGGGTATGTAAACCTTTAAAGTATATGTCACAACTTTTTAAATACACTGCACCCTGCCCTCTGGGCTTTCCAGGACCTACCCTAGGGATGACATATGTATTAAAAATGAATGTTTGGGTAGCAACAGATTTATTTGCCAAGTTTAAATGGTAGTTTGAAACTGCAAACACAGGCTGCAATGGCAGACCTGAGACATGTTTGAAAAGGCTACTTAAGTGGTATTTAGTTTACAGGCCCAGGGTACATGCAGTACCACTTTACTAGGGACTTACAAGTAAATGAAATGTGCCAATTGGGTGTACACCAAATTTACCTTGTGTGAAGGAGAGAGCACAATCACTTAGCACTGGGTAGCAGTGGTAACAGTCCTACGGCCAACTAAAATGAAAGCAGCAAAAATAGGACTGGTGAAGGCAAAACGTTTGAGGGAAGACCACCCTAAGGCTTTCAGGTCAGGTCTAACATCAGCTATTTTCACTGTACCAGGATTGGCTGATCCATAGGAAAGCACAGGGATACAATATTAAATACTAATACTGTATCTCTGGAATGGGACTAGTAAGAAACATAATATTGAAGTCCGATTTTTTTCGAGATATTATGGGAAAGTAATTTTAAAAAGTTACCTTTGCCCAGCCTGAAAGCTAAATCTGCATTTTTTCTCTCCAGCTTGTGCTACACTGTAATTAGTATTTCAATAGGTGTGAATACGGTGTGAACTTGCTCCCAGGACAAAGATGAAAGGCCTTGGGTGTGGGGAGGTGCTGTTGTGCTCTTGACAGGATGGTCTGTGGGCTGGGCCAAAGGAGTTGGTTAACTTTAAAGAGGCCTACCCAGTCACAAGCAGATGTAGCTAACACACAGACTTGCACTCGTCTTTTGTCCTCCAGCCAGACTGGTCTCCACCACAGAGGGCATCTTGTTGACATCACAGTGTTAGATTCTACAAGAGTGTCAGGACTTGCTTGACAGGTCTTCTATAGTTTTTCATATGATACTTAGGGTGCGCTACAAAGGAGGGAAACAGAATGCCAAAGCAATTTTTATGTATCCACTGTCTAGTTGCTGAAAGCTCACCTTTGTTGTACCAGACATTGTCTCTGAATTTGCTGTGGGTACCTACCTGGATTTTAGTGCTGGATGAGTGAGGACACTAGATTACTATATTACCTTTCCAAACACACCTGCCCGGCCATCAGAGTTCAAGTTGAGAGTGGCTTCTATCATCTTGAAAATGCCTAAAGTGGGTAGGCTTAGAGACATGTGCCTTACCCCCTTGGGTTTACTCCCTTGGGTTCAACCAACCCCATAACCTAGGGCCAGGCACATATGGTCCATCTCTAAGCATCCACTCTAGAACACCTCTTCGCCTGTTGAAGATCAAAAAAGGATTGCACCTGCTGTGTCAGACCTGAAAAGAACCTTATGTGCTGGACCTGCTCTCCCTCTTGTACTCAGGACAAAGAAGTGATCTCTAAGGGTCACAAGGCTGATGTCATGTTTAGGCTACAAGGAAACAAAATGCTACAATAGGCCTTTCCTGCAACTACCCAGCTGATCAGTGGCCACTGGACCTGGACTGGACTCTGCCTACCACTATGGGAGTCTCTCTAATGCCTCCTCTGATGTCCTGGGGGCTTTAGAAGGTATTCCTGTGGTTGATTGGGACTTAACGGACTAAAGTGAGAAGATAGACTCTTTGGCCAGGATGAACCTGGTTGGTATATCCAACCCATGCACAATCACGGTCAGCGTCAAATCAAGCCTAGGATCTGGGCTGCAGCAACCATTGACTATCATTGGCACTTTGTGCTTCTTGGTGCTAGCTCTACTTAAAACTTTAAAAAATCATATCTCCCATTACTCATATTGGTTTTTTGGTTATTACATTTTACTCCATTTTTCTATATTTGATTTGAGACTTTTTATTGTGTTTCATGTGTACTTCATTACTGTTTTAGCACTGCATAAATCATTTACACATTGCCTCTAAGTTAAGCCTGTCTGCTCTTTGCTATACCTACCGGTTGGTTGAGCGCAGGTTTATTAAGTGACTTTACTGGTTTACCCTGATAAGGATTGTGAGGTACTTATTCCTTCAACTAATAACTCAATTTCTTACAATGTTGTTTATGCCCAACCACAAAGGCTGTGTGAAGACTGGGAATCATTGGAGTCTACAATGTCTGCCAAGCCCTCAGATTTTGTACCTACAGACAAATCACTGCTGTTGCTTACCAGGAGATGCACAATTAAATTCACTCTGTCCTAATCAATAGCTGCAAAGAGGCACATGGCAATGTGTAAACCTTTCCCTGGCTGAACTATAATCGAAGTCTGCAGACGATACTGAGCAGCGAGCATGCAAGGAATTTGGCACAATTGCATTAGAAAAATCCAGGTGTACATCTGAGCTAAAATGAGATTTTAACAAGTGTATCATACTGGAATTACCTATTCATTCCCCTCAAATTTCTCCTTTCTGCGTGGACCATCAAGGTCCAACTCAAAATAGGCAGGATGTTTCACACCCCAGTAGTTACTGTTACCCCCAGTACCAGTACCCAAAGAAGGTAACTCTGAGGGTGGGTAAATACTGGCCAATTTCCTGGGCCTGTCATAATGAGCGCCTTAGTGTAAATGTGTCCAGAAAACTGAAACTTCTTAGGTCCATTTTTCGGGACTCCAAGTAAGACAGGCACTAATGGGGTGGCGGCACGAATAATATCAGCCACTCTTTCAGCACTAAGGGATTTTCACCCTTGGCTCACTGTAACATAGATGGATTGAATGTACCACATTATGGAGGTGGGGAGTTCCCTAGAGGGGTAGATAAATTAATTGATGGAAGGCATGTAGAGTTCCAACAAGGTCTGAAGCAAAATTGGTTTTTATCAAGGCATGACTGGTCCTTGTTCTTTGGGCCAACTCAGGAGGGGGTCGTACGACTGGTGCTGGGGCAATGATGAGGTCCTCCTGGTGCTGGGGATTGCTTCTGGCCCATAAACCTTCACTCGCGTAGGACAGCTCCTTCAAAAAAGGGTCCAGGGAGAACATGTTTCCAGCGCAATTTCCCACTTTAGCGCAAATGGCCATAGGACAGCTTGGATGCCAAGAAGGCACTGTACAGATACAAACGGAGGGTGTAGCTCTTTTAAGTACTGGCGGCCAAGTGCTAGCTCTTGGCTAGAAAAGGGAAGCTGAACAGAAGGTCAACTACCAATGAACAATAAGCTCTGCTTCAAATTTTACAAGCCCTGCCGCTGGAAAAAACTGGGTGTATTAACAGGCTCTTTCCCTGATAAAATGGGGGACACAGCGTTGGGCTTCGATGATGTGTATTTCATTCCCAAGCCAGACATAAGAAAGCAGCTCTCTATATGATCAAATTCAATGCTGCTGTGGGATAGGGGCCAGATTGTAAACATGAATACGCGGTGTATAGATACCAGCCAAACATCACTAAACACTTACGTAGGTTCAGGTTATGATGACTGTAATGATTTTTGCCTTCTGAGGAGGGAAATAAATCAGTAGCCATCATCCCTGTGAGTTGAAAAAATACCTTGACCAATTTCATGGAATCAACTAGGCAATTTCCACACCAGTGGTGGCTCCTCCGCTAAGGCATAGAAGCATTGCCCCACTGCGCAAAAAGGAAAAATAAAATGACAATAACGTATCGTTATTATCATTTTATTTTTCCTATTGCATGCAGTCAGTGGCATGTGTGCAGTGTGGGGCGGGGCTGGCCAGAGTAGGGGAGGAGTGGTTTGCACTCCCATGGTGCCCATGATCTGTTTCACCAGCACTCTTGGGCTGACCTAACAGTTGATGAGCTCTTTGCATGTTGCATCAACGGACGTCATTACACAGCCTGTTGAGGAACATGCACAGGCTCCCAGTTCCAGTCTGAGCGCTGATCCATAGCGCTCAGACCAACCACAACGCTGAATTGCAATGGTGTATTTGGCTCAGGGGAGCCTGTGTGCTGGGTGCTTCCTGCTGCCGGCCTGATTGCAGAACTGAAGAAGGAAGAGGACGCAGGGGAGCCGGACGGCCGTTCTAAGGTAAGTGATTTTTTTGTGTTAATTAACCACCATTCCCCCCGCCACCTTACCAACCCTGTCCGGTAGCAGCCGCTACTGCTCCAAACAGCAGACAAGAAGATGACCCTATTGGGATTTGAGAGGATGTCCAGTCATCAAGTTAGCATCTAGAGATTGGTTGGTCCCTCCTGAAGTCCATCATAAACATTAAGGGGCATATGAATTCCGGCCTTTGCGAATCGTAAAAGGCTTTTTTGCATTTTTTAACATGTATGAAAAATCGCAAAGTAAGGAATCGCAAAAATTTGCGATTCCTTATTTTGCTTAAGCATTTAAGGAATCGCAAATTTTGCGATTCTTTAAATGCGATATATGTAGGTTTTTGAAATTGCGAATTTGGGTTAAGAAATCGCAAATTACCACCAACTTCTAGTTGGTGGTAATTTGCGAAATCTTTTAAAAATGCCCTATTTGGCATTTGTGAGGGTGGCATGTGACGCACATACATGCCCATAGGGCATGTATGTGCACCATATGCACACACACATGTAGATTTCAGGGGTGCAGCAGGGTGTCTTTGAGACACCCCTGCACCCTTGACATTATTCTCAATTTGCGTTTTGCAAATTGCGAATCGCAAATTGAAAATATTTTCACAATCATTCCTATGGGCCTCCTGGCCCATAGGAATGCATGGGAAATTATTCCTTAATTGCGAATTCGCAAAATGTGAATTCGCAAATAAGGAAGACTAAGAAATTGCTAAAAAAATTCCAATTTTCTACATACATTCCATTTTGCGATTTCTAAATAGAGATCCTTAAAAATCGCTATTTAGAAATCACAAAATGGAATCTTGATACATTTGCCCCCAAATCTGATGGAAGAATCCTGTGAGATCATTGATCAGCGACAAACCTTACCATCCCAAGAGAACCAGATCAGGAGGTCTCAGCCAGCTTGTTCCAGGTTAAAGCTCTTTGCTTTGCAACGTCTCTCGCAGAAGTCGGTAAAGGCACTTGCTGTCCCTGGCTTATGTTGAATGGGCATATAGTTAAAACATTTATTTCAATGCTCTTAAGTCATAAAGGGAACTGGAAAAAACAAGCCTCCTCCCTGGGTACGGCAAGCCACCTGCCAACTCATTTTGTGTTGGTAACAGTGCCAGTAACATTACAAATATCGTTTCTCAGCGAGACATCTTAATGTTTGGCATCTTCCCCAAAGCCAACTGAATTGCACATGGCCTTGAAGTGGCACAGCAGTTTCCGAAGAGTTTAGAGCCCGATATGAAAAACTGCGCTGTAGTCACAGCGTCTACACAAAAACAAATTCTGCGCCTGTAAAACCAGGAGTTGCAATGTTCAAAGGATACTTTGCGATCCAAAAACGTTGTGACCCCTTACAAATCTGTAGGTGGAAGTGGCAGGCACTGGGCATCCCTGCCTCCTACTGATTCACAATGGAATATATCAATGACCTGATACCAACTCCTTAAAGGGAATGGCATTCCTTTAGCAAAGTGGGAAAGTTGCTACCTGTGGATATGAATGTTTGGAATTGAGGGAGCAAACAGTGATCCAGCGTACCACTGCATGCTCCCCAGATCTCATTACCAGACATTGTGACCTGTTTGTTTAATTTACCAAAGACCTTTTATGGGCTTGCTAAAAACATTTCAATGGACTTACAGTCTGCTCATTGCTCATCCTTGATTGACTTTAATGTCGCTGATATTTACTTGCTTCTTATTTGATGGCTTGCATTCCTGTTCTTGCGTATGTCCCTTAGTTGGAGTATAGCCTCTTTACCACCTTTTGATTGGCTGACTCGTATCCTTTCAATGCTCTCTTTTAGGGACCTATATATTTTTTGGGGCTAAGCCCAACATAAAAGTTTGCCAGTGGCGGCTGCCACAAAACTCCAGTGGGGGGGCAGGCGTGGTGGGCTGGGAGAGTAAGGGAGATCTACATTTTCTTAAACATACCTGTCCAGCATCCAACATGTCAGTGCTCCACTTCACTCTTGGTGGTATCCCAGCAGTCCCAGGGACACCAACACAGGCTCCCCACCTAATCCAGATGCTGCTCTCAGCATGAGTGCAGCACCAGGATTGGTCTGAGTGCCTCGGTTGCAGCTCAGACAGCGCCTTAGTGCCCGTGGTGTTTCTTCAACCGGCTGTGCAACATAGTCGGGTTGGAAAGACCTAAGTGTGCATGCCTTCTTGACATCTGCACTTTACAGTGCACACTACCCCTCCTCCCTGCCATGCCCTGCCCGCCTGCCCACCCCACTCAAGACTCCGTGGCACAGTTAGTCAGTGGAAAAAAAGATAATATTTTTAGATTATCTTTTCTTTTTCTGCTGACTGACTCAGTGGGGCAACGCTCCTCCGCCATTACCGAGGAGCCACCCCTGGAGTGTGCATTTGTTTCCCAGCTCTCTCCCTTGTGTGCTTTCCCCATTAAGAACTCCATGTTTTCTAGCTCTCTCCCTCGTGTGCTTCTCATCTGCATTGATTTACTGCTCCCTCTCTTATGGGCTTCTCTTCCCAACAAACCCCCAACCTGCTCTCTGTATTGATCTCTTCTTTGCTTGGTGCTTTTAACCTCCTCTCTTCACCCAGCTCCAACATCAACAACATCCCACCGTCAAAAGACGTGTGCGACTCACTGGCCACCTTCTTCCATCGCAAGATAGCAGACATCCACAACAGCTTCGATGCCGCCACCACCCCGGCAACCGCCGACACCCCCGCTCCCACGAGCACCGCCCGCATCAACTGCCTGCTCGCCTGGACCAACATCAATGGCGACGACACCATCAAGATCATGAACACCGTCCACGCTGGATCCCCGGAAGACCCACACCACATCTTCAACAAAGCAAGCACCACCATCGCACCCCACCTCCAGAAAACCATCAACATCTCCTTCGAGACTGCGACCTTACCGGAGAGCTGGAAGCACGCAGAGATCAATGCCCTAATAAAGAAACCCAAGGCGGACCCCAAGGACCTCAAGAACTTCCGACCCATCTCCCTGCTCCCGTTCCCAGCGAAGGTCATCGAAAAGGCCGTCAACAAACAACTGACCAGCTTCCTCGAAGAGAACAACCTCCTGGACCCGTCCCATTCCTGGTTTTGCAGTAACCACAGCACCGAAACTGCCCTCATCGCCGCCACCGTCGACATCAGGATCCTGCTCGACAATGGAGACTCCTGGACCTGTCAGAAGCTTTCGACACAGTCTGCCACCGCACACTAAGACTCCAGAATCCAAGAGAAGGCCCTGGACTGGACCACCTCCTTCCTCACCAGAAGAACCCAGAGCGTCTGCCTGCCCCCCATCCTCTACAAAGCCACCAAGATCATCTGTGGCGTACCCCAAGGCTCATCCCTCAGCCCAACGTTGTTCAATGTCTACATGGCAATGCTCGCCTAAGTCGCCCGACAGCATGACCTAAACTTCATCTCCTACGCCGACGACACCCAGCTGATGCTCTCGCTCACCAAGGAACCCCACACCGCCAAAACCAACCTCCACGAAGGACTGAAGGCCGTTGCCGAATGGAGGAGGAACAGCCGACTGAAGCTGAACTCGGACAAGACGGAGGTCCTCATCCTTGGCTCCTCCCCCTCGGCCTGGGACGACTCCTGGTGGCTGATGGCACTAGGAGCACCCCTACACCCACCAACCATGCACGAAACCTAGGGGTAACACTCGACTCCACACTCTCCATGACAAAGCAGGTAAACGCCGTCTCCTCATCCTGCTTCAACACCCTTCGCATGCTTCACAGGATCTTTAAGTGGATCCCCACCGAAACTAGAAGGACGGTCACCCAGGCCCTCATCAGCAGTAGACTGCACTATGGCAACGGGCTCTACGCAGGAGCCCCGGCCAAACTCCTAAAACGACTCTAACGCATCCAGAACGCCTCTTCACGTCTGATCCTCGACATTCCTTGCCTCAGCCACATCACACCCCACCTGAAGGGCCTGCAGTGTCTCCCCATCAACAAGAGGATAACCTTCAAGCTCCTCACCCACGCACACAAGGCATTCCACGACACCGGACCAGTGTACCTCAACAACCGACTCAGCTGCTACACCCCCGCCCGCCAGCTCGGCTCCACAGACCGCGCCCTCACCACCATCCCCCGCATCTGAAGAGTGACCGCCGGCGACAGATCATTCTCCCACCTCGCCTCCAAGACATGGAACACCCTCCCCATCCGCCTACGGCAGCCCGAAGACCTCCTGACCTTTAGGAGACTCCTCAAGACCTGGCTCTTTGAAGAGTAGCAGCGTTCCCCCCCTCCCCAGCGCCTTGAGACCCCACGGGTATGTAGTGCGCTTTACAAATGCTATGATTGATAGATTGATTGATTGATTGATTGATTGATTGTACTTACCTGCCATTGCCCCCATTCGCTCCTCCATTGCTCCTCCACTCATTATAAGTATTTTTCTTTTACTTTTAATTTTTGAGTCGGCCCAGCAGCTGTCATTTGCTGCTTGGCGTTCCTCTCCACAGAAACTCTTTAGCATGCATACAATAAAAAAAAATATTTACCAATCTAATTGGCATCCCTCATTTTAGATCTATCAATAAAAAAACAAGCATTAAAAATGCAATAGGTCTCGCAATTGTTTGGGTTAGAGCTATTGGCGTTGTAAATGACAATGGGCCATATGTAGGTAGCTAAATACCGGTCGGTAACGGCCGAAATTTGGTAAATTTACCGTTACCGGCCGGTATTTAGGCATTTGAGATGTAGGAGGCCAAAAATAAGGATTCGGTCATTATGAATCAGTAAATACCGATTCATCATTACCGAATTCTAAATTACCGAATCGGTATTTACTGATTTCTTATTTACCGAATCGGTAAATAAGAAACAGTAAAAACGAGAAAAGAGATGTAGGTAAGATCAGAAATACCGAATTCCATGAAATTCGGTATTTAAGAGTCGGTAATTAACACTGACTGAAAGCAGGTGGTAATCAGCTACAGTGTATATAAGCAATCCCAAAATGCAACAGTGTGATCACCATGGCGGCTTCCTATGTGATAGCAAGGCGTCTACGTCTACAGGCAGCAGGAGTGAGGATGTGGAGACGGGAGGAGCGCATTTACAGACAGTGCATCACACGCCTCCAACAGACTGAGGCTGAGATCCATGAAAGGTACAGGCTACACCCCCACACCATCCTGGACTTGATAAGGGACCTGCACCCATTCCTGGAGCACCCAACACCAAGGGCGCACACCATACCACCACATGTGCAGGTGCTCCGTAGCCTACATCTACTTGCATCTGGCAGTTACCAGGGGGTGATAGACGTTACAATGTGGCAAACAAATCTACACGCAACGTTGTGGAGCGCACCTTTGGACTATTGAAAAGCAGGTTCCGCTGCCTCTACAAAAGTGGAGGCGCATGTCAGTACACACTCATCATCTGCTGCAAAATCATTGCAAGCTGTGCTATGCAGCACAACCTTGTCACAAAGAAAGGTACAGAAGTTGTATTAACTTATTTTGAGGACAATGATGATGAACTTGAACAGCCAGAGCCCAACATAGCAGGAGTAGTGCCAACAACAGATGGGAGACTAAGACGGGCAGAGATCACACGCAACTATTTTTAAGCAAGTAAGGAGACACAGCCAATTGTTGTATGTAGATGACACAGTTTTAATATCTGGGCACTCCGCCACAACACAAACGGACAAACTTGAAAGTCCAATTTGTGACATCCTGTGATGTAAGTCATGGGTTACTTCACCCAATGCAGTTTTGAACGTGCAGGATGCATCAGCATCTGCGGCCACGCACAACAGTGCTGGATGCCATCAGCTGGCTGTCCTCACTGGCTGTGGATCCAGTGCCAGCCCCATGCCATCTGCTGCTCCTCCGGGTGTCTGTTGCAGACGGGTAAGGCTGCTCCGACTGGCCTTCTCCTCGCTGTCCCAAACTTCCACAGCACCAGTAATGGCAGACTGTGTTGTCAGCAGCAATTCAAGTGCACTGGTTAACCTTACCAGGCCCCTCGAGACATCAGTGCTGCAGTGGGCCAGCCCCTTCTGCATGGCCACGGAGCGCCTGCAGAGCAGAGATGTGGCAGTTGCTAGGCGGTTCACTGCCCTTGTATGGTGTTCCAACTTCTACCTCTCCCTGCGCCGTGTTAGCCTGTCATCATCCATCTTGCTGCACAGCAGCATCACTGACTGGGACATGTCCTGCATGCCTTCATTCATCTCCTTCATTCCCTCAGCCATTGAGCTAATGCCCTTGTCAATGTTGCTCATGTTGTCATTTAGGCACTTCATTTGGCGCAGGACTACCTGGATTGCCTTGCCTTGTAGGTGCTGCACCTTTACCATGTTCGCCTCCAGCTCTCCGAAGACATCATGGCTCTCACCCTGTGGAGGTGGACTGCTCTCATGAGCCCTGTGGTGGCATCTGGCACCTGTGTGTGCTCCCTCAGCAGTGGACAGCAAACCAGCATTGCTGCCATCCAGTTGCACAGTCGATGTTTCCCCCCTTGAGTCTTCTGAAGAGGACTCAAACTCCTGCAGTCTGGCAACTGCATGCTTCCTAGGCCTAACACACTGCAGGTGGTGTTGCTGCTGGTGAGGCTGGCTGTGGTGGTGAGGCTGGCTGTGGTGGTGAGGCTGGCTGAGGTGGTGTTGTGTGCCCTGCACTCGTACTGGCCTTCTCAGTGATGTCCTTCCAGGGTGCCCTCTCTCCCTTTTCCTGAGCTGTCCTGAGCGATGTCTCACCTGTGGACAGAAATTGTACATTAGCTCTGTGTTCCTGCTGCCCTGCATTGCAATAAAAAAAACATTTCTGTCACACTATCTCATTGTCCTCTGCCTGCTTATCGCTGATGTTTCTCACATGCCTTGTTGTTCAGTGCAATTCCTGGCATAATAGGGGTTCCACTGACTACATATCCCATAATGCATTGCTGGTCTGACCAAAAACCTGTACTGGAGTTGGATTTACATAGCTCAATTGTGGATTTGGAATAGGGGAAGCGGGGTGCACAATGCTGTGCATGCTTCTTACCTTGTTTGGAAGCAGCTCTGGCAGAGCTGTCTGCATCCCCGATTCCACAGACACTTTCGGGCTCTATCGTGGACTCCACGAGCTGCTCAAGATCAGTCAGGGCAGGTGCCCTGTTCCTTCCTCCTCCTGTGTGGCTGGCTTGTTTTTTCAAATCAGCCATCTTATTTTTGGTGATGATCCTGATATCATACCACCGCTTCGTGAGCACATCAATGTCCCGGGGGGTCACTCCGATGGCAATCACCTGAGACTGGATTCCAAGCCAGATTTTTCTTTTTTCAAACTCTGCAACTTCCAGGGACTGCTTTCCAAACAGCTTTGTGTGCTGCTTCACGGCCTCCTCCACAAGGACCTGCAGTTCCTTTGGACTAAATTTGAGTTTTCTTTTCCTTTCCCCTCCTTCTCTTTCTGTGTCCTGGCTGGCCATTGCGAAAGTTTTGCAGACAAAGTTCAGGCAGTGGCTCTGCTTCTCTCCTCTGCACACACAGCCTCTCCAGAAGGTTCTGACTGTGTGCACCTGCCTGGGTGTGACCACTTCCTGGTTGGGAGGGGTGGTGGTTGCACAGGATTGGCTGATTCCTCAATTGCTGTTCTTTTGAATTTCCGATTCGGTATTTACCGATTTGGTATTTACTGATTCGGTAATATTTACCGATTCAAAATTTACCGATTCGGGAATACCAATCGGTATTGTTGAATCTGTAAATATTTACCACATTTTTCCGATTCGGTAATATTTACCGAAATATTACGTACATATGAAATACCAATTCCTAAATATCGATTTGGTAAAATTCGGTATTTAGGAATCGGTATTTTGAAATTACCTACATATTGCCCAATATCTTTTACCCAGGTGTTATGGAGTCTATGTATATGGTGTGTAGTGGAATTATGTGAGTTGGATTTTGATGGTTTGTTGTGGAATTGTGTTGCATGGAATTGTTTGGTGTGGAGTATATTTGTGAAGTTGAATTATGCGGCATGGTGTGTAGTGGATTTATGTGGTATTGAGTGTACTGGAATTATGTGGAGTGGGATGGTGTGTTATGGAGGGTAATTATGTGAAATGTGTTTTGTGTTGTGGAGTGGTATGTAGTGGTGTTAAATTATGTATTTTTGTAAAATCCAGGAGTCACTGATAAATGGTCAATTAATAAAAAATCTGGAAAAAACAAAGTGCTATACCCCTCTCAGTCGGGGTTTTCGAGCTTTTCATAGCACCGAAACTGCCCTACTTGAAGTGGTGGATAGCATTAGATTCTCTCTGGACAATCAAAGATTGGCCATCTTGGTCCTTTTAGATCTGTTGGACTCCTTCAACACCATCTCCCATTCCATTCTTCTGGAGCTTCTAAGAAAGGCGGGTGTCGGAGGCTCGGCATTGGCCTGGTTCAGGTGTTATCTGAGTGAACGTACTTCCAGAGTACAAATCAGTGCTTTTACTTCCAAGAGTCAATCCATTAACTGGGGCGTCCCTAGGGGATCTATTTTTAGCCCTACGCTTTTCAATTTGTATGTATCCCCCTTGGCTAAAGTCATCAAGGATCACGGCTTCAACACACTTTTGTATGCCGGCGGCACACAGCCGTTAATTACTCTGGGATCTGATTTTACCAACACAAAACAAAGATTCGGGAAGTGCATGCTGGATATAAACAACTGGATGACAACAAACAACCTCCAGCTAAATGCAAACAAAACGGAAGTCATGCTATTTGGACAATTACAAAAATGGCAACCAGGTCATAAGTCAGGCGCACAGCTGGAGGTAAAACAGTATGAGATAAATTGTAATAATCGTGAACTCCAAGAGAGAAAGGGACAGGTTACCACTCTATCCCAAGAAAACCCTGAATGTCAGTTCAGAGTTTGTCAAACAACATCACTGGTTACTCTCTGAGCTCCACACCAATAAGAAACAATACAATCTATGCAATCATGTATTTAGAACATTTTCAAGCAAGTGCAGAAGTAATGTCTTGTAGAATACAAATCCACTGAAGTAAAGTGATCCACAAATCCAACTCGTTATGATTGTCCAACGTAATTTAATGGTCGTTTTCCAAAAATACGTTCTTTTGTAGTCACTTTCTTCATGTTCTTCAAAACAAATCCTTTCACAGGCTGTGAAAGGATTTGTTTTGAAGAACGAATACTTAAAGAAAGTGACTACAAAAGAACGTATTTTTGAAAAACTACCATTAAATTACTTTGGACAATCATAACGAGTTGGATTTGTGGATCACTTTACTTCAGTGGATTTGTATTCTACAAGACATTACTTCTGCACTTGCTTGAAAATTTTCTAAATACATGATTGCATAGATTGTATTGTTTCATATTAGTGTGGAGCTCAGAGAGTAACCAGTGATCGTGCTACTTGGAAATGCACAGACGCGGTGGACAAACTATTGGTCGCCTCCTACCTTAGGTACTTGTCCCCTCCCGAAAGTAACAGCCCGTAACCTCAGCGTAATGATCGACAACAAACTCTCCCTGTGCGATCATGTCAATCAAATAACGTGTGCCTGCTACGGGCTAATGCATGCCCTTTGCAAAATCTTTAAATGGGTCCCTCTCCCTTCCTGTCTATCATTGATCCAAGGTTTAATTATCAGTTGCCTGGATTATGGGAACGCTCTATTGGCATCCATAAATGAACAACTCTTAAATAAACTTCAGGTTCTACAGAACAAAGCAGCAAGACTGTTCTTGAACCTTTCCGCTTGCTCCCCCTCTGCACCCAGCCTGAGGACCTTCCACTGGTTGCCAATCAAGAAGCGGATACATTTTAAAATAGGCTGCCTTGTTCACAAAACTCTAAATGGACAGGGTCCCCACTATTTGGCAAACAAACGAAAAAGTATCAGCCAACGCGGACTCTCCGCTCTGCAAATAAACCTTATTAATAATCCCTAAGGTTCGTATAGTCAAACACAGAGGCAGATCTTTCTGGAAATTAGCCCCAACTCTTTGGAATGCCCTACCATTACACCTGTGAACCAAGTTAGATCATAAGAAGTTTTGTAAATGCCTCAAGACCTAGCTATTTTCAATCCATCTCCCTTTTAGACTTCTCTCCTGTCTGTTCCTGAGTCTCGGCAAAGCTCTATGAGACCCTTGGGTGATATATGCGCTCTACAAGAACCAGTACATAGACATGTGTTGAGCTGCTCAATTTTGTGGCATGATGCAGCATTTTGTGGTGTGCATTGCATGTATGTAGTGTGTTGTGTAACACACTACATACATTGCATGTATGTAGTGTGTTGTGTAACTGTGTGTTGTTGAGTTGCATTATGTGGTTTATGTTGAGTTATGTGGTGTGGTTTGGAAATGTTTGGAGCTATGAACAACCATCAGGTTGCCACAAACATAACCAGTGTCTACCAATATATGTGTCTGCTACTTTCAGTTGTTTTTAGCAGAGTGCACAATGATCAGAGCACATCTTTTGACTTAAGCATAGCACTTGCACATGCACAAAGACCCAAAGATCCAAGGATTGTGTGCCTGTAGTGCTTGACTACTTTTTAATATTTGTTATATGTTTGCCAAAGTTCCTTGCATTTGCATGGTTGCATACATATACTAATGTTTAAAAGTGATGGCAAGCTTATCATAGCTAGGCCTAGGAGTTTTACCAATGCCTTATGTGGATGTCAACTGGTTTTGTAACAGTCTAAATCTGACCAGGAAAAAATTGTCTGTTAACTACGATATGAATCTGTAGTGATGAAGTCCACAATACAGATTTAAGTGGAAAAAGAATAAGTTTATTGCGGCACAGGTGCTGCGCAGCAGCAACATCCAGGACTGCAACTGTCAAACTCCATTCAAAGCATAGTTCTATTTAGAACACTACAATAGAACGAACAAGCAACATTCCAGGAAAACTAGAACACTACATTATCCTCTTCCCTACAATAAATTTAAAACAAGAAAAGACAAAAGAAGAAACACACAGAAAGAGGAACAAACAAACATAGATCAAAGCAAAGAAAAACAAAACAACCAAAAGCCACATACAAAGTTATGTGCAGAACATAAGAAATAAGGAGAAATAGTCTTGTCATGAATTTCAAGAATAAGCACGAAAAACCATCAGCGATATCTAGCAGGAACACAACGTTGGCGAGTACTTCTGTGCAAAATGTTGCGAAACAGCTCTTTCCCTTGAATCAAAAACCTACTGTTTAACTTGAGCCTGAGTCACGTTGTGTCTCACTACCTCATCCACATTTCCTAAGGAATTTAATTTCACAAATTGCGACATCCACCCAGGACAAATCTTAGAACATGGTTTCCTTCCACGGAGAAGTTCATAAGGAGACACTTTTGTGGAGGAATGAGGCGTAGTGCGATAGAACCATAACATGGATCTAACTGCGATTTGTACATTAAATTTCTGAGGCAAAGCCTACTGCACACAGTTGTTTAAAACCCTGTTAATGCGCTCTACCATACCATTGGTTTGTGGATGATAAAGAGCGCTTCTGGAGTGAGTAATGCCACCTTGACTTAAAAACAAACTGAATTCTTGACTCACAGATTGCACTCCATTGTCACTCACAATTGAAGAGGGAAAACCTTCACGCAAAAACAAATTCTTCAAGAAATCAATTATATTCTTCGAATTAGGTTCACCTATGAACCGTACCTCTGGCCATTTTGAATAATAGTCGATGACAACAATAGCATACCTAGAGGTAGAAGGAAATGAATAAAATGGTCCAACCAAATCAATTCCGATTTCTTCCCAGGGTCTGGAAGGAAAAGGAATAGGTTGAAGAGGTGGAGAACATATTTTAAAACTCTTCTCTGCACTTGAACACAACACACATTCCTCAACAATCATATCAATCTCCTTATCCATTTGTGGCCACCAAAAATGTTCACGGACCCTTCTCTTAGTTAAGGTTTTTCCCAGATGACCTTCATGAGCTCCCTTCACAATTCTTGCTCTGAGCACATCCGGAGGTATCAATCTGTCACTACGTACTAAAAGTCCCCCCTCAACGGAAAGTTCATGTCCTACCTTCACAAAGGTTTGTAGAGAATAATGAACATTATTCTCTCTTGGTCAACCACTCCTCAAGCACTTAATGACTTCACCAAAAGAACATCCTTAGAAAGTTCCTCTCTCCATTCAGCTTCACTGATAGAACACATATCATCCGAACCCAGGTACGCAACAAAACAATCCTCATCATCATAATCCTCCTCACCATCATTCTCACACTCAGAAGTCAGTGGATGTCTAGAGAAATAGTCCGCCCTAACATTCTTGCTCCCTGGAATATACACTATCTCAAAGTCATACTGTAACAACTTAATAGAAAGACGAGCAATCCTAGGGGTATGTTCTTTCACTTTGTCACCAGAGAGAATGGAGACCAACGGGCTATGATCAGTTCTTAACAGAAAATGTTTTCCCAAAATGTAAGGGCTGAATTTTCTTATGGCCCACCAGCACGCCAAAAGTTCACTCTCAATAACAGCCAAATTAAACTCTGCTCCACGCGACACCCCTGAGGCATAACCCAAAGTCTGTTCTGAACCATTGACCTTCTGAGTGAGAACGTCTCCCAAACCTACCCCACTTGCATCCACAGTAATGGTGCACATAGCGTTGGGTACAAAAGGTTTTAGAATGTTTGCACCTACAAGTTGCTTCTTGATCCAACTGAACACAGAATCACATTTTTCATCCCAAACAAAAGGAACATCCCTCTTGAGCATATTAGGGAGGGGTTGTACTTTTGATGCATAATCATGTATAAACCTTGAATAAAAAACACGTACTGTTTCCTCAAGAGTGGGATTACCCAAGGATAGTAACTTCTGCTGAATGCTCTTGTTCACACATTTACAAATATATTGGTCTCTTATCATTTGATCTCTGAAGGTCTCAAACTGACATTCTGCGCTCAGCATACCAAACAGAAATAAAATCCTCAACCTTTTCCCCATGCCTCTGCTCTCTAATGTGTGCCTGATCACAACCAAGCTTGGTTGGATGTCAAAACGTAACTCTAACTTTTTGACTGTTTCTACAAATTCATCAATATCTTCCTCTTCTGGAGCACGTACTAATGGTGGAAGATGTTTAAAAATAGAACGTCCCTCAAACCCAAGTGCATGTAATAAAAGATATTTCTTCCTTTCGGCTCTGTAACGTGAAGCCCCAATAGCTCCCAGGTAATAGTAAAAGCGTCATACCATTTTTTCCAAACTATGTGCGGTTCACCAGGTACCTCGAGAAAAGGTGGTGGAGGAGTAACAGCTTGCATGTTTGTTTTAAATTAAGTAAACTTAAAGCAATGAATGACCAAATGTATGCTATAGTGAAAGTCTAAATTCACAACAAAACATTAAAAAATGTTTTTTTTTAAAGTTCAAATTTTTATATGTCTTTACGAGTGTCTAAATGAAACAATTAGTTATAAGTAACTCAAAATATACTGTGTCTGGTGTGCGCGACACCGAAAAGGCACACCTCCTGGTACCAGCGCTTCTCACTGCTACTTTCACAACGTAGTCCGTAGTGTGAATAATGACGTGATCCTCCCTTAAGTTGTGCGTGTCACTGTGTTCACGCTCACTGCTTCACTCATCATTGCTCGTTAGATAATGGAGAGGTGTGCGTATCACTGTGTGCGCACGTATCAGCAAAGAGAAACTTCGCACACAAAGATGGTATGTGTATCACTGTGCATTACGATCTCCAACGGTCGCAGGACGCTAGCGGCTATCAATTGCAGCGCCTGGTGCCTCTCACGCAGACTTCGTTAGAATCTTATCGAAACTCGTTATCTTTGAGTAACACCTGAAAGTCACAGTATCGGACAACGTTATAAAGTGCTTTCCGTATTGTAGAGAGCTTTCCACATCGGCATATCGGTTATACCTATCGATAATTGTTGAATGCGACCCACATATACCAGTGGAACCGACACAGGAATACTCCATCAACATAAAAAATAGATTTAGGTGTGCTTGCTGACGTTAAATAGAATATCTGAAAATAGAACGATCTTGGCCGAAATCAACGTCCAATAGAACATCTGAAAATGGAGCACTTTACATCGTTATAACAACATTGGCCCTTATTTGACGAGGGATATCCACATCTAATTCTACGTTTCGTTGGGCTTTGCAAGATAAGAACACTATTCGGTGTAACATCTTACATCTAATAGTATAAATCTTCATAAATTTAGGAAGTTATATTCATTATAGAGAATGGCATCGTCCTGAATTTTGAAATTACGTGCTGTATAGAATCATCATACGCAGTTAATAAACAGAATTTGTGGCTCCTGAAGAAGGTGTCTTTGAAACGCCGAAACGCACGTCAGAAACACATTGATTGCCACCTTTTGGTCTTTTTTAATACATGATTATTTTATGTTATTGTTATGTAATTTGTCATTTTTTGTGTATTTTATTGATTGTTATGTAATGTTGACAGTGATATATTTTGTTTTTACTATGAACATTTATTAAATTACCTTGAGTTTTTTATATTGAATTGTATTAGTGATTCCTTGATTAAGTCACCCTTCCTCTTTCTTGTGATTCTGTTGTTATGATATACACAATGCTTTATTCCCTGTCCTAAGGAATTATCATTCCGTATCAGGGGGTCCTTGTTGTACACATTATGTGTATCACCGTGTACACACGTATTTCCAAAGACGATCTCCTTACCACCAAAGATGGCGTTTACGCTGCGTGCTGATCGAACACCTAGTAGGTTAGCGCTGTAATTTACATCGATAGTGAGAGGTATCCATCAATCGGTATTGAATGCTTCTAAGATGGCCCCCACGCTGGATACGTCATGCGCAATATTCTGTAAGCCAGCTCCAACTAAAACGAGAGATTTCCTTCATTCGAAATCAAATGCACCTAAGATGGCGCCCACGCTGGATACGTCATGCGCAATATTACGTTAGCCAACCCAAAAGCGTAGACAGTCTGAAATGTCAGTCTTAATATGCCCGCTGGTGGTGCACTGGAACGCTAACCTTTAGGTTGCATGCGCACCAACATCAATCTACGACGGATCTCACTTTGCTCCCATTGCTCTGCTGCCAAAATTACTTAAAATATCAAACAGTACCTTTCCTGCATCAAACCACATCCACAACGAACATCACTATCGTCCTCCAGTGACAGAGAATACGCAGCAGATTTTTCGTTGACGCGCAGGTAACGTTGATTTCTCTTTCTTTTCCTCGTGGATTCAGCATTCACCTGTGCCCTCATCGCCACTTTTTTTGTAGTGATGAAGTCCACCACACAGGTTTAAGTGGAAGAAGGATAAGTTTATTGTGGCACAGGGGCTGCGCAGAAGCCAACATCCAGGACTGAAACTGTCCAACTCTATCCAAAGCATAGTTCTATTTAGAACACTACAATAGAACCAACAAGCAACATTCCAGGAAAACTAGAACACTACAGAATCTCTTTTATGTTCCCCTGCTTCAAGTATTAGTTTGGAAATACTGTGATATATGAAAGCCTTTCCCTTTCAGTCAACTTATTATGAAACATTTGGGGGGAGTGGTATTTACTTTGGAGATATCTTGCAGCACTCTTTTAAGCAAGGGCACAGCTTGCCTGATAAACAAGCTGCCGGGAAACGATGCACTCAACAATCCAGAAAGTTTGTTTAATGTCAAACTTTGTGCTGGCCTTGAAGGACTGTTCCATTCAGTATCCCAACACGGCTTCCTTCAGCTTAATTAATCAATGACAGCAAAGCCTGTGCCACGCTCATGCGATCAGCTGGCAACAATACACACACTAGAAATATATGCATTCACGCACCCCCAAGAATGTCCTCCGTGGAAACTAATTAATTAAAGCTAGCGGTCACAACAAGTGTGCCTCTTTATTCTTTTATAGATTGCATATGCACATGAAAGCCTAAGCGCTGAAAACAAACAAAATGAAAACATAAACGCTGAACTATTTCATTATTTACAGGCTCTGTTATAATGGACCTCCAGCCCACATCAGGGATATCAAAGGGCTATTTAATATATTAAAGATTCCCTTGAGACAAATTAGAGACAGGTATACATGAACATACCTCCCAATGCCAAAAGTTTAGTTGCCACGATGCAGATTCGGACCAGATAGAGAACCCTTTCAGGGAAGAGAGGGGCGGGCCTTAGCAAAAGACAGGGCGAATAAGCTTTCAGAATTTCCAGCGTTTTGATTCGCTCCTTGCGGACTTCAAAAACTCGTATGCAATAGGCCCACGAGTACAACCAAATGAACCAATCATAGATAATTACAGGGGTTTTAAACGGGACCGACGCACTGAACAGCGCCACCCGCACCTAGGGGCGTGGCGCTCTTAGTGGGACCAGGGGGCAGGAGCCGGCAGAGACAGCCTTGAGGTAATAGGATAGGGGAGGGAGACACGTCATCAGAGGAGGCAGGGTCGACCTTCCCTCCCCCGAGGGTACAAAAGCCTCGGGGGAGGAGGAACTAACCCTCTTTGTCCTCTTCCAACAGCTCCGGCGGCAGCAGACCAGCGAAGAATTATGGTGTTAGCTGGTTTTCTGCACGAGGAGGAAAGGAGAGGGCCTCACAGCGTAGCCATTAGGTGGGTGTTAGGAGATGTCTGTGTTGCTGATTAGATCGAATGCTCACCGAGCGCAAGCGGCGCTACATGTTCAGTAGTGCAAGATTCTGAGCATAAACGATTTTATTTATTTATTAATATTTTCTCTATTTTCTTACTCCGAGGAAAAGCTTGTTAGAAGTGTATGCAGTCGTGGAGAATGTCCAGACCCGGAACAGGAACCTAGAACCGGTGATGCGGCCAGCGAGCGTTGGGGGAGGTCCACAGTGCGGGATGCATGGCGGAAGCCTCATGGCTAGTGGACAATGGGTATGCATTCTCGGCCATGAATTGAAACCCGTGCAGATGCTTGTTGCCCCAGAGTTTGCTTGGTCTGTTTAAGTTGTTTGTCCTCCATAGGTAGCTAGTGGTAGCGCGATCGTGCGGATGCTTTTGTCCCCAAGGTGCGATAGTTCTTCCATCTAGTAGCCTGTATTAATTTGTGGAAAGATGTGTCGGGACAGGGGACATGTGTTCGTTCGACTAAGTAGGAAGTTTCTAGTGCCTGTGTTTATGTCAGAGGCACCGCAGGTCTTCGGCGTGCCTAAAACAAAGGGAAGCTCCCCCGGTGCCTTGGGTGGCGCGGCAGTGCCTCCGGGCTATGCAGGGATCCAGTGGGAGGAGCGGATCACAGGGGGGCCCGACAGACACGGCCGAGGCGAGATAGGAGGGTAGCAACCCACGCATCGCAGGAGGGAAAGGGGCCTGAGGTCAATGCATAACAGGCGCAGAGTGTTTCCATCGTGCCGATGCTTCCTACGTCTAAGACAATATGGGTAGGTAGGTAGCGAAATGAAAAATGCTTAAGTCTCTAGGCGCATGCAACTGAAGGTTGAATGGGATAAGCGCCGATAGTGCCTAGTGCCTAGAGATCCTATGGCAATGAAGTCTATCATAGGGCACTAGTGTTTATTCGGATGCAAATATAAAACACGCTAAGTGAATACAGCTCGCTGCTTAATCAGTGGGTTCCGCTGGTGGCGTCGGGCTGCGTGGAAACGAGGTTTCTGGTGCAACGGACTCAATGTGCGGGCTTAGGGAGGTGAAGTTTCCGGTGTATGGCCGCACACACGTCACTGGCGGCATTAAATATTAACTGGAATGGTGTGGGGCTAGGGATAAGTGCATGAAGGTGCTCTGTGGGAACCACAGCTTCGCGCATCTTTCTCCGCACATTGGTTGCCCCTTTGCCAGAGTAGGCTCCCTTGCTGCTACTCCCGGACTGGCACCGTTTTGATCACCGTCAAGCGGAGAATGCTTATTCCTCGGCAGATACACCTATCCCCTGCAAGCGCAATTCTCAGGGAAAACAGGAAAACAAACTGATGCAGGAGACAGGCCTTGTTGAGCAGTGTCAATTACAGGGTTATTACCTTCCTCGCCAAGGAAATACAAAATACGAAAATTCATGCTCTTTAGTTTAGTCTAAATACGAATTAAAAAGAGGCTCTTGCGCTGCATTTTCCAGATGCCTGGCTGGCTGCTAAATGGCAGCATGTATGTATAATATCTCTAATTCCGACATTAATACATTAAGAAAGTTGAGATTTAGTTTGTAAAGTATGCTGACATCATAATTATCGGAAATGGCTATTAAAGAAAATTCAAAGTCTATTTGCTTGGATGCAGGAAACGTTAAACACATGCATATGGAGGCCTTTTGCAAACACTCAAAGGGCCACCCACGAAGAGGCGTTTCCGGCCTTAAGTTACTTTAAATTTGAAAGTTTTTGGCATATTTGAGCCTGAAAATACACTGGTTCATCCGGGCAATACCATATTTAATTATTACCCTTGGAGACCCGTTGCCAATACTCTGTTCTATTGGGCTGCTGCAGTACTTGTGATCCTTTGATTGTTCGTACTCGGGGTAACAGACATGTACTGTTTGAAAGGATTGGTTTGTGACCCCCATGCTTGCCACAGTTATCGCACTTGGTCTCGTATCTAAGCTGATTTTGGAACCTGGGTTCGTATCCCATCTAGGGCAGTTAACTGGGATTAGTGCGGTAGCGGGCAAATCACTTCTATGTCTCAAATTGTAAATAATTGTAAAATTAAGTACGTGATATCCAATTTTCTTGTGAAATTTGAAGGCACTTTGTTTCTGGGATTAGTGCGGTAGCGGGCAAATCACTTCTATGTCTCAAATTGTAAATAATTGTGAAATTAAGTACGTGATATCCAATTTTCTTGTGAAATTTGAAGGCACTTTGTTTCTCATAAGCTAAGTATGTGCTGTATATAGTTAAATACATACAGAAAATCAACCCAGTCACTGTTAGATTTGCTCTAAACGTTTACTAATTGCCACAAATGTTGAGCATTTGCACTAACTTTTCTGCTAATCATAACGTTAGTAAACACTTTGTAATAAATAAATTAACAGTCGCTGACTGTGACACATATAAGCTAGGTGATGGGAAATGTAAAGATGTCAAATCTATTAGCTTTCTCTCTGTGCCATTTAGCCACAGTTAAGATAAACAGTTAGTGGTGCCAAAGATAATGTACTAAAGCGAAGTACTGTGTCTTAATGTATGGCTCCTCTGTTTATGTTCGGTCTGCTTTTTGGGATTTGTGCCACTAATTGCTTGGATAAAACCCAGGGGCTGATGCAGTTGTAGTGGTATATTATTAATTTTCGCATGCGATATACACACATGCAACAGTGCAAGTTTCCGCAATAGATCAGTTAGGTTTTCAATTTAGCCACATTCCAGAGTACATTGAAGAATAATGATTTGACTTACAGTATAAGTGTCCGAAAAGAAATTAGGCATTGCGGATTTTAAAATTATGAAGGAATTTTTCGAAAAGGGTATACATACTGATTAAACAATTAGGTCTTTTCATGTGCTCATCATCCCAGAGGAGGAGTAATCCCAGATCATTCGCCTCCCCCAATTCTGGATGCTACTGTCGCTCTCATCGGCGGCCCGATCGCTAGGTAGAGGCTCCTCCCCTGAGGATTGTGAATAGTGTGACAGGGTATATAGCTGGTTCACAGCCTCCTCATTGCTAGAGGTATTAGATTATTCCCTCCAGAGCGATCTGAAGATAAGGGGTCGACTGATGCATTAATCTGGATGCAGTCTACAGAGGCGAAAGGTCCCATAATGTAGCGGGTCAAAGAAAAGGGAGAGTAGGGCAAGATGGCGGGCGCTATTGTGGCCGTGTGAGCTGACTCCTGCGTAACTGGTAAAAATGTTGGGCATTCCCCCTTTTTTAACAGGTTAATATTCGCATACACGCAACTGTCTCAGTTTATATTAGGCATGTAATGTTTGCATCAACCTAACTTCACCCAGGCAGTATACGCCTATCTTATTACAAGTCATCAGGGCTCCGGGATGGCGGGAGATTTGGGGCTGACCTGCTGGTGGTCCGGGACTCCTTACCCATACCTGGGTAGCCGTTGAGGCCACAGGTGGTGGCAGTTATTGATTATTTGACCTACGACTCTGCTCACTGGGAGTACGGGCACTACAATAGGATGATTACGTATTTATGAGTAAGTATTTGGATACGTGATGTTTCTTAAGTGGTACTCAATATATTAAAGAGTTTACGAATTAAGGAAGACAATGTAGTACTGGGCTCCTTGTTTGGGATCTATGCCCTAGTTAAGCAGCATCCACAACCCTAGTCAGTTAAAGGCAGGTAACTACAAATTAACCTGCATTTGCCCTAAGGTAGCTCGGCGCGGAACAGTCAGAATTACTTTTTGGGGCAAGGTATAGAATAGGCCTGCTATTTTCCTCAGCAAATCAGATTATGTTGCATATTGTGACCTGATGCTTCTGCACTATTGGCTCTGCCGGAGGGACTCAAATTTCAGACGGCTTCCATTAACAAATAATGCTTGGGAAACATTACTCTAGACCGTCTCTTAATATTTCAAACAATGTTATAACTGCCGTTATTATGGGTGGGTTATAAGCGGGCAATGTGCATTGCCGCATTAAGTACCCATAAGCCCATGGCTATCCCGTCACAATACATCGGTAAACAATTGCTTTACTGGCCAGGCACCGGGTCTTCGCCAGTGGCGTGATAATTTTTACAATATTTTCATAATCTGTTAGATCGGGCATCCGTAACAAGGTATGCCTTGAAAGCTTGACGTCATGAGTACATTTAATACGCAGTACAGGTGTTGCATTCCCCCCTTGTCAAACAAGAAAATGGACATACATGCATTGGGCTTATAGGCGTCACTCATTAGGGTCCTTAGTAACCAGTGATTGCATGCACAATAAAGGTAGGTTAAACCATGTAAAGCAAATCTTTATAGTGAAAGGGATTGAGGCATTTGCGTCGGGGTGTAACATCGCTGAGCTACTCCTGCAGGGTCCTTACGCATACTTCTTTGCTCCGGGGTACGGGATAGCGATTAATCTACATAAATACACAAAAGTCATGGACGGAAGGCCCGGATTAATCGAAAATACGTATTAGCTTCCATCCCAGTTCATCGGAAAAGCCGAACATGGTAGAATGTTGGCACCTTCGGCATAAACAAACGAGCCTAACTTGATAAAAATCTTATTACAGCATGCATTTATTGCATGAATTCTATACTTAGCTGCAGAAGTTTATATGAAAGGTATTAAAGCTGACTCCTCTGGAAACAAAAAATAGATGATAAGGGAATGCATCTTAAAGTACACCTGGGTGGTGAGCTTCGCCCCGTTCACTTAGTTTGCAGAGTTCTCTACACTCCTCGCTCCGCTGAGCACACAAATGTCTAAAAAAAATAAAATAAAATAAAATAAAAAAACTCTGCTCTGCATAGCACAGTTATTTCCGTTACCTTAGTCGTAATAAGATATGAGGTCCTTTATGATGATCACCCGCAGTACTAAGTGGCAGATGTTGCAGTTACTGCAATACCCCATTTGCCAAGATTAAGCTCCGCAGCCGCGGGTTATGCGTCACATTGTTCATTCCCAGCATCATCTTTCCTTGGGCATCATAATCGACTAGGGAGTAAAGTTACCTCCCAGAACATGGAATTCCTGGAGGGGGACCAAGTTTGCAATCATCTATGTTTATATCGGAAGATCGGTACTGCCAGGTAGCTTGGCAAGGAAGGCATGTCACTGCAAGAAGTTGCAGCCAGCCTGAAGTTACTTTATTAGCTGTCCACCTGCGACGTTATCGAAGGGAGGACCCTGCGTGCCATCAGCCGTGATTTCATACATGAACAGGGAGTGGTGTGAAGTGGCTCCCAGAAACTGAGGCGGGTAGGGCGGGGGGAGGGCGAGCCCGCCAGTAAGCTACTCGCCCTGTGGCGGGGTCCCAGCCAAGAAAAGGGTGTGGACTTCCTTTGGTATGGATTGGCTGCCCATGGAAAGGGCAAGCATTCATTGATGGGCTCTGGGCTGGCGGGAGCGGGGACTGACCTGCTGGTGGTCCTGGCTGTTCCTGCCCTACCCCAAGAGGCCGGTGCGTAGATTTATAATCATTGGAGGGGGTATACCCCGGTATGGTTGTCACAAGTGGTGGCAGATTTGATTTACCTGCGGCTCTGTTGACCGGAGGGCGGTCAACTTAAGGAGAGCAGGCTATCTTGGATTTCATTTACCTGCGGCTCTGTTGACCGGAGGGCGGTCAACTTAAGGAGAGCAGGCTATCTTGGTTGGGGCCTGCTGGCACAGCCCGAAGGTAAAGAAGAAGGCCCCTTGGAAAGCGGGTTGCAAATATAATGACAATTTATAACTTTGAGATTTATAATGAATCCTGTGATGTGGATAAGCGAGGTATTTAAAGATCTAAAGATTTACCTTAATCAAGATGAATAAAGCATTAAAGAAATGACACTGCTTAAAGATTTAATAAAAGACTACGCGGTGAACGACAACAATCTGCTTCATGTCTTTTATGGGTGAAAGGGGGGGGCGACTTGCACCCGGTAGGCACACTATGAACAGCGCCACCCGCACCTAGGGGCGTGGCGCTCTTAGTGGGACCAGGGGGCAGGAGCCGGCAGAGACAGCCTTGAGGTAATAGGATAGGGGAGGGAGACACGTCATCAGAGGAGGCAGGGTCGACCTTCCCTCCCCCGAGGGTACAAAAGCCTCGGGGGAGGAGGAACTAACCCTCTTTGTCCTCTTCCAACAGCTCCGGCGGCAGCAGACCAGCGAAGAATTACCCACCCACCCATCCCTGCAACAAGGAGGAGAATGGCGGGGTCCCAGCCAAGAAAAGGGTGTGGACTTCCTTTGGTATGGATTGGCTGCCCATGGAAAGGGCAAGCATTCATTGATGGGCTCTGGGCTGGCGGGAGCGGGGACTGACCTGCTGGTGGTCCTGGCTGTTCCTGCCCTACCCCAAGAGGCCGGTGCGTAGATTTATAATCATTGGAGGGGGTATACCCCGGTATGGTTGTCACAAGTGGTGGCAGATTTGATTTACCTGCGGCTCTGTTGACCGGAGGGCGGTCAACTTAAGGAGAGCAGGCTATCTTGGATTTCATTTACCTGCGGCTCTGTTGACCGGAGGGCGGTCAACTTAAGGAGAGCAGGCTATCTTGGTTGGGGCCTGCTGGCACAGCCCGAAGGTAAAGAAGAAGGCCCCTTGGAAAGCGGGTTGCAAATATAATGACAATTTATAACTTTGAGATTTATAATGAATCCTGTGATGTGGATAAGCGAGGTATTTAAAGATCTAAAGATTTACCTTAATCAAGATGAATAAAGCATTAAAGAAATGACACTGCTTAAAGATTTAATAAAAGACTACGCGGTGAACGACAACAATCTGCTTCATGTCTTTTATGGGTGAAAGGGGGGGGCGACTTGCACCCGGTAGGCACACTAAATTCCCGTGTATTTATTACGGAACCCCAGCAGACACAGACGTTACCAGGGACCTAGGAGGTAAGAACTAGTCCAGTCTCTTTGCCGACCTTACAGAAGGCTGTGATTACTCGAACAGTAATACGTATATTTATGCGGCATTATGTCTATTTACCCTTAAGGTAGCTGTTAGCACCCTGAAGGCCAGCAAGCGGTACGGCATTGACCCACAGCTAGACTCGACACACGTGAGAAGCTGTTCCGATCCAGATACCACCGTAGGTACGCCTCCAGCATTTCATGTGTTCCTTTGTAGACAGTTTAGGAAATATAATGGTAAGAGTCTTTAGTATAACAGTTCCATCTGTCTCTTTTTCCCTCCCAGAGTACTGGGGCCTGGAACAAATCGCGATTATCGGTTGTAGACTTTAACAGGGAGGCTTCAGACCATCATTCTTTGATAACTGCAATGTACTAGGCAGACCATCATTCTTTGATCACTGCAATGTACTAGGCAGAGAACTATCATACTTATTAGTGCATATTTCTGTCCCAGGAAAGATAACCGGTGACTAGGGTCGGATTGGGATCACAATTCGGCCCGGGCACTGACGAAAAAAGTGGCCCATATTTAAGGGGCGTGGCCCATATTTAAGGGGCGTGGCCCACATTCAAGGGGCGTGCCTTTCATTAAACACCATTTGCACAGACAAGGAATGAAAGTGGGAGGATACTGTTCTTGCACAGGACACAGGGCCAAGGTGACAATGGCCTACATGCTGAGCAACTTAAAAAAAAATAGCAAGGCCCCTTTTTGTCACAATTATTCCAGCCCTCCAGCACAGGAGCACCTGAAAAGCAGCAAAGCCCCTGCTATTACTAACCTACTTAGCCATCCCCAGACCTTCAGCCCAGGTGCACATGAACAGAGGTAAGGCCCCTGCAATTAGTAAATTAATCAACCCTCCAGGCCATGGGAAAATGTCCTGGCAGGAGAGCACAAAACACAGCTTTCCGGGTCCTCCAAGGTAGCCAGGGGGGAGGCTGAGGTGAAGCTGGTGCATGGGAAGTGCCTTCCCGATGTGTTCTGGCAGTTTGAGTATTTACCATTTACTGTAGTATTACCTTTGTACCTGTGTATGGTACCCTTTTGTAACTTGCACACGTCTCTTTTCTCTTGTAACACACTATTTGCTACCTCTCAATTTTGTTTGCTTTAGATACTTGCACAAGTGCCACCATTGCCTATGTAACGTTTGTTCTTGTGCTGAGTGTCTGCCATTAATTGCAGTATTATACCTCTACTTGTATTTTGTACGCTTCTGTAACCTGCACACATCACTTTTCCCTCCTGTAATGTATCGTTTGCTCCTCTTGTATTTTGGTTGCTCACTATTGTCACTTTTGATTCATGTAACTTAACGTTTGCTTTTGTAATTTGTCCACTTATAATTTTCTCCTCGTATTATTGCTGTTCCTAGTGTGAAGCGCTCGGACACCTTCGGGTAAAGTCCGCGCTATATCGCATAAATGAATAAATAAAACAAAAAAATTCCAAACATCAGGCCCCCACAGCAAGACCCATTCTTCCTCGCCCACTATGCCCTGAATGTGAAGGGCTGTGGGCGAGGTGTTAAGACTAACACCGTTTCTGGGCTGCATGGGCGCCAGGGGGCCGAGGTGCAAATGGCTCAAAGGCCGGAGAAACACCTGGCCCCCAGGGAGGCCGCATATTGCAAAAAATCACCCCTGCCCAGCCTCAGCTTGATTGCTTGGCAGGGTAGGGGTGAAGGAGAGGCCACAGCTGACAATCGCAGTCTGGCCGCACAGCGAGGCTGCTTTCATTTTCTCTGTCTCCGTGCACTCTGTGGGCCGTTTTTTTTTTTCTCCCCTTTCCTAGTCCACTCTCTGTGGACTGGGACAGGGTATAAAAGAAACGGCCCACAGAGGGCACTAAGGCACCGGCCCATGCCCGAATGCCCGCCTTGCCAATCCACCCCTGCCGGTGACAGAGTTTCTAGGACCTTCACTAGATCTTTTGACAGTATGATCTACAGACTCTGATAGCTACAACTTTAGCTGCCCAGAACTTGGGGTAAGACCGTGTTTAAATGAGAATCCCCTAATATGAAAGTAACAAAGAAATTTCCGTGTATAGCCAAGACAAATTATTCAGTTGGGTTTTGCAGACTTTAAGATACTTCCCTGAATAGGGACTGATTAAAACAACCCTCCTATAATTGCGTTCATACAGTAACTTTTTAGAAATGTTGGTGATATCTCCAGTCACCAAATAGAGAGAATAGGCAGTGGTATTCCCTGTCATTTCTGTAATTGTTCTTTCTGCCATGTGTTCATTGAAATAATTTTATGTATGATTTCCAACTAAGGTAGCAGAGGGAAATTTTCAATAGACCTATAATTTAGTAAATATATCATTATGGAGTTACTTGGCTTGTTTCGTTAAGCATAAGATCCCAGCCCCTCATATGGGGCCAGAGTTAACAGTTTATGTACATCTTGTGATCTAATTATGAGTACCTTTATAGTCATCATGCATGATTCTAACTGTGTGTATGTATCTTTTTTAGGGAGATTTGATTGACCCCCTTTCTGTGACAGATATACGAAAGTCTTCATAAAGGTGGCTATCACTAGAACCCACCGAAACGCGTCCACGCCACTCCTGGTATAATTCAAGACTCTGACATGGATTTTGATGTACTGATGCTGTAGTAGCAAAATATCGATGAAACCATAATTGAGTCCGAATATGCAACCTGTATTTAACAATTTTCATGTTGTACTTGTTCTGTCTTCAGCTTCGATTGTGCAGGCCATAATTGATTTTGTTTTATTTTAGATTAGGGCACAAGATTAGTTAGCCTAACAATATTATTTTTTTACAATGTATTTAAAATAAATTAATTTTTAAGTTTTCAATTCTTTGTTGTATATAATTGTACTTTTGGCATTGGGAGGTATGTTCATGTATACCTGTATCTAATTTGTCTCAAGGGAATCTTTGAAATCTCGGTTGGAGAACCTAATTTCCCTTGACTTAAGGGGTACCTCTCTTTTCATACATATTTAATATATCAAACAGTGTTTTTTTAATTCTGCAGAAAGAGTTCTGTAGAACATATAAGGAGTGAGGCAACAGCACCATTTTCGATAGTGCCACTCTTCCCATAATTGAGAGAGGGAGTTTATTACAGAAATGCATCAACGCTTATAGTCCTGTAAGAACCATGCACATATTGAGGTCAAACTGGGCCTCTGGCTGGTGGGCTACCTGTATACCCAGGTACCTAAAATGTCTGCATTTCCAGTCCAGTGTGACATCAGGGAGATCCTGAGGTCTTCCTCGTGCAAGGGCTCCCAGCAAAAATAGTATTTTCAGTTGGTTAATTCTGAGACCCGAAATTGCCCCGAAGGAGTCCAACACCCTAAGCAATATCGGAATCAATCAATCAATCAATGACATTTATAGAGCGCACTACATACCCGTAGGGTCTCAAGGCGCTGGGGGTGGGGGGGTGCCGCTACTGCTCGAACAGCCAGGTCTACAGCTTCTTCCTGAAGGAGAGGTGGTCTTGGGTCAGGCGCAGGTCGGTCGGGAGGGAATTCCAGGTCTTGGCGGCCAGGTAGGAGAAGGACCTTCCTCCTGTAGTCGCTCTTCGGATGTGGGGGACGGCGGCGAGGGCGTGGTTGGCTGATCGGAGGTGGCGTTTGGGAGCGTAGAAGTTGATTCGGCTGTTGAGGTAGCTCGGGCCTTGGTCGTGTAGGGCTTTGTGGGCGTGGGTGAGGAGGCGGAAGGTGATTCTTTTGTTGACGGGGAGCCAGTGAAGGTCTCTCAGATGTCCGGAGATGTGGCTGGTTCGTGGGATGTCGAGGATGAGTCTGGCTGAGGCGTTCTGGATCCGCTGGAGTCTCTTCTGGAGCTTGGTGGTGGTACCGGCGTAGAGGGCGTTGCCGTAGTCCAGTCGGCTGGTGACGAGGGCCTGGGTGACGGTCTTCCTGGTCTCGGTGGGGATCCACCAGAAGATCTTCCGTAGGATGTTGAAGCACGCCGAGGAGACGTTGTTGACTTGCCTGGTCATGGAGAGGGAGGAGTCCAGGATGAAGCCCAGGTTGCGTGCATGGTCTGTCGGTTTGGGTGCGGCGCCCAGGGCGGGAGGCCACCAGGAGTCGTCCCAGGCGGAGGGTGAGGAGCCCAGGATGAGGACCTCCGTCTTGTCCGAGTTCAGTTTCAGGCGGCTGGTCGTCATCCACTCGGCTACCTCTTTCATCCCTTCGTGCAGGTTGGCTCTGGCGGCGGCGGGGTCGTTGGTCAGGGAGAGGATCAGCTGGGTGTCGTCGGCGTAGGAGATTATGATGAGGTTGTGTTGGCGTGCGATGGCCGCGAGGGGGCTCATGTAGACGTTGAAGAGGGTGGGGCTCAGAGGATCCTTGAGGGACACCGCAGATGACTTCGGTGGCCTCTGACTTGTACGGTGGTAGACGGACTCTCTGTGTTCTTCCATCGAGGAAGGAGATGATCCATTCCAGCGCCTTGTCCTGGATTCCGACGTTGCTGAGGCGCTGTACTAGGGTGCGGTGGCAGACAGTGTCGAATGCCGCGGAGAGGTCTAGGAGGATGAGGGCCGCTGTTTCTCCGCAGGTGGGGTGCGATGACAGCGTCAGCCTTGTTGAAGACGTGGTGAGGGCAGGGGTCGGTCGGTGATCCGGAGTTCATCGTGCGGATGGTGTCTTCGGTGCTGATCGGGGTCCAGGCGTGGAGGGTGGTGGTGGGTAGTGGTTGTTCGGTCTTGGTGTGCGTTGGTTGGATGTTGAAGCTGTTGTGTATGTCCGCGATCTTGTTGTGGAAGTATGAAGCGAGGGAGTTGCAGAGGTCTTGCGATGGGGTGATGTTGTTGTTTCCTGCGCTGGGGTTGGATAGCTCTTTCACGATGTTGAAGAGTTCCTTGCAGTTGTGTGCGTTGTTGTCCCGCCGGCCTCTTCAGGCTGTCTGATACACAAAAGAGCATTGTCTGCATATAGGGAGACCACGTGTGTTCTACCGCCTACCTCTATACCCCATGGTGCCATGTCACTCCACAGTTTCACAGCCCATGGCACCATTGCCAATGCAAAAAGGAGTGGGAACAATGGACATCGCTATCTTGTGTCCCTTTCGATCCAGGTACCTTCAGAGACTAGACTCCCATTTCGCACCTGAGCTCTTGGCTGACAGTATAGCAATTTCACCCATGAGATGTATTTTCCTCAAAAACCCATCCTCCCCAGCACTTCCCAGAGGTACTCCCACCGCAACGTATCAAAGGCCTTTTCGATGTCCAAGGCAACCACTGCATCTCTATGGTCACTCTCGGCCACCGAGTGTAGCAGACCATGAGACAACCTTCTTAAATGTATGTGTGTGCCACTCCCCAGCATGAACCCAGTCTGATCCTCGTGTATTAAGGATGTTACTACTCTTGTTAGTCTATTGGCTAGGACCCTGGCCACTAGTTTAGCATCTACCCCCAGCATAGACAAGGGCCTATATGCCGCCAGACCTTCAATTTCTCTACCGGGTTTGGGTAGCATTATCTGTGCCTCCCTCAAAGATTGTGGCAGGTGTCTGGACTTTTTTGCTTCCACCCTTTCCAGTAAACGCTGGAGCAGAATATCTGCAAAGGTATGGTAGAATTCCACCAGAAGCCCATCTGGGCCCAGAGACCTTCCCCGAGCCATGCCCACAGTGCTTCCTGCAGTTCACCAAGCTGAAGTGCTGCCTCTTGTTCCCCTCATTGGTCATCTGTAACTCATGGGAGGGGGACGTTGAGAGTATTCCTCCTCCACTGGGACACCATGGTCAAGTCTCTCTCAATTCTATTAGGTGTTGGAATAACAGTGTCAACCCCCATCTGTGTGGTGACCTTTTCTCCATCCGGGCCATCCAACAATCTCAACGGAGCCAGGTGCTCACGTTTTAAAAGCCAAACCAGTAACTGCCCTGACCTATCCCTCTCTCTATGTAGCAGTCGCCGATATTCTCTCTGAACTAAGCAATCTAATCTGGCCCAGATCTCCCCACCCTTTGTTATACCTCCAAGAGAGCATCATTAGGGGACATTGTCCTCTGTTCCTCGCACTGAATCCTTGCCAGTCTATGCTCAGCCTCTGTCAATTTTGCCTCTAGCCATCTTCTGGTTCCTCCCACTCTAGACAGACAGTCCCCTCTGATAACCACCTTAAAAGCCCCCCACTCTGTGGTCCTAGTCTCGGCGGCAGAACAATTCTTGTCAAAGTACCCTGCGACAACCTCCGTGAGTTCTTCTCCGAATAGAGTATCTCGCAATACCGCAGGTTGTAGTCTCCATAGAGGTATCCGTGGCCTAATTCTCCTTGGTCCCCACCCCAGCAGCACCAGGGCGTGATCCAACAGAAATCGACCCAGCAGTTCTGTCACCGTCACCTCAGTACATACCTCTCTAGATAGCAGGAAGCGATTGAGTCTACTCTGCAGCTAACGGGCAGGGGTATAACCGGTGTATCTGCACTCACCGACATGCGTGTCTCACCAGATAGCCACACCGTGGAGTCTGCACATCACCTAGTTCAGGGCAGTTATCATATGTGGTTTAGTGTTTCAGCAGATCCCTATCCAATTGGTCATCAAGCGCGCAATAAAACACCCGCCCAAATCAAAGGTATCCTAATGCACGGGAGGAGCTGGGATTCTATGTGTGTGAAATTGGCCCGTCATCTATGTTTGGCGCATATACGTTAACCAGGCATACCTCAACACCAAGTACACCGTGCACTAGAATATACCTGCACTCCAAATCTGCCTCCATGTTTGTAGTTCGAACGGAACCTGTGGGGCTACCCATATGGTTTCTCCCCTAGCATAGGTAGAGTGGGAGGAAGTGAACAAATGCCCTCTCCACTTCCGATGTAGTATCTGCATCTCTTTGCCAGGCAAGTGTCTCCTGTAGCATAGCAATCTGAATGCCCTTCCTCCTCAAGTTTGTATTCGGTATCGCTTAAAGGAATTTAACCCCCTCACAATCAATGTCATGATTCTGTATTGTGCCATATCATCCAATCCATGTCTATTTTTAGTATGCGCTGCATAATGTCCCTTTTGCTGCTGAGGCCCTTAAATTGAACAATCTGTATCCCACCCCCTGGGTAGACACTTAAATATCAAACCATGCAACCCCAACCCCTCCCAGAAACATCATTAACTATTTTACTTCCAGTGCTGTAATTTCAATAGTTAAAGTCAAAAACAACCAAACATTTCCACACTGTGTGTCACTCATACCTCAGAATCCACTTGCACACATACCTCATTCAATCATCCAATGCTGAACTTATGCCAGGCCAGAGAATAATGTGCTTCCCAGACCCGCTAAGTGTCCGTCAGCAGTGCCCCTCTGACCCTAGCCGTCACCCTCCTGCACTCTGCTGACTCTATCCACTCATACCCATAATCATTCAATATATACGAACATCCAAAGAGAATAACTCTAGAGTAGAGAAAAAGGAACATCAAGAGGTGGCTATAATCAGCAGAATAGGAACAGTTAGAAAGATCATGTAAAGGAAAAGTGGAAAGAGAAGAGGGGGGCTGCATGTGCCGCCCGTCCAGCATTGGTGCCCTGCCATATCCAGTCCGCCAGCCAGGTGCCGATAGGTATCAGCTTTGCTGCCACTTGGTTCCCCGCCCAAGTGGTGTAACAGTTTAATTTTATTGTCCTCCTGGAGTCAACCATTTGGTTCTGTTCTCCTGCTTTTGTCATCTTGACTCGAAGAGATTAGGGTAGTGGGCAAAGCTTTGAAGTCATTTCAATATTACCTATCTAATAGGCGACGGGCAGTGGCCCTCCCTATCAATCCGAGTTCACCAACATTCTGCACGGTGTCCCTCAGGAATCTGCGATTAGTCCAATATTGAACATCTATATGAGCCCTTTGATTGCTGTCATAAGGGCTCATAATGTCAACCTTGTAAACTACGCAGATGATACTCAACTTATTCTAGCACTAGAGGGGGACCAGTCTGTATCTTTGGAAGACTTCCACGCTTTTATGCAGGACACTACCCATTGGTTGAGAGAGAATTCCTTACAATTTAATGCTGATCCAACAGAAGTCCTCTACGGTGCAGTCGGGAAGATTGCCTCCCCACTTCCTATTCATTTTTGGCCCATACCCACAGCCACCCCACTGGCTCCCTCTGAGACAGTGCATAACCTGGGAGTTATGTTTAACAAACTGAGCCTAGAAACACAGGTAAACAAAACCGTGGGGAACTGCTTCTCCTTTATTAGAGTCCTCTGGGAGAGTCTCCTGTTGCTACCAGCATGAAGTGCTATCTTGAGCAGGTTGGATTATTGCAATGCCTTGGTGCTGGAGTCCCCAAGATATTTGAGAGACTCCAGAGGATCCAGACAATGGCAGCTAAGCTAGCCTTGAGAAGGCCACAACTCATCTGCTTCTCAGACTCTTTCGGAGCTGCAATGGCTCCCTGTATTGCAAAGAGTACAATTTAAGTCGCTTTGCATAGTGTTCAAAGCTCTGCATGGTGTTGGACCTAAACCAATGGAGAACAAATTTGCTTGATATGACCCCACCCGAAGCCTTAGCTCTCCCTCCACTAAACTAGTGAAAGTGCCCATATTCAAAATAACATCAGGAGTTAGGGCCTACAGCAGCGCGGCTCTGCAACAATCTCCCACCTGAGATCAGACTGCTGGAAGATCTACAGTTTAGAAAGGCTGAAGACATGGCTCTATCCCAGAGCATGATTCCTTTCACGATCTTGGCTATCTTCTGTCAACCTTGCTCCATGTCTTATGTGATCAGTTGGGCACACTTATGACAGCGCCAAGGTACCCGTAGGCTGATAGTGCACTTTATAAGTGTCGATAACAATAACCATCTTGGTCGGTCAATGCCTCAGGAGCTCCCCTGTTGAGGTGTGTCTTTAACTATATCTCCTGTACTCTTCTCAGAGGCCATGGCCGTCACCAGCGCTCTGACAGCCTCCTGTTCGGCTGGTTGCATCGCTTGATCGATTCTAGAAAACTCCCTGCTCTCTCCTCCAGAATCAGATCGTTCCAGGTCCAGGGATCCATCCCTTCTGACCACCACTCTTTGCATCAATCTAGAGGACCGTCTGGACCCCCGGCGTCAGGCCTTGCTACTGCCCTGTTTGGAATTGATTGAGGGTATCCTCTCCTCCCGGGCTGTGATCTCTGGCCTCCGTGGACCTCCAACCAGTCCCAGTCCGCCTCTGGTATCGTAAAAAAGTGTGCTTTATAAGCATAAAGTACCTTACGTTTTGCTGGATACAGGAGCATATATTGTATGTTCATAGCTCGGAGATTTTTGTTTCACCCTAATAAAGGACACTCTCTGCTGTTGAACTAGGCGGGCGTAATCTTGGAATATACACTTTTTTTTATTTCAGAGGGCATCTCGTCTAGCAGCTTTAAGGATACAATCTCGGTCCCTGTAGTATAAGATCTTTGCAATCAGTGTCCTAGACGGTGCTCCTGGCGGTGGCGGCGCCAAGGGTTCCCTGTGTGCCCTTTCAACTATGAAGATGGGGGAAAGTTTTGCTACGGGAAATACCTCCTTAAACCACTTTTCTAGAAAGAATTCTGGCTCTTTCACCTCGACACCCTCAGGAAATCTAACAAAACAGATTAAATCTGCGGAAGCGCCCTTCTGCATCCTCAGACCGGCGTTCCAGGGCAGTCGTATTGTGTTTGAGCTCCGTTAATGTTGATTTTAGTGTGGTGATTTCTTTTCTGCAGCCAAGGAGCGGTCAGCAACAGTGCGGATATCAGCCCGCAACAGTCCAACGTCCATTGAGACCGCGTCTATTTTTACCTGGACTGGTGCATTAGATGCTTCAATTGCTGCAAGTATCTGAGTTCCAGTAGGTTCTGGAGCAGTCGATTTACCCCCCCCCCCCCCGCCGATTCCGTTTGCGGCGGGTCCGACTTCGGGGGGACTCCCTGTGCAATATAATACATTTTCATCTGCTGTGCAGTTCTTTCCAGTGGGGGTTGGCCTACAGGGCCCTTGAATTGTCTTCGCCGTGAAGGGCCTCTGTGCTCATGCGCTGTCGCTATTGCAACTACTGGTGTATTTGTTTGCGTTTGTAATGAGGCATCAGCATGCTCATTTTAGCTGCGGGGGATCAGGATCAGGACTCTCCGATACAGCTTTTTGTACCCCTTGCATATTTCTTAATGTAGTATCTTAGTTTTGAGTCCAGGGTGGGCATAGGGAGCCCCAATATGGTCCTTCCTGTGCTTCCTTCAATACGTCTTTAGGGGTCCGGTGCTGTTCACTCCCTGGGTTCTTTACTAGCTCCCAGGGCTTCACTGAGCCAGGGCCGCACCCAGGGTGAAGCCCAGCCCTCTGCAACGTCCCAAACAGCCTCATCTCTGCCGCCCGGTCCACCCGCTGCAGCAGCGCATCCACCCTGTGCAGGGTGCCCCGCCTCAGGGGGCTGTAGGTCCAAATGCTGCCCTCTGTTCCAAGTGTCCCATGTTTCCCTTTGCAGCGCTCCCTGGGGTGTCTCTCCTGGGCCGCGTCCGCTCTGCCGACACGGCAATTAAATCAAGGGTTGATCAATTTTATGATCAATTTGTCTTGTATACACCTAACACTAATGTTACAGAATAAGAAGGTAAGACCATAACACCCCTCTTAAATTTTACCTTTACATCCCTAGTGCAAATTACTACCCTACTTGCAAGGACTAAATCTGGCTCTCCGGATGACCCCTGTCCTCAGAGGATTCTCCATGATATTAGCCATCTTATTAGACCTCAGCTATCTGGCATATTTAATCAGATGCTTTCGCAGGGAATATTTCCAACACTGTGGTAATGGGCCTGCATTTTATCATTACTAAAAAAAACGCAATCTAGATATAACGGATCTGGCCAATTATCGACCTATTGCGAGCTTCCTGTGAAAATGCTGAAGACCATGGAACTCTCCAAGCACATTGTAGAAAACAACATTTTGGACCACAGTCAGTTTAGATTTAGGTCATGTCACAGCACTGAGACAGCTCTGATGAAGACCACTGAGGAAATCCGCACTGCATTAGATGGTGGAGGGTTAGCGGCTCTTATCCTCCTTGAACTGTGCGCGTCATTTTATACCATAGACTATACCTTGTTGCTAGAATGTTTAAAGACCATAGGTCTGGAAGGAAAGGCCTTTTCGCTTTTAACATCCTTTTTAGCAGATACAACTCAGACCGTGCAATTAGGCGATTTTAAATTTGCACCTTTTATCCTGCCTTGTGTGGTACCGCAGGGCTCTTCTTTGAGCACTACGCTTTTTAATATTTGTGTCCCAATTAGCACCTTTGATCAGAAGTTTTGATCTAATCCCAACCTTGTATGCCGACCGACAACACCCAATTGGTTATTTCAACCATAGACTAGGACTACTCCATCAAACTTCATGATTGTATGGTCTCCTGAGCAAGTGGATGAGTAGGCATTGCTTGAAGTTAACTCAAGTAAAACCGAGGTGGTGCTATTTGGAAAGCTTTCTCCTCTATGTTCACCAGTTTAGTGGCCAAGTACTCTGGGCCCCCTTCCTACACCGGTAGTAAAAGCTAAAAATTTGAGGGTCATAATAGATGAGAAGCTTAATTTCAAATCTCAGACTTCAAAGGTGGTGTCTTCTGCATTCTTCACTATCAGAACAGTGCATAAAATTCTTCTGCACATTCATAAAAAGGACAGAAAAACTGTTTTAACCTCTCTGGTTTTATCAACGTTGGACTACTGTAATGCCTTATATATTAACTTGCAGTCCAATCAACACAGAAGATTACAATCCATACAGAATGCCACCGCTAGATTAATGTTAGATGTCCCTAAACACCAGTCCATTAGGGTTGGGATTCAAGATCAGCATTGGCTGCCAGTCCGCAAGCATGTGAAATTCAAGGCACTTTGTATCGCACATAAGGCACTTTACGGAGAAGGACCACAATTTCTTGGGCACACTTTTAGCTGGTACCCTCGTAACAGATCACTACTTTCGGCCAATGCTTTCCTAATGCTCACCCCCAGAGTCAAAACTATGAAGGGGGGGGTGGGGGGGGTTTCAGACATAGTGCCATTAGGATATGGAACTCTCTTCCGCTTTATCTTAGTAAGATCCCATTCCTGATTGAATTTAAGAAACACCTCTTAAGACATGGCTTTTAAAAAACTGGTTTCCCTCTCACAGTATGCGGACCAAAAGCGACTTAACTGGTGTTCTTGGAAACCCCTCAATACCTTCGGGTTGTGTTTGCGCTATATATAAATTTAAAAAAAGAAAATGAAACAAAAAGCCTGCAGAGCAAGCTGCAACGCTCTGAATGTGTGGCGAACAAAGGGAGACTCCAAAATGGATCCCCAGAGTGAGAGGACATGGCGCAGCAGTCAGAGCTGCCAACTTGGGAGCAGGGGATTTGTGTTCGAACCTTGGCGTTGGTTCAACATCCTGTGAATAACTGTGGGCAAGTCAATTAATCTTCCCCCTGGCGCCCCTAAAATGCATTATTTAGACAAAAAAGCATTGATATTGAAGGGGTGGTGGGGGCTGACAAGCACTATTGTGGGAGGAGTGGAGGGCACAGGAATAATTAAGGGTGCAGGCAAATGAGGCTGTTCAGGGGAACTAAACAGAATGTTGTATTTCTATCTAGGACCCTAATTGGATATACCCGATTCATGCCCTTGTTTAAAGGCATAAGAATCAGATCCATATTTAATAATGACCCATGCAGTCCAAAGCACGGCAAGGCTACTCCCATAGACTCCTAGAAAGCACAACGCGTTCTTTAAACAAACCAAGCCTTCAGCAGCCCGGGAATCCCCCTCCTGCTTTTGTTTTCATTTGCACAAGAACTCCTAAGGTCCAGCAAGAACTGTTAGTTCTTAATGACGTCTTATGTCCAACCTTATGTCAAACCAGACACCTTTCAGGTATAAATATACCAAAGTTGCCTTAAGCAAACACACAGTGGTGGGAAGCAGAACGGCGTTCTACTTGTCCGAGAGCCCAGCTGTTGCCAGAGCCGGAGGAAGCCGCCCCTCCCTTTTTGACGCGCTGGAGAGACTGCCTTTTCTCACGTCGAGAAATCCAGCTCCGGTGTTCCCGAGTTACCCTCGCGGTTTGCTGGGAGATTGAGTCCTGAGAAGCGAGATACAAGACCTCCTTCATTCTATAACCAAGGTACAGAGCTGATTAAAACCTTAGAGAGAATTCTTTATTCCGATACTTGGCAAAAACCTAACTTTAACTTAAAACTGCTACTTACTTACTCCTTCCCACTTATTAGGTCAGGTACACTGGGGTAGGCGTATCTTAGAAGCACCAGTTGAGTTCATTTAGTCAATGTTTTTATGTATGTATATATTTTATCCATTTTAAAGTGTCATATGGCTAAGAAACCATATCAATGCTTTTACAGTATTATTTCATAATACTACTTTTACTGTACGCACTTTACTTTATGATAAGTATTGCAATTGTGGCAATTCATTTCTCTTGCATGAGAAAGAAGACTGCTCAATAAAATAACACTTCTTATTGAAAACGCCCGTCTCTGTATTTCTCTGCACTCTGGTGAAACTAAGCATGCACGATTGACTGAGTGAAATAGCCGTCTATTGTTTTCACACGACTCTAGAGATACACTCTTTATTCAGGGAGAGCAAAGTTGTCATGTTTATGCGGTTGTCAGAAACTAATCCCTTGTCTAAATCAGGACGGTTAACCCTTTCCTGAACATTCGAGAGTTTCTAGTGACCTCTGAGCTAGCTGGCAAAACTAATTAAGTCTAACATAGTTAGTAGGGACCTAGATGACCTCAGTCCTACGTCTACACTGCTGTTTATGTTATTCCAATGCGCAGAGCCTATTGGGAATATAGGAACTACACTACATGGCGCCCAACGTTTGGTAAGGCGATAATCTAATGCAAGACACTAGAGTAACTCAGTCGTGCTTTTCACACAGACCACTTTCTCCCGTAAAAACTCCAATAGACGTCTGGAGTGGGTGAAAGGTTAATATCCACCGGAACTTAGTAGGATGAGAATCCTATGTATTATTTCCCGGTTTAGTCAACGTTGAAGGATACAGTGTTCCAAAATATTGTGCACCTAATCTTTGTTTCCTTGAAACTTGATCTGCAACAACAAAAAACTTTCTTTCAATAAAATGACGGAAAGTGAAGACGAAAGAGAGAGAGAAGCCTTAGCAGCTCGACTCTTAGAGGAAGACACAAGTCTCCAGCAAGAAGATCCGAATGCTATAAATATTCCGGTCAATATAAGAAAAACTATAACTCTTAAACTCATAGAAAATGGACTATCACCAAGAGGTGGTACAGTCATATTCGTGATAGAGGCACATGAATATTGGCAGACAGAGGTATTCTATTCATGGATACATTTTCCAGCAGCACACGCTGTGACAAAAGACTTCCCCTATTACAAAATAGAGGAACCTCCGGATGTATACACTCCTTTCGAGGACGTTAAAATCCCACTAACATACCAAGAGCACCTGCTCTGGTTTGAAGGTGCCCTAAAACATCAAAATCACATCACCAGGACGGTCCACTAGGTATACCAGGAGCCACGTGGCCGGTTCTAGCCAGCTACACACCACACCCAGACATTGAAAAAATGTCAAACGCAGAACTTTTAGCTCAACTAAAACTTTTAATTAAAATACATAGACAATTAGTCCAAAATGTCATGAGGACTGGTACAGTCCAACCAGTAACTAACATCCCACAACTGACCCCTCATCAGGGGAACACAAACAAAATTACACCATAGAACATACAATCGTGTCTTGGTGAAACACCCGCAAAACGGGAACAAATTCCATTCTGGTTAGCTCAAAAAATCACCCAGATAGAGGCAGTATTTCCTGATACTACCCCACATGAAAAACACAGAATTCTGACTATCTACTTCCCAATGGGGATCGCACCACATGTGGAGGACTGTGACACTTGGGGCAAAGTCTTTGCTTCTATCTACACAAAAACACATGGTGTTCCGTCTATGGCGGTTATACCAGATGTCCTAAGACAGATTCAAAATGAATACGGTTCAGAACCGGCTTTAACTCTGGGTATGAAATCACTGAAGGACTTTAAGCAGGTCTCGGCTATATCATTAGCCAACATAAAAGGAGAAGCAGCATGTGTGGCAATCCGCCAGAAATTGAAGGAGACAGATATAACAGACCAACCATTTGAGCTTGCTAAAATCATAGAAAAATCCTATGAGGAATTAGGAAGAGATAGTTTGGGTGGTAAACTGGTAAAACCCCAACTAATTGAAAATCCTGAAAAAACCTATATTAAAAATAATATAAATACTCCAAAAAAGAGCTGGGGTGGTAATACACAATCCACTCCCAGAGAAAAACAATTCCAGTCCAGAGGAAGGTCTCCTCAACGGAGAGAAAGATCTCATGGCCGAGGAGGCAAGTCTCCCCAAAGGGAACCTTCTGAGAGAAGATACACTCTTAGACATAGGGATAAAATAAGAAAACCTGACAGATATCAAGACATTGATACACGTCCCTCTCGATCCTTCTCACTCAATCTTTCTCGATCTTCCTCACAGAAATCAGAAAGAAGAGGACGGTCAGAACACAAGGAAGAGCACGTCAAGTCCAAAGACAAAGAACCTGCTCATTAAAGTAAGAAAACACAATTTACCAGGAAGAAGGTAGCAAGTATTAAAATTAAACATGCCGAGGATCCTGATGACACAACTGAAAAACTGAGAGTGGGCTCAGACAATGCTAGACAGCGCAGCAGAAGTGACCATAGTTCGCAAGATCCTGATGAATCTTCTGGAGACAGTGGACACGAATGAATACATTCAGGTGGAAACTGCAGACACACGAGTCAGTGTGCCCCAAAAACTATATGAAATAACATTGTGTATAGAGGGAGATAACTGTCCAAAGGCTATGATATCCCGTTGCCTGAAAAAGACTGGACACCAGAGTTTGTCAGGGAGTGCCCTCATGGCAAAGAAATGATTATGCCTGCCTTCTCAAATCATATCCAGATTCATAAAAAATACACATTTGCAAGAAAATGGGCAGTGGCCCAGGCCCCTGCATTATACAAAAATCATGTAGGATGGGATGAGGACTCTCCTCCCTCAAAATCCAGTTAAAAAATCAACCCACTGCACAAAGACAGTACCTAGTTAAACAAGAAGCTAAAAAGCACGTCAGGGAGATCTTAGATCAACTTGAATATCAAGGGGTGATTGAAACATGCACCTCACAAATGAACAATCCTTTGTTTCCTGTCTCCAAGCCAGACGATTCATATCGTCTAGTTTTGGACTACAGACATTTAAACTCCTGCTGCAAAACTTTTGCAGTACAAAGTTCACACAGTGCAGCACTAATGAACAACATTGTGCGCAAAAAATATAAAACAACATTAGATATCTCTAATGGATTCTTCTGTCAAAACATAGCACCTGAAAGCAGGTATTTGACCGCTTTCTCAATAATGGGGTCGCAAAAACAATTTTGCCGACTCCCACAGGGATTCAAGAATAGCCCAGGATTATTCTCAGCAAGAGTAACAGAATTGCTACAAATATATGATGATGGGGCATATCATATGTCGATGACATCTATCTGACAGACGATGACCTGGAGACTCACTTAAAAAGAGTGAACACCATAATTCTTAGGTTCGCATCAGAGGGTTCCAAATTCAACTTTAAAAAGTCAAGAATTGCCCATCTAACAGTACTATTTTTAGGATATGAATTATCAAGTGAAGGCAAAAGCCTGGCAGACAACTTCTTAGATAAGTGTGCATTACTCCAAGCACCGAAAACGCTGAAATATTTACAATCAATACTAGGCTTCCTGAATTTCGGTAGAACATACATTCTAAATTATGCAGAGAGGGTTAAACCTCTCTATGAATTAATAAAACCTGATTTCAAACCAATACATTGGACTCAAAAACACACAGAAATTTTGAGATCATTACAGACAGACATGTTAGCTAAAACAAACCTGCAAACTCGCGAAAACGTACGCAATCTGGTAATCAGTCATTCCAGGAAAATGCGGATTCACATACCTGACCTCTAATGAGGGAGAAACTGTACCAATAGCATACAAATCACACCTGTACACACAAGCTGAAATGAAATTCAGCTCTACAGAATAAATTCTGACAGTGGTTCAAACTTCTATAGCAAAAGAAAAAGCCCTAGCCCAAGGCAAAAGAATAACTGTTTATACAGCAGAATCAGCCCTTGAGGCATTAACAAGTCCACCGAATCTGAAAACAGTGGCATTAGATCCAAAATGGATACAATGGGAAAATTCTCTTGCTACAGAAGACGTGAAATACTATTTTGACCCGAAATTGAAAAAGCTAGATGATCTAGAATATGAACAAGAATATCCTCTGCCAATCGAAATTCTGCCTCTCGAACAATATAAATGTGTGATCGACATGGACAGATTTGCACACCATTACGATGTAGAGAAAAATTCTTACAATGCAGCATGCACGATTGTTAAAGGTCGCTGGCGCTCTGGTAAATTCAAACCAATGATTACCAAAACTGAATCGCTCCGAAACTGTTCAGCTCAGCGAGCTGAAATAAGATCTTTAAAAATGACGCTTGAAAATGCTGATCGCGAATTCCCCTCACTAATAGTGTGCGAATCGCATTACTGCGACAAGTCATATAACAATGACATGCAGACATGGAGCAAAAACGGTTACAAAGATGACACAGGTGCCACAATAAAACATAAAAAACTTTGGGAAAAAGTAGTTCTTTTGCAGAAAGAACTACAAAAGACTCACGTGATACACGCACTGAGTCATCGACGTCATGGCGTTCACTTTGCAGGGAGTTCATTGGCTGATAGAGACACAGCGGCAGCGGTTCAACCGGCTTCCGTAGCCACAAAAAAGCGTTCAGAAAAACACATAGATGGAGAAACCATGCTGGCGGTAAAAGCGTCATTAAAAGGCGATTATGCAGCATTACCTCTCAACTATCCACTCAGTAATACATACATAATTGATGCAAACTCCGTTCCTTTTTTGCTCAAATCCATGGAGTGGGGAATAGAGTAATTCCAAACACGAACCGGTGAATCTTCTTGATTGAAGATGCACACATGGGATTGGGTCTGAGGCACCAAGAAATATTGAAATCTCTGATAGAATTACAATCACAATACTGGTGGCCGGGAATGAGCGTAGACATTTACAATTTTGCAAAAAATTGTGAGGACTGCAACAGAGATCGCAGTTGTGAACCGGACCAGACAACAGCCCAGACACCACTATTCAACAGCATCAGGCTATCTATGCGCAGACGTCCGACCAGACAAATGCGGTCCCATAATTATTAAGATTTGATTCACTAAAAATGTAGGCCCCAACGCTCGGCTGACGCCAGAACTGTTATAAAAGATTTGCGAGTCTTTATCGGCACATACGCAATTGGCATGCTACATTCTGACCAGAATCCTGCATTTAGCTCTCGAGCTTACAAAGAGGCCATGAACAGCATGGACATTGCATTGCGGTACTCTTCTCCCTTCCATCCTGAGGGAAATGCGGTTGTGGAAAGAAAAAACTGTGACATAAAGCAATCTATAACGGCGAGGGTATTAGGTTCGGATGATGGGTGGGTCAAACATTTAATAAATGTCCAACGTAGTCTTAATAACATGCCAAGGGATTCTCTAAAAGGTTTCAGTCTGTATGAACTTTTGTTTAGGACTAGAATGATTATCCAGGATCTGGATCGTCAGACTTCAGTGGTAGAAGAAAATTCTTTTGATATCAAAGATCGTTTGGCTGTTTTACAGGACCTGAATGAAACAAGAAAGAGTCTAAGTAACATAAAGAACAAGCCAACAACCACTGAAGAACCACCTGTCCCAGCAAGACCTGTCTGGATTCCAAAGATTGGGGATCTGGTCAGAGAAAAGAACGCGGTAAAGAAGGAATTTGGGCCTTCTTACAGAAAAGCAGTACCTGTCTTAGCTATCAGCGGAACAAGATCAGTAGTACTACCGCCACTTGTTGGTAAAAAGGAAAACAGAATTGTTTCCATCGATCTGGTAAAACCACAAACATGTGGCCGATAATAAATAGCAGGCTCAGTGGACTACCAAGAAATAGCAGAAAACCAAACTTTGCTACAATCCAAGAGGTTCAAACTTAGAGACTAATCACATTCGATAAATTAACAGTAAACAAAAAAGGACTATGCAACAAAGCCATGGAACTTGTGCCTCTTGAAACCCAAATTGCAACAATTTCTGATGATACACCAATCTACAACGATGTGGCATCAGAATGTACAAATGTAACAAAAGAAAATGCAAAAATCAATGGAAATCCGGAAGCAATCCCACCAATTGACAGAACAGCATCTGGCTATTTGATCAACTTTGATGACTTTTCCGATGATCCCAGTGAACATGGAGACAAGCCAGCAACAAAAACTTTCAAAGAGAAAATGGCCAAGCTGTTTCACGAACTAAAAGAGACATATCTGATCTCACCATGGATTGAATTTTGGATTGTGTTAGGTGTACTTTTCCTCCTGCTTTGGCTCATCATGGTTTTATGTTTGGGTAGATTCATTGATGGAAAATATAGTACAATGGACACAGCAAGTCAGAACATCAACTTGGTCCTAAAGTCGCACAGATCCTCTCACATCGAGAAAAGAGAACTATCATCAGTGAACATCACAGCCAATCCAATACCTGGGGGTATTGCATGGGACAGAACTGACTATGATATTTATGGCCCGATTGACCTCTTGAAGTATCCACACCAGTTCAAGATTTCCTTAATTGATTTTGTGAAACCAAGTTCCTTTTCTGATGATTGGGATTTTGAAAATATTAATAATATGTCAGATTTAGTAATGTCAGCCAAATTTACAGAACATGATTATTTACAGGGTTCATCAAATTATGTAGAATTATACTGTTACAATCACTATGGTAATCACTATCTGCATAAATCTGCACAATGTAGAAATGTTTTTACTTATATTCAATGGGAACATTGTCCAACTCCACCAAAAGGAATTTCGAAAAAAAAATTTGAGAAATTCCCATACTTCTCAGGGTTTAATAACAGTGATCCAGAAACGTTTTATTTTAAAATTTTAAATAAGACAGGAATGAAAAACATGTTGACAAATACTAAATTGATTTTATTCAGAAACATTTTATGACAAAATGTCAACATTTGGTTTTGAATTTTGGAAAAACATTGAAACAAAAAACCATCTGGGGAACAAAAGACTGGCAGGTACAAGGTCTAGAATCATTATTTAGAGCCTGCATGATCCCAGAACAAATATTCCTGAATGATACCATTCAACAAACTACTTGTCTTGGTTTAGCTAAGATAAAAGACTTAAACAAACCGTCTATTCCGAAGCCCATACCTGATTACAACAGTACTACTGATATGGAAATAGACGTATCCCATATTTTTCACCAAAACAGAGCAAATCCTGATTGGAAAAAATGGTTGGTCTGGCCAATAGACACAAACAACTGTCAAGATAGATTCCTGAACAAAAGACAGGGGTTCAAAATGACCAGACCAGACCCAAGGTATTCCCAGAGAGAACATCCAGGGATAGTTACAACATACAGTGTAGGGAAACTATGCCTTGTGTGGCTACAAACATTCACACTGGCTGAAATTAAGCAACACTTGACTTTACTTAAAGAAGGTGCTGACTTGCGAGATTTCATTATGGGATCTCGCAAACAGTGTCAAAAACGTTTCATAGCGGCCGGTATATACGCTGCATATACGCTGCATACAACGAAGCTTGGAAAGTAATGCAAATTGAAACAGCAGAAAAAATACGAGAAATTGATTGTATAAATTTGGAAAAATCACTTTCTGTTGTGGACAATGGGTTAACGACTCTGTCTTCCAGAATATATTCACTGGACAGTATTGTATCATCTGCCTTTGATATAATAGAGCAAGACTTGCTAATGTTACAACATGGTAAGTCCCAATTGCGATCTATTGTACAGCTTGAATGGACGTTGCAAAACCTACGTTCAGGCTACGTGCCATGGCGTCTAATCAACATAACGTCATTATTTTCTATCTTTAACCTTACTGATAAACAAATCAGTTTGGCACAAAAAGGAGCACGGAGCCTGCGAAGGGTCTTGAAATAACCTTTCATGTCACCTGCAAGGCACTCCTGCAACACAGAACCATTCTTCAGGCAACTTTCCAACGGTAGATACGTTATAATAACTGACCACAGCTGTCGTGGCTTGGTGCCAGGAGAATGCTATCTCGTTACTGTTACTTCCAGGGTCGTTTGCTGTATGCAAGTATTGTATCCAAACAGCAATCCAGACATGGAGGCGGCAATATGGCCTCATGTGAATATCTCTTCTATTCGAATTGATACTTTAAGCAGAATGAAGTCTATTCTTTTACAGACAACTGTGCCTTTGACATCATCCAAAGAAATGTATGATCTGCAAGTCACAAGGACGGCAGCAGAGATACATACCCTTTTATCAACAAATTGCCCCGTACATTTTGCAGAAATGTTAAGCCAAATTTTAAACATGTCTGATACCAGTGGCATCCTACATGTACTTAAGACAATTTTTTCGGAACTGTTAACACCATTTGAAACAGTTCTGGGCATCTTCCCGAATTTTGTCCATTCTTTCATTGGTGGCCTACCTTTAATTTTGGGACTCGTAGCAGGAATTTTATTTCTGTTCCTTCAGCTCAATATGGCAAGCCAATCCACAGACAAGACTCCAGCAACGATGGAAGAAACGATCCTAGCAATACAATACCGAGACCGTATCACTAAGGTCCTCGGATTGGCCCGGCTAAGAGATCTGAGTACAACGTGGTTTCTTTCATTCAGACCAATCTGGCAGGATTGCATCTTACCTGTGCTTCGATGTCTGCTATGCGGAGAAGAATGCGTGTTGGAAGTCTGTCTTACACTACCATCAGCAGTACCAATGGATATCGATACTTTGCTTTGTCCTGTAACGACTCATGCAACGTGTTGTCCCCAGCGGCTACCCATTCTGATGACGGCATTCGTTGAGACCTCACCACTACAAGTAGGTGGCGGTGAAGTACGAGAGGAAAGCAGCACCAAACAGGTACAACCTTCTGTGAGCATTGCTGATCCAAACATCGATGATAGCAATCACACAGAGAACTGCCCAATTTCCGTATTTTCGAACTTTCACCTGATGTGGTAGACCAATTTTTTGCAGGCCTATCTGAAATAATGTTCTCCCCTGAACAACAGGAATAACTTTTTAAAACAACAAGCACAGAGCGTTCCCTGAACTCTGAATTTGGCCTTCAGTTCTGTTAAAACAAAGCAACTGAAAACTTTCGGAACTAATTTTTTTTCCCCCTGAAAGCGAAATTATTTTTCCTTCAAATCAAAATATTTACCTTTTTCCTGGCACATGATACTTTGCTTAAAGTAGAACTATTCTTTTTTAAAGTATTTTTATTGAAACAAAACAGCTCCATCAACAGACACATCAGGTATTAGCGAGAAAGCAGTGGTCTTCATACATTAATTGAGTAGAGTACAACAGTCATTAATGGGTAGTACCACAGTCTACCCCCAGGGCTTGGCCCTACAGAACATAAGCTGGTCCACTAATCCGCCCCGTCCTCTCCCCCACTCATCCCCTCCGTGGCCAAAGCCCGTCCCCCTACCTCCCTCCTCCCCCATCCCTCGGTGCTGTGATCAGACTCTACTACCAGTCGGAGCCCAGGGCCTCCCAGGGAGAGGTTGTGTCCACGGCATGTAGTACGTGGTACCTCATGGGGGGAACTCCTAAGGTGATGCATCCGGGGTATCCATCTATTCTCCTCTATACCTCCTCCATGCCTGCCATATCTTTTCCCATTTTCTGGGGCACCCCCTGCTGTTATAGATGACTTTCTCTACCCTCTGGCACCAATCTACGTCCCGTTCCCACTCCTCAATTGTCGGAACTAAGTCACTCCCCAAGAGCCTTGTGATGTTCCTTTTGGCTACCATACTCGCAAAGGCCAGCCATATCTTGTCTCCTTTGGACCACGTAATGTCCCCCGTGACTCCCAGAACGTGCCACCTAGTTTCCAACGGAACCTCTGCCCCCACTACCTCCTCCATTATGTCTTTCAGCCTCACCCAATATGAACGGATTTTAGGGCAATCCCAGAGGATTTGAAAGAATGTTCCCTCTTCTCCACAGCCTCTCAGGCAAAAGTGTCACGCTGCGTACCCCATCTTGAGTAGTACCGTTCGTGGGGTGTAAGACCTATGGAGGATGCGCAACTGCACCAATCTGAATCTGGCTCGGATCGCTACCTCCCTAGGACACTGCAGGGCTTCATTCCAGTCGTCATCCTCTAGCAAGCCAAGGTCGGATTCCCACTTCTCCCGCAGTGGCCCCAGGATATCAGGAGCGTTATTAATGAGCTTTTTGTAAGTAAGTGATGTGGCCTTGTCAATCATGGGGACTAATAGCAGTCTGTCCTCGAGAGGGGCATATTCTGGGACCTGATCCCCCTGTGTCAGATATCTATATAGGGCGTGTTTGAATTGCTGATAGTGCAGGAATTCACCGTCCCCCATTTGGAAGTCCAACTGGAGAGTCGTGAACTCCACCGCCTGTCCCCTCCTCCATACGTCCCCCAGCGTATCTATACCGATAAGGCTCCACTGTCGCAGGTCACAGAGTTTCACCACTTCTTTAAGGAAGTCCCCCTTCCATAAGGGCGTCTGGGCCGTGAGTCTCCTTCCCCATCCAAGCAGTTTTGATGCTCGGTGCCATACATCTACTACTACCGCCGTTTGGGGAGGCAAGGATTGGTTGCGCCGTGGTTTGGAGTAAAGAGCTGCTATGTAGGAGCCCTCCACCAGGACCATCTGGTCCACTCTGTATGCCGGCTCCTCCTGTGGGGCGAACACCCATCCATTGATATTGATCAGTTGTGTCGCCCAGTAGTACAGGCGGATGTTGGGCACCGCCAGTCTCCCTTCGTAGGGACCCCGCTGCAATTTTCGGAGAGCAATCCTTGGACATCCCCGCCCAACAACAGGGAGCGTTGCTCCGATTCCACCGCTTTGAAGACTTGTTCCGGGATCGGGAAGGGCGAGCTCTGCAGCGCATATAGCAGACAGGGCAGGGCCATCATTTTGAATAGAAAGGCCCTGCCCATTAGGGAGACAGGAAGGGTTCGCCAGTGCTGTACGTTGCTGTGCAGGCGGTTCAGTTGTGTCTGCACATTGAGCTGGAAAAACTCAGTGTCGGACGGCGTGACCCAGATCCCCAGATAACGAAAAGCTGTGGCTGGGGTCCCACCAAGACATAGCCCAGGGATTTGCTCCAGTTGATACTGTATCCGGAGTATTCTCCGAACGTGGGTAATACAACCATCAGTCGCTGTATGGAGTCCGACGGCCGCTGGGTGTAGAGCAAAATATTGTCCGCATATAACGATATGCGTTCCTCCCATCCACCTCCCACATCTATACCCCATACCCCCGGATCCATCCTCACCCAGTGCGCCAGCGGTTCCAATGCCAGGGCAAAGAGGGTCGGGGACAGGGGGCACACCTGTCTGGTGCCGCGACCCAGTTGAAATTCCCGTGACATAGTCCCGTTGACCCGAACCCTTGCCATTGGTCCTGTGTAGAGTAGCTTCACCCAGGAGCAGAATTTGTCTCCGAAGCCCAGCTTCTCCAAGACTGTGTAGATGTATCGCCACTCAATACTGTCGAAGGCCATGTGGGCGTCAAGAGAGAGCAGAGACGCCGGCACCTCCTGACGCGCAGTCACCGTCTGCAGGACCCCGAATAGACGGCGTAGGTTCAGTCTCGTGCTCCTGTGGGACATGAAGCCCGACTGTTCCGGGTGAACCAGCGATTGGATCACCACCCCAGGCGCATGGCCAGGATCTTCCCCAAGACCTTTGTCTCGTAATTAAGGAGGGAGATGGGCCAATACGAACTGCAATCCCCCTGAGGTTTCCCTGCCTTATGGATCACCACGATCGTGGCCAACCGTAGGTCCCTCGGGAGCTGTCCATTCTCCCGCGCCTCGAGGAACATGTTGCACATGTGGGGTGCCGTGAGGCTAACCACACATCCGAATGCTTCCGCTGGGAACCCGTTGGGCCCGGGGGCTTTCCCTGTCTGCAGGTCTCCCATAGCCTCCTCTACCTCTTTGACCGTGATATCTGCATCTAGCAGCTCCCTGTCTGCAGGCTCTAGTACCGGGAGCTGCAGAGGGGCCAGGAAAGCAAGACACTCCTGTTCGTCCCTCGTCATGTGCGACCGATAGATCTCTTCATAGTATCGCACAAAGTTCTCCGCGATTGCCGAGTTTGTGGTGCTTACTGATCCATCCGCCCGTTCTATGTTCGGCACCCAACTGTGGTCTTGGTCTCTCTTCTCCAACCAGGTGATCATTTTATTCGCCTTGTCTCCTAGATCGTACACCCTCCGCTGTGTGGCTAGTGCGTGTGACCTTGCCTGTTCTGTCAGGACGTCCCGTATTTCTTTGCTCAAGAGGCGTGCCTTATGCAGTCTGTCACGATCCTGGGTCAGAGTGGTCCCTGTCCCGTTTTCCAGTGCCAGAAGCTCTGATTCCAATTGCTCCACCTGTACATGCCTGTCCTTGAGCCTCCGCCCCACCTCAGCCTGTACAAAGTCTCTGGCTACAGTCTTGTATGCCTCCCACACTATCCCGGGTGAATCCACTGACCCTACGTTGTCCTCAAAGTTCAAAGCGACCCTCTCCCTGAACCTCTCCTGGAAATCACTGTCTTTAAATATAAAGGAGTCAAGCCTGGGTGGGGCGCTCCAATCCCGCTTGGGCCCCAACAACTGCACCCCCACTGGCGCATGGTCAGAGACCCCCCTGGCCTTGTGATGGCTATCACGAAACAGGTTCACGCCATCTGCCTGTGTGAACATATAATCTATCCTAGAAGAGGACCCATGAGCTGCGGAAACATGTGTGTACTGTCTTAGGTGCGAGTTATGTGTTTTCCACAGATTGATCAGGCCCAGTGCCTGAACAAAGTCCCTAAGGTGGCTCACCTCTCCCCTACCCAGTGTAGACGTTCATCTGTCTCGGTCTCTATCCATCACATCATTCATGTCCCCTCTCATGACCAGTATTCCTGGAGGCATTTCTAGCAGGAGCTTCCCCACATCAGGAAGCGTGGATGCATGCAGCTTCGGAGGAACATATAGTGAGCAGAGGTTTAAGATGCGACCCTCCCATTTCACAGACAGTGCCACAAAGCGGCCCAAGGGATGAGACCAGCATCGCCCCAGGACCAACAGTATGGAGTTCTTAATGAGTATGCCCACTCCCCTAGATCCGGATGTGAAACCCGCGTGAGCACGGAGAGTGTAACCAAATCTGTCTAGGGCCTTGCAGTGGTTCCCTAGTAAATGCGTCTCCTGTAGGAGGACAACATCTGGGGCATGTCTGCAGAGGTACTGCAGTACCACAGTGCGTTTGATCTTATTCTGCAAGCTGTTCACATTCCAGGATAGGACGTCTATGTGCTGCGCTTTACATGTGGGTGACTCTGCCCTTGTATCTGTTCAATTAAATGGGCAATGTCCACTTCTCCCCCCACCCCCTTCCCACCTGTTCCCTGTGTGTGTCGATTGAGTCAACGCCTGTAAACAATGCAAAAGCAAAAGATAACATCCAAAACATTCCCCCCTAACCTTCCCCTGAACAACCCCCCACCCTGCTACCCTGCTACTCCGGCCAACCATGCCAGACATCCCCAACAAGCAGAGCGCCTGTAGCCCTTAGAACGATAAACTCAGGGGTGAGCGGAGCAACCAAGTTCAGCATCCAGGGCTCCACCCCTGACCCCACTTCGCAGTCTAATAAACAGTCAGACGAGCATCCCAGGCCAGTTCAGTGTCATGTATTAAGGTAAGTGTCTCCCATGATCCAGCTCTGTTTCCCCACCCGATTGGCTGCTAGCAATATAGTCAGGTTATCCATCAAGTCTCGTAGAGCCCACTGCGCAGGCCGAGGCCTCTCCCCATACAAAGCCAGCCTACCATGCTGACAATCATCGCTACCCCCAACATTGCGAGGCTGCAAAATCCTACCAGTGCGAGTCCATATATTCCACCTCCTCACTCCAGGTCCGGCGAGGCCGAGAGGCTGCAAGCCCTTCTTGTAGTCTGTTGGTGCTGGTTCTCTCGTTGCCGTTGCGTCCTCCCCGTCGACCCCATCGATGAGGCCGGAGACTGGGGGCCGGGCTCCTCCAGCTTCCCTCCCGGTCCGAGCCCCCCCTGCTGTTGTTGATGGTGCTCTTCCAGCCAGCTATGGGCCTCCTCTGGGGTGTTAAAGAAGACGGATTTTCCCTCCACCAGGACCTTCAATCGCGCCGGGAAGAACATCATGTAACGGAGGCCATGTTCTCGGAGTCGCCTCTTAACCGCATCAAATGATCTACGCTCCTGCTGGACCTTGAGGGTAAAGTCAGGAAAGAAGCATATCGTAGCATCCTCCACACATAGATCTCCATGTTGCCTCGCCACTTGTAGGATTGCATCCCTGTCCCTATAATTTAGTATCCGCGCGATGATGGTTCTCGGCGGGGGCCCTGGTTGCGGCGGCGGGATCGGCGCCCTGTGCGCCCGCTCTATGACAAAGAGCTTAACAGGCGCTTGGGTTTCAGGGTGTTCAGAATGAGATCCTCCAGGAACAGTTTTACGCTAGCCCCTTCCATTTTCTCCGGCACACCTACCACCCTGAGGTTGTTCCTTCGGGCCCTTCCTTCCTGGTCCTCCAGCTGTGCTGCCATTTGCCTCTGCTGGTGCGTGAGTTGTTGGACCTGTTGCTGCAGAGTTTTGGTGGTTCCCTGAAGGTCCGTGATGGCGGCAACATTTTGCGTAGCTTTTTCAGAGGTTTTGTTCAGGTCCGCCCGCTGAAGCGTCAGTTCAATAGACATTTTCTCTATCTTAGATTCCAGTGTGGTGCCCAGTGACTGAATGGCCTGCATGATGGAGGAGACAGACGGCTCTCTGGGCTCTTCAGACGACCCGGGGTGGGGCTGACCACTACCGCCCGGGTCCGCCGTGTAATTGTCCATGGTGTTGGACTGGGTCGTTGTGGGTTTCTTGTTCCGCATGGCCGCTAGAGAGAGCACGCGGCAATTTTCAGGCCGTCTGCCGGTCCACCGCACACGGTCATCCCAGAGAGGAGCGGGAACAAGCCTTCTTAGCCCCACACTGCTCATGCTCCCGGGTCTGGATCAGCTGCCCCCCCTGGCAACCCTTCACCGCTGCCGCGGGTCTCCCACAGTGCCCTGTTGTCCGGGGGGGGGGGTCTTGCGCTGGATTATTGGGCCTCGCCGCCCTATGGCCGCACCTCGTGGCCAGCCAGGTCCGGTCTTCGCGTCCCTCAGCCACTGCAAGGGGGGGGGGGGCAGCTGGTCGCACTCCCTCTCCGTACAGGGGTGAAAACAAAGTTTATACTGCTCCTGGACGCCCCGGCATCGGGCAGCACTCCTCGCCACTTCCCTGTGCCCTCGCCGCGGTATGCCCGGCACCTGAGGTCCGCGGTCACTCGCCTCTGTGGTCCTGGGTCCGGAGTTAAGTGTCTCTTGGCGGTCTCTCTACACGGGACAACACGGGGGCCCTAGATGGTGCGGGCACTGCTCCCCTCGCGTGAGGCCCTATCGCTCCACCACTGTTTTTCCCGCCAGCTGTGCGGGCCTGTATGCCACTTCCCCGCTCCCCCGGTAGATGGAAAGGGGGGAGGGAGCCCACGTCCGATGCCTCCGATCCAGAAAGGGAGGAGAAGGCCTCCCCTTGCCACACGCAGGAGTCCCCCGGGGCTGGGTATGGCAAAGACCGCCACCTCACCTCCTCATCTCGGCCTGGTGAACACTCGAGGCCAGTGCTTCAAAGGCGGGCCTCTCCCGCCCAGGCCGCACAGGTCCGTCCTTGTTTCTCCGCCCCCCGGGGTCGGATCGAGACCGGGAAGGCAGCGTCAGGCGTCGGAAGGGCAGATCTCCCTTATGCCGGCGCTGGATGCTGTCTGTCTGCCGGATAATTAGCGGATTTCGGGGGTTGTCGGGTTCGCCACTGGAGCGCCGCCGATCTATGCGGCCATCTTAGTCGCCGCCAGGCCACGCCCCCCCCAAAGTAGAACTATTCTTAGAGAACAGAGCTTCTATATTTAGAGACAATATTTCACCTCAGCCTCTAGCACATGTACAAATATCGTATAAATATGTGATGAAATGGTCTCGACCTTCTCTTCTGTATACAGAGCCATTTCATGTGTAATTTCATTTATAATTTTCGCAGTTCATTCAGCTGAAATATATGAACTTAAATGAATGCTAACCTTGCTTGAAAACGTACATTACCAATACTCATTTTCGTGTATAAACCATACACCATTTCAAATGCAATTATGTATTTTGGGGTGGGTTGGAAAACACACATGTATGTATGTATAGTCATTTATATAGTGCACTACTTACCCAGAGGGTCCCAAGGCGCTTCGACCGCTGCGAAACCCTTCCTGGCTTCCCTGAGAGATGGTCCCTTAATGGGTATCTCCAGGGTGAGACCAGGCATCCCCGGCGGTCTGGTGGGGCCGTTAGTGAAGATGAGGCAAGCTAGTGCCCAGAGTTGCCGAGTGTGATCGCTGATCAGAGTGGGC